>NC_081416.1:173856008-175159641 GCF_949786415.1 Peromyscus eremicus
GTGCTGGGATTAAAGGCGTGCGCCACCACCACCCGGCTTCTTTTTTTCTTAATTAATTAATTAATTAATTTTTATTTTATGTGTATTAGTGTATGTCTGTGTGAGGATGCCAGATCCCCTGGAACTAGTTACAGACAGTTGTGAGCTGCCATTTGTGTGTTAGGAATTGAACCTGGGTTCCCCGAAAGAACAGCCAGTGCTCTTAACCACTGAGCCATCTCTCTACCGCCCCCCCTTTTTTTTTCAAAGAGACAGGGTTTCTCTTTGAAGCCCTGGCTGTCCTGGAACTCACTCTGTAGAACAGGCTGGCCTTGAACTCAGAGATCAGCCTGCCTCTGCCTCCTGAGCAAGTCCTGGGATTAAAGGCAAAGAAAAGAATGAGGATTGGAATGGAGCGATAGATAGCCTTGGCTGTCCTGGACCTAGCTCTGTAGACCAGGGTGGCCTTGAACTCACAGAGACAAATTTGCCTGCTTCTGCCTCCCGAGTGCTGGGATTAAGTGTGCCAACACAGCCAGGCACTTCTCTGCTCTTATTGCAGGTATGGCATTTCAGAACCACCAGGGGAAGGCTTTGTAAAATTCCCAGTATCTCAGCTCCATCGCAGACCAATTAATTGAAGTCTCTGAAGGTGGACTGGCAGGATATCTACTGCAAAGCTCCCTCGGTGATGCTAATACACAGGTGCAACTGAGAATTCCCACTGTAGTGAGTGGTGAGCAGTCATCTGGGCGGAGGTAATTTCATAATCTTTAAGCCTAGGAGCCTAAGGTACTGAATAACTGCTCTCTCTCTCTTTAAGGTACAGAGACTTAATTTGGCAACTGTTCTAATTAACAGTTTAAAAATAACAGTCTAAAAACTGTTGTTTTATGTTTTTGGTTTTTTGAGACAGGGTTTCTGTGTGTAACAGTCCTGGTTGTCCTGGAATTCACTCTGTAGACCAGGCTGGCCTCGAACTCACAGAGATCCACCTGCCTCTGTCTCCCGAGTGCTGGGATTAAAGGCATGTGCCACCACCACTGGGCAAAACTGTTGTTTTAAACTGTTAAAATTAATAGTCTAAAAACAACAGCTGCCGGGCGGTGGTGGCGCACACCTTTAATCGCAGCACTCGGGAGGCAGAGGCAGGCAAACTTGTCTCTGTGAGTTCGAGGCCAGCCCTGTCTCGAAAAAACAAAAAAACAAAACAACAACAACAACAACAACAAAAAAAAAACAGCCACTAACAACCCTGGTCTCCGGGGTGGGGGGCGGGTAATATGCAAAGGAAACCAACACAGCATCTCAAGGATCTATTGGAACTCTCGTTTCCACGGTAGCTATTTTCTTCCTCTCCTCCTCATTGTAACAGGCCACCTAACAAGAGCAGTTTATGGATGGAAGGGTTTATTCTGACCCACACTTGCGGCGACAGTCCATTGTGGTGGGGCAGGTTTGGAAGCGGAAGTGTACGGTTGCTGGTCACCGGCCATCTGCCCTCAGAAAGCAGAGGGATGTGAGTGCTGGTGCTCGGCGTGTTTTCTCCAGGCTGCGATGGTGGGGTGACGCTGCTCACAATCCACCTAACCCGGGAAACCCTCGCCACATGGCAGGTTTGTCTCCTAGGTGATACTCTCCTCTTGTCAAGGAGACAACAGAAATTGACCATCACGATAGCTCTATCCTTTTAAAAAATATTTTATTTGCTGGGCGGTGGTGGCACACACCTTTAATCCCAACACTGGAGAGGCAACCCTCCCGCCAAATAACCAAATTAATCATGTATTTATTTTGCCTTTTTTTTTTTTTTTTTGAGACAGAGTTTCTCTGTGTATCCCTGACTGTCCTGGAACTCAGAGATCTGCCTGCTCTGTCTCCTGAGTACTAGGATTAAAGGTGTGCACCGCCGCCACCAATACCAGCAGGCCTTTAAAATTATTTTATTATACTTTTGTATTTATTTATTTGTGTGCATGCTTGCACGTGCATGTTACCACAGGTTAGAGAACAAATTTGAGGAGCCGGTTCTCTCCTTTTACTATTTTTTTTTTTTTTTTTTTTTTCGAGACAGGGTTTCTCCTTGTAGCTTTGGAGCCTGTCCTGGAACTCACTCTGTACCCCAGGCTGGCCTCGAACTCACAGAGATCCGCCTGGCTCTGCCTCCCGAGTGCTGGGATTAAAGGCGTGCACCACCACTGCCCGGCTCCTTTCACTATTTAGATCCTGCTGATTAAACTCAAGCTACCAATCTTGGCGGCAGGTGCCTTTATTCACTGAGCCTTCTCACTAGTTGGACTGAAACTCTGTGTATGTAGTTGACAATGGCCTTAAACTTCTAAATCTCTTCACTTTGTTGAATTTACAAAGTTTTGGGACTGCAGGTGTGTTCCAGCATGTCCATTTTCATATTGTGCTAAGAATCCAATCTAGGGCTTTGTGTATGTTAAACAAATTCCTCTATTAGCTGAGCACATACACAACTACTTTGTAAATTCTATTTTGTTTGCTTGTTTTTCTTTTCTTTTTTTTTTTTAGATTTATTTATTTATTTTATGTATGAGTGCTCTGTCTTCATGTACACCTTTATGCCAGAAGAGGGCATCAGATCCCACAAAAGATGTGAGCCGCATGTGGTTGCTGGGAATTGAACTCAGGACCTCTGGAAGAGCAGCCAGTGCTCTTAACCACTGAACCATCTCTCCAGTCCTTGTTTTCTTTTTCTTTTCTTTTCTTTTCTTTTTTTTTTTCCTTTGAGACAGGGTTTCTCTGTGTAGCTTTGGTGCCTGTCCTGGATCTCACGCTGTAGACCAGGCTGGCCTCAAACTCACAGAGATCCGCCTGGCTCTGCCTCCTGAGTGCTGGGATTAAAAGCATGTGCCACCACTGCCCAGCATCTTGTTTTGTTTTTCAAGATAGGGTTTCTCTGTTTAACAGCCCTGGCTATCCTGAACTCCCTCCGTAGACCAGGCTGGCTTCAAACTCACAGACATCCATCTCTCTCTGCCTCCCGAGTGCTGAGATTAAAGGCGTGCGCCACCACCGCCAGGCTGTGTTGTTTTCTTAACAATTGCCATTCTTGCCGGGCGGTGGTGGCGCACGCCTTTAATCCCAGCACTCGGGAGGCAGAGCCAGGCAGATCTCTGTGAGTTCGAGGCCAGCCTGGGCTACCAAGTGAGTTCCAGGAAAGGCGCAAAGCTACACAGAGAAATGCTGTCTCGAAAAACAAACAAACAAACAAACAAACAAAAAAAAAATTGCCATTCTTATTGGGGTGGGATGGAATCTGAATGCAATTTCGATCTGCAATTTCTCTGACAGCTAGTAAGGGTGAACATGTTTTCATTTGTATATTGTGATTGTCATTTTTGTAAGAACAAAAGCATAGTTAATTTGAGGCAGCCTGGGGTGTACTAGACCCTATTTTTAAAAAAAATGTCTGGCCGGGCGGTGGTGGCTCACGCCTTTAATCCCAGCACTCGGGAGGCAGAGCCAGGCAGATCTCTGTGAGTTCGAGGCCAGCCTGAGCTACCAAGAAAGGCGCAAAGCTACACAGAGAAACCCTGTCTTGAAAAACCAAAAAAAAAAAAAAAAAAAAAAAAAAAAAAAGTCTGTTTCAAAATAGTACCTTTAAAGTAGTTGGCCAGTTTGAGTTGATAGGTTTTCCCTTGGTCACTATTTCTTGTAAACTGGCACTAACAAGAATGCACATGCCATTTTTCTACGTAAGTAAAGCCTGGCCTGTTTGTTAAGAGGCAGGATCTAACTCATAGTAATTCTCCTGCCTCAGCCTCCTGAGTGCTGGGGTTACAGGCATATGGCCTTAAACCCAGGTTTGCACTTGTTTGCTAACAGGATCTCATGTAACCCAGGCTGGACTTGATCTTTTGATTCCTCTCCATTCTTTTGTCCAAAAGCTACGATCACAGGCATGGTGTACCATGTCCAATTTCAGTACTGCATTTTACGTAAGGTTTGGGGATCTACATATTTTGGGAGAGGGAAGGGGCCTCCTTCCATTCCCACCTACCTCCATTCTCTCCAGGAGGAATTTCTGTTTTTCTTTAGTTTTCCCTCAATAGGTGGTGAGCTCCAGGAGGGCACGTAGTTATTTTAAAATATTCACTCTATCTATCTATCTATCTATCTATCTATCTATCTATCTATCTATCTATCTATCTATCTATCTATCTGGTTTTCCGAGACAGGATTTCTGTGTAGCTTTGGAGCCTGTCC
The DNA here is from genome assembly GCF_949786415.1 of Peromyscus eremicus. Lineage (NCBI taxonomy): Eukaryota > Metazoa > Chordata > Mammalia > Rodentia > Cricetidae > Peromyscus > Peromyscus eremicus. Next base: position 173,860,224 of record NC_081416.1, read on the forward strand.
TGGAACTCACTCTGTAGACCAGGCTGGCCTCGAACTCACACAGACCCGCTTGCCCCTGCCTCCCGAGTGCTGGGATGAAAGGCGTGGTCACCACCGCCCAGCCCACTTTATTTATTTTTCCTACCATGGATGCAGGATTCCCCGCGAGAACTCGATAAACCCAAGTACAGCTTCATACATGACCACATGGACATCCCCGCGGAGCCAAAACTCCCGCCACTTTTTTTTTTTTTTTTTTTTCCCTTCCACTCGTTTCCCTCTCCAGGATTGATTGGCGTCCCCTTCACGTGACCCGCGGCAGCTAGCGGGCCTTGGAGCCTCGGGAACCCACGTGGTCCCCCGGAATGCACGGGGGCGACCACTGCGCAGACGCGGCTCTCTGCGCAGGCGCAGACGCGGCCCCGGCGCACAGCTCTGCTGGCGGTTGGCAAGAGCGGGAGCGGGTGAGGTGAAAGCCAGCGCCATGGTGGAGAAGGAAGAGGCCGGCGGCGGCGGCGGCGGCGGCGGCATCAGCGAGGAGGAGGCGGCGCAGTATGACCGGCAGATCCGCCTGTGGGGGCTGGAGGCCCAGAAGCGGTGAGGGGCGCGGCTGGCCCGAGCCGGCCTCTGGTCCTGGGGGAGCGGGTGGGGCCTGTTGGTAAAGCCGCGTCGTGAGGGATGCACCTGGTTCCCTAGTGCCTCGCAGAGGACGAATGGAGGATGTTTCTGGAAAGGGTGGGAGGTGGTGACGTCCCCCGGGAGAGAGTGCGGGTGTCCTGGGAGGAGGCGGGGAAGAGGGAGGATTCGAACTCGAGGCTCCGCCAGTGTCGGCCGCGGGTGGTGGTGGCGGAGTTTCGGGCGTGAGGGAGGCGGGCTGAGCTCATTAACTTCCACTCGGTGGGAACCTGTGTTGGACGCCCTGGGGACCCGGCAGACCCTACAGGCTGCTCCGGGGAGGATTTGGGAGCGAGTCCTGACAAAGGGACGCCCGGAGAGGCTCAGAATGGCCGGATTTATTGAGCACATTGTCATGGGTTCCGTCTCCTCCCCCACCCCCCCAAGACAGTTGTCCTGGGGAGCTCAGTCAGTAGACCAGGCTGCCCTGGAACTCAGAGATCCGCCTGCCTCTGCCTCCCGAGTGAGTGCTGGGATTAGAGGAGTGCGCCACCGCAGACGGCTTCCTTCCCTCTTTCAAATTGTTGTTATTATTATTTTGTTTTGTTTGCTGGGCACGGTTTTGTACATCTTTAATTCCGGCACTCTGGAAAACTGAGGCTGGTGGTTCTCTGTGAGTTCGAGGCCAGCCTGGGCTCTATAGTTCCAGGACAGCCTGAGGATTCCCGGGGAATACACAATGAGACCCTATCTCAAAACAAATTAACTTGCAGAGATCCCCTCACTTACCTTCCCAAGTGCTAGGGCTTACATGCATTCGCCACCACACCTTAGCTCCTTAAGCATTTTTTTGGGAGAAGTTTTAGAATTTGATGTATTTGTTGATGTGTTCCGTGGTGTGGATGTTGATGCCAAATGACAACTTTGTGCATTCAGTTCTATTTCACCTTGATGTGGATTCTGAGGTTTGAATTCAGGTTGCCAGGGTCCCCCCCCCCCCCCCCCCCCCCCGGCCTTCAAGACAAGCACTTTACTTGGTGAGGCATCATGCTTGGGCTACCTAAACATTTTTCATTGAACAAAATAGGCTCTTTCCCCACTTGAAGCTTATGTTCTGATGGGGACTGAGGACAGTATTCATAAATAATAAGGTTTCGAAATAATAAGGCTCCAAAGTAGTGGCACACACCCAAAATCCCAGCACCTAGGAGGCTGAGGATGGAGGAGTGGGCTCAAGGCTAGCCTGCAGTACATAATGAGTTTGATGCCATTCTGAGCCACAGCGACACCTTACCTCAAAAATCAAAAATACTGCCAGGCATGGCGGGTGGTACAAGCCTTCAGTGACACCTTACCTCAAAAATCAAAAATACTGCCAGGCATGGCGGGTGGTACAAGCCTTCAGTCATGTCAGAAGCAGGCCAGGGCTACATAAATACACTCCAGTCAAACCAGAAAACTGCATTGATGAGGTGGTTCACACTTGTAATCCCACTGCTCAGGAGGTTGAGGAGGGAGGTAGATGCCATATAAACTAGATGTGCGGGTAAATGCCTATCATTTTAGCACTCAGTAGGTAGATGCAGGAAGATCAGAAGTTCAAGGCCAGTCTTGGCATGGTGGCACACACCTTTCTTCCCAGTGAGTTTGAGGCCAGCCAGGGCTACATAGTGAGACCCTCACTTTAAAAAAAAAGGGGTGGGTGGGTGGGTTGGGAGCTAGAGAGGTATAGATGATGGGTTAAGAGCACTGGCGGCTCTTACAGTAGCCCTGGATGTGGTCTCTCCCATCCACATGATGATTCACAACCATATGTAACTAGTTCCAGGGAATCTGACATCCTCTTCTGGTCTCTGTGGGAACTGCACACATGTGTTTCACATACATACACTCTGATGTTAACACACAGACGTGTAAAATCTCTGAAGAAAAAAAGGAAAGACTCTATGAGATTGAAGCAAGTGAGATCGCATAAGAACAACTACACACGCAGGTCGGGCAATGGCAGCGGCTTATGCCTTTAATCCCAGCACTCGGGAGGCGGAGCAGGCATATCTCTGTGAATTCGAGGCCAGCCTGGTCTACAGAGCAAGTTCCAGGACAGCCAAGGCTACACAGAGAAACCCTGTCTCAAACAAACAAACAAACAAACAAACAAACAGAACAACTACACTCAGAAGACATCAGTAAATTCTCTGCATTATTAGACAAGTCTGAATAACCAACAACAAAAAAGAAGGGAACCCCCCCCCCCCCCCCCCCCCCCCCCCCCGAGACAGGGTTTCTCTGTGTAGCTTTGCGCCTTTCCTGGGACTCACTTGATAACCAACAACAAAAAAGAAGGGAATTTTTTTTTTTTTTTTTGGGTTTTTCGAGACAGGGTTTCTCTGTGTAGCTTTGCGCCTTTCCTGGGACTCACTTGGTAGCCCAGGCTGGCCTTGTACTCCCAGAGATCCGCCTGGCTCTGCCTCCCGAGTGCTGGGATTAAAGGTGTGCGCCACCACCGCCCGGCTAAGAAGGGAAATATTAAGAGTATTGAACCATTGACATCCCCGAGAGGTTTTAAGAGCAGTAACAGTTTCAGTGCTAGCGGTGGAATCACATGCTAGGCTTGTATGTTTCATCTGGGATACAAACACCCCAGCCTCCAGCCTATTCCAGCAAATTGGAAAAGTCCTCCTGCCCAGTGTTAGGAGTGCTGGTTCATAGGTTCAGTGGGCATGTGTATAATCCTAGTGCTTCCAAAGGTGGCTGAAGGAGGGCCAGGAGTTCAAGGTCAGCCTGGGACTATCTCATGATACAAAGCATGAGACTATCTCAAAAACAGAACAAGTAATTTCTATTAAGCTTTTTCCCTCTGAGGATTTTAGTAACGTAGCACAGTTATGAAGCGTAGAGCTTTATGTCTTGTCACTGAAGTTTGATCTGAATTTAGTCTATGCCTTGTCTTCAGGCAAGTCACTTAAGCATGGTGTTTCAGACTTCCTCATGGGGTGATGAAGCAACCTGTGTTAGCTGGGCGTATAACTTAGTTGATAGAGGAGCGCTTGCTTAGCATATACAAAGCCCAGGTTCCCTCTCTAGCACTGCATAAAAAAGGGCTCAGTAGCTCATGTCCATAATCTCAATTTCATCTCTCTTTCCTAAAAAAAGAAAAACACTCTACAAAGATTAGAAGGTCATTATGGGCTTCTAGGAAAGTAGCACTTTGTCTGATACCTGATGAATGGGTCATTTGTTTAAACTTGGAGGGGGACAAATAGGATCCTTTGATGCCAGGGTCCTTTGTTGGAAGTAGCCTTAGTTCCTGTGAAGGGAAGCTGATTTGGCTTTAGCAGGTCAGCAGGGGAAAGAGTGTAGAATGAACTGAAGTGCAAGGATCCACAGGACTGAGTTTCCAGTAAGGAGCTCGCAGAGAAACCATTCAAATCTTTGAACAGTGTGATAAGATGTAGCTCACATTGTAAGAGCTCTGTCTGGGCTGATCAGTGGTTGCAGAAGGGGCCTAGCATATGAAGCCCTGAGTTCTACCCTCAGTAGGGCAAAGAAAACATGTCTTTGAAATGTGGGCAGTAGATTGTGAGGGACAAATGGAGGCAGGGAGGCCAAATGTATTTCAACAGGGTCTCCTGTAACCCAGCTTGGTCTTCCATTCAGTTTGATCACCGTGAACTTGAGATCCTCTTTGCCTCTACTTCTGTCTCTGGAGTGCTTGGATTACAAGGGTGAGCCACACCTCATTTATGCTGTGCTGGAGACGGAATCCTGTGTTTTGTGCACCCTAGGCAAGTACTCTGCCAACTGAGCTATAGCCACAGCTCCTTTGTTTTTGTACTTTTAAGAAACAGGGCCGGGTGGTGGGGGGGGGGGTACACCTTTAGTCCCAGCACAGAAGGCAGAGGCAGGTGGATCTCTCTGAGTTCCAGGACAGACAGGGCTACACAGAGAAACTCTGTCTAGAAAAACCAAAGAAAGAAAGAAAAAAAGAAATAGGATCTTGGGCTGTTGAGATGGTTAGGTTAAGAGCACTTAACTACTCTGTCAGGAGACTGAAATTCGGTTCTTGGTACCCATATGGCAGATCACAACTTCCTGCAACTCCACTTCCAGGGGATCTAGCTTTCTGTGGCTCCTGCACACACACACACACACACACACACACACACACACACACACACACCCAAAAAAAAAAAAAAAAAAAAAAAACACCCAGAAACCAAGGAAAAAGAATGACCTGCAAGCAAATACAGCAAAGTAATTAATAAATCTTCTTATTTTTAGAGAAAGAAACAGGGTCTTGCTTTGTTCTTCCTGGGTTGAAGTAATTATCTTTCTGCCCCAGCTTCTTTTTTTTTTTTTTAAGATTTATTTATTATGCGTACAGAAGAGGGTGCTAGATCTCATTATAGATGGTTGTGAGCCACCATGTGGGTGCTGGGAATTGAACTCAGGACCTCTGGAAGAGCAGTCGGTGCTCTTAACCTCTGAGCCATCTCTCCGGCCCCCGCCCCAGCTTCTTACACAGCTGGAACTACATGTGCTTGCTTACTCCTGAGTCCTGTTGAATTTTGTGGGTGAGAACTGATGATTGCATAGGTCAGGATATAGTTTGGGCAGGGGGAGACGGTACACTTCTGTGTATGTTGTGCATGTTTCTTCAACTCAATTGTGCCTCGAACAAACTGCATTGGCTACAGTATTGCCACTGAAAGCTTGTGTGTAATTTTTATGCTCATGTACTTCTGTAGGATTGATTCCTAGATGGAGAATTGCTACTTCAGAGATTATGAATAATAGCTACTTCATTAAGTGCTGACTGTGTGCCAGGTAGTGTTTTAAGCCCTTTTCATGTAATTGAGCCATAAGTAAGCTATAGTCTCTGGGGCCCTGGCGTGTGTGGTTAAGATTAAAAATAAGATACTCATTTTTGATTGCTGTTGAGTAAAGTGAACAATTCTAGACCACTTGTTCTGAAGAGCTATGTTGTAATGGTTGCAGAGTGGGGAACAAGAGAAGCCCTTCAGTTACCCGAGACTGGTCAGAACCCTTTTCTTTTTGTAAATATGTACACATAACAGCCTCTTTTTAGTGTTTTCAGATCTCTGTGTTTTGAGACAGGGTCTCACACTCTGTCTCATTACAGGTGTGAGCCATCTCTCCCAGCTAGCTTCACTCTTACTTTTGATCCTCCTGCCTCAGCCTCCTGAGCAGCTGGGATGACAAGCCTGCTCTATTAAACCTGTTAGAGACCTTTAATATTGCTTCTGCAAGGAAAGTTCTGGAGAGGTCATTTTCCCTTGAGTGTGCCATGGTAGGAAAGGCCCCAGGACTGGCTCGGCAGGCAAAGGCATTTGCTGCAAAACCTGACAACAACATGGTTTCAGTCTCAGGGACCCACCTAGTGGAAGAACAGAATGGACTCCTGAGTTTCATCTGATCTTCACATATGGGCATGGCATACATCCACACAAAATAATAAAAATTTAAAAAGAAAGGCCTGTGTGTTAACATTTTCTCATTGCTGTGATTTGTTTTGAGGGTACAGTCCATCATGGCAAGAAAGCCAGGCAGCAGGGATGTGTGACAGAGAGCTGGTGGCATTGCAGCTAGTCAGGAAGGGTGAACAGTCAGTACTCTGTTCCCGCCTCCTTTTTCTTTTTCTTTTCTTTCTTTCTTTTTTTTTTTTTTTTTTTTTGGAGACAGGGTTTCTCTGTTGAAGCTTTGGAGCCTGTCCTGGAACTCACAGAGATCTGCTGCCTCTGCCTCTCTAGTGCTGGGACTAAAGGCGTGCGCCACCCCTGCCCGGCCCCCCGCCTCCTTTTTAAACTTATTATTTTTGTTTGTTTTGAGACAGGGTCTGGGAAGTAGCTTGGTAGACCAGGCTAATCTTGAACTCACAGAGATCCTACTTGCTGCTGCCCCTGAGTGCTGGGCATTTTATTTATTATTGAATGTCTGTGGGAGGTTACATATCTTGGCATGTGTGTGTGGAGGTTAGAGGCCAACTTTGTGGACTTGATCTACTAACTTTTTGTGGCTTCTGAGAATAGCACTCATGTCCTCAGGCCTACATCCTCAGGCAGAAAGCACCTTTGCTTGTAGAACCAGAGCCTCTCTTTGTCTTTTTTATTGAATGGGGATCCACTCCACTGATGGTGTCACAGTCAGGGTAGGTCTGCCATCTTCTATTGAACTTTTTTTTTTTTTTTGAGACAGTGTTTCTTTGTGTAGCCCTGGCTGTTGTAGAACTAGCTCTGTAGACCAGGCTGGCCTCAACACACAGAGATCCACCTGTCTCTGCCTGAGTGCTCGGGATTAAAGGTGTGTGCCACTGTCATTGCCCGTCCCATTGAACCTTCCTATAAATGTCACAGGGCCAGGCTGTGGTGGCGTACACTTTTAATCTCAGCACACGGGAGGCAGAGCCAGGCGGATCTCTGTGAGTTTGAGGCCAGCCTGGTCTACAAAGTTAGATCCAGGACAGACTCTAAAACTACACAGAGAAACCCTGTCTCGAAAAACAAACAAACAAAAAACCCAAAACCTGTCATAGAACATACCCAGAGCTGTGTGTACATGGTGATTCTAAATCTAAGTTGTCAGTGACTATTAACCACCATGGGTGCTGAGGAATAGCACTGGGGTGAGGGAGCTAGAGTAGGCTAGGGAGGAAGAGGTCGTGTGTTTAAGGGAGTGTGAAATGTGATTTTGAAATCTGGAGATGGAAAGCTGAGGGCATGCTTGGGGGTAAGTAATCTGATAATAATAGGAGATAAAACTAGTAAAGTAGTGTGTAGGTAAGTTTTGAACAACTAAATGTGAGCTGTAGATTTTATCAGCTGGCAATGAACTCAGTTGCTTGTCTTCCTTGTGTGCATGAAGCCCTGGGTTTGATCCTAGTACCATATATGCTGAGCAAGAAGGTGCACACCTGTTAGTGTACTAGAGATAGAGGCAGGAGGGTCACAGTTCAAGGCTGTCCTCTGCTACATAGTTTTAGGGCAACTTGGGGTGAATGAGACCAAGTCTCAGTTCTTTCTGAGAGTGGGTGCTGCAAATACAGATTCCAGTGTATGGCTAGCCAGGCTTTTATAATGAAGGTGGTAGGGTTGAGGGGTTCAGTAAGTCTGTAGTAACACCTGTGGAGCATTTGTTACATGCCAGGTATTGCTCTAGAATCTAGATGATGCTTTTGTTTGTGATCCTGACAAGCTTGAAACTCAGTTTGATGACCAAGATGGCTTTACATTTGCAGTTGTGTGCCTGCATTTATCTGCCCCCTTTTTTTTGAGATAGAGTTTCTCTGTTTAGCTCTGACTGTCCTGGAACTCACTCTGTAGACCAGATTGGGCCTCGAACTCACAGAGATTTGCCTGCCTCTGTCTACTCTTGAGTGTAGTTGGTAAACAATAAGTGCTTGTTTGGAAACCATGGGGGAAGGAGAGAGCCAACCAACTTCTAAAAGTTTACTGTGATCTCACTCGCACATGTACACACCACACAAACTTTATCTATCTGTCTGTGTGTGTGTGTGTCTGTGTGTGTTTGTGTGTGTTTTGGAGACAGGGTCTTACTGTGTAGCTCTGGCTGTACTAGAACTTTCTATGTAGACCAGGCTGACCTTGAACTAACAGAGATCCACCTGCCTCTGCCTCCTCAGTGCTGGAATTAAAGGTGAGTACCACCAAGCCCGGCTAAATGATAACTTAGAGTTTCCTTTTGAGAGTATTCCTTTCTACTACATAGTCATAATGTTGGCTGTCATATGAACTAGTGTGGTGTGGATCATCATGCCTTGCTGATTCTTTTTTTGTTAGAAAGACTCTCAAAGCTCAGGCTGACCTCAAGCAAAGGATAACCTTGAGTTCCAAGTACCTGGGATTATAGGGTGCTGCCCCACCATGTCCAGCTTTGTTTTTGTTTGTAGCTTTAGAATTATATAGTGCCATAACCCAGGCTGGCCTCAAACTCCCAATCCTTCTGCCTTAGACTCTAGAGTGTTGGGATTGTAGGGATGCACCCCAGCACTCTGATGGTCACTGTACTTATTAAAGGCTCCTAAATGTAATTCTGTGTAAGCAAGCACTCATGATCATCAGAGTAATTTTGGAAAAGAGCCCCTGGTGTTCTCCAGGTGCTGGCACTTGAACAGAGCTGGTCTACTGTGTGCAGACCCAGGACAGCAACACTGGGGTTGCTAGAAGCCTTGAATCGCCACAACCCCAGTGTGGCTGTGATGGACTGCACTACCTGGTCCTTAGGGCCTTGTCCAACAGTGCAGAAGCAAGGTCTGAATTGCCCTCTCAGACTTGATAAATTCTGACTTTAGATAGTTGTGGATCAAGACTTTCAGGATACTGTGAAACAATCCTGCCTCTCACAACTGGGTTACTTTTTTTTTTTTTTTTTTGGGTCTCATTTTCTTTCTCTTGACAGAGATCAAAACAGTTCCCCTACCCAATGTTTTTGTTATGCTCAGGTTGGCCTCAAACTTACTGCGTAGCCAGACATGACTCCGAACCTACCCCCTTACCCTGTTTCCACCTCCCCAGTGCTGGAATCACAGGTGTGCACCAACACCTTCTCATTCTTTTTTCTTTTTTTTTTTTTTTTTTTTTTTTTTTGGTTTTTCGAGACAGGGTTTCTCTGTATAGCTTTGCGCCTTTTCCTGGAACTCACTTGGTAGCCCAGGCTGGCCTCGAACTCACAGAGATCCGCCTGGCTCTGCCTCCCAAGTGCTGGGATTAAAGGCGTGCGCCACCACTGCCCGGCCTCACCTTCTCATTCTTAAACACACTTTCATGCTGTTATGTGTTTTGCTTGTGTGCTCCAGATTAAATAATGTTCCTCTTGCCGAGCTGGGGTTATACTTCATTGCTAAAACACTTGCCTTCTATGCAAGAGCCCCTGAGTTCAGTCCCCAGTTCATAGTAAATGTACTTGTCCTTTTCAGCACCTCTTTGGGTATCATACTAGTCTGAGAGGGTACGCGTACATAACTACCCCAGTCTTCTGTTAACTGTGACATTATCTTCTCACCACATGCCTTAGAATTGAGTCCAGAACCCTTCTAGTGCCCACCAAGCCCTCATGCCATGCCCCTCATTCTCATACCTGGCATGTGTTCCTTGTGCACTGCTTTGCAGCCTCTGTTCTTGTTGTATCTGAAACATGTTGAGCCAAGCATCCTTTTCCTGAGCTTGTGTGTTTACACGTTTAGTTTCCTGTAGTTGGAATGGTTTCTTTTCAACTATCTGCATGTTGATTAGTTATGTATTTCCTTTTGATTAAAAAGCACCTCCTCCAGGTTTCTTTTTGTTGAGACAAGGTCTCTGTAATCGAGCCTGGACTTGAGCTTCTGGAGATCCTTCCTACCTCAGCTGCTTGGTCTGAAAGGTTTTCATCATTATCACTGTTCTGTTTAAAATTCGAATCTTCCTTTGTTCTTTTTAAAATTTTATTTCTTTGTGGTTCTTGGGATCCATGTAGGAGCTCATGTGAAAGGCCAAATTCTACCACCCCAGCCCCATAAGACTCTTCAAGTCTTATGCTTGAAGAGCTACCTTATGGACTGCTGTTTGCACACTGTAGAGAAGGTGCATGTTATGGTAGGTGCTCAATAAAGAAGTAATGTTCTAGCCCAGGTGGTGGTGTTGCACGCCTTTAATCCCAGCACTCGGGAGGCAGAGCCAGGTGGATCTCTGAGTTCCAGGCCAGCTGGTCTACAGAGCGAGTTCCAGGACAGACTCCAAAGTTATGCAGAGAAACCCTGTCTCGAAAAACAAACAAACAAACAAACCAAAAAAAAAAAAAAAAAAAAAAGGAGTAATGTTCTGTGCAGGATTGTTTGGAACCCATTTTCCTAGATGTGAAGGTTCAGTGGTACTTCAGTGCGTATAGTGAAAAATTTTCTTTTTTTTTTTTTTTTTATTGTCCTGTGATTGAACACATCCCACTGTTTGGAGCCATCAAGTTAACATAACCTGTGTCTACAGGCTTCGAGCTTCCCGGGTGCTGATTGTCGGCATGAAAGGACTTGGGGCTGAAATTGCCAAGAATCTTATCCTGGCAGGAGTGAAAGGACTGACCATGCTGGATCACGAGCAGGTATGTATCCCTCTGCTCGCCCCGTCTCCTCTCAAGATGCAGTGCTGTGCGTGCTGCAGTGCCAAGCCAGGTTCAGTGGCACTGTACTGGGAGACTAAAGCCTTGAGGCCTATGTACGGCCTTCACTCCTGAGCTGCTGATTCAGATGTTCTGGGGTGGTTCAGGAATGGGTACATTTAAACGATGTCTCAGCCGGGCGGTGATGGTGCACGTCTTTAATCCCAGCACTCATGAGGCAGGGTCAGGAAAGGCACAAAGCTACACAGAGAACCCTGTCTCAAAAAACCAACCCCCCCCCCCCCAAAAAAAAAAAGGATGTCTCATGGCACACACCTATAATCTCAACACTCAGGAGATTGAGGCAGGGTTGCAAGTTCAAGCTTGGTGTTTGCTACATAAGTGCAACTCTAAAAAAAAAAGACTTAATCTTGGTGTAGATGGTTCACTAACATTACTTTGAGAAATACTGAATCAGAGAGAGGGTGTATAGACTGCTTACACAGAGGAGAACAGTGAGCATTCAGTATTAACTGAGCAGGGTGTGGAGATACTAGAACAGCGCCTGGTTCTGGTGCAGTGTCTCCAGCCTGTCCTTCCTTCAGGGTGAAGGTGCTTCTTTACACATCTTCACGCCTCAGGGACATGTAGGTTTTCTAACAATGTTTGTTTCTTTGCTTGCTTCTTGGTCTTTTGAGGCAGGGACTCACTGTGTAGTTCAGGCTGCCTTGGAACTTGCAGTGTAGCCTCAGAGATACATGAGACTGTCTCAAAAATCTACAACTTTCTACTGCAATATAAGAGGAACATGGGCTTCACTTACTTCGTGTTACAGCCACAGCTTCTTTTATTTGTTTGTTTGTTTTGAGGCACATTCTCTCTATGTAGACCAGCCTGCCTCTGCCTCCTGAGTGCTGAGATCAAAGGCATGCTTCACCATGCCAGGCAGCTGCAACTCTTTTTAAGACTAGCTCTCAACTATGTAAGAGCTGGCTTGGAACTTTGTATGTAGACCAAGCTGACTTCAAACTCACAGTGGTCAGCCTGCCTTTGCCTCCATAGTGCTGAGATTAAAGGAATGCACCATTGGGCCTGGCATTTTTATTGTTACTGAGGTAGGATTTCAGTTAGCTAAAGCTGACCTCAAACTTCAGCTGAAGGTAACCTTGAACTTCTGATCTTGCCTCCACTTCTCCAGTGCTATTATTATAGGCAAGAGGTACCGTACTCTACTTATGAAGCATTGGCAGTCAAACCCAGGGCTTTATGCTTGCTAGGCAAATACTATGCCAACTGGGCTATATCCCTATCTAAAAATTGATTTTTAAGTTAAACCTAAGGGGAGAGTGGCATGGTGGTACATACCTGTAATCCCAGCACTTAAGAAGCAGCCGCAGGAGGATTGCTGCAGGTTTGAAGTCATCGTCAGCTACATATCCAAACTCTCAGATGACAAGCATTTAAAAATGAAAGAAAACCTAAGGAAATACATTTCTGTGAGCAGGCAGTCAGGACAGAGGACATGTCTAAGACTACAGTGCCCTCTACAGGCAGGAGCACATCTAGAGGATTAGTACACCTGCCCAGACACTTTGTAACTGGCAGCTCTTGGTATCGAAAGTATAAATGGGATTTCCCAAACCATCATCTGGCTGTGAGACTCCAGTGGGTTCATCCTATACCAGGAGGTGAGTGATGTGGTTCTGATGCCATGTCAGAAGAATACCAAGGCTGTCCAGTGTTGGGAGGCACAGGTGGATTTTCTTCCCCTACTTGGAGGACCACAGTGCCTTCTCCTTTCTTGAAGTAGTGGTCCTCAACCCCAGCTACATTGTAGAGAACCTGAGCAGTGATAATATAAAAGCACTCCAGGGTTAGAGTTAGGCATGGTTTCTAATGGACTTCCTGTAGTCCAGTGCTGGTCAGCTTAACTAGCTCAACTCTCATCAGATAAATTTAACAGTCCATAAATACACCATGCTTTTCCTCCTGCAATTTCCCTAAGAACACCCCTGGGAGACAGTGGTGCAAAATAGTTTAGAAGACTGTGGAATCATGTGGACTTGGCTATAGGGTCAGTGAATTGTTCTATGGAATTTTGCCTGCTGAAGTGAGTAGCCCTGAGATAGACTTACACACAGCTGTATCTCAGAGGGCCTTATGGAGACTAGAATGGCAGAACATTATGTGGTAGGTGTTATCTGTTGAATGATAAGCATCTATATCACATGTTTCTTTTTCTTTTTTTTTTTTTGGTTTTTCGAGACAGGGTTTCTCTGTGTAGCTTTGCGCCTTTCCTGGAACTCACTCTGTAGCCCAGGCTGGCCTCGAACTCACGGAGATCCACCTGGCTCTGCTTCCCGAGTGCTGGGATTAAAGGCGTGCACCACCACTGCCCGGCTCACATATTTCTGTATATGTAGATAATAACAGTCAGTGGTTGAACCAAGATTTGAATTGAGGATTTGAATCTAACCTGAATGGTCCAGGACCCTTGCCCTTAATCATAGATGTCAGCCTTGCAGTAGGAAATGATCCCTGAAGAACAGGATGTGGTAACTTAAAAACATGACACTGGTAGAGGGTTGGTCTGAAAAATTGGTTCATTTTCTTGATATTAAAGAAGGATGTGTGCTTTGGATAGTTAGTAGGTGATTGGGGTGGTGGTGATGGGAGATGACTTACTGGTTCTGGTGAGGTGGTGAAGTCATTTGCTAAGTTAGATGTTTTGTGAGTGAAATACTTGGAGAGATATGGAATCTGCTTACTAGTAGTCCTGGTCTTTGAGGCTCTGCTGACATCTACCTTTAATAATGAAGTCAATTTCTCTGCTTGCCTCCACTCCCCCACCTGGGGGGTTAGGGTGTTCCTCCAATTCAGGGAGGTCAGATTTAGGGTCCTGTGTGCGCTAGAGAAGCACTTTACTACTGAGCACTAGTAACCAGTTGTTCTGTTAGCAGTTAGTAATCTGAACAAATTTAAGCCAGGTATTGTGGCACATGCCTTTAATCCTAGCACTCTGGAGGCAGAGGCAGGAGAGTCTCTGTGAGTTCGAGGCCAGTCTGGTCCACCAAGTGAGTTCCAGGACAGCCAGGACTGTTACACAGAGAAACCCTGTCTTGAAAAACAAAAACACACACACACCCACACACACACAAAAAAAAATCAACAAATTTAAGTAAAGGAGACATTAGACTTTAGAGAGAGTTTCTCTTGTAAACACAAGGGGGTGCTATTTAACCATCAATGACCAGTTTTTAAAAAGTGAACCATCCTGTGTTAAAGCCTCAGAAGGAAGAAGAGCAGGAGTCTGTCTTAGAACTTCTATTGCTATGTAAACACTGTGACCAAAAGCGACGTGGGAAGAAAACACTGTATTTCAGCTTGCAACTCTGAGGTCACACCCCATGACTGAGAGAAGTCAGCGCAGGAACTCAGAGGCAGAAACTGAAACAGGTCATAGGGAACACTGCTTACTGGTTTGCTTAGCTAGCTTTTTTATACCATCTAGGACCACCTGCCCAGGTGTGCTACCACCCACAATAACTTGGGCCCTTCTACATCAATTATTAATCAGGAAAATGCCCCACAGACTTGCCTGTAAGCATTCTGATAAAGGCATTTTCTCATTTTGAAGTTCCTCTTCCCAAATGATTCTAGCTTGTGTCAAGTTGACAAAAAAAAAAAAAAAACAAAGCAAAAACTAAACTAACATCACTATTCAACTCTAACTTTTCTAATTTGTCCCCAATATGGTGTTCATATTGATACTACAATATAAAACATCCCAACTTGTAAAAGTCCCATGGTAGTTAAAAATTCAAACACTTTGAAAGTTTAGTTTCTTTAAACTTGCAAAATACCTTTCAAGATTTCTCTTAAATACCCAAACTTCAACTGTGTGCTCCTGCAAAATTAAAAAAAAAAAAAAAAGGAAAGAAAGAAAAGAGTAATTGCTTCCCTGCTGTAAGAGGGAAAAAACCTGAGTACAGTTACAACAAAATCAAAGTCCAACAACAGTGTAAAGCTCAGCGCCAGACTTCTTTGACTCAGGATCTTCTGGGCTTCAAAGATCTTGAGGCGCTCCATTCCATAGCTACTACAGTCCTTGTTCCTGGCATCTCTATGGCAGCTGGGCTGCACCTTCACCACAAGCCCCTCTGACCCTGCTGTACCTCAGCTGCTCTGTTCTCTGTGACTCCTTCATGTCTTCAAAAGCAGTACCTCTGGGGGACTCTCACACATTGTCGAGTTTGGCTGCTAGCACAGGTGTGGTCTTGGCCACCTCCGAACCACAGCTTCTGTGTGCTGACCCTGAACAAATACTTCCTAGAAGATTTTGCCTCAGTGATGCTGGCTGATCTCTGTTTTTGTTTCGTTTTGTTTGAGACAGGGTTTCTCTGTGTAGCCCTGTCTGTCCTGGAAGCAGACCAGGCTGGCTTCGAACTCAGAAGTCTGTCTGCTTCTGCCTCTGGAGCACCAGTATTAAAGGCATGCACAGCTGTGTTCCTCCCCTCCCCCCCCCCCCTCAGTTTCTTTAGACAGGGTTTCTCTAGGTAGCAGACCTGGCTGTCCTGGACTTTTATAGATCAGGCTTGCCTTGATCTCACAGAGATCCACCTGCTTCTGCCTCCTGAGTGCTAAAATTAAAGGTGTGCATCAGCATACCCAACTTAAGACAGATTTCTGTAGGAACAATAATAGTAGTTGGTTGTGAGCATTTTAGCATCCTTATAGGCTCAGTGTCTTTGAGATTTACATTCTAGAAAGACTCAAGAATTAAGGAGAAAATTTTTTTCTTAGGTATCTCCAGAAGACCCTGGAGCTCAGTTCTTGATTCGGACTGGGTCTGTGGGCCGAAATAGGGCTGAGGCCTCTTTGGAACGTGCCCAGAATCTCAACCCCATGGTGGATGTAAAGGTGGACACTGAAGATACAGAGAAGAAGCCGGAGGCATTCTTCACTCAGTTTGATGCGGTGAGTCTCTTAGTGTAAGCCTGCTGGGAGAATCAGCAAGTTCAAGTTGTAGTGGAAGCTCATTGTGGGTTCACACCTGTAACCCCCAGTGCTTGGGATCAGAGGCAGGAAGGAGGGCTGCTCCAAGCTTGAGGCCGGCCAGGACTACATAGCAAAATTAACTGTAGGTGTGCTAGAATTTCCTCTCGTGTACATTTATAAACTTGTGTTCTTTAGGCTTGACACAGTAAGTATGCTTCTGTGTAGGTCCAGTCTGTTGGACCTGTGGTGGTGGTTTGTGAGAGGTGCCTGCTGTCTCCTGGCTGCTTCTCTGTTTGGGCTTATGTTCCCCCAGACTAGATTTCAGCATTAGTATTTCATCTTCCTTCAGAATCTTTGCTCATGTGTTCTACTGAAAACTTAAGTCGTTGATGAATTTTGTTGCCAGCTGCACTTACTTGTTAGAAATATCAAGCTGCAGCTTGTGTTTTGTGTTAAGAAAGAGCATACCTAGCCAAACTTGGTGGCACATGCCTATAATCCCAACATTTGGCAGATGGAATAGATCAAGACTGAGTTTGAGGCCAGCCTGGGCTACATAAGGCTCTGTCTTTTGTGGGGCGGGTTCTGAGCAGGGTTTCTCTGTGCAGCCCTGATTGTCCTACAGCTTGCTCTGTAGACCAGGCTGGTCTTGAACACAGAGATCTGCCTGCCTCTGCCTCCCAAGTGCTGGGATTAAAGGTGTACGCCACCATGCCTGGCTGACTTTGTCTTAAAAAAGTAAAGATAACCAACAACCAACATCTATCTAATCTTGGTGTGTCTGTGTCCTTTTTAACACATCATCACTTTGGCCATGCACTTGACAGTAACTACAGTAATAAGCCAAATGAGGCATAGCCAACCTCATCTCCTCTCAGTGCCAAGGCTATGCAGAGGTGAGAGGAAAAGCTAAACTCTATGTCATGCATAAGTGTGTGTGACTTTTTCTGTTTGTTTTTGAGACAGGCTCTCTAACAAAGCCCTGGCTATCCTGGAACTCACTCTGTAGACCAGGCTGGCCTCACAGAGATCTTTCTGTCTGTGCCTCTGGTGTGCCGAGATTACAGTCTGTGTTACCACATCTGATCACACACATAATTAATAAATTAAATAGCCAGTTGTGGTGGTGTGTACCTTTAGCCCTGGTGCTTGGGAAGTAGAGACAGGCTTGGTCTACAAGAATGAGTTCCAGGCCAGTAAGGTTACATTGAGAGAACTTTGTTGTAAAAAATAACCTAAATGAAATAAATTTTTTTAAAAAAAGATAATGTGTGTTGGGGAGGTTTTCCTCAAACATGACCTTTGCGTCTGTTAAAAAACTGGTTTTACTTGCCGCCAGAATTTGCTTGATTTTAACAGATTAGCTAATAGTTTAGATTACTAGATAGTAGTTTAGATTACCTTGATATTGCTGTTTTCGTGAGAACTGTGAAGTGTAGTTTATGTGTTCTTGGATTAAGGGAACAGATTCTCGAGTGGTTTTACTTTCCAGCTAAATCCTCTTAGTTGTCAAAAGTGGCCATCATATCATTTACACTTTCTACACCCTGAAACCTGCAACTTCTCTTTTGTCTTATAATCATAGCACCCAAAGAACCTGTTGTACCTGTTGAAACCGGTCTTAAGCTTGCCAGAGAGACAGTTAATTTAAGACTTATGTAGACAGCAGGGCAGTGATTCACAGTTTTCAGCTCTTACCAGTCAGTTCCTGTTTCTCTGCAGGTGTGCCTGACTTGCTGTTCCAGGGATGTCATTGTTAAAGTTGACCAGATCTGTCACAGAAACAGCATCAAGTTCTTCACAGGAGATGTCTTTGGGTATCATGGGTACACCTTTGCAAATCTTGGAGAGCATGAGTTTGTAGAGTAAGTGCTGGGAGGAGAGGGTGGGTAGTATTCCCACAGTTGGAATAGTATTTATGGTAGGAAATGAATTGCCCTAATGAAGTAGCTTACTTTGCTACAGTACTTAGAACATTCTGAAATAAGCGATTAGCAAATTACTAAGTAGAGTGCTTTGTGGGTTCACATTTTTGTTTTTTTTCAAGACAGGGTTTCTCTGTCTGGCTGTCTTGGAACTCACTCTGTAGATCAGGCTGGCTTCCAACTCAGAGATCTACCTAACCCTGCTTCCTGAGTGCTAGGATCAAAGGTGTGCACTACCACGCCTATCTTATGGGTTCAGAATTTTAGGATATGTGGACCCCACACTTAAACGATGATGTCATCTGAAGCCCAAAGCATTGTCAGAGTTCTGGACAAAGAGCGTCATAGGAGAATCCCAGCCTCATGAAATTAAGGGCTGCAACCCACACATGCTGTCCCTGGAAGGCAAGCTTGGTTTAAAAACACTTGTTCCCTAGTATGTGCTTGCATGTGGAGAGATGGTGGAGAGAGTACCTGCTGGTTAAATGGGGGGCTCTTTGGGCACATTCAGCCTGCCTTGGAAAAAATCCAAGGTGGAGCCTACTGTGGTGGAGCAGACAGACCTTATTTCCCTCATTTTGAACATGAGGCTGCAAAGCTTAATAATTCTTGCATGACAAGACCTGCAGTGGTTTTTATTTACAGCCTTTAAGTGAATGATAGCAGACGATAGAGTATTATAAAACTATATAAGCTGGGTATTTGGGCACCATTTGCTATATTCTCTCTCTCTCTCTCTCTCTCTCTCTGTCTCTCTCTCTCTCTCTCAAATACACACACAGAGCATCTGAAGCCTACCTTGCCAGTGAGCAATACAGAGAGGCCTAGGCCTGATTGGGCAGAGCTTCCTACTAAGCAGTGCTCTCATTGTTCAGCCTCTCCAGCAAGTCATTGGTATTTCTCTGACCCACAAGTTTCTTGCCTGTGAAATGAAACTTTGAACTGGATGGTAGTAGCACAGGCCTTCAATCTCGGCACTTGGGAGGCAGAGACAGGTGGATCTCTCTGAGTTCAAGGCTAGCCTGGTCTACAGAGTGAGTTCCAGGACTTATATGGAGAAACTCAGTCTCGAGGCGGTGGTGGGGGTGGTGGGGACACGGATGGGGATTTTAAAGGGTCAAACATTTTCTTGCCATTTCCTCCCCTAGTCACACAAAAGCTTTAGAAAGATCTGGTTCTAGGAGTGTTATACATTGAATGGTTATAACAAAAGCAGGCTTGATTATTTCAGCATGAGATTCCCATAGCAGAAGGAGGAATTAGGTTTGGCTCTTTATTCTGTTTGTTTGTTTGTTTGTTTGTTTTTGTTGTTGTGGTTTGTTTGTTTGTTTTTGGGGGGTTGAGACAAACTTTCTTTGGGTAATAGCCCTGCTGTCTTGGAACTCATGTAGACCAGGCTGGCCTTGAACTCATAGAGATCCACCTGCCTCTGCCTCCCAAGTGCTGGGGTTAAAGGTGTGCGCCACCATACTTGGCCAGGTTTGGTTCTTTAGGTCATGGTGCCTTGAGAATGTTTGCAAAACAGTCTCTTTGGTTTATGGGAGTTTGCTTATGCTAGGGAGTTTGCTTACACCCTCCTTTTCCCCTAATCACATCAGGGACAGCTATTCCCAGAGTGGTTAACTGACTTACCAGATTTTTAGTGGCTGAAGTGAGATTTGAATCCATGCCTCATTGACCCCAAAGCTGTTTTGCACTTTTTTTTCCTAGACAGGGTTTCTCTGTGTAGCCCTGGCTGTCCTGGAACTCACTCTGTAGACCAGGCTGGCCTTGAACTCAGCTTTTTTGCCCTTGCACATACATATCCTGTGAGCTGATAACATTTTTAAAATTCATTTTCCAGTCACGTGACTTACGTGACTTATGGTTCAAACTTGATTTCCTTCCCTTGTCACTCCAGAGAGAAAACCAAAGTTGCCAAAGTTGGTCAAGGAGTAGAAGATGGACCTGATACCAAGAGAGCAAAACTTGATTCATCTGAGACAACCATGGTCAAAAAGGTAAAGAGCTGAGGTCAGAACCTCTGGGGCATGGAGAGGGAACTTCATAACTGCAAATGAGGTAACCCTTGGGCATAGCTGCTGCTCCTCCCAAAGAAGATGGGTTTATATTCCAAATGAGATTTTCGAGAAAGTTAGAATCTCGTACAATTCTGGCAGCCTCTTCACATTGCTTCAGGTACTGTTCTGGTGTAGCACCATGGTGGCCAGACATAGCAAGCTTGTGTAACTTATTTAGCATAGAAGACATCAGTTTTGACCTCTGGTGTCTGGAGCAGAAGTCATTACTTTTTCCCTCCTTTGACACCCACTCCCTCCCAATCATTTTCTTTTTTTAGATTGGTGTACAGGTCCTAACTGGGAAGGAGCCAGTTTAAACTTGAATTTTTTTCCTCCCTTTTCATTCCCTGGTAACTGTATTTGTACATAATGTGCGCTAGTGTGTCTGGCCTACACCTGGTGTTCATGTTTGAAGTCTTGCTCAGTCTTTTTTTTAGCCTTTATATGTATGGGTGTTCTACTTGTGTGTGTGTGTGTGTGTGTGTGTGTGTACATGCTTGCATGCAAGAGAGAGTAGTGAGAGAGTGTGTGAGTGTGTGCATGCCATGTGTGACAGCACCCTCAGAAGACTAGAAGTCAGACCCCCTTTGGACTGAAATTACAGACAGTTGTGAGCCACCATGTGACCTGGGGAGGTGCTCAGTCGATAGTGTTTGCTGTATAAGCATGATGACCAAGTTTGTCCCCAGATATGGGGGCGGGGGAGAAACTGAGCATGGCATCTCATTAAACCCAGTGCCCGGATGTTGGAGACAAGAGGATTCCTGGAGCATGCTGGCCAGTCAGTGTAGTGAGTTCTAGGTTCAGTGATAGATTCTGTCTCATAAAGATGAAGAGTAGGGCTGGAGCTTGCCCTTGTTGGGACCTGGGTTTAACCTTGTGGTACATAAAACCAGCATGGTAGTTCATGCCTGTAATCCCAGGAGATAGAGACTAAGCTGGGGCGGTGGTGGCGCACGCCTTTAATCCCAGCACTGGGGAGGCAGAGGCAGGCGGATCTCTGTGAATTCGAGGCCAGCCTGGTCTCCAAAGGGAGTTCCAGGAAAAGCTCAAAGCTACACAGAAACCCTGTCTGGAAAAACCGAGGGGAAAAAAAAAAGGAGATAAAGACTAGGGGTCAGAAATTCAAAGCCATTTGCCCCAGTTCCATGTTAGCCTGGGCTACATGCGACTTTTTCCAAACAAACAGAAAGGTCTTCTTTGATATGTGTGGAGTGATCACTGGTTCTGTGTGTGGCTTGTCGCTGTCCCCTGTCCTCCCCTCCCAGGATTGGGTATAGAACCTAGGGGCTTAACACATGCTGGGTTAGCAAGCTCTACAGCTGAGTCTCAGGGCCACTGTGTACTTTTTAATGAAGTTTACATTAGGGGGTTTAGGCAGTATTTGGATCTGATGCAGTGTTTCATCTCATTTTGGAGAAAGCAGTTAGGAAAGGGGTCAGAAGGCAATGGTGTCTCTAGCTGGTGTTAGAAGAGGGAATCTTGTACTGGAGAAAACAATTTAAAGTGCCTGGGGTTGGTTTTGTTAAACTGAGAAATGATGCGACCAAGTTCATAGTTACCTTGTAGATTTAAATGTTGAAAGGAAACCAGCTGGTTGGAATGTCCAGTTCAAGTTGCATTGGGGGTTGAGGGTCCGTAGAATTCAGAATCCTCAGAAGTGGGACTAAGGCCTCTGGCAAGACAGCTGTGCATTTTCTTTCCCTTACTTTTGTGTTTGTGTTGGGATAGCTTTATCTGTGAGCCTGATGCAGAGGAATTATTAAGCTCTAATTTTAGTGTCTATTCACAGGACTGTAATTACCCAGAGTGAACATTAGAGTTTGGGCCAAACCTGGGGTCCTTTCTTTTTGAGGCCCAGTCAGTCTTTCTCTGCATGGCTGCCTGAGTTTGGTGGGGAGAGACATTGTTAACAAATGGAGGGGCACAAAAGGAGCTTTGTGGGCGGCTCTGTCAGTTTATAAATCACACCCTCTTACAAGTGTGACACTTGGCCCTGGTGTGAAGGGGTTTTATGGCTTAAGGGCCTTCTCTGATTGAGGTCTGCTTTTTGCATTCAAATGGAAAAAGCCCTTGCTTTGTTAGCCATTCACAGCTGGAAGTTTCCCTGGAGTCATTTCTGATAGTGCCCTCTAGGGTGGATATGGAAGCCTCTTTTGGGAGCCACTTCATCTCACTATGAGGAGAATGTGGGGAGCCCAGGCCAGTACTTGGCAGCCTTGGTGTGCCATTCCTGAGGGCTCTGCCGGCACTTTGCCTTTTGTGCAGTGTCTTCCTTACAAGGGGCAGAAATTGAAGATATCAAAATATTCCCCAGCTGACATTGTTAGTCAGCTGTTACAATGGGACTGTGCAGCTAGGATTCCAATCCTGAGCCCTTGAGGGTGCATGGCATGCAGCACATTCCTTCTGACAATCCCCTGGATTCCAGACCTTGTCTTTGTGTGTCTCACCAATAACACAGTGCAAGCGCAGGGTGTGGCAGTGTTTGGGCCTGTGGCTTTGCCACCTGGTAGTAACAGCTTCTCCATTTGGGCAGAGAGGGCCTTGGGATTTTATTTTATTTAAAATTTTTGAGACAGGTTCTCATTGTGCAGCCCTGGCTGACCTGGAACTCAGAATGTTGACCATGCTCACCCAGATCTTCCTGCCTGTCTCTGAGTGCTGGGCCTAAAGGTGAATCCACCAGGCCAGGCAGCCCTGGGATTTTGAAGTTCTTTCCAGTTAAGTTCCTTCACCCAGATTTTAAGGTTTCCTAAATTGTACAGAATAACTAGTTGGGCTCTACCCAGAGATTGCAGGATGGGGTGGGGGAAGCAGCTACTTCCTGTTTCCTGTGAAAGGTTTGTCTGTCAGAGTCCCTCTCTCCTCCCACTTGTCCTAGGTTCAATCAAATGTTGTAAAACCACTTTGGGGTTCAAGGTACATGGTGTGCTCCTAAATTAGAAACTTCAAAAAACAAAGAGGAAAAACATAGCTTGTGGTTTTCACACATCTAGGAAGCTCAGGCCTTTCTAGCACACATGTGCCTGTGATAAATAGGGCAGTAGGAAAGGAAGGCCTGACTGGAGAGTGTTGGCATTCAGAAGTTTGTTAGCATCTTTTTTGATATTTTGGTTTTAAAAATACATTTGTTTACTCTGTGTCTATGCATGTCCGGGTCCTCTTAAGTGCTATAGACAGACAGTTCCTTTACCACTGAGCTCCAGCCCTAATCCTCCCTTTAGACTTTGGTCTCTGGGCTGATGAGATGGCAGTGCAGTGAGTAAAGGGACTTGTCACCAAACCAGATGACCGAAGTTGGATCTCCAGGACACACATGGTAGAAGGAGAAAATCAACTCCTGCAAATTGGCCTCTGACTTCCATGTGCACACACAATAAATAAACAAACGAACAAATAAATGAGCTTTAAAAAAATTAGATTTTAGTCCCTAAGGGCAGGGAAGTTTTTGTTTATTGCCATATTCCTAGGCCAGTGCTTAGCACAGTCATAGTCTAGAAATAGAGTTCGGTGTAGTGGCACTTGTATAGCAGAAAATGACTACCCTGAAGGAGATCTTTGTCATTTTAAACCTAGATTATGGAATGGACTATGTTCAGTACATTAGTTTTTTGGACTTTATCAGAGAACAGAATTCCAAAGAAGATAAGGAATTTGCCCAGAAACACTTAGAAGTGACTCACTGAGTTGTCAATGACTCACTGAGTTGTCAAGACAGTAACCTCCAGGCCAGTGAGGGTTATGGCCCTCCCAGGTATCAAGATCTTCTTGGTTCAGAGCAGAGATTCTCAACCTGTCGAGGGTCGAATGACCCTTTCACAGGGGTTTCCTAAGACCATCAGAAAACACAGATGTTTACACTATGATTCATAGCAGTGGCCAAATTACAGTAGTGAAGTAGCAATGAAAATAGCTTTATGGCTGAGTGGTCATGGTGCACACCTTTAATCCCAGCACTTGGAGGCAGAGACAGGTGGATCTCTGAGTTCAAGGCCAGCCTGGTCTGCAGAGCCAGTTCCTCCAGGACAGCCAGGACCACACAGAGAAACCATGTCTTGAAAAACCAAAAAAAGAAAATGGTTTTATGGTTGGGGTCACCACAACATGAACAACTATATTAAAGGGTTGCAGCATTAGGAAGGTTGAGAACTACTGGTTTAGAGGCATGCAGTACACTGGTATCTGCAGAGTTTGGTGGGATACTGGTACCAGATTTTCTAGGGAGGACAGCTAGCTGAGATGGGGCATGGTGTCTTACCTTGTGGGGAAAAATGTCTCAGTTCTAGTGAAGTGAACACAGAAAGGCTTAGCCCTCATCATCTTAGTAATCATGGAAGGTGGGGGCTGTCCAGTTGTTGATCCCTCTCCTCCATTTCTCTCTCCTTCCCCTCTCCCAGTGACTCAAAAAGGATATCCCAGCTGGATTTGAACTCAGTCTGTAGCCCAAAGAGGCCTTGTCCTTTCAGCCTTTCTGCTTCAGAATTCTGAGCATATAGGGTGCACCATTGTAACTGTTGCCACTGTATCTGATACATGTGTAAATAAGTATGTTACTGTGTATTTATTTCATGTACAGATAGATGCCACATCCTTGCAGATTATCGGTCATAATAGAACAACCACTGTCTTCATTAGACACCCACATTCTCAGTGTTAGCATACTGCTCTGTTGCCCTTTTCTGTATTCTTGGCTTTATTCTACTACTAAACAGGTGACTCTGAGGCTGCTCGGGAATGTGAGTGGATTAAAAAGTCACTTGAAGGGGGCGGTTCCCATTCATCCTTACTTGCCTTTGAGTTTAATCGTATGTTTGTAGATACAAAGAACTCAGCTTTGGGGCTGGAGAGATGGCTCAGCGTTTCAGAGTACATGTAGCTCTTACAGAGGGCCCCAGTTCCAGAGGATCCATCAGGCATGCATGTGGTGCACAACATTCATACATCTGAAGTAAATAAGTAAATGGTTTGTTTTTAAAGTTACCCTTTAAAAAAAAGAAGAAAGCAACTTTATATACAGGAGTTTAAGCGTGAACTAAAACTGTTAGCTAGCACCATCTATACTACCAAGTTAAAGTAGCAAACATCTCTGTGGCTGAGCCTTACTCTCTCAGCGTAAGTAACGGCTATCAGCAGTTGGTGTCCTTCCCATGCTTTTCTTCTCATGTCTGCATGTGTAAGCCCTATCTAGACGTGCTCTCCACGTCTCTTCACTGTTTCCGAACTAGTTCATGTTGCATGTGTGCTGTCACCTGCTTTGTAAGAGCAGCATTATTGGTGAGGCCATCTGTTTGTGTGTCTTTGTGGAGCTTTGCTTTCCTTTATGGTAGTTGCTAGGCACATACGGCTATATAACATTAAATACAGCATAAAACCAGACACCTTTAGTGCTGAATAAGCACCTGTAGTTGCTGGCATGGGAGTTGCACAACATGTATACATGACCTACTGTATCATAACAAGTCCTCTTGGACAGCACTGCAGGGCTTCTGTTGTGTGAATACATTACTGTTTATGTACTGTTGATGGCATTCAGGTATGCAAACTTTTCCTGTTAGAAATTACTGTGGTAAGCATTCTATTTGTGCATGTGAGACTGTATATAACCTACTTGGGCAATTGTGTTAATTTCTGTAGAGTAAAATTAGGATAAGGGCATCTTAAACATTCTCATATTCTGTTAATTACTCTTGAATATTTTTACCAATTTACATTCCATGGCCAGTAGCATGTAACAGTAACACTTGATAGATAACCTCAGGCTTTGTTTCAGCTATGCTGTTGAGTGAAAATTGTCCAGTTGTAGTTGTCATTTGTTAGAATACTTTCTTCTTTTCAGACAGAGTCTCACTATATAGATCAGGCTGACTTTGAGGTTGGCATTCTTCTGCCTTCTACCTCCCATGTACTGGGATTATACATAGGCCCTACCATGGTGGGTTTTTTTGTTTGTTTGTTTGGTTTTTTTGGTTTTGTTTTTGTTTTATTTTTTATTTTTTCCAACAGACAGTGGTGGCAACGCCTTTAATCCCAGCACTTGGGAGTCAGAGGCAGGGGGATATCCCAATTTCAGGACATCCTGGTCCTCGGTGAGTTCCAGGACAGCCAGGGCTACCCTGTCTTGAAAAGCCAAAATAAAATGTTTCCCCTTTGTTTTATATGTGTTTGCGTGTTATGCCTGCATGAATATCTATGTACCACATCCATGCAGTTTTTATGGAGGCCAGAAGAGGGGTCAGATTCCCTGGGACTGGAGTTGTGAACTGTCCTATGGATGGTGAATATCAAACCCCAGTCTGATGCAAGAGCAGTCAGTGCTCTTTGCTGCTGAGCCAACTCTCTCTCATTTCTCACCAACTTCTAATCGGTTTTAAATCTGGATGAGTGGGTACTCCACATTTCTACTATGCATGCTTATTCACATAGGAGTTACACATATGTGCAGCTACAAGTTGCACATAGAAGCTACCTAAGGTTAAAATCAGGTTGTCTTGTAGCTGTGTTCAATTCATGTGCTTGAACCCGGAGCTCACCAATTCAGCTAGTGCATCTAGCCAGCTTGCCTCTAAGTGCTGGGATTACAAGCCTACAACATGCCTAACCAGTAACCAGCTACATTTATTTCTCTATATATTGCCAATGAGCTCATACCAGTACCTCTCAGCACAATGTTCATTCTAGTTTCTTACTGTTCCGTGTGTTAATTCTCTTCTGATAGGCAAGCTTGGGCTTCCCAGATTCCAATATTTGCTTGTGTCAGCCACTGGATGGAACCAGTGTCCTGTTACTATTTCTATGGGGATGGCCTTCTTATAATATCTGCTTAGACCTTTCACCCAGGACAGCCATCTCCTGCATTCTTGCTTGGAAATTCCTTTCCCAGAAAATGTCTTGGTGTGAGGGTGGAAAGGTTCAACTTTTGGACTGTATTACTCAGGGAAAAGTAAGTGATATTTGGGTTTTTTAAAAATGTTTATTTTAGCTGGGTAGTAGTGGCCTTTAATCTCAGCACTAGGGAGGCAGAGGCAGGTGGATCTCTGAGTTTGAGGACAGCTTTGTCTACAGAGTGAGTTCCAGGACAGCCAGAGTTACACAGAGAAACCCTGTCTCGGGGCGGGGTGAAGTGGGGTGGGGGGCAGGGATCCATTTTATTTTATTTTTAATTACATGTATGTTTAGATGTCTGTGCAGGTGCAGGCCAGAGACTTCAGATCTCTTGGAATGGGAATTATAGGAATTGAAGTTAGTTCCCCTGCAAGAACAGTATGTGCAATTAACTGCTATGCTATCTCTCTTGCCCACATAGGCTCTTTTCTTGTTTTTTCTAGTCAGGGTTTCTCTGCGTAACAGCCCTGGCTATCCTAAAACTCACTTTGTACACTAGGTTGGCCTTGAACTCTTGAGATCTTGAGTGCTGGGAATAAAGGCGATTGCCTCCACCACCTGGCTAAATTTTAGTTTTCTTGATCATAATTATAAAGAATACTCTTTTTTTTTTCCTTAATTTTTGCGATTTGAGTTTTGCTGTGTAGTAGCTCAAGCTGACTGGCCTCAAACTTGCCATCCTCCTGCCTCAGTCCCCTAGGTCCTGGAATTAAGTCCTGTGTACCACCTCATCCAGGTGTGTCTGGTTCTTTGGGAGGCTGGAACAGGAGGATCTCTACAAGTTTGAGGCCAGCCTGGTCTACATAGTTTCAGCCTGAGCTACATAGTGAGACCAAAGGTCTTAGGAGATTGGCTTTGTCATCTTCCCACATAGGGAGCACATGTCCATACTTCTGTCACTATAGTAGGAAGCAGGAAGTATTTCCTGAGTTTTAGTGGGGACTGGCTTCATAGAATAAGACTTTGAATATTGAAATTTGTCTGAGCTGGAAAAGAGCTTCAGCTCTGATTCAAACCAGTATGCTTGTTCCTGAGCACTCTGCCTTTTCCCACAGAAAGTGCTTTTCTGCCCTGTAAAAGAGGCGCTGGAAGTGGATTGGAGTGGAGAGAAAGCCAAAGCCGCCTTGAAGCGCACAGCCCCGGACTACTTTCTGCTGCAAGGTGAGGCCTACAGATGGAGCCAACCCAGGCAGGCTCCAACTTTGACTTCTGCACCGTCACCCAGTGCTGAAGCTGTGTGGGTTTTTGTCTCAGCCCAGAGCGGGATGCAGCCTCACTGAGCCATCTTTCAGTATATCCTTTCTGGTATTCACGGATTCGTTACCAAAATACTGATTGTCTTCTCAGTGTTGTTCCTGTCCCTGACAATTTCAGTTGTTTATTTTTCATTTTTTATTTTAGTGTATATCTATATATTTTATTTTAGTGTATATATATATTTTTATTTTAGTATATAGTTATTGAGACAGTTTTACTATATAGGTTGTCCTAGAACTGGCTGTTTAGACTAAGCAGGCCTTGAACTCACAGAGATCCACCTGCCTCTGCCTTCTAAATACTGGAATTAAAGATGTGCACCACCATGCCAGGCTCCATTCCCAACTCCCCGCTCCCCTACCCAGATAAGGTTTCTCTGTGCAGCCTTGGCTGTCCTGGAACTTGCTTTGTAGACCACGCTGGCCTGGAACTCAGAGGTCTGCTTGCCTCTGCCTCCAGGTGAGCGCCACCACTCCCGTCCTCAATCTTTTTTTCTTTCTTTTTTTTTTTTTTTTTAAGTTTATGTATATGAGTGTTTTGTTGGTGTGTATGTGTGTGTGCCTAAGTACAGTGTCTGTGTCTGGTATCTACAGAGTGCAGAAGAGGGTGCTAGACTCCCTGGAGCTATAGTTATGGGTGATTGTGAGCCATCTTGTCAGTGCTAGGAACCAAACCTAAATCCTCTGCAAGAGCAGCAGGTGTTACAACTGTTGAGCCGTCTCTCTAACCCCATCGAGGTTCAGTTTTTAAAATACCATTTAAAAAATAATTGCTGGGATATGGTAACATTTGCCTATAATCCTAGCACTTGGGATTCAGACACAGGAGGATCATATAACTCATCCTGGGTTACCTAGTAAGTTCACTAACAGCCTCAGCTACGTG
This sequence comes from Peromyscus eremicus, assembly GCF_949786415.1. Taxonomy (NCBI): domain Eukaryota; kingdom Metazoa; phylum Chordata; class Mammalia; order Rodentia; family Cricetidae; genus Peromyscus; species Peromyscus eremicus. Next base: position 173,888,932 of record NC_081416.1, read on the forward strand.
AAAAGTTGTCTCAAAATCAGGAAAAGAACAGGGTAGGGAATTTCAGGGGGTGAACTATTTTAACATCTTGAGTGTCCATTCATCTAGAAATATTTAAGTGGGTTAAGGAGGAATGAGTGTTAGGCATGTGAGAAATGCCTCCCTAAGGACTGCGGGACCTTGTGTGGAAGAAGTGCCAGCTGTACTGTAAGCAGCACCTGCTCCTGGGCCGGGGCTCTCTGCAAGCCCTGTGTCTGCACAGGAAGCGGTAGCTACTAGTTTGCAGCATTCGTGGGTATGATGAAAGCCTTTCTAACAATTGCTTATGAAGAAGCCCTGGAGTCTGACCTGGACTGTTTGTGGTTCTGGTTCTGGTGGTGAGTGATGTCACTAAACATCCCCACAGCAGCTCCCATGGCAGAAGTTGAACCACTGGAAATGTCAGTGCAAGCTCGAGCCTTACACCCGTAGTCCTAGCTCTGGGGAAGCTGAGACAGGAGAATTGTAACAAGTTCAAAGCTAGCCTCAGAAATGGGGAGACTATTTCAAAAAGGATAAGAAAAAAGGATGTCATGTCTGAGAATGCAATTTCGAGGGGGGGCAGTTCCATCTGTCTCAACATCACAGCACTCTCCTAAGGTGCAGAGATGGTCGCTAGTTTAATTTTCATTTATATTATTCATTTAAGGCAGGAGTTTCTTTTTGTAGCTCTGGCTGTCCTAGAACTCACTATCTTAACCAGAATGGGTTTGAACTCACAGAGATCCACCTGCCTCTGCCTGCTGAGTGCTGGGATTAATGACTTACAGTTCTTGAGACCAGGTGTTTGGAATAAAAACTGACCTGACTTTTCTGGCCTATTCTGCCATTTTTCTGAGATGAGAAATCCTTACATTCCCAGGTCCTTACAAGTCAATTCAGTACAAATTATGAAAGGGGTGGGGAGGTGTACCTCAGTATTGAGTGCTTACCTAACATACACAAGGTTTTCGTGTTCAATCCCTAGCACCAAAGAGAAAAGAAAAGTAACACAGTGTGGGCCTGTATTCTTCAAACCCACCACCTCACTACCTTTTGTGAAGCAGTTCACCCTCAGCTTCTGGAGAATATAGAACCATTATGCAGAGTGCACCCTCCTGAGCGAGATAAGGACAGTGATCTTAGAAGCTGGCTATTGGTCACCAAAGCCTGTTCCTTTTCCGTGATGCAGTACTGGCAATTATTTCATTGCCGATCTAAACAGTGAGTAGCCAGATGTGGGGCTCACCTCAAATCCCAGCTCTCAGAAAGCAGAGGCAAGAAGATTGCTATGACTTCAAGGCCAGTTGTGCCTTTCAGGAAAAAAACAAAACATAAAACAAAAACCTAACAGATTGGGCAGAAAATTGATTCTAATAATGAGACTCCATGACTAGCTGGAAGATCTGTATTGATTAATAGAACTGTGTATGTAATTTTTTTGTATTTATGATACTGAATAGTCAACCCGTGACCTTATGTTAGATAAGCTCTTTGTTTTGTTATTACTGTTTTTTTGAGACATATTCTTAGTAAAACCACTAGTGGCACTGGACAGCAATCCCAGGTTCTTAGGAGGCTGACACAGGAAGATGACAAATTCAAGGCCTCTGTACTGTAGCATGATCTCAAGGTCCTAGACAACTTAATGAAACCCGGTCTCAAAACAAGAAATAAGAAAGGACTAGAGGGTGCACCCCATTGGTTAGAGTGTCTGCCTCACCTGTGCAACTGGCCCTAGGATCCATAAGCAGCATCGAAACTAACACATAGGTCAGGTGGTGGCGCAGCCTTTGATCCCAGTACTCGGGAGGCAGAGGCAGGCGTATCTCTGAGTTCAAGGCCAGCCTGCTCTATAGATCAAGTTCCAGGACATCCAGAGGTGTTACACAGAGAAACCCTGTCTCAAAAAAAAAAAAAAAAGAAAGAAAGAAAGAAACTAACACGCAGTTAAACAGACCATCTCTCTCAAAGCAAAATATACATGACCTAATAAATCATACATCAGTAGAATTGTTTGAAGTATAAAAATGTACAAAGATAAATACACAAATGAACTCATTCCATTAGAATATTTAGAATTCAGATTTAAGAGACTGGTCAGTTAATTTCTTCCTGTCATCTCATAGCTGAGTAAACAAACTCCCCAAAAGGCAAATTGCCTCCCCAAATCCTCCTCAAGGCAGGGTTTCTCTGTATCCCTGGCTGTCCTGGAATTTGATCTATAGGCCATGCTGACCTTGAACTTAGAGATCCTTCTGCCTCTGTCTCATGAGTGCTGGGATTAAAGGTGTGTGGTACTACCACTCAGCAACAAATTGACTTCTTTACTCAAGATTCCAACCACAGTTAATGGCAAGGATGCTTAGCATAAAGCCAGTAATATACACATGAAAGCTGCTATGCTGCCCTGAAAAATGGAATGAGATTAATATACATGAGAGTCTTGTGGTTGGGGGCTGGAGACGTGGCTCGGCAGTTAGGAGCACCGACTGCTCTTAGAGAAGGCTGGGCTTTGGTTCCTAGCACCCACACAGTGACTCACAACCATCTATAGCTCCAGTTCCAGGCTATCCAACCCTCCTTTTGATCTCCATGGGCACCAAGCACACATGTAGCACACGGGCTGTATGCATGCAAAATGCTCAAACAAAATCTAAAAAATTTTTTCATTAATTAAAGGAAAAAGAGTTGTGATTATTAGTAACCGAGCAAGAATTTAAAAAGATACAGTTGTATGAATGTAAGAATAAGGCATTGAGCTGAGGCCAGGGCTCAGTGGTAGAGCACCTTCACATGCATGAAGCTCCAGGTTGGATCCCTAGAACTGCCAAAAGAAAAAGAAGTCTTATATATAGTCCATCAGAGAGCAGACCAGGCCTTTGTCCCCTCTGTATCTGGATGCTCCATACAGTTCTAATTGTAACACCTCTAGAAAAGCAGGGGGCTTGACAGATGGCTGGAGTTAACAGTACTTGCTTCTCTTCCAGAGGGCCCATATCTGGCAGCTCATAGCTGCCTGTAACTCCAGTTCCAGGGGGATCCAACACCCTGTTCTGTCTGGCTTCCATAGGCATTGCATTCACATAGCCACATACACAAAGGGGGCAGAGCGGCTCAGCGGGTAGTATCTCTTGAGACCCGAGTTTGATCCCTAGTATCCACATAATAATGGAAAAAGACAACCAATTTTACAGAGATACCCTCCAGCTTCTGTGTATACACATGCCCCACACAATAGTAATAAACGAAAAAGAAAAGAAAATCAGGACCATGCAGATGTAGGCATACAGTGGCTATTAGGACTTGTCATGTGTGCCAAGGAAGCAAGGTCCAGGAGGAGGGTATGTGGGATGTCTAGAGAAAGATGAGTACGCCCATGTGTTGTGAAGAACCAGGGCCTGGGAGAAGTAGGAAGCTTGGGGTTTTATACCTAAGCTGCTTAGTATATGTGTGCAATTTGGTATTTTTGTTTGAGTTTTTCAGTTATGTGTGTCAGTATGTGCACGTGAGTGTGGGGGCCCTCAGAGGCTAGAAGAGAGTGTGGAATCCACTGGAGCTGGAGTTAACAGATAGTATTTGAGGCCTCCCGGTGTGAGTGCTGGAATTAACCCCTCTGGAAGAACAGTACTTGTAGTTTGGTCTGGTTGGCCTTGAACTCCAGGTCCTCCTCCTTCCACCACACCCAGCTAATTTGCTATTTTTATGTGATAGCTTAAATGATACTGAAGGATCTTTGGACCTATGAGTGGCCTTGTTCTTCTCCTGTTGGCTGGATGACATACCATCATCTATGCCCAGCTGATTTGGAAAGATGTGTAAGTAGTTTTTGGTTTTTCTAGATCTGAGAATGTAACCCATATGAGCTCGTGATGACTTTATGTCACCTGATAGTGCCCAGTGAGGACAGACAGGGTGCTTGGCTGTGATGCATCCCTGAGAAAGAAAGAACCTGACCTCATTTCCCCCATGCCTAGTGGAAAACGTTGGGTGCTAGATAAATGACTATTTTTGTCTGAGTGACTGGTTACTGCTTGTCTGCTCATTTGTTTCACTTTAGAATGAGAACTGTTCACATACTGGTTTCCCTGCAGTATCCTCTTGCTGTCTGCTCCCTGGGTACTGGCAAGACTTCTTTTCTTTATGCTCCTCCGCCCTTACTTGGTGTTGAAGGTAGGGCCAGCCTTATGTGTATAAGTGTTCTACCATACTGCTCTAGCCCTTGAAAAAAAATATTCTAGAAGCTGGAAAGATGGCTTAGCAGTTAAAAGCACTGGCTGCTCTTGCAGAGGATCTGACTTTGATTTCCAGCACCCACGTGGCAGCCCACAGCTGTCTGTTACTCCAGTTTCAGGGGATCTGATGCTCTTCTGGTCTCTGAGGGCACTAGGCATACACATGGTACAGACATACATGTGGTCAGGACACCCATACACACAAAACAATTGGGGGGGGGCGTTTCGAGACAGGGTTTCTCTGCGTAGCTTTGCGCCTTTCCTGGAGCTCAGTTGGTAGCCTAGGCTGGCCTTGAACTCACATCACAGAGATCCGCCTGGCTCTGCCTCCCGAGCGCTGGGATTAAAGGCGTGCCCCACTGCCGCCCAGCACAAAACAATTTTTAAAATTTTTTATTAAAAATTAGTTTTAAGACACTAGGTTATCTTAAGATATCCCTGAGGTTGTGGTCCTCCTACCTCAGTCTCTCAGGTAGCTGGGGTAATAAAGCCATTAAGCCTGGCACATACCAGGCTTGATGTCCAGTGTGTTCTTGGCTGGGTGCTTACAGAGTTTCATGCTGCTCTGCTGTTTGTGTGTGTGTGTGTGTGTGTGTGTGTGTGTGTGTGTGTGTGTGAGAGAGAGAGAGAGAGAGAGAGAGAGAGAGAGAGAGAGAGAGAGAGAGAGAGATGTTTGGGAACTGGGTGTTTTTCCAGTTTGTCTAATACAATAGTGGTCAGACTGAATGCTTCCTGCTGCGTTTTTCCACTATCTTGAGAGCTGTCCTCCTCTCCATCTGTGAGCAGAAAGAGCCCATCTTTTTATTATTCTCCCATGGTATGTTGCAAAACATTAAGTGTGAGCTGGTTTCCTGTGGCAAAAAGTTGACTTTGATTTGTTCTTTTTGAGGTTACTGTGAGTTTATCATAACAGGAGTGCTAAAAATAGCAGCTCTAGTATGGAAACTGTTCACTTACCAACATGGACAGTAACACGCAGGCTTAGCTGAGAGCAGGAAGGAATGGACCACATCTCATGATGAGTTACTATCCTAGGGTCCTGCTGTCCTCACTCTCTCAGTCTGTTCTAATGAGCTGTGGAAAAATACTTAGCACATACTCCAGCCTCAGAACTGAAGGCAAAATAACCCAAGATCAAACATTTGGGGCGCATCTGGTGTTTGCAAGATCTGTAGCTGAGAATCAGAGGAGGAAAAATCGATTTCCTTAGCAGTGGCTTCACACACTAACACCTCGTGAGGAAAGCCCTAATGTAGGCTGTAGAACAAACTGCTCTGTCGTGTTGGTGTTCAGTATGACCAAATTACTCTGCAGTCATCAAAAGCAGACTGTTAAGAGCATTCCAGGAACTGGGAGTGTAGGCACCTCTACAGATACATATAGTCTTGAACAGGTTTTGCTAAGAGGTAAAGAGAAAGATTGTACACAGCAGCTGGAAGCCAGGGCAGGGTGTAATGACCATGGCTTCCCATTGGATAGGGGATCAGAACTAACCGGAGAATCTTCAGAAAGTGCAAATCAACTAATTATGTCTCCTCCTGCTGGTTTAGAATAACAGGGTGACTTGCTTCCTGACGTCTTTCTAAAGTTCTCAAGTGAGACCCCTACAGTAGGGAAAGAAGCCCTACCTCAAACCAAAGCCTCAGTCACCTGTTTTAATCTAAACATGTCCTAGGTACTTATTTTGTAACTAACAATATTATGCTGAAATAGGAACAAAAGGAAGCTCCTGGAAACCTTGAATGCAGTGGGTTTATTGTTTGTTGAGACAGGATCTTATATGCGTTCACGAGTGAGCAAGTAGGTAACCAGTGTGCATGAGGACAGCCAGGTTTTCTTTCTAGCAGAACATTGTGTGTATGAAAGGCAGGACAGTCTAGAAGGAACCCTGGGAGAGTGAGTGAGAGTGGAGGTTTATCATCTGCAGATCTGGAAGTGGACCAATGTGTACATGTATTCATTGTCTCCTCTGCGGATGTGTTTCTTAGATCTGTGTAAAAGGCTTAAATGCAAAGGCACCTTGGAAGGACTGACCTCGCTCCCTTAGAGCACAGTAGTTGCTATCTTTTTCCACTAAGTAGAACCAAGGCTTCTCAGAGAAATGGATGATTCCAGAGTTGGGATAGGAAAATTACAGGTGAGCTTATAACATCCTGCTGTGACAGAAAGTATGAAAGTGCTTAAGAATGGTGGGACCTGTCAAAAGAACAGGACTAGTAACCAGTACATGTAGGAGGGGTGATAGGCATTTAAAAAACCTGGGGCTGGTCAGATGGCTCAGTGGATAGTTGCACTTCCTCTCCAGTTAATTATGAGGACCTCAGTTCAAATCCTAGCAGGCATGCGCGCGTGTGCGCACACACACACACACACACACACACACACACACACACACACATAAAATAACTTAGGCCGGGCAGTGGTGGCACACGCCTTTAATCCCAGCACTCGGGAGGCAGAGCCGGGCGGATCTCTGTGAGTTCGAGGCCAGCCTGGACTACCAAGTGAGTTCCAGGAAAGGCGCAAAGCTACACAGAGAAACCCTGTCTCGAAAAACCAAAATAAATAAATAAATAAATAAATAAATAAATAAATAAATAAATAAATAAATAAATAAATAAATAAAAATAAAATAAAAAATAACTTAAAAAGAAAAAAAAAACCTTGAGCTGGTCAGAGTGTTACGCTTCTACTACTATTACCAGAGAGATGGAGGCATGAAGATCACTTGTATTCTTTTCTTTTTTAAAGTCAGGCATTGCCATAAGAGCAAATCTAGCCTAGGCTGTAGCACAAGAACTTGTCTCAAAAAAAAAAAAAAGAAAAGAAGAAAGAAAAAGAAAGAAAGAAAATAGAGAGGGAAGACTGGATTGATTAGCAGTTAACTTTCTGTAACCAGCTTCAGGTGATCCAACACTTCTGGTCTCTGAGGGCACCTGCACTCACAAGCACGTACAGCCGCTGCACACACGCACACACAGATAAACAGATACATAATTAAAATTTAAAAACCTCTAAAATAATCGGAGTAAGAACCCTAAAAACCCAAGTCAGCACATAGAAAGGTGCCAGTGCTGAACACAGGACATCATGCTAGGTCCCTAGAAAGGTGTGTGTTTCCGTGGGTTCTCTGTCTACCCTGTCCCATGACCCTGACGGTACTAGATAAGCAGGTGGTCACTGTGCTGTATCTCCAGCCTCAAAGCCTTGTTCAACAGTGCATTGCTCTCTCTCCTGAGCAGAAGATGGGGATCTTAAGATGAGATTCCTGCTTACGTTCATCTCTGGAAAAGAGTTGTGTTTCTTTTCTAAAATAACAGAGCAAAGCTTATGTGATGTGTTGAGAGTGGGGGTTGTCCAGTAAGGCACTTTCTTTTTCTTTTTCTTTTTCTTTTTCTTTTTCTTTTTCTTTTTTTGGTTTTTCGAGACAGGGTTTCTCTGTGTAGCTTTGCGCCTTTCCTGGAACTCACTTGGTAGCCCAGGCTGGCCTCGAACTCACAGAGATCTGCCTGGCTCTGCCTTCCAAGTGCTGGGATTAAAGGTGTGCGCCACCACCGCCCGGCGGCACTTTCTCTATAGAAGATTTCTATTTCAGCCAGGCAGTGGTGGTGCACGCCTTTAATCCCAGCACTCAGGAGGCAGAGGCAGGCGGATCTCTGTGAGTTCGAGGCCAGCCTGGTCTACAGAGGTGAGTTCCAGGACAGCCAGGGCTACATAGAGAAACACTGTCTCAAAAAAAAACAAAACAAAACAAAAGATTTCTATTTCTACCAAATGCTGGTGTTAGGGAGACTACCGGGAGCACACATGTGCCTATAAACAACAACTGGTGGTGACTGCAGAAAGACTCCACTTGATCAAATCTGAGTGGGGCCTTAGGGGTACAAAGAGTAGTAGCTGGGCAGTATAGAGCAGAGTAGAGTGCAAAGGGTGGATAGGGTGAGGCACCTCCTTCCGAATCTCCTGAGTTATGGGCAAGATAAACACAAGGAACTGGACGTAGTGGCTCACAGGCTAAAATGACTTGCTACCCTTGCACAGGACCAGAGTTCAATTTGAAGTGCCCATATGTCTCACAACCATCTATATGTAATTCCAGCTTCAGGGGATCTTACACCCTCTTGGTGCACTCACATGTACATATGTACACGTAAAATTATTTTCATGAGAAAAAAATTTTTTAAAGATATATTGCTGTAAGCTTTGCAGGGTGGCGCATATCTTTAATCCCAGCACTCGAGAGGCAGAGGCAGGCGGATCTCTGTGAGTCAAGGCCAGCCTGGTCTACAGAGCAAGTTCCTGGGCAGCCAGGACTACACAGAGAAACCCTGTCTGGGAAAAAAACAATAACAACAAAAAGATGTATCGCTGTTGTTTTAGGTATGTGAGTGTTTTGTCTTCATGTATGTATGTGCATTATGAATTTATGCCTGCTGTTCTTAGGAGGCCAGAAGGGGAATTGGGGCTTCTGGAACTAGATTGAAAGGATGGTATAGCCCATCATGGGTGCTAGGAATCATACCCATTTTCTTTAAGAACAGCAACTGCTCAACCTAGTAGTGGTGGTGGCACAAGCCTTTAATCTCAGCACTGAGGAGGCAGAGGCCAGCCTGATTTACATAGTGAGTTCCAGGACAGCCAGGGCTGTTACACAGAGAAATCCTGTCCAAAAAACATTGAGCCTTCTCTCCAGCCCCAAATGACAGAAATTTTTTTTTTTTTTAATCTTAAGGGGGAGAAAAAATTCATGCATACTCAATCTGTTGAAAGCCAGTATGCTCTGGATTGTGCTTGAGTTCTGTTCTAACCCATTTACTACATTCTCTTCCTTTTCTCTTTGGAGACAGAGTATCTCTATATACCCATTGCTATCCTAGAATTTGTTATGTAGACCAGGCTAGCCAGGAATACATAGTAAGACCTTGTCTCAAAAAATTGGCATTGACAGCCCCTTCACACAGCTGGTGAGCAGCAACATGAACTACATGGACAAAGCTGGACTTTATCCTAGGTGAATCTCCTTCTCACACTTGTTCCCAGAGAGCTGGCTGGCCACCTCCTTGTCACCACATTGGCCCATCTAGGTATCCAGACATTTCTGTGATCCCCATTTTATCCCACAAAGAGTCCCCACTACCCAGATCTAGACTCTCTACCACTAAGTCATGTCCCTAGCTCTATAATTCACCTTTTCTTCAGAAAACAGTTCTGACTGTAGGTACATACTCGCAACCCACAATCTGCTGGCCATCTTCTCCTGGAACTCTGCACCTCTGTCCTACTTAAACATCTTTTCTCCCCAGGAGGCATCTGCAAGCCCATGCTGTAATTATTCATTTTCTTGTCCTTAGCACTTCATACTTGTCCTCGCTACTCAGCTTCCCATTTCCCTTTCCTTGTGTTTGAGTTAGGTTTCATTCCTCTGATCCGATAGCACCTTCTAGACAAGAGCTGGCTAAATGAAGCTTCCTCCCCTCTTGCTTGTCTAGCCCTGGTCTGATACAGTGCTGCTTGCTAAATGGGGACTGGTTGAGGTCTCTTGGCACCTGTCCCACTTTGGAGATTCTGACCAATTCTTACTCTGTTGCTGCATTAGTTTATTCTAGGCCCTTGTGAAGCCGTCTAGAAGCGGTAATTTGCATAGTAGACTCTTGGCCATTTTCCCACTGTGCCACAGCCAGGAAATGTATCTAAACCTCGAAGTGTAGGACTGCCCTTTTGGAGGATTGCTACCGCTATTGGCCTGACTGCCTACACTCAGGCACCATCAAACAGCTAGGAACTTGTGGCTGTGCTGGGCACTGGCCTATGGGGAAGATAAGGTCTTTCTAAGGCAGCTGCTTGTTCTTGGTTTCTAAATTAGCCAACCAAGTCTGGGGCTTACACCTACTTTCTTCCCATAGAAAGTACTTGAAGTTGGTGCTGGGGAGACCTCAGCAATTGAGAGCACCAGCTGCTCTTCTGAAAACCTGGGTTTGATTCCCAGCACCCACTTGGTGGCTTACAAACTCCTGTAATTCCAGTCCCGGGGGATCTGACACCTTCTGACCTCAGTGAGTACCAGGCACGTACATACATTGTGTACATGTATACATACATTGTGCACATATACATGCAGGCAAAACACTCATATGTATTAAACTAATACAGTTAGGTTTTTAAAAAAGGAAAAAAAAGTACTTAAGTATGTTTGGATTTGAGAGATGTTTGGGTCTACACTTTGCTGTGTCCTAGTCTGTGGCTTCCTGCCGTTGAGCAACTCTTAGTTTTCATGGACCCTGCTTTCTCCTGTCACAAGGAGAAGGACCATGGTAATCTGTCACTCCCAATTTTCATGTTAGAAATCATTCTATTCTCTTTGGTTTCTAAAAAACAATATTTTAGTAACATTGTGTTTTAATTCCTGAAAGGAAACTGCTGCTTGTTTCCTTTAGTTTCAAGTCATGTTACTTGGATCCCCACCTGATGAGGGATGGATCCTCTTTAGAAGAAATTTCTAATTTTAAAACTCATAGCCTTTGCCAAACAGGCCATAGGCAGGCAGCACTATCTGAGCATGGTGCTCCCCAGTGGGGGTTTGGTGCCCAGCAGTGACAGGAACTCCCGAGGAGCAGCTAGCCAGGGGAGACACCTGTGATAATGGGCTAACAACTGACTGCTGTTGATCTGCTGTCGTCGTGACCACAGATGTTTAAAAATAATTTGTAGGCAAAAGCAGTGGTGATGTTTGTGTCTGTGCAGCACTTTGTTATCAGTGGTAGACTTCAGAGACCACAGTCATTGAGAAAAGAGGAAGGCATTACCATCCAGGGAAGAGGGGTGCTTCTCCAGCAGCCTCAGGTGAGAAGGCGAGTGCTTAGTGCAGGAAAACAGGTCCAGAGCCACAGGTCCCAAGGCTGGGCAGTTCCTGAAGGCTGAGTCGTGGTGTCCTAGCAGTTCCTGGCGGCATGCTTCACCAGTGACTGTTATCTTCATGCCCACACAAGGGCGGATCATACTCCATTCTCACACAGGGAAGTCTGAGTCTGAATGGCTGGGTGCTATCAGAGTTAAACTGAGCAAAGCTTGTGTCCCCAGTACCTGTTTAAGCATCACCTCAAAAGTACCGTGAGACTGTTCAGTGACCCCGATTGTGAGACTCTGAATGCTGCCAATGGAAGGGACCATTCTTTTATCTGAACTTCAGGAACTCTGGGACCTTGTCTTACACCGTTTTCAAAGATGGGAAAACTGAGACCTACCACAGTCAGATACAATAATGAGCCACATTGTCAGCCACTTGCTTTGTTTTTTCTTTGCAGGTCATGTCCCCTGCCCCCACTTCCCAGCATCTGCCTGTGAGCTGTGGACAAGCCCCAGGCCCAGCTGCAGCCGTTGTTAGAGCCTCACATCTTTTCTCTGACTGTCAGATAGTAGTCACGGGAATGTCCTGTGCCATCTTCCCTCTCAAGTGTGGTGGGCAGAGAGCAGCAGATGCCCAGATTCAAGGCCACGTGCCACTCAAGTGCTGGGCTGGAGAAAAGACTCTCTTTCCCTGCTACTTGTGACCAGGCAAACTGGGCTGAGTGCAGAGGCCTGTCATAGTAGTTGTGTGACTGTTGTGCACTGGCCAGGCTGGACACAGCCCGTGGGCTCACACTACTCGCCTTTGTGTTTGCCTCTGTTTTGTTTGGTTTTGTTTCCTTCATTAATTACGATCTTTTTATGCTAGTTAGAATGTCCCCATTAAAGGTAAGAGTCACTCAGGAATCATTTATAGACAGAAAAATCGTCTCTGGCAGAGACTGGAATTTGAATGGGAGTATCATAGATTTTAATCCAATTGTTGATAGAAATGTAACTAAAATTTTAGCTTGAAGATTTTAGTAGCTGCAGGATACTCTGTTCTGTTCATAGTTAGCATCTTATTACTGAGATTAGTCCCAGGTTTACTGTGGTATAAATAACGTGGTGGTGAACATTTGTGCATAATCAGTCAAGTGCTATGACATGACCTTGTGTGAAGAATCTTTTGAAAGTCTGGTACTCCTGACTAGCCTAGGCCTCTAGCTCGTGGTGCTCCTAGAGCTTCTATTGTAGGTTCTTATTAGCATGTTTTGTGTGATTCACTGAGCGCTCCTGCCTCTGCTGAGCACTAGATGAGATGCAGGTCCTCTGCCTTTTGCTTGAGTAATCTCAGTGTAATTTGATAGGCAAAAAAGGGCATCTTATTTTGAGTCATTTCTGAGAATTGGTCTTCTCCTTAACCCATCAACAGCTTTCATGTGGCTGTCTGGAAGTTTTTCAAAAGCGAGTGAGAGACTGACAGTGAGAGACGGTGTCTTTCTCTCTTTTGAGCTGATTCATCATAAGGGCGTTGATGAAGTTTTATTGGAGGGATGAAAGGGTGAAGAGCTAGCTTTCTGTCGTTATAACAAATAACGTGAGGCAGTAAACTGTTTAGAGAAAAAGATCCTAGTATGGTGGTACTGGGGAGGTATAGGCAGGAGGAAAACTGCAAGTTCTGGGCCACTGTGGCCTGCCTAGTCAGTTTGTGACCATCAGGGCTGCATAATGTGATCCTCTCAACAACAACAAAAAAAGTTTGTGTGGGAGGGTCCAGTCTCTTGGAACTGACCGAGGATACCACCGTGGATGTACATAGCTGAGCAAAACCTGTCACGGTTGTCATAGTCAGGAAGCAAAGGAGGAGGAGATTTGGATTCCATAATCCCTATCAGGTCTACCTTCAACAGCCTGCTGGCCTCCCAGTCATGCAGGCTAGGAACCCAGGCTTTATCATGTGAACACTTAGGGAAGCTGTGGGGAGCTGTGGGCAGGACTTGGAGCTCACACAGGGCATCTGAGTGTCTTCAGGAAGACCACTGTGGCTCTGGCATCAAGCAGGGGCTAGTAAGTACGTCATTTGTTGTAGCAGGAAATCTTAAAGAGTCTTTATTAATAAAACAAACCCGGAGCCAAGTATTGTGGTGAACACTGGAAGATCAGAGAGACAGAACAAGCCACAGCCACCTCACCTGGCCAACTTCTCAGCTGGTCTTGTTTCCCTCAGACTGGAAGCTTCTGTGTCCTCATATCCGAATGGCTCTCAGCTGAACTGTGCTGCTCAAAACCTAAAAGCTTATCCAGCCAAATGCTTCTAGTTTCTGGTCCTCACGCCTTATATACCTTTCTGCTTTCTACCATCACTCCCTGGGATTAAAGGCTGGCTTTCTGGGATTAAAGGCGTGAGTCACCATGCTTGACTGTATCCTTGAACAGATGGATTTCTGCCTCTGCAATGCTAGGATTAAAGGTGTGTGCTACCACTGCCTATCCTAAGTATCTAGTGGCTTTTCTGTTCTCTGACCCCAGATAAGTTTATTAGGGTACACATTATTTTGGGGAACACAATACTACCACATTTCCTCTCTTTTTGTCTAAAATTAAAAAAGCTTATAACTAATACAAGAAAAATTATATCCAATAAGTGTATACAATATACACAGTCAAGAATACATTAATGATGTCTAGTCCATTAACATTTGACAGATTCAGACCAAAAAAAAAAAAAAAAACTCCATTAATATATAACAATGTCCAGTCCAGTAACATTTGATAAACTCAGACAAAAAATTCTTTACTTATCCTATGTAAAACAAGTAGTTCCTTTTTAAAAGATTTAATTTCTACCTTTTGTCATTTTTATATCTTCCCCTTTTTCTTTTTAGAGTAGATTAAATTATCTACCCATTTATCTTATTATTTCTTTATCTTTTTTCTCAGAGTAGACTCAGTGATCTACCTCAATTTGTCAATTGTAGGGACCCCATCTGAGGCCTGGGCTAGAGACCTGGGCTCAGAGAGTGTTAATGAAATAAGTATACATATGCATGGACTGATGCTGCTGAGACTGGACTTGAGGTCAATAGGAAAACACTGGGCACTGATCTGAGTAGATGAAGAGAGGCCACCAGCTCATAGTAGCCTCCAGGGACCCCTGTCCTCTGCCACAAGCTGTGTCCTACTACCTCTGAGCTTCAGGTACAACATTGGCCTCCAAGAGATGTGGTTTTGGGTTATTTGAGGCAGGGTCTCCTGTAGTCCAGGCTGGCATTAACTATTATGTAGTAAAAGATGACCTTGGACTTGTAATGGTCCTGCCTTCACCTCCTAAATGATGGGGTTATAGACCTATGCCACTCAAAGGGCTGCTTGTTTCTTTGTTTTGAAGTTCTGCCTCTATCTCCAGAGTTGTGGGATTACAGGCATGCACAGTGTCCTTGGAGGCTAGGAGAGGATATCATATTCCCCTGGAACTGGGGGTTGTGAGTCCTGGATCCTCTGGAAGAGCATCAGCACCCTTAACCACTTGAGCCATCTCTCCAATCCCTTGTGTTGTTTTTTTGTTGGTTTGTTTCAAGACAAGGTTTCCCTGTGTAGTCCTGGCTGTCCTGGAACTTGCTCTGTAGACCAGGCTGGACTCTACCTCCCGAGTGCTGGGATTAAAGGTGTGTATGCGCTACTACCATCCAGCTAACACCATCTTAAAGAAAAAAGAAAGAGAAACTGAGGTGAAAAGAGTGAAACAGAAAAAAGAAAGGAAAGGGGCTAAATCTACTTGTAACACAGTTAAATAAGTAACCAGAGCCAGTGCTGGCTGCTCTAGGGGGCATGTGGGTTAGGATACCACACTGTTGGGGAGGGAGTGACAGAACTGGCAGACATCTTTTTGGTGTGTTCACACTGAACCACACACTATCCTTGGGGCTTAAATACCTTGACTAAGTGTTCTTGAGTGTCCAGTTTTCCAAAAGAGACTTTAGCCATGTGGCTGTTCATTGGTATTCTGTGCTACCTTCTAACTTGCCAGCTCTCTGGGCCCGAGATGACCTTGGCACAGAGAAGATGCAGCCTAGCAGAAGGAACTAAGCATGTGTGGCTCTGCCAGTGGGCGAGACTGGCTGCTGAGAAAAGCATTCCCTGGCACCAGTAGGCTTTCAGAGCTTCTGGAGTTGGCCATGCTAGTCCCTGTGTGGTTTTTGTTGGTCACCCTTTTGAGAATCCTCTGGGGAGGGGGAGCATTCTGTTTGTTCTTCCTGCCCAGCACTGGCCTGAGCACCACTCAGCACACGTGGACTGAATGGGTGATTTTTCAATGTTAGGCCTGTAGTCTTCCCTTAGATAGATAGCTATTGGAGGAGACCCAGTGTGGTAGTATATAGGCCTGCATTCCTAGTTACTTGGAAGTGTAGCTGGAGTTTTCCTGCCTGGCCCACAGTCAGGATATATCTCTTTCACCTGCCAGTCCCACAGCCTCTCAGACCCGAAAAAGTAAACACAGAGACTTATGTTGCTTTCAAACTGTATGGCCGTGGCAGGCTTCTTGCTAACTGTTCTTACAGCTTAAATTAATCCATTTCCTTTAATCTATACCTTGCCACATGGCTCGTGGCTTACCGGCATCTTCACAAGCTGTTTCTCATCATGGCGGCTGGCAGTGTCTCTCTGACTCAGCCTTCCACTTCCCAGCTTTATTCTCCTCCTTGCCCCGCCTATACTTCCTGCCTAGCCAACGGCCAATCAGTATTTTATTGATTAATCAGCAACACATTTGCCATACATCCCACAGCATGGAAGACGAATTAGGACCAGAGGTCTAGGCCAGCCTGGGCTGCATGGTAAAATCTTATTGGAAGACAGAGAATATCAGTTAGCCTGTTGGAAATGTGTGCTTGCTTCCCAACTCTAGTTCCAGCACTGAGAAGGCTGAGGCAGGGGAATCACTGGTAGATGAGTTTAAGACTGGCCTGGGTATCATAATGACACTCTGTATGTAAAAAACAAATGAAGGAAGCTTTCCTAAGTGAGCCAGTTGGGGATGGATGAGTTTCTTACCTCAGAGAGCACTAGGAAGATGAGGCCACGTTGTCTGCCCAGAAAAGGGGATTTTGATACAAGTTCAAGCTCTCTACCTTCAGTTGAGCCAGTTTTGAAGCTTGTGTTGGGGCTAGTTTGTGACATCCAATTGTCTTCTATTAAATAAATACTTGTGTGTGTGCTGCTTAGTTTTGGGTGGCTTTGGTGATCACATTAAATACAGTATTTGACTGACTGGTTCTTGCTTCTGTGCTGGGGATGGAACCCAGAGCCTGGCCCCTGCTGGATAAATACATTATTGCTGGGCACATCCCTAGCCCCTGTCATAATAACATTTTATTTATTTTTGGCTTTTGAGACAGCATCTCACTGTGTAACCCAGGCTAAACTTGAATGTGAACTTACCAGTGTTCTTCTAACTATGTGACCACAACTGCTGGTAGCACTGAGCTGATGTTCTGAATTCAGATGAAAAGTTTGTGTATATTTAGATATGTTTGTAGAAATTGTATTATGTTCACATACACACAGATTCTCTGTAATAACATGAAAAAAAATTGTTTGGTTTTGTTTTTCTAGATAGGGTTTCTCTGTGTAGCCCTGACTGTCCTGGAACACACTATGTAGACCTGGCTGGCCTTGAACTCAGAGATTTCCACCTCTGCCTCCCTGAGTGGTGGGATTAAAGGTGTGTGCCACCACTGCCTGGCAGAAACTTATTTGCAAAGTTTGTCTTTTTCATCACATGGACTAGCCCTAAACTTAAGCAGAGACATCGGTTTATCTTCATCAGTAGATGTCATCATCCTTCTGTACTTGGGCAACCTGAGTAAAATAGCTCCGATGAAGTTAATCAAGTTTAGAACTCTCGTTTTGTAGTGTTTTTATGTTATCCGATGAGTCATCTTTTGGCAAAGCAGTTCTCCATCCCAGTGTTTGATCTGAACGAATTATAGCCCAAACTGGTGAGGAGGTGTGCTTCAGAAATGCAGAGTCAACAGCCGTGCTCGTGTGTGGCTGACTGTTTAAGAGCTTCAGAAAGCAGAACAAAGAGCAGAATGTAATAAGAACTTGTCAGGGGCTGGGGTCAGTCCTTTCTGGAACATGAGTTTCTTCCCGCCCCCTTCACCTCTGCTAATGAGTGCTGACATTCGAAAAAGAGGAAAAAAGACAGCTTCTGTTTGCTTTACTGCAAATAAGTGGCCCTGCTGTTGGCCGCCTTCCCAGTGGCCCTGAGAGTACCTCAGATGTGGTCAGTGAGGTATGTGCACGGTGCCAGCCTGCCGGCCTCATCCAGGCAGACTGCACCCGGAATGGCCAGGCCGCTGCCTTCTGCCTTTGCTCTTCCTCTTGGTGCCACCTGGTTTCTTTGAGGCAAAGCTGATGTTGCTCTCTGAAGACAAATGGACAAGGGGTTCTGCTCCCTCTGCTCATCCTCTGCTGTAGTAACTTGCAGTGGATGTTACCTTTGTGAGCACTCAAGACCATCTGGGAAATGCGTCTTGCAAAAATGTAGTCCAGTGCGGCAAAGGACCAGACCACATGGGACCTTTAGTGCCAAATTCCTGCATGGTTCTGCCACTTTTGGATTCCAGAAGTAGGCCTACGTTTACACTCCTGTTCCTTTTCCCTTAGCAGTTAACTGAGTCATCTCTCACTGGATGTTTCTTCCTCTCACCATCCTCTCGGGTTACTCCTGTGAAGATACTGATACGTGTAGGCTGTTGAGCATGGCTCCTTACACACAGCAGGGTCTATCACTGTTTGGACTTTGTTCAACACTGTGGGGGTTGTGCCCTGTCTTCTCAGGAGTCACAGACAATGTGCAAGAGCCACCCAGAGAAATTGCTGTGGCTAGACTGTCTGGTGTCTGAGTTTCTCTGTTTTCGTGGGACATTGGGGAAGAGGCTTTCTGAATAACAGAGTGCAGCTGCCACTCCAGCCAGTCCCCAGATGCCAAATCAAGTGTCTTCCTTGCATGCACATTTGGTATGTGAGTAGAAGCCGAGCTCACGTGGCAGTGCATGGTGGCTGGCCTCTAGCTTGTCAAGTGCTCAGACAGCACTAAGGGGTTCAGTGATGCCCTTGGAGAGGCTGACATACCAGACCACAAACAATACCTCGAGTGAGCAATAATTCCAACACAGAAGAGGTGCCAGAGAAATGGAGACCCTTCAGTAGAGACTCCCCAGAAATCATAGTCTTTTCTTCTACCTGCTCAGACTTTGGTGGAGGCCCATTGCCCCTGTGAATTTTCTGTTAATGAATGTTGCCTCAAACATAAGCTTTCCAGATGCAGAAATCAAGACCTACCCACTAGTTTACTTTCATACCTAGGTCTGCCTGGCACCAAGTAAGTGCCTCTGGGGCTGGTCAAATAAAGAATTTGTGGCCGGGCGGTGGTGGCGCACGCCTTTAATCCCAGCACTCGGGAGGCAGAGGCAGGTGGATCTCTGTGAGTTCGAGGCCAGCCTGGGCTACCAAGTGAGTTCCAGGAAAAGGCGCAAAGCTACACAGAGAAACCTTGTCTCAAAAAACCAAAAAAAAAAAAAAGAATTTGTGCTACTTGGAAACTGAGACTCAGTCTTGGGTGCTCATTTGCCAAGCTGTTTGTCAGTCTTAGAGTAATAGGATGTGCTTTAAAAAAGAAAATCAAAAAACCTGGGGCGCACGCCTTTAATCCCAGCACTCAGGAGGCAGAGCCAGGTGGGTCTCTGTGAGTTCCAGGCCAGCCTGGTCTACAAAGCAAGATCCAGGACAGGTTCAAAACTACAGAGAAACCCTGTCTCGAAAAAACAAACAAACAAAAAAACCCCTGGAGCTAGAGAGATGCCTCAGGGGTTAAGAGTACTTACTACTCTTCCAGAGGATCAGAGTTAGTTTCTCAGCACCCAATTCAGGCGACTGAGCCATCTGTAACTCCAGGGGATCAGACACCTCTAGCTTCCACAGGAACCTGCAGTCATGTGTACATGCCCACATGCACATACACACACTTATACATAATTTAAAATCTTAATTTAAAAAAGAAAAAGGAGCCGGGCGGTGGTGGCGCACGCCTTTAATCCCAGCACTCGGGAGGCAGAGGCAGGTGGATCTCTGGGAGCTCGAGGCCAGCCTGGGCTACCAAGTGAGTTCCAGGAAAGGCGCAAAGCTACACAAAGAAACTCTGTCTCGAAAAACCAAAAAAAAATAAATAAAATAAATAAAATAAAATAAAATAAAAAAGAGAAAGGAATAGTTCTTTAGTTGGGTCAAGTTCAAAATGCTTGTATTTTTAAGAGCCTGGAGCAACTGAGATGGTTCAGCTTTCCAGTCTCCTTTATCTTCAGGAAGAGCCTCTGCCCTGTGGGGCTAAGACTTAAATGAGTGTATCTAGCTAACAGTAAAGTGCCTGTCCAGGTAAGTGCTGTGCAGAGCACCGGAGGTTTAGGCTATGAAGCTGATTGACGTGTCTCCCTCCACTCTGAAATACCCTGTGGTATGGGGCAGACTGTGACCCTGTGGTCGCTCTGGCTTGAAGAAGTGCACGGGTGACAGCGGGCCGGTACAGCAGCCGCAGAAAGTGCTTGTATCAATCAGTACTGCTTCATTTGGACTAAGTTCTCCTTACATAAGCCTGGTGCCGAGACGTGGTTGGAACCTTTCCCCGCTTCCTTGGTTCCTGGAGGTTGACATGGTTCTTGTGTTAAGGGAGGTTTGTTTGCAGTAACTTGCCTGCCTGGTGAGTGAGTATTTGGCTATCCTTTCTGGTTGAAGCAGCCCTTTGAACTGATGCCTAGAATGCAGGCCTCCCACCCCAACCTCTCCTCCAGGTCGTAGTAACGGGGCCTTCTGCTGGCCTCTTCTGCCCACACGCATTTTACTTGTTTCCTCCTCAGGAAAGCCTTACCTGACTTTGACCTGGGTCAGATCCCATTTTACTTTCTGAGCACTTGTCACAGAAAATTTAGTTATTGTACTGCTATAGTTGCCTTTCTGGCTGCATTTGTTGGATGGGTAAAAAAAAGTGTATTACCTTTCACTTGGCCTGCATTTTGATTAATGTATTATTTCCTATAGGTAAATATTAAAAAAAGATATTTTGGGTTTTCCTTCTATTGAGATTTTAAAGTGAGATCAGAGCATTCATTATAAGATTGGCTCTCTAACCTCCTTTTCCCCTTTCCCAGTGCTGCTGAAATTCCGCACAGATAAAGGGAGAGATCCCAGTTCTGAGAGCTACAGTGAGGATGCTGAACTGCTGCTGCAGATACGAAATGATGTGCTTGACTCACTGGGCGTCAGTCCTGACCTGCTTCCCGATGACTTTGTCAGGTTGGTATCTGAACAGACAGACAGACAGCTGGTTTTGGTGTTTGTCTTTATGGAGACCCAAAGCCTCAAAGGGGACTCCTGTACCACATTTGCCAGCTGCATAAACCACCTACCAGTGCTATAACCAACACTGCAAGAGAAGCGAAGACTTGTAGGTTTGGTTTTCATGTGGTTTGAAATTGAAGGTGCGATGTGGTCTGTTAGCACGTTCTGGGCCTTTCTGTCTCACTCTGTCCTGTGTGAAGATTCATCAGTGCGTCATTTCCTCACCTGTCACAGGGTGGAGATCCCAGCATGTGGAGCACTTACAGCTTTTCCCTGCTTGCTGGCCTTGTGTTCAGTCTTAGCTGTGTAATGCTGTACTGTGTCTCCTTGGGTCGCACACTGTCCAGATTCAGCTACAGGGTGAATGAATAAGGAGCGAATTGCTGGGTCTAAAGGTGCAACTGGTCACTTGGTAAATATTGGGGTAGTTTTTTGTCATCCAGCGGCAGGTATATTTCAGTAGAGACCTCAGATCCAGTCCTCAGGCTCTGGGAAGCTCTAGCCTTGGCAGTCTCCAGCTCTCACACAGTCAGGCTTGGGATGTTGTGGACAAGTAGCCCTGAGTTCCTTCCAGGCTGCTCTGCCATCTTGGGCACACTTGAGCTGACCCTCTCTGCCCCGCCCCTCAACCCCTGAGCCTCCAAGCTGTAGCCCTAGGAATTGTGCGCAGTTTATTTGCTGCAGTTTCTGAGCAGCTTTCTGCAACAGGACAGTTGCTCAGTGAGCTCATGATCTGCCTTAGTCCTCAAAGCAATGCAGTTTGTAGGCAAGGGGTAGAAGTTCAGGGAAGCAGTGACTGGTCCCCTGCACGGAGGTCTTTCTGCACAGCTATGTCTGTTAGCCCATACTGCTTCCAGGTTCCTTCCCGCAGTGCAGTTGGTCAGAGAGTCCCTTCTTCCTAGAGCCTTCTCTCTTTCTGGGCTCCTCATACCCACCCTAGCCAGCATCACCCATGTAGGAGCACCATTGGTCTTTAACTCCCTGTGCAGCTGTGAACTAAAAGGCTGTCCTCCACAGCTAGGAAAGCCGTCTCTGAGGTACTTTGACAAGAGTGACACAAAAGAGCAGGCCTGGCAGCACTGCACGCTTGGCACTCTGCTCCTGCTGTAGGAAGGACCAGAACACGAGGAGCAGGCATTGCTGGCTCTGTACTTCAGAGCCTGAGGAGTACTCAGTCCCACCAAGCTTCTCCAACAGACCCACCCAGGCAGTCAGTGGACATACAGCTAATTGACTAATTTGAGCATTTATGGTGATGAACTGGCTGTTTATATCTCACCAGACAACAGAAGGGACAGGCTATTCCTGGCCTAATGAGCTACTGGCTGGCCCTTCTCTTCCTGCCTACCCCCTGTAGAAACCGCATCCCCTGTCTAGGTTCTGTGTGTCCAGCTGCTTCTCCTATTGCCTTCTAAGTAAGAGGTGTTCAGAGGCCTCTTGAAACCTGTCTGCTGGCAGGCTAGGGCATAGGATAGGGCTGTGATCGAGGAACTGTCTCCCGCTCTCAGCTGAGCTACCCCTTACAAATTGCTTGATAGTGCTGCTGAGCAGGGACAGCTATGCTTACCTG
Source organism: Peromyscus eremicus (assembly GCF_949786415.1). Lineage (NCBI taxonomy): Eukaryota > Metazoa > Chordata > Mammalia > Rodentia > Cricetidae > Peromyscus > Peromyscus eremicus. The sequence goes on from NC_081416.1 coordinate 173,910,955, forward strand.
TCTGTCCTTCATCTGGCCTGTGCCACTCACCGTCTTGTTTGGAGTGCTCTCTCCTCAAAGAGCCTTATTGCTTTTCTGATGAGAAAAGATGGCCTGTTTAGCTGCTGCTAACATCTTTGGGTCTGGGCTCACAGATAATTTTTTTTCTATTGTTTAAATATTATGATAGGTATTCTTCAATTGCCTCTTTACAGTATACCCTACAGCTTATTTATGTTACTAACCAGATCTCTGTTACTTGTACATCCGCTTGTTACTTGTACATACTTGTTATTAAGCTGCCTGGATGTATAGCTATTAATTTAACCATCACTTACTTTATTAGGGTGTGTTTATAGTGTCCGCACTTCATAAACAAATGTTCATAACTTTATGTACAAAATAATTGATATTGTATTTTTTTAAAAATTAAAAGGATCAGGAGTTCAGAGCCCTCTTCTACTATGTAGCATGTTTGAAGCTAGCCTGGGTTATATGAGATCGTGTTTCAAAACAAATTGATAGTAAAGTATGCATGACAAAATTAGCCATCTTGGGCTGGGACGATGAGCTTATGGGGTAGAGCACTTGCCGCCACCGCCCTGTCAACCTGAGTTCAGTGCCTATGGCCACATAGTGAAAGAAGAAACCCAGCCTTCTGCAAGTTGTCCTCTGACCTCTACTGACGCTGTGGCACGTTCACATTAGTAAATAGAGATGTAAATGAGTAAAGTCAGTAATGATTTTTTCTAATTTGGCCTTTTAGCCATTTGTTTTAGGTGTGTTAGTATGTGATGACGGGAGAGTAGGATACATGTGCCATAGTGTGTCTGGAGGTCAGAGAATACCTGTGGAGTCCCTTCTCTTTCCACCTTTATTGAGTTCCAGGGATTGAACTCAAGTCACCAGGTCTGTGCCTTTACACGCCGAGTCATCTCCCTGGCCTCACTCTAGCCTTTGTTTTGTTTAGTGGTTTGTTTTGTTTTGTTTTGTTTACTTATACTTCATGTGTGTGGATGTTTGCCTGCATGTTGTCTGCACGATGTGTGTGCAAGGAGCACACAGGCCAGAGGAGGGTGTCAGATGCTCTGGAACTGGGCATAACAGGTGGTTATGAGCTATTGTGTGGTGCTGGGAATAGAACCCAGATCCTCTGCAAGAACAGCAAGTGCTCTTAGCCCCATTTTAACCATTTTTGGGTATGCCATTCCTTGGCATTAATTCTGCTCTCACTGTTGCACAACCATTATCATCGACTACCTACCTATCTTGTTCCTCCTGCTCCTGGGGCCTCCAGTGCACTCTGTCCTAAATCTCTCATGTAAGTGGAATCGTGTACTATTTGTCCTAGGCATCAGACATTCAGCACATACCTGTCCTCCCATCAACTTTCGAGGCAGAGGGAAGAGCATTGCCTCGAGTTCAAGGCTAACCAGGACTCTAGAGAGACCATTTTAACCTCTTACCTATCCATGTCATCCTTTGTGAACTTTCTGGGATTTTTGGTTTTTGTTCTTTTGGATTTATTTTTTTGCTTTTTCTTTTTGGTGCTAGAGACTGACTTAAAGGACTCAAACACACTAAGCACATGCTATACCACTAAGCTACAGCCCCAGCCCCAACTGACAGGTTTGTACGTCTATGGGTAGGTGCCCATACATGTGCTTTCCTATGGATGTGGAGACCAAAGGTTGAATTGGGGTATCTTCCTTAGTCATTCTCCATCTTATGTTTCTAAGACAGAGTCTCTCACCGAACCTGGAGGTTGCTCATTGGTTAAACTAGCTAGCCAGAAAGCCCTAAGTATCATCTTGTCTCCATCATGCCTAGCTATCACATGGGTTCTGGGGATAAACTCAGGTCTTCATGTCTGTATACTCTCCAGTAGACCTGACTGTTCTAGAATTCACAGAGAACCACCTGCCTCTGCCTCCCAGTGCTGGGGCTAAAGACATGCGCCACCACAGCCTAAAACAGTACTTTTGAGGAGGAAAAAAGCAAAATACTGTAGGGTGTAACAGGCAGAATGTAGGTGTGTGAGTGGTTTTGTTTGTTTAACAAGCTGGCTGTGGTAGCATGTCCTGTAATGTCAGGTGCTCAGGAGGCAAAAGCAGGAAGATCACAAGTTCAAGGCCTGCTTGGACAGTTTAGTGAGGTCTCGTCTCAGAAGGTAAGAAGAGGGCAAAGGGTGTATCTCTGGCAGAGCACCTGCCTGGCATGCACCAGACCCTGGATTAGTCCCCAGCACCATGAGAGTGAACAGAAAGACGGCGGCGTGGGAGTGCTGCTCACTTCCTCACTCTCAGTCCTAGTACTCCTGAGACTAAAGCCGGGAGCATTCTGAGGGTTGGGGCCAACTTGAGCTGTGTAGTCTTGTTTTTGGTTTTGTTTTATGATAAAAGGAACGTTGTTACCACACTTGGTCGTCTATGCCTCGGGTTTACTGTGCCATATGGGATGGGTCTCTTTAATATGCAGCAGAGCCTTTGGATGGTTTGTGCATGGTTCCTTGATGGCAGTTTAAACACTTATCATTGACTTACCAGGTCACAGAATGGGTGGGTGTTGGTAGTTGAGTTTACATTATATGTGTGTGGGTGGTATGCCTTTAAAATTGTCTAGAAGGCATGCGTACCCATGTAAAAGGGTCAGGGTGGCCTGCTGCTGCCCCAGTTTGCTCCTCTAACTGACCCCTCTGTGCTGTGGGCTGGGAACTAGCTGGGCAGCTTCCTTTGGGAACCTATAGCTAAATGTGTTTTGAACCCCACGATGGTGGTTTTTGGAGGGTCAGCTGACAGTCTCCTCTGAGATGTGTCCTCTGAGTACTCAAGCCAGGCCCAGAAGGAAGGAGCTGCTTTCTAGGAGGGTCATCAAGACTTGGTGCTGCACCCCGTGTTTCCATCTTCTGCATGTTAACACAACCTGCTTGCCCATGGTTCTGGGAATAGCATACAGAAGAACACATTGCCTGTGTGCTGAGAGAATTGCGGGAATGTGCTGGGGCACTCACACATCTGGTATTTGTAGGGCCTTATTTTTAGGAAGCACAGAGATAGTCTTTCCTTCAACTTTGAAAAAAAAAATCATGTGAAGTGCTTTCCAGAGTTAAAGGTCTTTCCCACCCATTTAAGGAGCCCCTGGGGTCAGATTTAATTTTCACGCCTGGATGCCAGTTCTAGCACTGCCCTCTGGCTAGGACTTTTATCCAGGACAGCCCCCAATGCCCTGGTGCTATGTTTTACTTGTCTGTCTTCTAGGTACTGCTTCTCTGAGATGGCCCCAGTGTGTGCTGTGGTTGGAGGGATCTTGGCACAGGAAATTGTGAAGGTAAAGTCATGATGGAACTCACTGCTGACCCCAGCGCCCTGACTATGCACTAATAGAGCCAAGGGCTGGTGGCTGGCTCCGACCTGCCTGATCCCCTGCCCTCAGCCTTGATGCATGCCCTGGCTTTCTACCTAGCCTGTCCATGGGCCAGCCAGCTAGTGGCCTCGGTTGCTTCCTATAGCTGCTACTTTGTCTGCTGTGTCAGCTGTGTGAGTAGATCAAGATCATCCTAGTTTAAGAGGGAAACAGAAGAGAGGCCAGCGCCTGGCCTCCTAACCTACACCCATCACAGTGGTGTCAGAGCGCCCCCTGTTTACTCGGAATGCTGTGGCTATCTGTAGCCAAGGTGTAAGTTCAGTGTCTGGGGGGCATATGCTCTGCCAGCAGCTACGTGAGGTTCTACAGTGACCTGGGACTTAATGTTATGTAAGGCAGTTAATGCCTTACATACAGAAGAGGACTAGGTCTAAGAACTAGTGTAGTCTTTCTAGAGTGTTTGGGTTGCTAAAACTTTGGCAAACTTTGAAATGGATTTTATTTCCTTTGGAGACTTTGATATCTGCCCAACTGTTATATTTGTCTTATGCAGGGAACAGTGGTGAAGTGTGTGCTTAGCACACCCAAGGCCCCTGGGTCAGTCCCTAGAAACCTTTGTTTTTTTCAGACAGGGTCTCAATCTGTAACCCATGCTGACCTTGAAAACTCAGTCCTTGTGCCTCAGCCTCCTGAGTGCTGGGGTTGCAGACGTGCACCACCACGGCAACTCTTCTCTTAGAGTCTCTGGGAGCTGCTCGCCCTTGTCTGTTGTGGACAGAGGTGTGCCTGGCTGACTGACTTCCCCACATCTCTGCAAGTAAATTCAGACCGAGGGGGACGTTGGCTCTTTTTCACTCCCACTGACTGGCTCTCTGGACTAAACTTATTTGCTTCTACACTCTAGACTCAGAGCTGTAGAAGTAAGAGAGCCCAGCATCTCTTGAGATGCTATCCTGCAGATGGCGCCCTAACAACACCCGTCCAGAGACTGCGTGGCAGTTTGTCCTGGGGGTGTGGAGAATGGAGGTTGGGGCAGGTGGCCTGGAACCATTGTTGGTGATGGCTTCTGCGCACCCCTGTCCTAATGCTGCCCCCTCCTTCCTGCTGGCGGGCACAGCTGTTGCTCAGCATCTTGTTTCTGTTTACCCCAGACAGTCAGCACACTCCACATTCTTGGTTGCTGGGTGTGTTTGGAATCTCGTACCCCATCTTGCTCGGGAAGCACTTTACCTTTTGCCCCATGTTCACCCTGTGCCCTGTCCCTTCATCCCCTCCACTCCCTCTGCTTACAACATTTTGGCCAGCTGGCAGGAGGGCCTGCATCTGAGGCCCTCTCTCTGGGAACCTATAAAAAGTACACAGGAGGAGGAGGTAGAGGGCGAGTGTGAAAGTCTGCAGATGAGCTTTCGCTTCCTTCCTTCCTTCCTTGCACCCTTCTAGTTGCCACTGTCCTGGCAAGCTTTAGGCGTCAGTCATCCCTGTTCGTGACTTTGTGCACACAGTGGTAGAGGCAGTACTGAAAGCAGCAGCCAGCACAGCAAACCCTGTGTCAGTGAGTCACGTCAGCACCGGCATCTGCAGCTCCAGCTGCTCAGGCTGAACCACAGGAGACCAAGGCCAGCCTAGACATGGGTCACCTCTGCTTTGGGTCAGTGCTCTAGGAGTGTTCTGTCTCTGGCATCCTCAGACAGTACTTCTTCCTCCACCCACCCCCACTGGTAACAACAGCTCCTTCTACTGAGAATGTGCCCTGAGGAGGGGGACAAGAAAGAGGTGGTAGATGTGTTTCTAGACATGCTAGTGACTCCTGGGAACAAAGGCAGCCTGGCCTCAGTTGAGGAACACCGCCCTGAATCTTCTATGTATGATTTGGTTTTGTTTGTTTAAGGCAGGGTCTCACTGTGTCTGGCTGCACTATGTAGACCTCACTGGCCTTGGCCTCACAGACCTGAGTGCTGAGTGGTGAGGCCTGTGCCATCACCCTGGCTCTTGAATCCCCTTTTTTGGTGCATGGAGGAGGTCACATGTGGAGGTCACAGGACAACTTGCAGGAGTTAGTTCTCTCTATGCCATGGGGGTTCAGGGATTGAACTCAGAATGTCAGGCTTAGCAGAAGCTTTTACCCAGAGTCCTCTTGGCCCTTATTTTGTAATTTTTATTTAATTTTTCCCAGTCCACTTTTAGAAGGCCTGTCAATTTGTTGTTCTCTCTTAATACTTAATGTTATGTCTCTTAATATTGAAGCTGAGCCCTCTTGTTTTTCCCCAGGCCCTGTCTCAGCGGGACCCTCCTCACAACAACTTCTTCTTTTTCGATGGCATGAAGGGGAGTGGAATTGTGGAGTGCCTGGGTCCCAAGTGAGGCTGAGGTATGGCAGCCCAGAGGTGTGTACGTGCCTGCTCTAAGCCCACTTGTCACCTGCCAGCTTCCCAAGAAGGCATGTCTGAATGACAAAAGATTTTTCTAAAGCAAGTAGGCCGGACTGTGTCCTGCTTCTGTCCTAGCAAGTGTCAGGGACCTGCTGGTTCTGGAGTATGACTATCACCTAGCACCCCTCTGGCACTGCTCACTTACGCTGTCATTGGAGACGGAGTTCCTAGCAAGAGCAGCATGCTTCATCATGCTTCATGATGTCAGAGCTGCTTGCAACCTTTTGGACTAAACCCTTTCTCTAACAGAACGGGGCGGGGCTTCAGCAGGGGTATGAGGCCCAGAGCCTTTGAACCCCAGTGGAAGTGGACCTCTGCCAAACCCGAAGGACTGAGAACAGCCCTCGGTCACTGAGCCTTCATCAGGATTGTAGCCTGGGCTTTGGGAAGGGAGAGGCTGTCACCCAGCTTTCTTAGAAGTTAAACTTTAGTGGAACTGTTCATTTCTTGTCTTTTGGTTGTGAGCCTATGAGCCTAGCCTTTAATGGCTGGGCCATCTCTCAGCCAAAAATTTTTTTCTAAAAAGGCAGTTTCAATGCCAGGGACCATGTAATCCTAGAAATTGGGATGGAGGGCCAGGAGGGTTGTCTTAAGTTTCAAGGCCAAGTTGGTCTACATAATGTACCAAGAACCTGTCTCAAAATATAACAAAAGGTGTGTTCCAGAGTTAGAGGTGGTCGCCTCTCCCAGTCCCTGTCTTGGGCACCCAGGTCCTCCAGTGGCTGGGCTGAGTTGGTTTGGTCTTCTCGAGGTGGGACAACTTGTCTTCTCTAGTTCATAGATTCCCTTGGTTGTTTGTGAGGATTGATAATAAAGTAACAATAATTCTCTCAAGCTTGCCTGTCTCCTCTGTTTTAGAAACTTGTGGTTGTCTGGTCTCCCCTTTTCCCCAAACCTGAAGAATCTCACTCATGTTTCAGATCCTTTCTGTCTCCAGTGACACCACCTTTGTTTCTTCTTGTGTTCCTTTTGATACTGTCGCAGCTGGGCTGCACAGGCAGGACACACAGATGCTTACATTTCTGCCTGTGTTGAGGATCCCAGCTGTGTCGTGTTCACTCTCATTGGTAATGGGGAAGTCAAGTGAGTGATCCTGAGTGTCTGCAGGCCTAACCTGTGCCTAACAGTGGCACGTGGCATACTCCTGGGTGCTGAGATAGGAAGATCACAAGTTCAAGACCAGCCTCTGCTATGCAGCAAGTTCAGGAAGTGGAGAGCAGAGTCCTACGGCTCATTAAGATAGCACTCCCCTGCACTACCATCAGCTCCAGTTCTTAGCCCTTTGTGTTCTGGTTGGTGCCAAACACAGTTCCCACCCCGTTCCCCCAAACCTGTACCAGGGTCAGCGGGACCCGTTGTAAAGGACTCCCTTCCTGGGCACCGTTAGTATAGACAAGATGTGGGCTGGGGTCATCAGTCCTGATGTGAGTTTCATGGGCTGGGACAGACAAGTGACACCTTTGCAGTTGCAGTTTAAAGCCTTGGTCATAAGGAGGAGCATATACCTTGAACTTAGTGAAACAAACTGTCTAGCTTGTGCCTCTAGATAACAGAGTGAGTCACCCAAGAGGACCTCTGGAGAATCTGAAGCTGCCGGCCCCAGGCACGAAATGTCACTAAGCTTTCAAATTCCATGCACATAACTCCAGATTACAAGTACGTTATAGAAGTGGATGTCCTTAAGATTCTGGAAAGGGTCTCAGGACAGTGGTGGCCTCTAGACCCTCTGGGAGATGCACAACTCTCCTGCAGAAAATCTGATCATGGGAGGGAGGCATGGGGGTGGGGTGAGAGGGGGTGAGCTGCTCAGAGCCACACAGTGCCTCTACTTCTATCCACCCTTTTCAAAGCGTGCTGGAGAACAGGCTACACAAAAGACAAACCCACAGGGCTGGACATGGTAGTGTGTGCCTGTACTGCCAGAACCCAGGAAGTGGAAACAGGAGGATCATGAGTTCCAAAGAAACCAAAAATGATAAAGCAAAAACTAACACCTGTGTGCTCAGACTTAGCTGTCTACTTTTTAAAAAAACACATTTTATGCATTTTATTGAGTATGGGTTTTAAGTGTGTGGGCAGGCACACGTGCCACAGTGCTCATTCTGAGGTCAGACAACAGCAGTGGTGGCACACACCTTCAACCCCAGCACTCAGGAGGCAGAGATAGGTGGATTTCTGTGAGTTCAAGGTCAGCCTGATCTAGTTCCAATGGCAGCCAAGGCTACACAATGTGACAAACACAAAATTGATGCTTTTGTAGTTGTTTGGGGAGATAGTTAAGTTAGTTGTAATTATGACTTGGTTATTGTTTTCATTTGGAAATTAAACATGATATAAGGAGATAGAATTATGTGTCAAGACGACAAGGAATGGACTTGTCTTTGGCTAGTCTTGCTTGTCAACTTGACTGCATCTGGAATTAACTAGCACCCAAGCAAATGGGTATACCTGTGAGGTTTTTAACTTAAATCATTTGAAGTGGAAAGGCCCACCTTTATCTGGGCCACCCCTGGTAGTGGCAATCGTGGGTCGGTTCTTCCTGTGAGTCCTGGAATCAGCTCAGATCATCAGGATGGGCAACAAGTGTTCTGTTGGAAGCTCCACCTAGGCTTCACCACCCCATTCCAAATCCCGCCCTTCTCAGAAAGCCTGCCAAACTGTGGCTCCTCCCCTAGAGCTGCTTGTGACCAGGCCTGCAGGGATTTAAACTGCCCAGTCTCCTCCCCATCCCATCTCTGGGGGCCAGAAAAGGCCACCCAGGAATGTTTTGCCAATAAACTTGATCTTTTATTTTTAATTCAGCTTGATTTGGCTTACTGCATTGGCAGAGAGACTTACTATCAGGGTACAGAAACCTTTCATCTTAGTGCATTGGCCAGGAAGAGCTGAATTTTTCCTATCAGTCCCCAGCCACGTGGTGAGAAACCACTCCTCTCCTTACACCCCCTCTCTGCCAGACTGAATCTTTGGCTTGGTAAGTTGCCCGTTCCAAGTCATTGCCTCTAGAGGTCCAGGGCCTCTCCTGTTTTGGGGTACCCTACCAGGACATGGCCGTGCCAGGGTCAGCCCCAACCTGTACCACCTTTTTTTGCAGAAGATGTTCTGCACAAAGGCACACATCCCAGACCCACCCTATGCCCAAAGTCTGTAGCACTGGATTCGTTGCTTTACACTTGGGTTCCAGCACAGGCTTGTGAAATGGGCGGGTGTGGGCGGCTCTAAGTCCGATCCCCAAACACCCTTGTGTCTTTTACAAAATGTATTCAAATTGGGGTTATCGGCTGCCATATGTCTGGAACACCTTATTTCCTTATGTTCTAAAGCATGGCCGCAATATGCTCTTGGTAACCAGTCAAGATGTCCACCAGAGGCAACTTTTGAATTTACCATCCTCCCCATGATCTTGAAAAGTTCTTCCAGAGTGGAGACAAGTGGGTTTTTTGGTTCTGCACTCCCGCCCTTCTGTAGCCAGTGTCCCACAGCCCAGGTCTTGTTGGCTAGGGTCGAAGCACCTGCAGATTCCCGTTTATCTGGAAACTGGGACCCTGAACATTCCACCCTGACCATGCCACCAAAGACACTGGCCCCCTCCCCCCCTCCCCCTCAGACTGTCCCATCCCTCTCCTACACTGCCACATGCTCCATTTGGTGGCCAACATCCTTCTTTTTATCCACCCCTCCCTTCTTCTTCCCCCTCCTGGACAAAGATTGAGGGCCAACTTCCTCCTCTCCCCCTCTCTTTCCATATCCACCCCCCCCCCAATCCCCATAACCTACACCCTGCTTCCCATCCACACACTGGCCTACCCGCCCTCAGTCCTTTCCAGTGTCCTCTCATACCTGGTCTCCTGCCCTCCTCTGCCCCCTCTGAGAGAATTGTTTGAGTCCCTTCTCCCTTCAGGACCTCTCACAGATGGAGAAGTGGTTGGGTTCCTTCTCAGCTAATCCCTCGGTTTATGTCAAGGAGTTTCATTATCTTTCCCAAGCCTATGACCTGACCTGACATGACCTCTATGTCATCCAGGCCTCCACCCTCACTCCCAAGGAGCTAGGTCGAGTTCAGACAGCAGCGAGACAATACGGTCCCTGTGGGTGACGCAGTGCCAGCTACACAACCCTACTAGGACTATCAGCCAGACCAAAATGGCGGCCAGAGGAGAGGCCTCTTGGTCCACTGCCTCCTTCAGGGTATGGAAATGGTCTCGGACAACGTGGGTGGTTTTGATGAGCTCCGAGCTGAGCTGACAAAAATCCAGCCATTTTTCTAAATCCATTTGTTACAAGAGACCATGGTTCAATGTGCTTGCCTTGATCCAGCCTCCCCAGCGGGAGCCGCGGTCCTTCCTGGTCACCCACTTCATTTATTTCTCAGTCAGTACCAGATATTAGAAAGAAATTAAAAATGGCTAAGAAGGGTCCTTAAACCCTATACAGGAATTGGTGAAAATGCTTTTAAAGTGTTTGTTTGTTTGTTTGTTTGTTTGTTTTTCAAGAGAGTGTTTCTCTGTAACTGCCCTGGCTGTCCTGGAACTCACTCTGTAGACCAGGCTGGCCTCGAACTCACAGAGATCCACCTGCCTCTGCCTCCCGAGTGCTGGGATTAAAGGCATACGCCATGATGCCCAGCTGGCTTTTAAGGTTTTTAATGCCTGAGAGGAGGCAGCTGAGTCCAAAGGCTCGGCTGCAGCAGAAGGCTATGTGCCAAGCTCACTCCTTGGCAACTGCCCTGAGGCCTTCAGTACCCTCACAAGGGGGACAAGGGAAGTCCATGGGGCTCCATCCTGCCGGAGCTCAGCCCAAGTCAAAACTCCGCCAGGGGCCTGCTTCAAATTCGGCCAGGAAAGCCATTGGTCTTGGTGCTGTCCCAACCCCGTGCCGCTGATGAGGCCATGCCCCGCCTGCCGGCAGCCTGGTCACTGTTCATCGGAATGCCCCCACATGGGCTCGTCCTTTAGGCCGTGCCATGGAGGTCAAGCCTCACCGACTCTGGCAGCCTTTGAGCTCCTCAGCCTGGTGCAGGACTAACGCCATACAGACTTGGAGACTCCCATCACCCTTGGAGCCTAGAGTTACACTCCAGGTAGCAGTTAAGTCCGTCACCTTCCTGTGGACAGGGGAACTACCTATTCTGTTTTAACCCCTCACTTGGGTCCCACAGTTCCCACACCAATTTTTGTCACGGGGGTGGATGGGACCCCCTCCTTCCTGCTTAAGTCCCTGATACTTCTCTGCATTCTTTCAGGGCGATCCTTCTTACACTCTTCTAGTCAGACACGCTTGCCCCTTACCTCTACTTGGCCATGATATCCCCAGCCTCTTTGGGGCCACACTCACCTTGGCCCCCACACACTCTCCTCTTAATAGCCTCACAGGTCCCTACCCAGACTGTCCTGTCCCTACTCTCCTGAATCCAGTAGATCCCCAAGTATGGGTTATCTCCACCCTGGTGGTTGCTACTCATCACCAGCTAATCCTCGTTCACCTTAAGGACCCCTCCTCCTTCCCTTCCAGACCCAGTGTTCCTATTTCTGAAACCCATCGCTGAGGCCTCAAGCCCATTATTACTTGTCTTTTATCTCAGGGACTTTTAATTCCTTTGGACTCACCCTGCATCACCCCATTCTTCCTGTGCATAAGTCCTCCAGGGCTCACCGTTTAGTTCAAGACCTCTGCCTCATTAGTGAAGCAGTTATTCCAACATGCCCGGGGGTTAACAACCCCTACACCCTTATTTCTAACATTCCTCCTACGACTTTCCATCTTAACCGCTGTGGCCCTTTCCTTCTACACCCTGACTCATGCTTCCTCTTTGCCTTTACCTGGGAAGACCCTGACACCCGGTCCTCCACACAGCTTACTGTACTCCCTTAGGGTTTCTGGGACAGCCCTCATTTGTGGTGATACTTATAATCTAAGAAATAAAGCTTGCCTGAAGATCAGAGGACAGAGCCAGCCACAGAGTCAAGCATGAGGTCAGGCAGTGGTGGCACACACCTTTAATCCTAGCACTCAGGAGGCAGAGGTCCGTCTGGATCTCTGTGAGTTCAAGGCCACACTGGGCTACATGAGATTGATCCAGTCTAGGGGAGAAGCAGAGCCAGGCAGTGGTGGCACACACCTTTAACCCCAGTATTTGGGAAGCACACACGCCATCAATCCCAGCACTAGGAAGGTTGAGATAGGAAGTGAAATGGCTGGGCAGAGAAAGGCACATGGTGTGAGGAGAGCCTTTCAGCTGAGGACTCATGGAGACAGGATCGGCTGAGGAGTTGGCGAGGTGAGAAGTGGCTGTGGCTTGTTTCCTCTGATCTTTCGGTATTTACCCCAATACCTGGCTCTGGGTTTTTATTATTAGATCGTTTAGGATTCTTACAACACTCATTTCTTTGGGCAAGCCTTGGCCTGGGATCTTCCCACCTTTGATTCCAGTCCCTCCTTACTCCTCCAGTATGCAGACGACCTCCTCCTCCGCAGTCCTTCCCTGCCCCCGTTCCAGTGGGCCGGCCACCTTAGCTCCTAAACTTCCTCGGCTCCCTGGGATGTAGTGTTTCCCCAGCTAAGCTCAGCTGGGCTCTCCTACTGTGGTGTATTTGAGTGTTCAACTCAGCCCGGGATCTAAGACTCTCACCTGTGACGGAGTCCAAGCCCTGTAGGGTTTACAGCCCCTGCCGTGACCACGGCAGACCAGATTTTCTCATTTTGGAGCCTGGTGGGATGCTAACATCTCTGGATCCCTAACTTTGCCATTACAGCCAAGCCCCTGTACCAGGAAGCCAGAGAGATGCCCAACAGGACCCTCACTGACCTGGCCCCTAATGGCTCCCGCCCTAGCTCTTTCAGACCCCACCGGACCTTATCATTTCTGTAGATGAAAGGTTGGGACTGGTTGGGCCTTCGAACATCACCACGTGTGGCTGCAGCCATGCCCGAGAGCCCTAGCAGCAGTGACCAAACTCACCGGGATGGCCCTCAAGATCACCCTGTCCCATTGTTTAGTCTGAACTGTTTAGGAGGCCCCCAGGCAGTGGGATCAGGATCCCTCCTGGTGTGTAAGCCCAGGGCCTATGGTGGGACACCTTACACAGCCTTGGTGCAGGGAGGAGGGGCTTGGACCTGCCTCAACTGAGTGTACCAGGCTCTGCTGACTCCCCAGGGGAAACCTTGCCTTGGAGGAGGTGGGAATGGGGGGGGGGGGTTGAGAGGGGAAGGCTGGGGGTGGGAGGAGGGAGGACAGGGGGATCTGTGGTTGGTATGTAAAATGAATAGAAAATCTCTTAATAATAAAAATGTCTTAGTAATAAAAAAAGCCAGGTGGTGGTGGCGGCACACGACGCCTTTAATCCCAGCACTCAGGAGGCAGAGCCAGGCGGATCTCTGTGAGTTCGAGGCCAGCCTGGTCTACAGAGTGAGATCCAGGACAGGCACCAAAAGTACACGGAGAAACCCTGTCTCAAAAAAAAAACCTAAATAAAAAGGAAACAAAATCACCAGTCCCAGCCCATCACTGTGTCCTCGACCCACCGCCTCTCAGACGCCTGAGTCATCCTCTCTCCTTCCTTAGGCCCTCACGGGTTCAGATCTTTGACTTACTGTTTCCAGAAAACCCCCAAATTACCTTGGCCCCCAGCCCTGCCCTAACCCCTACAACCCTCCTCCCTGTACCTTCCTTCTCTGCTAACCCCTCTCTCTCCTGCCCGAAGACTGTGGAGGCCTTACGCTCACCCCGGCCTGGTCTCCTAGACCAACCCCTCACAAACCCCCAACTTACCCTCTTCATTGATGGAGGCTCTCTTACAGACAGATCAGGGAACGGCCAGGCGGCACATGCAGTGGTCACTTCCACTAAAACACTTGAGGTCTGCCAATGAGGACCTCTTCACAATTAACTAATTAAAGGCCAATTAATCACCTTGACTAGAGCGCTTCAAATAGCCAAAGGTCAACGGGCTAACATCTACACTGACTCTAAATATGCCTTTTTAATAGCCCATACCCATCTGTCCTGTGGAGGGAAAGGGGCTTCCTCTCTACCCAGGGCACTCCCATAGTTAACGGTCCCCTTATAGCCAAGCTCTTGGAGGCTCTCTAGCTCACTGCAGAAGTAGCCAGAATCCACGGCTGAGAACATCAGTCCTCCAAGGACCCAGTAGCCTTAGGCAATGCCAGGGCTGACTCAGTATCCCAGGGACTGGTTTCCAGCACCTCTGGATCAACAGAATATATTTTGTTTTTGACACCCTCCTATCAACCCTGTTATCAACCAGAGGAGAGGGACAAACTGAAAAGGGGGGCCACAAAGACAAAGGATGGATGGTTTTACTTAACTGCCTCATCCTCCCCCAGGTCAGGCACGGTCCGTCATTTCGGACATCCACCACCTTACACACAGGCCCCAAAACTTTGTTCCACTTCTTAGAGCCCCTGTTTGACCTCACCCATCCTCGAGCCCGTATTTCACGGGTCCACTCCTCCTGCCAGACTTGTGCCCAGGCCAACCCGCAGGGGACCCTCCAGATATGCCAGCCCCTGCACCAGCCTCAAGGACACCAACCAGGCGAGGACAGGCAGGTTGACTTCACTCACGTGCCCACTCATAAAAAGCTCTGCTATCTCCTAACTCTTGTTGACACTTTACCAGGAGGGATAGAGGCATTCCCCAGGGAAACAGCAGATGTGGTGGCTTAGGTACCCCTCGAACACATCCTCTCTCAGTTTGGTGTGTGCCACAGCCCATCCAAAGGGCCAAGGGCCAGCCTTCAGTTCCAGGGTCCCCGAGCTCACGTCAGAAGCCCTCAACGTCTCCTGGAAGGTCCATATCGTCTACCATCCACAGTCCTCAGGAAAGGACGAGAGGGCCAACGGACTCATCAAACAACAATTCACCAAGCTCTCCATTGAACTCAGGTTATCAGGCCCTCCCTCCTCCCATAGGCCCTTAACCCGCCTCTGGGCCACCCCACACTCTCCTATAGGCCTAAGCCCTTTTGAGCTCCTTTATGGAAGGTCCTCCCTCCTCAATCACCACCTCCCAGCCCAGACAACCCCACTGGCTGGGCACCTCCCCTATCTCTCCCTTCTGAGGTCTCTTCTCCGTTCACATGCTGACAGCTGTCTCCTGCCCCCACACCAATGGACCCAACTGCCCCTGAGCCTGCCCCACTCTCCCCAGGGGACCAAGTACTCCTCAAACAGCTAGCTCCTGAATCTCAAGAGCCCCGATGGACAGGATCCTACACCCGTGATCCTCACCACCCCCACGGCTGCCAAGTTCCTGGGACATCCATGCTGGTACCATCTCTGCAGGCTCAAGCGGGCACCTATCCAGGATACATGGTCTGTCCAGCAACTGGGACCCTCCACCCTCCGGTTTTCCAAAGGAAAAGGCCTATCTGCTCCTCTGCCTTGCTCATTCATCTCTGTCAGTACAACCAGGACACATCTCTGTTCCATTCTTACTGGCAATCACCACTCTTCCCATGGCTAGTCCCGTTCATAGGGCCGGTGATAACAACATATTTTTTTCTCCTAGCAACTTGCCTTCTCTGTCTCCTCATGGAACAGATCCCTGAGGTCTCCAGGATGGCAGTTAACTGAAGGCTGCTTCACCTACCCCTCTCACTGGGCGTGAGCCCACTGACTCCCGACTCCCTCTCCCCACATTGTCCCATGCCAGCAGGAAGTAGCCACACTTGGACCAGCACCCATATATCCAAAAAGGTTGGGATGTTCAGTTGGAAGCTCTGCTTCTGTCTAAACCCCCACCCCCATTCCAAACCCACCCTTCTCAGAAAGCCCACCAAACTGTGTTTCCTCCCCTGGAGCTGCTCAAGACCCCATGTACAGGGTATTTGAAATACCCCCCAAAACAGCCAGGTGGTCCCCCATCTCCTCTCCCCGTCAGATCTCTGGGGACAGGAAAAGGCCCCCCAGGAGCATTTTACCAATAAACCTTGTCTTTTATTTATTTTACTCATCTATTTATTTATTTGTTTATTTATTTATTTGTTTGTTTTTTCAAGACAGGGTCTCTCTGTAGCTTTGGAGCCTGTCCTGGAACTCACTCTGTAGACCAGGCTGGCCTCGAACTCACAGAGATCTGCCTGCTTCCGCCTCCCGAGTGCTGGGATTAAAGGCGTGCACCACTGCCCTGCCTGGTCTTTTATTTTTTTTATTTTTTTTATTTTTTTTGGTTTTTCGAGACAGGGTTTCTCTGTGTAGCTTTGCGCCTTTCCTGGGACTCACTTGGTAGCCCAGGCTGGCCTTGAACTCACAGAGATCCGCCTGGCTCTGCCTCCCGAGTGCTGGGATTAAAGGCATGCGCCACCACCGCCCGGCTCTGGTCTTTTATTTTTAATTTAGCTTGATTTGGCTTTCTGCAGTGGTGGCGAGACTGCATATCTGGCTATGGAAACTTAGAGCGAGCAGCTTCCCTTCTGGGTCATTTCCGAAGCTCTCTCTGCCATCTTCAAAATCTTCTCAGTTGAAGCTCCGTGTTAGCAGAATATGCTTCTATTTCCAGCTGCTCCCGAGGGTCACGAGTTCAAAGTCAGCTTGGGCTACACAGTGAGAACCCATCTCAAAGAATAAACAACAACAACAAAATCCTCACTGCATCAGGCAGGCAGCCTGTCAGCCTCTTGGGCTCATAAATCCAACAGCTGTCCTCAGGGCTAAACTCAGGATTTTGGAGAGAAATGTGAGACGCTTTTTGGATGTGTTGGCTATACCCACTCCCCTCCCCCCGGGTCACCCTCGTAAGTGTTGAGAGGGAAGCCTTCCAGATGGCTGAGTTCCACCCAGACTCCACCGTGAAGCTGTATGACCATGGACAAATGAGTTTTCATGCCTCACTCATTCAGTTTGTGTGATGGGTTTAAGAATAATGTGCTAGTTATGGGGCTGGAGAGATGGCTCAGGGGTTAAAGTACTGGCTCTTGCAGAGGACCTGGGTTCGATTCCCAGCACCCACATGGTGGATCCCAACCATCTGTAACTCCAGTTCTGGAGGATCTGAGCCCTGTCTAATACTCAGATACCAGGCATGCATGTGATGTACATACAGACATGTAGACAAAACAAGACAATACATACACTTAAAAAAATAAAATTCTTTAAAAATTAAAAAGAAAAAGTGAGGGGCTGGAGAGATGGCTCAGAGGTTAAGAGCACTGGCTGCTCTTCCAGAGGTCCTGAGTTCAATTCCCAGCACCCACATGGTGGCTCACAACCATCTGTAATGAGATCTGGTGCCCTCTTCTGTGTACATAATAAATAAATAAATTTAAAAAAAAAGAAAAGAAAAGAAAAAGTGAGAATTCAAAATAAATTCCCAGAACCCACATGCACAACATTTATGTCTGGTGCCCACAGAGGCCAGGAGGGGCATCAGATCCTCTGGACGTTGATGTTACAGATCTTTGGAAGGTGCCCTGTGTGCTGGGAACCAAACTCAGGTCTTCTGCCAGAGCAGCAAGTACTCTTATTTGTTTGGTTTTGGGGGCAGGTGAGACAGGGTTTCTCTGTGTAACAGCCCTGGCTTTCCTGGAACTCACTCTGTAGACCAGGCTGGCCTCGAACTCACAGAGATCCACCTGCCTCTGCCTCCCTAGTGCTGGGATTAAAGGCGTGCGCCACCACCTCTGCCCGGCCAACGACAAGTGCTCTTAACTTCTAGCCCACTGATATTTTTAAAGGAGAAAATAGACATGTTAACAATGAAAAGTCCATCCTTTCCTGAAGCAGCCACAGCAGGATGGGGACATGCAGAGCAGAGGTACTGGTACTATCTTGCCACGGGTCATGGGGTGGGCCTTCAGACCAGGAGCCTCTTCCTGGGAAGGTGTGGGACCACTTACTTCCTGCATCCCTTGGGCAGTGGCCATGGTGGCTGCAGCTGCTTCCTTTCCTCTTGGGTTTATTTTTCTAGGGGCCTGTTGGGTTTACACAGTGTAGCTTCTGGCTGTGAGTCTCCGGGCCTCTGGTGATGTAAGGGGGAAATTTTCTGTTCTCGGTCCTACAGTGTGTTTGGATCTATGAAAAGAAGGAAAAGTGGGGTCTAGAGAGGCAGCTTCAGCGCCTCAGAGCACTGGCTGACCTTGCGGAGGACTGGGGTTCAGTTCCCAGCACCCACACAGCGGCTCACAACCATCTGTAACTCGATCTGATGCTCTCTTGTGTGCTCTCCAGGCCCCAAGCATACACACACATATGCCGTCACTCACGTATACGTATCAAATAAAAATAGATCTTTGACAAAGGAAAAGTAGGCTGAACAGAGGCAGAGGTGGGCAGATCGCCACTACATAACATGTTGAAGGACAGCCTGGAGTTCATGAGACGCTTTAAAAAAAAAAAAAAAAAAAAGTAAAAAGAACAGGTTCCTGGTGGATGTAGAATCAGCAACACATGGTATAAAAGAACCAAATGAATAGCCTGGGGCTGAAAAATGTACTCAGTAGGCCTAAGAGGATGGAGGTGAGAATCACTGAGTTGAAAACACAGTGAGAAATTCTGCAGCCCGAAAGAAAAAGTATAAGAAGGGTCAGCAAGATGGCTCAGCCGGTAAAGGAGCTTGCAGCCAAGCTTAATGACCCGAGTTTGTTCCCCAGGACCACATGGTAGAGCACAAAAGCTGAATCCCACAAGTTGTCCCTCTCCCTCTCCCTCTCCCTCTCTCCCTCTCCCTCCTCCCCCCCCCCTCTCTCTCTCTCTCATACACACACACACACACACACACACACACACACACACACACGTGCGGAAAAAGAACTTCATAACGTCTTGTGAGACACCATCCAAAGGCCCTGGGTTCAGTTCTCAGCACCCAAAGTCTCCAGACCACACAGTTAGAGGCTCAGAGATGAAGAGTGACTGTGTGTGGAGGTGTGTCTGCCTGTTCACATGTGGTGGGGGCCCAGGTTTCTTTCTCTGCTGAGCCATCTAGCTGTCCCCGAACTTATCATGTAACATTTTCACTGGTTGAACTTTCCCGGAATGATGGAGCGAATAGTGTTATTCTCTTGTGTGACTAGATCAGACTTGGTGCTTTCCTGTGCTGTTGTGTGTAGACCACACTTGGACTCTTTTTGTTCTTTTGAGACAGGGTTTCTCTGTGTAGTTTTGGTGCCTGTCCTGGATCTCCTTCTGTAGACCAGGCTGGTCTCGAACTCACAGAGATCCACCTGCCTCTGCCTCCCGAGTGCTGGGATTAAAGGCGTGCGCCACCACCGCCCAGCCACACTTGGACTCTTTAGCACATATACTTTCTTCTGGTGGAGATGCCCAGCAAAGGGCAGTGGATATGGTTTCATCAGATCCCCTCCTGTGTGCCCACGGCCCCCTAGATGATCCACTTCCCGTGAACTTCCGTTACTATCATTGGCCACCAGATAGGGACAGTGCCAGCTGCTGAGTGGGTCACTTGATGCATCTCACGTCTGCTTCTCCCTGGGGTCGCGGCAAAGCTGATACAAGGACCGCACTGCGCCAGTTCTCAGGACGTAAGTGGGGGAGCTCTCCTCTCTCAAAACAATGCAAAGTGGGCTTTCAGGGCTGGGCTGGGCTGGGCTGGCAGCGTGCTTGGCCTCGGGGCAGTGGTGCACGCTAGAATCACTTTGATCTTAGCTCAAGGTGCACTCCCAGCCACAGAGGGAGCTTGAGGCTGATCACTGGGCCAGGCTAGACCCCATGTCGTCCAGGACAGACAGGGTCTGTCTCCTAACCGATGAGTCCCAGCACTTCAAACAATGACTTCTAAATTATAGGTCATTCATTCATTCATTCATTCATGCAGAAAATCTCAAGCCCAACTACATTGTTTGCCTGGTGGAATAAATAAGGATAAAAAGCATTAGACCCTCTGCCCTCAAGGAGCCTGCCCTCTTTTATTATTATTTATTTATTTTTATTTTTATTTTTCGAGACAGGGTTTCTCTGTGTAGCTTTGCGCCTTTCCTGAAACTCACTTTGTAGACCAGGCTGGCCTCGAACTCACAGAGATCCGCCTGCCTCTGCCTCCCGAGTGCTGGGATTAAAGGCGTGCGCCACCACCGCCCGGCTGGAGCTGTTCCTTTTAAGGCTACAGCAGTAGGTACCAGGCTCTGTAGCTACTTGTCTGTCTTTCCCAAACTGCCTTCCTTTTTCTCTCTTGGTGTGATACTGAACCCAGGGGTTGTGCGCTTTTGAGCCACGCCCCCAACCTCTGCTGGCCAGTAGGATTCTAGGCGGGGGGTGGGGGGTGGGGTGTCTACCACTGAGCCACGCCCCCAACCTCTGCTGGCCAGTAGGATTCTAGGCGGGGGGTGGGGGGTGGGGTGTCTACCACTGAGCCACGCCCCCAGCCTCCTACTTTTTTAAACCTTACTTATTTTATGTGTATGGGTGAGTGGTCTGTATGTAGTGTACACCATGTGCATGCTGGTATCCACAGAGGCCAGAAGAAGGTGTCGGATCTCTTGGAACTTGAGTTACAGATTGTGAGCTGACATGTGGGTGCTGGGAACTGAACGCAGATCCTCCTGACGAACCTTAACTGCTGAGGATCTTAACAGATCCTCTTAACTGCTGAGCCATCTCTCCAGCTGCCCCCTCCCCATTACTTTTTTTTAAGACTTAGTTTCTCTTAGTCGCTCAGGCCTTCTAAGTAGTTACCAGCTTGCTTGCCTTTTAGTATGACTACCGAGCTCAAGAGTCCGGATCTCCTTTGTGCCCTCACAGGTCCCCCACCACCCTGCCACTGGTAAGGCTAGCAAAAAGAGTGTCCACTGTTCAATCTGATTTTATTGAAAAGGAAACATACAAAAATCATGTACAAAAAAAATTAACCAAACATGTACAGAAAATCCATTCCGGTATATCTACAGCAGTGCATGTACAGTATTTTACAGGCTGGGCCGTCCCTCCCCGCTCCCAGACTCCTCCCTCTTCTGAGATTTCCCCCCTCCCTGACTCCCCATCTTTCCCCCCCAGCGCTTTGCCCTGGGGACTAAGGCTGAGGTGGCTTCCGCCAATATCTCCCACCCCCCAAAAGAATGCCAGTGGTCACACGTGCTCTCTCTAAACCTATGCAATGGGATGGATGGGGACTGGGGGGGTGGTCCCGGGCAGAGCACAGGATTCACAGTCTGGACCCCTCCTGGACACCCCCAGATGAAGGTGAGGCAGGCTTCGGTCACCGCCCGCCGGCGGTTCAGGGAAGATGGCTGGGCACTGGGTTGAGAAGGCCGTCACATGCCCCCCATTCTCTGGCTCCAGGAGGCTAGTGGTCAGGTTTGGCTCATATGCTCTTCACAGGCCCCCTCCCCAGGAGGAGGGGGGGAAGCACCAGGGGCCTGAGGCCAGGCCCAAAGTGAAGGCGCACTGGGGACACCCCCAGGGTCCCCCCTGCAGCTGGAACGGGCAGCCAGCACCAGCAGCCTTTCCTGAGATGGTGGTGGGCGGCAGAGGCGGGCGGCTCGGTCCCCACCCCCTCGGTCACCATGAGTCCGTCAGCCCTCCCTCCCCTGGCTTTCGGGAGGCCAGGGTCCCCAAAGTCCGAATCTCCATCAGTGCACCCAGGCTGCCTGGGCTCGAGTGGCTTCCCTTGCGTGCCCCTGGGACAGGCGACGCTGGCAGTCCAGAATGCTACATGGTGCAGAAAAAGTCCCCCGCGCTGGCCGGGGTGTCAGAAGGCGGAGGGGGTCCTGCCCCCCAAGTCCCCGACGTCCCCCGGGCGGGTGTAGGCACCTAGTTGGGCTCCATTTCTGGGGCTCCGGGATCCCTGGGTAAGGGGAGGAGTCCCATGAAGAGATTGTACATGACCCTCCAGGGCGAAGGGCGATGTCGATGCTGCTCTTCTTGTCTCTGGGGAGAGAGAGAGAAGTGGGAATTAGCTCGGACCCGCAGACAGTGGGTGAGGGGGCAAAACGTGTGGATTCCAGATTGGTCCCCAAACTGATTGCGACCCTCTTACCAGCCTTGTTCCAGACCCCCATCCACCATGGCACACTCTCCCAGCACAGGAGAGAAAGGACGGTGGCAGAATCCTCACAGCACAGAGCCCAGCACAAAGCAGCCAATGGCTCTGCCTTGCTGTCACACACACACACACACACACACACACACACACACACACACACACACCTCCTGTTGCCCAGATAAAGTCACCTTGCAAATCACAAGGGCTCTCAGGAACAGGCTGGTGAGAGATCGGCATGGTGGCACACACTCTAACCCTGGCACCTTCACATGCTGAGGCTGCAGGATCACTAAATTTGTGCTAGACTGCAGGCCTGTTTCTGGGAAAATGAAACCAACCAAACCAAAGACTTTGGTGGGACATGGAAGGGAGCAGTGGGGCCCCTCAGTGTTTCTAGAACAAACGAGACCAGAGAAGAACAGCCTGCGGTCTTGGCAAGGCTGAGAGCAAGTGCCTCTTGGCAATGCTGGGTTCAGTGACACCTCATTCTCTCCCGGGAGGCAGAATAAAAGTGTGGTGCAGCTTCTAGAATCTCAGGAGGCTGAGACAGGAAAATAGAAAGTCCAAGGCCTTCCTGGGCTACAGAGTGAATTCAAAGCCAGTCTGGACAATTTAGTAAGACCCAATCTCAAAAGGAAAAAAAAAAAAAAAGAAAGAAAGAAAGAAAGAAAGAAAGAAAGAAAGAAAGAAAGAAAGCTGGGCATGATGCCTCACATCTTTAATCCCAGAACTTGGGAGGCAGAGGCGGGCGGATCTCAGAGTTCCAAGGCCAGCTTGGTGGTCTACAAAGTGAATTCTAGGACAGCCAAAGCTACATAGTGAGACTGTGTCTCAAAACAAAAACAAAAAAAGAAAACAAAAAGGTGCTTTGATTTGGTTCCTCTACTGAGTACACGGCCAAGCAGATTCACCTGGCTCACCCCCTTGGTTACAGAGAATACAATCCACTTCACAGATGTCGGATTAATGACCCCAGTGGAGTACATGTCCAGAACTAACTGGGGCTTCCTGAGCCCTCCTCCTCATCCTTGCTGCTGGGAGAGGGGGAAGGTGGCAGGTACCACCTTGTGAGCTCACTAGCGGTCCTATCTAATCATATCTAAATTAGGAGGAACACGGAGACATCAGCACATGGGCCGAGTCAGAGATAGATGTCCCTTAGAAAGGAGAAAAGAAGGGCTGGAGAGATGGCTCGGAGGTTAAGAGCACTGGCTGCTCTACCAGAGGTCCTGAGTTCAATTCCCAGCAACCACAGGGTGGCTCACAACCATCTGTAATGAGATCTGGTGCCCTCTTCTGGCCTGTAGGCAGGCATGCAGACAGAACACTGTATACATAACAAATAAATATTAAAAAAGAAATAAACAAGTCAATTATGCTAGAAAATGTCTTGCTGCAAGACACACCCCCTTACTGATCCAGGCAGGTGCTGGGAGACAGAGGCAAGCAGATCTCTGTGAATTCCAGGCCAGGCCCAAACAAAAAACAACCCAAAAACTTTATATTAGGGACATGACATGTCCTGGAACTAAATATGTAGTTGAGGATGACCTTGACCCACCTAAGGTCTCCAACAAAGCTGCTACAGCACTCTGGGCTTCGGAAAGAGCCCATTGCTTAGTGTTGCCAGGCGAGCACTCTACCAACTGAGCGACACCAGCCTCCCCTAAACTTCAAAAATGCTTTTTTTTTTAATGTGTGTGTGCGCTGGGAGACCACAGGGAGTCGGATCCCCCATCCCCCCAAAGGGGTTGTAAGCCCCTTTTAAAACACACACATTATGTATCTATTATATATATTATATTATGTGTGGGTCATATTTATTTTTATGTATGAGCAGCACATGTGGAGATCAAAGAACACCGGGCAGTGGACTGTCCTTCCAGCAGGTGGGTCCTGGGGAATCGAACTCAGTTCATCAGTTTTGGTGGCAAGAGCCTTTCTCCACAGAGCCACTTCAAAGGCTCTTTCCTCTTCATTTTTGAGGCAGGGTTTCACTAGGTTGCCCAGGCTGGCCTTGAACTTTCTTTCTTCCTCCCTGAGCAGGTGGGATTACAGGAAGCTGCCACCAGGCCACGCCACTTGACTTCGTATGTCCTCCTCAGTGGTAACCAATGGAGGGGAATGGAGGACTTTAGAAAGCCTCAGTTAAGAAGACGCCAGAGCCAGGATAGGAGTGAAAAACAACGCCCCTGACCGAGCAAGTAAGCGGGTGAAAACACACACACACACACACACACACACACACACACACACACACACACACACACACACAACCTCACAACCTGCTGGGAGTGAGCCGCGGCTGGGAGGAGGGCCCCTCTACCAGGAGGTAGGGGACAAGACCGGGGAGCAGAGCGAGGGGCCTGCCTCCATCAAACATCGCTCGCTCGCTCGCTCTTTCCCTCTCTGCTTTTGCCTCTCTGTTGCAATCAGCAAACAATGCAAGGGCCATGTGCAGAGTGCACAGCGCTGGGGGCGGAGGGGGCGAGCGAGGGAAAGCTGGGGGTTCCGTGGAGGTGGGGGGGGGGACTAAGACCTAGCGGGGGGGGGGGACCGAGTGGCGGGCCTGGCCCGGGAGGTGCGGGCGCGGAGCAGCCGGCGGGGGGCGCTGCGGGGCGCAGCTCGGCGGGGGCGGGCGGGGCGGGCGCGGCGCGTTGCTGACTCACCGGCTATAAATAGCCTGGGATATAGGAGCCGCCGCGCCGAGCGCCGCCTTCAGTCCCCGCGGCCGCGGGCTCCGGGCCGCGCCGCAGCTCCGAGCAGCGGTGCCCGGCCGGGCCCGGGGCTCCGGTGCCGATCCGGCCCATCCCGAATCCCAGCTTCCAGCCGATTCCTCCCCCCGCCCGCCCACACACACCCATCTGCCTGTCCCCGGCGCGACCTCGCGCGCGCTGGGCCAGCAGCTGCGGCACATCTGGCGGGGGGCGTGCGGCCCCCCTCCCCACCTGCCCGCCGCCCTGCACTCACCCGCCGCTCGTACTGCGCGTTGAGGTCGTCCGCCATCCGCCGCAGCTGGGCCCCGATCTCCCGGGCCCACTCCTCCTCCTCCCCACGCACTCCCGGGGCTGCTTGGGTGGGGCCGCCCGCCAGGGCCTCCGGGGCGCTGGGCACGGGCGACTCTAGGTGCTGCTGGGCCGGTGACAGCGAGGGCTGAGGACCTGGGAGAGGGGAAGGGGCGTGGTCACCACCCACCCGGTCGGCCCCGAGGCGCCCCGGAGGCACCCAGATACCCCAGGCCTGCCTCTCTCCTCCGACCCTCTCTAGAAATCCCTTTTTCTCACTCCAGCCCTAAGCCCCAGAAAGGGGTCTGGAGGAAGTGGCTCTGGGGCTTAGGGCAGGCCATATCAGTCCGGAAGTTCCTCAACTAATCCGACCTAAGTACCCCTCTTCTAATACACCGTCAGATCTAGGCTGCTCTCTTGGACAGACAGGGAAACTGAGGTCCCACCCAGAGAAGTGGCCAAGGTCACACAGGGATACAGCCACTGACCCCACCCAGTGACTACTGCTCACTCCTGCCCAACCACAGTGAGGCCACACCCCCGGATGTGGCATTGGCCTGATGACCAGAAGGCCAGACCGGGGCTGCCCAGGAGGACTGGGGTGGGGGTGGCAGGGGTGCTGGGTGAGTCTGTCTGCCCCACCCCCTCCGGCGCTCATCCTTGCGCCTCCGTCCTGCCACACCAGGTCCCGAGCCTCAGTTTCCATCATCTCTGAATCTAGCCCTGAAACCCCGGGGAAAGTTGTAAAGTTTTTCCCTCTGTAACCCCTGGGTTCGGGAGACTGTATGGGGTGGTGGTGGTGGTGGTGGTGAGTTGGGAAGGGAAACCCAGATGGTCATTCCCGGTAGCCGGGCACCACAGGGTTAACAGCCCATCAGGCAGGGGACCTTTAACCCTTCCCTCCCTGAGCCTCACCCTCTCCCCGAGGGGGACTTTCCCAACACAATGGCCCCTCCCCCTCCCCTTCCTCCCCGGGGACTGCGGGCTAGCCCCGCTAGTGCCAAAGAGATTCAAATAAAAGGGAAAGGCCTTCGACCCCTCCCCAAAGTCCTGAGGTGACAATTCTCCCACCGGCCACACTCCTTCCTACTGCAATCCTCGCAGGGGGTCGGGGGGGGGGAACCGCCCAGGGACCCGGGCTGGGGGAGGGGAGCTGAGAAACAGCTGTTGCCCGAGGCCCGGGAAGGGACGTGGGCTGCAACTCCGGGGACTGCAGTCGGATTCCAAGAGGGACTTCCCGCTCGACCTGGCCCCTCCATCCCTGTCTCCCACTCGGTCTTCCTGCTTCTTGCTACACAAAGACCACACTGGCCACACCCTCCCGGTGGCCCCACTCAGCTCGGCTCCCGCTTCAGCTTGCCCGGGTGCGGGGTGGGCACTCACCGTCCGGGCGCGGGCCTCGGGGCCGGCTGCGGGGACCCCCAGGCCAGCGGGGGCCCCCCAGGGCGGCGGTGACGGCAGGCGGGGCGGTGGGGGCGCAGAGGTAGGCGGCCGGCAGCAGGGCGGGGGCAGCAGGGGCGGCGGGCAGGCCGGGCTCGCAGAGGCCGCAGGACACAGCGGAGGGCACCAGGCGGCCGAGCGGGAAGGGGCGCGGGCCGTCGCGGGCCAAGCCTTCTACGGGCTCCGGAGAGCTGCCCTCCTGGCGTGCGCGGGCCATGGCGCTCCCTGGAGCCTGCGGGGCACAGCGGGGAGGTCAGCGGGGCGACTGCAGGGGGGCTGCAGGGACCCCACCCTGCAGACACCCCGCCTGGAGGTCACTCACGCCCACGAGGGGGTGACCCCAGGGGGCAGCCTGGCCGGGACACTGGGTGATGATGGGCGCATGGGCTGGGGGGTACAGACTGCGTCTGGGGCTCGTGGCAAGCCCTCCAGGCAAACTGCCTAGGACTCTCAGGGCTTGGGCCAGGGAGAACTTTCCCAACCCAGGAGCGCAGGAGGGGTGCTGGGGCTCCCAGGACACATAGGGCTGTCACAGGACGGGTGTGTGTGTGTGTGTGTGTGTGTGTGTGTGTGATGGGAACACAACTCAGACACCAGAGAACTCACAGAAGTGTCCAACTTGACCTCCACCCCACCAGACCCAATGAGATGGTCCGCTCAAAAACACAAGGAGACACACTTAGACATTCACACACAGCCATCCAGAGCCCTCCTCCTGCCCTAGACACATATTTACATCAGTCTCACACTGACCCAGTGCTGACATGCCCGCACTCACCCATCCACAATGCAGCCATCACACACAGAAACACAAGAGATACGGGTCTTCAACGTGTTTCTCCTGCATACACACAGACACCCCAGGATACAAGACACCCCTAGGACACCTTAGCACACACACCCATCATCCCAAAACACACCTGAATGTGCGACACTCCCCCCCAACTCTGAGCGCCCGGGGATACAACAGCTACATACAGACACATGTCATCACAACCGGATGCATCATCCCCTCGCACGCGCGGGGCAGCAACACGGGGAGGCACCAGACACAGCCTCTTCTCTCAGCCCCCAAACACCACAACCAACTGTGAGCCCCAGAACACGCACACACACGCGCGCGCACGCACGCACACACACACACACACACACCAGCAGCAGCAGCAGCACACACACCTACAGCAGAGACAGAAAACACTGGCCTCACGTGACTGGTATAAACACTACAGAGAGAGGGAGAGAGAGCCACATGACACATATGAGCCACGGATCACAGTGACAAGCCCCTCAGACCCAACACGCACACACACATACACACACACACACACATACATACACACACACACACACACACACACACACACACACACGCGGCATGCAGAGAGGCTGCCGCTGCACCGCCTAGATCCTCCCCGCCTAGAGCCCTCCATCCTCAGCGTGGAGACAGCCTTGTGCCCCCTTGCCACTCAGAAGTCACCGAGGGAGCGATCAGGCACTGGGTGGCACCCCATCCCAAATGCTGGGTGCAGCAGATGAATGTCTTGGAGACACCCAGAGACAGCGCGCGCACGCGAACACACACACACACACACACACACACACACACACGCAACGCACACTCGGGCGAGACCCCTGCACACCAACACAGCTCACTCAAGCGACACACAAACACAGCTCAAGTGTCGTCCCCCCCCATCACCCGCACCAGCACCAAAACCACCAGACAGGCTACAGATTCCCCCGTAGTCACCCCTCAAGAGCACACGCACACAACTCTGGTGTGTGTGGGGTAGCCACCCACACCCGTAAACGGACAGGTGCACCCCACCCCGCAGACACGCGGGCAAGGACTCACGCAGACACCCCTCCGGGTGACAAACGCCAACATCTCGGTGTAGGGACACAAACTCGAGAGCCAGACACGAGCACACACACCCAGGCGAGACACCTGCAGATCCACAGCCCCGCACGCGCGGTCCCCGCCGCCCCTCCGCTGTCACAGCTCCCTCCCTCCCTCCCCCCCACGCCGCCACGTGCGCCCGCCCCGCCCGCCCAGCGCGCGCGGGGCCAATAACCGGCTGTTGCTGGGGCGCAGCCCCCGCCCGCGGGAGCCGCAGCCTCCGCCGCCCCCTGTCGCCGCCCCCGGCGGGCGCGCGCCCTGGGTGTGGCCGATCCTCGGTGCCACCCCCACCCCGACCCTCCCGTAGCGGGACTCCGGGGGACCCGAAGGAGCCCGGGGCCACGCTCCTCCCCGGCCGCACTGGCCACCAGGGGGCGCGGGCGAGCCCGAACCCCATTGTTTGTAAACAAACCCGCCAGACCGCTGTGGCACCTGTGCGCCCAGACCCCGCGCCCCGAGTCCCAGGTGCTTCCTTCCGGCCCGGCCGGCCCAGCCGTGGTCCCAGTGATGAAAGCTGGGGCACAGGCAGCGGGAATGCGAGGGGATCGCCCGCTCTGCCCTGCGCATCCCGTCACCTCCTCCAGGGAGCCCTCTCGGCTTGGCCGCTCGTGAGCAGCAGCGTTGGGGATCGGGATGCGCACTCACCCCGGGGGCATGAACACGCCAGAAGAGGGCGGCGATGGGGTGGCGGGCGGCTGCCTTCTGGAGGGCGCGCCCGCCGAGTGGCTTGCTACTGAGGCTTCTTGCTGCTGCTGCTGCTGCTGCTCTAACTGCAGTGGCCGCTGCTGTTTCTGCTACTGGCGCGTCCGCGTCTGCGGCCAGATCACGACTGCTGCTTACTCGCTGGTGTCGCCGCCGCCTCCCGGGTGCCCCGCTCGCATGTGGCTCTGTGCCGCGTCTCAGGCCGCCCGGCGATTCCCCGGGCCCCCGCTCGCTCCGCGGCAGCCCCGCCCCGCCCCGCCTCTCGCTCGCTCCCACGCCCCGCCCCCGCGTGACGCCAGGGCCCCGCCCGCGGCCGGGGACAAGTCGGGGCTTGCAGGCGGGCACCGCGCCCCCTACCTCCGCGCGGGGGGTTTCCCTGCAGCCGAGGGGGCGGGGCGAGGCCTGGCCAGGGCAGGAGGAGCACCGTGGGGACAGCCCAGACCCGGGGTGGCCAGACATACACTTGACACACTGACACACTGACTGGGACCCACACCCCACACCCGAGGAGTACGCTCTCAGACTGACCCACTGGCGCACTAGGGTGCACCGAGTCAATGCTGACTGAGCCACAGGGACGTGGAGTCAGACACCTTGCCAGAGACACAGATGCACACGCGGGACAA
This sequence comes from Peromyscus eremicus, assembly GCF_949786415.1. Lineage (NCBI taxonomy): Eukaryota > Metazoa > Chordata > Mammalia > Rodentia > Cricetidae > Peromyscus > Peromyscus eremicus. The sequence continues at coordinate 173,940,354 of NC_081416.1, forward strand.
GGGCCTGGATGCACAAACTCATCCCCCACCCCCATAACCAGATTACACCCCTGACACACGGTTCACAGGGACACACACGGACAGTGACAGCCCCACACATAGTTGCACAAACAATGTTCAAGCAGGCTCAGACTCACAAACTTTGCCCCAGGTGCCCACGACATTTCGCACCGCACCTCAGAACAGCTTCCTGCCAGGTCTCCGCCAGACACACACCTCGATCCAAACGGCACCCCAGAGTGACACCCCCAAAGCACACCCCACGAGCTTGCTCTAGCTGGATTGGAAAGTGACCCTCCAAAAGCAGACCACATCCAATAGAGAAGAAACTGACCCCTGACCTGTGCTCACAAAGTCACTCCTGTGACAGGTTCCTGCTAAGTGGCCCGATGGTGGGATACACTCGTGAACATGCACACCTGGCCCGGCGTCCCACCAATCTGGCGCTGGACCCGTGGGGAGGAGGCAGCCCTGCGCTCCTGGCACTGACATGCCCGGGCAGCCCTCCGGCACCCTATTTCATCCTGTCTGCTGTTTCTGTTCCCTTTCCTTTTCTGTTTCTAGCTGTCATTTCCCGCCCCTTATAAGACCGAGTGACCTTTCCTTCCCCAAAGCCTTGGACGTCAGCCTCTCTGGGTCTCACCCAACCCAGTCACCTCACCAAGCATATGACTCACCTGTGGGTGCCCAGCACTGGGATAACTGAGAAAGGATGTCACACAGACATGTGAAAAGAGACACTTTGTAAACATGGACGATTACACCTGTCTTCCCAGCACTTCAGGAGGCTGAGGCAGGGGGATGGCTGCAAGATTGGAGCCAGCCTGAGTTATATAGTGAGTTCCAGGCCAGCCTTGGGCACAGACCAATTTCAAAAAGTAAAGCAGGTGCTGGAGAGATGCCCAGTGGTTACTGCTCCAGGTGGTGGTGGCGCACGCCTTTAGTCCCAGCACTTGGGAGGTAAAGGCAGGCAGATCTCTGTGAGTTTGAGACCAACTTGGTCTACAGAGTGAGTTCCAGGACAGCCAGCGCTGTTACACAGAGAAACCCTGTCTTCCCTCCCCCCAAAAAAACCCCAACAACAACAAGGTGCTTACTGCTCCTCCAGGGGACCTGAGTTTTGTATCCAGCACTGACCACCTGGCTCACTATGGCCTGTCACTCCAGCTCCACTCTTACACACCTGCATTTGTGTGAACATACCCACACATATACACATAATTTTTTTGGGGGGGAGGGGTTGAGACAGGGTTTCTCCGTGTAGTTTTGGTGCCTGTCCTGGATCTCGCTCTGTAGACCAGGCTGGCCTCGAACTCACAACGATCCACCTGTCTCTGCCTCCCGAGTGCTGGGATTAAAGGCGTGCGCGCCGCAGCCGCCACCACCACCACCACCACCACCAGGCCACATACACATAATTAAAAATAAAATAAATCACAAATGGACAGTGTGTAGACAGTGAGAGACCTTGGAGCATCGGCTGTAAACGGGATGTTTCCTTCAAACCTCTCTCCTCAAGGCTCAGGGATCCGTGCCGAAGAGGAGGTGGAAAAGAAGATTGTAAGAGCCAGAGGTGGGGATGACTCCAAAGGATCAGTGTCTTCCAGGCACAACAGGGCTGTGGCGCCACCTGTGCGCACACACCACTCCCACAGGTTCCAAATGGACCCAATCCCAGCACTGAGAAGGGGAAGTGGGCCCAAAGTCCCACTTCTAGCCAAGATGGAAAATCAGTTTTTTTCAATGGCATGTCACTGGGTCTATCAACCATATTCCAGGGCAGGTCTTATGCCAAAAAGTAGTTGGCCAACATAAAACAGACTCCGTGTTTCTTTTCTTTCTTTCTTTCTTTCTTTCTTTCTTTCTTTCTTTCTTTCTTTCTTTGTGTGTATGTATGTGTCTGCTTTTTTTTTTTTTAAGCTGAGGATCAAACCCAGGGCCTTGCGCTTGCTAGGCAAGTGCTCTACCACTGAGCTAAATCCCCAACCTGTGTGTCTGCTTTTTACTTAATTTAGTTTAGTTTTTTGTTTGTTTGTTTGTTTTGATTTTGGGGTTTTGCTTTGTTTTGCTAAAACAGAGAGAGAAAGAATATGAAGTTGGGTGAGTAGAGAGGTGGGGAGGATCTGGGAGGAACTAGGGGAGGGGGAAGAATATGATCGAAGCATATTGCATGAAAACATTAATTAAAAACAGAAAAATAAATAAAAGTAGCTAGGCGTGGTGGCGCACGCCTTTAATCCCAACACTAGAGGCTGAGGCAGGAGGATCTCTGTGAATTTGAAGCCAGCCTGGTCTATATATATCTTAGCAACTTCTAGGCCAGACAGCTATATCATGAAATCCTGTCTCTAACATCCTGTGAAAAAGAGCAAAACAATAACAAAAAGGAGGAGAGAGAGAGACAGAGAGAGAAAGGCCAGATTCGCACACATGACCTGCCCCAGGACCAGGAACTCAGATCTAGCAACACAGGGGTCAGAATCTCAGGAGAGACCTTCCTATTTCAAATATCTGAGACTGTTACTGGCTTCCAGACCCTCCCCCCATTCCTTCCTGCTTCATCCTTTCTTTCTCCCAGGGTTTTTTTTTTTGTTGTTGTTGTTTTGGTACTGTGGACACAGGGCGTTGTTTGTGTGTGTTGGGGGGGTGGGGTGGGGGGCAACGTCACTCCAATCCTTTATCACTGAACAACCCCCACCCCCAGCCCCCCCACCTCACCAACTTATAGTGCAACTCATCGATAAACATTGACAAGCAATAAAAGGCACTTTTTAGGGGACAACAAGTTCAGTGAGTTGGAGTCTACATTTTACAGGGTGTGGTGCCCTAAACCTGTCATCTCAGCCTGGGGGCTGCAAAGGAAGGAGGCTGGAGAGTCCAAGGCCTGCACGGGGAGACCATGTTTCAAAAACAAAGAAACACTTGCCCAGCAGACAGAAGGCCCTGGGGTCGATCCCCAGCACCACACATACACAAAATAACTAAATTCATTAACTAAACCAATTAATTTAAATTAATTTAATTAATAACTAAACTAATTAATTAAAACAAAACCCCACACGAATATGGCTGAGGATACACCTCAGTCGGTGGAGTGCTTGGCCAGCATGCATGAAGCTTGGCTAGCATGCATGAAACTTGGCTAGCATGCATGAAGCTTGGCTAGCATGCATGAAGCCCTGGGTTCTGTCCTCAGCACAGTGTGAAACCAGGCATGGTGCTGTACACCTGTAATCCTAGCCCTTGTAAGGCTGAGTCAGCTACACAAGGAATTTGGGTCATGCCTAGGATATATGAGACACACACAGACACACACACACACACACACACACACACACACACACACAAACCAGCAAACCATAGTGAATGCATAGTAGATGCAAAGTGGGTATGTTTCTTTCTTTTCTTTTTTCTTTCATTTTTTAAAAATTAATATTTATTTATTTATTTGTTTGTTTATTTATTTTGAGACAGGGTTTCTCTCTATGCAGCCCTGGCTGTCCTGGAACTCACTCTGTAGACCAGGCTGGCCTCAAACTTGGAGATCCACCAACCTCTGCCTCCGGAGTGCTGGGACTAAAGGCATGCATGCATCACCATGTGTCAGCTGTAAAGGTGTGTTTCTGGTCCAGTTTAGAGGCACCCGAGCAGGCCCGCTTTCAACGTATTAAATGAGATCTTTCTCAGAAGTCATTAAACACAGCTTCTGACACGAAGGCCTAATCAGTATTTGCTGTTGTCATTAGGAGGACTAATTAGGAACAGTGTTTGCTCTGGGCCTCACAGCGAAGTAGCTGGGAAGGGGGCAGGCTCTTGCCTTCTGCCTGTTGTCCTGGGCCCCTCTCTCACCATCCAGTGACCTCAGGCCACCAATCCAAGACCCAGCAGCAGACTGGTTGGAATGAAGGATGAAAGGGGTGGGAATCTGACTGGGTGAAGTCACTGTGTAGTGCCAGGCCTCAGCACCTCCCAAAGGCTCCTCCAAAGTCAACCGTCCTGTCACCCCACACCCGAGGGTCAAGAGCCACGATTAACTAAAGGATAGCAGTAGAGGTTAGCCTAGTGGTCCAGGCTTGTCAACCTAGCTACTCTAGAGGGTGAGGCAGGAGGATGGAAAGATCAGCAACTTCCTGATTAAAGTCCCAACATTAAAAAGTGAAATGAGGGGCTGGAGAGAGGGCTCTGCAGTTAAGAGCACTGGCTGCTCTTGCCGAGGACCCGGGTTCAATTCCCAGCACCCACGTGGCAGCTCACAACTGTCTGTAGCTCCGATTCCAAGGGATCCAACACCCCACAGAGACAGACATACAGGCACAACGCCAATAAAATTAAATTAGATTAAAAAATTTAACCAAAAAAAGTAAAATAAAACTCAGCTGGGGCCATCAAGATGGCTGCTCAGAGGTGGGTAGTAATGGCTCATGCCTTTTTCACACTCCCCGAGACAGGGTCTCTCTGTGTAGCCCTGGCTGTCCTGGAACTCGCTCTGCAGACCAGGCCGGCCTCAAACTCACAGAGATCCGCCTGCCTCTGCCTCCCGAGTGCTGGGAGGTACCACTGCCCGGGTTTACTTTATGATTCCTAACAGTAGCAAAATTATAGTTATGAAGTAGCAACGAAAATAATTTTATGTTGGTGGTCACCACAACATGAGGAACTGTATTAAAGGGTCGTGGCATTAGAAAGGTTGAGAACCACTGTTCTAGGACGACAGAGATTGAGTGTAGACCCCATCCCCATTTTCATGTTGAGACCGTCTTCACAAATCCTAACAAGATTCCCTAAGTTGCTGAAGGCATCTTCAGGGAGGCTCTGAAGCCTGATGGAGCCACAGATGAGAGACAAAGGTAGACCAGAAGTGCCCACCCAGCAGACTGAAAGAGTCCAATCTCCTGGGAGTGGAGGGAACCTAAGAATGGGAAGAAATAAGACAGAGGTAGAGATGGAGTGTGTGGTTGGGCAGAGGGTCATTCTAGACCTAGGCTGCTTCTCCTCGGATCCATGAACATTTAGGACTGAATACATTTTTGTTGTGGGGCATTGAACTATACTACGTAACATCTGACCTCTCTTCCCACAGGATGCCACAAGTACCTCTCCAAACAAGGCAGAATATTTCCTAGAGTGAGTGGAGGTGTGGCTCAATGGTCAAGCACCTGCCTAGAATCCCCCAGTGAGGGGCTGAGGGTGTGGCTCAGTGGTAGAGCTCCTGCCTAGAATCCCCCAGTGAGGGGTTGGGGTGTGGCTCAGTGGTAGAGCCCCTGCCTAGAATCCCCCAGTGAGGGGCTGGGGTGTGGCTCAGTGGTAGAGCCCCTGCCTAGAATCCCCCAGTGAGGGGCTGGGATGTGGCTCAGTGGTAGAGCCCCTGCCTAGAATCCCCAGTGAGGGACTGGGAGTGTGGCTCAGGGTAGAGCGTCTGCCTAGAATCCCCCAGTGAGGGGCTGAGGGTGTGGCTCAGTGGTAGAGCCCCTACCTAGAATCCCCCAGTGAGGGGTTGGGGGCCCTGCCTAGAATCCCCCAGTGAGGGGCTAGGGGTGTGGCTCAGTGGTAGAGCTCTTGCCTAGACTCCTACAGTGAGTTAGACTGAAAAACTAGTGCGGGTCCTGGTGCCCCTCTGTAATTTCAGCACTGAGGAGGCTGAGGCAGGAAGCTCAACCGTTCAAGGCTGGCTTGATCCCCTGCCTTCCTTTTTGTTCTGCTGGAGACGGAACCTGAGGCTGTGGATATACTAGTCTAGACAAACAATCTGTTTCTCAGCTGTATCCCCAGCCTTTATTGCTGCTTTTTGTTTATTTGGTTTTTGTTTTCTGAGAGAGGGCCGCACTTTGTCGCCCAGTCTTCAGGCTGGCCTTGAACTTGCCCAATTCACCTGCCTCAGCCTCCTAAGTACTAGTTATGACAAAAGGGAGTCACCATGTCCTGCTTGCTTTTTTGATTTTAATGTGCATTGGTGTTTTGCCTGCATGAATGTCTGTGTGAGGGTGTTGGATCCTTGGAACTGGAGTTAAAGTTGTGAGCTGCCATGTGGGTGCTGGGAATTGAACCCAGATCTCCTGGAAGAACAGCCAGTGCTCTTAACCTCTGAACCATCTCTCCAGCCCCTCCAAACGCTATGATTATAGCCACGCTCCACCACACCCCTCATGTTTCTCATGCTGAATGTTAAGGCTCTTTCAAGGGCCTCCTGCCCAGGGCAGTGGATAAGGCCCCAGACTCTGAAGCCAGTTTTCCAAAAAAAACACTTAACAAAGTATTTCTGCCTCTCTCTTCCCTCATCTGTCCGAAGCCGAACAAAGGTCTGCGTGGACTTTGGAGTGCCTGAAACATGCTGAGGATTGTTCTAGCAGTCACACGTTCCCTGTGAGATGTCAGGGCTGAGGATGTGGCTCTGTTGTAGTGTCTGCTAAGCACTCATGAGGCGCTGAGTTAAGTCTCAAGCATCACCAAGAGACTGGATGTGGGGTGCATACTTGTAGTGCCAGCACGAGGGGGATGGAGGAAGGAGGGTCAGAAGTTCAAGGTCATCTTGGGCTATGTAGCAAGTTCTAGGCTACTCTGGGCTATATGAGACTCTGTCTCAAAAAATTATTTTAAATGAAATAAAGAAACAGTTGTCAGTCCCATAAGGGGGTTCACCCCTGTCATCCCAGCACTCGAGGGGCTGAGGCAGGAGAATTGCTGAAAGTTAGAGGCCAGCCTTGGGTTATATGAAACTGTTTCAAGAATAAAGTTAAACAAGCCGGACATGATGGTGACGGTCTTTGAACCCAACACTCAGGAGGCAGAGGTAGGCAGATCTCTGTGAGTTTGAGGGCAGCCTGGTTTACATAGTGAGGTTCAGGTCTGCCGGGGCTACGATGTGAACCTCGGTCTCACAAACACAACATATATATATATAAAAGAATATAATGAGCTAAGCTGTTAGCTCAGTGTGGTGCACACTTGCCATCCCAGCACTTGAGAGACTGCGGCTGGGGGATTGTTGTGAGTTGGAGGCCAGCCTGGGCTGCATAGTGAGAGCTTGTCTAAAATATAAAGATGAGGAAAAAACATTTTTTTTTAAAGCAGGAAACTGCAGCTCAGGAGTTGGGAAGGACTTAACTTTGCACCGCAGGGCCCTGGTCCGGATGGGAGCGACATCCTGGGTCCCCAGGTGGGGCCAGGATGCGCGGGGCGGCGGGGCGTCCCAGCGTCCGCAGGGTCCGGGCTGTGCGTGTGAAGGTTACAGCTCGGCGCCGGGCGGGGGCCGCGCTGTTGCTGGGGTCTGCGGGGCCTGCCTGCCTGCGCCCTGCCTCCATCTCGGCCAGCCAGTGAGAGGTCCCCGCCGCCGTTGCCAGGGGAAACTCGCCGCCCCGTTACCCAGCAACAAGCCTGGCCCAACCAGGCGCGAGGAGCCCCCAGGCCCCGCCCGCCGCTGCCCATCGCGTGCCCAATGCCAGGCGGGCAGAGCCGGCCCGGCTCCCGGAGACGGCGAGAGCTCTCATTGGCCGCCGCCAAAGTCCTCCCGGATCTGGGGGAGCCCTCGGTGCAGGGCGGGGGGAGGGTGCGGGGGAGCCGGGCCCCGGGGAGCTGCGGGCTGCGCGGGGCTGGCCGGTTGGGGTGAGACCTCAGCTCTCCAAGCTGTCCTGCACCTTTACAGAGCAAGGATGTGCAGTTAAGATGGAGTGGGGACGGCCGATGTGCAGAGTGCTCCCTCCACCCCACTGCTGGAAGGTCCCGTGGAGTTGGTCTTAGGAAAACAGCCACCAAGTATGCCCCTTCCATAAAGAGACCTTTGCATGGTGACCCCACGCAGGCAGAGAGTGACTCAGCCCACGCTGTTAACAGAATTCGGAGTCCTGGCCGTGGAAAACAAGTTGGAAGATTTTCCAGAAAAGAAACCCAACTGTGGCCTCACAAAAACAGCGGCACGCAAGATACGGTGATGCTGGCCTGTCATCCCAGCACTCCAGAGGCTGAGGCAGGAGGATTGCCAGGAGTTTGAGGCCACCTTGGGCCACATAATAAAACTCTCAAAAACAGAAAGGTAACACCCCCCCCCCCCAACACACACAATGGACTCAGCTATGTGTGGAATCATAAAAACAAGGACATTGACAGGCAAGGTGGCATATTCCAACCCTCGGCAGGCAGATGAGGCTGCGGCAGGAGGATCTCTGTAAGTTCAAGGCCAGCATGGTCTGCATTCAGAGTTACAGGATGGCGTGAGCCGCATATTGAGATCCCTTCTCAAAACCAAAACAAACAACACAGCAGAAAAAAAAACAAAAACAAAAACAAAAAAACAAGGACATGAGCCTGACATGGTGGTGCACATCCCTTATCCCAGTACTTGGAAGGAGGAGGCAGGAGGATCAGAGATTCAGGGCCAGCATGGGTTAAAGAGGAAGTTCAACATAGCCTGGGCTACAAAACAAGTATATTATCCCTTCTCCCCAGGGAGTACTAGCCCCAGGAGACAAGGCCTTGAGTCCCCTCTAAAAGGGAGGCAGGCTGGGAAGAGGCCCGGTTTGTAAAGGGCCTGCCAGGTGTGCGTGAAGTCCTGAGTTCAATCCAGAGCACCCTGTAAAGCTGAGAATAGAGATCCATCCCTGTAACACCAAAAATAGGAAGGTAGAGGCGGGATGAGCATGAGGTCAAGGGTATCTCTGACTACATAGTAAGTTTCTGGGGCCAGCCTGGATTATATGAAACTCAGTCAGGAAAAATTAGGGGGGTGAGGGGGAGCCAGGCATGTCTGAGTGATCCTTTGAACACGAGGACACACATCTCACCCCACAGGACATAGAGACTCAGGCTTTTGGGAAGCAGACCCTATGATGCCTCAGCTCCCAGCCTAATTTACCGTACTGGTGTTGGTAGACATGCCTCCCCCCACCCGTAGGTCACCGGACCCTCAGATATCTAGTACATCCATTTGGTCACGTGCCCGTCCTCAAGGCCCGCGTTCTTTTCTCTCCCACGGGCACTTGTTCCGAGGGTCCAGCTTGTTGATCTCCCAGAAGCAGGGTTCCTGACCTCACACCTCTTGTTTACTCCTTAGCACCCAATCCATCCTGTGCTAGGATCCCAGGCCTCAGAACACCATGGACCCTGCGTAGGCTCTGCTCCCAAACAAGGGTCAGAGAGGGCAAAGTCAAACCCTCCAAGTGGACATGGGGAGCATTTTAGGGTGCTCAAGATCTTAGAATTGAAATGCATGTGATGGCTCATGCCTGTAATTGTAACACCCAGGAGACTGAGGCAGGAGGATTGCTAAGAGTTCCAGGTCACACTGGGCTACAGCGTGAGACCCTATTTTCATAAAAACACAAATAACCAGAGCCCAATGATACAGGCCTGTATTCCCAGCTGCTTGGGAAGCTGGAGCAGGAAGATACAGAGTTTACAGTGTGTCTGTGGTCTACAGAATGACTTCAAGGCCAGCCCGGTGACTTAGAGACAATTCTGTCTCAGAAAAAAAAAAAGGGGGGGGGGTCGGGGGAGTCGTGGATGTGGATGTAGCTCAGTGGTGGTGGATACCCTGTCTAGCATGGGTGAAGCCCCGGGCTCCATCCCCAGCGCTACTAAATAAATAAATAAATAAATAAATAAATAAATAAATAAATAAATAAATAAATAAAATAGCAAGCAAAATCCCCACCAAACACAAAGCAGCAAATGAGTGAGCATTAAGAAAAAGACCCCAGGCCTAGAGGATTCAGAAGTCTGCTATCACCGATCCAGGGCTGGAAGCCCCCAGTCTCCAGGGACCCTGAGAAGCGTTCTTAAGTCACTTTGGAGAGGCCCAGATTCCTCAGTCCCCACCCCAGGGACACCCCAGGCACCGAGCCTTTAGCTCCAGACCCCAGCTCCAGTCCTCCGTGGAGCCCAGGTGCGGCCCGCCCCTTCCCTGGTACCTGGGGGGAGGGGGCGGAGACTAGGATTACTCAGCCTCCAGAATGAGGCGATGACATCATCCTGGGGGGGGGTGACTAATGGCCGCACTGGGGGGGAGGCGGGGAAGTTTACCCGGTAACAGCGGCAGCCGCTTGGCCCCGCCCCCAGGAAGTGCAGGAAGGGGGAGGAACTGCACACAGATACACAAACACGCGTCCTCCCTGCATCTCGCCCCCAGCATCCCACGTGCGCTTAGCTTCCAGGGACCAGGGCAGGGATGGGTGATGTGTGTGTGTGTGTGTTACTGTGAGTGACAGTTTCCTCTAGGTGTGTGGCCAGTGTGTCAGGGAGTTGTGTCAGAGGGTTAGTGTGTCAGTGCGATGGTTCCTCTCAGCACGCTTAGTATTATAGTGATATGTGTTTGTCAGGCTGGTGTGACAAAATGGTTGTGGGTCCTTGAGCTATTATGGGATGCTCTCGTGTGACAAGTGTACAGCAGATATAGGGCCAGCCTGTAGATGTCAATGTGATGGTACCTGTGTGGAGTTGTCTTTGTGTGACACTGGAATTGTGTCACAGCCACGTGTGTGCAGGAAGGTTTGTGGACACGTTGTATCCCTGTACTGATGCCAGAGTGGTTGTGTGTATTCCTCTGATGGTGTCTGCCATGCAAAGCACCAGTAGGACTGTGTGTGTGTCACAGCGATGAGGTGTGTTTACATGCTACACACTGCCACCAAGCACATATGTTACCCGTACAACGCCACGTGTCCCTGTGATTTTGTCACTGTGGTCGTACCTGCAGGTCGGGTTGTGTGTCCCTGGGGCTGTGCACACATTAGCGAGGTTGTGTAGATTATTATGCCTCCCTCTTGTGTATGGTTGTGATAGTGTGGGTGGGGGCTTATGGCTGTGTCACTGTTACTTGTGACAAGGCCATTGTGTGTCAGTGTAGAGGTGTGTGTGTGTGTGTGTGGACTGTGCATGGCTTCCCTGATCTCAGAATGCTGTATAGTGCTGAGTATCCCAGGATGTGCGTGTGTGTGTGTGTGTGTGTCTTGGGGGTTGTGCATGCCTGTAGGTGTGTGTGTTAGTGTGTGTATGTGTGTGATTGTGTATAGATGCACGTACGGTGTGTGTTTGTGTATATGTGCATGTGTTTGTGTATAAGTGCATGTGTGTGTGTGTGTGTGTGTATGTCTGCACATGTGCACACACGTCTGCAGGTGCCTGGAGGTGTGTATGTCTGTATGTGCGTGTACACAAGCCTATCCGTGTTGTTGCATGTGTGTGCACGTGTGAATGTGTCCGCAGGCACGAATGCGTGTACGCGCGTGTGAACGTGCGTGCACCTGTGTGCGCCGCGGTGCAGGGGAACTCCGCGTGGCCGCGGGACAGCGGCGGCGCGCGCCCACCGAGGAGCCCGTGTCAGCGGCTTCCTGGGTGTGGGAAGGTGCGCGTGTCTCCAGGCCTCCTGCCCGAGAACAGCGGCGCTGCTCGCTGATTGGCTGCGGCCTCGCCAGTCAGAAGCTCCGGAATCCTGCGGTAATTTGGTAACTTGGTAACTGGCCCGCGCCGCCGCCGCCGCCGCCGCCGCCGCCGCCGCCGCCGCCGCGGGGCTGGGGGGCTGGGCGGGCCCACGACGCGCCCCATCCCGCAGGGCCTGCTTCCCTCCCGTCCCCAGCGCGCTCGCAGCCGGCCCTGCCTCAGCCTCCCTGCCACTCGCTCGGGCCCTGTCGCCGGGGTCTCTCCCTAGTTCTGTCTCCCACGTCCCACCACCTCTCTTCTAGCTCTGTTGTTATCTCTGCCTCAGTTTCCCCATCCTGGTCGCGCCCCAAAGTCTCTCCCACGCGTGTCTGTCTCTCCTCCCCTCCTTTCCTTCCTCGCCCTCCTTTCTTTCTTTCTCTCCGTCCCAGGGCTAGGCTCAGCATTCACTTTCTTTTTTTTTTATCGTGCGGAGACAGCCAGGGGACCTTTTCCCACTTCTTCCTCGCCCCTCCCCGCAGACCCAGGCTTCTGGCAGCAGGTCCCATACAAGGCAGACTTCAGGAAGGACTTCCCGCCCCGGTTCCAAACCGGAGCGTTATCGCTCGGGCCAGGCGGCCCCGTGGCTTCCGGAGGCGCCCGGGCGGGATGAGCTCACTGCAAGTTGGCTAGGATTTCATCAGCTTCCTCTGCCTGAGTTGCCCCCGCGCTGGTCCCGCGCCGCGAATCCATCGTGCGCCTGCTGCCCCCTAGCGGCGAAATGTGGAAACGCAGGGGCCGCCTGACCGCGCGGGGGAAACTGAGTCCCCCCAACAACCCCGGGACTTACTTAGTCTTGGTTCTGGGTGCTAGGACTCGAACCCAAAACTTCTACCACTGAGCTGCACTACCGGCCCTGAATTGACTGCGTATGTGGTTGAGGTGTGTGTGTGTGTGTGTGTGTGTGTGTGTGTGTATTTAGGACTTCACACGTCCTGGATAAGTCTTCATACACTTAATTACATCCCCAGCCCATTAAAAATTAAAAAAAAAAAAAAGTGTGTGTGGAGGCTGGAGAGGTGGCTCAGCGGGTAAGAGCACGGGCTGATCTTTCGGGGTTGGCTTCCTAGCACCCACAAGGGGGTTCATTTATCAATCCAGTCCTGGGGGTCTGACGCCCTCTTCTGGCCTCTGCAGGTACTGCACACAAGACATACCGGCAGACAAACCACAGACTTAAAATAATAAAATGCTTTTAAAAAATCGGAAAAAAAAAAAAGTTTAGTGTGTGTATGTATGTGTGTCTCTGTGCATAGGGCCAGGAGAGGGCATTGTGTCCCCTGGAGCTGGAGTTACAGACCCTGGTGAGCTGCTCATTGTGGGTGCTGGGAGCTGCCGTGAACTCGCCCTGTAGCCCAGTCAGGCCTTGAATTCGCCGTCCTCGTACCTCGATTGCTTTCCGCCTTATTTATCCTTACATTTATGCGTGTTCACACAATTAAGCTTGTGAATACCAAGCCGTGCGCGCTCGTGCGTGCGGTGTGTGTGTGTGTGTGTGTGTGTGTGTGTGTGTGTGTAGGTCAAGAACAACTTCCAGAAGTAGGTTTTCCTCTTCCTACCCTGTGTGTTCCAGGGTTCCAGCTCAGGTCATCAGTCTTGGTGACAAGCACTTTTTACTCATGGAACCACTTCGCTGGCTCTCCGCCTGATATTTTCATCACATGAATCTGGAGCTCACCAGTTTGGCTAGTGAGCTCCAGGGACCCGCCCGTCTTTACCTTCCTAGTTTGGGGATGACAGACATGTGACGTAGCGTTCAGCTTTTACCGGGGTCCCGGCGGATCTGAACTTTACTGACTGAGTCGTCTCCTAGGCCCCTTCATCTTTTAAAAAAATATTTATTAATTTATTTATCTATTTATTTATCTATCTATCTATCTATCTATCTATCTATTTATTTTTTGGGACAGAGTTTCTCTGTGTAACAGCCCTGGCTGTCCTGGAACTCACTCCATATACCAGGCTGGCCTTGATCTTACAGAGATCTACTTGCCTCTGCCTCCCGAGTCCTGGGATTAAAGGCGTGCGCCACCACTACCCAGCCAGATCCCTATTTTATTTTATTTTTATAGTTAGTGCAAAGGGAAGGGGGAGGGAGAGGGGAGAAAGTGAAGAGCCAAAGGCCATAGTTGGAGTAGGAACGTGAAAGAGGTAGGCAGACAGACAGACAGACAGGGAAAGAGAGGCAAGAGAAAAGCAAGAGGCAAGAGAGGAAAGAAGAGGAAAGAGCCAGACCTCTATTTTTAATTTTAGTGTTTGAGACAGGGTCTCATGTAGCTCAGGCTAGCCTTGAACTCGTTATGTGGCCAAAGCCGGTCTTGAAGCTCAGATCATCCGGTCTCTGAGCTGGGACCACGTGCCAGGCTTCCAGAATGATTTGTTGGAGGAGAGTCTGGTTTCTAACTGCAGGCATTGCCCCCTGGTGGTGAGTGAGGAACATCACACTCGCAAAGGCTCTCAAAGTTCCCGCCACATCGCGTCAACCTGTTGGCCGCTCTGCAAATAACTCTCCCGCAAAGAAGAGTTCTCTGCGATTATTCTTGAACATTGTGTGTGTGTGAGAGTATGTGTGTCTGCAGTATTGAGGCGTGAACGTAGGGCATACACTCTCAGCCCTCTTTTTACTTTAAAAAAATTGTTTAGTTTTTGGCTTTTTTCGAGACAGGGTTTCTCTATGTAGCCCTGGCTGTCTTGGAACTCAGGGTCTCAGAATGTAGCCCAGGCTGGCCTTGAAGTTTCAATCCTCCTGCCTCAGCCTCCTCAGTGTCTGAGATCCCAGTTCTACCTTGCCCTGCTTTGCTTTGTGACGTTTTTTTGTTTATTTGTTTTTGATTTTCCAGACAGGGTTTCTCTGTCTGTCTGTCTGTCTGTCCTGGAACTCTCTTTGTAGACCAGGCTGGCCTTGAACTCACAGAGATTCTCCTGCCTCTGCCTCCTGAGTGCTGGGACTAAAGGTGTGGACCACCACTGCCCGGCTCTTCTTCTTTCTTTCTTTCTTTTTTTTTTTTTTAAAGATTGATTGATTTATATGGGTGCTCTATTTGAATGTGTGCCTGCATGACAGAAGAGAGCATCAGATCCCATTACATTGTGAGCCACTATGTGGTTGCTGGGACTTGAACTCGGGACTTCTGGAAGAGCAGCCAGTGTTCTTAACCACTGAGCCATCTCTCCGGCCCCACTTTGTGACTCGTTTATATTTACCCTTTTCCTTTCCCTTGTTAAATTGCTGTAAATTCCTGGCTCCAGGTAGTCTGCCTGGATCTGCCTTGGGTCATTTTACTGTCAAGTAAATGATCCAGACATTTGTGTGCTTGGAAGTAATAATAATGCTGCTCACCCACTGAGAATTTGTAGTTTGCTTTGCCTTCGATTTGTTTCTTTATCTATTGATTTATTGAGACAGGGTCTCACTAAGTATCCTTGGCTGGCCTTGAACTCACAGAGTTCTGCCTGCTTCTGTTTCCTGTGTGTTGAGATTGTAGGTGTTTACCACTATACCTTGCCTATGTGTTCTTTGGAGCAGACTTACAGATCATTTACTGCAAAACGTGTGTCTAATAAAAACATTGCATATTTCAGGTAGTTAATAGACAAAATGTGAATGTCCCTGACACATAGAAAATGAGCCCAGTGGCAGTGGCGCTCGCCATTCATCCCAGCACTCACTCGGGAGGCAGAGGCAGAGGCAGAGGCGGGCAGATCTCTGTGAGTTCGAGGCCAGCCTGGTCTACAGAGCACGTTCTAGGACAGCTAAGGCTGCACAGAGAAACCCTTCCTCAAAAGAAGTCTATGTCAGTTACTCTGATCTGATCATTACACATTGGTCATTAGTATCAAAATATTATAGTATGCCACAACTGTGCACAATTATGTGTCAACTAAAATTAAAAACAAATCCTTAGGCTAGGCATGGTGACCCCTACCAATAATCCCAGCACTCAGAAGGCAGAGGCAGGTGGATCTCTATGGGTCTGAGGACAGCCTGGCTTACCATAGAGAGTTCCAGACCAGCCAGTGCTACACTGTGAGACTAGATCTCAAAAATAATTAAAATGTTTCATACCACCCCCCAAAACAAGCAGGTAAAGTGACTTGGTGGGTACAGGAACCTTCTGCCAAGCCTCTATATACGTGTGTTTAATCCCTAGACCCCATGTGGTAGGAGAGAACATTTTTCTGCCGATTGTTCTCTGGTCTCCACATATGTGTCACAGCATGCATGCTCCCTTCCCTTCCCCAAATTCAAACTATGAAAAAAAGTTGAGGTCCTAGCATTCAGGA
Organism: Peromyscus eremicus; assembly: GCF_949786415.1. Lineage (NCBI taxonomy): Eukaryota > Metazoa > Chordata > Mammalia > Rodentia > Cricetidae > Peromyscus > Peromyscus eremicus. Next base: position 173,956,041 of record NC_081416.1, read on the forward strand.
GATAGAGGCAGGGGAATCACCTGGAGTTTGAGGACAGCTTAGATACACAGGAGGAGCCTGTCTCCAAAAACTTAAGAAAAAAAACAGGTGCATTTTGGCTTAGTGGTTAAGAATGCTTAATACTTTTGCAGAAACTGGGTTCAGCTCCCAGCACCTACATAGTGGCTCATAAATGCATGTAACTCCAGTTCTTGGGGACCATCTGCCCTTTGGTCTCTGAGGGCTCCAGGCACTCACGTGATGCAAGGAATACATGCAGGCAAAAAAAAAACAAAAACAAAACCCATAAAATTGTATATATATATATATATATTTTTTTTTTTTTTTGAGGGACGGTGTCACTATGTAGCTCTGGCTGTCCTGGAACTCACTATGCAGATCAGGCTGGCCTTGAACTCACAGATTCATATGCATTGGTCTCTCTGAGTGCTGGGATTAAAGGTGTGTGCTACCACTGCCTGGGTCGGCATATTTTTTCAATTTAAAGCAAACAACAACAAAATTGGGCTGAGGATGTAGCTAAGTGACAGAACCTGGGCACAAGCCTGCTTCTTTTTTTTTTTGGAGCTGAGGATCGAACCCAGGGTTGCGCTTGCTAGGCAAGCGCTCTATCCCCAAGCAACCCCCAAGCCTGCTTCTTCTACAACACACACACACACACACACACACACACACACACACACACACACAGAGCTGTCCATGTAGAAGTTCAGTGAAGTACTACTGTTGGCAATTCCTGCTAACTGAAACTGAAGTAATCCTAATGTCCATGAGACGGGGGTTGGACAAATTGTAGCCATCTATCAGATGGAATACCTCACAGCAGTTTAAGATGGCCAATTTGGTGGTTATATCCACTGCAGGTCTGTAATCCTACCTCAGCACTGAAGGGGAGGCAGGAGAATCAGTTTAGGGCCAATCTCAACTGAGATATTTTTTTTCTTTCCGTTTTTTCGAGACAGGGTTTCTCTGTGTAACAGTCCTGGCTGTCCTGGAACTCACTCTGTAGACCAGGCTGGCCTCGAACTCACAGAGATCCGTCCGCCTCTGCCTCCCGAGTGCTGGGGTTAAAGGCGTGCGCCACCAACGCCTGGCTCTCAACTGAGATCTTTATAAAAAAAAAGTAATAATAATAATAATAATAATAATAATAATTTAAGTGCCAGCAAGTTGCTTAACAGGTAAAGGAGCTTGTGCACCTGACAGTCCAGGGGTCAAACTGAGGTGATCAGGATTGGCGGCAAGGAGCTTTTTTTTTCTTTTTTAAAGCCAAGGTCTACATAGTCCTGGTTGGCCTGGAACTGTATACATCTATATTGATATATCGCATGCTGTTCTTGACCTTGAGGCAATCCTCCTGCCTCAGTCTCCCAAGTGCTGAAATTAGAAGCATGTGCCACCACGCTCAGCTTTGGTTATACAGTTGTTTCCTAAAAATTTTCAATGTATTTTTTTGAATTGGTTCAAGTTTCTAAAACTAAGGTTTCATTGGCAAGACGAGGTGATGAAATCAGTTACGTTTCCAGGGGTCACTGGCTTTTACTTGCTAAATTAGAGAACCAGTAGCTAAAAAGTCTGAGCAAAAAAAAAAGAGTACAGAGATTGAAGAGCACATGCACGTCTCCCGGGACGACGCAGAAGCAGCACACTCCTGCTACATTCTGCAGCGCCTGAGGGGGTGCGGCCCCTTTAAGGCACCCGGAAATGGGCTGTCAGGACCGGAAGCGGCCCTCTTTATTTCCTCTCTTCACGTGGAGCGGACCAGAAGTGACGTGTGAGGCCCGGGAGCTGCGGACGCGGAGGCGGACGGAGTCGGAGTCGCAGACGCCGCGGGGTCTCCGGGACAGGTGACCGGGGGAGGGGGTCGGGAGCGCGCCCGGAGAGGGCGGGGCCTGTTCGCCCACGTGAGGGGAGCGGGAGCGCGCGCGGACGGGAGGCGAGCCGCCGGCGGGGGCGGGGTCAGGGTACTCCGCGGGGGGCGGGGACACGACGCCCACATGGGTCGCCGGAGGGGCGCAGTGGGGTGGGCCGTGGGCATGTGGGCAGGGCCGGACGGGCGGGTGCGGGCGGGTCCTGAGCCCTGGTGGCTGCCAGCGCGGGGCGGGGCTTCAAAGTTGGGTCCGGGCTGGGGCGGGGCCAAAGTCTTGGCCGGAGCGCTAGTGGGCGGGCCCGGGACGTTGGGCGGGGACGCTGGGGGCGGGACCAAGTGTCGTGGGGGCGGGGGGAAGGGGCGGAGTCGGGGCGGTGCAGGAATGGCTGGGGGCGGGGCTAGAGTATTGCGGGGAGGGGGAGCGTAAGGGGTGGAGTTTGGGCGGTGGGCGGGGAAACTGGGGGCAGGGCCAAGATGGAGCGGGGCGGGATAAAGGGAGGTGGGCGGGGCGGCGGGGGGGGGGCAGAGCCAGAGTATTGCAAGGGGCCTTAAGGATCGGGGTTTTGGCAGGGAAGAGAGCCACGGGGGCGTGTCCATGAGGGCTAGGGGCGGAGCGGAGACGGGGTGGACCTGCTTTTGGCGGGGCCAAAGTTTTGAGTGTTGTGGGGAAAGGGGCAGGGTTTGGGCGTTGGTTGGGTGAAGAGGAGGTGACCGAGCTGGGGCTTTGTGCTGGGTTAGGCCAAGATACTGGGCGGGGAGGGAGCAGAGTGTTGCTTTCACTAGGGGGCGTGGTTTTGGCGTTGATTGTGTTAGGGAGTGGCTAGAGTTTTTTAAGGGGGTGGAGCCAGGGTTTGGGGCGGAGATGCCCTGGGCAAGCCAGGAGAGTTTCTTACTTTTTGAAGTGGGTCCTAATCCTTACCCAGAAGCTAGGGCCGGGTGCAGAGGCTGTCTGACACTTGATAGAGACGGGGACAAAATGTCAGGAATTTTGCAGGTGGGGTTAGAGTGCTAGGGGGAGAATGGTCGGGGTGGAGCCAGAAAGTTTTCCTTCGACATAAACGCATCGGAAGCTAGAGGAGGAGGCGGGACTCAGAGGCGTAGCCGGAATGTTTCCTGGCACATTGGGGGCGTGGCCATAGGGTTAAGTTGGAGGCGGAGCCATATTAATTGATTTATTTTTTTTAATGGGTGGGGCCAGAAATCTGATGGGAAATGGGAGGCCTGAAGTTTAATCCGGATCAGGGGTGGGACCAGGGAGGTTTGTGGAGGTCAGGGGCGCGGCTGTGGCTGGCAGTTTTCTCTCGAAAGCCTCTGTAGAAATTCTGTCTTCTGGGCTGAGTATCACTATGGAGATCAAGTCCTGTCCAGGAAGCCCCCTGAAGTCGATCCTGGGCCTGCTTGCAGAATCTTTTCCGGCTTGGTAGGAGATGATGAGTGCATTTTCAGGATGCTGGGGGCTGGGCTGAGTCAGGTTTAGGGGAGCCGTGGATTAAAGTTCTCAAGGAGAGTTGGAACTGTTTTTCATTCTGTTTTATTTATTTTGTGCATGTATGTGTGATCACACGGAAGTCAGAGGACAACTGGTAGGAGTCAGTTCTCTCCTTCCACTTTGTGGGTCCTGGAGATTGACCTCAGGTTCTCAGGCTTGGCGGCAAGCACTTTTATCCCCGGAGCCATCCCTCTGGCCCTCTAGAAGTTACTTTTGCTGGTTGTAGCTGACCTTCTGAGATCCTGGTCCTGGCTAAAATTATAGGATATGGAGCCTGGGCTGACATCTTTGTTTGGAGGAACTAGTATTAGGTACAGGGGTGGGGCCAGAGTTTTCCCGAGGTGGGTCTGACTAATTGCATGGGTGGCTGTAAAACTGTAGGGCAGGTTTCGTATTTCTTTAGGAGGCTAGCACTTGAGAATTCCCTCGATGAAGTACAGGTGTATGTTTCTGTGAGTCTGTGTTTTCGGACCCTCAGTAAAGGAGAGGAAGCAGCATTTCGGAATGCTGTTGGTCTTAACCTAGTGTTCTCTCTGCCCCCAGGAGCCCCCAGTGCTACATTTATTTTCTGTGAGGAGATCACAGCCCATGAGATGGTGAGCTGCAAAGTGGAGAAGTGGGTTGGGAAGGTGGGATCCAGAGACCAAATGCTCAGATCCTGGGGAAATGCCCCTCCCTCAACCACCTCCCCACCACAGGCTACCACACTAGATTTGAAATCAAAGGAGGAGAAAGATGCTGAATTGGACAAGAGGATCGAGGCTCTGCGTCGGAAGAATGAGGCCCTCATCCGGCGCTACCAGGTGCCCTAGCCCTGCCCTGGGAGACCCCATCCCCTCTCCCCGCAGTGAGTTTTTCCCACCTCCTCCCTTCAAGCTTTCTCATGTTTCCCCTTCACTCACAGGACGAAAACCAAAGGCCTTAGTCTGCCTTTCCTTCCTCCATCCCATCATTCATTCATCATTTATTCATAGTCTGCTCGCTGAAGTCTCCAGATTCTTAGCTCCATGTTGTGTGGTGCTGGGGATGTGGTCTCTGGACCTGTTCTTAGGCTTCACAGTCCAGTTTGGGACATAGTTGCCCTCTGTAATGACCCAGACTAGACAAGGCTGGGATGGGGGAATTAACAGGTCTGCGGGAGTCTAGAGTTCTTCCTCTAGCCTGAGGACATTAGAGAGGGCTTTCTGGTAGAAGGGATTCTGAGAACTGAAGGGTGCCTAGATATCAGCTAATTGGGAAGGAGATGGGTTACATTTCATACAAGATGAACAATTTGGGCAAATGTTTGGATGCAGAGAGGGCTTGGAAAGTCAGTTTTTGGAGAATTGATCTAGGGAGGTCATCAGGGGCCAGTCACGTAGGTTGGAGAATGCTGAAGGGCACTAGGGAGCCATGGAGGGCTTTGAATGGGAGTGAGTGAGACCTGGTCAGATGCCTCTTCATGGGGACACTCATTTTTCTGTGTGCTGATGGATGAGAGCGAGTCCAGATAGTAAGGAGAAATCTGGGGCAGGGGCCTTTGTTGGAGAGGACAGGTCTGGCTCAGGGTTAGGCTGTTGAAAGAGTCTCAGTGACCAAGGGTAGTTGGGGCCAGAGTGGGAGGTGGAGGGGGTCCAGGGCAGGGCCCAAGAGGAGGTTGTGGGGCTGTCTTTATGAAGGGACCTGGGAGGAGGGTGGTCCTCATTGACTCATTCTTCATGCATTCATTCATTAAAAAGATCAACATTGGGTTTGATTGTATGCCAGGCAGCACTGTAGGCTGGGAGGAGGGGTGTATCAGCGAACAGTCCAGCAGGTATCCCCGTGTTTTATCAAGCAGGGGATGAGAACAGAGAGTGGCAGATACGTGGTGAGACATTTGAAACCTGAGGAGTTATAGGGTCAAGGAACTCACTCTAGCAGAGGAGCAGCTGGTACAAAAACCCTGGGGTCCAAGCCCAGGGCACATGTGAGCGCTGGGGAATAGCAAGAAGGCCAGTGTGTGTGTGCAGGAGAGGGGTCCTCACGATGGGGAAGCATTTGCTCTGACAGATGGGCTTCCAGTGGGGCCTTGGAACGGCTGAGCAACATGCAGGGTTTGATGGAGGATGCTGTGAGCAGTGTCTAAAGCTCTGGAGAGAAGTCTGAGTAGGCAGTGCTGGGAGAATGTAGAGGACTATGGGGGTCCAGCTGGTGTACAGGAACCCTCACACCCCACCCCCTGGATATTTGCTCCTAGGAGATCGAGGAGGACCGGAAAAAAGCTGAACTGGAGGGTGTGGCAGTGACAGCCCCTCGGAAGAGCCGTTCCATGGAGAAGGAGAATATGGCAGTGGAGGTGGAGAGTCCAGCATGTCTGAATGCTCAGGATGGGGAGGAGGGGGAGGGCTGGGGCCCGGGACCCAGAACTGCCAGCTGCCTCTGGGTCTAGCATGCCCCAGTCTACCTTTCCTTTGACTGACTTCTCCTCCTTCCCTCTTCCAGGAGAAGAGCCTGGGTCCCTCTCGGAGGACTCCTGGGACCCCCCGGCCCCCAGGGACCAGCAGAGGGGGCCGGACCCACCCCCAACAGGGAAGCCGGGCAGGAGTAGGCCGGGCATCCCGAGGCTGGGAGGATGGTGCCGGGGAGCAGCTTCGAGGAGGAACTGGAGGCCGGGGCCGGAGAGGCCGGGGCCGGGGATCCCCTCATCTCTTAGGGGCAGGAGACAATTCAGCCTCCGATCGCAAGTCCAAGGTAGACCAAGTAGACCATGAAGCTTGGGCCAAGCTTCTGTTCCCTGGTGTTCATTCATTCATTCATCTTTCTCATCTTGGGCCCTGTGCATATTGGATGAGTGCTACATCCGCAGCCCTTAGCTTTTACTCTGAGGCAGCATCTCATCTCACTAGGTTGCTCAGGCTGGCCTTGGACTTGGCATCCCCCTGCTCAGCCTCCTCCTCGGTGCTGGGAAGATAGGCCTGCACTGCTGTGTCCTGCTAGCTCATTTCTTTCTCTTTGCCTTTCTCCATTCCCGCTTGGACGGACTCCTCCCTGACCCTCTGCCTTTGTGTCCCTTGCCCCCACCTCCCGCTGGCCCTCTAAGGGCCTCTCTTCTTTCCCTCCTGACCAGTGCTCTGCATCTGTCTCAGGTTCTGATTCTGACTCACTGCTCCTGCCTCTGCTTCCTGACTAACATTCAGACTTGTGTGTGGGGCTCACTCTGTGTGTGTGTGTGTGCTCAGATTCATGTGGGGGGTAGTGGGCCTTACTGTGGCTGTTCCATTCCCCAGCAGGCAACTGCCTGGGCCATGGCTCACAGCTTGGGATGTACTTGGGTCCTAGCTGCTTCTGTGAATCTCTGCCGTTTGGTGAGGTGGCTTTCTCCCTGGGAGTTAAGAGTCTTGCTCTGACAGGGAATACTGATTAGAGCAGAGGCGTTGTAAGCACTCTGCTGTCGGGCACTGTGGCCGCAGAGCCGGCACTGGACCGTTAGGGTTTGCCAAGTGCGGTGAGGGCTTCGAGGGAACTCAGTCATTAGTGCCTGGGGCCTGAGTTCCGTCCCCAGAACCCACAGGAAAGAGCTGCGTGTGGTGGTGAAGCCTTGTAGTCTGTACCCTAGAAGCTGGAGTGGAGACGGGGGACCCTGGGCTCTGTGGTCTGCCATCCTAGCCCAGGTGGTGAGCCATGCCAGTGGGAGGCCCTGTTGAAAGGGTGGTGGGCCTGGTGCCATGGTGCACACCTTTACTTCCAGCACAGGAAGGCAAGCAGATCTCTGCTAGTGAGTTCCAGGCCAGCCGGAGACCCTGTCTCCAAAGGGAAAAACAGTGAGGCTGGCAGTCAAAGTCCTTCTGGCCTCCACACAAGAACACGCACGTGCATGCACATGCGCACACCTCAACCCCACATGCAATGAATAGCCTCAGTAGAACCCGGATTTGTTTCTCTTGTGTGCCTAGCTAAGTAATGTGGATCAGGAAGCCATGGCCTGCTCACCCCTTAGGATCGTTGTCCACGAGGTAGACACTGGGACACTGACAGAGAAAACACAATTTCTTACACTTCTGTAGGGAAGCACGTGGCCACACCCACCAACAATGGAGTCTGGGAAATGAGAGTCCCGTCCAGTTGGCTGCTCTTTGGAAACTCCGTTAGTGATGCAGATGGGAGGGTAGTCACTAGTTGCTTGCCACGTTACTATCTCCATGCACCATGGTGGCTATGGTGGCTGAGGTATGCCAGGGTCCCCTGCATCCAGACAAGTTCCAGGCCAGGCATCCCTTGTCACCTGCCTGTCCTTGGAGAATTAGGACTGCCCTGTCTTTTCTGCACAGCTAGTTGTGCGGTTCTTTGTGACAGTCGTGGGGCCATCTTGTCTCCCCAGGAATGGGAGGAGCGGCGCAGGCAGAACATCGAGAAGATGAATGAGGAGATGGAGAAGATAGCGGAGTACGAGCGCAACCAGCGGGTCAGCACCGGGCAGCCTGGGCTGGACTGAGGGCAAAGGCCCCCCTGTGTTTCCCAGCCTGCCCACCTGCTGCCTCTTGTGCTGCAGGAAGGGGTACTGGAGCCCAACCCAGTACGCAACTTCCTGGATGATCCCCGACGTCGGGGTGGACCCCTGGAGGAGCCTGAGAGGGATCGCCGGGAGGGCAGCCGCCGGCATGGCCGGAACTGGGGAGGTTCTGACTTCGAGCGGGTGCGCTCCGGCTTGGAGCACGAGAGACAGGTGGGTGCTGCAGCTTCCCCGGAGCTGTGCTCTGGCCTGGCTGGGGGTGGACAGAGCAGGTGCTGCTTTCTGTGGGGGTTAGCGCTTGCTTGATTTGGGGGCTTTTGAGCTAAGGACTCAGGCTGGTTTGGATCTCACTATGTAGTTCAAGTAGTTGGGTTACCATGCTTGGCCAGTGTTTTCTGTTTTTTTGCGACGGGGTCTCACTGTTTAGCCCTGGTGACCTGGAGCTCCAGCCCAGCCCAGTTTACGTGGAGTTCCAGCTTTAAGCCCAGGACAGAGGTCTGCCTGCTTCTACCCCAGTGCTGGGCTAAAGCTGCACCACTCACTGGGCCTCCCTGCCAGGGTTTTCTTTGTTAAGGACTCTTGGTTAGACTTTTTATTTTTTTGCCATGGAACACCACCCAGGGTTTTACACATGCTGTATAAACTGTCTACCAGTGAGCTACATCCCCAGTCCTTGTAGCTGTACTGTTGCCCAGGCAGTCTTGAACTCTTGATCCTCCTGCTCCAGCCTCCCAAGTGCTGGGATTACTGGCCAGGGAAAATAGTTCTAAGACAAAACCCAGTGAACCAAATGGGTAAAAGTCTAATTAAAGGCTGGGTATTCTAAAATATCATGACCCCAAAGAGTGGGGGGTGGGGGTGGGGATGTTTCTTAAGAAAGATGAGGAGAGGTCTGGAGAGATGGTTCAGTGATTAAGAGTGCTTGAGTGATGCTGGGCGGTGATGGCGCACGCCTTTATTCCCAGCACTTGGGAGCCAGAGGCAGGCAGATCTCTGTGAGTTCAAGGCCAGTCTGGGCTACAGACTGAGTTCCAGGACAGTCAGGACTACACAGAGAAACCCTGTCTCAAAAAACAAAACTAAACTAAACAAAAAAGAGTGCTGAATGCTTTTCTGGAGTACTCAAGTTCAGTTCCCAGCACCCACATTGGGCAAGTAATGACTGCCTGTAACTCCAGCTCTTCTGGCCTCTGTGGGTACCTGCACACACTTGGCATATATTCACATACTTTGGCATATACCAGAAAATGTCTAAAAAGAGGAGAGATGGGGAGATGGGTCAGTGGGTAAGAGTGCTTATTGCATAAACACTAGGACCTGGATTTGAATCCCCAGCACTCCTGTGAAAAAGGCTGGATGTGACTCCATGCATGCCTAGGGACGGAGACAGGAAGATCATTGGGCCTTGCTGGCTGCTAGCTAGCCTAGGTCAGATGCCCTGCGGTCAGAGAGACCCTGCTTCAAGGGAATAAGCTGGGTGGGGGGTGTGTGTGTGACAGAGCAAGACACTCCTCTGGCCTCTACATGTACATGTCCACAGATATGCAAACACCACACACACACACACACACACACACACACACACACACACACACATTTAAAAATGGAATGTTTAATTCTAGAGAGATGAGACCTAGCACTTGGGAGATGGAGGCAGGCCAATCTGGTGTGGGCATTTTCTTACCTGGGGGTCCGTCTTCCCAAACAACGCTAGTTTGTGTCAAGTTGACGTAAAACTAGCCAGCAGGAGCCTTTGATCCCAGCACTCGGAGGCAAAGGCAGGTGGATCTCTGTGACTGGTCTACAAATCGAGTTCCAGGACAGGCTCCAAAGCTACATAGAGCAGCCCTGTCTCAAAAAACAAACAAACAAACAAACAAAAAAGAAAACCACCACCAACAAAAAACCCTGGCTAGCACAAGGGGTTTAAGGCCAATAATGAGTTTGAGGCAGCCGTCCTGGGCTATGAGACCCTGTCTGAAACCGAAAATAAATAGATACGACATAGGGCCTTTCTGAGGAGGCGCCTCAGCCACCCGTTTGCTTACTGCTTGTCAGCTCCGTCCTGTGTGTCCTGAACGGTGGCCCTGTTTGTGTCTGGGGGAGGGTGCGGAGGGGAGCTGGAGTCTCACTGCCTGTGGTGCCTGCAGGGCCGCAGGGCTGGCCTGGGCAGCGGGGGCGACATGACGATGTCCATGACGGGCCGAGAGAGGTCGGAGTACCTGCGCTGGAAACAGGAGAGGGAGAAGATTGACCAAGAGCGCCTGCAGCGACACCGCAAGCCCACTGGGCAGTGGCGGCGGGAGTGGGACGCCGAGAAGACCGATGGCATGTGAGTCGGTCTTCCTGCTGGGTCATTGTGGGCATTGGTGATGTTGGCTGCAGCATGCCGTGTCTCAGTAGTGCGTGGAAGCCTTTCTCTTTCTCCCTTGGTACTGGGGATTGAACCTATGGCCTCTGGCATGCCGACTAGTGTGCACTGCTGAGCTAGCCCCCCAGGCCCTCACTGGTGGAATCTAGCTAGACAGGTCCTGTACCGTAGAGACACCCCCCCCCCCCCAGCCCCTCACTGGTGGAATCTAGACAGGTGCTGTACCGTAGAGACACCCCAGCCTCTCACTGGTGGAATCTAGACAGGTACTGTACCGTAGAGACACCCCCAGCCCCTCACTGGTGGAATCTAGACAGGTACTGTACCGTAGAGACACCCCCAGCCCCTCACTGGTGGAATCTAGACAGGTACTGTACCGTAGAGACACCCCCAGCCCCTCACTGGTGGAATCTAGACAGGTGCTGTACCGTAGAGACACCCCCAGCCCCTCACTGGTGGAATCTAGACAGGTGCTGTACCGTAGAGACACCCCCAGCCCCTCGCTGGTGGAATCTAGACAGGTGCTGTACCGTAGAGACACCCCAGCCCCTCGCTGGTGGAATCTAGACAGGTGCTGTACCGTAGAGACACCCCAGCCCCTCGCTGGTGGAATCTAGACAGGTACTGTACCGTAGAGACACCCCAGCCCCTCGCTGGTGGAATCTAGACAGGTGCTGTACCGTAGAGACACCCCAGCCCCTCACTGGTGGAATCTAGACAGGTGCTGTACCGTAGAGACACCCCCAGCCCCTCACTGGTGGAATCTAGACAGCTGCTCTGCCACGGAGCCATCTCTACAGCTCCCACTCCCCACCTCTAAAGTTTTTACTTTAAAAATGTATATGTACTGAGTGTTCTGTCTGCATGTATGTTTGTGCATGCCTACTGCCCATGGATGCTAGGAGAAGGTGTCAGATCCCCTGAAACTGGAGTTACAGAGGGTTGTGAGCTACCATGTCGGTACTGGGAACTGAACCTGGGTCCTCTGGAAGAGCAGCCAGAGCTGAGAGTCTGTCCTTTCACCTTTTCACTTCTGAGACAGTAGGTTTCCTAGGTTGGCTTTGATCTTTCAGTCTTCCTGCCTGTTGGATCCTGAAGTCACAGACAGTTGTGAGCTGTCATGTGGATGCTGGAATTGAACCCAGGTCCTGTGAGCCATCACTACAGCTCCTTACATATTTTTATTGAGAGAGGCCACAGAAGACAGCTCATGGGAGTCGGTTGTACCATGTGGGCCTGGCTATGCAGCTCCAGCTTGACCTCACAGATGCCCAGCTCGTGTATGAAAAGCTTCCTTTGTCACTTGCTCACAGGCCTGCTGGCCTTTGTTGACCGCGGCTAGCAAAGAACTCCAGGCCACTCAGGCTCTGTGTCTCCCTGCATGTGAGCTTGGCCAATGTCCGAGAACACACAGCTAGCCGAGGCTCAGGGTAGGAAACCCACCGCTGCTGATCCCGAGTGCCTGGCTGTCTTAGACTCACTCAGAACCTTCTGCCTGCCCATAGATTGGAGTTGTTGGTACTGACAGCTTACTTGTTTACTCTTTCTTGTTTACTTTTTGAATCTTTGGGACATGGCCTCACGTAGCCAAGGCTGACTTTGAATTTGCTATGGAGTCAAGGACAGCCTGAACCCGGTTCTTCTGCCTCCACCTCTGAAATGCTCGGATCCCTGATATGTGGCACCATACCTGGCCCACAGTTATTTCCTTGCTCTGTTTTGAACATGCCCTGAGTGTTCATTCTGGGGTGCAGGCTCAGGGCAGCAACCCCAAGGGACCTGAGTAACTTGGGCGACTGGATAGACAAGGTGCAGAGGTCAGTGGAAAGTGAACTATCTCTCCAGCCCCACATTTTTATTCGAGGCCTCAATTGTATCTCTGTCTAGTTTTGTCACTAGGAAGCTAGGTTTGCCTCTCATCCCTCATTCTGTCTGCCTCCACCTCCCCTGCTTTCTCTTGTCTCTCCCTAGTTCCTCAGCTATTGCTTGTTCTGCTCTCTTTTCCTAGGTTCAAGGATGGGCCAGCTCCTACCCATGAACTGTCCCACCGCTATGGTGAGTAGTACCTTGGAAAGGGTTAAGCAGTGGGCTTTAGTGTGGCGTGTGCTGTGTCCCCATCCCCTAAGTCCTTGGATCTGGGTTTCTGTTGTAGATGACCAAGCTTGGGCAAGACCCCCTAAGCCCCCCACTTTTGGAGAGTTCCTTTCTCAGCACAAAGCAGAAGTCAAGAGCCGCAGGAGGAGAAAGAACAGTCGACCCCAGGCCAAGGTGGCCCCTCGTGCCTATAGGTGGGGTGCCCCTCCCTTGGGACATTCCCTTTCTCATTGTGTTTGGGTGTGTGGAGTCCGTCTCTCTGGCTCGAGTTTGAGGGTGCACTGGTCTGTCTTGGCTCTGTTCACGTCTGCTGTTCCCTTTGCCTTCAGTGCAGCAAGGCAGATGCTCTCTGAGAAGTCCACCCCTCACCCAGACCTTATCCCTGTCTCTGTCCACTCCAGTGACCATGATAATCGCTGGGAGACAAAAGAGGAAGCTGTGTCCTCAGCCCCTGAGTCCTCTCAGTCCATGTCCCTGGCGGAGACACCCACACAGGTAAGGCAGAGCAGTATGAAGCAGGGTGTGTGTGGGGGTTCAGGCCCCAAGTCTTTCTCTGACCTGCCTGTGTTCCTAGCAGCCTCCAGAGACCCCAGTGCCAGCCCACCGGCCTCCTGAGGAGGATGGTGAGGAAGACGAGGGGGAGGAGGAGGAGGAGGAGGAGGAAGGAGAAGAGGAGAGAGAAGATGATGAGGAGGATGAAGAATGGGAGGACGTGAGTGAAGACATCACTGAGGAGGAGGAGGAGGAAGAAGAGGAAGAGGAGTTTGAGGAGGAGGAAGAGGGTCCTAAGGAGCAGGAAGCCCCAGCTGTTCTTGGAGAGCCTGGAGAGGCCGAGCCTGCTGGGAAGCCCACCTGTGAGCAGGCGGAGGACCCTGCACCTGCCAGGCCCCAGGAGTCGCGGTCCCCAGTCCCTGTTGAACCTCCCAGCCCCTTCTCGCCCTCTGGGGACCACCAGCCTGTGTCTGACTGGGGTGAGGAGATGGAACTGAATTCTCCCAGCACTTCCCACTCACCCGGTGCCCACTCTGCGGGTGAGGCCTGGCCTTTTGGGAATGCATGAAACTGGCTGCCCCTGTGTGTGTGTATGTGTGTGTGCACGTGTGCTCATGCTCCTGTGAGCTCACACGGGTGTGGCTGTGCTCACGCCTCCCTCAACCCTTGTAGCAGGGAAGGGCAGTTGGTGCCTGCTCCATGCCCTCAGCCCATTTCCTAGCGCCTGCTCTTGCTGGTTCAGAGCCTCTCTCCAATAAAAATTCACTTCCTTAAATGACACCCCCACTGTGTCCTTGAGCCCCCCTTGCTCCCCTGGCATGGGGAGGTGTTTGGAAAAGGAGGGGCTTGACTGAGCCTCCCCTTCTCCAGGAGGTGACCAGCCAGCCCTTGCCTCCTTGGAGAGTGGGCCAACCTTGGCAGGAGCCCCGAAGTCTGAAGAAGAGGGGCCTGAGGCATCTCCAGGTGGGGTGCATGAGGCTGGTGGAGGTGGGTGGCCTGCTTGCATTCCTGGGGGGAGGGAAGGGGTTGGGGACAAAAAAATGGCTGGGGCCTGTGGGATGGTAGGGGGACAGGGCATGAGGTGAGTCAGGTTCTGTGCCATGCCTGGGTGGGCCTGGAGTCAGGTCTTGGTTGGTGCAGAGGGTGGGCTGTACGGCTCCAGGCAATAGGAATTGTGAGTAGGGCTGGCCAGGAAGCTGGGCTCGGGGATAGCTCATTAAGGTAAAGGGCTGAAGCTAACTGGAAGGAGCTAAAGACAGGGTTTGAAATCTGAACGTCCCCACGGGGAAGAGTTTTGAGACTGGTTAGGGACCCTGTAAAAGCAAAACGTGGTTAGTTAAAGGTAGGAACGAACGAATGAATGAATGGAGTCGACTGTTAGGCTTATCTGAGAGCAAGGTTAGTGTTTTGGGGCAGACCTGAGTGGGAATTTTGGACCCCACATAGTAGAAGCAAGAGGCTGATCATTTTGGTCACCTTAAATGCGGTGGGTCAGGTTTCTTGCCTGTGTTCCTCTTTCCTTTCCCCTGTATTGGGGTAGGATGTGGAGCAGAGCCCAGGAGTGACAGCCAGATGAGTGGTGGGGATGGAGGCCGAGGGGCCGGGCCATACAAAAGTTTGAGGTCCTGGGAGGATGATGGTTATATCATTACATAAGCGCTTCCCAGTAGTCGACCGAGTCAGATTGGAGAGGCTCTGCTTCATGGGCCTCCTGAGGGTTGAGTAAACTGGAGACCAAGTTGCAGATGGGTTTGACTGAGGTGCGGGGCAGGGCGGGTCGGGCAGGCTGGCTATCCATTTACCACTTTTTATCTCCTCAGAGGTGGGCCCCGAGGGCCAGGAGACAGCGGAGATCACAGACTTCCAGAGGGTGCGTTTCTGCAAGGTGGTGGCGGCCGCTCCGCCGCCGGGGGCTGCCCGCTGACAGCGCCAGCGCCAGCGGACCGGGGCCTTAGCGCTCTTGCACTAACCTCCAGCCGCCTCGCTCCTCTGCTTCTGCTACACTCCAGCCAGGACGGGGTTAAACGTAGGGGGGAGGAGCCAGGTTAGCAACGGGGCCGGACCGGGGATTCTTCTAAATTCGCTGAGGACCGGTCTTGGCAACTTGAATGGGGCTGTACCATACCCCGCTGGTGGAGACCTCCGAGTCAGCCTCTGTGAGGCCCGGGTGTGCAGGATCCTGCAGCTAGGGCCTGAGAATCTCTGGAGGACATGAATTAAATGCGTGCTCCCGCCAACCTTTGAACTGTGCTGCTAGCGGGACAGGCTGCGCTGCTGTGCTTGGCGGGCTTTGCTGTGGCAGAAGAGGTGGGACGAGGGTGTTGTTCACCATCCTGACACCTCTCCCCTCCCACCCCGCAGGCTATCCTGCAATCCTGAAGACGCTGCTGGGAGGGGCGGCAGCGCAGGTTTGCATGGCTCCCGGGCTGGCTGCTCTCCTCCCTGCAGCCCACTCTGGACCCTGCGCCTCTAGGGAGCGGGAGAAGTTACGCTGGTGCGGAGTTACTGGGGAAGGGGCCAGCGGGGGCGAGGGGCGGAGCTGAGTCCTCCAAACCCTGCAGCGGCCCAGAGATAAGAAGCCGGGCGGGGCGGGGCCGAGGTTCGGTGGGCGGGGCTAGCGTTCAGGGGCTCTGTGGGCCGTCCGCTCCAACCGACTGGGAACCTGACCTCCGGCGAGCAGAGGGTGGCTTGTGTGCGGGGCTGCAGTCGGTGGAAGAAGGGAGGGTTCCGACAAGCTAGGAGGGGCCCAGAGCAGAGAACAGGAGTCCCAGTTAGGGGCTCGGAGAACAGGCAGGTGTGGCTGCGAAGGGGCGTGGCTAATGCATTTGTCTTGATAGTGGTTGGGCCAGAGGCTGTAGGGGCGTGTCTAGGGGGTGAGGGTGTGGCCAGGCTTGGCGCGGGATTGAGGGGCGGGGCGGTGATTTAAGGCAGAGGGGGGGGAAGTTCTTAGAGGGGGCGTGGTCCTGGAAGGGGCGTGGTTTGCGTGAGGTGGTCTAGGGCGGGGCTGGGGCCTCCGTGGGGGCGGTCCCGGGGTGGGGGCGGGACCAGCGCGGGTGGAGTGGGCAGCGCGATGCGGGGCTCGAGCTGTGTGGGCGGCGGTGGCGAGAGCCCTGGCGGTGCGGGGCTGAGCGAGGGTCCCCGCGGCCGATGGCTGCGCCTTGCCCCGGTCTGCGCCTACTTCCTGTGTGTGTCCTTGGCCGCCGTGCTGCTCGCCGTGTACTACGGGCTTATCTGGGTACCCACGCGGCCGCCCGCGGGCCCCGCCGACCCCCTGCCCAGCGCGCCTGCCCCTCCTTGTGCCCGTGCAGCGCCACCCGCCCCACCTCCTGCCGCCTCCTGCTTGCTTGGAGCCTCGGGCGGGCCGAGACCGCAGCCTGGACTGCCGCGGAGCCGCCGCCACAGCCGCCGCCCAGCGCCGGGAGCGACGTCCGAGACCGCGAGCCGAGCGCCTGGATAGCCTGGCCCACTCCCACCGTGGCCTGCGCCAGTCCCATCTGCACCACTGGGCCTCGCCTGCGCGGCGCTTCCTCACCCCTGGCCGCGGTCCTGATCCTGCCTGACTTCATCCCACCCCGCTCCTCCTCGGGACTCAGCGTTCATCCGCAATAAACTCCAGCCTCAGCTGCGCTTCCCTGGTCTGTGGTCGTCTGCAGCGTGTGCTGGCCCCTTCTCTAACCCCGTGGCCTCGCGGCCTTAGAGGCTTTTCTCTACCATTGCTCTCATGTAAATTTGGGGTTGGAATGGGGAAAAGCGGCTTGCCAGTTTCGGGGCCATTGAAGGTCAGATACTGTGAAGGCCTTACCAGTTTTGGGGGTGTCACGGTCCTCGTATAGCGTCGGAGACAATCGTGCGTGCTGGGAACTGTTGTTAGTGTAGTTTACTGTGTCAGGGACAGAGGCTGTGCTCTTGTGCCCTGGCCGGTGATGCTGTAGCTTTTTTCCTAGGGTCAGAGAGATGAACCTGGGGTTTGGGTGGTGACAGGACACATTTGCTGCTTTGGGAAGTGTGGAGTATATAACTGAACCAAAAAAAGGTGGGTACAGCCTCTGGTCTGCACTGCTACTGGTGCCGTGGCTGAGAAGTCAGTTTAGCTTCTGATAAAGAAGTCAGGCGACTGAGCCCATTTTCCCGTACCTGTGACTGCGGCCTGGCCCTAGGCAGGCCTGGAGATCTCCTGCTTCAAGAAGGGGTTTTCCTGTATGACCTGCCCTCCCCTTGAGCTGGACAGCATCCAGGAACCGAGCCCCGCGTCCGATGGGAGTATGTCATCTGTCCTTTGGGTTCCCGTCTGTTCACCAGCATTCCCCACATGCACAGCAATGTACTTAACCTCTCCGGTTTTGTAAAATGAAGATAGCACAACGTTGCTCAGAGAAATTAAACTAGCGATCGAAACCCGAGAACAGAGTTGGCTTGCTCCCTGTCTCCACGGTCCGCCCAAAGTGCCACACACCAGCGAGAGTTGGGAGGCCCTCTCTTCTGTCCCCTCTGGCCTCCCTTTCTGCTTTCCAGTTTCTTTTTCTTCCCGCTCCACGGTCCCCAGCCTTTCTTCTTGTGTCCTTCCACTGTCTTCTCCCCGCTCTCCCCTCTCCATCTCTAGAGCGTCTCTGTGTGTTGTCTTTTGGGTCTCCTGGCTTCCTTTCTTTGCAGTGCTCTGCCACTGAGCTAGGCCCTGCCAACCGTCGGATTTGAGGCAAGGTCTCACTGCTGCAGCTCCAACTGTCCCTGTGTCTCAGCAGACCTTCGTCCTCTGTCTTCTAAGTGCTGGGATTACAGATGTGTGCCACTATGCCCAGCTTGTGGATTTTGTATGCTGACTAGCTCTGATGACTTTAAACATTTTTTTGGGGGGTGGGATAGTTTTCACCTCACTCTCACATGGCGACAAATTAACTCGTACCAAGCTATTTATATATTTTTTATTTATCCCTTCCAGTGTGTTCACACATTTTGCTGCAGAAGGATATTACCATGTCTGCTGGGGGAAGTGGGCAGTGCCTGCCTCAGGCCCCTGGGGTTTGCATAATAGGTGCAGAATGGCCTTTCTAAAATTGGACCAGCCTTGAGTTCTGAAGTGCATCTGTCCCTGAAGACCTCAGCTAAGGGACTCTAAACCTACAATTTGGCACACTGTCAAGCCTAGATTTATCTTAATTACTAGTTCAACATTTATTTAATGGTTTTGGGAAAAAAACTAATTTTCCATTTTTTTTTTATTTCATATAGCCAAAGTGACATTTAACTTTTCCTGGGGAGACAGGAGCAAATGTCTACTCACCCCAAACAGGGCACTGCCAAGTGAATTTTGGGGGGTTGTTAATTACAGGAGAGTATGGGTGACTCAAAAGCCCTTGAAAAGGCTGCTCTGGCTGGTGACTGACAGTTCCTGAAGGTGGAGTCCCTGGAGCTACCTGAATGACCCACAGGCAGCTGAGCAGATCAGTGTCATGTTGCCACTCTTTGGGCCCACTTCACATGCTGGCCAAATCATTCAGATTTTCCAGAGCTTCTCCTGCCTGGAAGATCACACCACGGGCCTCAGAAAGGCCCTTAAGACCTGGACCGTCCCAAGGTGTCTGTGGAATCAACCTCTTGCTATTTATTATTAGTCATGGGTGTGCACAACATGTGGAGGGTAGAGAATGACTTGTGGGTGTTGGTTTTCTCATTCCACTGTGGTACGCAGGCATTGAGCTCAGGCCCTCCGGTTTATGCACAGACATCTTTACTCAGGGAGCCATGTCGGCGGTCCCGGACCTGTGTAAACAACTTGACGATATGACCGCCCCATGGTATGGTTAAGAGGAAGGTTTTTATCGTAGAGATGAAAGAGAGATGGAGCGAGCAGCCAGAGGCATCTGGAAGAGTCCAGAGCGAAGAGAGAAAGCAGTGGACTGAACTTAGCCAGCTGACTGGACCTCGCCATTAGAGAAGCAGGTCGGAGCAGAGCAAAGAGATGGGGGTGGGGAGCAAGAGAGGAAGACAGAGTTCAGGCAAAAGAGAGGGAGCCTCACCAAGATAGGGCTGTAAGAAAAATGAGTAGCGGAGGGAAGCGAGCTCATGAGCTGAGGGAGTTTAGGGTAGGGTAGGGGGTGAGAAGATCTGGAGAAGAGCCAGGATGCTAGCGTGGACTCTGAAATGTGTAACAGGCACTTGTGATACTGAGATCCTGGAGGCTAGCATGTGCTTTGGAATGCTAATAGGCACCACAGAAAGCCATTTGTCCCTTTTGCCAGTGATAAGGAAAATGGCTTCTTTGGTAGAGGGGGACTGGCTTCACAAGTTCCTGAGGAATGCTGGCTTTTGCCTAACCACCAGAATTTGGGCAAGCGGAGTTTCCTTCAGACCTGGCAGGATCATCTTACGTCTCCTATGAACATAGTTCTGTCTGGCCCGGTGAACTGAGCATCAGATGTTGCTCTTCCCATGCTGAGTTCTCTGTCAGTGCCAATCATTCTTCTGTCCCTGTGTGTGTCCATGGGGCTGTGTGTCCCTAAGGTCCCTAGAAGCCAGCCCATCAGGGACCGCTTTCCCTCAGGTCGTCTCAGCTCATGCAGCCTTTGTCTTGAGGAGGGATGGGTAGCTCCATTGCTCAGTTTTTTTCCTGCCTCCACAGCAGCCAGACTGAGCCCATACGCCCCCGCGTCTCACAGTCTCACGAGCCAGGCTGTGACAAGCTCTTTCATTGCTTATTTAAAAGTCTTTGCCAGTTTGAGCAGTTTGGGTGCCGAGTGCTCCCTGCCTGTCACTGTCCTCCTCGTACTGTCCATCCTTGTGTGTTGAATCCCACGCGTCACTCCCTCTGTCCTCTTCCCCATTCTTGTTCCTTTCTGTGGGTTCCAGCGTCCGACAGCCGCAAAGCACCCATCTCACCCATACACTTTTCCTTTCGGCCCTCCAGCCGTGGAAAATGGCCACCCAGCCCCTCCATCTCATCCTCTCTCTTGTATTAGATTTACCCTGAAGTATCAGAGGCTAGCCTGCCTGCCAAGTCAGAGGCTAACTCGGAGGATGCTGGCTGCATGTCCGTCCCGCTGGGTAGCCATCTCCGTCCTGTTACACAGGAATCTTACTATACACAGGAATGGTCACACGATGGCCATAGTGGCTTGGGGGATAAGAGTATGCTACTCTTGGGAACAGCAGTGTGTTCCATATTCCTACAGCCGTGTTCAGTGACCTCATCCCCAGGCAGTGGACTCCACTCATCCAGTCAGGATGCCATTCCATACCACATGAGAAAAACAACAACAACAAAAAAAAAACAAAACCAGGCACCATGAGATTCCCAACCTTGGTTCCATAGCCTGCCATCCATCTGGGACCATAAGACCATCACTCGGCAAGGAGACACGCCACCCCGTGCTATAAAGAACGGAAGCAACTCCTAGGTGGAGGAGTGAGTGTCCTGGCCTCATCCCATGGGACAGGACAGCCTGGCTCTCAGAGGAGACCCTGCCTCTGAAGGAAAACCAAACAATAACCAAGCAGGGCTGCCGTGACTCAGCCTAGCACACACCGTCCTGGTGTGGTCGTCTTAGTCCTCAACCGGATGAGCTCTGGAGTCACCTAGGAGACAAGCCTCTGGGCACACGTGTGTGGGGGAATCATCTAGATTACCTGAGGTGGGAAGACCTTCGCACTGTGGGTGGCATCCATCACCCCACGGATTGGGGTCCTGGGCCTAATACAAAGGAGAAAGCCTGCTGAACGCTATCATTCACCTCTCAACTACCGGAATGGGACCGCGATGTGATCAGCTGCTTCAAGCTCCTGCTGCCATGATGGACTGTTCCCCAATGAGCCCTTCCTTCTTTAAGTGGCTTCTGTGAGGCATTTTGTCAGAGCAAACGATCAGGCATGCTGGCACACACCTAAAATCCCAGTGCTCGGAAGGCAGAGGCAGAATCCAGAAGGTCAGGGTCATCCTTGGCTACACTGCTGGGTTTTGTTTTGTTTTCAAGACAGGGTTTCTCTGTGTAGCCCTGGCTGTCCTGGGACTCGCTCTGTGGACCAGACTGGCCTTGAACTCACAGAGATCCCCCTGCCTCTGCCTCTGAGTGCTGGCATTAAAGATGCGTGTCACCACCACCCAGCATGCACTGCTGAGTTTTGAGGTCAGCCTAGACTATGTAAGACCTTGTCTCAAAACTCAACCAGGATAGAACAAAATCACAGTCTCTCAACTTCTGCATTGTTGAAGTCGTTCACAAGAGGTGTTTATAAACCACTTGAATATTTATAGAAGGGGGAAAATGCCATCTTAATTGCTAGACATTCTGTTTCATCTTAATTTTAATAAATAATATGAAAATGATACCAGGAAAATCACCCTCCCACAGGGCAGATGCTATTTAAAGTTAGCGGAGACTTCCTGGGAAAGGCTGAAGCTGTGCTGCTTAAATACGAATTGGGAAGCTGGGCGGTGGTGGCGCACACCTTTAACCTCAGCACTTAGGAGGCAGAGACAGGCGGATCTCTGTGAGTTCAAGGTCAGCCTGGTCTACAGAGTGAGTTCCAGGACAGCCAGGGCTACACAGAGAAACCCTGTCTAAAAAAAAAAAAAATCCTCTTTGAGGGGCCCCCAGGGTTTGAAAGTTTTTATCTCCTCCAAAATGCCACCCAGAAGCTGGTGTGGCAGCACATGCCCGTGGCCCTACTTGCAAGGCAGATGCATCAGAATCCCTGTGAGTTTGAGGCCAGCTTGGATTATACAGTGAGACTTCACCTCCCCTTATCCGAGTTTGCTCTCTATTGCTGTGACAAACACTGTGAACAAAATCATCTTGAGGAAGAAAAGGTTTATTTGGCTTATGAGTCCTGATCACAGTTCCATCACCGAGGTAAGTCAGTCAAGTCTGGTGGCTCAAAACTCCCGTTCTAAGGGATCTGACACCCTCTTCTGGCTTCTGTGAGCACTACACACACTTGGCATATACACACAAGGAGAGGCACACATTAATATACATGACTGAAAAATAAAATAAATCCTCCCCCCACCAAGGGTTTCTCTGTGTAACTCTGTTTGTCCTGGGGCTCTCTCTGTAGACCAGGCTGGTCTCAAACTTACAGAGATCTGCCTGGCTCTGCCTCCAGAGTGCTGGGATTAAAGGTGTACACTACCATCACCCAGCCATAAATCCTTTTTTAAAAAGACACGATGGAAAGAGAGAACTGACAATCTCCAGTGTCCTCTATGCATGCTGGCCATGCTGGGTCACACATGCAGTGGAGGCACCTAGGGGGCTGATACAGGATGATCATGAGTTTTAGCTACATGAGTTCTAGGACAGCTTGGACTACATAGCAATACTTTGTCTCAAAAATCTCAAAATAAAAAAAAATTATTTTTTGGTTGTTTGTTTAAGACAGGGTCTTACTATGTAGCCTTGGAACTCAATATGTAGGCCAGGCTAGCCTCAAACTCAGGGGTCTGCCTGCCTTTGCCTCCCGAGTGTTGGATTTAAAGGTTTGTGCCACCAAGCCTGACCCCCCCTCCCAAAAAAATATTATGGTAAACTTTATGTTGCGTGTATTTTACCATGGTTTTAAGAATAAACAGTTTTTAAAAAGTATTTTGTGGCCAGGTGGTGATGGTGGTGGTGGTGGTGGTGCACACCTTTAATCACAGCACTCGGGAAGCAGAGGCAGGTGGATTTCTGTGAGTTTGGGGCCAGCCTGGTCTACAGAGCGAGTTCCAGGACAACCAGGGCTACACAGAGAAACCCTGTCTTGGAAAAAAAAAAAAAAAAGACTGTCTCAAAAAACAACAAAAATGTATAAAGTCTTTTGTGAGCCTAGGAAGGTAGCTCAGTTTGTAACATTCAGGCCTAGCAAGCTCCAGGGCCTGAGTCACAGAATAAAGCCATGTAAAAAAGCAAAGTGTGGTGGCACATGCTTCTAACCCTAGGACTGGGGAGGCGGAGGTAGAAGGATGCCTGTGGCCTACGCTAGCCAGCCTAGCTGAATCAGTGAGGCCCTGCCTCAGTGAGAGAAGTCTTCTCCCCCTGCCGCCGCCGCCGCCACCACCACCACCACTGGTGAACAGCTCCTGAGGCATGACGCCATAGATTGTCCTCTGGCCTTTATAAACATGTACATGCCAGCCATGGTGGCACACGCCTTTAATCCCAGCACTCGGGAGGCAGAGGCAGGCGGATCTCTGTGAGTTCGAGACCAGCCTGCTCTACAGATGATTTCCAGGACAGTCAGGGCTACACAGAGAAACCTTGTCTTGAAAAAAAAAAAAGAAACAAAGCATTCATATATGTGAATATGCTCCTGCACACATGAACATTCGTGTGCACACAGACACACAGAATTTCTTGGGGAGATTAAGGTGGTGCCCCCTCTCTATATAGTGGGACTACACAGAGATTGTGCATCTGACCCTGGTTAAAATGGTCTGAGTAGAGACGGCAAGACAGCTTAGTAGGGAAGGGCACTTGTCGCCAAGCCCGAGGATGCACATGGCTTGGTGACCCCCTCAGATCATCCTCGGACCTCCGCTTGTGTGCCATGGTACATACACACCCTCTTCCACCACAGGTGTAAAACACGTCATCTGAGAAAATCAGATATAAGTGAGTTCGTGAGGACAGCAGCTTTCCCATGTGCAGCATGGAAGCCTGCATGCATATTAATAACCCAACCAGCTTGTTCTGTTCTTTGCTGAAAGGAATGCATCTTGGAATCATCCCAAAAGCAAAAGGTCCTGGAAGCCTCGGGAGACTGAGAGACCAGGGCCATGCCCCGTGAATGTTTACCTCCAGGAGGAGCCCATTGCTCCGTCTGTCCGTCTCTCAGGGCCATGCGTGGCTTTGGTGTTCTCACTGAAGGTCCCACTGTGTAGTCACCGTTCTCCGTTGCCTTAGCAACAGGATACCCTCCTGAGGATGAGGAAACTCATGAATTCAGTGAATTAAACACTTGTAGGCTAGCCAGACGAGGTAGTCCACACTATTAATCCCAACAGTCTCTGTGAATTTGAGGCCGGCTTGATACACAGCAAGTTCCAGGCCAGCAGGGGCTACATAGTGAGACCCTGTCTCTCCCCCCACCCCCCCAAAAAAGATCAGCTGGGTGTGGCAGTACACACCTTTAATCCCAGCACTCAGGAGGCAGAGGTAGGGGGATCTCTGTGAGTTCAAGGCCAGCCTGGTCTACAGAGTGAGTTCCAGGAAAGCTAGGACTCTGTTATACAGAAAAACCTTGTCTCAAAAAACCAAATAAAATAAAATAAAATAAAAAAATTCACATTTAAAGTTTTAAAGGAAAAAAAGAAAGAAAAAGAAAAAAGGAGGGAGTTCACAGAACAATAAATCATTTTAAATTATCAAACATCAAGTGTGGTGTTTAAAAAAGACAGAAGTGGGCTGGAGGATGACTTATCAGTTAAGAGCACTGGTTACCTTTTTAAAGGACTTGGGTTCGATTCCCAGCACCCACACAGTGGCTCACAACTGTAATTCCAGTTCCAGGGAACCTGATGCCCTCTTCTGGCCTTCACTGGCACTACATGATGTGGTACACACACACACACACACACACACACGCACACACGCACACACACGTACGCGCACACACACACAGACACACGCACACACACACACGCACGCACTCACACACACAGACACACACGCGCACACACACACACAGGCACACACACACATACACACACGCACACACATGCACACACACGCACATGCACACACACACAGACACAGACACACACACATGCACACACATGCACACACACAGACAAAATGCTGATACACATAATAAATACAATTTTTTTTTTGGGGGGTTTTTTTCGAAGCAGGGTTTCTTTGCGTAGCTTTGGAGCCTGTCCTGGAACTCTCTCTGTAGACCAGGTTGGGCTCGAACTCACAGAGTTCTGCCTGCCTCTGCCTCCTGAGTGCTGGGATTAAAGGCGTGCACTCCTAAGCTGGGCTCATTCACCTTCTTTTTAATTAAAATGATTCTCAGCCAGGCTGTGGTGGAGCACGGCTTTAATTCCAGCACTCGGGAGGCAGAGGCAGGGGGATTTCTGTGAGTTTGAGGCCAGCCTGGGCTACAGAGGGAGTTCTAGGACAGGCTCTAAAACTATGCAGAGAAACCCTGTCTCAAAAAACTAAAGGGAAAAAAAAAGATTCTCTTTGGAGAAGAAAAAGGCCCCCACTTAGTCCATAAGCCCACACATCTCTGAATGATTGTCTATTTTTATTTCAGGGTGGCATGACCAACTCCTGGCTGCAGCTGCCTGCCCTCTGGTGGACCTTGTTGTAGTCAAGGTTATGTAACTTCGCCACTGAGTGGCAAAAGTAAACTTTCTGCCACCAAAAATTACAAAATGATCCCTGACAGAAACCTAATGCAGTTTTTTTTCTCCAGAAAACAGAAAATGTTGGTGACAATGAGTATTTGTTCTGACTGAGGGAGATTCTAGAACAGCACTGTCTATTAGAGTTAAAGTATATATCGCCCAAGTAATTATAATTTTAGTAGGCATATTAAAAGGAAAAGCTGAAATTATTATTAATTTAAACTTTAAGGATTCATTTTTATTATTTGTGTATGCGTGTGTGTGTGTGTGTGTGTGTGTGTGTGTGTGTGTGTGTGCATGTCCCATCTGTACAGGTGCCCACAGAGGCCACAACAAGGCATCAGATCCTGGAACTGGAGTTAAAGGCAGTTGTGAGCCCCCTTCATGGGAGTTCCTAGCCTCTGGAAGAACAATATGTACCCATAAGCACTGAAGGATCTCTCTAGCTCCTCATTTTTTTTTTTCTTTTGCAAAACTAGGGACTGAATTTAAGACTTCACATAACCTAGGCAGCCCCTCATTGGAGGATTCTAGGCAGGGGCTCTACCACTGAGTCACACCCCAGCCCTTCACTAGGGTATTCTAGGCAGGGGCTCTATCACTGAGTCACGCCCCAGCCCCTCACTGGGGGATTCTAGGCAGGGGCTCTACCACTGAGCCACACCCCAGCCCTCACTGGGGGATTCTAGGCAGGGGCTCTACCACTGAGCCACACCTCCAGCCCCTCACTGGGGGATTCTAGGCAGAGGCTCTACCACTGAGCCACACCTCCAGCCCCTCACTGAGGGATTTTAGACACTTTACAAATAAACTACTGTCCCTAAAACTATTATCTCAAGAGACTGACTACTTTTGGGGAAATTCAAGCAAAACTGCCACTCTCCTGTAGATTTTGTATATATTGGTTTTTTTTTTTTTTTTTTTTTTTTTTTTGGCTTTTCGAGACAGGGTTTCTCTGTGTAGCTTTGTGCCTTTCCTGGATCTCACTCTGTAGACCAGACTGGCCTTGAACTCACAAAGATCCGCCTGCCTCTGCCTCCCAAGTGCTGATTAAAGGCGTGCGCCACCACCGCCCGGCCCGTATATATTGGTTTTTAACATTTGGTTCCACACAACCCAAGACCTCCTTATCTTCTCAGGTGCATGTCCAACAGCTCTAGCCAGGGTGAGAGACTAGGGGCTTGGGGTGTAGACCAGTTGTTTAGCATACAGGAAGCCCAGAGCTCCATATCTGGCAGGCACCTCATAAACCTGATACTGTAACAGTCTTCTGTAACCCGAGGTGGAGGCAGAAAGATGGAAGTTCAAGGCCGTCCTCAACCATATAGAGATTTTTGAGGCCGAAAGCACAAATTAGAGAATATAAATTCCTTCCTTCCGAAGACAACCTCTCGGCCTTCACCGCAGAGCTTCAGTAGATTTCAAACTCAACCACTGAGGCGTCACTGTAGGCAAATGGTAGAGTACTTGCCTAGCATGCGTAAGGTATGAGTTCGCGTTTGATTCTCAGCGATACAAAACAAGCACACACACACACACAAAGCACACACCCAGGGTGCTGGAGATATGGCTTAATAGGTTAATAGCCTCGAGGATCCAGGTTTAAATCCC
Organism: Peromyscus eremicus; assembly: GCF_949786415.1. Taxonomy (NCBI): domain Eukaryota; kingdom Metazoa; phylum Chordata; class Mammalia; order Rodentia; family Cricetidae; genus Peromyscus; species Peromyscus eremicus. The sequence goes on from NC_081416.1 coordinate 173,982,764, forward strand.
AGTTCCCATAAGGAGGCTCGCAATCGTCTGTAACTCCAGTTCTAGGAGATTCGACAACGTCTTCTCATCTCCTTTGGTACTAGGCCCGCACGTGGTGCATAGAGATAGGTGCAGGGAAAGAACAGATTAATTAATATATATTTAATATAAATATATATTTAAAGCACAGCCCCAAGTCATAAACTTGGGTGAGCGCTGAAGAGGCGCGTGATTAGTACGCGGCCACAAGAGGGCGCTAGCCGCACATCGAGCATCGGATAAACGTTTAACCAGATCTCCGAGCTGGATTCTTAGCCTTCCCAGGCTGAAATCAGCGCTTCCGGTCAGGCGCTTGAGTGCTTATCTTTTTCTTCTGTCTTTGAGACAGGGTATCACGTGGCCCTGGGTGGTCTTGGACTTGATGGCCTTGAGCTCCTGATCGTGCTGGCACGTGTCACACATCCAGTTTTCTGTGGTGCTGTGGCATCAAACCCAGGACGTCTTGCATTCTAAGCAAGCACTATACCAACTGAACCACGTCCCCAGCTCCCTCACCTGCGTTCGTTTCCCACTCGGGAGAGGCCAGTGCAGAGGATGTGGGACCATCCGGGATAGCAAGCGAGAGCTGGATGACCTAAGACGACCCAGAGTCTATTTACCCTGCTCACATTAGGTACTTCAGAGTCCAGAACCTTCTGGTGACAATAACAAGAACATGCCTTGAAACGCTCCCTCCACTTTGGAGAACAGCTCGGTCCATGGAGTGGCTTGAACGTTGACCCCTCTCCCCGCAAAACACCCCAAGACCACGTAGAAGGTGTGGATATAACGTTATTTGGAAAAGGGGGCTTTGTGGATAATAAAAGGACTTCAAGTGTCTGTAGAAGAGACGGGAGGGTGCTCGGAAGAGAGGCCTGTGTGAGGATGGAGGCAGAAGTTGGAGCGATGTAGCCAGTGGCCACCAGAAACTGGAAGAGGTCTAGAAAGACCCTTCTAGAACATTCTACAGGGCTGCCTTGGGTCACCATGACTTTCAGACATATGGATTCTGGAAGAGTTGAGATTGTAACTTTTCAATCTCATAAACCACAAGCCTTAACTAACACAGTCCACTTATTTAATTGGTTAATTTTTTTTTTGGTTTTTTTTTTTTTTTTTGGTTTTTCGAGACAGGGTTTCTCTGTGTAGCTTTGCGCCTTTCCTGGAACTCACTTGGTAGCCCAGGCTGGCCTCGAACTCACAGAGATCCGCCTGGCTCTGCCTCCCGAGTGCTGGGATTAAAGGCGTGCGCCACCAACGCCCGGCTAATTGGTTAATTTTTAAAATTACATTTGGTTGCTGTTTTCGAGACAGGGTTTCTTTGTGTAACCCTGGCTCTTCCAGAACTCGCTCTGTAGACCAGGCTGGCCTCAAATTCACGGAGATCTACCTGCCTCTGCCTCCCGAGTGCTGGGATTAAAGGTGTGTGCCATCACTGCTTGGCATTAAAATTATTTATTTATTGTGTGGCCGTGGTGCATGGTGGAAGTTAGAGGACAGTCTTTAACAGTCATTTCTCTAGTGCTGGCACTTCCCACCGCCTCCTCCTTCCTCCTTCTTCTTCCTCTGTGTGTGTGTGTGTGTGTGTGTGTGTGTGCGCACACACACACACAAGCGTTTCAAGACGGTGTTTCTCTGTAGTTCTGGCTGTCCTAGAACTTGCTCTGTAGACCAGACTGAAATTAGAGACCTCCTGTTTCTTTCTTTTAAGGGATTTATTTATTCTTTCTTTTTAAAGATTATGTACGCAGGGTTCTAGCATGTCTGCCTACATTCCAGAAGAGGGCACCAGATCTCATTCTAGATGGTCGTGAGCCACCATGTGGCTGCTGGGAATTGAACTCAGGACCTCAGGAAGAGCAGGCAGTGCTCTTTAACCCCTGAGCCATTTCTCCAGCCTCCTGTTTCTTAGGCAGAGCAGATATTAGAAGCTCACCTGGCCAGTGTGGGAAGGCCCTTGTGTTTCAGCACTGTAAGGATGGGGCCACCACATCCTGCTTCAGAAGCTACCACGGCCCCGGCCTGGAGCCTCACTCTGCAGGAGAGCAGGTGGGGGTTAGCGATGACCATTGCCGCCGTATGGTGTTCCCGTAGCCACTGACAGGCTGGTGGCTGGGTTCAGCTGCTTCCCTTGGAGAAATGGGGGCCACAGCCACCTGCTTGGCTCATGGGCTTCCGAAGGGGACAGGCTTCCCGGGGCACTGGGGGCTATGGAGGAAAGACAGCCCACAGTTTCCACCCCATCGGGTCACGAGTCTCTCCAGCGTCTCTGGTTTCCATCCTGTAAATTGAAAGTCCTCAGCTGGACCTAAGAACAAGTGGTCAGCGAGAGGGCTCTGAGGTTAAAGTGCTTGCTGCTAAGCCTGCTGACCCGAGTTCAAGTCCTGCGACCCACACGGTAGATGGAAAGAACTGCACTTTGCCCTCTGACCTACACACACACACACACACACACACACACACACACACACACACGCATGCACAGTTTACAAAACAAATCAGTAAACTTACCATGTTTGTTTATTTGTTTATTTTTGGTTTTGTTTTCTTGAGACAGGGTTTCTCTGAGTAGCCTTGACTGTTCTGGATCTCGCTCTGTAGACCAGGCTGGCCTTGAACTCACAGAGCTCGGCCTGCCTCTGCCCCCCAAGTGCCGGGATTAAAACTGTGCCACCGCCTGGCTGTCTTTGATTTTTCGAGATGGTGTCTCACGTCCGGGCTTGCCTTCAGCTGTCTGTATAGCTAAGGATGAACTTGAGCTATGGAGTCTCTTGCATCCACCTCCCAAATGCTGAGATTATCGATATGCCGGGCCACACCTAGAAACCCTTTCCCCCACGTGTGGTCTTTGAAATCCAGGAAGTGTGTTCCTCTTTGAGCCCATCTCCCGCATACTCACGGAAGTTCCAGGGCACAGTGGTCTCACGTGGCTGATGTGTTAGGTACACAGGGCAGGGTGTGGCAGGAGGATTTCAAACAAATAGAAAACAAAACATCACAGGATTAATTATGCGGTTAAGACAGTAAGATGGGGCTGGAGAGATGGCTCAGTGGTTACAAGCACTGGCTGCTCTTCCAGAGGACTGGGGTTCATTTCCCGGCACCCACATGGCAGCCCACAACTGTCTATAACTCCAGTTCCAGTGGATCCAGCACCCTCATACGTGTATGCGAAAAACACCAAAGGTGTGTGTGGCGGGGGAAGACCGTAAGATGTTTCTTTTCTTTTGCTTTTTTTTTTTTTTTCTCCCAGATAGGCTCTCACTCTGTGGCCCTTAACGGCCTCAAACTCACAGAGTGTTAGGATTAACATGTGACCTTCGGTTGTTTTTGTTGTTGTTGTTATTTTTGAGACTCGGTCCTTGCTATGTAGTCCAGACGGCCTGGAAATTTTGATCTTCCTATTTCAGTTTAAATGGTAGGATTACAAGTGTGTGCCATGGTGCCTGGTCTGAAACTTTCTCCCTGCCTGTAAAGCAGTGGTTCTCAACCTGTGGGTCATGACCCCTTGGGGTGGCATGTCAGACATTTACATTATGATTCGCAACAGTAGCAAAATTACGGTTATGGAGTAGCAATGGAATAATTTTATGGTTGGGGGTCACCGCAACATGAAGAACTGTATTCCAGGAAGGTTGAGAACCCCTGCTTTAATAGCCTAGTCTAGACTGGAACTATACTCTACAGTGAGGATGACCTTCTCATTCTCCTCCCTCAGCCTCCTGAGTGCTGGGATTGGATGCACCACTACATCAGACTTTGTGTGGTGCTGGGACTGGAACCCAGGGCTTTGTGCATGCTGGGCAAACATTTTACCAACCGAGCTACCATGCTTTTGTTATCTGAGACGAGGTCTCATTCTGCAGCCCAGGGTGATCCTCCTGCCGCAGCCTCCTCCTGAGTGCTAGGATTACAGGTGTGTGTTATCACACCCACCCACCTCCTATGGGAGGTAGCCCCAAGACTTGGGTCTTCTCTACAGCCCCATGTGTACTTTAGCTATAAAGGCCACCTGGTGTGGACTGGAGAGATGGCTCAGTGGTTAAGAGCACTGGCTGCTCTTCCAGAGGACCTGGGTTCGATTCCCAGCACCCAAGTGGTGGCTCACAACCATCTGTAGTGAGATCTGGTGCCCTCTTCTGGCATAAGGTGTACATAAGGCAGATAGAGCACTCATAAATAAATAAATAAATAAATAAATAAATAAATAAATAAATAAATAAATAAATAAATAAATTTTTTTAAGGCCACCTGGCTGGGAGGTTGGGGCTGTGGTCACCATCCCTGTTCTCTGGAAACCCCAGGAGCCCCAAGACTTCCTTCAGTTGAAGCAGAGTCCTCCTCAGATGGGGGAACCAAGGCCAGCTGCATCCCCAAAGGGGACGAGGCTCTGAACATTGCCTTTTTCCCTTCTGGGGCCAGAGACTTCCTCCTTTTCCCAAGCCTGACTTTTCTCCTCTGCTTGGGTGGCACTGGGTGGTGCCGGGGGTTTTTTGGGTGCGCACCGGTGGAGGGAGCCCCAGCTAGAACAGCCAGAGTGTGACCAATGAGCACCCCAGAGGGGCAAGACAGTCATTTCCTCCCAGCTGCCTGCATCTCTTCTTGAGGCTTTTAAAAGCACGGCCCAGACGATAGAAGGGACCTTCAGGCATCCGTCTTGGTCCTACAGAACCCGGGAGGAGCCAGGACATGGTGAGTGGGTTCCTTTCCCCCCTCACTCTCCTTATCTGACTCTGCCTGCCCGTTTCCTTCCTCAATCTCTCTTCATCTGCCCTCTCCTACCTGCAACCCGAGCTCATTCTCCGAGGATGGGATGTGGCCAAGGACTAAGAGGACTTATGGGAATCGCAGCAGCCTCACAGGGCTGTAGACCTGAGAAGGTTCTTCAGGACAGAAAACCCTGGCGCTGGTTCTCTTAAATGAAGAGTTCTCGATGTTGGGCGTGGTAGCTTACACCTGTAATCTGAGCCCTTAAGAGGCTGAGGCAGGGTGCTGCAGTTCCGGGCCAGCCTGGGCTACATAGTGAGTTTCAGGCTAGCCTGGGCTACACTGTGAGATATTGTGTTAAAAGACAAATGGGTTTGTGATACAGCTCAGGTGTGGGAGTGCTTGGTGGGAGTGCTGCAAGTCCTGGGTCCAGTTACCAGCATCCTGCAAGACTGGGTGTGGTGGTGTGTGTGGGAGGTAGAAGCCTAGGAGTTGGAGGTTCAGTCTTACATAGTCATTTTGAGGTTAGCCTGGGCTATGTGAGACCTTGTCTCAGAAAAGCAACAACAAAAATATAATTTTACAAACCACCCAGTGTGGTGGCACACGCCTACTATCCCAGCTCTCAGGAGGCAGGGGCAGGCGGATTTCTGAGTTTGAGGTCAGCTTGGTCTAAGAGTGAGTTCCAGGACAGCCAGGGCTACAGAATGAGACCCTCTCTCAAAACAAACAAACAAACAAACAAGCCAAGTCCTGACAGCAGTTTGGCAGAGTGGTCATTACTGGAGAAGTTAGAGGGGGCCTGGAGCCCAGAGTCCACGTCCCTCTGAGCGGGTCCCGTTTGATGCCTGGGCCCTAAGGTGGTGGCATGGTCCTAGGAGAGTTGCTATTTGGCACCTTGGTAACACAAGACACGGCCTTGCTTCATCCACACAAAAGAGGAAATGGAAAACTTGATGACCAGGGAAGTTGTGAGCTTTCTTCATGTCCCTGGGTCCCATGTCATTTTCTGGTTCTGCCCTGAGCAATTGGGGTTTCCAGAACAGGGAGGGCCTACTGTTCTTTTTCCTTTCTGCACAAGGTGTTTTTCAGCACCAAGTCACTCTATTGACCCTCAACCTGTAGAGTCCTTGATTTGGGCTGGGGGGAGGAGGTTGCTCTGGATTCTTTTTTTTTTTTTTTTTTTAGTTAAAAGGAGATTTATTTAATGGCATAACTTACAAATTAAGGGATAGGTAGATCATGGGGTCTGGGGAAGGTGTCTCACAGTCCAGCGGTGTTCTCTGGAGCTCTGCTTGGCCCACCTCCACTGTCCAGGGTCCCGGACCAGAGAGAGCGCTGGCCCATCCAGATCTCGGGTCTCCAGGCACCTCCCTTGGCCCCGCCTTGTAGGCATGACAGTTGCCAAAGTCTCAATGGGGGTTGGAACTTACAGATTAAAGCTGGAATGGCTACCCATTACATCTCCCCCTTTTTGTCTAAATAAGAAAGTTCTAACCTAATACAAGACTATATACAAAGGAATGGTTATCAAATATTGTCCAGGGATAATGAGGGATAATGACCTAGATAGGATGGAACTACAACCAATGTTTGCTCTGGATTCTTAAACCAGTGCTCTATGGCTAAGCTCCCTGGGGCATTCTAGGCAGGGGCCTTACCACTGATCCACACCCCCAGCCCCTCACTGGGGGATTCTAGGCAGGGCTCTAACACTGAGCCACACCCCAGCCCCTCACTAGAGGATTCTAGGCAGGGACTCTACCACTGAGCCACACCCCCAGCCCCTCACTGGGGGATTCTAGGCAGGGGCTCTACCACTGAGTTACATTTCAGTCCTTGATCTTTTAAGACAAGATGTCACTAGCCCAAGATAGTCTTAATCACATGATTCTCCCTCCTTAGCTTCTCCAGTGCTGGAATTCCAGGCATTGTTCTACCATACCTAGCTCCTATGCATATTTTTTCTTATCTCTTTTGAATGAGTAATATTAATATTGTGAAATAGTGCTTACTGCATGCCAGTCATCTTGCTAAGCATTTTCAATTCACTACATAAGTAAACAATCAGTATGGGGGATACAGAATACGCATCTATTTCAAGGGTATCACAGCCCTTTTAACAGACATGTACTATCCCGATGGGAAGTCTCATCCTTTCTCAACAGGGACTTAGGCTCTTGTTCGTTTCTTTCTCTTGCTCTCTCTTCTTTTTCAGAAAGAGTCTCAGTACATAGCCCTGGCTGTCCTGGAACTCTCTATGTAGATGAGGCTGGACTCAAGCTCCCAGATGCTTGGATTAAAGGGGTGTGCCAGCACACCCGGCACCCCATTCTCTTGGGGTTCCTCCCCTAGCTCTACTCTTCCTAATAGAGCTGACTTGGGAGGCTTCCTAGCTTATCTAGAGCCTCTCTTTTTCCATCTGTGGACTGGGGATGGCCACAGCGGCAGCACTCCGGGGGCTGCCATATATGTTAAATGAGATAATACTTGAAACGCGTAGTGAAAGCTGGTCTCAGTGGCACATACCTGTAACCCCAGCACTTGGGAGAGAGAGGCAGGAGAATCAGGAGTTCAAGGCCAGCCTGGGCTACACAAAGCCTTGTCTAAAAAAAAAAAAAAAGGAAAAAGAAAAAAAGAAAGAAAAAGAAAAGAAAACAAAAAAAAAAGCATAAAAACTTAGGACCAAGAATAACCCTGTGTCCCCACGTCGCACAGTGCTTTCAGTAACTAAGCACGCACACCCAAACAGCCCGGTGCTGACATTCAGGCCCTAGATGCTCTCAGTGCCGATCCACCCGGCAACTGTCAGTCACATGCTTTCTCTCTAAATTTAATTTTAGAGATTACATTTAAGAGATCATTTCCTCAGATATTTCAACTCAATCTCCCAAGCTCAGTACTCTCGGGTGGCTGGCGGCTGCCATCTTGTATCTCACAGACAAGAGCATCTCCACCTCCATGGAAACACCTATAAGAGAGAGAGGGAGAGGGAGAGAGAGAGAGAGAGAGAGAGAGAGAGAGACAGAGACAGAGACAGAGACACAGAGACAGAGACAGAGAGAGAAGCCATTTTTTTTCTCCTGGATGTTTTCCTGGACAGCTTCTAGGCTCTCTTAAATGCCCCCTTCTCACCCTGCCCCCAGTTCTCTCTCCTTGCAGAGAGGATGTTTTCTGAGGCAAGAGCCAGGTAAACATCTGGTTAGCAGACTGGTTGACATCTGATTGAAAAAGAAATAGCCTTCTTATCTTCCCAAGAATTGCAGACAAGCATACTACAATTAAGCTACATCCCCAGCCCCACATTATTGTTATTATTAAGTATTGTTATTTTGAAATAGGTTCTCCTGGAGCCCAGGCTGAACCTGGAACTCACTATGTAGCCAAGGATGGCTTTGTCTTCCTGTCCTGCTCCACCTCCCACCTCTGTAAAATCTATGCATAGATTTTTTTTCTTGTCATATTCCTTAAGCAACTATTTTCATATCATTTATTTATTTGTTTTTATAAGATTTGTTTTTATGTATGTGTGTCTGTTTGCCACCCATGTGAGGGTGCTCTCCGAGGGCAAAATATAGTATTAGACTCCCTAGAGCGGGAGCTACAGGCATTTGTGAGATTGTTGTGGTTGCTGGGAGATGAAATCGGGACCTCCGCAAAAACAGCCAGTGTTCTTCATGGCTGAACCATCTCTCCATCCTCTTCTTTTTCTTTTTTTCCCAGTTCTTTTTTTCTCCTTTTTTTCCCCCCAATACTTTTGACCTTATGATTAGTTGTATCCACAGACGTGGACACTGTGTGTGTGGAGAGGCAAGGGTGTCTTGTATAATACTGTTTCTGCAGGAGGTACTGTGTTCCACGTTCAAGAAGAGCCACAGGGATACCTCTCTTAGTATCCGAGTCCTAGTCCCTTCCTCGGAGGCAACCACTACTTTAAAGCGTGTGCAGCTAGTCTGTGTATACAGACATGAACGAACACACACACACACACACACACACACACACACACACACACACACAAAGGGAGTTCATTCTTCCTTTATAGGTAATGTATTTCATTCATTGCCCACTCTTATTTCCTATTTACAAATTTTTTTCTTAGATATCAGAATCTTTCTGTATCAGTTTATCAACAACTTCCTCGTTCCTTTTAACACAAAGTTAAAGAATACTTTGTTGCCTTGATGCCCACACTAATTTACTCAATCCCTTTGGTGGAATACTTTGGGTAGTTCCAAAGCTTGCTTGCTTGCTTGCTTGCTTGCTTCCTTCCTTCCTTCCTTCCTTCCTTCTCTCTCTCTCTCTCTCTCTCTCTCTCTCTCTCTCTCTCTCTCTCTCTCCTTCTTTCCCTTCCTTCCTTCTTTCTTTCCTTCCTTCCTTCCTTGTTTTATGTTTTGAGACAGAATTTTGGAAGCCCAGGCTGGCCTCAAACTCAAGGTCCTCTTGCCTCAGCTTCTCAGGTGCTGGGATCACAGGCGTGCACCACGCTCAGCCAATCTCCCCCTTTCCAGGGACTCTGTCAAGGTCAAAGTTTCCTGAGATGTTTGTATCTGGGAGCTCCAGGAAACCGTAGAGATTAGAATCAGCATCTTTTTCTCTGCCTCACGAAGCCAGGAAGAGGACAGGGTGAGATCAGCCAGGAAGGGAGGAGGTCAGTTGACAAGTGTGAGAGACTGGGGTTTAGAGAGGCCCGCAGCAGAGGTCTGAGTCATCGAAGCAAGGACGGTGAGAGCTGGTTCTCTAGGAGAAACATTCAATCCCTGTCTGGGGACTTGAGAAAACCCTGAGGAGCAGAGTGTGAGGTTATCCAGTTAGGCCTAGAATTAACCCTTTAGTGACTTGAGCATGGGACCTTGGGGATGGCCAGAGTAGCGAGTGGGAAGATGTGGAGCTGAGGGTGAATCAGAGTAGGGTGAGGGGCTGGGGCCCAGGGTTATTTTTCAAGCATTTTTACTCTCTCCTTTGAATCCCTCCCCTGACCCCCAGAGGGTTTCTCTGTGTAGCCCTGGCTGTCCTGGAACTCACGCTGTAGACCAGGCTGGCCTCGAACTCAGAGATCTGCCTGCCTCTGCCTCCTGAGTGCTGGGATTAAAGGTGTGTGCCACCACTGCCAGGCTAATACAAGAAGTTTCATACTTATTTTCTTTTGTTGTTGTTGTTATTTATTATTACTGAGATGAGGGTCTAGTTATGTAGCTCAGGCTGGCCTTCAACTTAATGTGTAGCCGAGGCTGGTCTGGAAGTCATCATCTTTCTGCCTCAGCCTCCCCAGTGCTGGGGTTATACAGGCACATCTCACCACATCTGGTTCAAAATTTATTCCCATTCTTGTTTTTATTTTTGCTTTTCAAGACAACAGTTTCTTTGTGTAGTTTTGGCTGTTCTGGAACTTGATCTGTAGACCAGGCTGGCCTCGAGCTCACAGAGATCTGCCTCCCGAGTACTGGGACTAAAGGTGCACACCACTACTGCCTGGCTTCACATTTCTATTTTTTTGTTTTTCAAGACAGGGTCTCTCTGTGTAGCTTTGAGCCTTTCCCGGAACTCACTCGTTAGCCCAGGCTGGCCTCGAACTCACAGAGATCTGCCTGCCTCTGCTTCCCGAGTGCTGGGATTAAAGGCGTGCGCCACCACTGCCCCACATTTCTATTTTTTAAAAGAGTGTTTATCAGTTTCGTGTGTATGTGTGCATGTGTGTGCATCACGTGTCCACAGGAGCCTGCCCAGGTCAGGAGATGTCAGACTCTGGCACCGGAATTCTGCACAGTTGTGAGCTGCCACCTCAGTGCTGGGGACTGAACAACTCGGGTCCTTCGCAAGAGTAGCAAGCGCTCTTCTTAATGGCTGAGCCACCTCTCCAGCCCCCTAATTCTTATTTCTTATTCTGCCTTCTGCTGGCCCCAAACACTGCCTCTGCTTCCGACTCTTGAGTTCCGAAGCTTTAAGGTTTGGGAAATGGGTGGACTGCTGGGTTTCCAAGGAGATAAGGAGGCATGAAAGGGAGCGCTCAGAGCAGGAGACGTTTGCAGAGGGACATGTGTGTTTCATGTAGGGCGGCTCGGGTCTGGACTCCAGGGGATGACTCCAAAGCCAGTGTTGTGCTGGGTCTGGAGCCCGGGGCTTCATGAATACTAGGTAAGCACTCTGTCCACATTCCTAAGCTCGCTCCTCTCCAGCATTTTTAAAAATTTGAGTTTGGGTTTCATGTCGTACAGGCTAGCATTGACTGCCTCCCCATCCTGCCTCCAGCTCCTGAGTGTCATGAGCCATCAAGCCTGGTTTAATAAAAGAACTTTTAAAGCAGAGGTTCTCAACCTTCCTAACGCTGTGACCCTTTGATACAGTTCCTCATGTTGTGGTGACTCCGACTATAAAATTATTTTTGTTGCCACTTCATAACTGTGATTTTTGCTACTGTTATGAGTTGTAATGTAAATATCTGCGTCTTCTGATGGTCCCTGTGTAAGGGTCGTTTGGTCCCGGAAGTGACCCACATGTTCCGAACTGCTGTTTTAGAGGAAAGCCACAAAGCCACAAGACACCCATCGCTGTTTTCAAAGGCCCACATTGCCCAATGTCCTTACACATCATGGTTACATTGTCACCCTGTGTGAACACTGTCACCCTGTGGGAACCCACCCCACTGGGCATGCCAACCACAGAATGAAGCTTCACTTCCAATAATGACATTTTTTTTTTTGGTTTTTCGAGACAGGGTTTCTCTGTGTAGCTTTGCGCCTTTCCTGGAACTCGCTTTGGAGACCAGGCTGGCCTCGAACTCACAGAGATCCGCCTGGCTCTGCCTCCCGAGTGCTGGGATTAAAGGCGTGCGCCACCACCGCCCGGCGACATTGTCCTATCTTTATTTCAGCTTTGGATATTGTTCCAAGTTCAGGACACACACCTGTAATCCCAGCTTATGGGAGGTGGAAGCAGGACAATCCATAGTTTGAAGTCATCTTCAGCTACATAGTATGAGTTTTGAGACCAGCCTGGGGTATAGTCTGTCAAAACACTAAACAAGGGGCTGAAGAGGTGGCTCAGAGGTTAAGAGCACTGGCTGCTCTTCCAGAGGTCCTGAGTTCAATTCCCAGCAACCACATGGTGGCTCACAACCATCTGTAATGAGATCTGGTGCCCTCTTCTGGCATTACATGCAGATAGAACGTTGTATACATAATAAATAAAAAAACCCCACTAAACAATAAAGAAACAACAACAACAAAATCATTGTGTGTGTGTGTGTGTGTGTGTGTGTTTGTGTTTGTATGTGTGTGTGGTGGAGAGGGAGATAGTGTTGTATGTGTGTGTGGTGGAGAGGGAGATAGTGCCTGGCCACATAGCTCGTGCTGAGCTTGAACGCAGGACAATCCTCACACATATTTTGATCCTTTAAAATGTTTCACCAGGAGCTGGAGAGATGTCTCAGCAGTCAAGAGTAGTTGCCAGAGGACTGGAGTTCAGTTCCTAGCTTCTAGGTAGGGTAGCTCACAACCACCTGTAGCTCCATGGGGGTCCAATGCTCTCCTCTGGCCTTCCAGGGCACCTGGACTAACATACACATAGACATAAACACACACACACACACACACACACACACACACACACACACACTTAAAATAAATCCCATCAATGGTGAGATGGCTTAGCAGGGAAAATGCTCACCCCAGACCTTGGAGACCTGAGTTCTATCCGAAAACCTACATAAAGGTTGAGGGAGACAATGGACTCCACAGAGTTGTCATCTGACTTCCATGCGTGTGCTACGATATGCATGTGGACACACAGATAGGCAAGAATAAATTTTAAAAAATCTCATTGGTGAGGCATAGTGGCGCACACCTTTAACCCTATCTCTTGGGAGGCGGAGGCAGGCAGATCTCTGTGACTTTGAGGCCAGCCTGGTCTACAGAGTGAGACCCTGTCTCAACTCCATCCACCCCCCAATACAGCACTGAAGTTCAGGTATGGCGGGCCTTGCTTGTACTATCATCACTTGGGCAGCTGAGGTAAGAGGAATGTCATGATTTCACTTTGGCTACAGATTGCATTCAAGACCAGCTTGGGTAATTTACCCTGTCTCAAAATAAAAACTACAAATGGCTGGTTATGTAGACCTTCAGCATCTCCATGGAAGAGCTGAGACTCAGAAAGATGGGGTAATGTCCCAGTCCCCTGGGGATGTGACTGCCAACTCACACACTGTCTACCTCTTTGACTCTGCTTAGGAACCCATAAACAAAAGCGCCAACGACTACAGCAATTATGATAACTACCCTGATGAGATCATAAACCTTGATGTGCCTGTGGATGGTGGTCCCCCTCAGCTGTGGCATCCTGAGGATATTGTAGCCCTGATCATCTACTCGGCTGTGTTCCTGGTGGGAGTTCCCGGGAACACCCTGGTGGTGTGGGTGACCGCATTCGAGGTCAGACGTACCATCAATGCCATCTGGTTTCTGAATCTGGCGGTGGCCGACCTCCTCTCCTGCGCGGCACTGCCTGTCCTGTTCGTGGCCCTTATAAAGAATGACGACTGGCCCTTCAGCCCCAAGACCTGTATAATCCTACCCTCACTTATTCTGCTCAACATGTACGCCAGCATCCTGCTGCTGGCCACCATTAGCGCCGATCGTTTCCTGCTGGTATTCAACCCCATTTGGTGTCAGAAGGTCCGAGGGACCAGCCTGGCGTGGATGGCCTGCGGAGTGGCCTGGGTCTTAGCACTGCTTCTCTCCATCCCGTCCTTCCTGTTCCGTGAGGTGTACAAAGAACCCTTCTCAAAGAAGTCTATATGTGGCACTAACTATGGGAAGGGTGGCATCCACAAGGAGAGGGCTGTGACCATCCTGCGGCTGATCATGGGCTTTGTGTTGCCTCTGCTCACGCTCAGTCTCTGCTACACCTTCCTCCTGCTAAGGACCTGGAGTCGCCGGGCCACACGCTCCACCAAGACGCTCAAGGTGGTGGTGTCCGTGGTTACCTGTTTCTTTGTCTTCTGGCTGCCCTACCAGGTCACAGGGACCATGATAGGTTGGCTGCCCCGGTCCTCGCCCACCTTCTTGAAGGTGCAGAGGCTGAACTCCTTGTGTGTGTCTCTGGCCTACATCAACTGCTGTGTGAACCCCATCATCTACGTAGTGGCCGGCCAGAGCTTCCAAGGGCGGCTTCGCAGGTCACTCCCCAGCATCATCCGGAATGTGCTCTCAGAGGACTCTGTGGCCAGGGACAGCAAGTCTTTCACTCGTTCCACGGTGGACACCTCAACCCAAAAGAGTCAGGCAGTGTAGAGGACATACCAGGACACCTCAACCCAAAAGAGTCAGGCAGTGTAGAGGACATACCACCACTGGCCCAGCAGCTCCTTTTCCAGCCCTCCTCTTCCTTGTTTCTTCCTCCTTCTCTTTTTCCTTTTCCTCCTCTCCTGTCTCTTCCTGAATCCTGGGATTATATGTTGTAGAATATCATTCCGGAGTGTGTGACTTTTGTTTGTTTAACTCTGTGAAGCTGTGTTACTGTGCCTGTCTAGAACACCTGGTGGTCTAATAAAGAACTGAATGGCCAATAGTGAGGCAGGAGAAGGGATACGCGGGGCTGGCAGGCAGAGAGAATATACAGAAGGCGAAATTTGGGATGCAAAAAGAAGTATCCAGAGAAGGAGGCGGACTCCAGGGGCCAGCCACCCAGCTCCACAGCCAGCCAAGGACTAAGAGTAAGATTGACAGAAGTAAGAGAACGGGAAAAGCTGAGAGGCAAAAGGTAGACAGGATAATTTAAGTTAAGGAAGACTGACAAGAAACAAGTCAAGCTAAGGCTGACATTTATAATTAAGAATAAGCCTCCGTCGTGTGATTTATTTGGGAGTTGGGTGGTGAGCTCCCCCCCCAAAAGAGCAAAAACAAACAACAGCAATTATAGGAATAAATTCCTTTGAAGAGAAACATCACATTAAGATATTACTTGGCTTTCGTTTCTAAGAGAGACCTTTGCTGTACTGTCCACTGGCTTGCCTGGGCAGATGCACATGTAATATGATGACCTCTGGGGGCAGGGTAACCAGAGAACAAGAGAATTTCGTGTTATTCATTCTTCTTCTTCTTCTTCTTCTTCTTCTTCTTCTTCTTCTTCTTCTTCTTTTTTAATGGCACTGGGAATGGAATCCAGAGCTCACAAATGCCACTCAAGTAAACTACCACTGGGCTGTGTAACCCCAGACTCTAGGCAACCAGGAACCATCCAACATCTTCTCTTTCTTTCTTTCTTTCTTTCTTTCTTTCTTTCTTTCTTTCTTTCTTTTTTTTTTTTGACACAAGGTCTCATGTAGCCTCGTTTGACCTTGGCCCGATCCTCCTGCTTCCGTCCCCCAAGTGTTGTGATTATAGGCCTGTGCCACTGGGTCTAACCCATCCTTCATTTCTACAATGTTGTCTCTTCATGAATGGTATTCAGTGGAATCCAAGCTTGGTAAAAAACAACTGTGCATGGCTTACATGATAAAGATCTAAAAAAAAAAAGGTACAAAAAATGTGTTATTTAATTTTTAAAGAGCATTTATTTATTTATTTTATGGGGGATGGTGCTGGGCACATGCCATGGCGTATGTGTGGAGGCCAGAGGACAACTTGTTGGAAATGGTTCTCATTTCAATCACGAGGGTCCCAGGAATTGAACTCAGGTCATCAGGCTTGCTGGCAAGCACCTTTCCCTGCTGAGTTATATCATGGGCCACAAATGTGCTCTTTTGTAATGTGTCATCTCAGCTTAGAGAACACATGCACGAGAGTGTATGAGTTGGCTAGAAAATACGTCTGGAACTACCCCAGAAGTATGAGGCAATCGGGTAAATGGTTTTGAATTTTCTGGTCAGCACACTAAAAAAGGGAAAAAGAAAGATTCAATAAGAGAAAACAGGCTCAAGCCTGTACCCCAGCACCTGGGAGCCTCAGGAACAAGAACTGAGCATTAGAAGCCAGCCTGGGTTATCCAGGGAGACCCACAAAGTCTCACGAAGTCCAAACAAATAATAAATGAAGTAAGATACTGGAGTCTGGCTCTGCCAGGTCCTCCCTTCTTCCAAGTGGATCTGTGACCATTGGCTTCTACCTCTGTTTCCCTAGTGACACTTCTTTATGGTGACACTGACCTCACCAGAACTTTTTGTTTTGTTTTGTTTTTGTTTTCGAGACAGGGTTTCTCTCTGTAGCCCCAGCTTTCCTGGAGGAACTCGCTCTGTAGTCCAGGCTAGCCTTGAACTCACAGAGATCCACCTGCCTCTGCCTCCCAAGTGCTGGGATTAAAGGTGTGTGCACCACACCCGACTTTCTTCTGTTTTTTGGATGGTGTCTACGGGGTTGAGATTTGTTTTTGAGACAGGATCTCATCCAGGCTAGCCTTATGCTGGGTATGGAGCTGAGGCTGATCTTGAACTTCTGATACTTCTGCCTCCACATGTTGGGATTTAGGTGTGCACACCACCCCACCCCGAGTTGTCTCTCTCTTGTGATTTTCTCACTCCTGACCTCCTCACCTCCTCACTCATGTCCCAGATGTCTTCTGCAAACCTCTTCCTCCCCTTGCTTCTCCATTCCAGGAAAAACCACGCCGGAAAAACCACGCCGGCCCTCTCAGTCCACCCAGTGGAGACCCACCCTCCTTCTTAGCACACACCCGGCTGCTCCAGGTCCTGTCTTCTCCCTCTTGGGTCCATGCCTCATCTCTCCCCTGTCTCCTGGCTGTCCATCCTTGCTCCCATTCCGTCTTCTTGCCAAGTGTCCCCTCCTTCAGGGAGTCCCCTGTGACCACCCCCCTTGCTTCCCACAAGCATCCCACCCCAAATCTTTGTCCCTGACCACTTTTGAGCTTCCTGGTTCAGAGAGTAAGCAGTATATCCAGAATGACATGCTGTTTTAAGAGTTGGTCCTGGGTGGGAGGGGGAGGGGGACAGCTAGAAAGATGGATCAGTGATTAAGAGTACTTATTGTTCCTTTAGAATAGTGGTTCTCAACCAATAAGTCACAGCCCCTCTGTCAAACCTCTAAATCCAAAAATATATATATTTTGGTTTTTCGAAACAGGCTTTCTCCGTGTAGTTTTGGTTCCTGTCCTGGATCTCGCTCTGTAGACCAGGCTGGCCTGAAACTCACAGAGATCTGCCTGGCTCTACCTCTCAAGTGCTGGGATTAAAGGCGTGCACCACCACTGCCCGGCCCCAAAATACTTTTAATTAATTTATTTTTTATTTTATGTGCATTGGTGTTTTGTCATGGGTGTTGGATCGCTTGGAATTGGAATTACAGACAATTATGAGCTGCCATGTAGGTGCTGGGACTTGAACTCGGGTCCTCTGGAGGAGCAGTCTGTGGTCTTAACTACTGAGTCCTCTTTCGAGCCTCCTCCAAAAAATATTTGCATCATGATTCATAACAGTAGCAAAATTACAGTTATGAAGTAGCAACAAAAATAATTTTATGATTGGGGGTCACCACAACAAGAGACCGTATTAAAGGGTCGCAGAATTAGGAAGGTTGAGAACTGCTGTTTTAGAAGATCTGGTTCAGTTCCCAGCATCGCATAGTGTCTCCCAATGGTCTGTAACGGCCTCCATGCACACCAAGCACACCCATGGCGCAAATACTTGCAGGCAAAACACCCATACATATAAAACAAAAAGAAATATTAAAAAAGAGAGCTGGGCTCAGGATAGGATGTAGTTCAGTAGGTAGGGTCCTGGCCTAGCATGCATGAAGCCTGGGGTTCAGTCGCCAACATTGAATAAAACCCTGCATGGTGGCAGGGTGTGGTGGCACATGCTTTCAATTCCAGCACTCCAGACACAGAGGCAGGCAGATTTCTGGGAGTTTGAGGCCAACCTGGTCTACATAGTGAGTTCCAGGTCAGCTAGGGATACATAGTGAGATTTGGTCACAAAACAGCAAAACACACACACACACACACACACACACACACACACACACACACACGCGCGCGTGCGCACGCTCAACCCTGCATGATGGCACACACCAGTAATCTCAATACTTAGGAGGTGGACGCTGGAGGCTCAGTTATTGGAGGTCTTTCTCTGCTACACAGTGAATCTGTGGCTAGCCTGGGCTACATGAGATACTGCCTGTCTCAAATACCGCGCCCCCCCAAAAAAAATCCCAGCTAGGCATGGTGACACACAACTTTTTTGTTTTGTTTTGTTTTGTTTTTGAGACAGGGTTTCTCTGTGTAGTTTTGGATACATTCCTTGAACTCGATCTGTAGACCAAGGCTGGTCTCGGACTCACAGAGATCCACCTGCCTCTGCCTCCTGAGTGCTGGGATTAAAGGCACGCAGGTGACACACAGCTTTAATCTCAGCACTTGGAGCCAGGTGGAGCTCTGTGAGTTTGGGCTACACAGAGATCCCCTGTGAGGGGCTGGAGAGATGGCTCCGTGGTTTAAGAGCACTGGCTGCTCTTCCAGGGGACCCAAGTTTGGCTCCCAGCATCCACATGGTGGCTCACAACTGTCTGTAACTCTAGTTCCAGGGGATTTGATGCCCTTTTCTGGCCTCCACAGGCATACAAACAAGACACTCATACACCATATGGTAAAAAAAAAAAAAAAAAAAAAAGTTAAAAAAAAGAAAATAGAAAGATCTGGACATACATCAGGTGATGGCCGTAGAGGGGATCCAGGTGGTGACTCCAGGCAGCTGGGGTTAACTAACTCTGCCCCAAACAGAAGTTGGCAGAGAGTCCCTGGGATTGCCAAATGGTGTGGCCTGCGGAATCTGCTTTGTCAACAGGGCTTGGAAGAGGAAGTGACCAGGGAAGGAAGTGGGCTGAGAGCTTGGTGGACTCTAGTGTTTTCTCTCCCCTCCCCCAGCCCCAGCCTTCTGCACCCTTCGGTCTGGCACACCCATCTGTTCTTCAGATGCAGGGCTCCAAAGCCTGAGGCCAGAGCCTTCCCTTGTCCTGGTGACCTCTGGGACCCTCAGACTGCTCACATCCAGGAAGCTAGTAGATTGTATTAGAGTCTTCTGGGATGAACTGTGAGGGTCTGGGAGATGGCTCAGTGGGTAGTGTTTGCCCTTCAAGCATGAGGATGTGAATCCAGCCCCAGAATCCATGTACAAAGGTAGGCACAGTGGTGAGGACTTGTAACCTCAGCACAGCGGAGGTGGATCTCTAAGGCTTGCAGCTGGCCTAGGCTGATCCCAGTGAGAGCTCCTGTCTCAAAAACCGAGGTGGAAGAAAAGGAGGGGCCTGGAAAGATGGTTCAAAGGTGTGGGCCACCATGCCCACTGGCAAGCACTCAACAGCTGAGCTGTAGCTCCAGCGACTGTTTATGTATTTTATTAACCTATATAAAATAACATTTGATATGTGATCAGCATAAAAATATCCTTGAGTCTGAGGGTGTGGCTCAGTGGTAGAGCCCCTGCCTAGAATCCCCCAGTGAGGGGCTGGGGTGTGGCTCAGTGGTAGAGTCCCTGCCTAGAATCCCCCAGTGAGGGGCTGGGGTGTGGTTCAGTGGTAAAGCCCCTGCCTAGAATCCCCCAGTGAGGGGCTGGGGTGTGGCTCAGTGGTAGAGCCCTTGCCTAGAATCCCCCAGTGAGGGGCTGATGGTGTGGCTCAGTGGTAGAGCCTCTGCCTAGAATCCCCCAGTGAGGGGCTGGGGTGTGGCTCAGTGGTAGAGCCCCTGCCTAGAATCCTCCAGTGAGGGGCTGGGGTGTGGCTCAGTGGTAGAGCCCCTGCCTAGAGTCCCCCAGTGAGGGGCTGGGGGCGTGGCTCAGTGGTAGAGCCCCTGCCTAGAATCCCCCAGTGAGGGGCTGAGGATGTGGCTCAATGGTAGGGCTCTTCCATAATATGTTGAGGTCCTGGATTTTAAGGATATAACTGAAAACACTTGGTTTCATATGTTTTTTTCTCCACTAACTCTTCACATTCTTTGTCTCTATCATTGAACCCCAAGCTCCTCACTGCCCGTTATTAACTGAATGATGAATGTCCCACATAAGCTCTTACATTTGACCAGTTGTTGGTGCTGTTTGAGGAGGTTATGGAACTTTGAGAAATTGGAGCCTTGCTGGAGGAAGTAGGTCACTGGGGGTGGGCTCTGGGGGGATTTGTATTCTCACCTCACTTCCTGAATCCTTTCTTTGTGTTCTGTGTGTGGGTGAAAACGTGATCAACCAGCTTCCTGTTCCACCCTGCCTGCTGCAATGGCTTCTTGACTTTATTGACTAACCCTCTAGAACCATAAGCCAAATTAAACTCTTTCTTCCGTAAATTGCTTTTGGTCATGGTATTTTATTACAGCTCAGGAAATAACCAATACACTAGAAGATTCTAGGCAGGTGCTCTACCACTGAGCCACACCCCAGCCCCTCACTGGGGGATTCTAGGCAGGGCTCTACCACTGAGCCACACTCCCAGCCCCTCACTGGGGGATTCTAGGCAGGGGCTCTACCACTGAGCCACACCCCTAGCCCCTCACGGGGAGATTCTAGGCAGGGGCTCTACCACCTAGCCATGCTCCAGGACTTTTATCATCTTGGCACATTTGTTGACCAGGTAATTTCCCATGAAACTTTACTTGAGATGTAGAGAACACAGAGGCCTCTCGGAATGAGAGAGGCCTGGATCACAGAGTCTGCCGCTTCTTGACCCAGAAGCAGCTTCCTCTAACAACATGACTTAACACTCTAAATACCAGTGGAAGAATTCATGACCACATCCCCTCAAGGCCTTAAGCATGGCTCAGAGAGAAATATGACATCAAAAACTGCTGAGTGAAGAGATTCCAATGTCACGGTTGAGGCCATGTCTTCTTTTTTGTTTGTTTCTTTGTTTCTTTTCTTTTTTTTTTTTTGTTTTTTTTTTTTTTGTTTTTTCGAGACAGGGTTTCTCTGTGTAGCTTTGCGCCTTTCCTGGATCTCGCTCTGTAGACCAGGCTGGCCTCGAACTCACAGAGATCCGCCTGCCTCTGCCTCCCGAGTGCTGGGATTAAAGGTGTGCGCCACCACCACCCGGCTTCTTCTTTTTTTTTTTTTCAGGACAGGGTTTCTCTGTGTAGCCCTGGCTGTCCTGGAACTCACTCTGTAGACTAGGTTGGCCTTGAACTCAGTGATCCACCTGCCTCTGCCTCCTAAGGCTGGGACTAAAGGCGTGCACCACCATCATCTGGTGAGGCCATGTCTTCTTGCTTAGTATCCTAAGCCTGCAGCATGTGTGTGGGTGTGTATTTTGAGATAGTGTGCTCTAGAATTGGGGACGCTTTTAATCCCAGCACTTGGGAAGCTGAGGCAGGCAAATCTCTGTGAGTCTGAGTCACCCCGGGCTACATGAGACTCTGTCTCAAACAAACAAGACAAAACCAAAACCAGCCACTATTGGTCGACTTCTTTTGCTGTCATTACTGTTTTTTTTTCATTTTAAGTCCGCATGCCTGGGAGTCACAGTTTGCATACGAAGGTCAGAGAACAGCCTTATTCTAGACCTTCAGCTTCTACTCTGTTAGAGACAGTCTCTTGTTGCTTGCAGTGGCAGAGGCCAGGCTAGCTGGCCCACATGTTTCCTGGGATTCTCCTGTCTCCCCTGACTATCTCCACCTACGAATGCTGGAATTACATACACGTGCTACTGCATCTGACTTTTATGTGGCTTCCAGCAATTCAACCTTAGGTCCACATGCTTGTGTGACAAGTATGTCCCCACCTACCCACTACCACCTACCCACCTACCCAGTGTTCTGTGACAGTGCCTGGCTGTGTAGACCAGACAGGTCTCCAGCTTGAGATCTTCCTTGCCTCTGCCTCCAGAGTCTGCAATGACAACATGCTCTCCCACACCTGCTAATGTCTTTCCATTTTACAGGTGAAAAAAAAAAAATGGAGGCCCAGAGAGGGGCAGGACTTGCATTTTAGGTTCTATGGAAGCCTCAGGACCTGGGCTGGACTTCTTGATCTTTCTGAATAGGGTTTTAACTCTGGGCTAGCTTCCTCAGAACATTTGAGGAAGGAAAAATCTTTAAGAATCTGTGGCGACAGACGGGAGGTCAGGAGTGGGTCAGCTGGTAGCTAGTATTTACTGCAGAAACTTAGGGGCTTTGCGGGGCTGGGGATAGGTGGGAGGTGATTTCAAAGATAGCCCTCTAGACCTTGTGGGTCAAAGTCCACACAGATCTGGCTTCCAGGAAGCTGAGGGTGGAGACACTGTCCACCTCTCCACACTTCAGGCTTTTCCGACCTTTCCCGTCTGTGGCTTAATTTGTGACTCATGGGAGGAAGAAGAGACGAAGAGACAAATATTCCCCTGAGGCTGGGAGGAGGCCACGCCTGTTTTTCCTGGTTAAGAAGGTTTCACCGGGGCCCTCAGAGAATCCCATAGGATCTAGGGAAACAGGTTGGATCGCTGAGACTCTCCAGCTGCTGTCCCTGGTGGAGAGACCCTGGGCCTCCCAGAAGCTGCTGTGGCCTGACGGTGTGCTTGCAAGAGGCATTTGACCAATTTGGGATCAGTTGGAAGAGAAGGTAAGGGGGGGAGGCAGGAGGGAGAGAGGAGTGGAGGGCTTCATGATTTTAACTTCCTAGAAGGATTCACTTAGATATCTTGAAAATATATATGTGTGTGTTATATATATATATATATATATATATATATATATATATATATATATATATTTTTTTTTTTTTTTTTTTTCTGAGACAAGATCTCATGTTGCCCAGGCTGTCCTCAGACTCGATCTGTGGCTGAGGATGGTCTTGCACACCTGAATGTCCTGCCTACATCTCCAGAGTGCTGGGATTGCAGGCATGAGCCATTATACACAGTTTATGCAGTGCTTGGGATAGAACACAGGACTTCGTGCATGCCAGGACGCACTCTACCAGCTGAGGGAGCCACACCCTCGGCCCTCTAGATAAAAATTATCATCAGGGCTTGGGAAAACAAGTCAGAGCCCCAAATACGTGGTACCAGCTAGGTCAGTCCAGTAGAAAATGTCCAATAAAGCAGGTAAGTGTTCAGTCACACTGTGCAGTGCGGGACACCATGACCTTCGGGGATTTCCAGGTTGGGGCCCAGTCCTCCAAAAGTCAATGTGTCTGGCGAGCAAGCCCTCACAATCCATGTTCCTGCTTCCTTGGACAGCAAGGGTCACTTCAGGCCAAAAGGGAACTTACGCACGTGCACAGAGGTGTGTGCAGGTCGTAACTAGGCAACTCTGAGGCTTCTCGTAAACGGAGCACATTCCAGAAGAGTATTATCTGAGTCTGTTTCCCAGCATAAGAATATGCCAGTCCAATTCTTATTTCCAGCACAGAGGTACTCTCCCCACATTTTTGCATTATTTTTTTCTTTAAAAGTATTTTGTGATTCTCAGATATTGTCTTCAAATTATTTTGTTAATAATTTGTTTGTGTGTAGCCAGGTGGTGGTGGTGCCCACCTTTAATCCCAGCACTCAGGAGGCAGAGGCAGGTGAATCTCTGTGAGTTCGAGGCCAGCCTGGTCTACAGAGCGAGATCCAGGACAGGCACAAAAACTACACAGAGAAACCCTGTCTCAGAAAAAAAAAAAAGTTTGCTTGTGTAGTAGCTCAAGGGAGTGCCTTTCTTTCTAAATCGCATTTACTTATTTATTGCATGTGCACATGGGTGTCTGTACCACAGCCTGCGTACAGAAGCCAGAGGACAACATACAGAACTCAGTTGTGTTCTTCTGCTGCGTGCGCGTGCGCGTGCGCGTGCGTGTGCGTGTGCGTGTGTGTGTGTGTGTGTGTGTGTGTGTGTGTGTGTGTGTTCCGGGAATCGAACGCAGGTCATCAGGCTTGCAGGATGAGCACTTTATCCATTGAGCCAACATTCTCAGACCCCAAGTGGCTTCTTAGCCTCCTTTAGACTTCAGTTTTCTAATTCTTTCACTCACCAAATGCCACATGAACGCCAAGGACTGCTCTAGATATCAGGAACACACTGGAGCCCACACGGGGTGGAGCCCAAGCTCTGGGAAATGGGGATAATTATAATTTCCATGTCTAGGATGGTCACGACAGTCATTTCTGAAACATCATACAGACACAGTGGACATCAGTGCTCTCTCTCTCTCTCTCTCTCTCTCTCTCTCTCTCTCTCTCTCTCTTCCTGAGACAGGAGCTCCTGTAGCCCACTTGGCCTCAAGCTCAAGTGCTGTGGCCACAGGAATGTGTCACCGTGTCCAGTTTATGTGGTGCTGGTAAACACTCTTCCAGCTGAGTCATGTCCTCAGCCCTATTTTCTGGTTTTCAGAGACAGGGTCTCGTGGCATAGCCTAAACTAGCCTGGAACTTGGTATGTAGACCAGACTGGCCTCACACTCATGGCAATCCTCCTGCCTCAGTCTCCTAAGTGTTGAGATTTCAGGAATGTGTCCCATGCCCAGGTTTTCCTGTTTTGTTGCATTTTTGCATATGAAACAACATGTTTCATTATGACATTTTATATATATATCCATCCCTACCAACCTCTCTTTTCTCATCAGCTTGTATATTATTATTATTATTACTATTACTATTGAGACAGAGTTTCTCTATGTAGCTCTTGCTGTCCTAGAACTCACTATGTAGACCAAGCTGGTCTCACATTCATAGAGATCCACCTGCCTCTGCTTCCAGAGGGCTGAGGTTAAAGGTGTGAGCCAGTATGCCCAGTTTATAATTGAAAGTTTCAACTTGGAGTTGAGGAAATGGCTCAGTTGTTAAGAGCATGTAGTGTTCTTTCAGAGGACCTAAGTTCTGTTCCCAGCACCCATCAATCATGTCAGGTGACTCAGAACCACCTGCTTCTCCAGTTCTAGGAAGTCTGACCCCCTTTCTGATCCCCACAGGCAACTGCATACATGTGGCATGCACTTAAACAGACACATGCCGGTATTCATGAATTAAAAGTCATGCGTGGTAGACCAAGCTTCTTTTTTTTTTTTTTTTTTTCTGAGACAGGGTTTCTCTGTGTAGTTTTGGAGCCCATCCTGGATCTCGCTCTGTAGACCAGGCTGGCCTTGAACTCACAAAGATCTGCCTGGCTCTGCCTCCCCGAGTGCTGGGATTAAAGTTTCCTGTGCCACCACCGCCCAGCTAGACCAAGCTTTTAAGCCCAGCACTCGGGAGGCAGAGGTAGGCAGATCTCTGTGAGTTTGAGGCCAGTCAGTCTACATAGTAAATCCCAGGCCAGCAGTGATAGACAGAAAGGCCATGTCTCAAAAAAAAAAAAAAAATCAAAGTAGTAATTTGGGGGCAAGATGACTCAGTAGGTAAACGCACTTGCCGCCAAGCCTGACAGTTGGTATTTGATCCCGAGACCTCACTTGGTGGAAGGAGAACACTGACTCCCATAAAGTGTCCTCTGACCTCCACTGTGAATTTACCATGCAAGCATACTTGTGCAAGCATGTGTGCATGTAAGAGCACACACACACACACACACACACACACACACACACACACACACAAATACATATGTAGAAACAGTGACAATACTATTTGGTATATAGTATATAGAATCCAATAAATATAACTGATTTATTGTAAAAGACAACAATGAGGCCGGGCGGTGGTGGCGCACGCCTTTAATCCCAGCACTCGGGAGGCAGAGGCAGGCGGATCTCTGTGAGTTCGAGGCCAGCCTGGGCTACAGAGTGAGTTCCAGGACGGCCAGGGCTACACAGAGAAACCTCGTCACAAAACAAAACGACAACAATGGCACTGGGTACAGAGGGGTCCATTTGTAACCCCAGCACCAGAGGGCAGATAGGAAGACCTCTTGTGCTTCCTGGCTCTTCTTACTCCATTTGGCAAACTTGAGGTTCAATGAGACACTCTGTCTCAAGAAAATGGAAGGGCTGAGAAGTTGGCTCAGTGGGAGAGCACTGAGTTAAGTGGGAATGGGAGAGAGAGAGAGAGAGAGAGAGAGAGAGAGAGAGAGAGAGACAGACACAGAGAGAGAGACAGAGACAGACAGACAGACAGAGAGAGTGAATGCTGGAATCATTCCTGTCTCTGTTTACAGACAAAATACCACAGGCCGAATGTCTTGAGTATGGAAACTGCCCTGGATTGTTATCAGTCATAGTTGTACAGGGTGGGGTCAGAGAAGGGAGGAGAGGGTGTGTATATACTTGAAAACAGCAGCTAATACACACAGACACACACACAGATAAACACACGGACACACACACACAGACACACACACAGATAAACACACGGACACACACACACAGACACACACAGAGACACACAGAGACACACAGACACACACACAGATAAACACACGGACACACACACACAGACACACACAGAGACACACAGACACACAGGGACATACACACAGATAAACACACGGACACACACACACAGACACACACACAGATAAACACACAGACACACACAGAGACACACACAGACACACACACAGACACACACAGAGACACACAGAGACACACAGACATACAGACACACACACAGATAAACACACGGACACACACACAGACACACAGACACACACAGACACACACAGACACACACACATACACACACACAGACACACACACAGATAAACACACATACAAACACACAGACACACACACAGATAAACACACAGACACACACACAGACACACACACACACAGATAAACACACGGACACACACACAGACACACACACAGATAAACACACAGAGACACACAGAGACACACAGACACACACACAGACACACACACAGACACACACACAGATAAACACACAGACACACACACAGACACACACACACAGGCGCACACACAGACACACAGACACACACACAGACACACACACAGACACACAGACACACACATACAGACACACACACAGATAAACACACAGACACACACACAGATAAACACATGGACACACACACAGACACACACACACAGGCACACAGACACAGACACACACACACACAGGCACACAGACACAGACACACACAGGCACACAGACACAGACACACACACAGGCACACAGACACACACACAGACACACACACACACAGGCGCACACACACACACAGACACACACACAGACACAGACACAGGCACACACACACACACACACACACACACACATGCGCGCGCGCACACGCTCACCCCTTGTTTGCTGTGAACCAGCACTGGGGCAGCCATTTTCTCCACAGCAGATCTGTTGAATACATCGAATATTCCCAGCACTCTTTAAGGTGGGTTACTTGATTGTTCCCTTTTACAGACTGAAGCACAGAGAGGTTTAGGATACTTGCTGAAGGACACACAGCTGTTGAAGCTTTGATTTTCATTCTTTTGTTATTTTTTTTTATTGCTTGTTTTGCTTTTTTTTTTTTTTTTGAGACGGGCTCTGACCTTATAGCACAGCACAGGTTGGCCTTAAAATCATGGCATTCCTCCTGCCTCAACCTCGGAGTGCTGGGATGACAGGTGAGTTTTTAAAAACCAGGTCCAGTTACTCTTAAGGATGGAAAAATACCCAGAAAAGTGGCTTGGCCCCTTAGCTGGCTACCTGGCAGAGCTGAGGGTGTCCCAACTTCCGCCACGTCCTTCCTGTTTTGACACTGTTGGCCGTGGCTCTGGGCAGTGCCAGACAACCCATAATAGTCAGATGAGAGCGGCACGTTCCAGCCACTCTGACATGGGGTTGAGTGTCCCCTCCCACCTAGGTCCTGTTCTCCCCAGCGCATCTGTGACACGAATGTGTTTCTTTTTCTCTTTTTAATCCTGGTGTGATCAGACACCGGACGGCCTGGGAACCAAACCTGGGTCCTCTGGAACGTTAGTCAATGCTCTTTCCCCATGGATGTGTTTCTTATGCATTAACTGGGTCCCAGAGGAGGATATGGACGGAGCCAGTGGTGACTGACATCCTAAGTCACAGAGTTGGTTCAGGGCCACAAAGTATGTGAGGCCATCTAGCTTCCCAGATTCTCATATCTAGGGGTGGTAGTACTTCGGGACTTGGGCCTAGGAACATTTTGAGGTTTATTTATTTATTATGTAGACAGTGTTCCTCTGCCTGCATGTATGCCTGACCACCAGAAGAGGGCACCAGATCTCATTATGGATGGTTGTGAGACACCACGTGGTTGCTGAGAATTGAACTCAGGACCTCTAGAAGAGTAGCCAATGCTCTTAACCTCTGAGCCATCTCTCCAGCCTCTAGGAACATTTTGTAATTCAGTTCTGTCTTCTACTCAGCTGACTGATTTTAAAGTAAATTTCTCATCCTCTCTGTGCCTCCGGTCAACTGTAGAATCAGTTTAACAAGACAGTATCAAAACTGGAGGGTTGATGGGATGCTTAGGTGATACAATGTTGAAAGGTGTTTGGAGCCATGCCTGGAACACACACAAAATGCTTAATGAATGGTGTCTTCTGATACGCTAAAACTATTATTTTTGTTGGATCAGGTCATTTTGTTACTGTTTTTAAATTTTAAAATGATTTTTAATGTGTGTGTGTGTGTGTGTGTGTGTGTGTGTGTGTGTGTGTGTGTGTGTGAATGCACCTGAGTACATGTACCACAGAGTCCAGGAGAGGGCGTCAGATCCTCTGGAGCTAGAGTACAGACACCTGGGAGCTGTCCAGTGCCCCCTGCAGGAGCAGTAGTTAAGAGAACTTGCTGCTAGGTTTGGTTCCTAGAACCCTCAGGGTGGCTCACAACTGTCTGTAACTCCAGTTTCAGGGGATCCAGTGTCTTCTTTTGACCTCCATGGACACCAAGCATGCATGTGGTGCACATACACACATTCAGAAGAACACTGATACACATCAAATAAATAAATCTTAAAAAAAACCCAAACAACAACAACAACAAGAAAAACACAAAGAAATGGGGGTTGTGGTAGGAGCCGGATAGATGGCTCAGTTGTGAGCTGCCATGGGGTTGCTGGCACAGAACCTGGGTCCTCTACAAGAGCAACAAGTGCTCTTAACTGTGGATCCGTCTCTCCAGCACCTCCCTCTTTGACACAGTGTCTTGTGTAGTGTATAGCTTACGGTGGCTTTGAACTCCTGATCTTTCTGCCCCCACCCTAAAGCTCTGCAGTTACAGGAGGGCAGGACTAACCACGCTCCATTGAGATAGCATTTTGCTATGTAAACCCTGACTGACCTAGTAATCACTATGTAGCCAAGCTGGCTTGGAACTCACGGCAATCCTCCTGCCTCACATCTTGAGTGCTGAGACTACAGGAGCATGCCATCATGGCTGGCTTGCTTTCACTTATCCATTTTCTTTCTCTTCTACTCCATTCCAGCCACAATGACCTTGCTGTTCCTTGAACACACCCATCATGCTTTATCTCATTTTAGAGCCTCCTCCTCATCTCCCTCAATTCTTTTAGTTTCTGCTCAAATGCTACTACGTTCCTTTACCATCTATGTGCAATTGCACCACAGCCTCCTTCTCTGGGATTGTTTTCTTTCTACAGCAATTTTTTTTGAGGCAGGGTCTCATGAAGCCCAGGCTGGCCTCTAACTATACAGCCAAGGCTGGCCTTGGTACTTCTTCCTCATTCAACTAGTACGTCTTGGAAAATACTGCGAAGCTCTTGTCTGTATCTTCACTCCTTGGTTTTTCCCCTTGGAATATCAGCTGTAAGGAAACAGATTTTGGACTGTGCCTTAGTCCTTGGATTTAGACCCAGAACAACAATAAAAATGCTCGAGAGCTGGGTGTGGTGTTCAGCCTTAAAATCCAAGCACTTGGGAAGTAGAAGCAGAGGGATCAGGAGTTCATAGTCATTCTTGGCTACCCAGCATGTGTGAAACTAGCCTGAGCTACATGAAAACCTTTTCCAAAGAACAAAAAGTACCTGGGAGCTGTGTTTGTGAATAAACAAACCATAGGGAATGCAACGTTCTGTTCTTCCTGCGTTCCCAATGTTAATACTACTGAAACAATTGCTCCAAGTGGATTTTATTTTATTTGTAAGAATTTACTCCTGCATTTATTCACTGAGCATGCTACCATGCCTTATTCTTGGGATGTCTTTCTGTATGCTGTGAATATGTGTGGCTCCCATTGGATAATAAATAGAGCTGCATTGGCCTATGGCAGGGCAGGATACAGTTAGGCAGTACATTCAAACTGAAGATGAGCTGAAGAAGGGCGGAGTCAGGAGAGACTCCACCAAAGGAGCAACAAGATGCCAGCAGATCGGTAACGCCACGGCCACGTGGCAACATATAGATTAATAGGAATGGGTTAATTTAAGATGAAAGAGCTAGCTAGCAAGAAGCTAAAGCCATAGGCCATACAGTTTGTAACTAGTATTGAGCCTCCGAGTGATTATTTTATAAGCAGCTTCAAGAGTTTGGGTGGGAGAGATTTGTCCGGACCTCAGGGCTGGGCAGGACAGAGAAACTTGCAGCTGCATTGCTGGGATTTTGATTTTTGGAACTCCAAGAGCTTGGGTGTTCTAATGCATTAGCATTCAGGATCTATATGTTCTAATCTGCCATGGGGTTCTAAAACTGCACCTTAGCCTTCCAGGATAGGCATGAGCTAGGATTCTAGTGTTTTAAGGGATTGTTTAGGGTTCCAGCAATCCAATATTCTGACAGGCTGGAGTTTTAAGACAGTGACGTCCTAGAATTCCAAGATACAAGGACGGAATGCAGCTCAGTTTTAGAGCGCCTGCCTAGAATGCCCCAGTGAGGGGCTAGGGGCATGGCTCAGTGGTAGAGCCCTGCCTAGAATCCCCCAGTGAGGGGCTGGGGGTGTGGCTCAGTGGTAGAGCCCTGCCTAGAATCCCCCAGTGAGGGGCTGGGGGTGTGACTCAGTGGTAGAGCCCCTGCCTAGAATCCCCCATTGAGGGGCTGGGGGTGTGGCTCAGTGGTAGAGCCCCTGCCTAGAATCCCCCAGTGAAGGGCTGGGGTGTGGCTCAGTGGTAGAGCCCCTGCCTAGAATCCTTCAGTGAGGGGCTGGGGGTGTGGCTCAGTGGTAGAGCCCCTGCCTAGAATCCCCAGTGAGGGGCTGGGGTGTGGCTCAGTGGTAGAGCCCCTGCCTAGAATCCCCCAGTGAGGGCCTGGGGTGTGGCTCAGTGTTAGATCCCCTGCCTAGAATCCTTCAGTGAGGGGCTGGGGTGTGGCTCAGTGGTAGAGCCCCTGCCTAGAATCCTTCAGTGAGGGGCTGGGGTGTGGCTCAGTGGTAGAGCCCCTGCCTAGAATCCCCAGTGAGGGGCTGGGGTGTGGCTCAGTGGTAGAGCCCCTGCCTAGAATCCTTCAGTGAGGGGCTGGGGTGTGGCTCAGTGGTAGAGCCCCTGCCTAGAATCCCCAGTGAGGGGCTGGGGTGTGGCTCAGTGGTAGAGCCCCTGCCTAGAATCCCCCAGTGAGGGGCTGGGGGTGTGGCTCAATGGTAGAGCACCTGCCTGGCACCTGTGAGGACCTGGCTTCAATCCCAGTACTTTGTGGTGTGTAAAGAGTTGTGTACTAGAATTTCAAGATGTACACAAGTCTTAGCATTTCTGGAATTCAGTTTGATGTTCTCATATTCTGGAATTCCATGTGCTAATGAGATAATTCTTTCTTTCTTAATTGTTTCTTTTCCTGTGATAAAATATTCAACAGCCGGATATGGTGGCATACGTTTTTGTTTTTTTTTGTTTTTTGTTTTTTTAAATCCCAGCACTTGGGAGGCAGAGGCAGGTGGATCTCTGTGAGTTTGAGGCCAGCCTGGTCTACAGAGCAAGTTTCAGGACAGCCAGGGCTGTTACACAGAGAAACCCTGTCTTGAAAAACAAAACAAAAGAAAAAAGAAACTAGTGATGAATGTATGCCACTGTCCAGAACGCTTTTCCCACTTATTTTTTTAATCTCATTTAAAAATCTTTATTTTTACTTTATATATATGTGTAAGTGTGTGTATGTCACTTGGCACATGTGTGGAGGTCAGAGCATAACTTTCTGGAGTCAGGTCCCTCCCACAATTAACATGGACGTTCTCACATCAGTTAGCACAACAAAGATAGACCCCCCATCTCCCAGATGCTTCCAGAATTTGTCAAGTTACCAGTTGACAATAACCATCACAGAATACTGGTACCCTGGAGTGTAGGCACCCTAACACCACAGCATTGTCTTCTCTAGCCCTATCCCGGAGCCTCTGGGTCAGCTCTGTCCCGGAGCCGCTAGGTCAGCTCTGTTCCGGAGCCTCTGAGTCATCCCTGCCCCAGAACAGCAAGGCTCTTGAAGTTTTCCCACTGATTTGTCCTTCTTTCTGTCCCCTGCAGGTGTCTGCGGCCAGGATGATGAATCATACCACCAGCTCCGAGGATAATTATGAGTATGATTACGAACTTTACCATGATCTTCCGGATGTCCCCGTAGACTGCCTAGATGGGAGTTGCTTCTCTAGTGATTTCTACCTCATAACCCTGCTTCTGTTGTATGCAGCCATCTTCCTGGTGGGTGTGCCAGGCAACACCATGGTGGCTTGGGTGACCTGGAAAGAGTCCCGCCACAGGCTTGGGACCTCTTGGTTCCTGCACCTGGCCGTAGCTGACTTGCTTTGCTGTGTGTCTCTGCCCTTCCTGGCTGTGCCCATTGCCCAAAAGGGTCACTGGCCGTATGGGGCAGCAGGCTGCTGGCTGCTGCCCTCGGTTACGGTCCTGTCTATGTATGCAAGCGTGCTGCTCCTGACCGCCCTCAGCGCTGACCTCTTCCTACTGGCTTTCAGGCCCTCCTGGAAGGCGTCTGATCACCGGACGCTCGGGGTGCGGGTGGCCCAGGTCTCTTCCTGGATGTTGGCCCTGCTGCTGACGGTACCCTCAGCTGTTTACCATAGGCTGCTTCGGGAGCACTTCCCTTCTCGGCTTGTGTGTGGCATCGACTATGGGCGATCGGTGGCTGCAGAGGCCACCATCACCGCCGTTCGACTTCTCTTTGGCTTTCTGGGGCCATTGGTGTTTATGGCCAGTGGCCACAGCATCCTCCAACGGCAATTGACCCGCCGTCACTGGCCACTGGGCACAGCTGTCGTGGTGGGGTTTTTCATCTGCTGGACCCCTTACCACATCCTGAGGGTCATAATCGCTGTGGCTGAGCCTTCCTCCTCATTCCTGGCCCGGGTCTTGGAGGCTGAGCCTCTGGTTACAGGCCTGGCCCTCGCTCACAGCGCTATCAATCCTATCATGTTTTTGTACTTCGGAAGGAAACAGCTCTGCCAGTCACTCCAGGCTGCCTGTCGCTGGGCCCTGAGGGATCCACAGGATGAGGAAAATGTGGTGAGCAAGGTGTCCACCAGCCACGAGGTGACGTCTGAGATGGCGGTGTAGGCAAGAGGGCTTTGAATTTCCTAGGCCGTTGCACAACGGTGCAGCTTCAGGCATAGCTGGATCCAGGAGCTCAGGGACTGCTTTTGTTCTTCATTCAACAAACATTCATTGTGCACTTGCTTGTGCAAATAAGCCTGATAGACAGGCGCTGGGTGTGGCCACGGCTGGAACCAATTCCTGCCCCGAGGAAGAATGAGCACTTTGCCGCAGAAGACAGATAGGAAGCAGTTGAAGGAATATGGAATACGTCAAGGGTGAGATGTTCCATAGAACTAAAGAAGGTGCTAAGGAGAAGGCTCAAATGGCCTGCTGTACAAACAAGAGGACCCGGGTTGGAGCCTCAGCCCCTACACAAGAGCTGGGTATGGCAGTGTGCCTATAACCCCAGCACTGAGGGAACTGGTGGGTCCTGGGGGGTCCTCTAGCCAACCTGTCTAGCCCAATAAACAAGCTCCAGGGAGAGACCCTGTCTCAAGAAACAGAGTGGAGCAGGCCTGATGGTGATCCCTTTAATGACAGCGTTTGGGAGGCAGAGGCAGGAGGATCTCTGATTTTTAGGCTATCCTGATCTACATAGTGAGTTCCAGGTGGGGAGCACTAGATGAAGATATCCAACCTTGGCCTTAGGCCTACACACACCACACCACACCACACACACACACACACACACACACACACACACACACACACACACATACACGGTGGGGCAGCCTAGGTCAGCCAGGCTAGCACCTTGAGAAAAAGGTAATGATTGAGCTCAAGTCTAAATAATGGAGAGAGGATCCACGCTTAAATCTGTGGAACTATTCGAAACAGACAGTGCAAGTGCCCCCGAGGGTGCCTCTTCCAAGAAGCCCTCCATGACTTGCATCCCTCCCAGGGACAAACAAGGGCTCCTCCTTTCTTAAAATCTCTTTAACACAAATGCCCAGATCAACTATAAATTCTCCAAAGGGGAGAGACAGACTTACTCCATCTTTTAAATTTTTATATTATGTGTAATTATTTACTGTCTGTGTCAGGAAGGGGCAGGGGTGGGGTGTGTGTGTCATGTTGGTCCTGAGGATCAAACTCAGGTCGTCAGGCTTGGCTGCAGGCACCTTTACCTACTGATCCATCTTACCAGCCTCAGCCTGTAGCTGAAAGATTTCCTGTGCCCCACCTGGCCCGAAGTAGGGACAAATCTCTCTCACCCGCAGTCCTGCAGCCCCTTATAAAATAATTACTCAGAGGCTCAATATTAATTACAAACTGTATGGCCTATGGCTAAGAATTCTTGCTAGCTAGCTCCTTCATCTTAAATTAACCCATTTCTATTAATTTATGTATCGCGCCGGGCGATGGTGGCGCACGCCTTTAATCCCAGCACTCGGGAGGCAGAGGCAGGCGGATCTCTGTGAGTTCGAGGCCAGCCTGGGCTACCAAGTGAGTCCCAGGAAAGGCACAAAGCTACACAGAGAAACCCTGTCTCGAAAAACCAAAAAAAAAAAAAAAAAAAAAAGATCCTGTCTCAACCAAAAAAAAAAAAAATGGAAAAAATAAAAAAAAATAATTTATGTATCGCCACATGGCTGTGGTGTTACTGGTCTACTGGCACGTTGTTCCTTGTGTGGCAGGCTGGCCCCTCCTCCTACTCTTCTATTAATCTACACTTTTTCAAGGTGGGGTTTCTTCGTGTAGCCCTGGCTGTCCTGGAACTAGCTCTGTAGACTATGCTGGCCTGGAATCACACTGTGGTGATATATTGTGTACCCTAATATACTTGCCTGAGGATCAGAGAAGCAGAACAGCCAGCCACTAGTTCTTACCTCTAAGAAATCCTCAGTCTAAAGAGAGTGAGTTCCTGTATCCTCACGCCTTATATACCTTTCTCTGCCCTGCCATATTACTTCCTGAGATTAAAGGTGTGTATGCTTCCCAAGTAAAGGCATGAGATCTCAAGTGCTGGGTTAAAGGTGTGTGCCACCACTGTCTGGCTCTGTTTTTCTCCTATACTGGATCAATCTCATGTAGCCCAGTGTGGCCTTGAACTCACAGAGATCCAGAGGATCTCTGCCTCCCGAGTGATAGGATTAAAGGAGTGTGCCATCACTGCCTGACCTCCATGTCTAATCTAGTGGCTGGCTCAGTCTTATCTCTTCTCCCGTCCCCTGGCTTAGAAAGTATGGTATTTTCTCTGTCTAAACTCTAATTTTTCCAACTAGTATGTGGGCTCCTTGATATTGCTGATGCCTTTTTCTGTTAGTTAATTTTTGAGGATCTTTAAACAATTTTTAAAAAAAAATATCATATAGGTATATATTATACATTGAGCAGATCCCCGACTCTTACCCAAATTTTGCAGGATTTTAACACGTATGGTATACGGTGTCCACCAATTTTCTTTTACAAAGCCTTAGGGCTTGGTTTGGCTTTGGTTATCTTTATTTAGTAATTTTTTTTGAGATAGGGTCTCATATAGCCCAGGCTAGCTTTGAACTTGATATGTAGCTAAGGATGATCTTCAACATCTCCTGAGTGCTGGGATTACAGTCCTGCATCACCACACCTGATTTATGTGGTGCTGAGGATGAAACCCAGGGCTTTATGTATGCTAGGCAAGTCCTCTACCAACTGAGCCACATCCTCAGTTCCTCACCAGGGATTCCAAGCTGATGACCCAGTACTCCGTCATGCTTCCAGCATGCTTCCCCTCACTGGGGGATTGTAGGCGGATGTCCTAGATGTCTCCACCCCCAAACCTCCTTGAACAATGTATGCACCTATCTAAAGAGTTCAAAGAATTTCTGGTTAGTTTACTGGGACCAGGGAGCCTTTTCAGAAGGACTTTTTCATTTTTTAAAACTAAGACACATTTTGAAAGTTTCCGTTTAAATTCTTTGGCCTTAAAAAAATGAAGGAGAGGGGCTGGAGAGATGGTTCAGTGGTTAAGAGCACCGACTGCTCTTCTGGAGGTCCTGAGTTCAATTCCCAGCAACCACATGGTGGCTCACAACCACTTGTAATGAGATCTGGTGCCCTCTTCTGGCCTGTAGGGACACATGCTGTATATATAATAAATAAATAAATCTAAAAAAAAATGAAGGAGATATTTCATTTTTTTCAAATTTCACAGTTTCTAAATGTATTTCTGTGAAATTATACATAAAATCTCTTGATGTTAAAGATTTATTTAAAGTTAAATAAACTGGTTGTTGTTTATTGTAAATGTTGTTTATTGTAAACTTTCTCTTGCTCAGACTGTTATGTAATCATGTCTCCAAACTGAAACAAGAGGTAATCCTTAAGAGTCAGGGAGTAAACAACTCACAAGTCTCAGGATGTTCCTGAAACTGACTACACACACCAGGTCCCTTTTTCCCCAGGTGCCACCAAGGCCAGGCGAGGTCCTCCTGTTTGTGTGGCAAATATTTTACCCACAGAACCATCTTGTAGCCCCTATTTGTGTGGTTTTGAAAATCTGTTTGTTTTCTGAGACAGTGTTGCTTTCTCTCTATAGCCCAGGCTGGCCTGCAGACTCCTAGCAGACCTCCTTCTCCAACTTCTCAAGTAAGTACAGGGGTCACATGCCCACACTGCCACATCTGGCTTGTGCTAATTTCTTAAAATAAAAATAGTGATTTCTGGCTGGGTGGTGGTGGCGCATACCTTTAATCCCAGCACTCGGGAGGCAGAGCCAGGTGGATTTCTGTGAGTTTGAGGCCAGCCTGGTCTACA
This sequence comes from Peromyscus eremicus, assembly GCF_949786415.1. Lineage (NCBI taxonomy): Eukaryota > Metazoa > Chordata > Mammalia > Rodentia > Cricetidae > Peromyscus > Peromyscus eremicus. The sequence goes on from NC_081416.1 coordinate 174,019,526, forward strand.
GAGCAAGCTCCAGGACAGGCACCAAAACTATACAGAGAAACCCTGTCTCGAAAAACAAAACCAAAAACAAACAAAAATAGTGATTTCCTTAAGTTTTCAGTGAATCACATCTGTTGTTAGTTGTTTTTGCTCTTTTGGGGGGCCTTCCACCCAGCTCCCAAATAAATCATACACGGAGGCTTATTCTTAATTGTAAATGCCTGGCCTTAGCTTGGCTTGTTTATTGTCAGCTTTTCTTAACTTAAAATGATCCCATCTACCTTTGGCCTGTGGGCTTTTTCCTTTTCTTACTTCTGTAATCTTACTTTTACTCCTACTTTGTGGCTGGCTGTGTGGCTGTGTGACTGGCCCCTAGCATCCTCCTCTCCTGTTCTCTTGCTCTTTCTTCTTTCTGTTCATTCTCTCTGACTGCCAGCCCCACCTATCCTTTCTCCTGCCTCGCTGTTAGCCTCTTAGCTCTTTATTAGACCATCAGGTGTTTTAGACAGGCACAGTAACACAGCTTCACAGAGTTAAACAAATGCAACATAAACAAAAGTAACACACACCTTAAAATAATATTCCACAACAGGGGTCACATGTCCACACCACCACATCTGGTATATACTAATTTCTTAACATAAAAATAGTGATTTCCAGTGAGTCACATCTCAGTGATTTTTCCAAGAACTGCTTGTCATAAAATGGTTCTGGTGGTCAGTGGTGGCTTCCTACTTGACTATAGATTTGCCATTTATTTTCTTCATTTTTTCTTTTAAAAAAATGTCATTTGCTGGGTGGGGTGGTGCACACCTTTAATCCCAGCACTGGGGAGGCAGAGGCAGGTGGATCTCTATGAGTTTAAGGGAAGCTTGGTCTACAGAGTGAGTTCCAGGACAGCCAGGGCTACACAGAGAAATCCTATCTCAAAAAATAAAATAAAAATGAAAAAAAAAATGTAGTTTTTCTTTGAAAGACTTAAAAAAAAGCTTAGTTTAGTCTATCTTCTTTTGATAATTATGTCTATTTGGTTCCTAGATGAGTTGTTTTCTGATTTTTTTTTTTACTTTTATGTGTGTGTGTGTGTGTGTGTGTGTGTGTGTGTGTGCAGTGCAGTGCCCTTGGAGGCCAGAAGAGGGCATTAATCCCCTGGAGCTGGAATTACAGGTGGTTGTGAACTGCTGATGTGGATGCTGGGACCGAACTTGGGTTCTCTGCAATAGCAGTCATCTATGGGGCTCCCCTGTTTTCCAAAGGTTTGATACTAATGTCCAAACTCTCACTCAACACCCATCCCTACCCGGTCTGGTAGTTTGAAAGATGTGTCCCCCATAGGCCCACTTACTTGAACACCTGATCCCCAGTTGGCAATGCTGTTTGGGTAATCCGTGGAACTTTTAGGAGGTGGAGCCTTGCTGGAGGAAGTGCATCGCTGGCAGCAGCTTGGAGGGCCTATGGCCTTGCTCCGCTTCCAGTTAGCTCTATTTGCCATTGAAGATGTGGCTGCCATGCCTCCCCCACCATCATGGACACTTTGTTTGAAACTGATGCCAAATAAACTCCCTCTTCCATAAGTTGCTTTTGGTCATGGTGTTTTATCACAGCAACGGAAAGTCACAAATACAGTACTTCATGGAAATACAAAATCCAAGAAGCTCTAAAATCCAATTTGTTTTTTCTGAGGCAAGGTCTTATGGAGGCCAGGCTGGCCTAAAACTTGGTATGTAGCTGAGGACAACACTGAGTTTCTAATGTTGTCCACCTCCCAAGTGTTGAGATTATAGGAGTGAGCCACTATGTCCAGTGACTTTTTTTCCTTTGGTGGGTTTCTCTGAGTAGCCTCGGCTGTCCTGGAACTCACTCTGTAGACCAGGTCTGCCTCTGCCTCCCAAGCGCTGGAACAAAAGCTGTGCGCCACCACTGCCCCACTTGTTCTATGGCTGTGAAGAGACACCATGACCAAGGAAACTCTTATAAAAGAAAGCATTTAATTGTGGGCTTGCCATAAAGGGTTAGTCCATAACCAAGGCAGAAAGCAGACAGGCATGGTGCTGGCGCAGTAGCTGAGAGCTTTACATCCTGATCCACAGGCGGGGTGGGGGGTGAAGGAGAGAGGGAGAGAGAGAGACAGAGAGAGAGAGAGAGAGAGAGAGAGAGAGAGAGAGACTAGGCTTGCTGTGGGCTTTTGAAAGCTCAAATCCCACCCCCAGTGACATAGCTCCTCCAACAAAGCCACACCTTTGAATCCTTCCCAAACAGTTTCATACAAATATATGAGTTTATAGGGATCATTCTTAATCAAACCGTCACATCTAGTTTGTACATTGCTAGGGATGGAACCCAGAGCCTTGTGCAGTAGTAAGCAAATGCTCTGCTGAGCAGCATCCTAAGTCCCCCAAAACTTTTTGAAAGCCGACTAGAAGAACAAATGGGAAATCCCACAACAGACCTCTTATGACAGGTTGTAGTCAAAAGTGTGTGTGTGTGGACTCATGCTTACTTTCAGAGTACTCAAGAAGTAGATGCAGAGCCAGGCAGTGGTGGTGCACGCCTTTAATCCCAGCACTCGGGAGGCAGAGGCAGGCGGATCTTTGTGAGTTCAAGGTCAGCCTGGTCTACAGAGCGAGATCCAGGAAAGGCACTAAAACTACACAGAGAAACCCTGTCTCGAAAAACAAAAAAACAAAAAACAAAAAACAAAAAAAAAGAAGTAGATGCAGGAGGATCAGAAATTCAAGGCCATCCTCAACTACATAGTGAGTTTGAGCCAGCCTGTGCTACAGGAGACTCTGTCTCAAAAACCAAAACCTGAGTCTAGGGACATGGCACCCCAGTCACTGACTATTCTTCCTGAGGACCTGTGTTCAGTTCCCAGCACCGACATGGTGGCTCACAAGCATCTGTAACTCCAGTATCAGGAGATACAATGCCCTCCTCTGGCGTCCTTGGGCACTTGCATGCACATGGTGCCCATATGAATATGCAGGCAAACACTCATCCATCTAAAATAAATCTTCTAAAACAAAACAAACCCCAAACCTAATCCAAAAGCAAACCAACCAAACAACAACAGAACTCACAGTCCCCTCAAACTATGGTGTAAAAGTTACCTTCAAGGCTGTGGTGGTTTGAATAGAATGGCCTGCAGAGGCTGGTATGTTTGAATGCTTGGTCCACAGGTGGTGAAATTGCTTGGGAAGAATTAGGAGGTGCGGCTTTGTTGGAGGAGGTGTGTTACTGGGGGGTGGTATTTGAGGTTTCAAAAGCCCACACTATTCCCAGGTAGCTCCCCTGCTATCTCTCTCTGCCTCCATCTTTCAGATGAGATGTGAGCTCTCAGCTCCTGCTCCACTCCAGGCCTGCCCACCTGTTGCCATGCTCCCTGCCACGATGGTCATGGACTCATCTTCTGGAACTGTAAGCAAGCCCCTGATTAAATGCTTTCTTTTATAAGTTGCCTTGGTCCTATCATCTCATCACAGTGAAAGAAAAGTAACTAAGACAAGAGTCTGTGAGTAGGGACATATGAAGTGGTGTTCTGTATTTAGGCCTGGGTCATATCTCTAAGGTATCTCATTTTATAAATCTATGTTAATATTCCAAAATCTGAAAGAAATCTGAAATACTTCTGGTCCCAGGCATTTTGGATCAGGGATACCCAGCATATAGGCACCAAACAGAATGATTTCCCCATCTTTTTCATTGCAGTGGTCACAATTCCAGTCACTCGGGCCCAAATCTCCACCACGTCCTCTCCTATTTCACTGGCCCAGCTGACATCACTCCTCACTGTTCTGGGGTCACTACCCTGGTCTTCTTTTTTATCATCTTGGTTTCTGGGATAGCTGTTTTTGGTTGTCAACTTGACTACATCTGGAATGAACTACAGTCTAGAAATGGAGGGCACACCTGTGAGGTTTTTTTTTTTTTGATTGGTTTGAAGTGGGTGGATCTGCTTCTGGTCTACCTTCAAGGCAGGAAGACACATGCCTTTTATCTAGATCTATCTATCTATCTATCTATCTATCTATCTATCTATCTATCTATCTATTTTCTAGACAGGGTTTTTCTGTATATACCTGTCTGTCCTGGAATTTGCTCTATAGACAAGTCTGTCCTCGAACTCAGAGACCAGCTTGCCTTTGCCTCCGGAGTGCTGGGATTAAAGGTGTGCTCCACCACTGCCCAGCTTTGATCTGGATCTTGAAGAGGGAGGACTCACACCTTTAATCCAGATTCTGAGGCAGGAAGACACACATGTTTAATCTGGGCCACACCTTCTCCTGGAAGCCTATATAAGGACATGGAAGAAAGAAGCTTTTGCTCCTTGTCTGCTTGCTCTCTCCTTGCTATCAAGTCCATTCCTTCACTGGCATTAGAGCCTACTTCTTTGGGATCCCAGTGTCTACTGAAGACCAGCTGAGACATCCAGTCTTGTGGACTGAGCAACTTCTGGATTCTTGGACTATTGTGTTCACAGCCAGCCATTGTTGGATTAGCTGGACCATACCCTGTAAGTCATTCTAATAAACACCTTTTCTATATAAAATAGAAAGAGAGATTCATTTTATAAGCTCTACTGCCCTGAGAACCCTAATACAGTGTCTTACTGTCTGTTTCTCACATGGGCACTAGATTCTATCTAAAGTCCTTCCTCAAACTCCTGCCATGGTTCCGCTCCCCCTCAGTTCACAAGGCAAAGTCCTTGCCATGGTGTCTGTGATCCTCCCTCCCCCTTTCTCTGTCTCATTGCCAGGTTGTTTCCTCTCCTCCATCTGGTCACAGAAGCCTCGCTCTTCAGTGTTCCTTGTTTGCTTGCCTCGTTTACAAGAGACCTTGGAATTGATCCTCAGCTCCAAATAAACCTGCATGTGTTGGTACAAGCCTGTAAGACCAGAACTTAGAAAGTGGAGGGCAGGAGGGTCAGGTCACCTTCAGCTACATGAGACCCTGTTTCAAAAAAAGTGCACAAACTTTTTTTTTCACTGCTTGGTGTACATATGGCCACTCACTAAATGGTAGAGCTTTAATTTTTTTTTTTTTTGGTTTTTCAAGACAGGGTTTCTCTGTGTAGCTTTGCACCTTTCCTGGAGCTCACTTGGTAGCCTAGGCTGGCCTCAAACTCACAGAGATCCGCCTGGCTCTGACTCCTGAGTGCTGGGATTAAAGGCGTGCGCCACTAACGCCCAGCTAGATCTTTAATTTTGATTATATACTTCCAAATTGCCCTCCTTTATCCTTAGGATAGCACTACCCTTGGAAGGGTACAGCTTTAGGATCTGGGGTTGCATCTATGTATGGAGGAGACTTTGGGGAAGAAAATAGATGAGTTCTCTGCTCCTAGGGAGGTCACCTCTTACTAGAGGACACAGAGATAGTCACAAAAACAAGAGTAAATAGGACATGGTGAAGCATACTGACTATCCCAGCACTCAGGAGGCTAAAGAGGGAAGATCATGAGTTGGAGCCTGACTGAAATAGAAAGCTGTTTTCTGAAACACACAAACAAGTGAATAAATAAAATATTAAGCAATATTGCCTGCTATTTGGGGGAAACACAAAAAGGAACAGAGAGTGTGGAGGGATGCTGCTTGTAGAAGCAAGGTCAGAGACAATAGCTTCAGTAAAATAATACTTGAGTGGAAAACAAGAAAATGAGATTCATGGAGAAGCTGAAAGGACCAAACAGACACCATAACTGGCTGCTCAGTCCTCTCTCAGAGATCAGGCCTCAATTTCAGTTTCCTGAGACTTGAACAAGCAGTTTCTGGGAGGGCCATGAACAAAAGACAGTCCTTGAAGTAGCTCCCTTTTTGCATGTACTCTGACTGCTCAAAGTTCAGCCAGATGTTTACTTTCTGGGGCCCCTCACCAACTTAGAGCTACGTGCATGAGTCAAGGACAGAGCCTGGGCCACTGAGTCAGCCCCCCCCCCCCCTCCAGTCAGTACGTGCTAGGCCAGCCAGCCTAGCACGCTCAAGGACAGAGCCTGGGACTTGTCCAGGCCTGCCCAAAAAGGATAACTGTAACCCCTAACCAGTAAATTCAAAGGTTACATACCCTCACCCAATCCTGTGACGCCAAGGCTTGTACCACCTGCTTACAGGTTTTCCCTTGAAAAACCCCTCACTCTCAGAGCTCAGGGTTGTCTTCCACCCGCTGTGTCGGAGTGCTGGGCACAGACCAAGCCTGGTCTTGCTTGTTATCAATAAACCCCTGTGTGTTTTGCATTGGATATCAGCTCTGTGGTGGTCTTGCTCGGGGGTGTCGTGACACAGGCACAACAAAGCCTGAAGGGGAAGTGTTGCCAGAAGAGGAAGCAGAAAATGCAAAAGCTGAGCTACATACACCCCAGCCTGGTTTATATTTATGTGGTTTTTCCAGACAGAGTATGTAATCCTGGCTGTCCTGGAACTCATTCTGTAGACCAGGCTGGCCTCTGCCTCTCTGAGTGCTGAGACTAAAGGCATGTGCCACCACTGCCTGGCTAGGTTTATTGATTCATATGCATACTTTTCAGTGTTGTGTTTGTTTTTTTTTTTTTAAACAAGTTTGAAAAAAAAACAGGTATTCTTAAGCTATGAATGGGGAAACTGAGGCTCAGTTTCCCAGCGATTGATACATCTAGGAATACTGAGTAGTATTCTCTGGAGTCTTTTCTCACTCATTTAGTCATTAATTCAACATTTGTGGCTCTGTAGCAGGCTTTGAGAGACGCAAGACTGACCAGGACTTCAGGGTGCTGGGGTCAGATCTGACTGCTTATTAATGAGTTATATTAATAGAGTGATCACATGAATATTTACTAAATTTTTGACATGGTCTCAGTATATAGTCCTGGATGTCCTGGAACCCACTCTGTAGTCCAAGCTGGCCTTCAACTCACAGAGATCCGCCTGCCTTTGCCTCCCAAGTGCTGGAACTAAAGGCATGCACTACCACGTCCTGCCATGGGACTGTTTTAATAGTGCCTGAGCTCCCTTGCTAGCCCCAACCTTGGCTTTTCCGAAATCCTGGGGTGCAGAGAGCTGTGAGAAGCGCAGGGCCAAGGCCTGTAACCCTCCCTCCAGCCTCTAGAGGGCGCCAAATCGCCCGAGACCTGGCCCGAAGCGAGGTGCCCCATGAGCGCCTGGCACGCAGGCGCAGCATGGGCATTGGCCCGCCCCCTACTCTTTATTGGCTCCTTTGTGCCGAGAGGCAAGGTCGCGCTGCAGCGGTCTGCGCAGGCGCAGAGCACTTAGGACCGGAAGTAGAGGCGTCCGCCGCTGGTTCGGAGGTAAGGGGCGGGGCGTGCGTGCGGGGCGACTGCGTGCGGCGGTGCCTTCTGCGGGACGCGTTTAGGGCTGGTTCCCCGCGAGCCGGGGAGGGGAGAGAGCCCCAATATAATGAAGGAATAGGCAGGAAGCCGGGACCCCGGGAGCTCTGGCGGTGCTGGAGGACCGAGAGGCCCGGAACTGAATGGAGTTGGGGCACAGATGGACTAAGTCCGGGAACTGGAGAGAAAAAGGGGCCCAGGGTGATGGGGTGGCTCCGAGTGAGGCCCACAAGGGCGCCGGGAACAGATTGGGAAGAAGGACTGGATGGTGGTGGTGAGAACCACGCTTATGGAAAAATGGAGTTTGAAACAACCCTCAAAGTTGGGAGGTGATGGAGAGCCGTTCTGAAAAATGACGAAAGGAAGAAGTGCACCCCAAATTCACGTTTCTCCTGCTGCTTATTTAGCTTAGTAAAATAGAGTGGGGATGGCACTTTCTTAATGCTGTGAGGAAGTGAACATATATGCTTACATACATGATTGAGCGCGCGCGCACACACACACACACACACACACACACACACACACACACACCATTGGAGAGTATTGAGTGGAGCACTGTAGACATAAACGGATGGCCAGGAACCGGGTGTGGAATCAGTATAGAAGGCAGAAACAGCAGGACTGTCAAAGGCCAACCCAGACTACATAGAAAGACTCTTGTCTCCAAAAATAAATAAAGCTTAAAAAAAAAAAAAAAGTTGAAACAAAATGAGGAAGGTGGAGAAAGTCAATTGGAGGTTTGAGGAAGAGAGGAAAAAATAGGTTGGGAAGATGGTTCTGTAAACTACATAACTACATGCTGGGCAAGAACAAAGGCTTGAGTTTGAGGGCGTGGGTGGCTCGTGCCTGTAACCTTAGTACTGGCAGGAAAAAGAAGTAAGATACGGTGATAAGATGGACTGAGAAAGAGACTGAGGTCTGAAGACAGAGAGTGAGAGAAACAAAGCCAGTAAGGATTTGAGCCTAGAAATAGTCCAGAGAATCAAGAGATGGTTAGGGACAAATTTATAGAGAAAATGGAAGATCCGGGTAATCTAAAAGCTCAAGAGAAGCCAGGTGTTGGTGCACACCTGTATTCCCATCACTTTGGAGGATGAGTTTTATTCCAGTCTGGGCTACAATGGCAGGTCTGTGTCCAGAAGCCATACCCTGTTCAGAGTCATCCTTAACCGTGTAGAGAGTTCAAGGTCATCCTGGACTATATGAGACCTCTATGTCAAACAAAGCCCAAATCAAATGAATGATGCTTGAAAGAATAGACTCGTTGGTAGGTATGGGATGCTGATGTTGGGCCTAGCATGCGTAGGCAGTTTATTGCTTGAAAGGAGCCCTCCTTTTTACAGTCCCTGTTTTCTGAGGATCACTGGCTGCATATTCTAGTAGCTTTCCAAAGCCTTGTCCTCGTTCCCTTCTAGACTAGGAGATCTTGGAGCAGTCCTGTCGTCACCCAGCTTCAGACTACTCAGAAGTGATGTACTCTGCCTGGTGTCTGCTCTGTCCGTGGGAGTCATCCCAGCCACTTCACAAGGTCTCCTCACTCAAAACTAAAATAGAGCTCCAACAGTTCCTAGGGTTGGACTGAGTCCCCTCCTACCCCTGTGACTGCATAAAGTAAACCTCTGGACTCTGAGACTGAAGGCTGAGTTGGTGAAATTGCTAATGCCACCAGGAGGTGATTGGTGGCCTTTTATGTCAGTTTTTCCCAGGTTGGATGTCCCTGTGCCTTTGCTGTTTCCCGTGTGTTGGAATTGAATTTGAGTAATAGTTGCTCTTTGGCTCCTTTGCCAGTGTTTTGATATTTGACGGCTGTTGCCCCAGTTTTATACATGAAGAAAACCACTTCAAATAAATGTATTTGTTCGCTGGAGAGATGGCTCAGAGGTTAAGAGCACTGGCTGCTCTTCCAGAGGTCCTGAGTTCAATTCCCAGTACCCACTTGGTGGCTCAAAAAAGTAAATATAGCCGGGCGGTGGTGGCGCACGCCTTTAATCCCAGCACTCGGGAGGCAGAGGCAGGCGAATCTCTGAGTTCGAGGCCAGCCAGGGCTACAGAGTGAGTTCCAGGACAGGCTCCAAAGCTACACAGAGAAACCCTGTCTCGAAAAACAAAAACAAAACAAACAAAAAAAACCAAACCCCAAAACAACAACAACAACAACAACAAAAAAAACCAGGCCGGGCAGTGGTGGCACACGCCTTTAATCCCAGCACTCAGAGGCAGAGCCAGGCGAATCTCTGTGAGTTCGAGGCCAGCCTGGTCTACAGAGCGAGTTCCAGGAAAAAAAAAATTTATTTGTTCATGGTAAATGGTCAGATTCAAACCTGATGATCTACTTGTCTCTAAGTTCTTAACCAAGGAAGTGTGTGAGCCCTTTTAACAATCATAAGCAACCCCCCTTATTACATTTGTGTGTGTGTGTGTGTGTGTGTGTGTGTGTGTGTGTGTGTGTGTGTGAGAGAGAGAGAGAGAGAGAGAGAGAGAGAGAGAGAGAGCGAGCGAGCTCACTCTTTCCTCCCATATAGGTTCCAAGACTCAAACTCAGGTTGCCAGGCTTGTTGGCAAATGCCTTTACCCACTGAGCCATCTCACTGGTCTCATGAACCCTTCTAAGAAGAAAGAATGAACCTGGCAGTGGTGGTGCACACCTTTAATTCCAGCACTCGGGAGGCAGAGGCAGGTGGATCTCTGAGTTCAAGGCCAGCCTGGTCTCCAGAGCGAGCTCCAGGATAATTGCACAGACAGCCGTATGTGCTTTATTACATTTTTTTTTTCAACCGAGAGAAAACAAGATCCCGACTTTAAGCAAAATGGCATTTTTGTGGATGGTGGTGTAGCTCAGTAGTAGAACACCTGCCCAATGTGTGAGGCTTTGGGTTCCATCTCGGCATGGCAGGGAAAGAAAAGGCATTTTCCTACCAGGACAAGAAGTGGAGGGTTGACAGGAACTAAGCTTTGGACACTAATGATGTTATCAGACATAACCCATGTCCTCTCCCAGTGGTCGTCCCTCTGTGTGCCCATTGTGTCTATATGTACCTTATTGTCTAAGGTACATGTCTAGGAAAGACTGATGCCCCTGAGCTACTCTGAATGGGTTCAAGTTTAATCCATTGTCTAGGTAGAACAGATTTTAAAAAAGGAGAGGTTCTCTCTCCTAGCAACCAAGTGTAAATTCCAGAGTAGGGACCTGATTGGGTCATGTGTCCTTTCTTCTGACCAGTCACTAATTAAAGGGGGAGAAAGAGTACCATGACTGGCTAGGCCTTTGTGGTTTGCCCAACCCACCAGAGCCATGTGGATGTGATGGGCCGGTCTCTGAAAACCAGACAAAGGATGGCATGTGCCGAGCAGGCAAAACCAATCCCTAGCACCATAGAAATGTGGTTTCAATTTAAGAAATTCAATTTCAAGGGGCTTCATTCAGTGTTGTGATGCCCAATGGACACCAGATGAGAAGCTGTTTCCTATTTTCATTGTTTCTGTTCTTCCTTCTTACAAGATTCTCTTGTTGATTGACCATGTGACCTACATGTAATGCATTCACAACTTCCCCTTCCTAGTCCAGTGCTTTCAATTGACGTTCTAAAAGTGAATGGCTGTCTTTTTTTCCCCCAAGCATCTAGGACCTGGAAGTCCAGAATGAACCCTTGTCCCCTTCAGAGATCACTGCAGAAGTCATGAGGTCCCTCGTGTGTCCCCTGGCTACCCACCCTGCCACCCACAGTGCTCCTGTACAAGGAAAGGGGAGTTCATCTCCAGTTCCTGCTTGCTGGAGATGGGGCATGGGGTGTAGGTGAGAATACTTGGGTCTAAGTGATCAGAACAGAGACTACTTCTGACAACACTGTGATAGGAACCATGCCTCCTCCCAGGACGAGGGAGGAGAGGGACCGCGGAGACCGGCACCACCGTCGAGCTCCCAGGGAAGAAGAGGCCCAGGAGAAATGGGACTGGAAGTGTCCCGAGACTCGGCGCCTCTTGGAAGACGTATTCTTCCGTGATGAGGATTACATCCGTCGTGGTTCTGAGGAATGCCAGAAGTTCTGGGCTTTCTTTGAACGCCTGCAGAGATTCCAGCACCTCAAGGCCTCCAGGAAGGAGGAGAAGGACCCTGGCCACTCCAAACACTGCATCTCTGCTCTAGCTGACCTACCTCGCACTTATGACCCACGCTACCGCATCAACCTCTCCATCCTCGGTCCCGACACTCGGGGTCGTCAGGGGCCGGGCAGGTGGCTGCCCCCGGAGAAAGTGTCCGAGTTCCGTCGGGCTCTGCTTCACTACCTGGACTTCGAGCAGAAGCAGGCTTTTGGGCGGCTCGCCAAACTGCAGCGGGAGCGGGCGGCGCTTCCCATCGCCCAATACGGGAACCGCATCCTGCAGACACTCAAGGAGCACCAGGTGGTGGTGGTGGCCGGTGACACAGGCTGCGGCAAGTCCACCCAGGTCCCCCAGTACTTACTGGCTGCTGGCTTCAGTCATGTGGCGTGCACGCAGCCCCGGAGAATCGCCTGCATCTCACTGGCCAAGCGGGTCGGCTTCGAGAGCCTCAGTCAGTATGGTTCCCAGGTGAGCGGCACACCAGGTTCCCAGGTTTCCCACTGAGACTCGGGGCAATGAGTTGATCGTCCTCGTAGCAATATGCATTAGAGTTGTCACTGAGGTACTGACCCAGAGATGATTCTTCTAGAACTTCTATCTGCAGCTAAGCTTAACAGCCAGACAGATGGAAGCAAAGGAGGGAATACTCACCCATCTTATTTCCTAGCAGCCATTAGGAAATTCTGATTAAAGACAGTTGGGTTTTTGTTTTGTGATTTTGTGGGAGTGCTAGGGGTCGAACTAGGGTCTCGTTCATGCCAGCGGTTGCTCTGTCACTGGGCTGCATCCCTAGCCTGTGACTCTCCATTAGCCTGATATCAGGAACGGCACCAGACACTGCATGGGCATAATCACATACAGTCTTGTGCATCCAGGGGGAGGAAATCCGGTCTCTAGGGTGGCTTGTGTGCCTAAGTCAGTGGCCTCGTAGCAGAACTGTGATCCCACCTCAAGTCCACAGACATGGCTTTGCCTCAGACTCCCGTGTCGGACAGGGAGGAGCTCTGGTGTTCCACCTCTTCACCATGTCCTTTCCTGACCTCACACTCTCCTTCCCGCCACCCCAGGTTGGCTACCAGATCCGCTTTGAAAGCACACGCTCGGCGGCCACCAAAATCGTGTTTCTGACAGTGGGGCTGCTCCTACGCCAGATCCAGCGCGAGCCCAGCCTGCCCCAGTACCAGGTCCTGATCGTGGACGAGGTCCATGAGCGCCACCTGCACAATGACTTCCTGCTGGGTGTCCTGCGTCGCCTGCTGCCCCGGCGGCCTGACCTCAAGGTCATCCTCATGTCGGCCACCATCAACATCTCTCTCTTCTCCAGCTACTTCAGCCATGCTCCGGTGGTGCAGGTGCCTGGGAGGCTCTTCCCCATCACGGTGAGCCCCGGCCTCTCTGCCTCTGCTTCCCCTACCCTTTCCCATCTCTGCAGCCCACAGCCTCTCTCGTTGAGCATCTGGTCCCTGAACATTCCGACCTGCTGAGGTCTGCTGTGGGGGAAGCGTATGTCTCTTGTGGGAAATCCAGCCCTTCCAGGTGGAAGACGACTGCTCCGTTTGCTGTGGTCCTTCAGGTGGAAGACTGCTCCGTTTGCTGTGGTCCTTCAGGTGGAAGACTGCTCCGTTTCCTGTGGTCCTTCAGGGACGCAGGTTCTTCCTCTCTCACAGCTCTGCCATCTTGCAGGGCAGGGACTGTCATCACAGGACCTTTCACTGCGTCCCTCCATGTATGTGTCAGATGTGTTCTCGCCCTGTTGGCACAGTCCAGATGTGGCACAGTCCCGATGTTGCCATTGTGTAGTAAGGCTCTGTCCTTGTCTGTTCAGGCAGGACTTCATTGTTGCTGGGCGTTTGTGGTTTTGCATGCCCGTGAGGACGCTTCCTAACAAGTACTGGGTGGGGTCCTCACAGGCTCAACTCTTTCTCTTGTTCAGGGTTCGATTCTGTCAGAGCCTATGTGCTGTCCAGTTAATACACCTTTGTAGTCGGCATCTCGATTTTAAAACCTGCAGCACTGCTGGTACCCGGAGGCCTTCTTGTCACCTCGCTGCCTTTTGATCTCACCATCTCCTCTAAAAGTTGCCCACCTTGAGTGTGCCGCCTGCCGAGCAGTCGTGCTGGGTCCCCCTGTGAGCCCACGGTCCCTGCCCCATTGCTGCTCTCTGAGTGACAGCCTGTCCCCGTCCTGGCTCTCCCACAGGTAGTGTACCAGCCGCAGGAGGCAGAGCAGACAGCGTCCAAGTCAGAGAAGCTGGACCCGCGGCCCTTCCTGAGAGTGCTCGAGGCCATCGACAATAAGTACCCCGCTGAGGAGCGGGGGGACCTTCTTGTCTTCCTCAGTGGCATGGCAGAGATCAGCACGGTGCTGGATGCTGCCCAGGCCTATGCCAGCCTTACCCAGCGCTGGGTGGTGCTGCCGCTGCACAGCGCTCTCTCTGTGGCCGACCAGGACAAGGTACTGCACGTAGCCTGCAAAGCAGGGCCGGGGGGAGTCTCGAGGCCAGGAACCAAGTGTGGCTACGCATAGCACTGGTTGTATCCCCAACCCCAGGTCAGTGGGCTTGTACATCCAGGATATTTGGCCCTGGGGGATCTTAACCAGGAGTTGGCAGATTTTCTATGAAAGGCAGGCCAGAGGGTTTTCCTTTCAGGTTTGTAGGCTATAGGCTCTCTCACCGAGTTTCAGGGAAATTTTATTCCTAACAAGATGTGGCCATGGCTGTTGCTCTTAGCATTATGCCTAGCACCAAGAGAAGGGCTTCTGCAGAAGGGACCTCGGTGACAGCCTGAAGAAGTAAGGAGAGTGGGGCTGGACCACAGGGTGCCTGAAGACTCAGTGTGGTGTCTGGACTTGGTCCCAAGTACGCTGGGGGGCCATAGGACAGTTCTGAACAGTAGGGGTATGGTGTGTGTGCATGGGGGGGGTTAGAGTGTGTTTGCCTGGAACCTGGAGACCGGAGAGCAGCTCTGTGGGCTGAGGGTGGAGATGGAGGGGCCTGGACTAGGGGAAGGGGCTAGGGCTTGGGGATGGCGAAGAGTTCAAGGAACGTTGAAGATGTTCAGGGGCTGAGGTGTTGAGGGAGCGAAGCCTAGGATGGCTCAGGCGATGTGTAGGTGAGGTGGGTACCGGGGAGGGTGCCGAGGCTGTTTTAGGCCATGGGTGAAGTATGCCTGGAATGCCCAGGAGGCCACTGAGCAAGCAGGTCCATCAGGGCTGAGTTAGTTCCTCATGTGACTTCCTCCCTTGCCCCAGGTGTTCGATGTGGCTCCAGCTGGAGTACGGAAGTGCATCCTGTCCACCAACATTGCTGAGACCTCAGTCACCATCGACGGGATCCGCTTTGTAGTGGATTCTGGTAAGGGTGGCACTCAGTGCCCATGTACCACCATGAGGGAGAAATGTAGGCACAGTGAGAGAGGTACAGATGTGACCACAGAGTCCCCAACCACTGCAGGGCAGAGGTGGTATTGAGCTGTGGAGCCCAGGCAACACATCAGTGTCCCTCACACGTCCCAAGCTTACATCTCTCTGTCTCAGGGCCTTCCTGCTCTCCCTGCTGAGATCTCTCTCTCTCTCTCCTCTTGTCCCATGGCTTGTACAAACATTCACACCTAGTAATCTCCCCCTTCTTCTGCTGTTGAGAGGGACCAGAATTACATTTTAAATCTGTGGCTCTGTTTATTTCACGTGTTCCCAACTGGAACATTCACTGGAAAGTCAGCCTAGCATAGTTGCTAAGATACGTCAGAGCTGGCCGGTGGGGTCTTGTCGTTGACACGTCTGTCAGATGGAAATAGTAACAGCACCAGCCTTAGGTTGCCAGGAGGAGGGAGTTGGTTCTCTTGGGTGTGTGGGCACCTGGTACAGTGTGAATGCCCAGGAGCCTTAGCAGTTAGTGGTGGCATGGCAGGTAAAACATCCCATAATACCATGTACCATGGAGACATTGTTTAAATGCCATCAGTTTAGACATGGTATGCTCTTGATTTTGAGGCCGTAGAATGGGGCAAAAGTAGTGGATGCACCGTGTGGCGGTGCCCTTGGTCCCGGGAGACCAGGGCCTTTGTTTGCATGTGGCTGGCTGCCCAGCACCTGCGCCTACACATAGTAGGTGCTTACTTAATCAGGGTGTGTGGGATGACTGACCATCCAAAGGAGCCAAGATCAGAGAACAAAGGTAAAAAGGGGCACGTGTGTTAGCCAGCAGCCTGCTACCTCACAGACCCTGGCTCATCGCTTCTGTAGAGATGTGTCCTGGCTCATGGCTTCTGTCCATGGTCTGGTGACCCTAGTACTTTGGGCCTGTAATGAAGACAGCAAGACAATTCGCTCAGGGCCGGGAAGCAAAAGGGTGGAGGAAGGGTGAGGCCCTGCCCGAGGCCCTCCCGCCAGTCCCCCCTCAGAAAGTCTAGGGATCAGCGTATGCCAGGCACACTCTCCATGTGCTGGCAGTGCACAGACGTGGAAATGAAAGCGTAAGGGAGCAGAACGTTGGGGCAGGCCTGGAACATTCTCTCAGGACTGTGGCGGAGTGGCATGTGTGGGGTCGAGCGGAGCCAGCACGTCTTTGTGCTGCTGTGCACACTCCATGCCCTCCTCAGCACCCCTTCCTACCTCCGCTTCACCCAGGGAAGGTGAAGGAGATGAGCTACGACCCGCAGGCCAAACTGCAGCGGCTGCAGGAATTCTGGATCAGCCAGGCCAGTGCCGAGCAGCGCAAGGGCCGAGCGGGCCGCACAGGCCCCGGCGTCTGCTACCGCCTCTACGCTGAGTCTGACTACGACGCCTTCGCCCCATACCCAGTCCCGGAAATTCGCAGGGTGGCCCTGGACGCACTGGTGCTTCAGGTGAGGCCTCCTGACCCTGTGGCTGCCAGGGAGGAGTCGGGAGGGGTTTTGACCCAGTCAGGGCCGTCCCGGCTCTGGGAGACCGCACTCAAGTTGGAGGATTGCTCCTCAGATCCAAGGGTGCAGACAGGGCTTTGGCTGGAAGTAGGTGCAAAGCAGCTTTTGACACCAGACTCCTTAAGACATTTAAGTCATGACCTTGGACTCGTAGGGTAGCTTTGGTTTAGTTTCTGTGACGGGGACCCTCATGGGTTGGCTAACAGAGCTCTCTTCTTCTTGCTCGCTCTCGGTGGGTCTCTGTGTACTCCTGGCTGGCCTGGAATTTGCTATGTAGCCTGGGCTTGCCTTTTTTTTTTTTGTGAGGGTGTGTGGTCTAGGGCAAGGTTTCTCTATTCTGTAGCCCTGGTTGTCCTAGAACTCCCTCTGTAGACCAGGGTGTCCTTGAACTCACAGAGATCCGCCTGGCTCTGCCTCCCGAGTGCTGGGATTAGAGGCGTGTGACTACCACCAGCTCCTTTTGGCTGTTCTTTGATTTGTAGCTGCCCTGTTGCCTGTGCCTCCCGAGTGCTGGGATGACAGGCCACCACTCCCCTTCCTGGGAGAGGAGCCTGGAGTGAGAACAGCCAGCTGTGGGAGCCTGATACAAAATGCAGCAGTGGGCCAGATGATTGTGGTGCACGCCTTGAATCCCAGCAGTCAGGAGGCAGAGGCAGGCGGAGCTCTGTGAGTTTGAGGCCAGCCTGGTCTACAGAGTGAGTTCCAGGCCAGCCAGAGCTACACAGAGAAACCCTGTCTCTAAAACAACAACAACAAAAATCCAGCACTGCTCAGTCACCTGCCAGTCACCTTTGGGAAGGCTGAGAGGCACAGTCTCTGTGCACCTGCCATCCCAGCACAGAGGACGCTGAGCAGGAGGGTGCCAAGTTGCAGCAGGGCTGAGCCTGCAGCCCAGCCGGAGAGCGCCTGCCTGGCACGCATGCGTAGAGCCCTTAGTTCCAAACCCAGCACCGTACACACCCAGCATGGTGGCCACACCTGCCCACCCCAGCACTCTGGAGGTGGGGTGGAAGGGTCAGGTTCATTTTAGGCTACATAGTGCGTCCAAGCCGAGATGTAAGTTCCTATCGTAAAATGAAAAGGGGAGAGAGCTGGCAGTCGAGCTCAGACGTAGAGCACGGTCTAGCCTGTGTGAGACCCTGGGTTCACTGCTAAAGATTGAACGAAAAAGAGAAGAAAAAGCAAGTGTCAGCCTTGGTTCCCATGCTGCCCGGGCGTGTCTGGGAGGTGGCACAAGCCGGTGCCCATCTACAGTGCCCTTCCTACAGGCGTGCACTCTGGTGTCCTCTGTTGTCACTCGGGTTTTACAGGGATTTTGATTGTGACACAGCACAGGTCCCTTGACTCACTGGTGACTTCTCCACCTGCCAGTTAAAGTGACAGTGGCTTACCAGGGGTGATGGTATGTGCCTGGAATCCCAGCACCCAGGAGGCTCAATTAGGAGGCCATAGAAATTGAGGCCAGCTAGGGCTATACAGAGAGACCCTATCTAGCAGTCAAAATACAGCCTCAAAAGCCCTGGCTGTGTAGTGTGGGGAATTAAAGCAGAAAGCCGCACTCTTCACTTTTGGTTACTTCTTAAATCTTCGATTTTTCAGTGTGTGTGTGTGTGTGTGTGTGTGTTGAGGCAGGATCTCACGATATAGCACAGGCTGGCCTTGAACTCAGAATTCTCCTGCCTCAGCCTCTTGAGTATTGGGATGACACTGTCATGCTTTACTTATGATGATCTTTTTGACAGTATCAGGGAGCAGGGTGGAAGGTGGGCGGTGGGTGGCCAGGTGAACAGCTGGATCTCCAAGCCCCGGATGATCCAGGCAGACTCTCTGATCTCTCACGTCACAGCTTCTTTCATCCGATCTCCAGAGAAGGCCTTAGTTTATATGCCAAGATGAGCCTGGTGATGGGGTGTTCTGTTACATTCTCCCACGCTGTCCCCTCACAGGTGGCCTGCCCGGCTGAGGAGCAGTCCAAGGAATTTTCTGCTGTGGTGGACCGGTCCAGGCGGTCCATCGTCCTGGTAGCTCTAGGCTTCTAGCCAGCTTCCCCTACCCAGAGGGTGTCAAGGGTGTACCAGCTGCAGTGTGCCTTAACCCCAGGGATGTTTTCAGATTGGCCCAGTGCAGTCACGTGTGCACTGGAAGTCAGGTTTTCTAATAGATGCAGGGATTGCAGTTCCTGACATGTAGATCTATGAGCGAGACAGACCTCCACGTGAGACATTTTGGAGTTTGGTGAAATTGATACTCTGTAGTCCCTGTGCCACAGTGGCTCCCGTGTCCCCTGAGGATATTTGCTTCTCATTTCAGATGAAGAGTATGAGCGTGGGGGACCCACGGACCTTCCCCTTCATTGAGCCCCCTCCACCTGCCAGCCTGGAAACTGCTATCCTGTATCTCCGCGACCAGGGGGCCCTGGACAGCTCGGAGGCCCTCACCCCCATCGGGTCTCTGCTGGCCCAGCTGCCTGTAGATGTTGTGATTGGTAAGGATCCCCTCCAGCAGAGCTCACGGACCTGCTCGTTCTGAGTGACTCATAGGCAAGTCCAGGCCTTCCCAGGACATTCCCTGTCATACAGCAGCTCATTCGTGAGGGTCCGGTGCCTGGGGCTGGGGTGCAGCAGCGAACACAATACACACGGACCAGGAAAGTGAGCACAGGCGTGACAGAGAGAGGAAGCAGGAGACGGACAGGACGTGTGGGGATGGTCAGGCGTCACTGTCGCTGATGGAAGCTGATGGTTGTGCAGAGACATGGAGATGAGGGTGTGAGCATTGTGGGTGGAATGGGCAGGACATTCCCAGTGTAAGCTGGAAGTAGCGTGACTTCAGACTCAGCAAAGGGAGGTGGGAGAATCCATTTGGGATAACTCATTTTGCTTAGACAAAGGCACCATGTAATTGGTATAAAGTTATCACAGTATTTATCTTGTTTCTTCATGTAAGTCTCGGCAGTCCAGTGCACAGTTCCTATTCCAGTGTTTGGATCAGGCGCATCTCAAGTGCTGATCTTAGTAGCCACGTGTGGCTAGTGGCTGCCATATTGGCGTGCCAGGCGGAGGGAACAGCCGGTGCAGAGGCCCTGTGGTGGGAGCTTTCCAATGTGGTCGAGGAAGCCTGTGTCGCTGGCAGGGGAAAAGGCAGATGAGGTACAGGGAGGAGAGGGCCTTCGAAGGCTAAGGAAAGACAGACAGGAAGCAGCAACTAGGTCAGGCCAGTGTCCAGTCCAGGTGTGTGCAGGGGCTGGCAAGTACTGACGGCATCTCCTCTGCAGTCCCCTCCTTTCCCTCCGCTCCCATTACAGCCTTCCCTGCCCAGTAGTTTAAAATACTCGAACAGAAGCCAGCAAGTGAACGAAGCCCCAACATTGTGATATTGGGGGCTCTAGCCTTTGAGTGTCATTCCACTAGAGGCCCGCTGGCTGGTACGACACAGTAAACTGTTCCCTGGCTTCCCGCAGCTGGGGTGTCCCTGAAGCAGTGTTAGCCCCATCATTCAATGCCATGAGCTAGGAGGATTCTAGAAGCCTGTGGGACAGTGAAGCTACTCTGATGGAGCTCACAAATGATGCATGGGAGGAGGGCACCGGGTGGTGATGGGGCCACACTGGCACTCAAGCAGACACCTGATGGCAGGCCGGAGCAGTGCTGGGCCTGGCCTGGGGTCAGCGAGAGGCTCTGGGTGGAAGACTGGAGTGTTTAGGGGGAACTCTGCTTTGTGGGACGGGAAGTGAGCAGAAGATGAAGGGATCAGCCTGGTGAGTCAGAAGGGCTGGGTCTGGGGCCCCTCTGGAGCCGTGTCCCCTCCAGCTCCACACTGTAGAGGGCCTCAGTGGCCTGGAGCAGAGGGGGCCAGCCTGTCTTCACCGTTACCAAGAAGGGGCATTTGCCTTGAGGGTTCAGGCTCCTGAACTCCGTCTGACCAGTGACCCGCTGTCTTAGGGTAGTTCTCCCGCTGGGGTGCTAACGCTGGGGTGCTAACTGAGCCAGAACTGCTGGAAAGACGGCCTTTGGCCACCTTCATCCTGAGGCGGCTCTCCCTCATCCGGAGGCGGGCCTCAGACACAGGTCTTCCCCCAGCGCAGGTCCACCCCTGGTCTGTCTGGTGGCCCTGCATTGTTACCAGCTCTCTTACTCATTCATTCTGAGTCATTCCTGTACCTCAGCTCTCATGACTCACGATGTTCTGTTTCCACCACAGCCTGTATTTTGCTACCTCAGCAGGGCCACCCACATGCTGCTGCCCACATCTGTGGCCGGGGCGATCTCTCCTGTCCCCAGCAGAGCAGCCCTGAGAGGCTGGGTGCCGTGCTCTCTGAGGCCTCCAGGGCCTAAAGCAGATGGCTGGTTTTTGTCTGTCTGGAGGGAGTCAGATTAAAGGAATCAGAGCGGAGGGCTGAAGAGCGTTCTTGGGGCTCTTGCCGTGCCAGGGGAGCTTCAGGCACTCCCCCCATTTCCTCTGTTCCTCCTCAGGATAGGTGAGGAAGCAGGCTCAACTGAGGAACTGACATGTGCCCCAGGGTGTGGGACAGGCACCATCAGGGGAGCCATAGAGCTTGGCTTGCATGCTCCACATCATCTCCCGAGGTGGGAAATCTGTGACCCACTTGACCACACGTGGGGGGAGGAAGCAGGCGCGTGCAGTGGTGGAGCAGAGGGCGTGAGGCACAGGTGGTGAGCCACGATGGGCTGGCTCTGCGTGTCTCACAGTGAAAGACAGATATGGTCTCGGGGCAGTCCCGGGACCTCGTGCAGGCCTGGGCCCTGCCTCGCCCAGCTGCAGCCTGGCTTCAGTGCCTCTCATTCCACGGGGCCAGTGTGTGACAGTGTGGAGGAGACCAGTGAGGCTGAGCAGGCGTTCGACCGGCCAGGCCTGAGCTCCCAGAAAGTCCTGTGTCTACACGGGTCTCCAGAGCCAGGGGGTTCCCTGCTCCTCACTGATGGGCGTGGACGTATGGACCACACTGAGTTCTGAGCCCCTCGCTTTCCTTCCCCGTGGCCTTCCTCGCTCTCCCTCACCTTCCTCTCACCTCCTGTGTCCCTCTACTCCTGCCTTCCTCCTCCTCGTCCTTGAACTAAATGAAGGCTGCAGCCACTTTTATTCCGCAGTAGGCACAGTCAGCCCCAGAGCAGACCAGGGCAGGCCACGGGCAGGTCTCACTCGGGGAAGAGAGTTGTGGCCATGGAGAGCTAAGGAAATCAAGCTGGGGAGGGCTGCCGGAAGCCATTGTGAACACACAGGAATCTCAAAGTTGTGGCCAGCACTGAACAGGGCCCCGTGGGCCTACGGAGGTAGAAATCGTGCTCACCTCCAGTGGAGAATCAGGGAATGGAGCCTCTTGCCCAAGGTCACATGATCACAAATCTCAGCCTGTGGGTTTGAATCTGTCCATCCGGTTCCTGAGGCTCTTTGTGAGCAAGGGGAAAGAGGTGCAGTCAGGCCTCAGAACCCCCCAGAGCAGAAAGGCTGCTTCCCCAGGGCCCGGGAGGCTTAGCTCCGCCCCTGCCGCCCACAGGGAAGATGCTGATCCTGGGCTCCATGTTCAGCCTGGCAGAGCCCGTGCTGACCATTGCTGCTGCCCTCAGCGTCCAGTCACCGTTCACCCGGAGTGCCCAGAGCAGCCTGGACTGCGCCACTGCCCGGCGGCCCCTGGAAAGTGACCAGGGCGACCCCTTCACGCTCTTCAATGTCTTCAACGCCTGGGTGCAGGTGAGGCTGGGCTGGGTGGCCGGGGGGCCTCTGTCATTCTTCCCAATGGGGAAGCTTGCATCTGTAGTGCCTCATGTCTCTGAGCCCTGAATCTACCTAAGGAATCCCTTGTCCTTGCCATTCATGCCCTGGGGCCAAGGGACAGCCAGTGCCCAGCCCAGGATCAACAGGGAGCTCGGGATTGCCACAACCTGACAGAAGCCAGGGCTGTCTGGAGAAAAGCCAGCCTCCTTGGGGGACATCGTATACCCTGTCCACCATTCCTGAGCCCTCACCAGTGGCCGTTCAGAGTCATGACTCGGGGTCCCTAACCCCGCGTGCTGTTTGGGTGCTCCTGGGGGCGGGAGTACAGCGCTGAGGCCGAGTTCCGGGAGGAGGCTCCCAGGGTTCCTGAGAGCGGCCCCCAGCCCGCCCTTTCTTCGGAGTCTCCTGTGCTCGGGCTCTGTCCCCGAGCTAGCCGGGCCCTGACTCTGAGGTGTCTGCCCCTCAACCAGGTGAAGTCTGAGCGCAGCGGGAACTCTCGCAAGTGGTGCCGCCGCCGGGGTGTGGAGGAGCACCGGCTGTACGAGATGGCCAACCTGCGGCGCCAGTTCAAGGTGGGGACCAGACCTGGTGACCAGGCCCACCACATCACTGTCCAAGAAGACAGGCAGGCCTGGGGCATCCTGGGCATGGTGGAAAAAATGTGGGCCTTGAAGGGGGCTCCTCGGGAAGGCGCATGGGTCACTGGGCCGTGTGGCATCCTGCCGGGGAAGCCCACTCTTGGCCCCTGGGTGCTGACCTTAAGCTCGGGCTGAGTGCTGAGGGACTGTGTAAAGGAACAGGACAGCCAGTGTGTCTGGAGCCCAACATTGTGCAGCGTATCCAGCTCTGCCACGTTGTGACAGCGTGGCTGCGGGCACATGCTGTCCCCTGGGCCTTAGCTTTCCCTGCAAACTGGAAGATAAATGTAGTGACAGTCTTGCACCCTCCGTGAATCCCAGTGAGCAAATATATGTAGCTTACCAGATGCTGCTGCCTGACAGGCATGTGGGTGGTGTGTGGACAGTGCGTCACTGTGGTCCCCGGAGATGAGAACAGAGCATGTGCTCTCCATCATGAACTTGGACCCCATGGTTCTGTGGCTTCTGTCTGTCCATTGCCTACAGGAAGCTCAGATACCTTGCGATAGTCCGGCAGTGTCTATAGAGGGGAGGTAACAGGAATTCCTGGGGTAGTCTCTGGCCTTAACTGCAGGTGGGTCAGTTGGGACTCAGAAACCTTTCCAGGGCCTCCATGTCGGGCCCAGTCATTCCCTCTCCATGTCTGCAGCTTTCGGAGCTGTGATTCCACCCTTGTTACCCCCAGACACTGTGAGAAGCTGACGTGATGTGTATCAGGGCGTAGGCACACTTGCATGAGCACACATACAGCATCCGTGTTCTCAGGCACAGTGGGGAAAGGGCCCCTGAGATTGCATCCTTAGATGGCAGGGTGGTGGGGAAAGGGGGACTCGGGTCTTTCCCTCTGGGTCCCACCACCAACTCCCGTTGGATTCTGGAGTAGGAAGGTCCAGGTTGGTGGGATTTGGCCTTTTCTTTCTTTTTTTGGTTTTTCAAGACAGGATTTTACCGTATAACAGCCCTGGCTGTCCTGAAACTCGCTCTGTAGAACAGGCTGGCCTTGAACTCAGAGATCCACCTGCTTCTGCCTCCCTGTGAACCACATGCGCCTGGCCAGGATTTCCTGCGCTAACTAGTGACAGCTCTTCCCAGGGCCCAGAGCTCAAGGCTGGGGCAAAGGACTGACCCCGCTCCAGCCCTGCAGGGGGAGCCGGGGCGCCCTCATTCTGTACTGAAGGGAACGCCGGGCCTGTGAGCCTGTGTCAGCCCACCGCCCTGTGCCCTTCCTGTCCGCAGGAGCTGCTGGAGGATCACGGGTTGCTGAGCGGGGCCCAGGCAGCGGCGCCCGCGGACAGCTACAGCCGCCTGCAGCAGCGCCGGAAGCGCCGGGCCCTGCACCAGCTGAAGCGGCAGCACGAGGAGGGCGGGGGACGCAGGCGCAAGGTGCTGCGTCTGCAGGAGGATGGCTGCTCCAGTGATGAGGACCGCGAGGGCTCCGCCTCCCAGCGGGCTGACAGCGTTGACATCCAGGTGGGATAGCCAGGTCCTGGGTCAGGGGCATGAAGGGGCCGGGAACCCAGGAGAAACAGCCACCCCCAGGGATTGAAGGAAGAGTCGGTCTTGCTCTCTCGATTGCCAGAGCCCGTCCCAACCCGTGCATCCTAGCATAGCAGCTTCCACAGTGTGTGTGTCCGTCCGTCTGTCCGTCCCCAGAGCCACCACCAATCCTTGTCTCTACAGGATGTGAAGTTCAAGCTTCGGCACAACTTGGAGCAGCTGCAGGCGGCTGCCAGCTCAGCCCAGGACCTGACCCGCGACCAGCTGGCCCTGCTCAAGCTGGTGCTGGGGCGGGGCCTCTACCCGCAGCTGGCTGTGCCCGATGCATTCAACAGTGGCCGCAAGGACTCCGACCAGGTGGGGTTCCTTCTCCCTTCTGTGCCCGAGTCTGTCACTTAACACATTTCCTGGGCACCGGCCATGTTCCGGTGTGACAGAAGGACCCTTGGCTCTGTCCTTGGGCTGCTCCGCCCACTAGCCAGAGGGGCAGGGCTGGAGGAGGGCAAGGCAGTGGGTCGAACCCAGCTTACGCAGGGGTCCAGAGGACTTCATGGATGAGGAGGGACCTTGTGCTGGGGCGGAGAAAAGGGGACTGGGCACTGGGTGGAGCAGGTCCGCGGCGGCCTCTGCTCCAGTGCTTGTCTCCGCCCTCTGCAGATTTTCCACACCCAAGCCAAGCAGGGCACCGTGCTGCACCCCACCTGTGTCTTCGCCAACAGCCCTGAGGTATTGCACACACAGGAGCAGGAGGCTGCAGGCCGTGAAGGGAGGAGCCAAGGTACAGTGACCCTGGTGGTACCACTGCAAGCCCAGGTCCCTCACTCGGTCATCCCCCAGGGCTCCTTCTCACACCCCATCTGTGCTGTGCTGTGGGAGGGGAGCCTCAGGAGTGGCTGCAGGCAGCATGCGGTGCTGGGCCACTGCCTGAATCCAGCCGATGACACCGCAGCTGGCCCTGTGCTGGTCGGCCTGTGAGAGCCTCAGCTTGGTCCTGAGGAGGGAAGCCCCCCAGCTTTTGTGCAGACATGCAGGCAGAGCCACAGGGGCCCATCCCCAGGCTGGCACTGTCCCCTGCAGCCTGCCTGCTCGCTCAGGAGCCAGCTCACCCTCCTGGGGTATGAAGAAAGTGAGATGGTCATTGACAAAGACAAGGCTTAGGAGGGGCAGCGTCTAGGGTAGAATCAGCTTTGTTGCCCACCATGACCAGGTCGCGGTCCTCTCTGCGGGTTCCACTTCCTGCCTGCCTGCCTTTTTGTTTTTGTGGCACTAGATATTGTAGCAGGCCTTTTTTTTTTTTTTTTTTTTTTGAGCCACCAACCAGCTCCCAAATCATGACACAGACACAGAGACTTCTCCTTAGTTACGAATGCTCAGCCTTAGCTTAGCTCTTATTTCAATCTGTTTCTCTTTATCTACATTTTGTCTCATGGCTTTTAACCTTTTTTTTTTCTTCTTCTTTCTGTATATCTTACTTTCCTGCTGTTTCTATCCCTGTCTTTCTCCCTCATTTTCTCCTCCTCCTCACATTCCTAGGCTCGAGCCTAGATTTCTCCTATTTATTCTCTCTGTCCGCCAGCCCCACCTATCCCTCTTCTGCCTAGCTATTGGCCGGTCAGCTTTTTATTAGACCAGTCAGGTGCCTTTGGCAGGCAAAGTGAAACAGTTACACATCTTTTCATCATTAAACAAATGTAGCCTAAACAAATGTAGCCCATCTTTACATTGTGAAACAAATGCATCAGAAACAAATGTAGCACACCTTTACACAGTTAAATATTCCACAACATAAACAAATGTAGCACACCTTTACACAGTTAAATATTCCACAACATAAACAAATGTAGCACACTTTACACAGTTAAATATTCCACAATGTAAACAAATGTAACACATCCTTACATAGTTAAAGGATCCACAACAAGATATTGAGCCCATAGCCTCACATAAGTGAGATAAGTGTCCTACCCAGCTACCTCCTCAGCTTCTCTCTCTTTTTCTCTTTTCATTTTGAAAATTTCCAGTCACACGAGGTAGTGATGGGTGCCCTCAAGCAGCCCCAACAGGCTGTCACCATCCGTTAACCCCTGCTTTCTTACCTTCCTGCTGTAAAATGTAACTTTTTTACACTTACTTACTTTGTACATGCGTGCGTGTTTCAGGGCACACATGTTACCGCATGCATGTGGCAGTCAGAGGACAGTTTGTGGCAGTCAGTTTTCCTTCTAGCATGTGGGTCCTGGGGATTGAACTCAGGTGGTCAGGCTTGGCAGCAAGACCTCTACCAGCCGAGCTACCTCACCGCATGCCAGACTTCATGTCATTTATTAACAAGGACTGTTTGTGTCAGGACAGTGCTGATGACCCTCTCAGGGTGGACAACAGTTCCGTAGTGTCACGGTCCAGAGCTCACAGGCTGCCGCAGCGTGTTTACGATAAGCCAAAGTCGCCGTCATAACCCGTGGGCAAACGATCCGTGTGCTGTGTGATGTCAGGCCCTGAGTGATGGAAGGGTGGTCATGGGCGTGCAGCCGGGGAGTCAGGTGGGTCTGAGCGGGCCACTTTCACCTTTCAGATGGCAAGGACCAAATGAGCTGCAAGCACCAGCTGCTGGCCTTCGTCTCCCTGCTGGAGACCAACAAACCATACCTGGTGAACTGCGTCCGCATCCCGGCCCTCCAGGTAGGCCTCTGCCCTGACTGTTGGACGGTGGTCTGGAGGAGCTGCCCTCTGCCCACACCAGCTGCTCGCATGGTCTGCGTGGTCTGCGGCTGTGGGCGGTCCTTATTTGTGGCTCTATGCGTGCTTACTTGTTGAGTGCCCGCTGGTGCCAAGCACTGTTCCCAGCACCCGGTGACATACTGAGGGCTCAGGCCCTCTCCTGCCCTCCTGGGCTCACAGGTCAGGGAAGCCTATGCCTTCATGGGAATCCAGGATTGCAGGTGAATACCTGTAACCCCTGAAGGAGGCTCATGAGTTTGAAGCCAGCCTCGGCTATATGAGATTATGGTGGGTTTTTGTTTGTTTGTTTTAAATCCCCAGGAAAAATAGGGATGTGGAGTGGCGGCAGGAGGTGGTGGGCACTGACAGGTACGATATGAGCGGATGAGATGTGCTGACTGGCCGCAGTCCTGAAGGGACTGGGTCACACTCTGAGAGGAGTCTTTAGCAAGAGGGCCAGCATGGGCCGAGGCCCCAAGGCAGGTGTGTGCTGCTGTGTTCGGCTGGAGACTGGGGCAGGCTTTGATGTAGTGGCTGTGGGAAGCTGAGCCTAGTCCAGGAAGAGGTCCCGCCCATAGTCGCTTCCATGGCCTAAGTGTTCACTTTACAGAGGAAGCTGAGGTCACATCACCGCCTGGGCCACACAGAGGGAGTGGTGACCCCAGATCTAGGGTCACATGCTGTCCCTGCAGTTTCCCCAGTCAGTTGGATGTCCCCACTCTTCAGACCCCTTTGGTTTTGTTCCCGAAGACAGGAAAGAAACCGTGCAGGGCCTTCAGGAGGCTGTAGCCCTTGACCTCCACTGAGGCCTTTTCCTCGAGCCATGGGTGCCAGCCACCATTGCTGTGGGCCGGGGATCTGTGCCAGCCAGCTGGCAATCATGTGCAATGGGAGACAGTGCTCCCCAGGCTCCTGTGTACTGTGGAGAAAGGGATGATGGGAAGGAGACATCTGCCATCTGGGGTGATGTCTGGATCCCAGTCCGCTCCCCTTTGACTGCTTGTTGAGGATGTGGAATCTCAAATGGGCATCACCCGCTGAGCCCTGTGGTACTGTCACCAGCCTCCAGCCCATCCACCCATGGCCAGCCCTGCCCTTCCTGTGGGGTTGCCCCCCAAATATCACCATTGAACAGCACACAGGTGGTCCTGGCCCTGCCTCGGTGTCAGAGACCCATGTGCCTGTGTCTGGGGTCTTTCTGGCTCCCATCTTCCCTCCTCAGCCTCCCAAGCAGTGGGAGTAAAGCATGAGTCATCCGTTTATGACTTCCTGTGATCACATCCACTCCCTGACTGTGGCCCCTAAGATTCCTTGACTCGTAGGCTCCCGGGACATTCTACTCTTTAATTCCGTCTTGGTCTCTCCAAGTTGAATGTCGGCTGGTGGTGGGGCTGCCTTTGTGCTGTTCACTGTGTCTCCAGCACCAGAACGTGCAGAGGAGACCTGCAGGATTGTGGGGTCTTTGTGCTGAGTAGACAGGGTGGGAGGATGCTTGGATGGGAGAAAGGTTTTTAGGTCGGTGGGTGGATGGGTAGGCAGACAGGTGATGGGTAGGCAGACAGGTGATGGGTAGACATGTGGATGGGTGGACAGTATTAGCGGGAGAGGGAGGGACATTGGGTACGGTGATGGACAGGTGGGGGATGGGCAGGTAAGGACCGAATGTGTTTAGATGGATGGGTCGTAAATGATGGGTAGGCAGGAACATAGCCAGGCGGGCGCTCTGGGGGGGCACCCGAGCCATTTCCTGGCTCCCGACTCTCGTCTCTTTCAGTCCCTCCTGCTGTTCAGCCGGTCCATTGACACCAACGGTGACTGCTCCCGCCTGGTAGCTGACAGTTGGCTGGAGCTGCAGCTCACGGATAGTGAGAGTGCCGTCCGGCTCCTGGCCGCGTCCCTGCGGCTCCGTGCACGCTGGGAAGGTGCCTTGGACCGGCAGCTGGCTCACCAGGCCCAGCGACAGAGGCTAGAGCAGGAGGAAGAGGTGGAGTCTCCGGCAGTCGGCCCCCAGGAGGTGGCTGCCCTGAGCCGGGAGCTGCTGCAGTTCATGGCGGCCCAGGTACCGTGTGGCCCGAAGGGGCATCACTTAGTGGGGTTCATTTAAGAGGGTAAGTGGTACCCGGGGTCACGTGGCTAAGGGGAAGCGCAAGCGTTTGGCTCCAGAGGCCATGCTGCTAGACACCTGTGCCGCTCATTGAGCAAATGATAGATGCCTTCTGCATGCATGCACGGTGCAAGCTACGGACATGTGGAGTGTGAGGGCTTAGGTGTTCCCCGTGAGGACAGAGGAGAGACCTGGACAGGGTGGACTGAAACCACACTCTTAGGTGGGAACAGACAGCTGCTTCTGGCCCTGCCCCGTGGAGGTCCAGGGAGAGGGATGACTCCAGGCTGACTTCCTGGGGGTGAGGATGGGCCTAGGCAGTTGGGAAAAGGGGAGCAAGCCTGAGATACCTTGCTGGGGCCACAAAAGGCTTGGAAGCAAGTTGTGAGTCGCTCCATGCCCACGAAGCCCAAGGGAGGGCTTTAGACAGAGCTGACTCTGGGGGTGCCCACCCCATCTCTGTCTCTGGTCTCTCCTTCTGTAGGTCCCCTACAGCCTCCGACGGCTCACTGGCCTAGAAGCCCAGAACCTCTATGTGGGACCCCAGACCATCACAGCCGCCCCTAGTCTGCCCGGCCTCTTTGGGAACTCTACCCTGTCTCCCCACCCCACCAAAGGGGGCTACGCGGTCTCCGATTTTCTCACCTACAACTGTCTCACGGTGAGTGTGCTCGGCAGGTGGGTGGGTGGAAGCTGCAGGCCCCCCTGGCAGTCACAGTCCTGGCCCCCAGCTGGTGACGCATGCGTCCTGACGCCTTTGCTCTGCTGTAGAGTGACACCGACCTGTACAGTGACTGCCTGCGCTCCTTCTGGACCTGCCCGCACTGTGGCCTGCACATGCCATTCACACCCCTGGAGCGCATCGCTCACGAGAACACCTGCCCCGAGGCGCCGCGGGATGGTCCAGGCAAGTCCAGGAGGGGACATGAGGATCCTGTACCCGCCGAGCGTAAGGCCCTTAACCATTGTCCATCACACATTGCTGCCTGGGTCTGGCTTGCTGGATACTGGGGACCGGTGGCCAAAGACCCTAGCCCTAGGCAGGGCCGCACAGGACCTGGAGGCTCCTCCCTTGACCTGTCACCTGTTTTTCTCTTCAGTGGCTGTCGTGGTTTCTGGTTGCACGGCCACCTCTGTCTCATCACACTGCACAGTACCACTCCACAGGGGAGACTGTGGCTGGGTGCCCCAGATGCTGGCACCAGGCACCAGGGTTGGGTGTGAGCCATAGGCACCCCTCTCCTCTACAGGGTCTGAGGAGGCCGCTCCTGCACCACCACAGAAGACCTCGGCGCTGCAGAGGCCCTACCGCTGCCAGCTGTGCGGGGAGGACTTCCTCTTCACTCCCACGGAGGTGCTGAGACACCGCAGGCAGCACCTGTGATCCAGTGCTCCAGGGAGCACCCCAGCTGGGGCACAGTGGGGGGTCCCTGTGAATAAAGCAGACTTTGCATCTGAACCAGCATCTCTCGGTGGGGAGAGCCACAGCCCTGGTTCAGGGCCCTGGGCAGGTCCGGGGACCGCGCTGAGGCCGCTGGTGCCTCCAGAGTCCCGTGGGAATCTCCAAGCCTAGCAGCTCCCCCAAGGCCCCTCAGTCTGCTGCCCCAGCTGGAGATGTGGGGGGTGTTAGTGTTCGTGTGGGACCATGGGCTGCACCTGGACACCCCCACCCAGCCTCCTCCCGCTGCTGGATATAGTTCTCAGGGGCCTCTACTGGACTCCTAGTCGCACCCCACTTCTTGGCGTCCTCCTCTCCTTCACCCTCACCCTCACAGGCGGTGCACACAGCCCTTCTCTTTTGTGCCCTGCCTCCCTCTTCATCCCTTGGGACCTCACTCAGGCCCTGCTCCAGGCACATCACCTCCACTCTGTGCCCAGCCACTTCTGACACCTCCACTCTGTGCCCAGCCACTTCTGTCACCTCCACTTTCTGCCCAGCCACTCCTGACACACGCGGCCTCGGGAGTCTGAGGTGGAGCCCAGCTTGGCAGTTACTTCTGCATTGCGATGTCCTCAGTCCCAGTCAGAAGCAGCTTAAGGGATGCGGGATTTTTATCTCATCGCTGCAGACTAGGAAGCAAGAGAGTGAACAGGCGTGAGAGACTAACCTTTAAAGGCCTGTACCCAGAAACTTCTTTCAGGTGGTTCTCACCCCTTAAAGGTTCTGTAGCCTCCCACAGTAATGCCATCAGGGGCTGGGAGATACCTGTCGGGAAAAGGCCTGCTGCTCAGGCAGGAGGATCTGTGTTTGGCTCCCCAGAATCCACATAAAAGCTGAGCATAGCAACACATGTTGTCTGTAACTCCCCAGCTGGGGCTAGGGCTGGAGGCAGGTTGATCCCCAGAGCTCATTGGCTGGCCAGCCTAGCCAAAAACCTTGTCTTAGAAAAGGCGATGTACACTATACACACACGCATAGTGCAGTCAGCTGGGAAGAGGTGGATAGAAGAAGTAGGATGCTGGATCTGAAGGAGCAATAAAGCCAGGAGGGGAACTGAGGCCCAGAGGTGGAAGCAGCCACCATTACAGGCCCTGCAGCATTCCAAAGAAGATACAGTCAACTCAGTTCAGTGGAGCGCTTCCTTGAAAGACAGTCTACCCAAACTCATGGTATTGGTTGCCTTTTTCATCTGTCTGAAAGAAACAAGGAAGGGTTTGCTGCCTCAGGGTTCAGACCGTGGTGGGGTGCATGGCAGCAAGAGCCACTGAGGGTTGTGGGAGTGTGGAGGTGATTGGTTACCCATAGGGGCACTTAGGAAGCAAAGCTTGGGCTGGGAATGGGGCCTGAGGCCCATATGGCCTTGTTTCTAAGAGGGTCCATGGCTTCCCATCAGGGCCCATTGGAGATACTTGCTCAGGAGGAAATAGACTGAAGAACTCTGTGCATGAGCTTAAGTGTACTGTTGGAAACAGAACAGCACTGGCTGTGTGTCACCTCATAAGTCCAGCACTCAAGAGGCACAAGAAGGAGGGTCAGGAGTTCAAGGTTATTCTGAATCTACATAGTGACTTCAAAGCCAGCCAGGGCTGTGGGAGATCTGCACCCACCTTTTCCCCCAGGGTACTCTTGAGGAGAGAGGGTAAGAGATTTAGATAGAAATATAAAAGGGAGAGAGAAAGATAGGAATACAGGATAGCCTCAGGAGGGCCTGGATCCTTATCTACCACCCCAGAACTTTATTCAAAATGACTTTTTGTAACAATGCCAAGGGGCAAGGCAAAAGACCTCCCCCTTGCTATATACAACCAAGTATAGACCCTTCCAAATACCTGGTACCCAGGCCTGTGGTCCAGTCATCCTCTTATGCAGTCCTGCTGGGTAAAGCAAGCTCAGATTTCACTAGGAACCTTTGTGGGCTCTCACAGATCCCTCTTAATATTTTAAAAAGCTCTCCATTAAGAGCTTGCAAGTAGCTGTAACAACCACAGCAATCCCCATAGCTGCCACACCTCCCAGTGAAGGAGTAGAGGATGATAAAGATGGAATATCCTTTTTGGAATGGGTCTAAGATGACTACAGCAGTCTTAGCTGCACCAAGCCCGTTTTAAAATCAATAAACTCCTGATGCAACCGCATCAAATAAATCAATAAACTTCTGATGCATCCTCATTAAACTTAAATACTCCCTGAGCTTCAACATTAACAGGTTAACATAATAACTCTAACATAAATATTATTATACACAATTCAGTTCCTACAGACCTACATTCAAAAGCAATACTCAATATAACCATTAACACTTTCCTACAAATCTACATTCAAAAGCAATACTCTCAATATAACCATTAACACTTTAAAAAACTTTAGCAAACATCCAAAAGCAATTTCTTAATAGAACTATACAAAGCATAGGGTACATTAACATAACATCAGCCCACTCAAGGGACAAGAAAATATTTTTTTTAATTAAATTAAATAGACTGAGGAATATTACCCCCCCTTTCTTTATAATTTCTTAAGCTGCATCTTGAGCTTAGGTAGAAAAACCCCAGACACAAAACTAGTTCCATAAGCAGTTCCATTTTTACATAAAATCAGTTCCACAGAACAGTTCCATTTTTAACACAAAACAGTTCGTGAATCATCACAGTTAATAGAGTCTGTATACGTAGGTAAAGTCAAAATTGTCCCATTGCAATTAAATTACTGCTGTCCATTTCATTTCTTAAGTCTGAAAAGTTCAAAAAATAAATTCTTGTACTAGTCTTCCAAATATGAAGAAACCCATAATCGAAACCTTTTTGCAGTTAACAATTCTAGTTCAAACAAGTGTCTCTGAAACTTTTGTTCTCAGCCACAGAGGCACTTTCAGTTACAGCAGCATTTTATGGCAGTCTTTCCCTAGGAACCTTGCCTCAGGATGAAGTAACTGCCATAGTAACTGAGCTGCTATGAGGTCTTCGGAAAAGCTCTCTGCACAGCCAGCAAACAGAAGCTGCAAGGCTTTTGGCTCCTGGCTTTCTTCACAGCTTTCACAGTCCTGGTCTGTCCATGCCTCCTGTAACTGGACTGTCCCCAGGACCTCTGTGTCCTGAGGCCCTGAGGGCTTTCAATTGCCCCACGCCACATGGGCTCAAGAGGCTGTGAGCTGCCACTCACAGGGTCTGGGAGGAAACCCAGCCGTGGCCAGTCATGGCCACTGTGCTCCAGTTGCATTACCTGCTCTGCTGGTGGTCCTCATATCCCAGGCTCTGCCAAATGCTGCCTCAGGCTCTCGGGTGTTCCGGGAATGCACTCCGACTTAGAGCCTCTGTTCCCTGACCCTCCTGGTGTGTGCCCCAAGGGCATCTTTCTGTGGAGGCTTTGTCTCCCGCACAGCTGCCGAGGCACCCTGCACTGTCACTCTCCAGCTGCCCACTTGGCTCTCCACCTCTCTGGTATCTCTGCCCAACTCCAGCCACCAGGGGTTGTGGAGACAGACCTGCTCCAGCAGCTGGGTTCCAAAGTCTCTGCTGTACTCCAAGCCACTGCCTGCCATTTGTCTCTCTCAGGCGGGGTGTCTCTGCTTGGCTTATCAAGGTTGAGCATAGCCTCAAGCTATATCTCTCTAGCTGGCTGACTACATTCTCCCACTATGGCTCTTTCATGGCAGAAAGCATGCAGAACTCTTGCTGCTCGCTCTGGTTCTGCTTTCACTGGCTCTTGGTGTCTGCTGCTTGGGAAGCTATGACACTCCATGGGTCTCAGCCACCGATACTTGGCTACTGCTGTTTGCACTGGCTCTGGCATCTACCAATGTTGGCAGCTTCTGCAACTTCTGTAGCCTCACAGACTGCCAAGTTTGCAATGGCTACTAGGTCCTGGATGTTGCCCTCTGTGTCCCAGGTCCCATCCTTGTTTGGGGAAAACCTACTCTACCATAAGTTTCTATTATCCCTATACCTAAAGCTTATTCTGTCCTAATACACTTAAGCCTACACAATATCCTTATACCTGAAGCTTATTTTACCCTAAAATACCTAAGCCTACATTTCTAAGACTGACTTATACTACCATCTTTAAACCTAATTTAGGAAATAGAGATTAAGAGAGAGAGAAAAAGAAAGAACCCCAGATAGAAAGAGATATACACTGCAGGTTCACTTGGGCATCTTTCAGCCACTTTTACTCCCGAGGATAAAATACCGTTGCCTTTACTTTTCAGTTCCTTATGGCATGCCTCCTTATACCCCAATGTTCCCCTCTCTCCTTTCGCCAAGTCTCTGGTCCCTGTTCATGGCATCTTTTGTGGGGGCCCAGCCCCCACCTTTTTTGTCAAGGTACTCTTGAGGAGAGAGGGATAAGAGATTTAGATAAGGGGGAAAGAGGAAGATAGAAACACAGGATAAGCCTCAGGAGGGCCTGGATCCTTATCCACCGGCCCAGAACTTTATTCAAAAGGGCTTTTTTAATAACAATGCCAAGGGGTGAGGCAAAAGACCCCCCCCTTTGCTATATACAACCAAGTGAAGACCCAAACACCTGGTACCCAGGCCTGTGGTCCAGTCATCCTCTTATGCAGTCCTGCTGGGTAAAGCAAGCTCAGATCTCACTAGGAAACCTCTGTGGGCTCCCACACTGGGCTACATAAGACTGACTTCTTTTGAGAATTCTCTGTTTAGCTCTTTAGCCCATTTTTTAATTGGATTGTTTGGTATTTTGATGTCTAGTTTCTTGAGTTCTTTATATACTTTGGAGATCAGTCCTCTGTCAGACGTGGAATTGGTGAAGGTCTTTTCCCATTGTGTAGGCTATAGGACCCTAGGATGACTGTGGCTTATAATAAGTTTTGGTTTTATTTAATTACTGGGCAAGCCTCAATGAAACATTTCACTATTAGGATAAGAATTTGTACTGTATCAAGCTGATTAAAAAAAAAAAAAAAAGCCGGGCGGTGGTGGTGCACGCCTTTATCCCAGCACTCGGGAGGCAGAGCCAGGTGGATCTCTGTGAGTTCGAGGCCAGCCTGGACTACCAAGTGAGTCCCAGGAAAGGCGCAAAGCTACACAGAGAAACCCTGTCTCGAAAAACCAAAAAAACCAAAAAAAAAAAAAAAAAACAACAACAACCAAAAAAAAAAAAAAAGCAGGAAAAATCCCCCCCGAAAATAAAATAAAAAGAGGGAACTGGATGTGACTGTACGTGCCTATAATCCCAGCACTCTAGAAGTGAAGGCAGGAAGATCAGAGGTTAAAGATCATTCTGGACAACATAGGGAGGTTAAGGAAAGAAAGAAAGAAAACTGACTCAAAACACCCTTCGACTGCCAAAATGGCTTAACACTTGAGATCTTACCCTTCAGATGAATAAACATAGAGAAATTCTCAGAAGATACTCCCTGTCTTTTGTCCCTCCCCACCCCTGTGTTGGGGATCAAATTTGGCTTTTTTTTTTTTTTTTTAAGGTTTATGTATTTATTATGTATGCAGTGTTCTGTCTGCATGTACACCTGCAGGCCAGAAGAGGGCACCAGATCTCACTGTAGATGGCTGTGAGCCACCATGTGGTAGGAATTGAACTCAGGACCTCTGGAAGAGCAGCCAGTGATCTTAACCTCTGAGCCATCTCTCCAGCCCCCCAGACTTGGCTTTGCACATGCTAGGCACGTGCCCTCCCTAGTTCTCAGTAAAGAGCAACTCCAGTGATCACTGGAGAAGTATGAACAATTGCGAAGATTCCAGCCACATCCTGAAATGTCAGGGAGGATGCCACAAGGTCAAGTCTGGTTGTGGTGTAGCTCCAGACTTCTAATCTCTTATCTTTAATTGGGTTACTAAGCCCTAGCAAGAATGATGGGCACATATCTATAAAGAAGCCACTCCAAGCTGAGGCAGAAGGACCCCAAGTTCAAGGCCAGCCTCAGGTGCAAAACAAAATCTTGTCTCAAAAAGCCAAGAGCTGGGAGTGGGGCTCAGCAGTACAATGAAAGTCTAGAACTTTCCCAGTGAGGGGCTGAGGGTGTGGCTCAGTGGTAGAGCCCCTGCCTAGAATCCCCCAGTGAGGGGCTGGGGGTGTGGTTCAGTGGTAGAGCCCCTGCCTAGAATTCCCCAGTGAGGGGCTGGGGGCGTGGATCAGTTGTGGAGGACTTCCTAGAATGTTCAAGGCTCTGGAGGTCACCCTCAGCACTACAAGAAAAAAGTGAAGTGTGGATACATTGACCTCTCATGGAGGGAGTCAGCAATTATGATGCATGATTATGAGCATGCAGGGTCCAGAGCAGGCGAGACAGTCCACAGTTATGTAGCAGTTTCTTTCCAACCTGCAGGGAAGCTCCTGAAAACAGAAAGTAAACAACTCAAGATTGCTTCAGGAAGTTCCTAAAACTGACCAGACCCCTACCTCCCTATGAGGAAACAGCAAAGACTGCTGGGAGTCATTCTCATACCAGCCAAGCCTCCTGGAAGAGGTTTAGACCAACTGAGGCACCTGGGAAGGACACTCTCCAACCTGCTGAGCTTCCTGCAGACTGTGCAGTGCGCTCCAGGTTCCCAGCGTTGTGAGCTGTCACTCATGTTGGGGTGAGCTTTGGTGATGCAGGTGTCTTTGAGTCATTTTTGTTCCTATAAGTAACCCCAATAAAACTCAGTGGTTCACCAAAGTGGGCTTTGGTGGTATTCGTGCTTTGGTCTGTCATGGGATCTCATCTGGGGTGAATAAACATGTATTGCATCTCCTCAGGAAAAGTCTGTCACACAACGGCCACAGAGAGAGGAAGTGGGTTCCTCGCTGCCAGGGCCTGGGAGCTGGGAGCGAGTGACTTACGTAAGATTTCTCTTGCTGATATTTTAAAAGCCACGACTCTTGTGTAATATTAAAAGGGCCAGCATTAATATTATACATCCCAGGGGCTCAGGAGAGAAAACTATGAATGGTGAGAATTATTTTCGGGAAATGAATCTAAGTACACCAAGCTCTTTGTCCGTCATCTTTATTCCTCTGAGATAAAAATCCTATCTACTCAGCTTTAGTTCTGTTCTCGTGCCTAGCTCCTTTCTTGTCTGATTTCTCTCTACATTTATCTACTGCTCCCTCTAAGTTCTATCTTAATTCTCTCATCTTAATTCTGCCTCATCTAGGTCCTTCTCATCTCGTTCTTACCCAGCTAGTACTTCCCCATCTGGCTCTTCCTCATCTTCCATCTCATCCACATGTTCTCTCTGGTCAAAATCCTCCTTATCAGTTCTCCGTCCTCAAGTTCTCCACTCCTCTCTTCCTCTCTGTCTCCTTATACCTCTAAGTCCTCTCAAGTCTCTGAGGTGTTCAGTTATAAACCCAAGCCATAGCAATCCTGTGCCAGAGCAAAGTCATCAGGCTTGAATTCTTACAGGGTTATAAAGGCAGGTAAGAATTTTCCTCAGGCGGTGACCACCAGGCTTTCTTTCACAACCCAAAATGGGAGTGGTAAAAGAGGAGGTCAACTGAGTGCTAATGACTGGTTAGTATATCAAAAAGAGGATCTGTGTTCTCAGTCTACATTCCTAGAAGTGGTTAGGTAAGAAATTAGGGGTCTATTAGTAAGGTTGTATAAGAAAGGAGGGCCTCACCCTAAATTGCACAAGAAATAAAGCTATCTGCTGACCTAGGAGACAGGTGTTTCGCTTGGCCTTGGATGCTTCATAGGTATTTTAGATAAATACAGTTAGGAGTTTTAGTAAGCATGCATAGGTTACAAGAAAATCATTGTAGGAGCCGGCTAATATACATACAAAAGCTAAATATCACCAAGACTTCCTAAGCCATGGCTTGACCTTTGGAGAAGTCCTTGACTTTTCCAAGTAGTAGCTTTTGTGATAGTAGCTGAATTCCACTACATTTTCCTGTGGCTTACAGCACACTACCTCCAGATGGGCGTGTTGTAAGGCCTGTAATGTCAGCACTTGGGAGACAGAGAAGGGAGAATCTGGAGTTCAAGACCAGCCTGGGCGATTACTGAGACCATAACTCAAAACAAAAGCAAACCAAACCAAACAAAAAGTAGTGATACTATCAGACCTGGTTGTGTGAGCCACACCGGTGCTCATGCGAGCAACCTTAGTTTAGCTCAGTGGCTCACAAAACAAACAAACGAAATCAAAACTGAAAAGTCTGCAAGTAGAGGGGCTTGTGATGAATAAAAAGGGGTCTAGCAGGAGTGAGAGGGATGAGAGAGGAGAATGGAGGTGAAAAGAATCCAGATTCATTATATACATGCATAAAATTGTCAATAAAAATGAACATTAAAGTTTGTTAGTGATGGATGTGCATTTTAAGCAATATGCCAAAGCTGTTGAATTGTACAGTTATACCTCACTGAAGCTGTCATCCAGCAACATCCGTGATGGTCTGTGTGTAAACGGCACTTGCTGCCAAGCCCGAGACCTGAGTTTGGTTCCTGGGACTCACTTAGTGGAAGGAGAGAACCCATTCTCTTCCAGGGCTTGTCCTCCATAGGTATGTGGCGTATACACTCCTTCTCCAGGAAAGAAATAGGGAAAAGCCAGGTGTGGTGTCACATGACTTTATTCCCAGCGCTTGGGAGGCAGAGACAGGTAGATGTCCGTGAGTTTGAGGCTAGCCTTGTCTACAGAGTTCCAAACCAGCCAGGGCTATTTGGTAAAATCATCAAAAAGGGGGGAAATTTTTTTCATGGCTCTTCAGCTCCCCCTTGTGGAAGCCAGACTCACTGCTGCTCCATGGTCCCTGTGTTGATGGCCTCCAATATTGACCTGGCCACAAGCAGGCCTCCTCTGGGAAGTTGACCCTGACTCCTAGCTGGCCAATGGCCTTTGCTCTGGCTGTGAAGGATGAGTCCCAGGAAATCTGAGGTGCCCCAGGTCTTAGTGATAGTGACTCCTAGTGCCACACATCCCAGGCTCAAAGACACAGGTCTACGAGGGGCCTGGTGACATCACCAGTGCTCATCATAGCAACTCTACCCTGCCAGGGAGCTAGGTGCACAAGAGACATGGAGATAATCATGGGGTCTGGAGTCCTGCGGGCCGCTGTGAAGTACTGCAAGTTAAGCCTTGAGGATGACCTGACTCCATCAGCGCCTGCTTTGACAGGAGGCCCCCAGTGAAATTTCTAGTCTCCTTGGGTTGGGGTTATCAGTCCCCGAACTTGGAGTACTGTCTTCTGTCCAGTGTGTAGTGGTCCAGGGATGAAGCCACGTTCCTTTTGGGGAGAGATGAGAGAAAGATCAGTGATATCTGCTTCTAGTATTCGTTGTTGTTTAAATGCTGAGGATTAAGTCTAGAGCCTCACTGAATGCAAGGTGGGGAAGTCTACCACTGAGCCACACACCCTGCCCCTCACTGGGAGATTCTAGGCAGGGGCTCTACCACTGAGCCATACCACTACCCTCTCACTGGGGGATACTAGGCAGGGGCTCTACCACTGAGCCACACCCCAGCCCCTCACTGGGGGATTCTAGGCAGGGGCTCTACCACTGAGCCACACCCCAGCCCCTCACTGGGGATTCTAGGCAGGGGCTCTACCACTGAGCCATACCCCTACCCTCTCACTGGGGGCTTCAAGGCAGGGGCTCTACCACTGAGCCACACCCCCAGCCCCTCACTGGGGGATTCTAGGCAGGGGCTCTACCACTGAGCCACACCCCCAGCCCCTCACTGGGAGATTCTAGGCAGGGGCTCTACCACTGAGCCACACCCCCAGCCTTTCACTGTTGGATTCTAGGCAAGTACTCTGTTCCAGAGTCTTCATGACCCCAGGCTCGTTTTACTTTGTTTTTGGATTTATTTTACTTTATGTACATGAATGTTCGCCTGCATGCATGTGTACCATGTACATGCTGTCGAATCCACTGGTGCTGGGGTTAAGGATGGTTGTGAGCTACCACATGGGTTCTAGGAATCGAACTCAAGAGCTCTTAACTACTGATCCATCTCTTCAGCACTTTTTTTTTTCTTTTCTTTTCTTTTTTTTTTTTTTTTTGTTTGTTTGTTTGAAACAGATGTTCTCTGTGTAGCCTTGGCTGTCCTAGAACTTGCTCGGTAGACCAAGTTGGCCTCAGACTCACAGAGATCGACCTGTCTCTGCCTCCCGAGTGCTGGGATTAAAGGCGTGCACCACCACTGCCAGGCCCTATTTTTTAAAATGTATTTATTTTGTGCGGGCACATGCATGCCATGACGTGTATATGGAGTTCAGAGGACAAATTGTGGGTCCAGGGATAACCTCATGTCATCAGGGTGGCAAACACACCTTTACCAGCTAATCTCTCTCACGGCCCTTCTCTTTCTGAGACAGGCCTTACTAAGTCACACAGGCTGATTGTGGTCTTGAGATCCTCCTGCCTCAACCTTCCTAGTACCTAGGCTTGCAAGCAGCCCTCCAGGCCTGGTACCTTCTCTTCCTCCATGACCTGCTTCCTGCAAAGGGCTCTGGGACTTGAAGTGACTCCATCTTGTGAATGGGCTAAGGGGTTTGTGTAGACTTTCCTCCACTTGACCTGAAATTCTTTTACATACCCTTAGCCCTCACTTAATGATGGACACTATCTCAGTTATGGTTTCATTGCCGTGAAGAGACACCATAACCACAGCAAGTCTCACAAAGGAAAGCATTTAATTGGGGCTGGCTTATAGTTTCAGGGGTTTAGTCCATTACCGCCATGGCTGGAAGCATGGCAGCGTGTAGGCAGACACGGTACTGGAGAAGGAGCTGAGAGTTCTACATCTGGATCTGCTGCAGGCAGCAGGAAGTGAACTAGCTTGAGCTTCAGAGACCTCAAAGCCCACCCCCACATTGACACACTTCCTCCAACAAAGCCACACCCACTCCAACAAGGCCACACCTCCTAATAGCACCACTCCCTAAGGACTGAGTATTTAAAACCTTGAGTCTATGGGGCCATTCTTATTCAAACCACCAGAGATGTTCTGAGAAGAGTTGGTAGATGAATGCAGATGGATTCAGATTCCCTGGGTGATATAGTCCTATGGGACCATTATGGTCATGTGACCTGTTGTTGCTCAAACTGTTAAGATGCAGCTCCAGGCTCTG
The DNA here is from genome assembly GCF_949786415.1 of Peromyscus eremicus. Lineage (NCBI taxonomy): Eukaryota > Metazoa > Chordata > Mammalia > Rodentia > Cricetidae > Peromyscus > Peromyscus eremicus. The sequence continues at coordinate 174,061,002 of NC_081416.1, forward strand.
GAGACCAAGTGTGCATGCTTGTCTATTTGGCCTCTAGAAGCCATGAATAAATAACCAGTCAATGCCATCATCCTGATCTCCAGATTCTCCAGTGGCTACTTTAGCCTTAGTGGTCCAGGTTAGTGGCAGCATCTGGCTTGCCGTTAACCCCTAGCCCCTGGGGCTCAAGAAGGGAGCCCCATTTTAGGGTTTCTGTTTCTGGGGCAGTAGTTCCCTTTAATTTCTGACTTCCGGGAAAGGAGCTTGTTGAGCACAGTAGCACAAGTGCACTTGTGATCTCATCGCTCGGGAGGTAGAGGTGTTCGAGGCCAACACGGACTATCTGAAATCTTCTTTCAAAATAAATATGTGAATGACCAGAAAGCCAAACTGAAGCCAGGCGTGGGAGCACTAGAGAGCTGGAGGCAGGGGCGTGAGGCATTCACAGTCATTCCAGGCTCTCATGGAGTCTGAGGCTAGCTTGGGTTCCATGAGACCCTGGATTAAAGGGAGGGGGCTGGAGAGATTGCTCAGTGGTTAGGAGGGCTTACTCCTCTTGCAGAGGATTCAGATTTGGTTCCCAGGTCCACATAGTGTTTCACGTCCTCCTATAACTCCAGTCCCTGGGGATCCAGTGCCCTCTTCTGCCATCCATGGGCTTATGCACGCAGGTGGTGCACACACATACATTCAGGCACATGCACAAAAACAAGAAGGAAAAAATTTTTTAGTGGGCGTTGGGGTTTTATTGCTATGAAGAGACACCATGGCCACAGCAGCTCTGATGAAGGAAACACTTTAGTCGGGGCTGGCTTACAGTTTCAGAGGTTCAGGTCATTATCACCATGGCAGGAAGCACGGTGGAGCGCAGGCAGACACGGTGCAGCCGAAGGAGAGTTCTACATCTTCATCTGCAGGCAGCAGCGGAGACTGTGTGCCACACTGGGCAGAGCTTGAGCATATAAGACTTCAAAGCCCACCTCCACAGCCACACACTTCCTCCACACCTCCTGCTAGTGACACTCCCTACGGGCTAAGCATTCACACACGGGAGTCTGTGGGGGCCATACCTATTTAAACCACCACAGCGAGGAACTGTAAAGATGGCGGAGCAGTTTGGAGCACTGGCTGCTCTTACAGAGGACCGGGGTTCAGCTCCCAGCACCCGCATGGTGCCTCACAGCTGCCTGTAATTCCAGTTCCAGGGGATTTAACAGCCCCCACCCTTATTTTTCACTTCAGTGGTCGCTGCTCACACATAGTTCACGGACATACGCGCCGGCAATACAATCATTTACTTAAAAAAAAAAATTGGTGAGCACAGGCTGGAAGTGGGTCTGAGCTGTAACCCTCCAGGCGTGCCCTTGGTGACCAGCTAGGCTTTGCATACCGAAGGTATCACAATGCCACTAACCGTTGCTACCTGTTTGAGTCTCTGGGGGACTCACCACATCCAAACCACAACAAGCCATCAGCTCAGTGCCACATAGCCACATGCAGAGCTCAAGGAGGAAGATCACTGGGTGAACACAGAGGAGCCTGGTCATCTCACCCAGCTCCACACATAGGGATGCCACTGACAGCTAGGAAGTGGCCCCCAAGGACACAGACCCCTCTTCCCAACATCCCAATATGTCATTGGGATACATAGAGTCTCCTATTTCTGGATGGGCACTCACTATTTCCAGAGGCACCAGGACAGACAGCCTGGGACACATCTCTTCCTGATGGTACACCGTCCCGTGCCTGACCAGGGCTACTCACGGTGGCTCTAGTTGCACTGATCCCTCCAAATCACCGAAGGATCAGCTTGTCACCACATGCTGTCTTCGGTGACATCTGACTCCCACCCCTGAGAATCAAGTCCGACCTCTCCACCTTCACTTAGCTTCCACTGCCCCCCCCCCCTTTCTGGGCATTGCCACTCATACTTAAGGGTATGCTGATTTTTCCCCCCAGGAAGAGGTATTTTTAGTTGCAATTAACCTTCCACCCAGTTTCCCTCCTCCTGGGTGGCCCATCAGACCCTACTAATTAGGAAGAATTAAGTTTGAATCATTTCCGGTCACTGAGAAGATGGGGGTTTGTAGATGTAACCAACCTTCTTATTAAATAAGAAACACAGAACCAATGCAAAGAAGAAAGCCAAGAGGTCAGAGCTAAGAGCTAAAACCTTACCCTTCCTCCTGCAGTAGTCCTACCTCTCCGAACTCACTACCCCTGTGTTAATGTCTTTATATAGTGTTCCTGTTCTGCCTTCTCATTGGTTGTAAACCCAACCACATGACCGCCTCGTCATGGCCTGTCTGTATAGGCCTCCAGGTTTTCCTTGCTTGGTATTGAGATTAAAGGCATGTGTGTCCAATACTGGCTGTATCCCTGAACACACAGAGACTTACCCAGCTCTGCATACCAAGTGCTGGGATTACAAGTATACACCACCACTGCCCTGCTTTCCTATGGCTTGCTAATAGCTCTGACCCCCGGGCAACTTTATTTATTAACATACAAATAACATTTTAATACAAATAAAATATCACCATATTTCACCTTTTCTATTTTAATAAAAAGGAAAAAAGAAAAAGCTTATAACTAACATAAGAAAAACTATATACAAAAGTACAATAACTATATACAATATATACAAGTAATAAATACCTAAACAATGTCTAGTTCATTTGTATTTGACAAATTCAGAGAAAATAATTCCATTATCTATTCTATTGTATCTAATTCACTTTCTATCCTAATTAATCATCAACTATAACTAACTAATCTTCAACTCCCTCAGAGACCCAAGAAGGAAATAGTATTAGCTAACAAAAAAAAATAAAAACAGGAAGTATATGCAAGCAACTTCCAAAAACTTCTGAGTTGACAGAAACAGCCAGCTGCCTGGACAATCATCTGAGGTTTCTCCGCAGTGTTGGGGCATCATCTTCAGCCTATAGGCTTAGCGTATCTGACAGACTCATTTGTGAAGTAGAATGTACACAAGGTCAACAGTTCAACCTCACATTGGGTGAGAGCAGTCTATATACCAGAAATACCTGAATTCCACTAGTTTCATGTCATGATTCAGGATTTTAAATTCTGGAAATTGTTGATGTTTTTTTGAATTCAGCTGTCCATTCTTCTTGGCTATGTGTGTATGTGGCTTCATTTCAGCATCCCGTTCTTCTCCACATCCCTCTATTAAATGCCATTCTTCTGTTGAGAGGTGTGAGCTTAATTACTCTTCAAGAATAACTGTTTCAGCTACCTCCCCATTGCACATCAGAAGCCATCAGCCCAAGGCCTGTTCAGCTGCCTTCGAAGAAAAGGGCACTGTACCTTTCCCAGATTGCGAAGGCCACTTCAGGGATGGTGCTATATTGTCCTGGCCTCAGAAGATGCCTTTTGATAAAGCCATAACCACGCTTGTTTTCACAAGAATCAGTAGTCCTTTGTTTCGTGTCCTGTCTGTCCTGTTTGTCAGCAGTTGATTCGAGGATACTTTGTTGTCCAGTGGCTAACTTTTGCTACAATGAAAGTTAACTCCAATTGCAGTTTTTTCAATGCCCATATTTTCTCTGAAGTAGATTGGTACTGTCATGAGCCGACATGTCTCATAGTCATAACAAAAAAGAAAAATTTTCTAAGTTATTAAAACATTTTAAATGTCATATTCTGTAGATCTCTGAAGGGTTTGAAGATAACCTGTCTATCTAAAATATATCTACTCAATCTTGAAAACATACCTAATATAACTACAAGTTCTATTATAATGTCTAACTTTCATTTCTTTATATCCTAATAGTTGGTAATAACAACATTCAAGGATTAGAAAATTGCATTACATTGTTAAATGAATGGTACAATTAGAAATATACATATAGCATTTTCTAACAATATCAATTTCAATATATATAATTTGTATACAATATAAAACAATCCAATCCAATGTAAAGTATTTACATTTTTTTTCTTTCTTTCTTTCTCTTTTTTTTTTTTTTTTTTTTTTTGGTTTTTCGAGACAGGGTTTCTCTGTAGTTTTGCACCTTTCCTGGAACTCACTTTGTAAACCAGGCTGGCCTCGAACTCACAGAGATCCGCCTGCCTCTGCCTCCCGAGTGCTGGGATTAAAGGCGTGCGCCACCACCGCCCGGCCTCTTTTTTTTAAAATAAGAACCTTAAATCTAATCTCCTTTGCTTAGCCCTTTTCCTCACCCTTTACAACAACTTGTAACCAACCCCCCTAATCAATGAAAATTATCCCAGACCCAAAACCCATTAAAAGACCTAAAAGACCAAAAAAACCAACCACCCCATACCACCTCTTTAGGAATGTGGGCGTCGTATTCTTGAAATTGCTTCCTGCTGGGTATGGGCGAAGTTATCTTTATCCTGAAAGAAAAATTTTAGGGTTAATTGTCAAATTCTAGGAAATGTAACTATATCCTTCGTTATCCAGTCTGTGTATAATGCCAAAGTTCAGGGTTTATCTCAAATCCTTATTCAAGTAGTCTTTGAGACTGGATCATCTCAGCTAGCGCTCTCAAAATTGCTCTGAGCACTTTGTAGTTCAAAGCTGATCTGTAGATGATGTTTGTCAGCTTAGTGATGTTATTATTGTCCACGTGGAATTGTTGTTGTTGTGGGGCCCCATTTTCTTCCTGGAGACTTCAGTTGATGTTAGGCCTGACCGTGATTTCCTGCAAAAAACTGATAAGAGACTCGAACATAAAGACTATATATGCAGCTTTTTAGAATTAGTTAGTACTGTATATGACCATTTATATCTTAACAAAGTTTAAAATGTATACATGTCTATATATATTAATCTTGTAAATTTTGGTATAAATTTCATACTTTAAGAAAAGTTTAAAGAATCAGAATAGAATCAAAGAGTTGAGATTAGTAATAGAATAGTCCCTTAATTAATTTGGCTTTTCTCCTGTCCCATAGCAGAAGATGGCTCTTTTCCTCTGGCATGATACAGGGAGTCTGTATTTTCCTTTTAACAACATGCTTGAGTTTAAAGAAGGAGCGAGCCATTCTCCAACTCCAAAGTCAGCTTTGAATTTTAATTGAACTGGGACTATTAGAAGTTAAATAGTGTTAAATCTTTAAAGAAAAGCAGAAACAAACATTTAGGAAGACATAACATTTTTTAGATAACATACCCATATGCCATTTCACTCTGTTTCTTAGGATAGACGATTTGTCCCTTTTCTTCAGTTGTCTCATTTGTCCAGTGTTCTTCAGATTCCTTAACCTTCATTCTCCTAAAAGACAAAAACAAAAACCTTTCCCCAAGGTTTTTTGGGGATGTTCCTTTTTTGGCAAGTTATTATCTGATTAAATGAAAAGGCATATGTTACTGGTGTAAGTTAGTTTAAATTGGATGTTCATGATAGTTGATGAACTATCACCTCCTCTAATTAAGAGGTCTCTCTTGTTCAAATCGAACCTTTATCAATTTTGATGGTACCCACAGCTTATCTTCTCCTGTAGAAATAAAAGCAAAACCTCGTCCCCAATGTAATACATATCCTGGTTTCCATTCTGAGGTCAGCACATCCTTAAAGTATATAGGTTGATTTAATTCTGTAGTTTTTTCTATTATCCAATGTCTCTCTGCAGCTGTTGTTCCTTTCTCATTGGCATTGAGAAAATTCAAAGTTAATAGAGCATTATGTAGTCTATTTCTGGGGATTTTTGTTACTCCTTTCTATTTAGCATATCCTTTAGAGTTCTGTTTGATCTTTCTATAACTGTTTGACCTGTAGGATTATGTGGTATACCTGTAATATGGTTTATATTATAATAAGCAAAAAACTGTTTCATTTTAACAGAGACATATGATGGAGCATTATCAGTTTTGATTTGTGCAGGTATACCCATAATGGCCATAACTTCTAGCAAATGAGTGATTACAGAATCAGCTTTTTCAGAACTCAAAGCAGTTGCCCATTGAAATCCTGAATAAGTATCAATAGTGTGGTGTACATATTTCAATTTTCCAAATTCTGCAAAGTGAAACATGTCCATCTGCCAGATTTCATTCCTCTGAGTACCCTTTGGGTTACATCCTGCTGGTAATGGCGTTTGATTGTAGAAGGAACAAGTAGGACATTTCTTTACTATTTCTTTGGCTTGTTGCCAGGTTATGGAAAAATCCTTTTTTAAACCTTTACTATTTACATGATGTTTTTTATGAAATCCTGAGGCCTCCAGCACATTTCCTATCAATAATTTATCAATCGCATCATTGCCTTGTGCTAGAGGGCCTGGCAGACCAGTATGGGATCGGATGTGAGTTATATATAAAGGATGACTCCTTTTCCTGATTGTATCTTGTAATTGAATAAATAATGAAGTTAATTCTGAAGCATCAGGGATAAATTCTGCAGTCTCAATATGTAATACTACTCTTTCAGCATACTGAGAGTCAGTTACTACATTGAGAGGTTCTGAAAAATCCATTAATACCAACAGAATAGCATACAATTCTGATTTTTGAACTGAATTATAAGGACTTTGAACCACTTTACTTAAATTTTCTGATTTGTAACCTGCCTTTCCTTGTTTGTTGGCATCTGTATAAAATGTACGAACTCCAGATATGGGTTTTTTCCTCACAATTCGAGGCAAGATCCAATCAGCTCTCTTTATAAGATCAATTCTATTGCTTTTGGGATATTTGCTGTTAATTTCTCCCAAAAAATTACTACAAGCTTTTTGCCAAGCTTCATTTTCTATCCATAATTTTTCAATATCCTCCTTAGTTAAAGGTACAACAATTTCTGCTGGGTCTATTCCTGCTAACTGACGAAGTCTCAATTTTCCTTTCCAAATCAAGTCAGAGATTTTTTCTACATAAGTTTTTAATTTTTTATTTGGTTTATTTGGTAAAAATATCCATTCTAATATAATATCTTCCCTTTGCATTAATATTCCTGTTGGAGAATGCCTAGAAGGTAAAATAACCAAAATGCAATCCAGCTTTGGATCAATACGATCCATGTGCCCTTCATGTACTTTCTTTTCTACCAAGGCCAATTCTTTCTCAGCTTCAGGTGATAATTCTCTTGGACTGTTCAAGTCCTTATCACCTTCTAAGGTTTTAAACAAATTATTCAGTTAATCATTTTTTACCCCAACAATAGTTCTTAGATGAGAAATGTCTCCAAATAATCTTTGAAAGTCATTAAGAGTCTGTAGTCTATCTCTCCTAATTTGCACCTTTTGAGGTCTAATTTTTTGAAGTTCTATTTTATATCCTAAATAATTAATAGAATCTCCTCTTTGTATCTTTTCAGGGGCAATTTGTAAACCCCAGCAAGGCAAAATTTTCTTTACTTCTTCAAACATTCTTTCTAAAGTATCTGCATTTGAGTCAGCTAATAAAATATCATCCATATAATGATAAATTATAGATTTAGGAAATTTTTTACGTACCACTTCTAATGGCTGTTTTACAAAATATTGGCACAAAGTTGGGCTATTCAACATTCCCTGTGGGAGGACCCTCCATTGAAATCTTTTAACCGGTTGAGAATTATTATAAGTAGGCACTGTGAAAGCAAATCTTTCTCTGTCTTTTTCTTGTAAGGGTATTGAAAAGAAACAGTCTTTTAAATCAATAACTATGAGAGGCCATCCTTTTGGTAACAGAGAAGGCAAAGGAATTCCAGATTGTAAAGAGCCCATTGGCTGAATTACTTTGTTAATTGCTCTAAGGTCTGTTACCATTCTCCATTTACCAGATTTCTTTTTAACAACAAATACAGGAGAATTCCAAGGGCTGGTTGATTCTTCAATATGATGAGCATTTAACTGTTCTTCCACCAGCTCTTGTAAAGCCTGGAGTTTCTCTGTTGTTAAAGGCCATTGCTGAACCCATACAGGCTTATCTGTTGACCATTTTAAAGGTAGAGCTGTTGGTGTTTTTGGAAAATTATCAGTTGTGCCCTGTTCTTGTATGACATGGATGGCTGGTGAGCACTCATTAGAATAATATCTTTTAATATTTCTCTCAGAAACATGTACTAATTTATGATTTGTTTCTGAGATTGGAGGGATATTAATCGGAGTATTCCATTGTTGTAACAAATCTCGACCCCACAGGTTCATAGCTATGTTAGCCATATATGGTTTTAATTTTCCTTTCTGTCCTTCTGGACCTATACATTCAAGCCATCTTGCACTTTGTTTCACTCGAGATAATGTCCCAATTCCTAACAGTTGAACGTTTACCTCCTGAAGAGGCCAAGTTGGATGCCAAAATTCTGGTGCAATTATGGTAATGTCGGCACCTGTGTCTACCAGACCAGACAACAAAATACCATTTATTTTTATTGTTAGTTTTGGTCTTTGTTCATTAATAGAAGTTTGCCAAAAAATTTTCTTTATGTTTTTTCCTGAATTCCCTATTTTCTCTGTTTCATCATCTCGACTAACATGATTTATTCCTATAGACATTTGGTTATTTAGTTGCTTTGAGTAGGGGTTTCCTCTACAACTGCAGGAAAGGTTTGAACTGGATTTACTGTGGGGGCCTGCCTGAGGCCCCTCTGGGAGTTTCCCGAAGCTCGAGGCAGAGGATTACCCTGTCTGTCCCTTGTTGATCTACATTCGTTGGTCCAGTGTTTTCCCTTACCACACCTTCTGCATACTCCAGAAGGAAGGGGCATTCTGTTGCCAGTGTTCCTTGAAGAAACATTATTTCTAGGAATGACCTGTTTACAATCCCTTTTCAAATGTCCTTGCTTTCCACATCCAAAACATCTAACATTGCTCAAACCTTTTGAAATTGCTTTTCCTACCCACATATCATCATGGTCATAAGCCTCAACATTAACTGTATCTCTAATCCAATCTTCCAAAGGTGCAGATCTTGCCTTTAACGGCCTGATTATCCTTTTGCATGCTGCATTTGCATTCTCAAAGGCCAAAGATTCAATTATTATCTGACTAGCCTCTGAATTCGGGACCATTTTCTGTACTGCTGAAGTCAATCTTTGTAAGAAATCTGTGAAAGATTCTTTTGGGCCCTGTATAACCTTTGTAAATGACTCAGTTTTTTTTCCTGGTTCTTCAACTCTGTCCCATGCATTCAAAGCTGCCGTTCGACATAGAACTAGGGTTTGGACATCATATAAACTTTGTGTTTCTACTGAAGCATATTGGCCTTCTCCAATAAGCTGATCCTGACAGACTTGTATTCCGCTATCCCTCCATTGTTTTTCTATATTTTTAGCCTCATTATTGAACCACATTTTCCACTGGAGATGTTGTCCAGGTTCAAGAACAGCCTGTGCCAATTCCCGCCAGTCCTTTGGTATAATCCTATTACTAGTTGACCAGTTGTTTAACATTTGCTTTACATATGGAGAGTGCATGCCATAAGATGCTATTGCCTCCTTAAATCTTCGTAAGTCTAACATTTTAATTGGAGCCCAAGTATTTTGTTCATTCTCTTCATCAGGTAGCTGCTGTACCACTACCGGATAAATTAAGGGTGATTGTATGAAAACTGGCTTTCTTTCTGTAACCTTATGATCCAATTTTGAAACAACTTCACTGTTTATTTCTTCTGTCTGAGTTTGAATTTCTCTATAATTCATTTTTACCAGTTTAATAGGTTTTTCTAAGACTGTTATCCTGGCACTTAAATTGACTATCTTTTTAAATAGTAAAATGAGGACAAGAAAAGTAATAAACTGAATAATTCGATCAATATTAACCTTTTCATATAGTTGTTCCATTGTCAGAGTGCCTAAAATTTCAAACAAAGTCCAATTTTCTTCCAATGCACACATAAAGCCCATTTTTTTTTAATGTAGAAAAAAAAATTCTCTTTTAAATAGATATGTTAATTGACTTACCAAGTCTGGGTAGAACAGTAGAATCCCAGGGAATTTCAAAACAGCTTCCTGGTGTTCGAGGTGTGAATCCAGAGAGAGAGAGAAAGAGAGAGAGAGAGAGAGAGAGAGAGAGAGAGAGAGAGAGAGAAAGAGAAAGAGTAGCCACTTGAGCCGAGTCAAGCCTTGGCTTTCCGGGTATGGGCCCTATTCGGCAGGGCAGGCCTGAGTTGTTTGTAGCAGTTGCAAGTAGCTCCAGCTGCGGGTCAGTCAGGCTTGGGCCCAAGCTAGGCAGCCGGGCCTCCCAGGCCGGAAACCGGACCTGCCGCCAAGCCAAGCCAAGCGGTTTTTAATGGATTCTTGTCACGTTGGGCGCCAAATGTAGATGTAACCAACCTTCTTATTAAATAAGAAACACAGAACCAATGCAAAGAAGAAAGCCAAGAGGTCAGAGCTAAGAGCTAAAACCTTACTCTTCCTCCTGCAGTGGTCCTACCTCTCCGAACTCACTACCCCTGTGTTAATGTCTTTATATAGTGTTCCTGTTCTGCCTTCTCATTGGTTGTAAACCCAACCACATGACCGCCTCGTCATGGCCTGTCTGTATAGGCCTCCAGGTTTTCCTTGCTTGGTATTGAGATTAAAAGCATGTGTGTCCAATAATGGCTGTATCCCTGAACACACAGAGACTTACCCAGCTCTGCATACCAAGTGCTGGGATTACAAGTGTACGCCACCACTGCCCTGCTTTCCTATGGCTTGCTAATAGCTCTGACCCCCGGGCAACTTTATTTATTAACATACAAATAACATTTTAATACAAATAAAATATCACCATAGGGGTTGGTAAAGCAGCTTCACCCACCTCTGCCCTACAACTAGCCAGAGTCTAGCCAGAATCCCACAGTCCTCTGGCCTGCCGCTGAGACCCTTGCCTGTGTCAGGCTGGGGCAGCAAGTCTGCAGCCGCCTCCCCCATGGCAGGACTCAGACTTCTTAGTAATCTCCCATCTCATGGATCCAACAGTGAGTGGCATGGAGGGTCAAGTTGGTGGTCCTTCCAGCGGCCCGTCCGTCATCCTTCCCACTGCAGAGTCTCCGAGAAATAAACTCAACTTATCCTAGTCACAAAAGCAGTATCACACCTGCGAAGCAGTTCATGTTAGCTAATTATAAACTATTTATTTTTGTTAACTTTATTTATGTGTATGTGTGCATGTCCCTGGGTGAACACCACGTGTATGTGTGTGTGTGTGTGTGTGTGTGTGTGTGTGTGTGTGTGTGTGCGCGCGCGCAGGTTCCTGTGAGGCTAGAGAGAATGTTGAGTCTCCTGGAGCTGGAGTTACTGGAGGCTCTGAGCCACCTGGTGTGGGTGTTGGGACACAAACTCTCCAGCACCATTTCAGAGATTCCCATTTAGGTCTTGCTCTGTAGCCCAGGCTGGTCAGAGCTCATGCTCCTCCTTCCTCTGCCTCCAGAGTGATGGTATTGCAGGCATGTCCCACCATACCTGGCTCTAGGTTACCTTTTTAAAACATCCAAGAAGTTGTTTTTTTTTTAATTTGGTTATTTTGCATGTATGAGTTTTGTGATGGCTATTCTTGGTGGTCAACTTGGAATGAACTACAATTTAGAAATGGAGGGCACACCTGTGATCCAGATGTTGAGGCGGGAAGACACACCTTTAGTCTGGGCCACACCATCTGCTGGAAGCCTGTATAAGGACAATGGAAGAAGGAAGGGTTCTTTCTCCACCTGCTTGCCCTCACCCTGTCACCCTTGTCGTTGGGACTACTTCTTCGGGATTCCAGCATACACAGACAAGCTGGGATACCCAGGCTCGGGGGACTGAGAAACTACTAGATTCTTGGACTTTCCATTCATAGCTAGCCATTGTTAGATTAGCTGGACTGCAGCCTGTAAGTCATTCCAATAAATTCCATATATGTTCATTCCATAAGTTCTGTGACTCTAGATAACCCTAATACAAGTGCTTTATCTGCATGCATGTCTATAAACCACAGATGTGCGGCACCCATGGATGCCAGAAGAGGATGTTGGATCTCCCAGAACTGGAGTTACAGATTGTGGTGAGCCACCACGCAGGTACTGGGATAGAACTCAGGTCCTCTAGAAGAGCAGCCAGTGCTCTTAGCTGCTGAGCTATCAATCAAACCTCTATTTCATTTTTTAAAATGTATTCAGTTATGTGTATGTGCGTGTTCTCACAGACTCGAGCTGCACACTCCAAGTGTGGAGCTCAGAAGATATTTGCAGGAGTCAGCTCTCATCCTCCACCATGCAGGTATCAGAGAGCAAACTCGGGTTGTCAGGTTTGGTGGCAAGTGTCTCCGTCTATTGAGCCATCTCACTGGCCCTTTAAGTTAGTTTTAATCTCTGGGTGTGTTACCTACTCTTGCACCACAGTTGTAGAAGTCAAAAGATGGCCCCTCACTGGGGGATTCTAGGCAGGGGCTCTACCACTGAGCCACACCCCAGCCCCTCACTGGGGGATTCTAGGCAGGGGCTCTACCACTGAGCCACACCCCAACCAACACTGGGGGATTCTAGGCAGGGGTTCTACCACTGAGCCACACCCCCAGCCCCTAACTAGGGGGTTCTGGACATTAGTTCTAGTATTGATCCCTACCCTAGACTCTTCCTCATCTTTAAGCAGTGCAGTCTAGCTGCAGTATAGTAGACAGGATTCTGTCACCATGTCATCTGCAGTGACTCATACTGTACAGAGCATTCACAGGCTCTCCACACCCACTGTACCACTTTCTGTGTGGGGCTTCAGCTCGTATGGGTTGGTGTCCACAGGGCATCTGGAACAGACAATCCACGAAGCTGGATGGAGCTGGTTACTTTCTACAAGCAGGCGCTCAGATCCAAGCACCTTGACTCTGCATGCCGCTTTGTGGTGTCTTGGGGCAAATATCAGGCTGGCCCTGGAGTTTGTTGGCTTCGGTGCTGGGCTTCTAGCTGCTCCATGTCAGTGTGCTGCCACAGCTGCCCTGAGTCTGAGAGGCTGCTGGGACTGGCCCCTGTGCAGAAACTTGAACTGTTTTTAAGGTTCGTATGCTCCCTTTTTGAGAACATCTTTGGCATTTATTTCACAGGGAGAGCTCACATCTGTGTCATGGCATGCATGTGGAAGTTAGGGGACGGCTATGGGAGCTGACTCTCTCCTTCCATCATGTGGATCTTGAGTATTGAACTTGTGTCTTCAGGCTTGGAATGGGGCAGTGGGGGGGGGGTGGACTTTAACCCCCTGAGCCATCTTGACAGCTCTGGTTTTTATGCTCTGTGTGTGTGTGTGTGTGTGTGTGTGTGTGTGTGTATGGGCGTGTGCACGAGTGCAACTGGGAAGAGTCTGTTTTCTTCTCCCACCATGTGGGTCCTGGGGCTCAAACTCAAGCCATGAGGCTTGGCTGCAAGCACCTTTATCCACTGAGCTATTTCACTGACACCTGTGGCCACTTTTAAAGTCCAGCTGTGCCTAGTATAAGGGGCCAAACAGAAGCATGATGACCTCAACAATAGTATACACTTTGAGCCACAGAATTCGGGGACAGCTTGTTACACAGCAGCAGCTAACTGAGATATATGGTATTTCAGAGCAGGGATTGGGAGAAAGATGGCCAATGACTGTTAGTGTTTGTGATTCTTCAGTTACAAATGACCAAGGATTTGAAATCTTAGAAGGCAAATGAGAATTTTGATTTCGATTTTTAAGACTTTATCATTAAAAAAAAAAAGAAAAGTAGAAGAATGTCAGAGAAGGGAGGTGGGGGGGCAGAGGGCAGGAGGATGGAGGGAACTCTCCTAAACTTTGGATCCAGGTGATCCTCCTTCCTTGACCATCCTTGCCCAACCCCAATCCCTTCTCTGTCCTAGATTGGGGCCCCAGCCACCATCTTCTGCAGACCCTGGCCCAGTTCTCAGCTCAGGTCCTGGGCAAAGAGAAGGACAGAAGAAGGGTGTAGGACCTGGAGGCTTTGTCTTTGCCCTTGAGAGGCCCTCAAGTGGGCTCTTGGGTCCCCAAGCCTCTGGGGGCCCCAGGGAGGTAGGCGTTGAATGGGGTGGGAGCTTTGGAGGTGAAGTCCTGAAGCCCAAGGACCAGGAGGGACCAATTAAGTACAAGGCTGGTGGTCACAGTCCGGAGGCTAAGACCTGTGGGAGGGAAGATAGACCAAGTCAGAAGGTACTGCATTGGTTCCTATGATAGATGAGTGAATAGATGTTTAGATGGATGCTGGATGAGTGGATAGATGAATGCATGGAGAGACAGCTGGATAGAAAGATGGATGGATAGGTAGACAGGTGGGTGAATGGGTGGATGATGGATGGGTGGGTAGATGGATGGATGCATAGGTAGACAGGTGGATAAATGGGTTGATGATGGATGGGTAGATGGAGGGATGGATGAAGCATCTTTCCATCAAGCTTGGAAAATCCTCATTTCAGGGACCTGATTGGCACTGCTCTAGTTGGTTCCACTGCTGGAGTTTAACAACGTTTGGGACTGCTAATCTCTAGACTTTGGACACTCACCCTCCTTTTGACCCCAGTCTCTATAGGTAATGCCACTCTCCTTCTAAGTTCAGATTCATCCCCATTGATCCTGAAAAACAAAAGAGAGGGTCAGTGAGCCTTCCTGCCCATAGATGCCCTAAGACTTCCTCTCCCCTTCTGTTACCCAGGGTCCTTCACCACGATCAGATGAGTCAAGTGTTTAAGAAGGTTTTGAGTCAGGCAGTGGTAGTGAACGCCTTTAATCCCAGCACTTGGGAGGCAGAGGCAGGTGTATCTCTGTGAGTTCAAGGCTATCCTGGTTTAAGGAGTGAGTTCCAGGACAGCCAGGGCTGCACAGAGAGACTCTGCCTTGAAAAACCAAAGGAGGAGGAGGAGGAGGAGGAGGAGGAGGAGGAGGAGGAGAAGGAGGAAAAAAGGAGAAGGTGGTGGAGAAGAAAGAGGATGAAGAGGAGGTGGAAGAGAAGGAGGCAGTGGTGGTTCTGGCCTTTTAAGAAAAACTAGTCTCAAATTTGGCTGGGCCTGGAAGAACTGGAGCTGGCCAGTGGTATTATCTTCTGCTCCCTGTATGCAGGTAAGCCATGAATTATTCATGAACTGAGTCTAGAAGGTGTGTTGGTAGAGGTGGAGCTCGGTGTAGGAAATGGTTCTGCAGAGACAGGGAACTTACCTGATGTCCTGACTGTCACTTGTGGCTGTGTCTCTGTGTAGCCTGCCATAGGCTGGCCCTCTGGGTTGAAAGATGCACCCTGCCCTAGGAAAGAGGATGGGGTGCGCATGGTGAACCTCTGGAGGCCTACAGAGGTGTTGTCGTGAAGGCACAGTCTCAGAAGTCCTGTAGAGGGGCCTGAGGCTGAGGCCTGGAAGCTCCTCAGAGTGGGCTGGGGTATAAGCAGAGGTCCAGGAGCCCTCCAGAGAGAGTTTCAATGAGATAGACCCCCTAGGAGTCACAAGGATAGGGTTGGAACCCAATGAGGTGGCACACGCCTTTAACCTCAGCATTTGAGAGGCAGAGGCAGGTGGATCTCTGTGCATTCAAGGCCAGCCTGGTCTACATAGTGAGTTCCAGGCCAGCTAGAGTTACATAGTGAGACCCAGTCTCAGAAATAAAAAAAAAAAAGTCAATACTTATTTTAGAAAAGAAGATGACATTTGGGGTGCAGACAGAGCCCCCAGGAGCCTTGAGAAGGGAGTTGAGGTTCGGGTGGAACCACAGAAGCTCCAAGAGGGGATCAAGAGTACAAGATGAATTTTCAGGAAGCCTCCAAAGATGTTAGAGTGCAGACTCAGGCACAGGACTTCCTGCCCTTTTGTGTACCTGTGCGGTTGGACTGGTCAATCATGGGCTGCACAATCCGTCTCCGGGCGTTAATAAACCTAGGAGGTGTCAGAGGCAAGAAAAACAATGTGAGGAAGTATTCAGAGGATCAGAGAGCCACAAGAAGAAGCAAGGGACCGCAGAAGGAATCCACATTCGGGCTGTGAAGGCCAAGGGGTGGAAGGTGACCTTTCAGCACCACGGACAGCACCCAGCCCAACCACTCACCAGTTGTTCACCTGCAGGATGGTGAGCCCCGTGTCCTGGGCCAGCTGTTTCTTTTGCTCTTCCGAGGGGTACGGGTGCTGCAGCCACCAACAAGAGTCATTCGGCCTGCCTCACCAAGGCTAACCCTAAGGTCTAGCCTTGGTGCATCGGGTCCCCAAGGCAGGAGGAGGGTAGGAGAGCCACTCTCCCTCCCTGGCCAAGGAGGCCAAGCCCAACCAAGTCTTGGGCAAAATTTACTTCCCATCCCGACCTCTCAAAGTGATCAGAGGCAATTGGACAGGAGGGGACTCACAGGCAGGGGTGGCAAGCAGCCCCACCCAGCCAGTCCTGCTCAAGGAGTCCCTCAGAGTCCCTCCTCATCTTCTCCCCCTTTCTCTCTATATTGCTCAACTGTACTTTCCACCCTTAGTTTTTCTTCTGTAGCCCTGGCTGGCCTCAAACTTGCCTTGTAGCAGAGAACGGCCTTGCCTCTCAAGTGCTGGGGTTACAGGTGTGGCTCACCACCTCCTGTTTATGCAGCCATGGGTGGAGCCCAAGACTTCCTCATGCTAGGCCAGCAACCCACCCAACTTAACTACAGCTCAAGCCCCCCCCCACACACACACACTTTAAAACTGCATTTATAGTCTCGTTCTGTGTGTGTGTACTGGTGTGGGCATGCATGTGGAGATCAGAGGACAACTCGTGGGAGTCGGTCCTCTCCTTCCACCAAATGGGTTCTGGGAACCAAAAACTTAGGCTTGGCAGTAAGTATCTTTACCCACTGAGCCCATGTCCCCAGACATGCTCTTGTGTCTTTTGAACAGAGAGGTTTCCTATGTAGCCCAGGTTGTCTTCAAACTCAGAATCCTCCTGCCTCAGCCTCCAGAGTGCTGGGATTGCAGGCTGAGCTGCCATTTCTAGTTCTAAGTTTCCATCTCTCTCTCTCTCTCTCTCTCTCTCTCTCTCTCTCTCTCTCTCTCTCTCTCTCTCTCTCTCTCTCCTTCTTCTTCTTCTGTCCTCAGTCTATCCCAATCTCTACCTACCTCCTACCAGACCCTCCCCACCTCTGTTTTTAGCCTCCCCCTGTCTGCTTATCGGTCTCCCTCCACAAGGCAGTGTAGTGCAGGAGTTAAGGCTAGACTGTTTTCATTTGAACCTATGTCTGGCTGGGTGACCTCAAGCAAGTCCCTTAACCTCTCGGGCCTTGTCATCACAATACACTGAGCAAGAGAACATCCTCCACAGAGCACCCTGGGGCGGGTGGTGGGTGGATGATTGATGGGTAGAGAGGAGGGACTGCTGGGGAGGGTTCATCTCTGGGTGGCTCTGGGTTGGGGCTTGGCCTCCTCTGGGACAGCCCACCTCCCTCTCTCCATGCCCACCTCCACCCAATCTGAAGGCTCTCACCGAGAGATGCTGGAACAACCAGGCCCTCATGATGTTGGTGGCCACTTTGGGGAAGATCCCCCTCTTCTTGTTCCGCCGGCGCTCCAGGTCCAGCTCCTCATCCTCGCCTGCAGAACTCGGAGAGGCCACGCTTGTGTCCAGCCCATCTCCTGGGGAGAGGGACATGCCCAGTGGGTGGTGGTAAGCAACACAGGACCTCAGTGCCCTCACTCGAGACACCATACTGCAGCTGTTCCCCTGGAAGTCCCACAGGAAGGCCAACCTTAATCTTCAGAACAACTCCCATGTGTCCTCTGTCCCTCCTAAGTTTCTCACCTTGGTCACTTGAGTTGTCCCCACTCTGGGAGGCCAGGCCTCCACTGGATGGACCCGGGGTCCCTAGATGTACAGACCCACTGTCCTCATGGTCTCTGATCCATGTATTGTTCTAGGAAAAAAATAATCGGATGTCAGTAGGAAAGCTCAGGGAGTCCAGGCTCTGTGGGTAAAACCTGTTCCTGCCTTCCTGGCTGTGTGACCTTAGGCGAGTCACTTCGCCTCTCTGTGCCATTTTCAACTGGGACATGGAAGACAATAGCAGCTCTCCCTTGGTGTGAGAAGTGTGCGATGAGCTCATTTGTGTAAAGGTGTATAATGATTGTCAAGCAGGCAGGAACTAGCACAGTCTACAGCACACCCACGCCTGACACCCTCGGGACCAGAGATGCTCACTCTGAAAGACACGAGTGGTAGTGCCCATGAACCCAGCGTTCAGAAGGCTGAGGTAGGGGTGCCACGAATTCCAAGGCAGCCTGGGTTACAGGGTAGGACCCTGCCTCAAAAGAGCAATGAATGAAGTAAACAATAAAACAAACAAAACCTTTCTCATCCTGAGCCGGGATACTGGGGCAGTGGGTTTCCTCCTCACCCCCAGCAGGAGCCAAGGCTCTGCCTCAGCACCAAACCCATTAACATGCCCCAGCAAGCCACATGAATATTAACTAAGTGGGGGAAATACAGGCTATAAATAGCCTCTCATTAGTTCAGGTTGGATTTTTTTTTTTTTTGCCAATGAATTTGCACTGGACTTATGAAAAATATTGTTTCCAGATGTATTATGTTTTGTACAGTGCTGGGAACAGATCCCGAGGTATCCTGAATGCTAGGCAAGTGCCCTACTGCCGAGCCACACCCCAGCCCCTCACTGGGGGATTCTAGGCAGGGGCTCTACCACTGAGCCACACCCCCAGCCCCTCCCTGGGGGATTCTAGGCAGGGGCTCTACCACTGAGCCACACCCCCAGCCCCTCACTGGGGGATTCTAGGCAGGGGCTCTACCACTGAGCCACACCCCCAGCCCCTCACTGGGGATTCTAGGCAGGGGCTCTACCACTGAGCCATGCCCCCAGTCCCTCAACTGAGGGATGCCAGGCAGGGGCTCTACTTCTGAACTACATCCCCAGTTTGCTTTCAGAATTTCATATAAAGGGGTCCAGGACCTATTTTTGTATACAATGTTCTGCCTGCATGTAGACCTGCATGCCAGGCTGCTGGGAATTGAACTTAGGTCCTCTGGGAACCTCTGAGCCATCTCTCCAGCCCCCAGGTCCTATTTTTGTGGGCTTTTTTTTTTTTTTGAGATGGTGTCAGTCTGTAGCCCAATCTGGCCTGAAAATAAACTGTGCAGTTCAAAATGGCCTCAAGCTTACAGTGATCCTCCTGCTTCAGCCTTCAGAATTCTGGGCTTACAGGTCTGTACCATCATGCCAGGCTTTGTCCTGAGACTTTTCATGTGTCATATAACTGAGCATACTCTCCCTGAGTGGGAGTGCTGTTCCTCCAGACTCCCCGGATGGCAGCGTTGCCCACAGAGAGGGTGTCACTGTGTGTGGTTGTTCTGGGGTGCTGCAGAAAACAAACAGTGGTGTTGGGGTGACCGTGGTGGCCAGTATCAGGCTCATGTGGCTGTAGCTTACAGTGATTACAAAGTCTTTTTTCCCTAGTTTGTGACGAAATCCGAAGGTTATACTGTCCATTTTTTTAATACATTTATCTATGTATTTAGTGTGTATGGCCACGAGTGTGCCACAGCATCTGTGCAGAGGTCAGAGGGCAACAGGAAGGGGTTTGTTCTTTCCCTCTGTCACGTGGGCCAGGGGGCTCAAACTCGGGTTGTCAGACTTAGTAGCAGGAGCCTGATACTCACTGGGCCATCTCACCTGCCACTGGATTGTCTTCCAGACTGTGGGTGTGGTTAGTGTGGCTATGTGCGCGTGTGTGTGTGTGTGTGTGTGTGTGTGTGTGTGTGTGTGTGACTCTGACTCTGTGGAGACATCTGTGTGTATGTGTGTGTGTGTGTGTGTGTGTGACTCTGTGGGGACATGTGTGTGTGTATATGTGTGTGTGTGACTCTGTGAGGACGTGTGTGTGTGTGTGTGTGACTGTGAGGGTGTGTGTGTGTGTGTGTGTGTGTGTGTGTGTGTGTGTGTGTGACTGTGAGGGTGTGTGTGTGACTCTGTGTGTGTGTGTGTGACTGTGTGTGTGTGTGACTGTGTGTGTGTGTGCGTGTGTGTGTGAGAGACCTCTGGGCGACTGTCCTTTGAGCATAACAGAGGCCGTGTGAATTCTAAGCAGGGACTACCCTGGGGGTGATACCCAGTCCTCTCATGTAAATTGGGAGCACATTCACGTGGCGAGTCTGGGGCCAAAGGGGCTGTGTATGTGTATGTGTGTGTGCATATGTGTACTTGTGTATGCGTATGCACGTGTGCATATGTGTGTAGAGGCCAGGGGTTGAATGTCTGGTGTCTCGCTCAAATTCTCTCTGCCTATGCACTGAGGCAGGGTCTCTCACTTAACCCAGAGCTCACCAATCTAGCGAGTCTAGCCTGCCAGCTTGCTCCATGTACCGGCCTCTGCCTTCCAAGTGCTGGGATTGCAGTCAGGCTATCACTCACCCAGCATCTCCATGGGTGCTGTGGATCTAAACGCAAGGTTTACGTGGTGAGTGCTTTACGTACTGAGCTGTCGCTCCAGCCCCAACCGGAGGTAGTGTGTGGGTGTACCCAGGCTCTGGAGTTGTGCAGCGTGCCTGTCTCTCGGTTGTGCCATTGCTAGATGTGTTGGCAGCAGCTGGATGTGGCCATCACCTGGCTTTTCCCAGTTGAGGTAACTTGGGATCTACACAGCTACTATGTATGTTGTCTGGCATTCTGGGCCAATGCCACTTTATTTACCTGTACTTCTAAGTCTACATAGATGACTATGAGCCCATGTGGCTGCTGGGCAACATAGCACATGTGCACATGCCTGCAGGCCCCGATGGTTATGTGTGCACAAGGACTTTTTGGTCAGTCTGTATCCAAGTGTGATCATATTTGAGTTTGTCCAGCAGTGTCTAGAGCTTTGGCTCCACCAGAATTAGCTGTGTGGTATAGTGTGTGTACACTGTGGTTATCCTTAGAATATCAGTGCCAGAGTGACTGTGTGGTTTGTGCTGCTAACTCAGGGTCATGGCTTGTTTGAGGATGTGCAACAGATCTGTAGTCTGGGCTGCTGTGTCGTGAATGTGGCTTGTTCCGGGACTTTGGGTGACTGTAGGGTCTGTGCTACCATCTTGTGGCTGGGGCTTGTTTCAGGAGGTGGTGCTCATTATGGTCTGTTGAGAGGGACTCTCTACACCTGACTTAAGCTGGTGGTGTGTGCAGTTGCCTATGCTGGGGCCCAGCTGTATCTGTGCATTGCTGTGATATGGGAATGTGAGTGCAACGCACGCTCCATGGCGGGCACTTCTGAGGCACTTGGGTGTGAAACCCGCCTTCCTGCTGTGTCCATGCCCAGCTGTGGTAGCCAGGAAGTGCCTGGTGGCCTGTTGGTGCCCACCTGGTCTGGGAGACTGGGGCAGGAGGCCGAGTAGTCCTCAAGGTCCTCCCTGTAACCACCATCCCGGTCCTCGATCACCAGGTCTATGGGCATCTTCCCCTTGAGGCAGGTGATGTAGCGGTGACAGAAGTTGTCGCACAGGTCGTGGACCTGGGAGGGCAGCGGGGTACTGGGGGGGCCACCCGGGGGAGCCAGGGCTGGGGTGAACAGGGTGAGGGAGCATTCTGCTTCCCCTCCAGTGGGGAGTAGGGCGAGAGGGGTTAAAGGGAGGAGGGGTAGGGCAGGTGCAAGTGAGACACCCTCACCTTCTCCAGCTCCAGCAGGTGGAACCGGAGTACCTGGATGGCCTGGACCATCTGCAAACAGAGAGGAGGAAGAAAGGAGAGCAGCTAGGTGTGGAGGTGCACACATGGGATCCCAGCACTTGGAAGGGGCTAAGGCAGGAGGATTGCCCACAAGGACAAGGCCAGTCTGGGCTACATAGTGGGTTCCTGGACAATGGGGTGAGACACTGTCTCCAAGGAAGAAAGAGAGAGAGAAAGAAAGAAAGAAAGAAAGAAAGAAAGAAAGAAAGAAAGAAAGAAAGAAAGAAAGAAAGAAAAAGAAAGATCCTTGAGACAGCAGCAAAGCAAAAAGCAAGAAAGGAAAGGATAGGGACAGAGGAGCAGAGAAACCAGCTGTACCAGAGGGCAGACAGAGTCAGATGAAGTAACTCAGCATTAGGAAGAGTTTGATTGATGGCTGAGGTAGAAAGAGAAGTGACAGGGAGAGAGTCCATCACCAGGGGAGCTGACCAGCCCTCTGCTCTGGTTCCCACCCTCCACCTTGTGAACTACATTTCTCAGAGACCTTTGCCAAAGGATGAGGCCCATAGGAAGTACTGGGGTACAAAGAAAGTGCATCTCTCACTAGCTTTCTCTGTCTCCCCTTTCTCCTCTGCATTTTACAGACGTGTAGGGAGGTGTCACCAGTCACCCCGACTCCCTGGTACATGGAGCTAGAGTTGCAGAGGCAGGATTCAAACTCTGACCACCTGGAGTTCTCAAATGGGCAACAGTCTTGTGCTTGGAGATGTGGGCCAATGGTTTCCTGTTCTCACCCCTCAGTCAACCCCAGGAACACAGGTGGGGAAGGGCAGGGGCTGGCTACTGAGGGGACACGGGGAAGGCCTGGGCCTCACCAGGTTGTCCAGCTCCGGGTTGGAAGAGAACAGCGGCCTCTCGGAGCGGATCTGGGAGGGAGAAGAGAGGCCAGGCAAGGTGGTCCGCCTCCCGCCCGCCCTTTCTGCTGCCTCCCCTGGTGCCTCATTCTGGGGCTGCCCACCTGCTTAGCAAAGGCAGCAATGTCCTCATTGAAGGAATCGGAGGAGCAGACGTCGCCACCTGGGGATGAGCCCAGCCCAGCCGAGGCCCCATCGCGGGGCGAGCATGTGGCCAGTTCACACTTTTCAAAGACCAGGGCCAAGAGCGGGAAGAGGGGGTGTCTGCGAAGAACAGGAAAGCGGGCATGCATGAGGGGACGCATGGAGTGCTTGGAGACAGACACAAGGAGAGAAACAGACCCCGCGAGACACAAAGGACACACTCACCCATAGATGTCATCCTTCTCTCTCTTCAAGCTGTCACCGTCCAAGCCTGGGGCTTGGGGCTGGGGAGGTCGGTGTGGGCCATAGGGCCCAGGGGTTCGCGTTACTGAAGGTGCTGCCTCTGAGAAGCTGGCCAGGGTGTGCTCTGCAATGCCGGGGTAGTGGCGCAGCTCATCATACTACGGGAGAAGGGGCAAACCGGGAGGTCAGCATCCTCAGGGCTCAGTCTCCTTACCCCAGACCACACAGCGTGCACTTCAGTCTCCAAGGTTCCCGGCCTCTGCCCTCTTAAGTTCCAAGTGTCTCACAGAACTGTCCAAGTGGGTATGAGAGTCCACTCAGGACCCAAAGAAGACACCCAGGTCAGGGGATGTCCAGGAAGGAGCTGGATGGCTAGTAACCCAGGGAGAGAAAAGGGCAAAGAGATGTAGAGACACAGATGTAGGGGAAGCCAGCCAGGGAGGGAGAGCATGGAGGAGATGGCAGGGCACTATCCAGAAAATCCACAAAATTCACCTGCGTATGCAGTTTCTTCCTGATCATTTCACAAATGTGACAGTACACTTAGTACTGGGTTCCAGGGCCTGGTGCATCCTAGGCAGGGGCTCTACCACTGAGCCACACCCCAGACCCTCACTGGGGGATTCTAGGCAGGGGCTCTACCACTGAGCCACACCCCAGCCCCTCACTGGGGATTCTAGGCAGGGGCTCTACCACTGAGCCACACCCCAGCCCCTCACTGGGGATTCTAGGCAGGGGCTCTACCACTGAGCCACACCCCAGCCCCTCACTGGGGATTCTAGGCAGGGGCTCTACCACTGAGCCACACCCCAGCCCCTCACTGGGAGATTCTAGGCAGGGGCTCTACCACTGAGCCACACCCCAGACCCTCACTAGGGGATTCTAGGCAGGGGCTCTACCACTGAGCTACACCCCCAGCCCCTCACTGGGGGATTCTAGGCAGGGGCTCTATTACTAAGCCACACCCCCAGCCCCTCACTGGGGGATTCTAGGCAGGGGCTCCACCACTGAGCCACATCTCCAGCCCCTCACTGGGGAATTCTAGGCAGGGGCTCTACCACTGAGCCACACCCCCAGCCCCTCACTGGGGGATTCTAGGCAGGGGCTCTACCACTGAGCCACACCCCCAGCCCCTCACTGGGGGATTCTAGGCAGGGGCTCTACCACTGAGCCACACCCCCAGCCCCTCACTGGAGGATTCTAGGCAGGGGCTCTACCACTGAGCCACACCCCCAGCCCCTCACTGGGGGATTCTAGGCAGGTGCTCTACCACTGAGCCACACCCCAGCCCCTCACTGGGGGATTCTAGGCAGGTGCTCTACCACTGAGCCACACCTCCAGCCCCTCACTGGGGGATTCTAGGCAGGGGCTCTACCACTGAGCCACACCCCCAGCCCCTCACTGGGGGATTCTAGGCAGGGGCTCTCCCAGTCTTGTTTTTGAGGTAGAATCTTACTTTGTAGGCCGTGTTGGCCTGGAACTCAGAGCGATCCTCCTGCTTTAGCCTCTGGCGTGTTGAGATTACAGATGTGAGCCTCCACGCAGCTAACTACACACCTCAGAATGTCTTAACAACTTATCCCATCCAACATGTAAATCCACCATACCCGTACGCACACACAGTTGGGCACACAGCCTACACACACACACCCGTGTAACATATATGCACATATATGCTATAGAGCATGTCCTCCACACCATGCAGGCTTCGAACACCACACCCCCAATTGCCAGAGATAACCCTATACACACAGACAGGCACACACACAGGGGTGGGGGGCAGAGCGAGTGAGCCTAACACCGAGTAGGAATTGAATGAATGAGGAAATGAAAGATACTTGGCACAGTCTGACAAGAGTCAACAAATACATTTGGGGGAAGGGTAACCCCATTCCACCACGCAAACAGCTCCAACCAGAAATAGGAGTATGGGGGCCAAAATTCTGGGCCCCCTTGTCACAGAATCACCAATGGGGCAGTTGGACCTTTGATCTCCGGGTCCAAGATTGTTCCTGGCACTGGAGAGACCCGGGCTCCAAGCGGCAAAGGGCTCGCTGGTACGAGGCAGAGGGTCCTGTGTGCTCCAGCCAACCTGGGTGTCCTGGGCCACCTGCGTGCCTATCACTCTGTCTGCTTCCTGGCTAACTTCTCTAGCACCCTGAAGTGAATTCACCTGCTCCCTGTTGCTCACCGAGAGCCCAGAAGATGGGGTCCTCATGTCTCCAACCCTCCCTGCCCTCAGGGCTCCCGTCTCTCCCCTCTCCAGGACCAAAGGAGAGTCCCTTGTCTCGCAGCCTAGTAAGATGTCCCACCCCTAACCCCAGGGTGGGTCTGAGACAACAGAAGCCTGGGGGAAGGCAGAAGGGAAGAGGATGGAGTGGAGGGGGTGGAGGTGGGAGGAGACCCAAGAGACAGAGTAGGGGGGCAGTGGGGGGGGGGAGAGCGACAGAGAGGAATAGAGGGAGGGGCAGAGGGCACTCTGAGGGGGCAAAAAGGGACATTGAGGGGCAGAGAGGGGCTTGGGGCAGGACGGGCGCGGCCACCTACCCTCCGGGCCATGGGCCGGCGCCGCCTGTCCTGGGCTCGGGCGGTCACGGCCGGGGGCTCATCGCGGCGGGAGGTCCCCGAGGTCCCCGCCGGGTGCCGGGGTCTCTGAGCGGCCGAGACCCGCTGATCGCGGCCGAGGGCGGCGGCGGCTCCTCCGCTCGCGCGGGCCGGGCCTGTGTCACATCCGGAAGTTCACGCGGAGACGCTTAACCCGCTGTCCGCCGGAGCTGGGCCTCCTCCGGAGCGTCCCCTCCCCTGTCCTATCCCTCCCCTCTCCTTTGAGTTTCCCTCCTCCCTCTCCTTCCCTGCCCTCCCTCCCTCCCGCCGTGCCATCCCCTCTCTTCTCCACTCCCCTTCTTGGGCTCCAGGCCTCCCTCAACCCACCTTGGCCGTGGCCTTTGTATGTCAGATTCGCGGGGTCCTGTGTCTGGAGCTTCCCCGGGTCCCCACCCTCCCTCCCTCTTGGTACTCTGTGCTCCTCCTTGCTCTCCCCCGGCCTGGCCGCCAGGGGTCGGCCGTAGCTTTCTGCCCCCCCCCCCCCTCTCTTGTCATCCTCAGGTCCCGGTCTCCCCTATTTAACTGTGAGACAGGATTAGCGCAAATGAGGTGCAGAAAAGAACTAAACTTATATTTTAGTTCGTCTTCTTGCTCTGGTTCTGTCCCTTGCCTCCCCTGGGGGGCAAGGGTGTCGTGGGTCCGAGGCAGCTGTGTGTGGCACTTTGCCCCGAAGTGGCCAAGAATTGGATTGGCGGAGCATCGCTCAGGGACGATGTCCTTCTGAGGACGATTGCTGTCCTTCTGAGCCCTGCTTTCAGGAAGGTCCTTAGCCTGACTGAAGTCCCCTCAGCTGCTCTCAGGGAATGAGTAGGACCTCCAAGCCTGGGGGCAGAGGGGGGGGGCGAGTGTAAATCGTGGTTCTGGCCACTAGACAAGCTCCCGAGTGTGGTTCCAGTGACAAAAAGTAATTGTGCCAGGGGTGTGTGGCAGGGGGAGGCAGGGGGATCATGGGTTAGACACAAGCCTAGTTATGTAGTAAGATTCTGTCTCCAAAAACCAGAGGGAAAGAGGAGGGTGGGTGTTGAGGGGAGGAAGAGGAGGAATGAGAGGAAAGGCAGGAGAGAAACTGAAAAAGTCTCACACCGGGAGACATGGGCACGGAATCCCAGAGAGAGATGGCCCAGAGTGGAGCCTGCTCACTGGCTGTAGATGGTGTGAGCCCCCGCTGGGCTAGCTGAAGGGACATTTTATGACTACCATAAACAGCGCCTGGCACTCCTTCATCTTCTCTGCTGGAAATAAAACAAAAGCCAGGGCAGGGGTGACAGATGGGGTGGGCCTGACAGGAGGGATTGGGGGGGGAGCGCTGTGACGGTGGTATGAGATGGAGAAGGGATGGTAGGAGGCTGTGGAAGGGGGACCAACAGGGACAGGACTCAAGCCCTGGAGCGCAGCCTCTTCTCCAGGGCTTCTGAGCCTTGCAGAGTCTGCTCCTCTCTCTCCCGACTGTTCTCTGTCACCCCAGACGCCCACAGATCCTGATGAATAGCTACTGTCTGGAGTCCAGACCTTCTTCCAACATCTTTTCTCTCTCTGCAACAAGCCAGGGCTTCAGGTTTCAGGGGACCATGCCTGGGTGTGGGCTTATCACACCGAGTGGAGCCCCCTTCAGCTCTCCCCACTTCGGCCCTTTAAGGCTGTGACCGAGGGAAGAGGTCTGGTCACACATACCCACCTCTGACATAGGTATTGTGGGTACAAAATTGATTCAAATAACTTCCAATTAAATGTGTGAATATACCCTGTCTGCTCTGTGCTCCGAACCACACTTCCCCCTGCGCCACTCCCCCCCCCCCCCCCAACTACCCTTGGTGGAGATTCATGGAAGGGGACCCATGGTCAGGGGCCACAGCCTTGATCTGTGTCTTGGTAGAATCACTTTTGCCCTCATGGGAGCTGATTTTCAGATTGGGGGGGGGGGTGACAGGGTCTCATGTGACCCAGATTAACCTTTAACTCTCTATCCAGTGGAGGATAACCTCAGACTCTGAGGTCATAAGCAGGTGTTACCACACTCAGCTTGATTCTTCTGTTCCCCACCCCCACATCCATCTCTGGAGACAGGGTCTTTGGAGCTCAAGCTGTCCTCAAAGCCATGATCCTCCTGCCTCAGCCCCGCAAGTGGCTGGGATGACCAGTATGCATTGCTCTGCCTGGTTCAGAAGCTGCATCTGAGCCAAGGTGCAGCCTCACTCATTCCAAGGTGGAGGGAGGGAAGGAGTGGACAGAGCTCGGCAGGGAGGGGGTGGGTGACAGGAATTAGAGAGGGTGTGTGCCCACAGAAACCCCAGAGCCGGCTGCTGTTACTCTGCGCACAGAAGGATCTAACAGCTCCGACGAAAAGCAGCGGCTGGGGCTCGTGGGCATAAATCTTTCTAATTAATGAAAGGGACTAGATGTTGGAAAAAGGAAGAATGAGTGTCTAGGTGATAAATTGATGGGAGAGGTGGGCGGATGCAGGAAGAAGGCTCACACACGCCCAGTCCGTCTAGCACACAGGCAGAGATATGCACGTGTGCAAACACACACATACACACATGTGTGTGCACACTCCCTGGCCTGTCCTCCCCTGAGCTCTGGCTGCCTCCCTAACGCGAGGTTGGAACCCTTTCTCTGGGGCAGGATGGGCTGTTGGCAGCCAGTGTTTTCTGGCTGGTGTCCCCCTGCGGGGGGTGGGTGGTGGGTGGTGGTGGTGGTGTTTGGACAACTGTGCATGCATCTGGATGCAGCTTGGGATCTGCGCTGGCCTCTGCTTGTGTGGCTGCTTGGGACAGGTCCTGTGTGACCCCACTTCACCCAGGGGAAAGCCCCAGACTACATCCATTGCCAGTCCTCCAGGAGTGCCTGGGGCTTCCCAAATCTTCCCAGCTCAGCCTCCCGGGCAAGACTCTCCCACCTGGGCTCAAACCATGGAGGCCGTGACTATGGAGTAACCACAACCCTCAAGGGTGCTCAAGGGATCCCAGCCCCCCCCCCCCCCGGTCTCTGTCTCTGTCTCTGTGTGTATGTCTCCCGCTGTTACTCAGTCTCTGAGATCCGCCATCTGCCCCTCCGATTCTTTCCGCACTCCTGGTCCTCCCAGCCTGGCCTGGCTGCAGCAGAAGGAACCATTTATCTCAGGAGCCCTCCTCATTCCAGGCCTGGCCATCCATCACGGCGCCGGTGACCGGGGCAGCTGGCTTGTCACCTGCAGCCTGGTGCCCTCTCCTCCCGCCCCACCAAGCAATCATCCCATTAGCCGTGGCCGTGCAGTCCCAGGGAAAACTGCCTGACCCCGGGCAGGGGGGCAGGAGTCTGCGGCTGTCTGCCCCAGGCACCCACCCCCACGCTTTTCTCTTCAACTCTATTTCCCCCTGGCCCCTTCAGTGCCTTCTCAGTCTCCTCCCTCTGCCAGCTGCGACCCCCCCCCCTCGGTCTCATGGTTCAATGTCTGTCCTCCTCACCCCCCCCCACCCCCCGGGCCCCGTCTCAGCCTCCCTTCTCCTTCTGGGTCTGATCACTCTGCCTGCAAAGGTCCCTCCTCTTCTGACTCCAACCTGCATTTCCATCTGTCATCCTCCATTCCCCCCACCCCCACGGGGACACAGAGCGAAGGGAGAAGACAGCAGGGAAGGGGATGGGAGGGAGATGGGGCCAGGACGATGCATGAGGGACCTTGGGGACCATCTGAGGACCGAAGTGCTCTGAAGCTGGGAACCCTATCCTGTTCTGCCTACCTTTCTGAAGTCTTCCCTAGAGTCTGACTTCAATCCTCAGGCGACGTGGAGGCTCCTTGGAGAGTTGCCGTGAGGATGTCTAACCCTCTGACTGTGGTGCCTCTCCTTTCTCATACCCATAGTTCTTCTAGAAGGAGCATTGGAAAGTCCTCCCTACTCAGCAAGGCAGCCATGACAGAGGCCCTCCATGAACCCCACGGGTCCCAGGGCAACCATCATGAGGCGTCACCCCCATCACTGCTCCAGAGAGGTGTCATGTGACACCTCAATGTCCCCAGCAGAATGGAGACCCTGTGGCCCACATGGGCTTCCATCCTTGCCTCAGGCCGCTTTGTGGTGAGCTCAGCTGA
Organism: Peromyscus eremicus; assembly: GCF_949786415.1. Lineage (NCBI taxonomy): Eukaryota > Metazoa > Chordata > Mammalia > Rodentia > Cricetidae > Peromyscus > Peromyscus eremicus. The sequence continues at coordinate 174,090,435 of NC_081416.1, forward strand.
CCACAGTGACCAGGCATGACTGAGAAGACCGAGGAGATAGGACGAAAGGCACCATTTTGGGATGGCTTGTTGTAGGAGCTACTCAGCAATGCCTGGGTACCTAGCCAGTGGCTAAATGCCAGCCTCGATGGTGCTGGGAAGATGCTCTTAAAATGAGGTGAATGTTGAAGTCAGTCGACCAGTTAAAACAGATGGGTTGTATGGGCTGTGTCCAAGAAGTTGAAGGCTGTAAGAGAAAGAGACTGAAGGTCTAGGAAAACAACTCCGTCAGTAATGAACTTGCTGTGAAACATGAAGATCTGAGTTCAGATCCCCAGCATTCCAGTATTTTATTTATCTAGTATTATGTGTATTCATATACAAAGCGATATAAAAGTAACTAATATGGAAAATCGGTACTGGAGAAATGCTGTGAGCAAGCCTGGAGGAGCACTGCGGTGCTGTAGGCATGCGTCAGTAGGTGACCTGGGTGGAGGCCCCGAGGAGTGGAATGTCAGTACAAATTCGGAATTCTGATGAAGAGCTTGGCCACATTCTATCCATGTCCTGAGGCTCTGGGGGAGGCCATGATGGTTAAATTTTGTTTTGTTTTGTTTTTCTAGATACGGTTTCTCTGTGTAGCCCTGGCTGTCCTGGAACTCCCTCTGTAGCCCAGGCTGCCCTCGAACTCACAGAGATCCACCTGCCTCTGCCTCCCGAGTGCTGGGATTAAAGGCGTATGCCACCACCGCTCGGCCACTGGTTAATTTTTAATTATCTGTTTGTCACAACCTAGGATCACTTGAGTAGAGCACCCAAGGGATCCTTGTGGAAAAGGGATCAGAATGACTCTGGGAGTCTGAGGTGGTGGGATACAACAAAACAGTGTCTGTCTTCCAGACACAGCAGGAAAGCTGCACATATGACCTCACAGAGACTGTGACAGCAGGCACAAGACCTGTGCGAGATCTGGCTGAACACTATCCCAGCACAGAGAGGGGAGGTGGGCATGACGGCCATGACGGCCCGTCCCTAGGTGAGGAGGTACTGGTGATCGATGGCTTCTGGTGGAGAGGAAGAGAGAGACAGACAGACAGAGAGACAGTCATAGACAGAGAGACAGAGATAGACAGAGACAGAGAGACAAAGAGACAGAGACAGAGATACAGAGAGACAGACATAGAGAGATAGAGAGATAGAGAGACAGACAGAGATAGAGAGAATGACAGTGATAGACAGAGACAGATAGGCAGAGACAGAGAGATAGAGAGACAGAGATAGATAGAGACAAAGATAGACAGAGACAGAGAGACAGACAGATTTCTTCAATAATGGGCCCTGAGAGGCCATCTGTGCTCCAACAGACAGGAAGCATCGAGTGGACCCCGTGGGGGTGAAAAAAAGAACACATGACTTTGGGAGGGAAGAGTGTGGAGGGAAAGATGGAGGAGGAACTGGGACAGAAGGGATGGAGGTGGACTTGATTTTTTTTTTTTAAATAAGTAAGTTTTTTACGTCAGCCTGGTCTACAGAGTGAGTTCCAGGTCAGCCAGGGCTACACAGAGGAACCCAGACTCGAAAAACTAATACGTAAACAAACAAACAAACAAATAAGAGCTTCAGGATGGAGAGTTTGATCAGTGGTTAAGAGCACTTGCTGCTCTTGCAGAGGACCTGGGTTCGATTCCCAGAGATAGGGGCTCTGTCCCAGGGTATCCAGTGCTTTCTTCCGACCTTCAAGGGCATCAGCATGCACATGGTGCACATACATACATTCAGACAAAACATTCATACACATACAATAATAAAATAAATCTAAATAATTTTTAAGAGCTTCATTTGAGTAGTTATCCAGATGAGGTTTGCCTGTGGCCCATCTGTGGGGTGTTGTCATTATTGTTATTTGAGGTGGGATGATCTGCCCTGAATGTGGGATGCACCATTCCCTGACAGGGGGTCTTGAATTTTATAAGAAAGGAAGCCGGGTGGTTGTGGTGCACGCCTTTAATTCCAGCACTCGGGAGGCAGAGGCAGGCAGATCTCTGTGAGTTTGAGTCCAGCTTGTTCTACAGCCAGGGCTACACAGAGAAACCCTGTCTTGCCAGGAAAAAAGAAATAAAGAAAGAAAGAAAGAAAGAAAGAAATAAAGAAAGAAAGAAAGAAAGAAAGAAAGAAAGAAAGAAAGAAAGAAACAAAGAAAGAAACAAAGAAACAAAGAAAAGGAAAACTAGCTGAGAGCAAGCCGACAAGCAAGCGTCCATGTGTTTATTCTCTCTGCTTTTGACTGTAGGTGTAATGTACTGGGTCCCTTCCTTACCTTCCCTGCAGTGAACTGGAATCTGGGGGTGTAAGCTGAATAAACCCTCTCCTCCCCTCAGAAGCTTTGGGTCAACAAGCTGTTTCACAGAAATGAGACTAGAACAGTCTGAGCTTAAGGGTATCACTTATTTTTTTCTTTTGGGTCAACTTTACACACACTAGGGTCATCTGGGAAAATGGAGCTTCAATTGAGAAGACGCCTCCATCCCATTGGCCTGTAGGCAAGTCTGTGCGGGCATTTTCTTGATTGATGATGATGGTGTGTGTGTGTGTGTGTGTGTGTGTGTGTGTGTGTGTGTATGGGGGGGGCAATTGTGTGTGGTACCTCCTCTAGGTAGGTGGTCTTGGACTATAAGGAAACAGCCTTGCCTGGTGCTGACCCTGATGTCTTGAAGGTCACGGCACGGGGCGGGGTGGGTGGGGGGACAGCCACCATCTCTCACACTTTGGGAAAAGATGCATCAGGTCTGTTGAAATTCTGGCTTCTCAACGGGACAAAGACACCAGGTCTGTTGTCAAAGTCACTGCCATTTCTCACAAGCTACTGAAGGAGCAAAAATAAAGGCTCTCGTTTGATTTGTAAAGATAGAGCTAAAGATAGATAGATAGGTGGGGGGGGGAAGGGAGGAGAGAGAGAGAGAGAGAGAGAGAGAGAGAGAGAGAGAGAGAGAGAGAGAGAGAGAGAAAGAGAGGAAGTAGCTGAGTAAGCCAGTAAACAGTGCCCCTTCATGGCCTCTGCTTCAGTTCCTGGCCCCAGATTCCTGCCCCGACTTTCCCCAGTCATGGAGTGTGATCAGGACGTGGAAGCCAAGCAAACCCTTTCCTCCTGGCAAGCTGATTCTGGTCATAGCGTTTATCACAGAAGTAGAAAGCAAACTGGGAAGGAAGGCGATAGACTAAAGCAACTGGGCAGAGGGAATTCCAGGCCGGCAGAGCACCCAGGCTGCTTTTAGACAGACTTCCGTAGGGATCTGGAGCAGAAAGCGGAGTAGAAGGACTTGAAAAGTGTGCAGTCTGGGTAGAGGAGAAGCACACTGAACGCTGTGAGCTGGGTGTGGTGGCCCACCATTTTAAGGCCAGCACAGCGGGAGGCCCAGGTAGGCCAGTCTGAGGCTATGCATGCTGACCAGACATGGCAGACACCCTAACTCCCTCTCAGCCCTCTTGGGTGCTTTGTTTTAGGACTTTTCCAGGGCAGACTATTTCTATTCTCCACAGACAGAGGGCACCGCCAGCCCCAAGAAAGGAGTTCATCTACGTGCAGCTTGGTAAACCAATAAGTTTAGGGTTACTTCCAGGAGTGTGGATAACTCTCACACAGCTGCTTCTCCAAACAGCGCACCCCAGACTGGGTATTAGCTCACAAAAACTGCATCCCTCGAGTTCCCTGTGCAACAAGCAGGCAGCCCCACTTGAAGAGCCCCATCTCGCCCCAGCAACTGTTCACTGCTTGTACGCCAAGTAGGGGAGGCGCCGGCCTTGTGAGCTTTCTGATTCTTGTGTCTCACGAGTCCTTCTTTAAAAAAAAATTATTACCCAGGTGGTGGTGGCACACATCTTTAATCCCAGCACTCAGGAGGCAAAGGCAGGTGGATCTCTGTGAGTTCAAGCCAGCCTGGGCTACAGAGTGATTTTCAGGACAGTCGGGGCTACCACAGTGAGACCCTGTCTTGAAAAACAAAACAAAAAAAATTTATTTTAATTTTATGAGTGTTTTGCCTATATGTATGTGCACCATGTGTGAGCTTAGTGTCCAGGGAGGTCAGAAGAGGGCACTAGATCACCTGGAACAGGAATTATGGATTGTTGTGAGCCACCACGTGGGTTCTGGGAAATCCTCTTCAAGAGCAAGTGCTCTTAACCACACAGCCATCCCTCCAGACCCTAATTTTAAAAAAAAAATATATTGTATTTTAAATTGTGTGTATGTGTCCGTGTGTGGTTATGTGCATCTGAGTGCAGGTACCTGTGGATGCCAGAAGAGGGCAGTAGGTCCCCTAGAACTGGAATTACAGGTGGTTGTGAGCCTTCTGACATAGATAGGCACTGGGAACCAAACTTGGGTTCTCTGTAAGAGCACTGCACGCTCTTAACGGCTGAGCCTTCTCTCCAGCCCCTCATGTGAGTCTCATGAGCCACCCTGCTTCCTTCACGAGTGCATGTTTCAGTCCCAGGAAACAGCCTGGCTGAGCTCTGCAGGAGTGTGGTGAGAGAGAGGGCCCTTAGATGCATTGCACTAAGACAGTGCCAGGCTGAATAATAGCCCCCAGATGTCCACTCTACAGTCCTCATAACCTGAGACTGTTTCCAAATGTGACCCCAAAAGAATCTGTAGATGTGTCCAATTAAAATTTGGGGGATAAGGAAGAAACATTAACTATCCAAGTGGACCATAAACGCCATCACCAGGGACCTTTTAATTAAGAGAGTGTCACAAGGCGACTGCCGGTACTGACAAATGCCATGACGTGGAAGGGGCTGGAGTCAGGGGAGGTGGAAATGGAAGCTTCTGGAATCTTAGAAACAGATTCTTCCCCCACGTCCCTTGAGAGCGCAATCCAGCTGACATCCTGATTTAATCAGACTTTGAAGAGAGTCTGTGTTGCTTTAAACTGGAAAGCTTGTGGGGAACAGACTTTTAGAAGGTTTCCGATCCTGACTGAGTCTCTCCAGACATGTGTCTCATCTGGAATGAAAGCACATAACTACTTGTTGTCCTGTGTCCAGCTGCCTTTTTACATACACTCAGGATGCCTGAGGGGAGCGTTCTTTCCAGAGAGAACTCGTAAGATTCACTCTCCCAACCTCTGATGTGTCTGGCACGTGACTCAGATCCCACTGAGGTCCTGAGTTCCAAATGTGCACCTTGCAGAAGAGGTCCCTGATTGGATCCATCTGTATGGATGGTAAGAAGAGGAAACATCAGCGTAAGAGGAAACTTGACAGCAATGACAAAGGGTATTGACGATCGGCTGTGCTTTGGAGTGCTAGGGATGGAACTTGCTGCATACTAGACAAGTGTTCTGCCTTTGAGCAACACCCTAACCCCTCACTGGGGGATTCTAGGCAGGGCCTCTACCACTGAACCACACCCCCAGCCCCTCACTGGGGGATTCTAGGCAAGGGCTCTACCACTGAGCCACACCTCCCAGCCCCTCACTGGGGGATTCTAGGCAGGGGCTCTACCACTGAGCCACACCCCCAACCCCTCACTGGGGGATTCTAGGCAGGGGCTCTACCACTGAGCCACACCACAGCCCCTCACTGGGGGATTCTAGGCAGGGGCTCTACCACTGAGCCACACCACAGCCCCTCACTGGGGGATTCTAGGCAGGGGCTCTACCACTGAGCCACACCCCCAGCCCCTCACTGGGGGATTCTAGGCAGGTTCTCTACTGCTGAACCACACCCCCCAGCCCCTCAATTGGAGATTCTAGGCAGGGTCTCTACCACTGAGCCACATCCCCAACTCCTCACTGGGGGATTCTAGGCAGGGGCTCTATCATTGAGCTCCCCTCAAAGCTCTTTCCTTTGGACCCAAGCAAGCCTGTCAGTCCTCACTCCCTTCTCGGAGCCTGGATGGACCTCACTCACCATGTCCCTCTGGAACATTCCCACTGTGCTCATTCATTCTTGCTAACATGGAACTGTTCTTGTCACTCTGCACCGCAGGTCTCATTCCCATCATTCCATCATGAGACCTTGCGTAACCTGCTGCATCTCTCTCAGCCTCAGTTTCCTCTTCTGGGGAATGGCTGCTGGTGGATTTAAGGAGACTGTGCGGTGTGTGTGTGTTGGGGGACATCCTGATACAGGTCCTGGTTCAGGGCGCTCCAACCTCAGCCACCTTCCACTGCCCGGTTCCCTCTCCAGATTTTCTAAAGTGTGGTCTGTGCATCTTGACTCAGTTTCCCAGCTCTACTCACTCCAGATTAGGCCGAGTCCACCGCCATGCTTTCTACCCCGACTCAGACCTCACCGAGCTTCTTCCAGCAAGGTCAAAGCTCAAATGCTTTCTTAAAGGAGATTCTTGCCAGAGGTGGTGGCGCACGCCTTTAATCCCAGCACTTGGGAGGCAGAGGCAGGTGGATCTCTGTGAGTTCGAGGCCATCTTGGTCTCCAAAGCGAGTTCCAGGAAAGGTGTAAAGCTACACAGAGAAACCCTATCTCGGAAAAAAAAAAAAAAAGATTCTGAGATAAGGTCTCCAGGCAGGCCTGGAACTCAGTCCTGCTTCTGCCTTCAGAGTGTGCTGGGATTGCAGGTGTGTGCTAATGGTCGAAATTCTGATGCCGAAGTGTCCCTGAGTCCTGCTTCAAACCCTTCCAACCAGACTTTTCCTGATGAGCATGACCACATCTTGGAAGCTCTCTCGTCACCTGGGTTTCCCTCTACCCCTCTGGTGTCTCCTCTGCCTTCATCTCTCATCCTTCATGCACTCTTTAAATGTCGGGGATACAAGGCATTATTTCTATTATTCCCTGGGCAGCTCATGCCAGCCTTGGCTTGCTGACGAGTCCCAAATCTTCCAGGCAGTCAGTTCCCTCTCCTTGGGGGGCCACAGGGTCCTGGATCTCTCTCCCTCCTGTTTCTTCTGCATTTGACACACCCTGTGTCCCTAGATCTGCCCTCTGTACCCTAGACTGACTGGCATCAGCGTTGATCTCTGGCTTCCCGTTGGGCTGTGCCAGTGGCAGCCGGAGACTGTGGGTCCCTGAGGCTAAGGTCGGTGTGCTAGCTCTCCACCCTGTTACTCTGGGGCTGGAGACCCCGTGTGCATCACCTATGCTACACCCAGCTCAGCTGCGGGTCAGGTCGCTGCAGCCTCTGCTGACCCAGTCCTGTGGCACTGCACTTTCCTTGTCCCTAACCTGGTCACTCCAAGGTCCCTTCCCTAAATTCCCCTCCGTTTCAACTGTCACCTCTTTCCAGCCTTCTTTTCCAGGTCTTCCTGTGCCTTCTCACTGCCCTGATTCGCCATCTTGGTTACCCATTTCTCACCCCCCAGCCCAGCCTCCACCCGGTTTCTCCTGCCTGAGTCCTTGGTTTCCAGCCGCTGGGATCAGAGGAAGCCACGAGGAATGCTTGAAAATATGAATCAGGCTGGGCGGTGGTGGCACACGCCTTTAATCCCAGCACTCGGGAGGCAGAGGCAGGTGGATCTCTGTGAGTTCCAGGCCAGCCTGGTCTACAGAGTGAGTTCCAGGCCAAGCTACAAAAACAACATAGAGAAACCCTGTCTCAAAGGAAAAAAAAGAAAAGAAAAGAAAATATGAATCAGGGGCTAGAGAGTCAGCTTGGAGTTTATGAGCACTGGCTGCTTTTGCAGAAGACCGGGGTTCAGTTCCCAGCATCCATATTATTGTGGCTCACAACTGCCTGTAAATCCAGTTCCCGGGATTCAAAGTCCCCTTCTGGCGGTGGTGGCGCACGCCTTTAATCCCAGCACTTGGGAGGCAGAGCCAGGCGGATCTCTGTGAGTTCGAGGCCAGCCTGGGCTACCAAGTGAGTTCCAGGAAAGGCGCAAAGCTACACAGAGAAACCCTGTCTCGAAAAACAAAAAAAACAAAAAAACAAACAAACAAAGTCCCCTTCTGGCCTCGGCAGGCACTGTATGCCCGTGATGTACAAACATACACTCAGGTACTCATACACATAAAAATAGATAAATCAGCGGACATTAATTGCTGGCCTGCTCCTTTCAAATCTCTTGCAAAGCATCCGTTTGCTTTTAAATATTACGCCTCTCCAGTGTGGTTGTTAGAGGCTCTTATAAACGGTCCTCTGAGGTTTTGCTTCTCACCCAACGCAGGAAGCACGTCTTCCGTTCCTGTTCATCCCTTGTTGCAGCCTGAAAAAGCTACTGCCTCACAGGTCCATACACCTTAACCGTGCCTGTGCTCATTCCTTGGAAACACCCCCCCCCCCCCCCCCCCCCGCTTGTGCACAGGCACATGCAAACACACATCCCTCCTGTTCCATGATTCTGAGAAAGTGGCCTGTTTTATTTAGGAAACTCCATCAACTTCAGCTCCTTCTGGCTCAGGAAAATTAGGGTCCTCCTCTTTTGTGTTCCCACAATACCCTATGAAGAGGAAAAGTGCGTGGCAGGTGAGTGGGGTGTGGCCAACAGAAGCTCAGCGCTGGCGAGGGGGCGTGGCAGTCAGGGCTAGGCTCTTGGCCGATGGGTGGGGGCGTGGCTAGTGGACGCTGTGATCACCCCTGAGCGCGGCTAGCACATCCTGGCCTCCTGCTGTCCGGCCACACTCTGAAGCACAGGCTACCTAGCCTTTCTCCTATTGCCTAGATGTCGGAGCTGTTATCAACCCTCTCCTCTTGCACCCCAACTTCCCACGGGAGGATCGTTCAGGCAGAATTTCAAAGTTTTATGGCAATTTTTACAGAAATCACAGAGAAGGGACAGCGGGTGGCGCTGATGTGTCAGAGGGTGAGAAGGGCAGTGGGTAATGGGTACGATGCACAACTGGACGAGGAAATGCAAAAATAAAAATAATAATAATAATAACTTAGGGGAAGCAGGAGATTATGAGGGCTGTAGGGTCACGAGGAGTGGGGAGCACTCCCCATTCCCCAAGGATGTCTTTTTGGGCAGGAAACATCAACAGTAAGAAAATGCAGGTGGCCTACCAACAGATGTGCGGCCCACAAAGTTAAAAATGCCCACCCAGAACCCCCCACCCTCCCCCCCCACCCCCGCCCCCCAACAGGCAGAGATGTGGCAGCATTTGCTGGCTTGTAGCATTGGTCCTCTGGGACCCTCGGTCTCCTCTTCGAGGGTCCTGCCCGGATTGGCTGGCACTGAGGGCAAAATGAACCTTCTAGAATATTGTCAGGGGAGGTCGGCTGGACTCCCTTTGTTTCTCAGTCTCCTCCACTACGCGGATTCTCAAGGATGAGCGAGTCGTGCTGCCCTCTCGAAAAGGGAAAGTCTGCCGACGCCCCTTCCCCCAAGACATGCACCCTCCCGTGTCCCCCCTCCCCCAAACACACTATATATACACACACAGGCCCCTCCCTCCAAGGCGTGGCTGGGCTCTCAGAGGTAGTGGAGGGCGAGTAGGGCGCTGGAATGTCAGAAGTGGTGGGTTTCAAGATGTGCCTCCTCCGGCTGAGCCTGGGGGACAGAAACTCCAAACGTCCCTTCTCCCTCTCCAAGCCTCTGAATGGGAGAAGTCAGGAAAAATGCGCGCCCGCCCCCCCCTCTTGCACACACCCACTATTCATTCCCCCTGGGGACTGCAGGGAGCTCCCTGAGGGTTGGGGGTAAGGGCGGGGATGGGTAGCATCCTGGGATGGCACAGCTTCCCTCTGAGGTACCTGGGGAGATGTTCTAAGGTCCGGGGGCACAGATAGAAGGTTGTGGCTGGGGGGGGGGACGACGGCGGGGCGGGGGGGGGGGGGACGGAGACACGGGAGGACAGAGTCAGCTGGGTGTCCAGGGAGGCAGAGAAGGTGGTGTCTGGTGGGTGGGTGCCTGGCTTCCGAGTTCAGATGTAACTTACAAGGGATGGGCTGGAGCGGGGTGCCGCTGAGATGGGAAGTCGAGGGATGGGATCCAGGCAGACAGGGAGGCTGATCCCAGGAAGAGGCCTGGCGAGGAGGGAGCCTAGGAGAGGAGTCCCAGGGGGCCCAGGCTGAGTCTGGACAGAGACAGAGGTGGGTCCAGGAGCAAATGCCATCGAGTCCCCAACCTCAGGGCGGTGGCTAGGGCCCTAGAAGCCCCGGATGTGGCAGTAAGCCTCGAGGCTGGCGAAGAGGATATAAAGGAACCAGAGGCCCAGGAAGAGCGCAGTGGTGGCCAGCTTGGGTCCCCGCGGGCCGCCCAGCTCGCCGCCGATGTGTGGCCGGCGCCGGTACAAGAGCACTGCGATGCCCACGAAGGCGAAGACGGTGAAGAGTGTGACCGAGAAGGCCAGCGTGCCTGTACGCACCTCGAAGGGGCGGCCCTGCACCGCCCAGTACACCGCGGCCACCGACCAGGCCACACCCAGACCCAGGAACACGTTCACCGCGTTGGAGCCGGTCACGTTGCCGATGGACGCGTCCGCACACTGGTCCTGCAGCGCGGCCACCTTGCTGGCGAACGTGTCTACAAGGACAAGGCACAGGGGTGAAGAGGGGCCCCCGTACTGCCCCTGAGCCCTCACCCACTTCCCGTGGGCTCTGTCTGCATGCCTAAAGTAGGCTCCACTGTCGGTGGAACACTTCTTTGGGACTTTCATGCAATCAGTAGGCTCCACTGCCTACTTTCAGTGTCCCTCTGTGAGGCTGGCATAGTGCTCTTAATGGGGTCCACGTTTTGATTTTGGAGGGCCTGCCGCTGTCCAGCCGTCTCCCCAACACACCCGCTCTGGAAACAGCTGTGTGTCCCCACACGTGCCCTCCCTGCTGATGAAGGGACAAAGTCTCTCCCATCTTGTCTCAAGGGCGCTTTCCTCACCCAGGTTTGCTGGGGTTGATTTGATCGTGGCCATGGCCTTCAGGCAGAACACAGGACACTGCCCCGTTTCTGTGGCAAGTTCACCCTCCCTGGCCGGACTCTACTCACATCTGAGTTAAAACTCAAAGATTCAGCCAGGGTGGTGTGCACACCTGCAATGCTAGCACTTGGGAGGCTTAAGCAAAAAGATCACCATGAGTATGGGGCCAGCCTGGGCTACATAGCCATCCAGGGCAACTGAAATGATAGATGGAGGCCCTATCTCAAAAAAAAAAAAAAAAAAAAAAAAAAAAAAAAAAAAAAAAAAAAAAACATGCCTGCAATCCAAGTTTCTTGGAGGTGGAGGCAAGACGATCAGGATTTGAGGCCAGACTCTTCTACATAGTGATTTTTGAGACCAGCCTGGGCTATCTGAGACCCACTACAAAAACCAAAACAATGAGCTGGCAAGATGGCTCCCTGGGTATAGCATGAGAACAGGAGTTTGGACCCCAGTGCTCATGTAAAAGGCCAAGTGTTGGGCTAGCAAGATGGCTCAGCAGGTAAATGCACTTGTCGCCGAGCTTGAGGACTGTGGGAGCCCGTTTTCGGGTTCCTCGTGGCTTTACCCAGCAGGTCCCCATAGAGGATGATTAGGACCACTGGCCTGAGTGCAGGTGTCTGAGATGGTCTGCACTTGGCTGTGCTGGGGGGAGGAGGTCTTTTGCTCCACCCCTTGGCGTCTCTATAAATGCCCTGGGGCAGAGTCAGTCGAGGCCCATTGGAAAAGATTCCAGGCCCTCTTGAGGCTATCCTTTATTTTCTATCTGTTTATCTCCGCAAGATTCTCCGCAATAAATCCTTCTATCTAATACTTCCTGCTGCTCACACTCAAGAAAACTCTGGGGAGCTGTGGGGTTGGTGGGTAAACGCCCCACAGAGGACCCAAGTCTGATCCCTGAAACTTACATGGCAGAAGGAGAAGGAACAACTCCCTCAAGCTGCTCTCAGATCTACACACACACACCTCTGAGAATCACTGCCCGGTTCTCACCACCCGGGTCAGTGAACTCACCCGGGGAGGACCTGTCTCTAGGGATCCATCCCCAACAATGGATTCTGTGAGGTTTTCCGGGAACCCTGAGTCCACCCCCAACCCCTGTGGCGGCCTCCCCTTCTTCCTATGGAACCCAAGTCTAATGCTTCCTGTCACATTAGCTCCCGTGACCCTGCCCACTTGCTCTGGGGTAGGGTCCGCCCACACACACGGCACCCAAAGGGCCCCTCCCTGGCCCTCTCATATCTTCCTGCAGAGCCGCCTCCCGGGGTGTTACCAGGGATGGAGGTGCCCAGGGCTACGAAGACCACGGCGTTGACTGAGTCCTTGAGGCCCACTGTGCATCCAAAGTGGGAGGCCAGGTCTCCAATGAGGGCAGTGAGTAGACCAATAACCAGGATGCAGACACCGAAGCAGGCCCAGCCATGGCAGTACTCCGTGGGAGGAACGCAGGCGAACAGAACCTTCCAGAACACCGTCAGGAAGTGCATCACGTAGTCAAAGCAGGATGGCAGCCGCTCCTCCCGAGACCCGTCCTCCTCTTCCTCCTCGTCCCCTGTGGGCACATGACCCAGCTGGGGCATACACCATGCCTCAGACTTCCTTGCTTACACAGCTCCATTGTGTTAGGTTTCCAGACAGTTCCAAATGAACTGCTTTCCCAGCATGCCTTGAAGCTAAGAGAATGTTTGTCTGAGAGGAATACATTTATTTCCTCAGAATCCCTTGCAGCTAAGAGAGTGTTGGGCCCAGGTAAGTGTAATTTCCCAGAATTCCTAGCAGCTAAGAGTATTGGGCTGAGGGAAGCTTATTTGCTTTCTCAGATTTGCAGCTGAGAGAATAAATATTGGGCTAAAGCAAATTCAGTTTCCCTGAATCCCTTGCAGCTGAGAATGTTGGATACAGGTAAATATCCTTACTTTCCCAGCATCCCTAGCAGCTAAGGGAGTGTTGGGACTGGGTAAACACAAACACACTTACATCCCAGAATCCCTTGCAGCTAAGAGTTGGATACAGGTAAATATACTTACTTTCCCAGCATTCCTTGCAGCCAAGGGAGTGTTGGACGGACCTCTCAAAGTTAGAGGAGGCCATATATCCCTTGCTAAAATTACTCTGTGTCTCACAAACCCTGGCTGCTAGAGATGACCATGTCTTGAGCTAAAAATAGTCATTTCTCCAAAAGTCCTCACAGCCACGGACAGCCATCTGTACAGCTAGAAATATTCACTTTTGTGAGGAGTCACCGCAGTGACAGGGGGCTTTGGCTCAGAGGTAGACTGCCTGCCTACCATGTGAGGGGTTCTGAGTTCCATAACCAGGACCACCAACCAAACAAATGCCAAGATCCCATAGTCGGCTAAACACACTGGCTTTCCCAGAGTCTCCAGGAGCAAACAGCTAAAATTAGCCAAGCTCCCAGAATCCCTTGAAGTTAGCAACAGCCACGTCCTCGGATAAAAATATGCCCTCTCCCAGAATCCCCTGCTTCTAGCAATGCTAAAATACATACTTTCCCATAATCCCTTGCAACAGCGCCCCACCACCACCACCACTCTGGCAATGAGACAAAAGGAGAGGTTCTGAAATGTCCTAGCTCCCTTGGTACAGGCACCCCGTGTGTGTTTATTTTCTGAGCTTTGTAGAAAGGCCCAACCTGTCCCTTTCTGTGACCTGATCGGCTTTTAGCACCCAGTGATTTTTGTGATTTGAAAAGTACAGAAGTATCTGGAACCCTCCTCAGCCTGAGCTGATAAGCAGGAGGCGATGAGTGAAAAAAAAAAAAAAAAAAAAAAGCAGCAGGCTCTTGTGTGCCAAGTATTATAGCTGGAAGGGTGCTGATAAGGGAGGTGGCCAGTGGCCAGCAGGCACCAGGCAGTGGGCAGGGAGGCAAGGCAAGGCTAGGCCAGCTGCTGAATCCTGAAATTGCTTGCCAGGACCAACCACAAGTTCCCAAATTTTCTCTCTAAGAAACAGGACACCTGCAGTGGTGGGGGCAGAGCGTGCCCCCTCCCCCCACAAAGGACTCCAGTCACGTCCCGATCTGTCTTTTCTAACTTGCTTAACCACAGGCTTGCCAAAGAAAGAAATAAGCTTGAGTTTGTACTTATCCAAGTGGGTTTTGTGGTTTCTTGGTTCTGCAAGAGCCAAACTTTTAGCCTCAACCACAAGTAAAATGGAATTAGAAACGAAAGTCGGAAACTCAGCAGACACTCTGACCTTTCTGGCTCCCCTAATTTCTTTTTGTTCTTGCTAGGACTTGGCACCTGGAGATGCAGCAGCCATTCGGCAACCATGAGGGTAAAAACCGAGGATGAGAAGGTAACGGAGGAGCCAGATCCAGGCATGGTGGGGCGTGCGTTTAGTCTCAGCACTTGGGAGGCAGAAACAGGAGGATATTGGAGTGTTTGAGGCCAGCCTGGTCTCCAGGAAGAGTTCCAGGCCAACCTGAATCACATAATGAGACTTTGTCTCAATAGACAATCAGATACGTAAACAAAGAAACAAATGAAATGAAACAGTCCGTGGTGAGTTTCGGCCATTCCTGATTGGGTTTTCTGCTGAATTCCTGGTACCTGAACCAGGTCGCAAGACAGCCGAGGCCAGTGCAGACAGGCCCAGGCTGGGACTCAAGGTTTCTCCGAGCTCTGCTCTGCATTGCACTAGGACTCACTACTGCCCTCACATCCAGACTCCTGCTTTCTAGCCTTGGGGCCAACCCCTTCCACATACCCCCAGTTAAATCACCATCTCCCAATGCTCAAAGGCTCGTGTCCTTGCTGCTCCCTCTACCCAGGAGGGCCATGCTTACCTTCCTCCTCCTTGAACACTATGGTCCCCAGTAGAAGCTTTAGCATGGTCCCTTCTAGGAAGCCTTTCCCTCACCTCAGGCTGGATCAGGAGCTTCATGTGGGCTCTCGGGGTCTCTCCTCCTACCTCTGTCTCCCCCTGGGTTGTCACTGTTTTGTGACATGTCTATCTTCTCCACTGTGAACTCCAGCTATTTCTCCATCTCCCTCAGACACATTAAAAGTTGTGGCTTCAGAGGGCTGTGCCAACTAGGCTGGCCTCATATCTCCACAGCCCTGACTTTGAACTGCACTCAACAGTTGTGTTTTTTTTTTTTTTTTTTTTAACATTTATTTATTTGTTAATTGTGTGTGTGATGAGCAAAGGAAAACTTACAGGAGTCAGTTATCTCCTACTGTATGAGTCCTGGGAATCGAATTAGTCTGTCAGGCTGGGCAGCCATTGCCTTTGCCTGCTGAGTCATCCTCCCTACCCAGCATTTTCTTGAACCATAATTCCTTATGTATTAGTCCCTCCAGTTCAGGCCACCCCGAAGGAAACCTGATATTATGTATGGGACGGAGCCCTGAGTTATAGCTCCAGATCTCATTATAAAATCTTTGGGAGACTTTAGGCCACCTCTTTCTCTATCTGAGCCTCAGTTTCCCCATCTGTGTCGCGATTTGTGCGACTTTCCAAGATCGAATCCGTGGATCCCGTTGCTATTGTGCCTCTGGCCACACGAGGGCGCTGCGGGTCCGCGGGAGAACTAAGAAGGGTGAGGACCACAGCAGGTGGGAAAGAACCCGGTGCCCTGGTGACTGTCTCCATGGCAACAGAGGAGCCCAGGGTTGTCCGGGGGAGGCCGGCTGCCATTTCACCTATCTATCTTGTAACTTCCTGATGCTACTACTAGGGTCCCCCACCTACCTCGGGTGGAAGTCAAAGCTAAAACCCACTGCACAGTGTCCTCAACTTTCTCCTTTCTGCTTCCATCTGACTGTGCTCACTCTCTGCCTGTCAGCTGGTCCCCATCTGTCCTCTCCACTCCCCCCTCGGAGTACCTTTGCGTCTCTGTCTCTCCATCCCTTCCCTTGGCCCTCACTGCCCCCTTGACTTACCTGCGCTCACCGTAACTGCCTCTAAAAACTGTTCCCTCCACGAGTGAGTCCCAATCACCAAGGCCAGGTTCGTTTTCTTTATGAGTTTATCCACGGTGTTCTGGGGGGGGGGGGGAGAGTGAACTGTTACCCATGAGTGCCCCAGGGTGGTACGAAGGGGGTCTCTGGGGCTGAGAATCACACCCACACACCCAGTCTAGGAAGGTAGTTAGGTGCTGTCCACCATCCAGTGCTGAAGCTGGCCCTGGAGACTACCCAGGGACCCCACCGTAGGACCCAGCTTTGAGGTTGGCATGTTGACATGCTCTTCCTTTCTTGAGCCGCACCCCTCCCCGACATAGGACAGGCTCTAGGAAAGGGAAGGCCCAGGACAATCACCTTAAAGTCATAAGACTCTTCAATGATGACCTCGAGACGACAGTTCTCCCCAAGAACTGGCTTGCCCATCTCCGCTATTCTCCGAGCCTCCTCCTCCTCAGCAGTCAGCTTCCTGTCCCCATCTCCTGCAGCGTGAGGGGTGGAGGTTAGATATCCAGGAGGCATGCCTAACAGGGTCGGTGATGACTTTACTATCTGTTCTCTCTGGGACATCAGTGAACTTGTCCAGCTCCATCTGACCACCTGTTCCCTCAGCCTATGAAGTTCTAGTAATGGACTCTGGGTTCACACGGTGGAGGCTGTGTGACCTCAGGCAGTGCCTTAGCCTCTCTGTTCCATATTTTCTACATTCGTTTGATGGGTACGGTTATCGCATCTACCTCATAGAGTGGCTGAGTTAAGCCTGGTCCCAAATGTCACTCTAACATCACGCTCTAGTCCTGCACCCTGCACCCAGCCCTAGGCCTCATTCCCAACTCCACTCCTAGACAACATGGCTAGCAACAAACTTAGCCATGTGGCAGAGACAGCTACCAGTTCATCCAAGTCTGTGGGCAAACAGGTGGACTACATTTCCCAACATCCCTTGCATCTGGGCATGGCCACGTGACTAAATTACAGCCAATAGAATGGGGATGGGAGAAGTGATGGAGTGGCGGGCCTCCAGGACCTCCCCTTTGATCCTGGGGATTTTCTTGACTGCCTGAAGGCAGCTGGGGGTCCAGAGAGGACACAAAACAAAGTTCAATGGCAGGTGGAGGCACAGGATGAAAAGGCCCCAGGGGAAACGAAAACCATCTGCTGCATGGGAAGACTGACACACTTTGCCTAAGCAAAAAAGTACTGCAGCAAGCATTTGCTACTTACTGTAGCAAACAGACAATGCTAGGCCTGTTTGTTACAGCAGCTTCATGACTTCTTGATACATCTTAGTCTCAGACTAATCCTAACTGTAAGCTACAGTGTAGCTCTTGCTTCTAAACGGTCACTCTATCCAAGCCACTGGCTCTAACCTCAACCCTGACCCCCAACTTCTAACCTTGGCACCATTTTTGGGGGGCATAGGGGTGGCTGTTTTGAGACAGGGATTCTATGTTTCCCTGGCTGTCCTCCAACCCACAGAAATCTATCTGCCTCTGCCTCCCTCCCAAGTGCTGTGATTAAAGGCTTCAGCTACCAAGTCTGTTTTTTATTTATTTATTTTTTTGATAGCCCAGGCTGGACTCAAACTCTGTGTAGTTGAGGATGACCCTGAGCTTCTTACTCTCCGGCCTTCATCACCCCAGTGCCGGGGATGGGACCAAGGGCTTTGTACGCACTGGGCAGGCACCCCACTGACTGAGCTGTCCTCACCCTGACCCCACTTCTAACCCAAATTCCTCAAACCCCAACTTCAGCTTTAAATTTTTGAATTGTGAGTGTGTGCGTGTGCATGTGCGTGTGCGTGTGCGTGTGTGTGTGTGTGTGTGTGTGTGTGTGTGTGTGTGTTCGCGTGCTTGTGTGCACATGCAGGTAATTGAGGAGGCCAGAAGGGGGCATCAGATGCCCCACAAATGGAGTTACAGGTGGCTGTAAGCAACCCAGCATGGTTGCTGGAACTGAACTTGAGTCTCCTGGAAGAGCAGCAAGTGCTTGTAACGGCCGAACCATCTCTCAGGCCCCCAACCTCAGTTTTAGCATAAACACTGACTCCGGTTCTAATCCAGTCCCATCTCAACCCCTGGCAACCACCTGTTGTGATTCTTGCCTTGGCCTAGTAGGAAGATGGATCTCATAACCCAAACCCACTCCACCCCTGTCCCAACCAATGCCAAACCTGATTCATACAGACCATGCCACAAGCTCAGATCTGATTTCATAACTTAGTTTCTTCCAACTTTGATTACAAACATCTTCCTGAACTCCACAACCCCCTCCCTTCCCAGCCCCAGCTGGCTCCAATCTTCACCCATCCCGAATCCACCTCTCACCTCCAACCTGCCCCCAAGTCCACCCCTGTGGCTCCAGTGGCTCCTCCCCTCCACACCCAGAGGTCCCTTCACTCACCTTGGTTGAGTAGCAGAGCTGGGGAGAGACAGAGACAGGGACACAATGAGAGAGTCGTTTCTCCTCAAAGCTCAGGCTCGCGAGCCCCCCGGGGGGTCCCCAACCCTGGGCCCCCTGCTTCTCCCATAGTCATCTCTTCACCCCTCACCTGAGATGCCCCTCTTAAGCCACTGGGGCTGGCCGAGCTCGATGAAGAAGTTGTCCTTCTTCTCATACTCTTCGTCGTCCACTATCTTGACCTGAAGGGTCTTCCTGGGGGAGGCACAGGCAGAAAAACAGTGTCAAGTTACCCCCACCCCAAAGCCACCTCAAGATGATACTACTGGCCCTTGGTGGAATTTAGGAGGGGCTCTATGAAAATGCAGCCACTCCAGGACAGAGTCATGACTTTGTCCCCATTTCTTGGTAACAACCCTAACCCCAAAGACTTAAATAACATGCATGAATGAAGCTGGGCCCTGGAAGGAGCTTGGAAGATGACTCAGTTGATCAAGCCCTTGCTATGACAGCATAAGGATCTGGGATCGATCCCCAGCACCCATGTTAAAAAGCCTGGCAGGGTGGCGTGTCTGTGGGGTGAAGACAGGCTAGACAGCATAACCTAATTATGAGCTCCAGACCAATGAGATCTGTCTCAAAAGAGGTGGACAGTGCCTCTGTAGATGACATTTGAGGTTGTCCTCTGCCCTCCACACATATGAGTGTGCGCGCGCACGCGCGCACACACACACACACACACGTGTGCACATAAAAAACAAAAAGCTGGATCTGTAATCCCAACTACTTGAGAGGCGGAGGCAGGGGGTTACCATGAGATCAAGTCCAGCCTGAGCTATAGGAAGGAAGGAGGGAAGGAAACAACTAATTAATTAAATCTATTAGTACAAAATATTCACAGCTTCCGCCCTCCATCCTGACCACATTTGGAAAATCAGCCTAATGTGCCCAGTTTCCCCCCCCACCCAGGTTCTCTGTTCCCATGGTAACCAGGGTGAGGCAGGGAATAGCCCAATGATACCTGTCCCCTTAAGGCACTGAACCCACACACCTCCTACCCCTCCTTGCAATCTCCAAGCCCCACAGCAAGGAATGTTCACAGATTGGGTGCCAGCAACTCTTGGCTAGAGGAACAGTGTACGTAGCCAGCCCCATAAGGCCTGGCCCCAGATCCCAGCCACACAAACACCCCACCCACGCAGTCACCAATAGAGGAAGCTCCACCAGTCACCCGCCCACATGCACAGCCATCCGCCCAGCCATCCCCCTGCAGCGCATGATCGCAGGGAACAGATGCCTGTTCGTTTGAGAGACACCCCCGGCACAGCCTGAGGCAGACACTGTCACCCCGTGGGACCCTCCTAATGCTCCTCCATGGACCTTGCTCTTTTGTGATTTATTGCTTTTGGGTTTTGTGAGACCGTGTGTCACTATGCAGCTCAGGCTGGGCTGGAACTCACTAGGTAGCCCATTCTGGCTTGAAATTCACTATCCTCCTGCCTCTGCCTCTAAAATTCTAGGATGGCAGGCATGCACCATCACTCCAGGCTGCCTTTCCTCTCTTCACGTCACCTGCTTGCTGTCTATGTCTCCCTCAGTCTCTCTCTCTGCATGTCAGTGTCTCTGTCCACCATCATCTCCCTGCCACTCTCTGTGCCTTTTATCTCTCTGCCTCCGTCTCTCCCCTCTCTTGGCCCTTCTCTGTCTGTATTCTTTGTCTTCGTCTCTCAGTGGAGCCCAAATGAAATAGAGTTAACACAATCAGGTGGAAGATTCCTAATCAGGCAATAATTCAATCAACACATCTCCACAAGTGAACTCACACAGCACACAGACACGGCCATGTAGGGACAGACACCCACCTCCACTCTGTGGGTTTGAACATTATTTATTCGAGACAGGGTCTCATGGACCCCGGTGTGCCTCAAACTCCATGTGAAGGGCTGGAAAAATGGCTCAGTGGGTAAAGGTGTAGTGGGTAGCCATTCCAGCTTTGATCTGGAAGTTCCAACCCCCATTGAGACTTTGGCAACTGTCACGCCTACAAGATGGAGCCAAGGGAGGTGCCTGGAGACCCGAGATCTGGATGGGCCAGCGCTCTCTCTGGTCCGGGACCCTGGACGGTGAAGGTGGGCCAAGCAGAGCTCCAGAGAACACCGCTGGACTGCGACACACCTTCCCCAGACCCCGCGACCTACCTATCCCTTAATTTGTAAGTTACGCCACTAAATAAATCTCCTTTTAACTACGTGGAGTGGCCTTAATAATTTCACCAATATAAAGGCACTTGCCTCGAAGGCCTGGTGGCCCAAATTTGATCGATAGAACCCATGTAAAAGGTTGAAGGAGAAAAGGGACTCCCCAAAGTTGTCCCCTACTCTCCACATGTGGCCTGTAGCATGCACATCTCCACACACATCATGCACACACCAATAAATAAATAAAAACTCAAACTTGAGGTGTAGACAAAGATGAACTTGAACACCTGACCCTCCTCCTTCACCTCCTGAGTGCTGGGATTAGAGATGTGGGCTACCGTGCTACTGAAACTGGACCCCAGAGCTTTAGGCATGCTAAACACTCTCCCAACCGGGCTGCATCCCCAGCTCTGTCCGTAAAACCAGGTTTCACGCTGTAGCTCAGGCTGGCCTGCACGTAATGGCAATCCTCCAGTCTCCAGCTTCACCTGTTGGGACTACAGGCAAGCAACACCATACCCAATTGGGTTTCAAAATAGTGTGCAGGGGCAGCTGGGGCCTCAGGAGTGCTTTGGGCGCTGTCCGCGGTGCTGAAACACCACATCTGGGAGTGGGGGGTTGGATGAGGAGGTCTCCCAAGACACTCCGGGCTCCTCAAATTCCCAAGCAGACCCAGTGACACACTGACATGGTGGCACACACTTTGTAGTGCGCTCTCCTAGACGCCCCACAAAACGCTAACACACAGTAGCTGATGCTTGGTGACAGGTATGTCAATCAGTGCTCTGACAGGCAACCCAGGACAATTCCAACAGACAGGACATCGAGAGAGTCTCGCGCCAGGGAACGGCTGTCCTGAGATCTTAGGGAACAGCCTCCCTCCCCAGCTACTCTTCCTTGGCTCCCAGGAACTCCACTCTACTACCTCTCACCCTTCTAAGACTCCGGTCTCTCTGCCAACTTGTCTCCCTCTGTCTTGATGACCCCGGCTCTTTGGGTCTGAGTCTCTTCCTACATTCAGCCCTTTCTCTCTCCTCTGTCTCCTTCTCCTTGTGTCTCCCTGTTAAGTCTCTGACTCCTCCAGTCTCTGTGTTGATCCTGCCCAGGCCTCCACTCCAGCCTGGTTGCTTCAAAGCTCCCCTAATTAGCGCCTGCCCGTCAGAGGAAGGATGTGTTTCCCTAAACGCTAATTAGCCTCCTGTTCTCTTGTCTCCTGTAGCCACAGCTGGAAGCTTGGGCGGAGGCGGGAGGTGGGGGAGGACAGAGGGTGTCCCAGGCTGGGGAAGCCGTGTGGGGGAGAAGAGGCCCATGGGACTGCAGCAGCAGGAAGGAAGCAGGTTAGACAATCAGAAGGACCAGAACCATAAAAGGACAACTCTGCCATTCCTTCTGCCTCTTGAGTTTTGGGGAGATGAGGCTAGAGATGCTGATAGAGCTGGTCACTCCAAGCGGCTGTCACATGATCTTCCACCCAGCCCCAAAGAGAAATGTGGACAGCTGTGCAGGTCCTATGACTAAAGCATAACCCGAGACAGCGAGCGAGAGAATCCTGACGACGGAGCCAGGATTCCAGAGAGACATAGCCTGGGAGGTCAGAGATTCAGGGATGGAGAGCCGTCACCGGCCAGATGAAGGCGAGGCGGAGGCCCCAAGGCTGGAGGGAGCGCGTGGGTGGAAGGAGGAGGGAGCCAGCCGCTGCGGGGGGGGGCGGCGGGCGCGGAGGAGCGGCACTGGCTGCGACGGGCAGGCGCGGGGGAGGTGAGCTCGGGCCTCCAGGGACTCTGAGGCGGTGCCAGGGACCAGTTTGCAATGCCCTGTCCGTCTGCGCAGCTACAGGGCACACGTTGCACGCAGGCACCAACCAGTATTCAGGACCCCGTGCCCCAGGACCTCCAAATCGCGTGTCTCTTCCCTGATCCCTGGGCCTCCCAAGTTTCCCAGGTTTTCCCCAGGCTCTTCCCAGGCTCTCTCAAGCCTTACCTCTCAGATCCCTCCCACATCTAAGGCCCCGCCCACCACTCGACCACGCCCCCTCGACTCAGCCAAGCTTTCTCTAGCTTGGCCCCAGTAGGCCACGCCCACCCCAAACACGCCCCTTTCTAAAGATCCTCTACCACCTCCTTGCTTCCACAGCCCAATTGACTCTCCCACCTAAGGTCCGCCCAGGCCCCGCCCCTTCTCAGACTTCTCTCCCTTCTTTACAGTCAAATTCCATTTTCCAGCTTGGCCCATTCAAGTTCTTCTCCTTCCTAAAGCCCTACTGGATCTCCTCAACCCTGTCTCCTCCCTTCCATAGATGAGCCATGATCCTTTCCCGAGCTACTCCCCTTGGCCCCATCAAACTTTGTCTCTGCATAGCTCCTCCCACCGTCAAGATCCTATCCCGTCTCTATCGACCTGTGCTTGGGCTCCACCCCTTGGCCCAGTCAGGGGCCCAGTCAGGCTCCCTTTGTCTGCATGGTCCCACGAACTCCCAGGAAAACCTGCACCCTCACCCTTCACCCCTCACTCCCCTACTCCCACTCCGTCTACACTGGCCCGAACCACCTCCTAGTCAAGTCCATTTCACAGGACCTGCCCTACTCTGGTGCCACACCGGGCCATAGCCCCATTCCATCATCGTTCAGCCGGATGCCATTTCTCAGGCTCTACTCATCTTGGCCCTGCCTATCTCCAGCAAAGACTATTTCCTACACTGCCCACATTAGCCCTGCCCCATCCCTACTCAAATCATTCTTCAACAACAAGCCAAGTCCATCTCTCAACGCCCACCTAACCCTAGCCCCACCCCATTGCCTGTCACAGCTGTCCTCTGTTCTCGAGACAGGGTTTCACTGTGTAGCACTGGCTGTCCTGGAACTCGCGCTCTAGCCTGGGCTGGCCTCGAACTCACAGAGATCCGTCTGCCTCTGCCTCCTGAGTGCTGGGATTGAAGGCGTGCGCCACCACTGCCCGGTTTAGGGCTGTTCTTCAGGCCCGCCCGCCCCTCTCTCAGACTCCGCCTCTCTCCCACCCGCGCTCACATGGTCTCGTCATCGCCGAATTCCAGCTCTCCACAAGCGTCCTCGTAGTGCACGCCGCCGCCACGGGCCGTGCCGTCCACTGTGCGGTAGGGGAGGCGCACGGTGCCGCGCGCACCGGAGCTGCGCACCACGCGCACGTCCACGGTGCCCATGCATTCGCTCACGTGCAGTAGGCGGTCCTGGAAGGAGAAGATGCCCGCGTGGTCGTCGTCTAGGATGGTGACGGTGGCCAGCAGCGGCGTCACTAGCCGCCCCTTGGGCCGCCCGCCGCCATCGGGCTCGAACATGCCCTGAGCATCGCCCACACGCAGGTTCAGTAGCCGCACGAAGAAGTGCTCGTCCTCCTCGAAGATGTCGTCGTCGATGATGCCGATGCGCAGCTCTTTCTGCGTCTCTCCGGGCTTGAACACCAGCGTGCCCTCGCTGCAGAAGAGAACCAGAGGGTGCCACTCTTGTTATGCGCACCTGTGCGTGCGGTGCCCGCAGAAGCCAGAAGATCCCCTGGGGCTGGAGGTTGTGTGCCTCCCTGCATGGGGATTGGGACTCAGATTCGGGTCTTTTGGAAGAGCAGCAGGTGCTCTTAAACCTGTGAGCCATCTCTCCAGCCCCCAGGATGGGCCTTAGGGTCCTACTCAGCCCTCAGGTCCGCTTACTATCTGCTGAAGTGGGAGTGTGGTGCTGGTCGCTCAGCTTCTAGATTCTGTAATTGTAACTAGCTCTGGGGGCTGTGGGTGGTGCTGGGAACAAAAGTTGAGTGGCAGAGATTTAGGGACTTTGGAATAGACCTTGTTGCTCCTCTGATTAAAAATAAATAAATAAATAGGTGGATAAATAGATAAATAAATAAATAAATACATAAAGCAGGGCTGGACAAGATGGTTTCGTGGGTAAAGGTGATTGCCACCAAGCCTGATGGCCTGAGTTTGATTTCTGGGACTCACATGGAGGACAGAGCGCAGAAACTCCCCTCCCCCCATAAATTGTCCTCTGACCTCCACACATGCACACACATGATACACACCCAGACACAAATAAGAAATGTAATTTAAGGGCTGAATCGGCTAAGGGCACTGGCTGCTCTTCCAAAGGACCTGAGTTTGATTTCCAACACACACACACACACACACACACACACACACACACACACACACACGGTAGCTCATAACTATTTATAAAATTCCAATACTAAGGAACCTGACGCCCTCTTGGGACTTCTGTGGGTACTAAGCATACACGTGGTGTGCACACATATACATGCAGGTAAAACACTCATACACACAAAACCAAACAAAAATAACTTTAAAAATGTAACCTAAAATTAAAGTAAAACAAAAAAACTCAAAAGCTGAGCATGGTGATGCAGCCATACCACAGCCCCTCACTGGGGAATTCTATGCAGGTGCTTTATGGATATGTTATACCCTCAGCCATTCACTGAGGGGATTCTACACAGGTGCTCTGTGGGTATGCCACAGCCCAGCTCCTCACTGGGGGACTCTACGCAGGTGCTCTGTGGGTATGCCACACCCCATGCAGTCTGACATGTTAATGAATTCTGAACCCTGCAGATGAGGGGCTCAGTACCACGTTGGATTGGGGCTCTAGGACTGGAAAGTGGTAGCTTCCATTACTATGACCAGCTTTATACAAAGGTTTTCTAGGAGAATCCCAGCCCGGTGGGAGGGACATAGGAAATCCAGGGTCCTAGAACTAAGTGGCAAGATCAGGAACAGAGGGGCAGGGGCTCCCGGTTACTGCAGCCCTTGCCTTGACAGACACTGTCCTCTGTGGCTCCCAGCCAACTGGGACAACCAGCTGCGAGCCCACCTCAACCATGGAGTCAGCTGTGTGACCTCTGACCTCAGTGTCTCAGATGTACAACAGAGCAGCAGATTATCCCATTGCTTGAGGCGGGTTCATTGAGTTCATACAGAAGCAGCTCAATGAAATTTACCTGGATGAGGTGGCTCACAGCTATAAAATTAGCACTTGGGAGGTGGAGGCAGGAGGATCGCCAGTTTTAAGCTTGCCTGGGCTATACAGCCAGGATGGTGTCAAGCAAAATAAAACAAATTACCTAGTGATATTTGCACATTAATGTTAGAGTCATAGAATTCTACAGGCTGGGATTGTGGCTTAGTTGGTAGAGCAATTGCTGAGCAGTCATGACAGGCTGGGTTCCATGCCCAGGACTGCATAAACCGGGTGTAGTGGTGCGTGCCTGTGATCTTACCACTCAGGAGAGGCAGGTGGATGAGGCGTTCAGGAGCACCCTGGGCTATATACAAAGTTCCAGACCAGCCTGAGCAACAGAAGATTTTTACCTAAACAACAAAAACCTGGGAATTCTAAAATAAGATATTTGAAATTCCAACTAAGGGGATGGCAGAACATGGGGATAGCTGCATCTTTATCAAATAATCGAACTGGGGCCTACCAGCAACAAAGGAGCAGACACTGTGTACCTGTAAAGTGCGCCAAGGATGCAGTTTTCCTTCCCTGGCCTCCAGCAGGAAGGCAGCAAGGTAGGAAGGGCACACAACTCCATCTCTTTGGGAGGAAATATAAGGTCAACTCAAAATGCAGATAGTTCTAGGACCTGGCCTAGCTTCAGATGCACAAACATACTTGATGCACAAGCCCGAGGGCCTGTGTTCAGATTCCCAAGGCCCACATGTGATTCCAGCCCCAGGAGGTGGAGATGGGATCCCTGGAGCAGACTGGCTAGGAAGACTAGCCGTATCTGCAAATTTTGAGTTTGATGGGACAACTTGTTTCATGAATGAGGTGGAAGAGAGATCCAGGGTGATTCCTAACACTGCATGCACCCCCACACGGATGCACTGAAACACATTCAAACATTCCTACACACACATATGCACACACCACTCACTCAAACACATGAAAATGGGAGAGAAGAGAAATAGAAACACAAAAGTTATGGTAAGTCTGAGGAAGAGCCAGAATGAAGGACGCCATTGAGATGTGGCATTCAAGTGCCATGTGTACTTTTGGATTTATGGGAGAAAAGGGAAGAGGATATGCCAAAGAATGCCATGGGGACCCTGGGAAATGCAAGCAGGTCCTGGAGAGTCACCATGTCCAGTCTTGTTGTGGGATGTTCTGTATGGCAAATGTGTTGCTGATTAGTCAATAAATAAAACACTGATTGGCTATTGGCTAGGCAGGAAGTGTAGGCGGGACAAGGAGGAGAATAAAGCTGGGAAGTGGAAGGCTGAGTCAGAGAGACACTGCCAGCCGCCATGATGAGAAACAGCATGTAAAGATGCCGGTAAGCCATGAACCATGTGGCAAGGTATAGATTTATGGAAATGGATTAATTTAAGCTGTAAGAACAGTTAGCAAGAAGCCTGCCACGGCCATACAGTTTATAACCAATATAAGTCTCTGTGTTTACTTGGTCGGGTCTGAGTGGCTGTGGGACTGACAGGTGAGAGAGATTTGTCCTGACTATGGGCCAGGCAGGAAAACTCAAGCTACACAGTCTGCTAAATTTTATTAAATTAAACAAAGAAACAAAAGCCCCCAGCATGCTGGGAGGTGGGGGTGCATGCCTTTAATCCCAGAAGAAGCAGAGGCAGGCAGATCTCTGAGTTTGAGGCCAGCCTGGTCTACAGAGCAAGTTCCAGGACAGCAAGGACTACACAGAGAAACCCTGACTTAAACAAACAAACAAACAAACAAACAAACACCATCATGGTCCAGAAATAAGAGGCACAGACAACTTGTGAATGTTAAAGGGAAAATCTCAAAGGCAACTTTGTCTTCCCCAGAATGGTGTCTGGTACATTTCGGGAGCGGGAAAATTGTGACATATGACCAACACATGTCCTCCAGGAGGCCAAGAACTTGATAAAGTTGTAGGCATTACAAAGGTGTGCCTGTGCACCAAGACAGGTAACTGGGGCAAGGTGGAAAGCAGTGTGGCTCCATCAACACATCACCTATAAGGGCATGTGGTAGGCACTCTGTAAATGTATTTAAGCAGCAGGGAAGTCGTTTCCTCCCAGACCGGAGTTTGGGTGTGGCTCAGTGGTAGAGTAGCCTCTGCCTAGAATCCCCCAGTGAGGGGCTGGGGGTGTGTCTCAGTGGTAGAGCCCCTGCCTAGAATCCCCCAGTGAGGGGCTGGGGGTGTGTCTCAGTGGTAGAGCCCCTGCCTAGAATCCCCCAGTGAGGGGCTGGGGGTGCGGCTCAGTGGTAGAGCCGCTGCCTAGAATCCCCCAGTGAGGGGCTGGGGGTGTGGCTCAGTGGTAGAGCCCCTGCCTAGAATCCCCCAGTGAGGGGTTGGGGTGTGGCTCAGTGGAGTAAAGGAATGAATGATGATTGGATCATTAAGGAATGAATGATGAATGAATGTATCCATACACTAATGCTACAGATCTGCATATAGTAAGTAGAGAAGGGAGACACTAAAGGCAGTCCTGAGCTCAGCCCAAGGAGGCACCATGTCTCCTTTCTTCTCATGTGACTTGCCCGGGACCCACCTATACTTGGACTCACTTGGACCTGGGATACACTGTAGTGAGATTTAGGTGGCCCTAAGAACCTCCTGGACCAGGACTCATCTGCATTTGGATCCACCCGGGCCTGAGAACCATCCGGACCAGGACTCACCTTGACGTGGGTCCCACTTGTACCTGAGTCACGTGTACTGGGACTCACCTGTACTCGTAGTCTGACCCTGCCTTGGCCGAGCCGTCCTCTGTGCGGTAGTCCACATAGAAGGTGCTATTGCCCTCCCCGCCCTGGCAGGCCACCGACAGCAGCACCGACCCGCAGTTCTCCAGGCAGTGGTAGAGGCTGGGCTCAAAGAAGATGCGGCTGGCGCCGTCATCCTCATCCTCGGCCGTGCCGTCGTTGGCCCCGGGCCTGCGGGCTGCATCTGCAGCGTGTCTTCGAAGCACGTTGCCCGCGCCTGTCATCAGCCGTGTGGCCTGGATGCGGTAGAAGGCACGGCTCTTCTGCTGGTGCAGCAGTGCGTAGTACTTGGCGATGCCCACCAGCTGCTCCAGGTCCTTGTCCGGGTGCTTCTGCTTCAGGTCCTTAAGAATCTGGATGACCTCACGCCGGCTGGCGTCCAGCTCACGTGCCTCGGCAGGACCCGTGCCCAGCGCGCCCAGCTCACCTGGGATCTCGGTGCCCACGAATGTACCGTCCAGCTCGATGCTCTTGGGCGGGTCGCCCTCTGCCCCAATGATGATTCCACTGCGAGGGTCGGTGCGGTAGCGCTTGTACACGTACTTGTAGAAGAGCAGCCGCTTGTCCGCCATCCAGGCGAACACCACGCACACCGGGAAGAAGACCAGTGTCAGCAGCGCCTCCCACACCTGTAGGCGGCAGACTGTGAGCACTCTGCATGCTGTGTCTCTCTCCTGTCCATATCTGTTCACTTCTGCTTTTCCTGTGTTCACGGTTCTCCACACATATACTCATCTATCAAGCCATCCATGTGTCTACCCACCTATTCATCCATCCATCCACTGACCCGCCCACCCACCCATCCACCCACCAACACATCCACCCATTTGTCCTAGACATCCAACCATCCCACTTTATACGTCTAGCCATCCATCCATCCATCCATCCATCCATCCATCCATCCATCCATGTGTCCACTCACACTTTCACCAACCTATCCATTCATTCCATCTACCCATATATACACCCACTCATCCATCTATCCATCCATCCATCTATCCATCCATCCATCTATCCATCCATCCATCCATCCATCCATCCATCCATCCATCCATCCATCTTCCATTCATCTATCCACATGTCAACCCACCTATGCACCCATCCTATATATCCATATGTCTACTCATCTACCTATCCACCCATCCACTCATGTGTCCACCCATACATCCACCCAAATATCCATCCAACCGTCCTATCCATCCATCCTCCATCCATCTATCCATGTATTCACCCTTCTAACCACCCACCTCATCTATCCATGTGTCCACTCATCCATTTATCCATCCATCCATCCGTCCGTCACCTATACATCCACCCACCTATTCATCAACCCCATCTGTGCTAGCTGTTACTATATCAATTTGACACAATCTAGAGTCCTTTGGCAAGAGGAAACCTCAATTGAGAAGATGTCCCCAGCCAACTGGCCTACGGGCAAGCCTTCTATGCACTTTCTTAATCAGTAGTTGATGTGAGCCAACCTAGTCCGTTGTGGGTGCTAGCTACCTCTGGGCAAGTGGTCCTGGGGTATATAAGAAAACAAATTGAGCAAGCCTGGGGGAGCAAGCCAGTAAGCAGCACTCCTCCACACCCTCTGCATCAGCTCCTGCCTTGTCTTCCTTTGACGATGGACTGTGATTTGGAAGTGTAAGTGTGGTGGTTTGAAAGAGAATGACCCCCATAGGCTCATATTTTTGAATGTTTGGTCTGGGTAAAGATTAGGAGGCGTGGCCTTGCTGGAGTAGATGTGGGCTCATTGGAGAAGGTGTGTCACCGGGGGTGGGCTTTGAGGTTTCAAATGCCTATGTCAGACCCAGTGTCCACCCCACTCCCCTTCTGCCTCTCCAGTGGTCTTTCTCTTCAACTCAGCTTACTTATACTCACTGGCCCTAGTATGAGGCTCCTCTGTGCGGGATGGATGTGCCGCAGCACACACGTTTACTTGGCTCTGTAAGAGCATCTCAGCCTCTCAGTGTTCACTCAACACTGACTTTTGGAGAAGCTAGTTGCATCGATGATTTCATTTGTGGGAAGCAAAGCTCCGTTTACTCTGTTCCAGACACACCGATTCAAGGCCTTCCTTGCAAAAGGATTTCAGTCATCCTTACAGCAGTCCCGGGAACTCAGCACTGGAAAGACCCACAGACAAAGGAACTTGTCCAAGGACATAGAGGGTTTTTAGCAGAGGTCAGATTTGAACCCAGACACTTGGCTTCAGGGTCTATGAACCAAGCATCTTTTTCTATGTTGACCTAGGACACCCCCTTTCATGGCTCAACTGTAAAAATGGAGGCCCAGAGAGGGTATGGGCTTTGCCTGAAGTCACATAACAATTGTGGGGACATCTGGAGCCAGGCTGATCTTAACTGAAACCCAGTCTCCTTGATGCTCCTGGACTCTGAGGGACTCTGGTCACCACTTCTCCATCTGGAGTTCTGCCATTCTCCATCTTCCCTCTGCCCTCTAGGTCACAACTGGCTCTCATGTGTTCTCCACTCTGGCCCTCCCTACCTCTCACCTATAGTGTCTAAAATTCCTTCTTCACAGCTCTCTCTCTCTCTCTCTCTCTCTCTCTCTCTCTAAAATATGTTTGACACAATCTAGAGTCCTTTGGCAAGAGGAAACCTCAATTGAGAAGATGTCCCCAGCTGACTGGCCTACGGGCAAGCCTTCCACGCATTTTTTTAAATCAGTAGTTGATGTGAGACAACCTAGTCTGTTGTGGGTACTAGCTACCTCTGTGTGTGTGTGTGTGTGTGTGTGTGTGTGTGTGTGTGTGTGTGTGTGTATGCTGGGGAAGTGGCTCAGTGGGTAAAGGTCTTGCCATGCAGGCACGAGGACTTGGGTTTGAATCTCAGAACCCCAGATAAAATGCTAGGTGAGGGGGTTGCATCTGTAACCCCAGTGCTGGGAAGGTGTGGAAACAGGAGGACCCCTGAGCTCAAGGGCCAGCATGTCTAGCCAATTGGTGTTCTCCAGGTTCAGAGAGAGACCTTGACTCAAAGCATAAGGTGGAGAGCAACTGAAGAAGCCCCCTGACACTGACCCCTATATTTGCACACATATGCACACTCACATGAAAACCTACACCTCACATACTCACACAAAGACTATTTTGGACCCTAAGCCAGGATACTGTCCTTTTTAAGAGAACCTGAAAACTGTCCAGGGCCCTATCCTGTACTTTTGCCAGGGCTGCTAGGAGCTCAGTATTGTAGCCGTAGTTTAGGTGTAAACTCTCTTTGATCCTGGAGTGTCTTTTTTTCTCTCTCTCTTCCTCTCTTCTTCCCTCTCTCCCTTCCTTCTTCCTTTCCGTACTGGGGATGGAACCCAAGACCTCATGAGGGCTAGGAAAATACTTTACCCCTTAGCTACATCTCCACCTCTTTTTGTTTTTCTGAAACATTCTCACTGTGTTACTTACCCAGGCTGAACTTGAACTCACAGCAAATCCTCCTGCCTCAGCTTTCCTAGTGCTAGGATTACAGGCATAAGCCCCGATGCCCAGATAATCCCTGCAGCCTCCACTTTGATGCCAACCCTAAAGCACTTTTATGTCTGAGTCCTTCCAGAGCAGGATCTATTAAGTGACAGGAGTTAACAGATCACGCACAGCGTGAATGAGTGAGTCTTGGGCACCACAAATAAATTATGCATGTGCAGGAACGAATTAGGCCAGACCCATGAATAAATTATGCAAATAGAGGCAGCCGTCTTAGAATTGTGGGAAATAAATTAACCAAATGTTGTAAAGGAAGCTGAGGACAGGCTGGGGTGCAGGTGAAGACACTGGACGTGGAAGAGGTGGAGAATTGTGGGAATCGGGGTGTGAGCCAGGCAGCTGTGAGTTTTGAGTTTGTCTCGGTGTGGAAATAAATTATGCAAAGTGGACACCGGCCTCTGCTGGTGTCTCTGCCAATTGGATGGGAGTATAAACGACACTGAATCTGAACTGAAGATGAATAATGAATGAGCCGTGCAAACTGCCCCTGTCTCTCCGGCCCTACGGAGAGATAAATTATGCAGATGCGGGTACCATAGATGCCAGTCCGTGGATATATTATGTAAATGTACCAAGTTATTCAAATTGATTTGCGCTGTCAGAACATGGGGTGGGGGGGTGGGGGCCGGCCTATGCCAGTGTAGTGTGAATTATGCAAATAGAGATGTCTTATTGCAAAGTCAGGAATAAATTATGCAAAAGAAGTGCTCTCAGGTAACTATGTGGCAAGCCAAGGCATGTTTTACATGGACCTTGGGCTCTGTTAGCCCTTGCACAGCCTTGGGAATTACCTTCTGGGTGGGCACCACACTCTCTGCTTGCACCTCATCTCTGACTCGGCTGCTTTCGGCTCAGCCCTCCGGTGCAGAGCGTGACTGGCACAGCTGTATCTGGTGGTTCTGTTCACACACACACACACACACACACACACACACACACACACACACACACGCTCGCAGCCGCTCCAAGTCATCAGGCTCCCCTGGGGTGTTGGTCATTACTCACCTGGACCACGCCTGGGGAGAAGACTGCTAGGATGAGATAAAGCCAGACGTAGGCAAAGATGCTCCAGGAGGCCGTAACGAAGAAGACCCTCAGATGCTTGATCTTACGGCTCTCGCCAGCCGGGATGACGTACACACACACAGCAATGACCACAAACATGTTGAAGGCAGCACTGCCCACGATGGTACCCGGGCCCAGTTCACCCGCCTGGAAGTTGTGGCCACAGACCTCGATGACAGACAGCAGAATCTCTGGTGCTGAGGAGCCCAGGGCCATGAGTGTGAGGTTGGACACTGTCTCGTTCCAGATGCGCACAGTGCCCACGCTGGTTTCTCCATTGGCCTTGGTGATGGTAATCTCCTTCTCCTTAGACGTGATGACCTCGATGGACGCCATAAAGCGGTCAGCAATGATAGACACGCCCAGGAACATGTAGACCATGGCCACAAAGTACACCACGGCCCTTGCAGCCTTGTCTCCCAGCGAGGGGTCGTCGGGTTCCCACACAGGCAGCAGCACCCCTGGCTGGCAGCGGTAGGAACCTTGGCAGCCGCCTGGGCTGGCGTCACTGTCGTTAGCAGGGGGAGGTGGCAGGGAAGGCGTTGGAGTGGCCTCCCCCATGCAGTGGGGTGCCCCCAGAAGGAGCACAACCCCCACCAAGGCCAGGGGAGCCATGAGGAGTGGTGGGGTCCTGAGGGGAGGAGCGGAAAATCAAAGTGAGTGGATCAGATGTCTCCCTGTCACTCAAAAGGCACAGTGTGGGCTGGGGTGTGGCTCAGTGGTCGAGCCCCTGCCTAGAATCCCCCAGTGAGGGGCTGGAGGAGTGGGTCAGTGGTAGAGCCCCTGCCTAGAATCCCCCAGTGAGGGGCTGGGGGTGTGGCTCAGTGGTCAAGCCCCTGCCTAGAATCCCCCAGTGAGGGGCTGGGGGTGTGGCTCAGTGGTCGAGCCCCTGCCTAGAATCCCCCAGTGAGGGGCTGGGGGTGTGGTTCAATGGTAGAGCCCCTGCCTAGAATCCCCCAGTGAGGGGCTGGGGGTGTGGCTCAATGGTAGAGCCCCTGCCTAGAATCCCCCAGTGAGGGGCTGGGGTGTGGCTCAGTGGTAGAGCCCCTGCCTAGAATCCCCCAGTGAGGGGCTGGGGTGTGGCTCAGTGGTAGAGCACCTGCCTAGCATGCAGAAAGCCCTGGATTTCCCACCACCAGCACTGTCAAACAATAAAGTCCTAGTTTGTTAGGCTACAAGACAGAGGTGAACTGGGAACCAGCACAGGAGACAAGGAGACTCAGGGAAACACAGAGAAAACCACAGGGACACCCAGAGGAAAAGACATAGGAATGCCCAGGAGAGAGGGGCCTCATGAAATGCTAGAAACCTAAATAAACCAGAATACCTTGGGAGCCTGTGGCCAACCATCACACACTCTATGATTCAGCAGCTCTGTTCCTAGGACAGGCTTATAATCCCGTCTCCCCAAAAGGTCCCCAGGAGAACGTCCACGTCAGCTTTATCTATAACAGAGCCAACCTTGAAAGAACCCAGAGGCCCTTCAACAATTAAATGCAGAAACAGCAGTGGAGTAGTATACTGCCCTGTGCAGGGAGGGAACGATGGCTGGATGTGATGGCACAGAAGAACCGGATCCTGAGACATGGGGCGGAGTGAAAGAGGCCAGGCACAGCGAACGCGGGAGGCCTCTGTGTGAGCCTGGCGCTGGAGGGCAGAAGTCCACCGGCAATGCTATTCATGTCAACTTGGCCCTTGAGGGGGCTGTGGTAGGTTCTGGGTCTGAGTGGCTATTTTTGTCTTTCTGTGTTTACTTTATGTTTTATTACATTTTATTTACTTGGGGGAGGTGGTAAGCACGCCATGGCTAAAGAAGAGGTGTGAAGAGAGAACTGATTCTGCGAAGTTGTCCTCTGACCTTACACGTGCACACAATAATAAGTTAATAATAAGCACCCACGAGCTCCCATCTATCCTCTTTCCAGAGCATTCCACAGCTCCAGTCTCAGAGGGCTGTGGCCCCCTCCCTCGCCTCTATGACCCCTCCCCCTCTCCCTTGCCTGACTGTCCCAGCCATTCTCCCCTCCTCTGTTCCTTGCGCACACCATTCAAGTTTCTCCCTGGGGGCCTCAAGGCCTCTCCTAGGGCTTCATTCATGCGTCACCTTCTCTGACTGTCCTTGCCAAGATGACACCTGGCCTTTGGGGAGGAGCCTTCCACTCAGTTCACAAAGTAGAAGACCAAGGCTCAGAGAAGTGAAGCAAATTTCTCAGGTCACCCAGCATCCACTCTCCCCAGAAGGGTGCCCAAGGTCTGAGCTCCCTTCCCGCCCTCATGTTGCTATGGTAACCCAGTTGCCTATTATAGAGAAAAGGCGGGCCAGGGGAGCTGTCACCTGAGTAGGCTGCCCTCTTAAGAGATGCCTAAGGGGTACCTCCAGCCTCAGGTCTCCAGGAATTTCCACCTTCCATGTCAGCCTGAAAAGTTCCTCTGGGAGTCTAACCCACAGCCTGCCCCGAACTCACACCCACAGACCAGGAGCAGGTTCTCTGGGGGAGGGAGGCAGCATGTTGGCAGAACTTCCCGAAAAGGAGTGAGCAGGGTGAGTGTGTGTGTGTGTGTGTGTGTGTGTGTGTGTGTGTGTGCAGGGGCGGGGAGAGGGGTGATTCTTAAAGGGCCACTGCACAGTTAGCCCCCTAGGCAAGGCCCTTAATGATATATCTAATTAGCAGCCCCTAATTAGCAAACACTCAGGAGTAATTATGAACCCACCAGGATTCCAAGCAGACTCCCCTTTGCTTCCCTCTCCTCCCTCTTTGGCTTTTGGGAGAAAGAGAGAAGACCCAGAAAGTCAAGAATCTATCTAGCCACATCTGACTGCCTCTTTTGGGGAGGGTGAGAAGACTGGGAAGTTCTCCAGGAAGACCAAGGTCAGGGGACTAGTGTTTGCCTGCCCAGGGGCGGGGTCATCAGTCTATTCAATTCCTTTTGCTGTCACCCAGATTTCCCTCCTCTCTTGCTGGGTCTTGGAAGAGGGACCCAGGAGAGAAAGCACTAGATAAATATTTGTGAAACTCATGGACAAGAGGCCTGAGCATTGTCTGTCTATGGCTGGGGCAGCCACACTTTCTGCTCCAGGCTTCCTCTTCCAAGCCTTGAAAGCTAATCTGGGTGTAGACTCAGCGGCAATAGGATCAGGTTGAGTCCAGGAGGAGCCCGCAGGGCAGATGGTAACATCTCAGGGCTTCGACAGACTGAGGTAGTGGCATCCCCAACCTGGTAGGCTGGTGGCCAGCTAGGTTAGTGGTGAGTGTCCTGTTCTACCTGGCCTTCCCAAAATCCCCCTCAAGGCAACCACAGCAGGATGAGGACCTGGTGTGTATCCTGACTGCTGGTGGCGGGGAGGGGTGGCGAGGGGGGAGGAGTGCAATGCAGAGTGGAACACAGAATTCAGAACACACACACACACACACACACACACACACACAGTCTGTCCCTCCATTAGCTACACAGCATACACAGGGTTGCAAATTGCAGAGAGGTAAACTGAGGCTGGTAGGAGAGAGAAAGGACTTGGCCAAGCCAGAGGCAGAACAGAAATGTGGTGTTAAGGCATGAGGCTCCTAACCCAGTGATCTTTTAAGCCATCTGGAGTTCCCACACGCCTGCCACACAGGGCGGGGACCTTGTGGGCATGCAAAAGCTCACCCCAGCTCTGGCCCAGGTGTTGGCCACCACCTCGCCCACCTTCCCCAGAGCCCTTCCTGGGTGAAGGAAAGCGTCGGCTGAGTCCCTCTGTAGAACCCCCAGAAGGTCTGTTTTCCCACCCAACCTTGCAGGTGTGAGGCTGGAGGGATGGAAGTGAGACTGTGGGAAGGACCTGCCTACCCTGACCTTAGAGCAATGCCCAGGAGTACGAAAGTGTCTCAGAGTTGTCCAAAGAATGAATGGACAAACAGTGAGAGGTATGTGAGTTAGACTTTGGAAGGACTGGTCTAATGTTACACAGGTTAGGCTGCAGGCAGGACCAGCCTCAGAATATCAGGGTTGGGAGGATGGGGAGACCTGGGCTAAGGAGGGGTGAGGAGGAGTTGGGGGCACTCCAGGCCCTCGGGGGAGTCCACACTGCGGGGGATCAGCCTCCTTCAGGTCCCTGTGCATCAGGGGCGGAGACAGAGGTGTGTGGGTGTGAATTGGCTGCAGCCAGAGGGAGAGGAGGGGAGGGAGAGACAGAGACCCAGGTGCCCAGAAACGGACAGATAGACACACACCATACACATGGCGCACGCGGAAAGCGGAAAGCCGGGCAGCCAGGACTCGGAGCCAGGGCTCAGGAAGCCCCCCGCACTTGACGATGCGGCGCAGCCTGGGTTCCCGCAGCCCCGGGCGGCCGCGCGGGGTTCTTACCTGCGGTGCGGCCGGTCCGGTCCCCGCTGGGCCGCCGCGGTGGGCGCCTCCGCCCGAGGAGGAGAGGGAGAAAGAGGGAGAGGAGCTGGGGACTGAGGGAGAGCAGGGAGGAGGGAGGAGAGGGGATGCCAGGAGGGGAACCGGGAGGAGGGCGGAGCCCAGGGGAGGGGGCGGGGACAGAGGAGCTGGGGGGCGGAGGGAGGAGTCCCGGGGAGGGGGGCTAGACAGGCGAGGTAGGAGAGTACAGCTCGGGAGGAGGGCGGAGGCCAGGGGAGGGGGCGGGGACAGAGGAGATGGGGCGGGGGAATCAGCGGAGAAGATGGACTGGGTTGAAGGAGGGGGAAGCCGCTGAGGGGAGGGGATGGAACAAGTGAGCAGGGGAAAAGACCACTAGGAGGTGGGAGGGAGGAGATTAAAGAGGGGCGGGGCGGGGACAGGGTAGTTGTGAGTTGGAAGACAAGGAGGAGCTGAAGGAGGAGAGAGGGTGGGCACAGGGGAGCTGGGGAAAGACCACCAGCAGAAGAGTGGCCGGAGGAAAAGAGGGAGGAGCCAGCGGAGGGCGGGGCTTTGGGGAGGGAGTGGGGCCTGAGAGCTCCAGCTAGAGAAACTGCTAAGGGAGGAGCCATTGAGAGGAGGCGTGGCCATTGGGAGCTGGGGGCGGGGCCACAGAGCTGGGAGGAGTTCTTGCAAGAGAGCGGGAGGGAGGAGCCCGGGAAGGGGCGTGGCCAAGGGAGCTAGGGGGCGGGGGGGGGGCCTGACAGTGGGGCTGCAGGTTGCCCCAGTCTCGGGGTTCAGCACTAGAGGCCGAGGACAGCGACGGAGGGCTCAAGTGCGTGCACCTGTCTGCGTCATCCCTGTTCCCCCTTCTGATTACACACGGGCAGCAGCATCCCGTCCATACAAGGGCCCAGGGATGCAGTCATCGCTACAAATAGCCACAGGCTGGCAGACCTGGGGGAGGGGGGGCAGGAATGTTGGGCGGGCGGCAGCTCTTCCAAGTTCACAGGCTCAGCTTGCTCAGGGCACCTCACAGAAGGCGGGAGCTGCCACCAGTGTGCCCAGGTACGATGAGAACTACTCCCAAGGCCCCTACCCCGCCAAAGCACTCTCACTAACAACCCTCAGACGTAGATGTCATCGGCTCCATTTCACCATTTCAAAGGTGGGGAAACTGAGGCAGCAGGCATTAGAGTGTGGCTTTGGGCTCTGTATCCTTAACCACGCACTGCTTCTGGGTGTGGACACGGTAGGAAGGATCAAGGCCACCTGGTGTGGTGACACACATTCCCGATCCCAGCGCTTGGAAGGCTGAGTGAGGCAGGAGGATGGCTGAGTCCCAAGCCATCCTCATAGCAAGACCTAGACCTAAAACAAAACAATTTGCGGGGGTGGGGGTGGGCGTTGAAGATGTGGACCAGTCGGTAGAACGCTTGCCTAACACGCACCAAGCCCTGGGTTCTACCCTCAGTACTGTGAAAACTAGGCATAGTGGTTCACGCTGCAATCCTGGCCACCGAGAGGCGGAGGTGGGAGGGTGAGGAGTTGAATGTCACCCTTGGCTGGAGGCCAGCCTGAGCTACATGAGACCCTGTCTCAACTTCCCCCTCAAACTGCAAAGTCCTGAGCCAAGTGTCCTAGGGTCCTGAAGACAAATTCCCAAGCCTACAGGTGGTTGAACACAACTAGCTGCACTCGTGCAGACACACCCGCAAAGTGTGTACACGCACACACCCTCACCATCACTACCCTCCCAAACCCTCTCCGGGCTCCCTCCCTCCAAAGGACAGGTGACAGGTGCTGGATGCTGGGCACAAAACGTGTAGCAGGGAGAGAAGGCTGCCCCTGCCAGGAGCCGGTGCCTACTGCCAGCCCTGGCGGGACTCTCTGGGGCCTGCTGCCAGGAGGGGGAAGTTCCAGCTCCCTGCAACTTCCCACGCCGGGGCCTGGCTTCTTCCAGAGCTTGGAGCCTGGGGAGTTGGAAACTTGGTATCTGATCTTCCAAGTCCTGGAGGCTGCACCTTTGTAGTGAGGGATGGTGGTCAGATTCACAGGGGGACTTCTCTGGTAGGAGTGACCGGTACCTACCCTACCCCACAAACACATGTGCCTCCAAGGAAGCAGGTGTCCCACTCAAGCCCCACCCCCAGCCTGGATTTGCTCTGAAACTCACCAACCCCACTGATTCCAATTCTATTTCTGGTCTGGGGTTGGGAAGGCAACACTTCCTGTCAGCTACCTTCCTCTGGGCCTTGGGTGGGAGACTCTGCTGGAACCATGGGGTGGTGACTGTCCTTGTCTTGCCTCTCCTGGGCTGTTTAGCTGTGCTGTACCCAGTACCTACTTCAGCATGGCATCTCTTGGAGTCTGCTTTGGTCTATCTTTGACACCTCTTACCAGAATCTATGCTCGATGATATTCTGCTTGGGGCTAGCCTTGGTTCTTGTCCAGTCTAATCACTTTTCTGTGGAGACTTCCTCCCAATTGGACCATTAACATGATCAAGACAACCTTTGGGCCGAGGGAGTCTGCAGACCCCTCACTGCTTAACTGGAGATGCTAAAAAGCAACCCAAATCCCCAAAGATCCCCTCAGTCTCCATGGGTCTCCCTCCTGGTCAGAGTCCTCATTTCCCCGTCACTGCTGATGCTGCATCTGTGGTTCCCTATTCATCCTCGGTGGAGACAATGAACCCAGAAGCCTCTGTCTGGCTCCGGGTGGCCTCAGTGGCATTTGTCTGACACTGTACTTCCTGAGTTTCGTTCACCAGTGCAGAGAAAGGCCCCAGAGCTCTCACAAATGCAAACCGACCGAGACCCCACCCCCTTCATCGTGACTTCCTCTTTCCTCTGGGTCCACTCCTGGACTCTGGCTGTGGAGTTCCCTCTTCAGTTCTTTGGGAGTGAATTCAGGAGAACTTGGCATACAGTAGTGCTCAATAGATGCTTGCCAGGCAAAGGAAATGAAGACAGCTAGGACAGCTTTGTTGCTCTGCATGTATAAATAGTCTTGAGGGGACCAACACCTGATGGGACTGCAGGGGGTTGCTAAGAACACCCCTCTTCAAATGGCTCAGGAAGGGGCGATCAGCTCGGGCTACACAGCACACCAGGGTGGGTCGGGGACTCCCAGCGTCCCCCTCTGGGGAGTCTGAGGGGAGCACTCCTTTTCTGAGATGCTTCCCCCACATCAACGACAGACATGAAATGCCCAGGCCTGAGAAGCGGGGGTGAGGGGTGGGGCGCTCAGGAGGCTGCGGGCTCCTCAGGCCTGGGACCCACTCTGTCCCTAAGGCCCTGCTGATGTTTCCTCTGCTCCACTTGATGACGAAGCCTGGTCAAGACCAGCTCAGAGGCCTGGTTCAGGCTGTGCTGTGGGGACAGAAAAGGAGGGTAAGTGGGGACAGTAGAGGGGCGCACGTCAGACCACACCGGGAGGCCAGGGGCTCAGCCACAGCAGGGCAGAGAGCAGACCACGGGGTGTAGGGTGAGAACGGGTCTCCCAGGTGGAAGTGGGGGCCGGACTCGGGGGCAGGGGCTTGGGTCAGTTTGCTGTGGGAGAGGCAAAGCTGAGACCTAAATGCAAAGAACTGAGAGTGGAAATCAGGAGACGCGCTTGGCAGGGTGTGAGCGTCGCCAAAGCAGGACTGTGAATTCTGGGACAGCCTTGGCTACGCAGTATGACTCAATCTCCCAGACCCACAAGCTGGGAGGACACAGTGGGTTTGATACCAAGTACCAGACACATAAACAAATAAGTGGAGAGAGAGAGAGGGAAGGAAGGAATACGAAAGTAATCAGCGGGAGCGGCAGACGGGGCAAAATGACAAATGACATTAAGGGATATCTCAGGTTCAACTATTTAGAGAGAAGCTGAGGTTAGACCACAGTGGAAAGGACAAAGGTGAGATCAACAGAGCAAGGACCACGTAGAAATGGGAAGCAGGACTTGAGGTTAGACCTCAGAGAAACTCCCCTGGTGTTTGTGAGCTGCCAGCCTAGCTCAAGGTCTAGTAAGAGACTCCACCTCAAGAGAGTAAGACAGAGGAGAGCAGGAACCCTGAAATCTCCCCTGGACTTCACACGCGCGCGCACACACACACGCACACACACACACACACCCCTGAAATCCTCCCTGGCCTTCACATGCACACACACACACACACACACACACACACACCCCTGAAATCCTCCCTGGCCTTCACATGCACACACACACACACACACACACACACACACACACACACACCTGAAATCCTCCCTGGCCTTCACACGCACACACACACACACACACACACACACACACCCCTCTGAAATCCTCCATGGCCTTCATACGCACACACACACACACACATGCACACACACATACACACCCCTGAAATCCTTCGTGGCCTTCACACGCACACACACACACACACACACATATCTGAAATCCTCCCTGGCCTTCACACGCACACACACACACACCCCTCTGAAATCCTCCATGGCCTTTATACGCACACACACACACACACACACACACATACACACGCCTGAAATCCTTCGTGGCCTTCACACGCACACACACACACACACACACACATATCTGAAATCCTCCCTGGCCTTCACACACGCACACACACACACACACACACACACACCCCTCTGAAATCCTCCATGGCCTTCATACGCACACACACACACACACACACACACACACATACACACACCCCTGAAATTCTCCGTGGCCTTCACATGCACACACACACACACACACACACACGCACACACACATACACACCCCTGAAATCCTTCGTGGCCTTCACACGCACACACACACACACACACACACACACACACACACACACCCCTGAAATCCTCCCTGGCCTTCACATGCACACACACACACACACACCCCTGAAATCCTCCCTGGCCTTCACATGCACACACACACACACACACACACACACATACACACACACCTGAAATTCTTCGTGGCCTTCATACGCACACACGCACACACACACACACACACACACACACACACACACACACTCAGGCACTCAAGAGTGATGGAGAAGTCAGAAACTGACCAGTGAGCTGGGGACTAGACTACATTACCAAGGGAAGAGGGGGGAAAGCAGGCTGTGGTGGGGAAGGGTAGGCTGTATCCAAACAGAGACACCTGGTAAACTGAAGGAGATCAAGACCAGCCCAATGACGGGCAGATCGGAGGTTAGCCCTTGGGAATGACTGACCAACAGGATTTGGAAGAAACGCCAGGGGACTACGGGCCTCAGGTGAGAGTAAAGAATAGAGCACATAGCATAGCCAGACGGCACGGCCTGTAGTCCCAACTACAGAGACTGAGGCAGGAGGATTGCAAACTCAAGGCCTTCTGGGCTAGAGTGAAAGCCTGTCTCAAAAAACCAAGAGCTGGGGGTTAGCTCAACAAGAATATCTGCTGAGAATCTCCCAGTGAGGGGTTGGGGTGTGTCTCAGTGGTAGAGCCCCTGCCTAGAATCCCCCAGTGAGGGGCTGGGGGTGTGGCTCAGTGGTAGAGCCCCTGCCTAGAATCCCCCAGTGAGGGGTTGGGGGTGTGGTTCAGTGGTAGAGCCCTTGCCTAGAATCTCCCAGTGAGGGGCTGGGGTGTGGCTCAGTGGTAGAGCCCCTGCCTAGAATCTCCCAGTGAGGGGCTGGGGGTGTGGCTCAGTGGTAGAGCCCCTGCCTAGAATCCCCCAGTGAGGGGCTGGGGGTGTGGCTCAGTGGTAGAGCCCCTGCCTAGAATCCCCCAGTGAGGAGCTGAGGTGTGGCTCAGTGGTAGAGCCCCTGCCTAGAATCCCCCAGTGAGGGGCTGAGGTGTGGCTCAGTGGTAGAGCTTTTCTCCTACAAATAAACAAGTAAAGGCTGGTACCTGGAGGATGTGCACCCCTTTCAGAGACACCACAGCCAGTTCTCGCAGCCCATCCCCAGTCAGGTCCACATGGGCCATGGCCAGCACGGGGCTGGCGAAGGTCCTACGCCACAGCAGGCGGAAGCCTCTGCTGGCCTCAGGCAGCCCGTGGTACTTGTAGCAGAGCAGCTCCTGTGGGCAGAGGTGTCAAGGTCACGCAGGCTGAGGATGGTCACTGCAGGAACACAGATGAGTGACAGGCTCATCTCAAGACCCACCTGTCCGTAGGTGGCCACCAGGACTTCTGGCTGTCCATCTAGGTCCACATCAGTGACCAGGCCACAGAGGACGCTGTCAAACTGGTCACTGCTGGGCAGGAGAAGTTGGTCCTCCAGCCCCCGCTTCAGAAGGTCCCTACACATGGGGGTGAGCCAAGGTCAGATGGCAGGGCCCTGCTGCCCTTGGTTCCAGACTGTAGGTGATGCCCGACCGGCTTCCCCTGAGGTCCAGACCCACTTCCCTGGGGCTGTGCACCTTAGTTTCAATGTGTATAACTTTGAAGTCCCCACACAGGGCCGACCTGTCACTCCAGGGGATGGCCTCCCGTCCGTCCTGCAGACCCCAGTCCTGGATGCCCACTGTGCTCCCAGGTGCACACACCCACAGGTGGTTCTTGGAGACACAGGTGCCCTGGTCCCTCACTAAAGCGCTCGGTGCCTTACGGGGCACGGAGAACTCTGCACTTGCTTCGACATTTTCACCCCCAACCCAGAGTGTGCCAGAACTGGATGGAACTGGCTCACAGGAGCTGATGATGGGAGGTGTGTGCACATGCATATGCTCATACTTGAGGGAGGAGGAAGGTGGAGTGGGAGAGGTGGGGGTGGGCGGGCTGGGGATGGAGTTTAGCTGGTAAACCCATGAATGAAGCCCTGGGTTTAATCCAGCACCACATAAACTGGGTGTAGTGGTACACGCCTGTAATCCCAGTACGCAGGTGGCAGAGGCAGGAGGATTGAGAATTCAAAGTCATCCTTAGCTACGTAGTTGGAGGGCAGCCTTGACTTCGTGAGACACTATCTCACCCCACCCTCAACACACCAGAGCTGACTGTCTTATTTTAGCATTACAATGTCACAATTTGGGGGGGGGGGCTTAAAAATCCAAGATGGTGGAAATATTGACACCACAGAAATTGCCAAGCACTGCATGTCTAGGCCTTCCCAACTGAGTGTCTGCTGGCACCCCTGGTCCACCCATGCCAGGGGTACTGGTATCTTTACGGGTGGGAAGACATAGCCACCCTTAACAAACTCTCTACAAGATCCAGATGTGAGCACTGCCACCTCCGCCCTGATCACAGCACCTCTCCTGACCCTACCCACCCCAAAGGGTTGACCATGTGAGACCACACCACATAGGCACGAGGCTGAGCTGCACCCAGAAGCCCCAGGAGTCCTCACCAGTACACCACTGCAGGCTCCAACATGCTGGCGACAAGCAGACTGTATCCTTCCTGCTGTGGGCTGTCCTCGGTTGCTATGGAGGAGGTAAGAGTTGGAGGGCCTATGGGGACAGGCTCTTCCTCATCCCCTTCCCTCCTGCAGTGAGGAATGAAGGCTAGACCTCAGGGCAAAGACCCAAGATGGTGCCTCACAGGGAGGGTTAGAGGCTGGACTATGAAATGCCTGTGGCCAGACATTAGACAGGTGTTAGATGAATATTTAAAAAAGAAAAAAAAAAGTCTAAAGTTAGAACACAACGGGAGAGACAAAGGTTAGATTGGAGTTGGAGTCTAAGGTTAGACCACAGTGTGAGGATGGGGGGAGGGAGGAGCCCCCGTTTAGAAGGCAAAGGGCAGGTCAAGGTAAATGTCAGTAAAGAACAGACCAGGGTCAAGGAACAGGAAGAAACTAGCACCTGGGAATGGGGTGGGACCATGGCTGACAGAACAGTTGTCAGTCCAAAGGGAGCGAGAAGGCTGGGGTCAGGGGAGTCAGTGTAAGACGATATGAGGAATGAAGGTTAGACCACAAAGTAGAGAAAA
Organism: Peromyscus eremicus; assembly: GCF_949786415.1. Lineage (NCBI taxonomy): Eukaryota > Metazoa > Chordata > Mammalia > Rodentia > Cricetidae > Peromyscus > Peromyscus eremicus. The sequence continues at coordinate 174,135,329 of NC_081416.1, forward strand.
AGTCCAAGGCTAGACCACAGTGGGGAGAATGAGGCTGGATGCTCAAAGAAATGATGGGAGTCCAATCTGTGGCACAGCTTGCGGGCTAGAGGGGTTGCCAGGAGGAGCATGAGGATTCTTAGGGTGGGGGAAGCTGAGCCTGCAGAGTGCACTCTCCAGAGTGCACTCTCCAGACTCCACGCCTGGAGCAAAGAGCTCACCATCGGGGCTTGACAGGCTGAACACGATCACTCGGGAGATGGGCCCATCCTGCAGGACTGTCCACGTCTGCAAGATCTCTGTGTGGAGAGCAGGGGACTCAGGGACCTGTCCCCATCCCTGGACTTGTCCCCGCCCCAGGCCTGACCCTTACCTCGATTCTTCTGGTCTACGTGAGCCACACGCACATAACCACTCTGGCAGCCTAGAGCTGAGAGGCGCCGGGATGAGCCAGGCAGGTTGTGGACATCAAGCCAGAGGACACTGGTGGAAGGAAGGATGATGGATGGGCGGACAGACAGGTAGATATCCCAGAGCCCCAGCCCCATCTCTGCTTCCCAGGAGCACCTAGCCCCATCCTGAAGCATCAGGACTCTGCAGCCTGATTCTCTAGGGGGCCAGTCCCTACCACACATGCTCACTGAGCCGCATTCTGCTTGCTCTGGGGACATCCACCCATGAGTAATTTTCTTGAGATCCTGTTGCAACCCAAGAACATGCTACCTAGTTGCTTTTTTTTTTTTTAGACAGGATCTCATGATACAGTCAAGGATGAATTTGAACTCCTGACCCTCCTGTCTCCACCGCCTGAGTGCTGGGGTTACAGGTGTGCGCTATCCTGCCTGGATTTTGTGGTGGTCTGGATTATGGAACCTAGAGCTTCGAGCATGCTAGACAAGTGTTCTACTAACTGAGCAACACCCCAACATGCTTCCTGCTTTCTCTAACATCGTCCCAACTATGTATTGTACTAGAGGGCGGCCCGCTCCATCCGGCTTCTCTGCAGTCAGGGCCCTGGTCCCTTCTTTGGGTGCATGGTGGGTGGGTGGGGTCCCCTCCTACCTACTGGTCAGGTTCGTGAGCTCTGGGAAGAGGTCTTCCACGGGCTGCTCCTCAAACTGATGTAGTTCCTCGTCCTGGGGGAACGAGACCCACCCCAGTCAAGAGCCTCCTACACACAGGCCATCATTGCAGTGGGGGTCCCAGCCAGACTCTGCCCAGCCTGCCCACCTCACCTCCTTGTAGAGATGAATGGCTGGATCATTCCCACTCAGGAGAAAGACGGTCTCCAGCTGGTCCCCAACCTGGACTCTGAAAGCAGAGAAATCTAGAATGTGCTAGGACTTGAGTGGGGTTGACTTCTTCCAGGGATTTAGAAATGCCACTGTCAATTTATTTTGAGATAGGGTTTCATGTACCCCAGGCTGGTGTTGAACTCACTAGGTAGCCACAGCTGCCCTTGAACTCCTGATCCTCCTACCTGTACCTCCCACACTCAGCCTGAAATGTGTGTTTGTAAAACAAAACAAAAACAAAAAACTTTGCCAGCAAGAACCCTAACATTCAGAGACCCAGATGCCCGTTGCACGGCTTGGTGTTCTGCAGACTTCTGTACACCAACCCTTGAGTTCCACAACTTCAGAATCTCAGAGCAGCCAAGGGCAGGTACTGGGAGGCCTGTACTGACAGCCCCCAATGGCTAGAATCTTCACTCTAGGAATAAGGAAGGGTCCTCTAGAATGAGCCTGGAAAACTTCATAGCAAGGGCTGATGAGATGGCTCAGTGGGTAAAGGCAATTCAGGATGACTTGGATTCGATCCCCAGGACCACAAGAGGAAGGGGAGCCCCAACTCCCAAGGGTTGTTCTCTGACCTCCACCCACGTGCCGTGGGACCCTCTTGCACACAATTAAGTATAAAATAATCTCTCTCAGGGCTCAAGAGACAGAGGCAGGTGGGTCTCTGTGAGTTCAAGCCATCCTGGTCTACAGAGGGAGTTCTAAGACAGCCAGGGCTACACAGACTGTCAAAACGAAACAAAACAAAACACCCAGCAAGCTAGTAGCAACAGAGAATCACAGGACTGGAACCTCTTCCCTGTGGGATCCCAGGATTCTGAAGCCCTATTTCTTGTCTCCTCTGGTAGACCGGAACTCTTAGAAATCTCCACCCTGATTATCTCAAATCACACAAATCCTGACATCTGGACTCTTCTGAATTCCAAATCTGGCAGGGTAATGCTTGCCTGTAATCCCAGCACTGGGAAGGCTAAGGTAGGGGAATTTCAAGTTCAAGGCTGTCCTGGGCCACACAGTGAGGTTTTGATTCACAGTAAGGTATGCACACACATGCATGTACACCAGTACATACTTGCATAAGCACATGCATGCACCGCCCCCCCCCCCCAGCTTCATTTTTATAACTCTTACCTGCTAGACCAGAGAGGTTGGCTACTAGGAACCTATAGACCAAATCCAACTCACTAAGTGCTTTTTGTAAATAAAGGTTTTTTTCTTTTTTTTTTGGTTTTTCGAGACAGGGTTTCTCTGTGTAGTTTTGTGCCTTTCCTGGAACTCACTTGGTAGACCAGGCTGGCCTCGAACTCACAGAGATCCGCCTGGCTCTGCCTCCCGAGTGCTGGGATTAAAGGCGTGCGCCACCACCGCCCGGCTGTAAATAAAATTTTATTGGCACAACCCTAGCCAGTCATCCACAGTGTCAACTGCCGTTTGCTTGCTCCAGTGGCAGAACAGCGTAGTGGTGATACTAATTGAATGACCCTCAAAACTTAGCATTTACTAACTTAACTGGGTCTTGACAGAAAAAAAAATGCCAAAAAAAAAAAAATGTTGCCAATCCCTGTTATCTGTGGATTTCTGAATTCCTGGAGTAGAACCCACATGCTTTGGGGTTCTAGAACCTAAAGATTTTAGATGCTTTATATTGTACCTCCTTACAAGTCCTTCTACAGACTCTCTCTCCAGAGCTGCTGGGTTTGGTAAAGTCTTTTTTTTTTTTTTTTTTTTGAGACAGGGTCTACATAACTCAGGCTAGCTTTAAATTCATTATGCAGCCAAAGATGACCTTGAACAAAATCCTGATCCTCCTGCCCCACCTCCTGAATGCTAGAATTAGAAGCATGTACCACTGCAACTGTTTATATGGTGCTGGGGATGGAAGCCAGAGCTTCCTGTGTGCTATACAATAAGTGCTCTACTGCCTGAACTGTATCCCCAGCCCTCAACTGCATCTTTTAAATCTGGTGACCTCAGGGCTTATGACTGTAAAGAAAGACCCCAGGTCTGGGAAGTAGAGATCTAGAACTTCTGGAGTTGAGTTTTAGGTGCTCAATTAACTCTCTGGAATGATCTGCCCGAGAGGTGACGATGTGGTGGCCCCCTAGCCTTGGCTGCATTCACTCTGAAAAGCACCCTCAGAACCAGATTAGTGATGGCAGGTGTATGGGTTGCAGTCTGCTACCCTCCCGTGAGACCCCACTTCCCAATTACACTTCCCATCACTTCTTGGGCTCCTAACAACACCTGTTTCCAAACCTTAGTCTATTGAAGCCTTTCTGTTTGCCAGAGAAGGCAAGAGCCTCAGAGGAAGGTGGGAAAGCATGGGTGCCCGAGGTCACTCACTCTGCATGGCACAACTGGAAAGGTGTGAACTGGAGTTCCAAATTCAGGCAGCTCTCTGCAGAAAGACACAAGCTGAGCTCAGCAGCACCGGCCAGCCCAGTCCACCCGCTCCCCCCAGGCTCCACTCACCTGCAATCGAATCCAGGTTGTACTCTGAGCCAGGCTCATAGTCACAGTAAATGTTAAGAAAAGGACTGCCCTTGTCTCCTGAGTCCTGGGGGGTGGAAACTGCCCTCAGGGAAGGTAGAGGAGGTGAGAGGCATTTGGAGTAGATTCAGGGCACTTGGGACAGAGTTGGTGGGTACGGACAGGTGCTATGGTACCTTTATAAACGTGATGCCCACAACCAGGCCCCGCTTTGGGGGTGACTTGTTGAAGGTGTCGATGGAGACGATCTCAGCATCCACTACGAGTAGAGTTCAAAGTTCACCACCCATCAGGCAGGTCTCCACCCCTGAATCACACTGACTTCCTACCACTGTAGTAAAACCCTCGGGTCTACGGGAGTCCTAACCACCGTTACCATGACCTCTGACCACCAAGCACCAGGCTTTTAACCTCTATGTTCGCAGAATCCTGGACCCTAACTACTTTCAGGCCCTGACGACTCCTGGATCGGACCCTAATGATGATTACTAGGGTATTTTTGTTCGTTTGTTTGTTTTGTTTTTCAAGACAGGATTTCTCTGTGTAGCCCTGGCTATCCTGGAACTAGCTCTCTAGACCAGGCTGGCCTTGAACTCAAGAGATCCGCCTGCCTCAGCCTCCCGATTGCTGGAATTAAAGGCGTGCTCCACCACCGCCGGGCTCTTGATTACCAGTTTTAACCCTAACCTCGCATCACAGTGACCAACTCAGACAGTCTTAGACTCCAGTCCCGCCCCCGACACCACAGCGCCACGCACCGGGGATGTAGTTGAATTGCAGCTCTTTGGCCACAGGCCGGATTTTCTGTCGGAGGTCTTGGTAGCGGAAGCCGAGCACCTTGCCTTTAAGAGTGGCGGCTAGCAACTCCCCTCGCCCGTCGGCTCCTCCTGCCAGTCCGTACACATTGCTCTGCGACGAGAACCGTGTGAAGCTGTCCTCACGGAGTGGACAGGGTCCCGCCGCCACGGCCGCCTCCCCCATCCCGGCCCTCCGCGGTCACTCCCAGCTGGTCTGCGGCTCCCCAACCTGGAACATCCACTCACGCACACTGATGACGTCAGGAAGCTGCCGTCGTTGCCCTCTACAAAGATGGCGTCCGGCTTCCTTCCTGGGCGGCCCAGACAATGTTACCTTTCTGGGTCTCTGTTCTTTCCCATTTCAGAGCTCAGGAAAGGGTCTTCCAGGAGTTGGCATGGGAGATGGCCACAGCTCCTGGCCTTTTTGTAAGCGGTGTGGAAAGTAGAATAAGAATCACCATGATCATCACCGGGGGTGATGGTGTACGCCTGTGATTCCAGCTCTTGTTAAGTGGAGGCAGGTGGATCAGGAGTTCAAGGCCATCCTCTGCTACATAGTTTGAGGCCTGCTTTGAGTATATAGGTAGTTTCCAGGCCAGCCTGTCTACATGAGACACCCCCCAGCCCCATCTCTGTCTGTTTCTCTCTCTCTCTCTCTCTCTCTCTCTCTCTCTCTCTCTCTCTCTCTCTCTCTCTCACACACACACACACACACACACACACACACACACACGCACACACGTGCCTAAAAATATACTTATTCCTCAACAACATCCACCCGAACAAAAAAAAGAACTATAAAACCTAATTATTATCCTTTTGTAGAAGCACATTTTGTTTTTTCAATTTAATTAAAACTCATAATCAAGCTGAGGCTGAGGGACATACCTTTTCTTTTTTCTTTTTAGAGACAGAATCTTGCTTCATAGCCTTGGCTGAACTGGTAATTTACAGATCAGGCTGGCCTCAAACTTGTGACAGTCTTTTTGTGCTGAGAGCACAAACATGTCTTTGTAAAGTAGGTACTCTTATTATTTATCTTTAACATTTTATTTGTGTACATGTTTCTGTACTGCGTTGTTTCTTTATGGGCATGTGTACCGTGTATCATGTCGTGTGATCAGAGAACAATTGTGGGAGTCAGTTCTCTCCATTATGTGGGTCCCAAGGATTGACAGGTAATCAGGCTTGGTGGCAAGTGCCTTTACCTGCCATCTTTCTGGTCCTAAGATACTCTTGCATCTGTTTTACAGGTGTGTAAGTAAATTCCCTAAGACCACACAGATAGTATTAAACCAAAAAAAGTTAACTTCATACTTAAGCAATATCACCTTTTAAACAGTAAAGTGTTTTATCTTATCCCAGGGGAAAGATTGGTTGACCTGTCCATCCTGGTGGCCGATGAGACCATCTCCTTTATTGAACATTCATAATGATAGTCTACAGAACCACTCAGACTATACCTGGTGCCATCACACACTTTTTAGAGTCCCTTACAAACTCATCAGAACTATGCAAAGAGCTTTACAGAGGATGAGCCCGAAGACCAGGGAGAGTAGAGACGCTTCTTGATGATAGAGATGGGTGCAAGCCAGGGGCTCCTAATCTCGAGGCCTTCAGGGGGCCTGGGTTTGCACTTCATTGTCACTATCAAACCTCAGCACCTGGAATACATGGCCTGATACAAAGCAGGCTCGGTAAACATGTTAAAAAACCCTCCAACCATGGGCCGGGCAGGTGGCTCAGATGGTAAAGGTGCTTGTGATACAAGCCTCATAGCAACCCAAGTTCAATCTGTGGAATCCAGATTGAAAAAAGCCAGACGAGGGGATGCACACCTGTAGCCCCGGGACTCCTTTGGAGAGGTGGAGCTGGAAGCTCATGGGCCAGTTAGCTTGGAGTACTCAGCACAGAAGCATAAAGTTACATGGTGCGACCCTGTCTCAAACAATACAAAACAAAAAGACCCTGCCTCAACAAGGGGAAAAGAGAGGATTGACTGGCAACGCCCTCTGACCCACACATGTAGGCCATGGCATGTGTGCATACATAGAGACCTCCAATCGTGTGGTAGGCCCTTGGCCAATGTTAGTACTGAGACCTCACACGGGCAGTCTTCAGAGATAGTGTGGGTATGGAAGTAAGGAGCTGAAGCATTCCAGATTCCTGGTTTGGTGAGGAAGAGCTCCCCGCTGGCACCCAGCAGTTGTTCTGTGAATCATCCAGAGTGAATGGGATGTGAAGGCTGGCGTGGCCTCTCAAGCTTTGCGTCTGTGTATGTAATGAATGTGTCATGCACATGGGAGGATGGGACATCAGCTGTCCTATCACTCTTAGTCCCTTGAGACAAGGTCTCTTGCTGAACCTGATGCCAGGCTTCTGGCCACCTGTGCCCCCCTTTCCTGGGTCACAGGTATGTGTGGTCATGCCAGTGTATTTAAGACAGGGTTTCTGTGTAGCTCTGGCTGTCCTATATGTAAGTCACATAGATCCCCCTGCCTCTGCCTCTCAAGTGCTGGGACTAAGGGTGTGCACCACCATGCCCGGCCGTGCCAGTGCTTTTTACTGTGGTGCTGGGGATGGGATCTGAACTTGGGTCCTCGTGCTTGCTGCGGAAGTCCTTCTGCCCACTGAGCCATCTCTCCAGGCTGTGCAATTTGTTTTCTTCAGGCTGCTTCTGACTCACACGGCAATTTATAATCCACGTTCACACAATTTCCAACCCTACTGTGTATCTGAGCCACTTATGAAGCTTCCAAAACACCAGAAGGGTGGTGACCCTAGTCTAACCACAGAGCAGCAGGTGTGGCCCTGGCTGGTAGATGGGTCAGTGGTTTGGAAGCAGAGCCAGGGCTGAGACTCAGACTTGGGAACGGACAGCAGATCCTCACAGGCCTTCTTGGCAATGCTCATGGTGGACAATGGTCAGTCTCCAGCCTCAGGTTTCTCCAGAGCTGACGACCACTCAAAGTTAATCAACTGACTGAAGCTGTGGGGCACTGGAGGGACAGAGGAGCACAGCAGGACATCTGGAAGGCCACCTTTTTCTGCCAGGCCTGGCTCAGCCAGGGCAATCCCATAGGAAGGGGCTCAGCCCCGGCAGACCCAATGTGGGGTGGTGGGTATGCGGCTCCTGCCATCTCCTTCTGGTAGTGTGAAGGGAGAGGAGTGGGACAGCAATCGGGCCAGTCCACTCTTCAGCTGATTCGGAGGCTCACCTGGGGACAGGACACCACGGGCAAAAGGGACAGCAGAAGAGACTCATGCAAAAGTGGCAGGTTTTATTGTCCTGTTTGGGCCAGCTGCAGCTTCAGGTCAACAGACAGACCTGAGCGCAGGGAAAGAAGCAGGCGTAGGGCAGGGCCCGGGCACTCCCTGTGAGTTCCAGAACTGGGTCTAACCTGAGAGGTTGCCATTGTAGGGGGCAGGGGAAAGCTCCAGGGGTTGAGGTCAGCACTAGCCAGAAAGAGCAAGTCTCAGGGCTACCTGTATTCTTATCTCTGCTAAGGGACAAGGTAGGAGAGAAAACGCCTTAGCATACAGCTGGTAAGGAGATGGGACTGGATGCTGACCCAGGTAGCACACGGAGAGGTCTGTATTGGAGATTTCTGTCCAGGTGGGTTTCCGGGGCAGGAGGACACCTTTGGGGGCTTAAATAAATGGCAGGGTGAGGGATGCAGCGGGCATAGGTGACCATCCAGCCAGCAGAGCCTGACTGGTGCCCTGGAGGATGTGGCCTGCATTGCACCCACTCAGCCTGCAGACTCCTGGCGGAGGTGTTGGGCCCCACCTCTCTGACTGACAGATGGGTGGAAGGCAGTGGCTGGAGGCCTAGCGCAGGTCCTCCTCGTCACCCTGGATGGTCTTCTTGATCCGCAGCAGCATGGTGGTGAGCCACTGGTCCAGCCTTGAGATGGAGTCATATTCCTTCACCTGTAGCACAGGGAGGGTGATCTGTTACACTTTGCTTTTTCCTCACACCCTCCCTGGCCCCAGGCCCAAGGTTTCCAAGAGGGCACCCTGTCACCTTGGTCTGCAAAGCTTGGAGCATGAGTTGGCAGTAAAGGACTTTGTAGCTTTAAGACCCTCCCAGTATCTTGGCTTTGTGGGTGGAACTGAGGCCCGGAGGCACGAAAAGACGGCCTCTTCCATCCCTGTACCAGGTGGGATATGGCCAGTCTGACTTCTGCTCTCAGGGCCACCCAGGGAGAGATGTCAGTGGCCAGTACCAGCTAGAGAACCAGGACAGGACACAGCTGGAAACAAATGGCTTTCCAGAATGTTCAGAGCAGAGTGGGAACGGGAAATAATCCTCCAGGGCAGCCGGGCGCTAAGAGGAGCAGAGGAAGAGCTTGACCTTCGCTGCCCCCAGGGGCTCTGAGGAGTTATAAAGACCTTGATTTGGGGAGCAGAATGGACCGTCTCTGAGGAGTACCAGCCTCTCCTCAGCCTTTGTGCCACTATCTATAAAGTGGGGCAACAGTGAAGGTTCTAGGGTGAACCACAGGGAAGAAAATTACAGCCAGGGCCCAGAGCCTGGAGTTCAAGTAGGGCAGAATTTATGAGAGGCACAGTGGAGAAAATCCAGTGGCCAGAACCCTTGTGCCAGCCACTCACCGATTCTGTGTAGCTGTCCACATTCTGTTCCTCATGGGCTTCCAGCAGCTTCTGCAAACAAGGTCAGGGTCAGCCAGACCCAGCAGATGCTCTGGGGGACCCCAGGCTCCTGGCCAAGGCCACTTCCCTCCACTGTCACTGCATTAACTTATCTCACATAGAAAGCAGAGCAGAATGGCAGGAGAAACCAAACCACACACAGCCCTTTGAGAATGTCTCTAAACAATCTTGTGTGGTTACCCCAGCTGAGACCCAGGCATCCAGGCATCCCTGCCCATTCCACCCCCAGGTCAGGGCGAGCCACATCCAGGACTCACTTTTATCAGCTTGCATTCCCGGGAATCCGAGAAGGCCGGGAACAGCTCCTCATACTTCTGAACAGCAAGCTGAGCGATGAGAGAGGGTGAGAAACGCTAACAAAGACTGGGGCACTGGAAACATCCACTGGCAGTTCTGATTTGGTGCTCTATGCTGTGCCAGGGTCACCTGACTCGTGACTGATGGTGCCATCCCTAACTCGGCTGAATCCAGTTGGCAGAGATGGTTGCGGGAAGGGGGCAGGCTTCCCAGGCAGAGGGGGTGGAGAAGGAGACAAAAGAGCCCATTCCACACACCAAGCCTACAGCTGGGCCTTCACACACAGAACCCTTCTGAGGACCTTGGGTGGGTTAAGTGACAGTGGGAAAACACACACTGAGGATGCTAGGTGAGTGTGTGTGTGGTGGTGGAGGTGGCGGGTGGATCTCTCCTGCTTCTAATTCATCAGTGAGGGCTGGGATGAGGCTCAGCGGCAGAGCACTTGCATAGTATGCACGAGGCCTCAGGTTCCATCCCCACCACAAAAAGTACGAAGAGCAAACTGTTCCACCTCCTCCAAAAAGCAAAGCTGCCAGCTGTACTCAGGCAAGTGGGGGAGACTGTGGAGCAGCCACACATCACATAGCCCCAGTGGTCTGATCAGGAAGCACTAGAAAATTGAAATCTAACACCCAGTTTCCAGATCCTCCCACCAACCACTGCCCTCCCTATCCCTAACCTCTCTTGCCAGGAAGCACTGAAAATCAGTGGGTAGGCATACAGCCAAAGTTAAACCCAGGCCACCAGGAACCCCAGGGCCTGGCCTCAGCAGCTTCCACATTACAACTGAATGGGACAGTCAGGATTTACAGTAGTAACCCACGGAGAGGCCAGGAGCTGGGAACTCACAAAAGCATCCAGGCCAAGGCAGGGACCCCAGGGTGAATAACACCAATGTCACATTATTCTCCATCCTAACCAAAGGACAGGGGCCAAGTGGAGAAACTGTCCTCTAACACCAAGAAGTGACTTGGTCTGGTAACAAACGGACAGCAGCCTGTAAAGGTGGCCTGGCTGGTGTGGGCTCACCTTGGCATTGAGCATGTCAATGCAGAAGTGGCAGAGGGCTGCCTTGAAGAAGTAGTCTTTGGCGCTGTACTTGAGGAGGGGGCTGTCCATGGCGCTGGTCCCTACCTATAGGCACATATCACCATGAGCTCAGGCAGGCAACTCAAGGGTGAAGGTCACTCCAGCACTGAAGTGTGCTAGGAGCTAATCCTGTATCTTACGGGGAGGGCTGGGAACCTCAGGATGACAGCGATCAGGGACAGCTCAGTAAGGTCACCAAGTGTTGCCAGAATGACCAGGACATGATGAGGGTGTGGGTGGAGTAGGGGAAGCCAGGTGTCTGTGGGCCTCGCAGGCAGCTCAAGTCATTTGGGGAGGAGGCACCATTACTAGCCATACAGGAAATTGGCACTTGGTGGGCAGAGGGGTGACAGCTGTAGGAGTATGAGAAGCAATGCCCGCCCCTCTCCCAGGGCCAGCTGCCTGCCTTTTTCTGGCCACAGCCTGGTCCTCCCCACAAGCACTGTGTCACAGGGGCATATGACACCTGCTGTTTCCCATGGATCAGAGTCCCTGCCCTGCTGGTTCTTCTCCCTTGCCCCACTTTTTCTGCAGAGGACACCCAGCTCTGGGGACAGCTCCTGTGTGGAGTGGCAGGAACCATCTAGGACAAGGTGGTGACATGCACAGGTTCTAGGTGAAGAAGCACTTGGTGAGGGTGGCCTGGGAGAGAGTAGAGACTGAGTGGGGTGGGTGGAGGGGGGTGGTGGGAGAAGCTGACAGCCAGGCAAAGCCCACCTGCTCATAGATGTCGATAGCCTTCTGGTACTGCTCCAGCTGTGCGGCATAGCCAGCCACCTTCAGCAGACACTTGTTGGCTGAGCTGTGGGGAGGAGGAGCATGAAGGGACAGTGGCAGGTCCCATAAGGAGGGGCAGGCTAGGGAGGGGCTACCTGTTGGACTCTTCGCCTTTGTAGTAGTCTGCAGACTGCTCGTAGTGGGCGATGGCCTGGGGAGACAGGACAACAGGGTAACCGGAGTGGAGCACAGGGTGCAGCAGAATCTTAGCACAGCTTCCCCACCTTCTGTAAGCACTTGGCAGGGACTCCCTCCCACTCTGAGCATCATGGTGGGTGGGAACAGGAACACCAGAGGCCCCAGCACAGCCAGCCTGATACCAGCTCACCTTCTCCACGTCCACCAGTTCTGTCTCATAGATCTCAGCGATGGAGATGTGGTGCTTGGCTGCAATTGTGAATCTGCCCTGGGGGACACAGGAAAGGAATGCTTATGACCAGAGACGTTTTCCATGGCCAATCTCACCCCCATCCAGTCCAGCATCCTTGGGTTTCCACCTTGGTAAGAGGTCTGACCACAGAGATGGAGGTGACAATGTGAAGGGGTGGACAGTAATGAACTGACAGGAGCAGTAGCCTAATGTGGCCTACTAGCAGCTGTCTCTCAGGACAGTGTCCCTGGAACAGAGGGAGGCTGCGCATTCCTCAGGCTCCTAGGGATACCAGGGCAGGGCCGGGCAAGGGGAAGCTCCTGCATGGGCACTGCAGGAACAAAGGGATGGACAAGGGGCAGAGGCAACATGTGAAGGGGGTGTGTGCTACAGCAGACACCCCATTCTGTAGCCCAGCTCAGTGACCAAATCCCCTGCCTCCCACAGCACAGCAAACAGGATGGGACACTGAGCAAGACAGACCAGCAAGCAGCCCTTACCATGTCTGTATAGATCTCAATTGCTCTCATCAGGCAGTTAATGGCCTCTAGGGAGGAAAGAGAGGATGGAGAAGTCATTACTGCAGGTCCTGGAGACAGGAGGTAGACTGTTCTCCCCAGAGGAGATGACAGGCCTTGGCTTCAGGGCTCTTGGGCTCTCTCAGAGCAACCGGAAGGAGAGGGTGGGAGCCCCAGGCCCCAGGCACCTGGTCAGCCTGGGAGTCTCTGCATACAGAAACATGATGGGCACATCTTCCCGGGGAGGCACTCTGTCCTAGGCAGCCATACTTGCAGCTTTCTAGTAGGATCAGGGCCAGACTCCCACAGAGTTTGAATCAGACTAGCACAGCGCTGCTGTCAAAGGGCAAACTGATGACCAGAGCTGAGCTGGGGCAGAGGCTACCATGCCCACCATCTGTCCTGGAGGCTCTACCTTGAGTAGGTCTTATCCTTGTTATTGGCTTGACTGGCCTCTCTGGCAGAGAGGGCTGGATGCCATGAGCACTGGGACCCCTCTATGGGGGCTCTGAACCCCTAGTGCTGAAGAGCACCGTCCTCTCCTCAGTTCCCCTAAAAGGTGCCAGCACTGCTGGTTGCTCAAATATAAGCTGTACCCAACACCAGGATGGCACCAGGCTACCTTTGTTGTACCATCTCTTCTAAGATTTTAAATTGGGGAAAGGCATTTTTTTTTTTTTTTTTTTTTTTGGACAAGTTATTTGGAGGAGAGAGGCGTTGAGTGGGAGGCATTTTCCAGCAGATGGAAACGATCTCACAGTATCTTTTAACTTCTTTAGTGTATCTCAGGAGGGGAGTACTGGGCAATGAAAGGAGCTGGGGAAGGCACAGGGTCGAGGGTCAAGGTGGACCATGAGGTATGTACTGGGAAGGCTCCAGGTCTGCCCACTGGGCTGACAGTGGACTGGACTTTCTTGGCTCGAGGGGATTTCAATAGCTAAGGCCTGTTGGCATAGGCTCTATTGGTGGGATAGCCCCTGCTGTCAGTGGGGGAGGAAGATGGACTCACAGGGCCTGGTCCTCTCATGCTGACTCCTTGCTCTGGGAACAGCTTGGAAAGTTGTAGGCTGCCAGCTGATACCCTGGCCTGCTCTCACCACAGGGCTTATCTGATGCCACAGACCTCAGTGTACCCCTGAAGGTAAATAGTAGGGCCCTCGGTCTGTTTCTACCCTCCGGGTGCTCAGCCTGTCTACAGCAGGTAGGGAGTTACCCTGAAGCCCCTGATCACATGCAGATCTAAGCAAGCACCATCCACAATAAACTAGGGACAAATTGCAGGCTCCAATAAGGAGGTGGGATGGGTGGAAAGACGTCAGGTGTCTTGTACACAGTGGGCTCCCAGGAAACAACAGTGGGTGTGGGGTGCAGAGAAGACATGTGAGGCTGGACTACTTCCCTGCCCATGCACATTCACAGCAAGCTCCTGCTATAAAAGGGTTAAATTCCCAGGTCTCAGGCAGGCAGCTGCTGCTAATGGAAAGTCTTAGGTGAGACTCCTAAAGAGCTGATGGACCAGACCACAGGGCAGATGATCAGACAGCTAAGGGATGTCCCTCCTGAAGAAACTGGGTGTTCAAGCCTCCACTGGCCACCCGGCTGTTTCCCAGGGCACCCAGCCAGCAGGGAGGCTCTGGGGCCAGGGCTGCCCCCCTGGATGTCAGGAGCTGCTGTGCGCACCTACAACAGCTCTGTGCTCTCTGAGGGGACAGAGCACAGCAGAGGGATGGGCTAGGCGCAGCTTAGTGGGGAGTCATCTGCTCAGGCCACCCAGCGTGCCCTCTCCTGCCTGGTCACTCTTCTGTGAGCCCTGACTGGCCCCAGACAGAGCAGCTCCACCCGTGCAAACGCGTTCCCTTCCCCTCATCTGTGGAACTGTGACTGGGGAGGGCACCAGGGCAGTAGGGCTGGATGCCACATGGCTGTCAGCCCTCCCTGCCCAGCCTGAGTCCCCAGCCCTTAACATCAACTCTCCCCTCACAACTCTGTTTCCCGACCATGGAAGGCAAATCTACTCTCGTCACCTCACACCTTGCCTGTAGCATCCTCAATACACTTTCATCGCAGTTTGCCCTTGCTGAGGCCGGGGCCCATCCTGGGTCCCCAGAGAAAAGGGACACGACCACAAGCTGGGAGGTATAGTTCTGTTCAAAGAGCTCATGACGCTATGGCATCCTGCAGGTTGGCAGCCACTACCACCCAGGAACGAGCCCTCCCGGCCACTCCGGATGGAGCAGCAGCTGAAGGGCACAGATGCCAGGCATCATCTCCAGGCCAACCAGTTCCCCAGGGAGCAGAAGGGAAAGTATGGGGAGGGCGCTGTGGTGGGGAGGACTGCCCTGAGTAGTCACTGGGTGTATCTAAGCCTTACCTAGCTGAGAGGTCATCGTCCCTCTCTGCCTGTCAGGCCTGAGCCCCACCACATCAAAGCTAAACAAACAGGAGTGACCGGTCAGCCTGGGAACAGAGTCAACAGTCATCTCTCTAACTGGGAGTGGTCCTGTGACAATGACGGCAGCTATCCACTGATTCTAGGGAGGGCAGGGGGTGTTTGCCTTCTCCCCAGAGGTAGGCCTTCATCCAAACACTGAGCCTCTCCTTTGGGAAGGAATACTCACTTCTTTTCCACTCCCAAATGCTGGGACGATAGCCATGAACTGCCATGACTGGCTTAGATGGTCAATTAAAACAAATACCTTTGCTTGCTGAAATTTAAACTTAGTAATCTATGTGGCTCTAAGATTTAAAAAAAAAAAAAAACATTCTAAGGACTGGGGACATGTACAGCACACTCTCAGCACACAAGAGGTCCAGGCTCCATCCCTAGCACCACAGAAATAACGAAAGCAAACTCCCCAGCCAGGAAATCCAAGTCTGAGGTCCATGGACTGTGCTTTGGCTGAACCAGGCTCCTGTCCCCACAGGCTGTTTTTAAGGAACTGGGCCTTGGTGACTCATCCGAGGCTTTGCTCTCTCTACTTCTTCGTGGGGTGCAGGGAAGGCAGGTCAGGCTCATTTCTGCTCTACCTGGTTCATCTTGGACTGCCCTGCCCCCTTCTGCACGCTAATTCTGACAACTGAACAGCTTTGCCTGGCTCCCTGGCAAGCAGCGGGTCTGAAATGCAACTCCCACTCCCAAATGCTCGAATCCCAGGAGAGGGTGAGGGTTGCAAACCAGGGTGGGGGAGGTGGGGATACAGGGCAGGATGCCAGTGCCAACCAAGGACCAGACAATTCTCAAGTTAGGGCTTGTTTTGCTCCTGGCCTATCATGTGTCAGCCACTGGAAAAACCCAGGTCTGCAGAGACACCAAAGGATGTGGGGACGTGCTCAGCTCAGCCATCTGTGGCTCACAGAGCCCTTACCTTGGGGGTCGGCTTTCTTGAAAGCGTTGCCTGCGTCCACGAAGCAGGTGGCTGCGTCATGCTTGCTCTGGAGCTGCAGGTGCAGCTGGGCAGCCTGGCAGAAAGCGTTCCCAGCAGCTGGAACAGAGCAGATTGTCCCAGCTTCAATGCGGCTGCAGTCATTGCCCCAAGACTCACAAGAATACAGCCAGAGCCCTAGGCAGAGGCCAAGACCAGCCCACTCCAGCCCAATGGCAGCCTGAACCCCTCACAGAGCTTCCGGGTGGTGCTCTTGGTAGAATGAAGACACCAGGCAGCTGCCTTGGGGAAGCCGAGCCCATGCACAGAAACAGCCAGGGTAAACCCAGTGCCAATCCCATGTCCTGCACCTGGCCTCTGCCAGCCCCTCCAGAGCCATCACTTCCACAGAGAGGAAGGAAAGGCAGGCAGAGCTAAGGGCCGAAAACAGACGAGACATGACGGCCAGGCTCTTGGGCTTAGAGCTCTCCCTTTGGACAGGGAGAGCCTGAACAGAAGGTGGAGATGGGGCAGGGTAGGAGGGGTGCTCTGGAAAGGTTCAGGCGAGATTAACCCCTGTGACACTTCCCACTTGCTCCCTTCCCTAGCCCACTTCTTTCCTCCACAATTCCCCAAAGCTCTCGGGTGCATCCCTGCAATGAGTCCTTGCCTAGAAAGGGAAACAGGACATGGACAGCAAGAGCCAGAGTCCATGCAGACGGTGCTCCCGCCTGAGGCCCAGGCCATCCTGTGCTCGGTCAACACCGTAGGCCCCACACCATTTTGCTCACATACCTCCTCTAGACTGGCTAAGGGGAGGCGGCAGGGTCTTCCCTGCTGTGGGCAGTGCTCCAACACCACCTCAGCTAAGGTGATACCCGGCATGCTCCTCCAGTCCCAGCTGAGTGGGAGCCTCCAAGCTGTGGGACACACAAAGCCTGCAAAAGCTTTGCTCTCCTATTACCTGGTCATTATGATCACCTTGTAGGCCCAGGGGTTGAAACCACACCTCCCAAGTGCCAGGCTAACATTCTGCCCAAACACTGTCATATCATCAGTAACAGTAGTAATATTCATCATTGTCACAGTCGTGCTTTGGTTTTCTGAGATAAGTTCTCTTTTATTGCAGAATCATCTCAAATTCCCAATGTAGCCTAAGAGGGGCTTGAACTCCTGCCCCTCCTGCCCCACCTCTGGAGTGCCAGGATACTATGCTAGGCTCCAGAATTATTTTTAAGAATTCCAAATACTTTGAGCAGGGGACAGATGGACTAAGACTTCTGTTGTGATCATGGGGGGCAGGCAGGACAGCACCTGTGATTAAGTAACAGTCCGTGGAGTGCTGGACTTCGGTAACTGCACTCACAGGATGTGGTAACAACTGAGTCCACCTTGAACCTCTGCAACCCACTGTCATCCCCACCGCGTCCAGAAAGCTCCTCCCTGAGCGCCGAAACCGTCTCTCGCTTCAGTTCCTTGGACCAACCTTGCTGATAGTGGAAGCCATACCACAAAATCAGGTGATGGGCTGCCCCAACAGATCTCATCTAGAGGCCTGGTGGATTTCCTCCCTGCCTCCTTTCCTGAGAAAGGACTGCCCCCCTCCCCCATATGCCCCCAACTTGGGGGCAAAGCATCCCACTGGTCTCATGCTGTGGACTCCTGATGCTGGAGAAGGGACTTCAAGGCCACACTCTGGGCCGGGTTGTGGGTTGAAGGCACGCACCGCTCCAGTTCTTGGCCATCTTGAACATGTTTGCCGCTCTGGCATAGATCTCGCATGCTTCCTCTATTTTGGATGAACCTCTGGGGAAAAGGAAAGGAAGAGGTGACGAGACCATCCAGTCCACTATCAGAAAGCAAACCCACACTCTGCCCTGCCGACAGCCGAGCTGTGTCTTGACCCCTGCATCTAGGCAGTCTGCAGGCAGAAGGCTGCTGGTACTGTCCCTGGAGGGGATGTGTGGATGCCCATGGTAGTGGTGGTGGTGGTGTTTCCTGACCTCCCCTCCTCCACAACCTGACTCTGTGGCCTTTTCTACTTCCTGCCTAGGTAGTAGGTGACCACTGGGACCTAGGAAATCGACAGATTCCTGTTCTTCAGGAGGCTGCAAAGCATTCTGGGGGATCCCCAGGATCCTGATCCTGAACCTGTGCTTTGCAGAAAGACCTCACTACAGTGTGTTGTCACACTTCAGAACAGGGCAGATATGGCACATGTCAGCCATACGGAGAAATACTATCACAAGACATAAATACAAAATGCTCCTGTTTATATAAAAAATTAAGAGAGTGAGAAGAAAAGACACACACATTTATATAAACACTGAATATTTCGGGAAAAATACACCCAAACCTAGTAATAGCATTGTTTCCTGAGGTAGAGCCTGCAGAATTGGGGCTGGTGGGGGGTGACATTCACGGTACATGTTTGCTCTGCTAGTTAGTTTTGTACCATCTGCACATTTTATCTCCTTCAGAAAATTTAATTTATGTATTTCATTGTTTTATTTTTACATAGGCTCTCGTGTAGCTCAGGCTGGCCTCAAACTCTGGATCTTCCTGCCACCACCTTCTGCGTGCTGGGATTACAAGCATGCACTCAGGCCCATGTGGTGCTAGGGATGGAACTCGGGGCCTCGGGCCTGCTAGGCAAGTGCTCCACCAACTCAGCTCTACCTTCAGCCCTGTGTTTTAATATATCAGGACTTATATTTGACCTGCAGCTCAGCAATGAATAACAGCACTAGCAATTTATCCTAAGCCTTAACCAGAAGAGCTGCAAAGGCATTTGGCACAGCATTCTGAAAATGCAAAACCACCCTTCTACACTCACTGTGCCAGGGTAGGAGCCTGGGAGACACACAAGTGGAGGGGACATTTTAGTCTGTTTGCTGAGTCAGGGTCTTACACAGTCCAGGCTGGTCTCAAACTTACAGCACACTGACGGAGGTGACCTTGGACTCCTCATCCCACTGCTGAAGTTATGGGCTTGCACCATCACACTGGGCTTCGGCTTGACAAGCAAGTGTTCTACCACTGAGCTACATCTCCTACCCCAGTGGCTTGTAGTCATTCTAAAATAAAGAACACCTCTTTGGGCTTTACCCTGGCATCTCAACCTCCAAGAGGTTCACATGAACCTCCTCCTTGGACAGGGGGCAGGATGCTTTTTTATTAGCTCAAACTCCTAAGTTCCTTCCTAATTCTGTCTTCCAATGAAGTCTAGCCATGAGGACTGTGACCCAACAACTGTTCAAAACTCTCACCACCCACATCAGCAGTCAAAGAAATTCAATACCCCAGTGTCCTCAAACGGATTTCAAACCCTTCCCACACTGGCAGTGTTTAAAAAACAAAAAGGAACATTTCCCCATGAGAAGGCACAAACATCATCCTCACTACCTGCCCTACATCGACCATGTCAATGGACCCAGCATGGATGACGCTTGGGAGCTTGGCCTTATCACACAGCTATGGGGGTCTGGAAGCTGTTCATGTGTGACCTGAACCAGACCAGAGACCTGCTCAGTGTGGGGTAAGCACCCATAGCCCTGAACAGTGTGAGGCAGCACCCACAGCCACATGCCTGAACACTTGCTCAGCAGGTGGGTGGCCCTGCACTGGGCCTTTTAACCACTCAGGTGATTTGGGTGACTAGGCGAGACTGAACACTGTGCCAAGGCAGCAAACGGCCTGAAGGAGGACTCCTGAATCCACACAGCATCAAGTGAAGTACTTCCTCAAACAGAGTCCACCCTCTGCTCCCAGGCACCATGCTCCTCCCCCACGTTACTGGGACCTGGTTTCCCTTTAGCCACTCCCAGTCATGATGAGGTCAGAAATGTCCATGTTGCTGTTGGCATAGATTAAACCAGAAGGGCCCCTTGGACCTGGATGCAAAACACCCCACAAGGACCATCTTTGGCATGCTCTCTCTGGATGTGCTGGAGATACAAAGCAGGGCCTGGCATGTGCTCAACTGCTCTGCCACTAACAACCCCAGTCCCAGGAATATTTGTACTGTCTCTGACAGGGTCTCACGTACCCTAATTCCCAGGCTGGCCTTCACCCTTGCTACAAGCTGAGGCTAGCCTTCATGCTTGATTTTATGTGGTGCTTGGGATGGAACTTGGGGCTTTGTGCATGCTAAGCAAACTCACTAGCAACCATGCCAGTAATGTTTGTTTTTACATTTATTTTATGTGTTTGAGTGTTTTGCCTACATGTATGCATGTGCACCACTTGGGTGACTGGTGCCCAAGGATATCAAGAGGGCATCAGGTACACTGGAACTGTAGTTATAGACAGTTGTGAGTCACCATGTGGGTGTCGAGAATTCAACCTGGGTCCTCTACAAAAGCAACAAGTGCTCTTAACTGCATCTCTCCATCCTTTGGAATAGTGTCTGAACAGGGCATACTCACAGACATTAACCACAGATCTTTCCATCCCAGTGATCCCCCGGTTCATCCTTTCCTGGTTGGTGGAACTAAGTTCCATATAGCCCCAGACACTCCTGGCAGAGCAGCTGTGTCTGGTGTTATCAAGCACCCTGAGGCAGAGTGGCAATGAGAGCCGTCACTGCTGGCTAGGTTTGATTCAGCTCAGCACAACAGGCAGACTCAGCACAAAGTCTGCCAGCTGCCGGCTGAGACTCTCTGATCCCACGCTAAGCTGGGCTGACCCGTCTACTGCAGAGAAAGCCAGAGGGATTACTGCCTGCTCTGGCCCCAGGCTGCCTCCTGCCCTGATACCTGGTCCTTGCCCTGCCTCTGTGAGGTGACAACAGAAGATCTCCAGAGTCCAAGCTCCTTTCACAGACGGGAGGAAAGTCCCCAGAGGGCAAATCCACTTGCGTAGTTTACCCAACAATCCTGAAGAAGCCATGCACATACTTCCTCTGCTGTGAAACAAGTATCTGAGGATTTAACGATGGCTATTCACAGAGGAGGAAGCCTGTTCTCCACAATATCAACATGCTTGCTCACAGACACTTGGTGTGAGGCCAGGGCTCAGTCCTCAGTGGCCAAGGAGCTGCCCCAGAGGAAGGAGGGGTACTAGAGGTGAGATTCATAGCATGTGCAAAGGCTGAGTCAGAAACATGCTGGAGGAGCGGAGGAAGGGAAGTGGGCTAGTCGGGTAGGGCAGGGCGTGGTACAACTAGGTTGGAGCAGACAGGACACGCAAGAGTGGAGGCCTTGCTCTGACATGAGAGTGACCAGAAGGAAGATGCCCTGAGATTCACCACCCACGCTGCTCCTCTGCTGGTTCACTGGGGCTTCCCATCCCAGCTGGGGGAAGCTGTTTCAGTCACCTGTTTACTGCGGCCTGACTGAACTGCTGACCCCTGAAAGGATGCCTCCTGCATGATGCACCACAGGCTCACTGCCTTCTGACGGGCCTGGGTAGCACTGCATGTGACAGCTGTCAGGCCTCCCCCACTGACCTCCTCCGAGCTGCCTCGGTTGCACTCTTCAGCCCACAGCTCCGTGCCTCACTGGGAATAGAGGGAACTGGTTGGGGCTGGCCTGGTGCAGGCTGTCTATAATTACCGCTCAGCTTTGCTCCCCAAGAGGCGCGGAGGAAGCAGCCTCGGGCCTCCCAGGCACAGCTGCCATATGGAGTGCTGAATGGTGCCAGGAAAGTGCAGGCGCTGTTGGCAGTGGCCGGGGCTTCTGCAGGACAGGCTAGGCCTGCCTACCTCCTGCCTCCGTCCTCTGGACACTCTGGCTCCCAGAAGCATGCCATTTCACTGCTCCTGTGGTCCCCCACCTTGTGTCTGAGACACCTCCTGTCCCTCTGGCATGCATCCACAGCCACCGGTCCCCAGTTCTCTCCTAGGACTTAAGGCTCACTGGCCAGATTATCCAGCCAGGGTACTCAGTTTTCACTAACACGATGGACCCAAGGCCTGCCACAATCATCCATGGCTCCCAACTGGTGATGATGCTGGGAGACCTACAGGAGTGTGCCCAAGCTGACACTGCTTGTCCCTTGCTTAGCACCCCAGAGTCCTCTGGAAAATGAGGAGGGTGCCCAGGTGCATGCTGGCCTCGAGTGTCCACCAGAGAACTAGGCTGCTGAAGGAGGACCCTGCTCCCTGCTGGAGCTGCCATGCATCCTCTAGGTAAGGGACATGTCATCTAGCCAGCCCTCATGGGGTCACCACAGTTAGAAGGACCCAGAGGCTGGGAAAGGATCACCAGCTCACCACTGTGACCTGTAAGACAGTGATGGGCAGGGAATGCTTCAAGCACTTTGCTGTATCTGTGACCATGGGTGAGGACCCCAGAGCCTGCCTCTCCTCAGCTGCACAATGGAGACTGACCTGACCCCATGACCTGGGAGAAATCTGAGAGACAGCACACACTCAGTAGCTGGCCCAGACGCAGCATCCAGTGGGTACTCAGGTGGCCACAAAACCGAGGAAAGAGTGCCCCTCCCACTGGGCACTTTAGAGTGGTTTGTAGCGATGCAGCCTTGCCTTCCCTGTCACAGGGTTAGGGCTCTGCACCTTGCTGGTGAGGGTGTCACTGTCATCAGACCCCACAGAGCTCAGACTCAGAAATGTTTCCCCACTTCAGCAGCTCAGCGTGGGCTCTGAGGCCTCCCCCTTCCGGTGAGCTGTGCACTCCTCTTTGCTTCCAGAGTCCCAGGTCTCCCCTTCCTGCACCAATCTCCTAGTGCTGACGGGGCAGTGGTTTATGTCTTGGGGTCCGCACCCATGGAGTCAACTCATCAGGATCACAAATGTTCCAAAATCCTACACCTGCTCTCAACATGTCCTAGCTCCCCCCCCCCCCCCCGCCCCGTCACTGTTCCCTGAACAGCACAGGGGAACAGGCAATCCTACCACACTGACATTGCATGAAGAGGTGACCTGCAAGTGACTCAAAGGGTACCGGAATGGGGCTGTGTGTAGGTTTATGTAAATGCGACACCCTCTCATGGAAGGGATCTGACTGAGCAGGTGCTGGTGTCTGCGGGGATGGGGTGGGGGTGGGGGGTGGTTAGGGGAGGACCCACTGGGACAACGTTGTACGTAATAGTGGGTCTGCTGTCCCACGAAACTGCCAGCCCAGGGAACGGTCACACAGCCTGGAAGGCCTCCTTTCGGTGTCCTGACAGGATCTCACTCATCACAGCCCAGAATGCCAACATTTGCTTTACTTAAAAAAGTGCTGGGAATGCCCCTGGCCTCTCAGCAACTTCTGCACAGGAGGAACCGGGGATCCTCTGTGCAACCAGTCAGCAGAGGCCATTCTGTGATTAAATCAGGAGCTCTGGGGTTCCTCTAGAAACCTCAGCTGCCCTGTGGACTGGGCAGGAGATGCCAAGCTTTCAGCTGTGTATGTATCCTGGCAGCTGATGCACTGTGGTTCCTACTTGGAAGGATACTGGGGCTTCTGCAGATGGCAGGGGAGCAGATACAAAGTAGAGCCTGTCCCAGGCTCTGCAGAATGCCTGTGGGCCCAGTTGGAGGCACCCTCCCTCCCCTAGTAGTCTTGCTCACTTCCAAAGCTGGCCTTTAGACTCCTAGTGCCTTCAGGCAGTTCAAATGGAACCAGCTTGTCAACATGTCTTCTTGAGGAACTGGCTGTTTGTATACAGAACACTCTGCCACCTCCTCCAGCTTCCCAGCGCCTCCAGCTCAACTTGCAGCAATGATATCAAGAATCACACCGATGAGCATCTCATATACACACTCAAAGTCAACAGTACTCACCATGCTCCAGATCGGCCTGCTTACTCCATAGAAAAACGGTGGGAAGAGGGGTCACTCTAACCTTGTTTCCTAGAGGAAGAAACTCCCCAACAATACTGGCATCCCATACAAAAGGATCTCGCTATGTAGACCAGGCTGGCCTCAAACTTACAGAGATCTGCCAGCCTCTGCTTCCCAAGTGCTAGTGGTCACCAAGACCCACCCTGATTTGTTTTTGAAGAGAAGGCTGCAGGGAGAAGGTAGGTATCAGGAAGAGCCCTACAGAACAGAACTGCCCTTCAGGACATGTTCACTTCCCATGGTGCACATCAGAGGAGCCAGAAAGAGGTAAAGAGTACCCAGACTCTCGGGCAGGAATGCCCATCACCCAGGGAAGGCGCTAAAAAGACTTTGATGGTAAATTTGACTGGTGTTTCAAAGCACCCTAGTGTCTACCAGCCCAGAAATCCAGAAGAGTGAAGATGGGTGAGCACCAAGGCTACCACAGCCCAGATCAGGACAACCTACATGGCCCATACAGCCTGAGCAGAGGCCTCTTAACTTGAGAAGCTGTCACCACTGACATTCCCAAGAGCAGAAGAAGCCTTAGGGAGCAGCTGAGTGAAGGCCACTTATCAAATGTTTACCTGGCAGCCCCAGCGCCAAGAGGAAGGGCCAGAGTAGCGCCCATCTGGTGGTGAAGTGGTTTCTCTCCAGGTGATCTCAAGGTACATCTAAGCCCGCCCCCCACTCTACCCCCAGGTCCAGTGGGCCCTGCTCACTTCCTTACAGTACCTCCTCTATTCTTCCTGGAGGGACCAGAAGAAACCCACCTGTTCTTTCAAACGTTTACAGAAGACTGCTGTGCGGGGAGGCAGCAGTCAAGGGAGGCAGCACTCCAAACTGGTCTGTCATGCCCTCCTACACCGGGTGTCCACAGTAGGCATGAGTGTCTGGGCTTCAGAGGCACAGCACCAGGCTAACGGACCGAGCTGTGGAACTACATGGACCAGGTCTGACTGCCTGGTGCCTCCTTTGCTTCCTGCCCCCTTTATCCTTTACCCACCTCCACAGTGATTTTGTGGGGACTAAATAAGGTTAACTGCCTGACCCAGGCAGGGCTGAGCAGCAGAGTGAGCAATTGGCAGCCATTATCCACCAACACTGTAACAGGTTCCCACATTACTGTCCCCCAAACAGCTACTGCAGTTCTTTCTAAAGGGTAAATAAAGAGCAACCCACTGGGACTGGCCTCCAATGAAATCCTGCTCACAGGCCTCATCTACATCCAGCCTCCCCTCCCCTTCTTCCCTTTTAAGGTCATAGTCTGACTAGGAACTCTTGTCTGTACTAACCCTTCAGCACGCAGGCTTCTGGGCCTTTTCTCAAGCTTGTCCCTTCTGCTGCTCCCCAACTGAGAGAACGCCCACATCTTCTGCTCAGCCTCTGGATGGGAACCTGTCCTCTAGGAAGCCATCTCTGTCCCTGTCCCATCCTTCTGGGCAGAAACTCCTCTCACACCAGACCTTTGTTCCCACTGTCCCTGCTGCCTAGATCGCCCTCCCAGGCTTCCGTTCCCTGCCTCACTCCTTACCAAGAGCCTCCTTCAAACCTTCCTGTCAGCTCTGGAACTCTGTGTGAACGACACAAGCTGGCCCTTACCCCCGACAGTTCTGCTCTATCAGTGGTTGAGAAGTGGAAAACAGGTGGAACTCACAGATGCTCCCCTGGGAGCAGTCCAACTCTACACTTATCTCTCTGGGCCAAAGAGACCAGACACAGAGCCATCAGGAAACCTACCGCTGAAAACTGAGCCCGAGGCACCACCCCAACACTGCGCCTGAACTCCTGCCCTTGTGCAGGCTGAAGAAACACTCACACCTCTCCAGTGAAACATTCCTTGTGTAACTGACACAGCCCATCAGAACACGGATGTCTTTCTGTGCGGCAGGTACAAACTGCGGGCACAAACGTTCTGCAAGTTCCTCTGCTAGACATTATCTGACCTCAAACAACAAGGGACGGCTTCAAGTTCTCCCTCCCCTTCATTTCCTTCTGTCCTCCACCCAGCTCCTGACAGTCTCCCCTGGAATCCAGGCCCTTCTCCTGTTATGCCCAGACCGCGGGGATGCCCAAAACACCCTCATGGAGGCTGAATCCCCTATGTAAAAGCAAAGAGCCTTTATTCAAGCTTGAGCTTGGACTCTCCATCTGTCTGACACAGTGGTGAGAGCAGAGAGCCCTAAACCCAGGTGGGGTAGGGTTTTTTTGTTTTTTTTTTTTATCATAGCAGAGGTTGGGGTGAGGGGATTTCCAGGGTTCAGGACCCTGACTGGCTGACATTTGTCAAGGGGTATAGGTGTGTGCAGGGAATGTTTGGAATGTCAGGTATTTCTCCTGAGATGCTGGCCCTCCCTGGGTGGGGTCAGCTTATGACTTTTTCTGGGGACTGGGTGGCACCTGCTAGTAAGCCTGTCATGGCAGCTGTGTGGTCAGGCTGTTTTGTGCCCCCCACATCTCTCAGCCTTTCCCCAGCTTTCTGGCAAGCTCTTCATTCTTCTCCAGTCCTTGCTTCTGAGGATTCTGATTCTGTGCCCCACCCCTAGCACGAAGTTCTTCCTCACAACCACCTGCCTGGGCCCTTTCCCAATGTGCCTCTCTGACTGTTTCTTCAGCACTCTTGCTGGCTCCTTGTACTGTTCTCTCCCCCTACCCCTCCTATATCCCAAGGCATGGGGCCCTCTCCCCTTCATAGCCTTTCTCCAGATCCTCTCAGGCTCTCCAGTCTCCACATCAGCCTCTTACACTCTCTGAGTCTGCTTCCTCCTAGCTAGTGAGCCTTTCAGAGCTCTGAGCCCACACCAGACTCAGTTCTGAGCTCATTACACATAGTTCATACTAACAAAAAAACTTCCGCAGTTAGTTTTTAACCAATAAGCCCTTTCATGAAAATAACTTCCCTGCGATAAAGAAGCCTCCGAATCACATGCCAAGCTTGGGCTCTGCTGCTTCTAAGTTAATATGGCTGAAGAGGGCCAACTTGCATGAACTTTGTGTGAGGTGCCTGCCACCTCCTGGGCGTGTGTTCTGACCCCAAACTTGAAAACCACCCAGTAGGCCTCTATCCTACTCTGGTTCTCTTGGGTGCCTCATCCTCCCATCGCCATTTCCGTGGCCAAACCAGTGTCACCATCCGTTCATGCCCTCCCCTGGGGGGCGGGGGGCTGGGTCTCCATCTTTCAGGCCAGGCCTCCTGGCCATCAGTCATTCTTAGCCAGAGCCACACTCACACCTCATACTCCGTCTCATCATGCCCAGGGTCGCCCCAGCCCGGGTCCTCTCGGTCTGATGTCCTTACCCCGGCAGCCTGGGCCGCAGCACAGACCCATGGGCACCAGCCTGGGAAAGGCGCGCCCACCTTCAGCGGGTGTGGTCGGCCTCAGGGCCCGGCCAGGGTCTGCAAGGCCGTAGAGGGGCTTCCAGAGTACAGAGGGCAAGCGAGCCCACTCTCCCCCGCCGCGGGCCCAGCATCGCCCGCCGCTTACCCGAAGAGGCCGGAGAAGAAGGACTGCGAGTTCTTCACCTTGCGCTCCGCCTCAGCCAGCAGCGCCACTGCCTCAGCCTGCTTCCCGGAGGTGTCCATGACGCCGCAGCGCTGCTCGGCTCGGCCCGACACAGCCGGGCGACTACTTACAGGCCCCGGACACCGCGCACTAGGCACAGCTCCGCCCGCTGCGTTGACGTCCTCCGACCCTGCTGCGCCACGTGACCCGTGCGGACCAACCAGCGGGCTCGCGCTGCGAAGCGCGCCCCTCCAGCCACGCCTCCTCCGGCCACAGCACTCCGCCCCTTGACCCGCAACATAAGCACACGCCCGCCGACTGACGCCACTTGCTTCCTAAGAGCCCCGCAGCGCACTGCCACGTGATAGCACAAAAGCCAATCATGATCCCGCACTGCCAAGCACTCTCCCCCCCCCCCGCCCCCCAAGCGCGACCTTTGACTCCTCCAACCAATCAGCAGGCGTCATGGACTAGTTCCGCCTCACCTCTGCGGAACTGGGACACACTAGTCAGCTGACCAGTGACGCGACGCTCACGTGACGTCTTAAGGTTCACGCTCCGGGTTTGACAGATCCAGCAGTTTAGCTCCGCCTCCTGCTTCACCTCACTTCAGTCACTTGGGAAAGGCTTTGTGGTTAAAAAAAAAAAAAGAAAGAAAAAGCAAAAAGAAACTTCGTACGCCCTCTGGCGATCATCTCTGGAATTGGCTTGGGAGTCCAGAAGGTCTCAATTTCTAGCTGGCGGGCTGATGAGATGGCTCAGCTGATAAAGGCACTTGCTACCAAATTTAAAGACTACAGTTTGATTCCTGGGACCCACAGGGTGGAACGTGAGACCTGACTCCTGCAAGTTGTTCTCTAACCTATACACACGAGGTTGGGGCATACACAGAATGGCATGGGTATGTCAAAGGGGCACAGGAGCAGCTGGGGAGATGACCTCGACCCACGTAAAAAGCTGAGTATGTCAGCGTGTATCTGTAACAGCAGCAGTGGGTGGGTGGGAGACAGGCATATCCATGGAGCTTGCTGACCAGCCAGTCTAGCTGAATCAATGAGCTCCAGGGTCAGTGAAAGACCTTGTCTTAAAAAAAAAAAAAAAAAAAATAAGATAGAGAACAATCGAGAAAGACTTCTGACATCAACCTCTGGCCTACACACACACACATACACACACACACACACACACACACACACACACACACACACACACACACAAACACACGAGACAGAGACAGAGACGGAGAGAGAGAACAGAAAAAAAACCAGTTTTAAAAATTAGTGAGCCGGGCGGTGGTGGCGCACGCCTTTAATCCCAGCACTCGGGAGGCAGAGCCAGGCGGATCTCTGTGAGTTCGAGGCCAGCCTGGGCTACCAAGTGAGTTCCAGGAAAGGCGCAAAGCTACACAGAGAAACCCTGTCTTGAAAAACCAAAAAAAAAAAATAAAAATAAAAAAAAAAATAAAAAAATAAAAATTAGTGAGAACATCTAAAAGCATGGGCAGTCAGTTAATAGTACTGACAATGGTTCAGTATCTGTAGCAAATACACTATGCTATAGTATGAAACTGGCATGTGGAAATTATTGGTACTATGCTAGTTTTCTGTAAACCTACAGTTATTCTAAAAGTCTCATCTAGAAGATCAGCCTCCAGGGCTCGGCCCACTATGATTCTAGTCCCAACAGTGTGGTGTGGCGCAGGAACCTGTATTTCTTCTTTACTGCACTTTACTGCTTAGCTAGCAGAGAACATTTGAGGAAAGTGTTATTCGAGTTGGGTGTTAGTGACAAGAAAGGGCAAAAGACAGCTTCCCATGACCCTTTCCCACTGACCTCTTGTCTGAATGTCCTTATGCTCACCACTGTATTCTGACCACAGAGCTGGTGAGTCTGGATGGCCATAATCAATTCTAGTTCCACTTCCATTTGCTGCAAGGCATCATCTTTTTTGAGCAATGTGCTATGCAGCAGTAGATGACTATATATCCTCAACCCATAAAGCCAGGCTTGCATTTCCACTCTCGGAGTTGGTCACTCAGAGCAGAGCAGTGGAGTGCTCACTGCATAGCCATGCTCAGGTCACTGGGAACACCCACCAAAAAAGTGCATTTCCTCATTTACCAGCTACACATATTGGAAAAACATGTTCAAGCAGGAAATCAATTCGTAGATTACTAGGAAGGAAGAGGGGCAATTCTGGTTCCTGGGCTGCCCTGCCTACCCTCTCAAACGGCATCTCACCAGCTCCAAAATAAACTCCCTCCCTGCCTTTAATCTTTAGCTGAGATGTGGTCCCTTGCTGAAACCTTCTCTGTAGTGCTGGGATGGGGCCTTGAGACACAGGAGGTGAGGCAGGGCTCTTCTCTGTCCTCTTGCAAGTTGAGGTTAGAGCAGAGGTTCCTGTTCTTACATGGGCTGCAGCCAAGGTACCATTCTGCCTGCTGTCATTTCAGGTTGAGCAGCTGTATCCACATGTTCTTCTGGCTTCAGTCTAGCCACCCCTTCCATTATCATGGCCAGAGCATGCCTACCATCACCGCCTCCTCACCTGTGTGCCCATTCACAACTGCTACAAGTCCTCTCCTAAAATGAAGCTCTATGAGGAAGGGGCTTTTTCTTCTGTGTATGTGTTACCATCTATAGCCTGGGAACTGCTGGTGTATGCTGCTCAACAGAGCACAGCTACCTGCACCCACTTTCTCCCCTCTCTCTGCTCACCTCCTGGCCCCAGCTGTGGCCCTGAAGCTTTGGCAGAGCACACAGGCTAGAAAGTTGTAAAACAGCTGTTTAAGAACCCAATTTAATAAGATACAAGCAGACACATAAAAAACACACCTAACAATATACAGTCATTGCAAGACTAGGGATGGTGGGAATGCAGGGAGGCCCCACCCAGAGGAGGGCCCAGCTCACTGGATCTCAGGTGTCCTCACTGATTCTCTCTAACCAATGTCAGTCCCATGCCTACAGCTCAGATCTAAAAGCTACCTAGACCAAACCTTCTGCTTCCCAGGGTCCCTTGCTCCAAGTGAATGGGACTGCAAATAAGCAACTATTAACCAGGAAAGAATGGAGCCTCTGGTCACCTACATGACTTCAGAGCTACCTGTGACAGCTTCTGCCTGTTCGTGTCCAAATGCCAGCCAAGCTTGCTAGCAAAGCTGGGCATTTAGAGGACAGAGAGGGTAAGGGTGCCCCAAACACTTCTGAGAGACCCAGGGCACTGGCGCAGGGCTGGATCCTCCCTCCTTGCAAACCAGCTTCCAGCAAGGAGTCACCACTGCAGAGGGCCCATGTCAGCCCCTAGCTCCTCCTCTTCCTCCTCCTCTTCCTCCTTCAGTGGGTAAGGCTTCACAGGCCACTTGACCCTGACAGGTTCCACGTGCTCCTGGAGGCGGTGGCGCTTCATGTGGGCATTCCGACTCTTGATCTTGTCGAACACTCTGTGGAGTCACAGGATGTGAGACAGAGCCAGAGGAGCTTGGGAGGTGAGGCAACCAAGAGGGTGGTAGTCCAGAGGGAAGGCTGGTACCTCTCACACTCTCTGCAAGGGAACACGCCTTGGCTCTCCACACTCCCTGGAGGCTCAGGGGTACGCTTCGGGGCTGCACTTGGGCTGGAATGAAGGATAGACTCCCTCCTGTAACTCTTGGTCTTTATCTTTAACTCAGGAGTTGGGCGGTGGGTGGGTCTCTCCCGAGGGCTGCAAGTGACCTGCAGAAGGGGTAAAGATGACTTAAGACACTAGTGTGGCAACATCCTCTGCAGGGAGACCTTCCCTTGGGAGCCTCTACCACCCTCTGGCTGAACCACAGATGCACCCAGGCCACTCCTTCATGCATCCTCTACCTTGTCTTCAGTCCTTTCTACCTCATCCAGCTCTCTCCTGCCCCTCTTCTCCAGCCCAGGAGCTCGGCCACAGTCAAACTTAACCATCTTTTTCCAGATGTAGTAGTATTCAACGCACTGTGCTACACTCTTAGTCTGGATCTGGTGGGAGAAGACATAGAAGCAGGCTGTGGGCAGTACCTGACATGTGAACTCCACCCTGGAAATCTCTTCCCTAACACCTCTGCCCATGGCTGGGCAGAGACAGGGATCTTGGTCCTTCTAGGTGGTGAAGGATCCAAAATGAAGCCACATAGTAGCCACCAGCACTAAGTCCGGCATGCTTCTTCCCTGTAGGAAGACACATAAAGACCCACAGGTGAGGAGGCTCACTGTGATGTTACAGCAGGCAACAGCCACACTTAGTGAGATTGTGACTAACATAGAATGCTCTTCCTCTGTGGTGAGCACACAGCCATCACAACTAAACAAAGCCTCAGAAGCCCTCCAGGGAAAGTGGCCACATGAGAAGGACAGCTCTGAGTGCTATGGAGTTGAGAGTACTCAGGCCCAGCCCCTTGCTCTTGTTAACATATGACTCCTGGGCTGAATGTGGTGGTGATGTCTTTAATCCTCTGGAGTCCAGGCAGGCTGGACTACATAGTAAGTTCCAGGCCAGCCAGACTATGTAGAGTGACCCTGTCTCAACAAACAAACATGACTTCTGGAGCCAGGTACAGTGAGTGATGTGGGACTGTAATCCCAGATCTCAGCAGGCTGAGCAGGAGGACTGAAGAGTCTGAGGCCAGCCTGGGCTACACAGTGATGCTTTATCTCAAGAAAGAACGAACCTCTGGGCGGGGGAGGGGTGAGGAACACTAACAAAACGGAGAGCTGGAGGTAGGACCTAGTGGTAGAGAGATTGCTTACTATGAAAGAGGATGTGGATTCCCTTCCCAGCACAAGAAGACAGGGAGGAGGTAGGAAGGAAGAGAAAGCTGAGAAAGCTAAGCTGCTCAGAAGGAAACTCTCAAGAAATTAACTGGTCAGTGAATGCCAGAACACACTTTCTCTACATGAATCTGAAACTGCTTGCGTGTTGTCGAAAACTAGGAGTCAAGGCAGCATGTCTTCTGCTTAGGAAACAGTACCAAATTAAAAAGAAAAGGAAGCTCACTTCTGCTCCTGAACAAGATAAAGCAACAGGAGCAAATTCACCTTCCAGCCAAAAAACAGTGAAAGAAGCAATGCTGGGAAGTGAACTCTGAGAGCAGACTTTGTACATGACACTCACAACATCTTTATTTGATAATTGCCCAAACTGGGAACACTCAAATGTCCATCAACTGATAAATAATTAGATACAACTGTGGTACAGCCATGCAGTAGACTATTATTTAGCAGCAGCAAGGATGAACTATTAATAAATTCAGTACAAAGGAACTTCAAAGTAAGTATGCTGAGTATAAGCAGCTAGATGAAGTGTGGAGCACATGCTGTCTGACTGCCCTAGTGATACAAAACACCAGAAAGTGCAAACTTTCTTACAGATCAGGCTGACCAGGGACATGGGGAGGGGCACAGTGGCATGTGTAATAGCTGCCAGGAAAGTAGGAGGTACTGGGCATCACAGAGAAGTTTACTGTCTTGTCTGTGGTGACAGTCCCATGGGTGCACACATATGTAAAACATACTCAGCCTTGTACCTTGTTTATGTGTAGTTTCATGTACACCATTTTTTTTAAGAACAGAAGAGAGAACTGGGCAGTGGTGGCACACATCTTTAATCTCAGCCCTCAGGAGGCAGAAGCAGGCAGGTCTTTGTGAGTTCTAGGCCAGCCTGGTCTACACAGTGAGTTCCAGGATAGCCAGAACTACACAGAGAAACCCTGTCTCAAAAAACCAAAACCAAAAAAAAAAAAAAAAAAACAAAAACAAAAAACCAACAACAACAACAAAAAACCAACAAAAAAAACCCCACCACCACCACCAAAAACAAACCCAGAAGAGAGCATTAGGTTGTATGTTCCTGTGTGTTTCCACACCTGCACACGTGATAAATCAGGACAGATAAAGGCAGCAAGTGCTGAGCTGGAGTGATCAGCACTTACTGACCAGAAGCAGGGCATCAGCAGGACATCTGAGGTAACAAGCTGCTTACAAGGTGCTAAGTGTGCTGTGGGCAGGTGAGGGGCAGTTGTGTGAGGCAGAGCTTGCTGCCCCAGCCCTCTGTCATCTTACCGTCTTGTGAATCAGGTAAAAGTCCTTCTTGTGGGCACAGAATGCCTTCTTGAAGAGCCTCTTCTCCATGGGGGTCCAGATGTCTGAACCTGCCAGGGGGCACAGCCAGGGAAGGGGAGGTTTTTCCTCAAGGGACCACAGTCTGACTGACATGTGGACCACGTTTTAGCACTGTCATTATGAGCATCGATAGTGTACTAATCTCAGACAGTCTTCCCAATCCCACAAAGCTGGAGTCTCACTATTCTCATGTTATATATGTGGGCAACTGACTGGGGCCTTGGTGGCCAAGGGTGGGTGGGCCCAAGCTGCCTGGCTTTGCTGTGCTCAGCTGCACAACCTGAGTCCACATCCCTTGCCCCGGTCAGGAACGCTAATCTTGCTGGGACGAACTCTGAGGGAACGATGCAACAGGGCTGGTGGGGTCTAGTGAACTTAAGGCAGAGGCTGCAGAGTACCTCTGGAAAGAACAGGCCCCTTGATAAAGTCAGGCAAACGCCCTGAAAAGAAGGCCGAGGGGCAGAGGTGGAGGTGGAGTTTCCTAGGCCTCAGTGTCCAACAGCCCTTTCTCCAGTTACCTGTGTAGCGATAGTCAGCTAGCGGGTGAGTCCGGGGCTTCTGGGGTCCTCTGAGTAACAGAGTCTCCAGGGCAACCTGGAAGGACAGCAAATGTGGGCCACTCACGGGGCATGGGAAGTGGGAACTGCCTCCATTCTTCTTTCATTGAAAAAACATGTCTCTAAAGTCATCTGGTTCAAGGCTACCTACAAGTGCTTGGTCCTTGGGCTGGTGGACAGTCTGTGGGCCCATAACCTCACTGAGCACCCCTGTGAATGCCATCTTTGCCTTCAAAATATGACTTTTTCCATGAAGGACACAGTAGGTGGGTTTGTGAGGCACATACTCTTGCCCCTCCAGAGCCTGCTGCCTAGAAGAGTGCCATCCCACCTAGCACTACATTTTATTCCCTCTTCTGCACTCCTTGCTAGGGTGCTTTTACCTTTCAGCAGTGCTGGGGATGGAGCCTGGGCCTCACATGAGAGTTACACCACTAGCCTTTGCCTTTCTGAGACAGAACCTCATACTGTAGCTCAGGCTGTTCCCAAACTTATTACCTCCTGCTTTAGCCTTCCAAGTGCTGGAAGTACAGGTGTGAGTGACTGCACTCTTCAGCCAATACACTTACACAAAAACTGTCTCTCTTATACCCTGTGAGGGTATGGACCACTCTAATCCTAGTAAGAGCCAGACATGGACTTTCTAGGGTCTGGTACAAAATGAAAATGAGGATTTCCACTGGGTGGCACACACCTTTAATCCCAGCACTCTGAGTTCAAGGCCAAACTGGTCTACAGAGCAAGTTCCAGGACAGCCAAAGCTACACAGAGAAACCGTGTCTTGAAAAACCATAAAAACAAAACAGGATTTCCACTCAGAAAGTCTGAAGAATCCCCAGATGAGGACAATGAAATATTAAATCAAAGACAGAGCCCTGACATGATTGACCTCCAGTGGGTGTTCAATATACATGTGCCAGGTACTGCCCCTCAGCTTGGCAGAAAGCATGGCCCAGGATTGAATCTCAGGTCTTGAACACTGGTCCTCTTGCACTGCCCCAGAATCCCTTCTCTTGGAGCAGTGGCTCTCAACCTTCCTAATGTTTTGACCCTTTAATACAGTTCCTCCTGTGGTGACCCTCAACCATAAAATTATTTTTGCTGCTACTTCATTTTGCTACTGTTATGAATTGTAATGTAAATATCCATGTTTTCCGATGGTCTTAGGTGACTCCTGTGAAAGGGTTGTTTGAAAACCCCCCCCACACACAAAGGGGGTCTTGACCCACAGGTTGAGAATCACTGTCCTGGAGACTTCACTAATTAACAAATCCTGTAACTGAGCGGCTTTCACTCCCCCCCTCTGCTATGCCAGCCTCAAAGGACTGAAAACATGGACCCTCACCTTCCGTCAGACAGGTAATCCAAGGCCCAGAATGCCCAGCCCTAGGAGTGCAGGATGCCGAGGGTCTCACCTGAACACTGCCCTGGGCTTCATGCAGGCAGTGGAGGGCAAGCTCTAGGTTGGTGCCCCCTCCTGGCATTACACTGGAGCATGCCACATTGCAGAGCTCTATCACTGTGGTCCCAGCAAAGCCCAAGAGCATTAGGAAGAAGAAATCGAGTCAGGCCATGCAAGGGAGGTAGCCTTCCCCTTAGCACAGGGGCTCCTGGTCAACTCCCCTTTCCTTATATCCCCAGAGAGGGCAGGCTAAGTAAATGGAACAAGGAGGAACAATAGGAATTCAGGCCTGGTACTTGCACTGGCAAGTGAAAGGTGGGGCAGGGCAATGCAATGTGGAAGAGAGATGCTGGGCTCAGGCACAATTCCTGGAGTTGGGTGGGAAAGGAGGGGTCTTGGGATCTGACCCAAAGCCTCAGCCACCTCTGTCCTGGGTCTCTGGGTTGGTCATCACATCTCCCCATGGCTTCCAGACCAGAGAAGCTACATTCTCATCCACTCTGGCCAGCGGCCTCTCCTGCAGTTCTGGGATCTCCGCCTGAAATCTGCTTCCTACGTTGATGTGTCTGAAATGAGGCCACATATACACATGGGGATTCAAAGGTGACTAAGCCAGGAAACAGCAGAGAGGTACTATGTTCCCTGCTCACAGTCACAGTCTGCTCCATGGCAGCTTACTGCCATCTCTCAGACATGGTGGCTGCTCATTACTTTCATCACCCAACTGACACAGGCATTTCAGAACACTCTTCCTATCTTCTTCATTTCTGATTTCTGATTTCTGGCCTTGGGTGCCTCTCCTGGGGTCCAGGACAAGGAGCTACTTGCTGACACTGGCCACCTGTATCCAGCCACATCCCATAAATGCTCTATCCTCCTACACTATGCTGTCACCACTTCTGTCTAGAAGCCCAGGTCCACCCAAGAAATTCTGCCCCCACCCCAAGCTCATCTGTGTGAGTTCAGACAGAAGTAACACAATGGGAACTTTTGACCTACTCCTAGAGAAGACCACAGCTTCTCCAGAGAGTATCTGCATCTGGCCTACCCTCCCTGGGAAGACAAGCCTGGAAAAGGAGACTTTGGAGCCCAAGCTGATGAAAGCCCCCTCACTAGAAGGATTTGTGCACAAAGTGTCCCAACTCACGGTTCAATGCTGATTTTGGTGTCATCCTTCACCACACAGATGCCAAAGGAGCCGTCCATTTGGTCTAGAAAACACACAGAGAAGAGCCTCAACAAGACTGACCCGATAGGACCCTCAGGATCATCTACCTGCCTTTGTGGACATAGAAGAAAACAAAGCTGTATGGCTCCGAGGAGGGGAAAGATTTCTGAAAAAAGCAGAGAAAGAAACTCAGTAATTTAAAACAAAACAAAACGAAAACTATTTTCCTGGCATGATGGTGAGTTCCAGGCCAGCCTGGTCTACATAGTGAGTTTCAGGCCAGCCAGGACTACACAGACACTGTCTTGGGAAAAACATCCAACCAAACAACTGATGAGGCTGCTAAGAGGGCTCAGCTGAGAAAATGTCACCGAGTCTAAAGAGCTCAGATCAATCTCTGGGGCTCACATGGTGGAGACAGAACTGACTGTTGCAGGTTGTATTCTCACCTCACATGTGTACCCACAGACAGACCAGACGGACGGACGGACGGACAGACAGACAGACACACAAATAAGTAAATGTAAAAA
This sequence comes from Peromyscus eremicus, assembly GCF_949786415.1. NCBI lineage: Eukaryota > Metazoa > Chordata > Mammalia > Rodentia > Cricetidae > Peromyscus > Peromyscus eremicus. Next base: position 174,172,040 of record NC_081416.1, read on the forward strand.
ACTGATAAAAAAAACCACACACAGTTATTAAACAAGGAAGTTAACCTGCTAGTGAGATTGCTCAGGGGTAAAGACACTTGCCCTAGACCTGACAACTTTGATTCAATTCCCAGGACCCATATAATGGAAGGAGAGAACTGACTCTCACAAGTTGCCTTTTGACCTCCACATGTGGCACCCATGAACATATGCTCAACACATAGAATCAATCAATAAATGTAAGATTTAAAAATTAAAAGGGGGGCTGGAGAGATGGCTTAATGGTTAAGAGCTCTTCCAAAGGACCTGGGTTCAATTCCCAGCACCCACATGGCAACTCATAGCTGTCTGTGGCTCCAGTTCCAGGGTATCCAATGACCTCGCATGGACACACTGCAGGCAAAGCACCAATGCACATAAAATAAATAAATAAATCTTTTTTAAAATTAAAAAAAAAAACGACTTCCTCTTGATAAGATTGAGAGTCCATCACTCCTAAGCAAGCTTGACTTTCTTCCCCATATGCTCCTAGCTTGAGTAACTAAAGCTCATTCCCAAAGACTCCACATGAAGAGGAGGCTACCTCACAACACACAGCTCATAGGCTTAAGAAATTGCAGAAGGGCCTGTTAGATGGTTCAGTGGGTGAAGGTGTTTGCTGCCAAGCCTGATGACCTGAGTTTGATCCCTAGGACCTATGTGGTAGAGGAGGAGAACTGACTCCTACAGGTTGTTCTCCGACCTCCACATGTGCTCCACACAAATAGATGTAATTTGAGAAAATGAATTTTAAAAACTGTACAGTTTTAAAAAGCAAGGAAACTAAAATGATGAATTCCCATCAGGGAATAACTTTAAGAGGTGGAAATTCTGGAGTTAAAAAGTACAATGACCAAAGTTAAACTCAACAGGTTTGACTGAGTTGGTAGAAAGAAATGGTCAACAAACCTGGAGGTGAATGAATAAAGAACCTGAAGAGGGAAAAGAATGGGGAAGGGTGGACACCACTAAACACTGAAACCACATGCAATGGATGCACCAGGCAGAGAAGAGCAGGAAATGGAAACATATTTAAAGAGAAAATGGTAGAAGGTCCCCTGGATTTGGTGAGAAACAATATGCACATCCAAGAAGCACAGCGATTCTAAATAGGACAAACACAGAGGCAAAGGTTCAGACTTCAAAAGCAAAATGAGAAAAACAAAACCACCTCACCCTACGCAAGGGAACTTCAGTAAAACTTACAGTTGACTTCTCGTGAAACTGGTGGTCAGAAGGTAGGGGCACATATGCTGAAAATAAATGTCAAACAAGTCTTATGCCAGAAAGTTAACCTTAAAAAGTAAAATGAGCCGGGCACTGGTGGTGAAAGCCTTTAATTCCAGCACTTGGGAGGCAGAGGCAGGTGGATCTCTGTGAGTTGGAGGCCATCCTGGTCTACAAAGCAAGATCCAGGACAGGTACCAAAACTACACAGAGAAACCCTGTCTCAAAAAAAAAAAACACAAAAAAAAGTAAGATGAAAAAGATTCCCAGATTTAAGGAAAATTGAGAAAAATCTGTTGCTACCAATCTTGGCTTCTGAGAAATATTACAGGGGGGATATTCTTCACCCTTAGGAGAAAGACTGAGACATCCTACAGCCCAGATGGAATCTGAACATGATGGAGTGAGGGAAGCCAAGCATAAGGAACCACATACTGTGACTCCATGTGTTTGAAACCTTTTAAGCAGCCAACACTACAGAGAAAGAAAGTGGATGAGCTCAGCTCAAACCTGGGCAAGAGGATGGGAAAGGAGTGGTGGCAGAGAATGGAGTTTCTTTCTTACGTGAGAAAAACACCTAAAAAGCAAGTATACGATGATGGTCCTGTATCATTACTAAGAACCACTGAGCCATTATGCAGTTTAAAATGATAAGTTGTGGGGCTGCAGTGATGGCTCAGTAGTTAAGAGCACAGATTGCTCTTGCAGAGGGCCTGAGTTCAGTTCCCAGCACTCACATAAAGTAGCTCACACCCACCTGTAACTGTAGCCCCAGGGGGTCCAAAACTCCTATCTAAACTATACAGGCATCTCCCCTCACATGTGCATATAATACCCTGAAACACACACACACACACACACACACACACACACACACACACATCCACATAATTAAAAAAATTAAGCTAGGCATGGTAGTGCATACTCTTGATCCCAGCTCTCAGGAGGCAGGAGCAGGCAGGTCTCTTCAAAGGTAAGGCCAGCCTGCTCTACACAGTGAGCTCCATGCTAGCCAAGACTACACAATGAGACTTTTTTCTCAAAATAAACAAGGATAAATTGTAGAATATGAGAATTGTGTGCCTTAAAGCTACGATACCTTTAAAAAGAGATTGTAAAGAGTGCTCAGGCAGTGGTGTGGTTCCACCCTCTTAAAGTGAAGTGCTGGCAGAGATGATTACTCAGGTAATTATAAAAGGCAGTGTAATTGTTGCAGTTTATGTTCTTTTTCTAATTAATTTAACGATCAGCCACATAAGGCAATGTTTATTATGGGCCTATAACATTTAGAAATATATGTTACAGTAACAGTACAAAGGAGCACAACTGTGCTTCTGTGGAGACGGTCCAGTCAGTGAGAAGACCTCAGCTCAATTCCCAGAACACCTATAGAAAAACAACAGAACATGAAACAAAACAAAACAAAACAAAAAGCCCTGTGTGTCATGGTGCATATTTGCAACCCCAATGGTGGAGAGGCAAATAGAGTCCCTGGGCCCACTGGCCGGCCACCCAGCCTACTCTGCTGGATGAGCTCTCGGCCAGTGAAAGATCCTTTCTCAAAAGAGCGAGCCATGACAGTCGCTGTTGTTGTCTAGCCTCCGCACACACACGTGCACCTGTATACACATTAGAGTGCATACACACATACAAAAGGAGAATAGCCCCTGATGGTAACGGGCTCACAGGAGTTACAGAAAGGACATGGGGTGGCAGCGAAGGGTAAAGCAAACGCTGCAGGCAGTGCTTGCTTTCTTCTACTCCCTTGGCTTCTTCATGTGACCAGATCTATAATATTGTGTGTAAGGTAGTGAGGACAACAGTGAAGAATGGGGTCTACTGACACATCTGCTTAGGAAACAGCTGAAGCAGGAAAAACCCATCAGATGGAGAGCACAGTGTCTCTGCTCTTCACCATTACTACACGAGCACAAAGCTGAATGGATTCTGCTAAGGAAAGATGTCTGCTGCGCAACACATGGCGGCATGTGCCTGCCACTCCACCACTTTGGAGACACAGGTAGGAGGATGGTGAGTCCCAGGCCAGGCTGGGCTGTATAGAGATCCTATCTCAAAAAAGCAACAAGCAAAGATACGTGTGACACACGCTCACAAAAATGAGACAGTGCCACAAGACCTAAATAAATGGGAAGATGGTCCATCACAGATAGAAAGGACTAAATTATTTAGGATGGTAATACTTCCTAACTTATCTACATATTAAACAGAATAACTATCAAAATCACCACTCATCCTAAAATTCTACAGCAATGCAATAGGCCTGTCGCAGCTAAAACAATGCTGGAAGACAGAACAACATGGGAGAACTCAAATACATCTATTTAAGAGCTTGCTACAAAACTACAGTGGTCAAAACACTGTGGTACTAGCATAAGAATAAGCATGCACACCAACAGAAAAGAACTAAGGAGCAAACCCATCCACTGTTGGTTAATGGGGGTATGTGTCTGTAAGTGCAAATGTATGCAGATAAGCATGCAAGTGTGTGTGTGTGTGTGTGTGTGTGTGTGTGTGTGTGTGTGTGTGTGTGTAGGCCAGGGGTAAATGTCACGTGTTGTTCCTCAGATAGTCCCCACCTTGATTTTTGAGACAAGATCTCTCAGTGGCCGAGAGCTCACTAGGCAGGCTGCACTGGCTGCCAGACAAACCGCAGGGAGGCACCTGTCTCCCTAGTGCTGGGATTACAAGTGCATGCCACTACACTCAGCGTTTCTTACATAGGCTCTGGGGACTGAGCCCAGTCTTTGTGCTTGTATAGCAAGTGCTTTATCAGCTGAGCCATCTCCCCAGCCTTGGTCACCTGATTTTAATAACGGTGCCTAAAACAATTCAATGGGAATGATCTTTTCAGCAAATGACTGAAGCAAGCGGAATCCATGCAAAATAATGAACTTAGATACTTACCTCATACAATATCAAAAAGCTAATTGGAAACTGACTAAAGATGTAAATTTAAAAGGCAAGATTAGGGGCTGGAGAGATGGCTCAGAGGCTAAGAGCACTGGCTGCTCTTCCAGCACCCACATGGCAGCTCACACCTGTTTGTAACTTCAGTTCCAGGGGATCTGACACTCTCACACAGACATACATACAGGCAAAACATCAATGCACATAAAAATAAAAACCATAAAAATAAAAATCAAAAATCACTTTAAAAATATTTTTAAAAAAGAGTCAAAATTAAACTCCTGAGGTGGGGCATTGTAAGACTGAGGCAGGAGGGGTGTAAACTCAAGGCCTGCCTGAGCTACAGAGAAAAGGAGAACGTCCCTTTATGAGCCCATGCTAGCCACCTTGTCACATAAAACACCCGGAACACAAACTGCCAAGGGGCTCCCAGCAAGATGCTTGGCACCAGTAGCTGTCAGGACAACACAAATCCAAACACAGCAAGAAGCACCTTTCACCTGACAGGATGGTTTGAAAGAAGCACAGTCTATAAGTGCAGGCAAGGAGCAGTGGTATCAGAACTCCCCTGGATTGTTGGTGGGAATCCAAAATGGGACAAATACTCTGACACATAGTTTGGCAGTTTAGAAGGTTAAATAGAATTTCCATGTGACCCAGCACTTCATTCTAGATATTTTACACAAAAGGAATTAGCACATAGACTCCCCACAGGAAATTGTTCACAAATGTTCTTACAGCATTATTTACAATAGCCAGAAGGAAAATAATACCCATACTCATCAACTGATGATAAAAGAAAAAAGTGTGGTCTTGCCATCCAGTAGATTATTACTCACCAAGAAAAAGAAAGCTCTAACATATGCTACCACCTGGTAAACCCTGAAAACATCAAACTAAGTAAAATGAGTGAAACATAAAAGGCTGCAAGTGTATGATGTCATTTATATGAAATACCTAGCATAAGCAAGTCTGTAGGGACAGGAAGTAGATGAGGGGCTTCCTGAGGCTAGAAGGTGCATAGGACTGTAGGGATGACAGCTGGGAGGGTGGTAGAGCTGCCAGGAGCACAGGTTTCTGGGGTGGTAAAGCCCTCTAAAGAGAGCATGCAGGGAGGCTCAGAGCCCTGAGAGCAGCCTCAAATCACAAGCTTGAAATGGCCGATCTGCATGGCAGGCATGCACAGTATGTGCCTCTGTCTCCATACAGTGGTTATGAAAACAAACAGAGGGATGATTGAGCTAAATGGCATCTATGTGTTCTTTCTGACTGTTTGAAAAAAAAATCTAGAAGGTTCTTATCCAAGAATGGTCTTGGTATGTTTCTGAATAGCACGGAGTCCCCCAGAGCAGGCACATACAAGGTTGGAAAGAACGGCTGGACCAGATACCACAAGATGATGTGATTATGGGCCATAGGAGATGCAACCTAGCCTGGATCAGAGTCATGCTCTGGCCTCACTCACCAAACACAGGGCTGATGAGATGGGGCCCAGCCCGGGACGTGGAGCAGAGGGTGTTGAAGTACAGGCCAGAGCCCTCCCGGATGGGGCTGAGCATGGGTGGTGGTGTGTAAGGAGAGCATTGAAACAAGCCCTTCAGGAGGTGGTCCACCAGGAACACAGGAGAGCGTAGGCAGCTCTGGTGGCACCCTCCTGGGCCTGGCTCCCCAAGGGCAGAGGGTGCAGGAGGGGCAAACAGGGCCTTGGGCTGGGGCCGCTTCTTCCGCTTTCTGTTCTGGTTGTTCTCCTTGCTGTCTCTCTCTTCCCCATCTTTCTCTTGTCCCTGAAGAGGAGAGGACAGAACCACAGGTGTCACCTGAGGCCACCTGCTGTACAAACTCAGTCTTCAGCTTGTTCAGGGATAGGAAAATGGAGCTGGTCATGGTGACAGAGGGAAGCAGGATACTTATGCCTGCCATGGCCATATCCAGGCCTTAGCATAGAGGCTGAGCAGAACTTTCTGCTCACAGCCCAACCCCACCTGAGCCAGAGCTGACCAACATACTGAATATGGTGAAATCCTGAGGCCCAGAGCCTCCTCACACACTCACACAGCGATGTATAGGGGCAGTGCAGTGGTTCAAATGACAAGCATTCCAAGAGTGAGGGCCAGATACAGGGTGCATTGTTGGTACATGCCTTTAATCTCAGCACACAGGAGGCAAGTGGATCTCTGTGAGTTCAAGGCTAGCCTGGTCTACATAGCAAGCTCGAGGTAAGCCAAGGCTATATAGAGATCCTGTCTCAACAAAACAAAACATATATATAAAAGGAAAAAAAGAATGGGAGCCAGAGACATAGTATTATGGTGTGACAAAATAAAAATGTATTTTCACAGATGCCAGTGGCTCTTATGAGCCAACAGTAGCCTAGCAGTGACACAGGAACTTCAGTCCAGGGTCCAACAGTAAAGAGATGAGCTTCAGAGACCCATCACAATGACCCCTCACATCTTCCATTGCTCCTTCCTCCCTGCCAGCCTTCCTGCCTGGCCCCTCAGCCTTCCTCGGTTCCTTCTTCCCCCATATCCCAGCCCTGCAAACTCTGGGCCAGTGCTAGCTGGGGTCAGGGCCTGGGCTGACAAGGTCATTGCTGTTGCCAGCACTCAAATCGTTAGGCTTGACATGGGCTCTGCTAGTGTTAACTGTGAGTGCAAACCGAGCCTTCTAGAGTAAGGACTTCTGAGTGCTTCTGGTTTGGGGTTTTCCCAGGACTTCCACAGCAGGTGAGAAACACCACCTGGAGAAGCACCCACCTAGGCCATGTTCTCCAGCTGTGGCTATGCTGACCAAGGACATTTTGGCTTCCGGGGGACCCCATCCCCATCAGGCCTCAGTGCAAAACTGTGCCAATACCTGAGCATGGAGAGTTGGCAGCTTTAAAAGAAAGAGCAGCCACGGAGAAGAAACTGCCCCTGATGATATAGAAAGGCCAGGAGGCTGGTGCAAGGGCCTGCACAGATGGTCCTGGCACTCATGTCACCCCCATCATCCCTGCCAGAATGCTGCCTTGAACCTGGATGGATGACACTGTCCTTTCATCCATTCCCCAAAGCCTGTCCAACCCTGTACCACAGAAGTCCTTCACCTGCTGCTCCTGCTTTCCCCGAGGAGATGGCCACTGGTCACTGTGGAAACACATGTGGCTGCTCAGCCCTTTCTCGGTATAAAACATCTGGCTGCAATTCTTGCACACAAAAGTGCTCTTTGACTCCATCCAGTCTGTGGGACCCCCATTTGGCTGATGGCTGTGGGTAGAAAAGGCAGGGGGCAAGAATGGAAGCATGAGACTCTACCACTGACTGCTGCTGCTGTTGTTGTTTTTGCTGTTTGTTTGTTTATTTATGTAACCCCAATCCACTGACAACTCTTACTAAACAATGAAAATGGAAGACCATATTCAACTTTCCAAGGGCTAAAGTGCCCTCTGCAGGGCTGGAGGCATCTGGCTCCTTCACCCAAGACAGTGCAGAGAAGCCGGAGGACTTGCCAGGGGCAGTGCCCTCCCTGGTGGGGCATGGGCTTCTGAACTTACCAACCGCCTGTCAAGCTCTCTTCCTTCACTGGATGGGGGAGCCTGTAGATGTTTCCACCCTGGAGATGAGAGGATATCTGAGCCAGCAGAGCCCAGACAAGGGAATAAGAAATACGGCATTGGGGAAACCTGCATGATGGTGATTGGGCAATGGTGTCTCAGGCTTGACACCAAAGCAAAGCAGAAAACCCATCAGACACACACCGGATTCACTGAAACTGAAAGCTTCAACCCCACAAATATTCACACATACGATAAAAAGACACCCCACACAAAGGGAGAAAGCACTTTATACATATACATATATATCTTTGCAAGTTAGTAAGATAACAGTTCCCAAGTGGCCTATAAGCACATGGGAGGATGCAAACTTCAGCAGCACCAGGGCACAACAGTGGCAACACAAGCAGACACCACTGTACATCCAGAGTTACTATGACAGCAAAGAGCATGGAGAAACCAGGACACTTGTGCACGGCAGAGGTGCTGGAAAACAGTGCTGCTCTTTAGAAAGCAGTCTGGCTACTCTTTAAACACTGAGCAGAGATTCTAGGATCTGGTGATTCCAGGCCTAGGGTCTAGCCAAGAGAAACGAGAACATGCACCCACACAAAAGCTGCACACAGCCTTCCCAGCAGCTCACTCACAAGAGTCAAAGAGTGAAACAGTCCACTGATGCTCAGCCAGAAAAGGAATGGAGTAGGGTAGTAAGATGGCTCAGGGGGTAGAGGCACTTGCTGCCAAGTCTGATGATCTGAGTTTGATCTTTGCAACCCACATGGTAGAAGGAGAAAACCAGCTCCTACAAGCTGTCCTCTGATTTCCACATGAGCTCTGTGGCATGCTCATGATCATACACACACACACACACACTGTGCCAAGTGTGGCGGCACAGGTCTTTAATCCCAGCACTTGGGAGGCAGAGGCAGACTGATCTCTGTGAATTCAAGGCCAGCCTGGACTACATAGCAAGTCGCAGGCCAGCTAATGCTACATAGTGATACCCTTTCTCTAAATAAGTAAGTGTAAAAATTGTTTTTAATTTCTAAAAAAAATTATGAAGTACTGACAGATGCTGCCACATGGATGGACCTTGATCATGTAATGTAAGCAGACAGTGCTAGACACAAACTACCACACAATGTGTGACTCTGACATGAAATTCCCATAGCAGTTAGGCCACAGAGACAGGTCTGTGGGTGGAAGGATAACGGTAGAGGGACCAAAAGACTGGCGTGATAACTAAGGGATGCAGGGTATCTTCTGGTAGTGATGAAATGTTCTGGCCAACAGTAATAGTTGTGCCAGAACCTGCAACTATACCAAAATCTGCTAAAGCACAAAATTTGAAAGGATTCATTATACAACATTTGGCCAACAAAAATGTAAATGTTTACAAAATAGTAGCTGTGAGATGGTGGGAACGATGCTGCTCTCACAAGAGGAGTGGCTAAGTGCCACTGCATACTACACAAAGGACCCAGGTTCTGTGCATGCGTGTGGAATGCACAGCCATCACATGCAGTTAACAGTTAAGGGAGGAGGCCTGTACCTTGATCTCCTCTCAAGAGTTGAAGGAGGCAAATCTAGGAAGAAGTAGGAGGCAAAGGAAGGCAGGGAAGAGAGCTTAGTGAACAACAGTGATCAGTGCTTTTCCTGGTAAATCACGTCTGAGGACTCACTGCAATGGGGGAAGTGCCTGCACAGTTAACCAATGCTATACATCCAAGGACATACACACACCCTGCCACAGCATAGGGTGATAGAGGGGTACAAATACCTGGATTCTGTTGAAGATTGTCAGCTTAGACTTCATGTCCCGGGGGGGATCTGCCAGAGGCCCAGCCGATGAAAAGGAGGCCATGGCCACCTGGCTGGGAGAAGCTGCACAGCACACATCCATCTTTACTTTTTCCTTCCGGAAACCAGAGAATCTCTGGGCCCTGGGGTGGCCTGAGAAGAGCCTGTAGCCTCCGCCTCGTGGGCAGGCTGGGCCCTTCTCACCTCTCATGGCCCCCGGAGCCAGGGCATTCTCACCTTGCCCCTGTTTCCCAACCAGTTGGGTTCCAGCTGGCTCATCTCCACCTAACTGGGACTGCCGTGAGCCTGCACTGGGGAGAATGTCCCCCAGGTCCAAGGTCCCTTTGGCCAGAGAAGAGCTGTCTGGATTCCGTGATGGGTGCAGAGCTGGCCCTGTGAGGGACGGTGGTGCAGAGGCCACTTTGGGTCCTCCTTTTGTGTCTCGCCTCGGGCCACCAGGAGATGCTTCTCTGGACACTGCAGGCATGGTTTTCCTCCTGCGGACTGGGGATCCCTCTGGCTCTGAGTGTCCAGGGCCTATCTGGAAGGAGTCCACAGCAGGTACTGGTGGCAGGGCCTGTGGTGGCCATGGCCCCTGCAATGGCTTCAGGGCTGACTGCTTGCCCTCCGGCCCTGGTCTCTGGGCTGAGGCTGTAGCCACCTGGGTGTGGGAGAAGATCCGCTGGGACTTGGCAATCATTTGGAGCACCTGCATCTGCTCGTGGCTCACCAGAGACTCCTGTGACTTCATGAACAGCTGCCGGAAGAGGGGCGTGGCATCTGAGGGGAGCCCACCTGGGTTCTGTGTATCTTGGAGCCCAAGCTCTGGGGGGCTCTGCCATGGGAATGGCTCACAGTCGGGTTTGCTCTTCTTGGGAGCCCAGCCATCATCTTCCCCGGCTGTCTGTCGGACGTCACTGGAGGTCTCACCAGGTGCCTTCAGGAGTGCAGGAGGAAATGGCAGCAGGTCCTCCTGGCTGGTGCCCAGGCTGGGTGAAGGCTCCACTGTGGTGGGGATGCTGCTGGGCCCAGGGCCCCCCTCAGAGCCCTCCCGGGATGGCACTGCAGGGGCCTTGTGGACCATAAACACATTGCTGCTGCCTTTGTTCTTGGGACAGCCAGGCAGGTTCCGGAGCCATTGGAAGTTGTGGCTGGATGGCTGGGATCCTGAGGGAACAGAGTGGCCGCGGAAGAGAGGCAGGCAGGCAGGAAGGGAGCTGCCCTCCGGCCAGCCCTCCAGGGAGGATGGCCGTTGAAGCCGTGGAGACTCTGACTCCAGCTCTGACTCTGGTGGGTCAGGGGCACCATTCTCAGCCACCCTTGACTGGACAGCTGTGAACACTTCAGTGGCAGGTTCCTTCCGTGGGGGATGAGTTTCCTCAGGAACTTCAGAGCCCAGGGTTCCTGGGGCCACTGGGGTGCTGGCTGGTATACAGGATGATGACCCCAGTGAGGTGGGGCAGGCACAGGCCGAGCTCCTTGCCTCAGTGTCAGAAGGACCCACTGCTGGGCCAGGAGAGGGAATCTTCTGGTGGACAATGCTGCTTACAATACAGCGAAGGAGGTCTCGGTTGGGCAAGACAGAGCCAGGGGATCTAGCTTCTGGAGGTCCCAGGGACCTCAGGCCACTGGGTGGAGGCTGGTTGGCCACATCGTGGTTGTGGGTTGGGTCTCCATAGCCCTCCTCTTCTGGTGGGGCCTCCTTCAGGATGCATACTCCATGCTGGACCTCATAGTGGCGGCGCAGGGAGCGGTAGTCACAGTAGCTTTTGCTGCAGCCCTGCTCAATGCACACAAAGGGCTTGGTCTTCTGGTGGGTGAGCATGTGCCCGGTCCTGCAGTGAGACATGGAAGGGAGATCACTAGGCAAGCCCCACACCCCAATACAAGAACTGCTTGGGTCCCTTACTCTGTCTAACCAACTGCGAGAGACTCAATTCCCTGCCCTTACCACTAACAAACCCTGTGGGAAAAAATAAGTCCCACGAGAGCCAGATCAGGTTTCCCCAAAGAGGGATCCCAAGGGACAACAGTTCTCTAAAGGTGAACCCTGGGGACCCGGGCACGGCTGGGATGTGTTAAAGCATGCATTCACCCCCCCAAACACACACCCCACTCTACTCTTTGAAGGTTCAAAAGCATGTGGGGGGCATGTGGCGTGTTTAACCTTTACTTTCATATAGTTCCACCAGCATTCCTGAGAAGCAGAGCTCTGGAGAATACATTTGAGGAGATGCCAATCTGGAACTACCACAGGACTGTCTATGATGACAGTTTCCTGGAATCCCCCCCTACCCCACAACTCCAGCCAAGAAACCAACTTACCAATAGTCAATAAAACCTTCCTAGAGCCAAAAGACTAGTATGTCAATAATCAGTGCAAGTGTAAATGCATGTTAATGTGTGTTGTGTCCACTCCTGCCTATGTGGACTGTGACACAGCCAACAATGAGCCCTTACCCTCGGGATCCTGACAGTCTAGCTTTGAACAATCCCAGGGTTATATGGCTAGGACATTTTAATGATTACTGTCTTTCTACAAAGAATGTCGATGGTCTTGTGAGGAAAGGACTCAGAAGACCTAAGTACTAGTCCTAGGAGAAAGCTACCTGCTTTGCCTGAGGTGAGGACGGACCAGAGGGTGAAGAGAAAGCCCCTCCTCCGTCCACCCAGCACCCTAGCTAGGCTCTGTCCTCTCCCACTTTTGAGCCTCACAGCAACAAAACTTGTTATTCTTAAGGCATTAACTACAAGGGAGCTTGCTCTAAGCTCCTTTTTTTTTCCTTTCCTTTTTTTTTTTTCTGGTTTTTCGAGACAGAGTTTTTCTGTGTAGCTTTGTCTGTCCTAGAACTTGCTGTGTAGATCATCTCAAACTCACAGAGGTCTGCTTGCTTCTGCCTCCTGAGTGCTGAGACTAAAGGTGTGCGCCGCTGCCCTCACCACCACCACCACTGCCCTCACCACCACCACCGCTGCCCTCACCACCACCACCACTGCCCTCACCACCACCACCACTGCCCTCACCACCACCACCACTGCCCTCACCACCACCACCACTGCCCTCACCACCACCACCACTGCCCTCACCACCACCACCACCACTATGTGGTCACTCTAAGCTTTTATACAGACTTTTTTGGAAAATCCTCAGGGGTTGCAGACCCAGTGTCCTTAGACACCTGCCAGGGACTTGGGACATCTCTTTACCAAGTTAGCCAAACTCATTTGTATTGTTTTTTTCTCTCATGTAATCCAGGTAGACCTCAAACTTGCTATGTATGTAGTTGAGGTCAGTCTTGGACTCTTGCTCCTCCTGCCTCCACCTCCCCAGTGTGTCATCATGCCTGGTAATCAATCACATTTATAAACCACAAGAGTCATGTCTGCAAATAGAGGCAGAGATTTCCTCACTGGTATAAATTTGGGGGCTCAGTAAAGAGACCTGCCCCAGACAGTAGCAGTGTGAAGAGAGCAGAGTCCACACCAGAGGATAGGGAACACACATCTGGGTAGCACAGAGGTGGGAACTCAACAAAGGACAGGATGGGTGGATGAGAGAGAGCATAGAAGGACAGGTGCATGCCCCCTGCCCTTCTCCTGACCAGACTCTTGACATACAGGTGGTCCTGGCGCTTGAAGGCCTTGCTGCAGACTTTGCACACGTGTTTCCTCTCCTGGCTGTGTGTCAGGTAGTGCTTGCTCAGGGAACTGGCGCTGCTGAACACCTTCCCGCACAGGCTGCAGTCCAGGAGCGGGTTCTGAGGGGAACTGTGCTGCCGCTTGCCTTTCCTTGTACTCCCAGTGGCCCTGCCTCCTTCATCAGCCTCTTTAGGTACCTTGAGTGCTCCCAGCCCCAGGTCTAAACAAAGGGAGAAAGCACAGATTATGTCAAGCTAGGGTTTGGGAGTCCTAAAGCAATATAGAGCCTTAGCACGGAGCCCTGTCCAGGTTGCCTGAGACCCCTCCACGTCAGCGCTCTGCATGGGCAGAAGACAAGGCACAGCTGGAAGGGAACCAAGGTCCCGAACAGGCCATATCTATAGGACTGCACCTGGTCTTGGTGCAAGATGTGGAGGGCTGGGGATGGCACCAGGCTGAGCTTCTAGGGCAGCAGCATGACCAGCAGAGCTGGAAGCCGACCTGGTACTGATACTCACACAAGGTCTATCTGGAGCTACATTATCCAAACCCGAGAAAATAATGCAACTGTGCACTCACCCATTTAGCTCTGCTCTTGGGTTCTCAGCTTTTTACAAAAATCTACCTGCTTTTTCTAGTAAAATGTTAAAACAACCTTATATCTGACAAGAGAGCTTGGAGGTGAGTGCATTATTTGCTGTGTGTGTGTGTGTGTGTGTGTGTGTGTGTGTGTGTGTGTGTGTATGTCATACACTGGGGGTTGAACCAAGGGTCTGACATATGCTAGTGCTTGGCAAGTACTCTACAAGTGAGCTATACACCAGCCCTGTATTATGACCTATGAAACAGCATTCCAAACAAAAATTGTAGAAATACCCAAGAACATGGAAGAATGTTCATATTATACTACTAAATTTAAAAAAAAGAAAGAAGGAAGGAAGGAAGGAAAGGAAGAGAGAAAGGAAGGAAGAAAGAAAAAAATAGAGAAAACAGCTTATTTGAAAACAGAATTACCCCAGATGTGAAAACAGAAAAGTAAATTTAAGTGGAAACAGGTAGACTGGGGTTCACTGGCAGAGAGCTGGGCTGGTTTTACCCCCTCCTCATACGTGTCTCAATTTCCCACATTTTCTGTATCTCTTGGTAAAATGACAGCTGGCATTTTTATGAATTGTGTCTCCTGAGGAGCAGCTGAAGGAAATAGGGACATTCAGGTGGCAAAGGGAGGTGTCTTCAAGTACTGAAAAGGCCATCGTGTGGAGAAGGAGCAGACTGACTCTGTCCTGATCCAGGGGGCCAGAGAGAGGCTTGGGACAAGACTGAAGGGAGAAAAACCACTGTGGTGAGTAATCGAAGAACTCTAAAAGTATAGACAAGAAAACCCAGGCTCCCTAGGATACGGTCCTCAGCCTTGCTGGGTGCTTTGTGTGCATATCAGAGCAACTGTAAAACTAGAAAACAAACTCCATCAACACAAAACTGACAAGGACACCAGAGCCAGGCAGTTGGTGGCCAAACAGTCACCTGAGCTTTCTAGCAGTGTCATGAAGCTGAGAACTGTGAGCAGAATGTCAGCCAACTAATACAAAAGAAAATTCAGTATGTCAAAAGTTGTCCACAAGGGCTGGAGAGAGGGAGGCAGTTCACAATTGCTTGTAACTACAGCTCCAGGAGCTCCAATGCCCGGCTCTGTCACAGGCACCCACATACATGTGGAATATACACTCACAGACATTAACACATACACATAAATAAAATATTTTAAAGCTGTTCATAGAAACACTTTAACAGACTTTTAACAGTCCAACAAGACTGTGATCTGACAATAACAATCAATTCAATCTTACATAGGAATCCAAATACACCAAACTTTTTTTTTGAGTTTGGGTTTGGGTTTTTGAGACAAGGTTTCTCTGTGTAGCCCTAGTTGTCCTGGAACTCATCTGTAGACCAGGCTAGCCTCAAACTCATAGATCCACCTTCCTCTGCCTCCTGAGTGCTAGGATTAAAGGCGCGTGTGACTATCCCCCAGCACATTTTACTTTTCTAATTTACAACATTAATATAGCCAGAAGTTGTAGCTCCTGCCAGTGGTCATCAGCATTTGGGAAACTGAGACAGGAGGATTACTCAGTCTGAGGACAGCCTGGAGGACACAGTGAGACCTTGTCTCAAATAAACAAATAAAAATGAATGAAAGTTGGACATGCAGTATATGCCTGTAGTCCCACATACTCAGGAGACCAACGCAGGAAAATTGCTTGAGCCCAGGAAGTCAGAGCCAGCTTCATCAACAGCATAGTGAGACCCATGTCTCAAAAACAAAAAGGAAGAAAATGACATAAACATATTCACATATATGGACCTAAATTTAAGTTTCAAAAGCATGGAGTTGAAATTTAATTTTGAGGGGGCAGTATAACAGTTGAATATTAAGGAAGGCTAAACTAAGCGGAACCCTAAGAATAATTAGGGTTCCTGTACCCAGCAAAATGTACACATGCCCACCACTAGTGTTTTTCAGTAGTGCCATACCACAGCCCTGGGCCTGGTTAGTGCTGCAAACAGTCTTCCCATATGAACAAACTCTCATGATTCGAAGACTTCCTGCTCTGCCATCATTTCAACACAGACACAGGCCTGACACTGCTTCAATATTTGTTTTGTGGAGTGGGGCCTTCAGAATCTTTCATGGCCACAAGTTTTTGGAACACTTCCTCAGACACAATCCCAATAGATTACTATCTGTGTATACTGGCATTTATATGTGGACTTCCCTGATTATAAACTGCGATTATAAACTCCCAGGAGCTCTAGCCCAGTCAACCCATTGAAGCAACTTGCCAGGAACCAATAAAGATGGTCAAAACCAAACCAAACCAAACCAAAACCAAACAAAAGAATTCTCTTCTACAGGAGGCCAACAGAAAACTAAACTGAGACTTACCCAAGCTGTTTAATCATTTCCCTAATTCCCCCTTTGTTCTTCCATGGCTGAACAGAAAAGTTTGGAACTGAGTACATTGGAGATGAACTATTACTGACAGTATCCAGTATAGTTGAACAGACAGCTAGCTGGGCATGGTGCCACAACCTATAGTCCTGGCTCCTGGACAGACTGAGGCAAGAGGTCTGCTGGAGCCTCAGTGTTCCGAAAAGACTAAGCAGAAACAAATCAAGCACCTAATTCCTGTCTGGTACATTATGGTCTGTGGAAGGCTTTTGCAGCCTTGTCCTTTTTCACGTCTCACTATGGTTGTTTTGGGGCAGGGGGCATGAAAGGATTGGGGTCCCCTTACTTTACGGGGGAGGACATGAGGCCTGGAATAGTTAGACAAGCACAGAACTGAGTGGACAGGATCCTGGCCCATCCTGGAAAAATGAAAAGTGCTCTTGCGATACGGCAATGACAGGCAAGTCTCCTACAAACCTGATGCTCTGCCCACACACCCACTTCTCAGTCTTGTTCCCTAGGGTTAGTGTCCCCTTTCCGTCAGAAGTCAGGAACAATTCCAAAGTAGGCCAAAAGCCTCCTGTAGAAGTAGAGATTTTTGTTTCGTTTCCCTTTCTTTCCTTCCTTCCCTTTAGTTTAGGATGTTTGGTTTTGGAGACAGTGTCTTACTATGTAGCTCTGGCTGGCCTCACATTTGTAGTGTTTCTCCTGCATTTATCTTCTACATGCTGAGATTATGAGCAGCATCACCATGCCTAGTTAAGGAGGAAAATTTTCCTAGCCAATGCTAGCAGATTCGATCCCTGGCTGGCTGTAGGAACTGTGGGTGCTCTGTCCATGAAGAGCCTCACCTTGTAAGGAGGTCTGGGATTCGGAGTCTGCATATTCTTCCAACAGCTTCACAGAGTCGCTGTCCTTCCCTGAGTACAGGGACAGGGTGTCCAGATTGTCCTCCAGCACCTCGCTGGGCATATCCGATGTGGAGAGACTGGGATCAAGGTCCAAACCACTTAGGCCAGCATAGAGCAGGTCCCGTGTGCTGGGGCCCAAGTCCCGGTTGAGTGTGTCACTGCAGTTGAGCCCTTGACTCTCAGAGAAGGAAGGGAGGTGCCCTTCGGACGGAAGGGCTCCCTCCTCCCCAAGGCTGTATGGCTCCATAACTTTCCACTGCCAGGTCCTGGCCAGAGCCTGTCTCCAGACAAGCAAGGTCGTGTCCAGAGTCAAGAAGGGGGATCACTTGCTGGCAGCTAGCTCCTGAAAATGAACAAGGAGGAATCAGAATTAAGAGGTGGTAGGTGTGGTAGGCAGAGTGTAGGTTCTTGGCCATCTCACAGCTGTCCCACCCTGGGTGGGTCCTATGAGCCCCATTTCCTTAGCTGTCAACTGGACAGAAGAATAGCACATGGTGGACTGAAGAGTCCTCTTCTCCAGCTATAAACACAGGAGACCGCAGACAGACTTTAGTGTGTGTCCAGGCAGAAAAGACAAGGAAGGAAACCCCAAGTACCAGCAACAAGAAAACTCAAAGCTAGATGTGAAGGCACAAGTCAGCACACTGGGAAATTCAGGCCTGGGCTTAAGCTTGGGACTGCTTATCCATTTGTCCTGTGTGGCCAGGAGACCCATGAAATACCACCGCCCAAATAAAGACATGCTTTGTGTGTAAAACAGCCTGGACTGGCCAAGTCTAGTAGAAAAAAAAAGAGAATTAACATAGATTAAATGTTGAAGTTAGGCTGGGAATGTGGCTCAGTTAACAGAATGCTTGCCTAGCACACACAAAGTTCTAGGTTCCACCCCTAGCATCACATAAACCAGGCATGCCCATAATCCCAGCACTTGGGAGATGGAGGCAAGACATCCTTGGCTACATAGACAGTTTGAGGCCAGCCTGTGTTTCATGAGACACTGTCTCAGCTGTCCTCCTGCCCTGCTCCCCAAAAAAGGAATAAGAGAGGTTTCACTAACCACTTTCCAAAAATAAAAAAGGATTACAATGGAGTACTATGAAGAACTGTGTTTAGACAGTGCATCCACACAGTAGATCAGCTACAAGACACACCCATTACCTTAGTCATCCAACTCAGACACACAAAAATCAATGAGCAAATTCCTTGAAATAGACAAATTACCAAAAGTCACTGAGAAAGAAGAAAGTATGGGGGTTGGGAATTTAGCTCAGTGGTAGAGTGCTTGCCTAGCAAGCACAAGGTCCTGGGTTCAGTCCTCAGCTCCAAAAAAATGAATTAAAAAAAAAAAGAAGAAAGTATGTGAATGATCCTATAGCAAATAAAAAGGTTAGGGAATGTGCAGTGGTGTCCACCTATACTCCTAGCACTCTGGAGGCTGAGTGGGAAGAGCCCTTGAATCCAGGAGTTCAAGACTGGCCTAGGAAACACAAGTGAGTGGAGAAGAAAAGAGAACAGGGGAGATAGGAAGAGAGAGTAGAGAATGGGAGGGGAAGGACAGGTAAGAAGAGGAGGGGTAGAGAAAATAAAGGAGGAAGAAGGAAAAATATTGAATTACTAATTCAAATACTTCCCATCTATCCCATCATAGAAACACCAACAAAAAATTAACTTTATCAAAACTCTCAGTAACGGAGAAGGAAAAGGTAACCCACTGGATGGAGCACAGCTCTCGGGATACTCTAACTTACCCTAGCCCATCCCACTCCCTGGCTCAGCAGTCTTCTTGAAGAGGCGACTGTGTATCTGGTGTGGGTTCCTGGTGCTGGAAGGAACAGAGTAGAATTTGTTCTTAAAGAACCACAGCCTCCCATCTGACCTGTCCTGGCTCCATGAAAGCCCATAGCAAAGGCCTTCATCTTATTTTGCCCAATTTAGAAACTCCTCAGGGTGGAGATGGGCTGTGAGAGGACAGCTTCTGAAGCTTAGGGCAAAGAACTGACTTGCTAAAGCCAGAAAGAAAGCTGGGGTGACAGTGTACTACAGGATAAGAACTGAAAGCTTTCATCCTTAGGTTTCTCACAGTGCTGAACACAAACATATCACACCACCCAGCAGCTGCTCTTCCTGGAACTAGTCTCTGTAGCTCAAAGTGCATCACCACACACAAACATGCATACACATGTTCATGACAGTTCTAATCACAGATGTCAAACCTGGAAGCTACAAAGAGTCTTCCACAGGTGAATGGACAGTGCATCTTGAGAACAGAATGCTGCACATAGTGATGCATGCCTTTAATCTCAGCGCTCAGGAGGCAGAGGCAGGCAGATCTCTATGAATTTGAGGCCTGGTCCACCTAGCAAGTTCCAAGCCAGCCAGGGTGACACAGTGAGACCCTGTCTCAAAAACAAACAAACAAACAAACAAACAAATGGACAAAAAGCATTTTTGGAGATGGCTCAGCAGTTTAGAACACTGGCTGTTCTTCTAGATCAGTGGTTCTCAACCTTCCTCATGCTAGGACCCTTTAATACAGTTCCTCATGTTGTAGTGACTCCCAACCATAAAATTATTTTGTTGCCACTTCATAACTATAATTTTGCTACTGTTATAAACTGTAATGTAAATATTTGATATTCAACCCCCAACAGGGTCACAACCCACAGGTTAAGAACTGCTGTTAAAGAGGAACTGGGTTTGATTCTCAGTACCCACATGACAGCTCACAACCATCTACAACGCTAGTTTCAGGGGATCTGATGACCTCTTGTGACCTCCATGGGCACCAGGCATGCCCAGACATATGCAAGCGATTTACCCATACATGTAAAATAAAACAAATTTGGGGGAGTGCATAATAAGCTATCAAGCCACAAAGGCATGAAAGGACCTGAAATGCATGGATGATAAGAGCAAGCATAAAAAGGTCACATATTGTATGACTCTACCTATGTGGCATTCTGGAAGACAATGTTAAACAATGGTATCTGTCAAGGTTGAAAAAGGATTAGCAGGAAAACACGCAGAAGGTATTGGGGTGGGGGTAGAACTATTCTGTGTGGAGAGCTGTGGCAGTAATGGTGGAAACACCACACATTAGTCAGGAACCACAAGAATCACACCACATAAAGATAGGTGCTAGTGTAAACACGGACTTAGTCGTGCTTACCCCTGAAGCAGCTCTACATAATTCTGAGACTCCAGAAGGCCATACACTTACAGTAGGGTGAGCACATGCTCTGAAAAGACCTGGCAAGGCTCCAAGTGTCCCCTCTGTCCAAGCTTTGCTCTGCATAAGCAGGAAATGAAGGCTAAGGCAGAGCTCCTGTGTAGCGGCTGAAGGCTGCTTCATACTCTAACAGGATTAGCTACAAGCACCACTTGTTTTAGTTTGGTTATTGTTGGGTTATTTACTGAAATCTTTGCCACTACCTCACTATTAGAACTAACAGAACTGTTCAAGCATGAGGACCTGACTTCAACCCTAGCACCCACGTAAAAGGCCAGGTGTGGCAGTGCACACCTGTAATCATAGTGCTGGGTGTGGGGTTGGGAGGATCTGGGGCTTGCTGCTCTGCCAGTCTAACCAAACTGATAAGCTCCAAGTTCATGAAGACATCCTGCTTTAAAAACTAAGGTGAAGAAGGGCTAGGGATATGGCTTAGTGGATAAAGTGCTCACTGTACAAGCCTAAGAACCCGAGTGTAGATCCCCACAACCCACATAAAAAGCTGGGCTAGTGGCCTGCTTGTAATCCCAGTGCTCAGAGGCAGAGATGGGGAACCGCTGGGGCAACTGCTGACTAGACTAGCCCAATCAGCTAGCTCCAATTCAATGGCTCAAGTGAGAGGGCCCTGCCTCAGCAAATAAAATTCAGAGCGAGTGAGGAAGATAGTTAATGTCCACCTCTGGTCTCCACAGCACATACACATGCAAAAGTGACAGCACACATGTGCACTCACACACACGTACACACATACATCCACAAGATAGATAATACAGGTGATTTAAAAAAAAAAAAAAAAAAGGCCGGGCAGTGGTGGTGCATGCCTTTGATCCCAGCCCTCCGGAGGCAGAGGCAGGCAGATCTCTGTGAGTTCGAGGCCAACCTGGGCTACAGAGTGAGTTCCAGGAAAGGCGCAAAGCTACACAGAGAAACTCTGTCTCAAAAAACCAAAAAGAAAAGAAAAAAAGAAAAGAAAAAAAAAAAGGACCAGCAAGATGGCTCAGCAGGAAAGGTACTTGCTATCAAGCCTGAAAACCTGAGTTAAGTCTTCGGCACCCATGTGGTAAAAGGAGAGAATCAGCTCCCACAAACTGTCCTGTGACGTCCATACATGCACACATGCATGCATGCATACATACACACACACACACACACACACACACTAAATATAATAAAAAAAATTTAAGGTGAAGGGCGATTGAGAATGCCGTATGTCAACCTTGGGCCTCTACATGCACACACACTTGAACACATACACACATGTACACAGCACCATGTGGTTCAGGTGTGTACACAGCACCTTGTGGAAACTAAATGGGAGTTGAGATACCTCCGGATTCTCAGAGCTTTCTGGGTTTCTGAAAAGCAGAGTGAGAGTGCACCTATAAGCAAAAGGGATCTTTCCACCATTGCTGAGCAGCTTCTACAGAGCAGGGCTACCAGTGGTGGAGAAAAGGACCCAAGCCCTTCATCAACCAGTAAAAATGAGCTCATTAGTGAGCTCAATCACTGGGCAAGCTTTAGTGAAACATTTCACTATTAGGATAAGAACTTGTACCATATCAAGCTGGTGAAAGAATATGCTGGCTGTATTTTCAGGAGGGGAGGCTAAAATCTTTTTAGATTATAGATTAGCCTAGAGAAAAATGTCCGATGTAAATCAAACAGTGAAGGGGAAGATGAATAGGAATCTCACACAACTTAAGTAAAATATAGTTCTCTGAACAGATGAAGATAGGTTTCTTCTGTATCCCAGAATATAATCAATATTTATAAGTATAATTCAGCTATTATTTGGCTTTAAAGGGCTTATTGGGAAACGTTATCATTTTTAGTATTTTCTACAGAGAAAATATTTTCCACTTTCAAATAACCCTGGACTCTTGAATTATAACCTGTTTTTAATGTTCAAGCTATCTGTGTATTATTTCTCCTGCAGTTGTACATAAAATGTTTTACACTAAAAAATGACAAATACTATAGAACTGTATTACATGAAATATATAGAATATACAAATTCATAGAGACAGAAAGATTAGACATTATCTCAAGATGGAGAAGAAAGGAATATAGAGCAATGATTTCCTAAGTACAGAATTTCTGTTTTGTGTGATGGAAAAGCCCCACAAACAGACAGTAGTACCAGGACATAATATCATGAATGTAATAAATCAATACAATTAATGTAATTAGTGAATATTATAAATACAGTTATTGAATGAATACTGCGAATGTAATCAATGAATACCACAAATGTAATTAATATCATGAGTGCAATTAATGAATATCATGAGTGTAACTAGTATCTTGAACGTAATTCATGCCACTGAATTGTGAACTTAAAAATGGTTACAATTGCAAATATTATGTTCATTTAAAAAAGTAAGGTAGAATGTAATTACCATACATTATTTGTGTTAATGACATTGAAGACAGCGATGTTCTAAAATAGAAAGTGGTGATGGTGTCATGGGCCTATGAGGATGCTGGACTAAAGTCTATCAAATTGTGCAAACAGGCAAATTGTATACTATGTGAATTACTTGTCAATAAAGATTTTATAAAATGTAAAAAAAACAAAACAAAACAAAATGCCAGGCAGTGGTGGCGCACGCCTTTAATCCCAGCACTCAGGAGGCAGAGGTAGGCGGATCTTTGTGAGTTCAAGGCCAGCCTGGTCTACAGAGTGAGATCCAGGAAAGGCACAAAGCTACACAGAGAAACCGTCTCAAAAAAAAAAAAACAAATCACTCCTATTGAGGACTGGAGAGATGGCTCAGTGGTTAAGAGCACTGACTGCTCTTCCAGAGGACCCAGGTAAATTTCCAGCATCCACATGGCAGCTCACAACCATCTGTAATTCCAAGATCTGACACCCTTACACAGACATACATACATGCAAAACACCAAAGCCCATAAAAAATAAGGAAATAATTTAAAAAAGCATTCCTGTTTAGCACTTTCTCTGAGTCAGGTTTGGAACCAAGGGCTTTCTGAGCATTTAACTCACCACTTACAGCAATCCACAAGTAATTCTGTTATCACTTCTATGGAACAGTTCGAGGAATTAAAGGATTAACCCAGAGTCACTAGAGAATAGGTAGGAAAGCCAGACCAGAAAACTAGGTATATATTTTAGGTCTTGCATTCTTCTTTTTTTTTTTTTGGTCTTGGTTTTTTTGAGACAGGGTTTCTCTGTAGCTTTTGGAGCCTGTCTTGGAACTCATTCTGTAGATCAACCAGGTTGGCCTCAAAAACCCTGAGACCCACCTGCCTCTGCCTCCCTAGTTCTGGGATTAAAAGCATGCTCCACCACTGCCCCATTGCATTCTTAAAAACAAAACAAAAAACCAACCACCACAGTGCTCCAATTAAACTAGAAGGTGCAAAGCCAGACAGTAGCACATGACTGTAATGCCAGCACTTAGGAGGCTGAGGCAGAGGAATCACAGCAAGGTCAAGGTGGGTTTGGTCTGCACAGAGAATTCTAGGCCAAAAAGTAACACCAATAACCTCAGCAGACCTATAAGGTATCCAGGGTTGGGGCATGGGGCAGGATGACATTTGCTTTTCAACATATTCCTGAGTCCAGAACAATAAGCTTTCTCTGAACCTCAGGCATGGTAAAACCCAAGGCCCAGGCTCCACACTGGCCATTTGCAGGCAGTAGAGCACATCTGATTCATTCTGTCAAAAAATAAATCCAACAGGTATTTTAGCACATTCTAAACTTGGAATTTGAGGCTAGTCCTTGGGGGCAGGACTGGTAATCCCCTATGACTGTGTGGATCTATTCCCAGGGGCCCAAATACTCACTCAACGTTTTTTTTTAAATGAGTGGTCCTGGTGGTGGTATTGGGTATTGAATGGAGGGCCTTGTACATGCTAGACAAGTGCTTTATCACTGGCTACAGGTCCTGCCTTCTAAGAAATTTGAGACCTTGAACTTGCTATGTAGTGGAGGCTAGCCTGGAACTCCTAATCTTCCTGCCTCCACCTCCCAAGTGCCATGAATGAGGCAACCCATGTGGCTTCTAAGAATCTTGTAATTTTCTTTTTTACTCTGAAGACAATTTAAAAGAAAAAAGCCCAGGAATACGTGAATCACTGAATGAACCGTTAGAAAGAAGCACTATGGAGGCAGTCTGTTTTTGTTCTCTGCCAGAAAGCACTACTTTGACTGTTGTGGGCTAAAGAGAGGAAGATGCAGGTAGATTCAGCTAACTGAGGTCCAAGTGATATAATGACCTCTTCTGGCCTCCACAGGCACCAATACACACATGTGCACATACGTGAGACAGGGTTTCTCTGTGTATCCCTGGCTATTCTGGAACTCACTCTGTAGATCAGGTTGCCACAAACTCAGAGATCCACCTGCCTCTGCCTCCTGAGTTCTAGGATTAAAGGCGTACACCACCATTGCTCTGTCAAGATAAATCTTTTAAAAAATGAGAAAAGGGGTTAGAGAATTGAGATACCACAGGGTCTTGGCTAAAGCCAAAAAGGGCCAGCAAGACAGTCAGCAAGGGAACTCTTTCCAGGAACATTAAAGATGCAGTGAGATAGCCATCCTCTCGTTAAATTAATGTTTGCAATTTGATTAAACTGGCTGGGCTGCCGTGTTTGCATTTCATTTGCAAATTAATTTTAGCTTTATAGCTGCATAAGGGCTGTGAGCTTTAGAACCTTATGCCTTATTTATCATCATGGATGCCTTGTTGAATAGTTTAGGAGACAATTTAATTCAACACTGGGGATCCAAGCAACGCTATTATTTTTTCTTCTAAAAAGGCCCATCACAAGCCGAGGAGAGGGCTCAGTCGGTAAAGTGCTTGTTGTGCATGCATGACAGCCTGAGTCTGGATCCCTGAAATGAACATAAAATGATGGGCACAGTGGCATGTGCCTGTAACCCTGTGACTGACAGGGTCCCTAAATTTCATTAGCCAGCCAGTTCTGTGAGAGATACTGTCTCCAAAAATAAAGGCAGGGAACAATTGAAAAGAGACATATCTTGCCATATCATGCAACATAACACACACATTTATATTAAGAAATACAACACACACAAAAATAAAGGCCAATCAAGCCAAACATGGTGGTGGCTCATATCAGCCCTTGATAAGAGACAGTGCTCTTAAGAGAGCATAAAAGATTACTGTGAGCTTAAGGCTAACCATGGTGACACAGTAAGAATCTATCTCAAAATAAATAAACACATAATTATAATAAAATAAAGTTGAGCATGAGAGCAGATGTTTGCAATCCCAGCACTTAGGTAGAAGTATCAGGAGTTCAAGGCCAGCCTCAATTACTATATAGTAAGTATAGTAATATGAGGCAATATGAAACCTAGTCTCAAACCACATACTAATAAATGAATAAATAGGGCCTATTATAGACTATAGACCCATTTTCTCTGGCCTATACAATGTTTTTGCTTATTGGATTCATCAGCAACATTTTTTTAAATGAAGAGACTTTTATTTTCAGGCACAGTGGCACTTGCCTGTCATCCCAGTACTTGGGTGAAAAGGTCTTAAGAAGATCAAGGCTAGTCTGAGCAACATAGTGAGATTCTGTCTCAAAAATCAAGGGCTGGAGAGAGATCTCAGTGGTAAACCATTTGTATAAATGCTCAGCCCCTGTTCTATCACAGCACAATTAGAGAGGATTTCCTGTACATATACAGACTTCTATCATCTCTTTAAACTATTAGATTTAATATTTCCTGACAGTGAACAACAAAACAGAGCCAGAGATAACTATCATCTCTAGCCAGGGCTCATGGCCTCCTCTGCCCATAGTCTCTACTTGTCTCCCTGGCAGACCCTTGTAATAATCATCCTCATGATAACAGCATGGACATTATTGAGGTTTTACCACAAGCCAAGTACTGCTGAGATCACTCACATGCCATTTTTAGTTCCCTCGACCCCTCTCTGAGGCATGTGCTACATTATTAACCTTGTCATGGGTGACATAAAGAAAATCCAGATAAATAACTCATTCTAATTCAGTGTTAGAGTCCTGCCCTGAGCAGTCTGATCTGGAAGCCTTCACACTTAAGCACTCTGCTACGCTATTATCCCACACACGACATTAGACTCCTGCATTGCACTCTGTACCTACATTGTCAACTTGAATAATCAAGGAAGACCTCCTCTTCTGGCCATATGGTTTTAACCAGAGGACTGACTTGTTTCCCCTGAGCACTTATTTAAAGACTGGATTTTGTCTTGTGTAAAAGTGGCACATGACTATATTTCTAGCACATGGGAAACTAAAACAGAGAATTGAGAGTCTGAGGCCATTATGGACTGCATAGCAAAGCTCTGCCACAAGAAAAAAATGAGACACAGAGGAATCTGAAGGACACTCACAAAGAAAATCTCTGGCATTGAGTCAACTAAAGGAGGAAAGGAGACACAGAAGTTCCTTCCTTCCCACAAGCTGTCCTAGCAAAGAATGCAAGGAAGCACTGACATCTAGAGTAACAATCAGGGTATGGTGGCATACACCTCAGTTCCAGTCACTGGGATCAGGGTGGAGGCAGGACTACCAGGAGTTCAAGGTCATCCTCACGAGTACACAGTGAGTTCAAGCCTGGGACCCTGTTTCAAAAAAGGGGAAGACACAAAATAAAAATCTAGAGCAGCATTTTTTTCTTTCTTTTAAAAAATATATAATTAATTTTATGTTCATTGGCATTTTGCCTGCATGTATGTCTGTGTGAGGGTGTCAGAAGCTCTGGAACTGGAGTTACAGATAAGCGTGAGATGCCATGCGGGTGCTGGGAATTGAATCCCAGGCTTCTGGAAGAGCAGCCATTGCTCTTAACTGATGGGCCATCTCTCCATTTCACCAGCCCTTTCAACTTTTTTTTTCCAAAACAGGGTTTCTCTGTGTAGCCCTGATTGTCCTGAATCCATTTGTAGACCAGGCTGGCCTTGAACTCAGAGATCTGCCTGCTTCTGCCTCCCAAGTACTGGGACTAAAGGTGTGTGCCACCATGCCCAACTACATTTTTCCTAATAAGGTAAATGCAGGGTCTCCCAAGAATTTTTCAGGAAGTTCAGAGGTCAAAGCTGTTTTTATTCTCAGTGAAGATACATGACACAGTATCTCAGCTGAGTGCATGATGGCTATACATGACTATAGAAATATGTCAATAGAATCCTTTGTACTAAAATTTTCTATCATATAGTTTTTAATTAAGATGTCATATATATTCATAAGCAATGGCTTCATTGTTATTGTATTTTGCCATGAAGAACAGAATGTGGTGCCAGGCAGTGGTGGCACACGCCTTTAATCCCAGCACTCAGGAGGCAGAGGCAGGCGGATCTCTGTGTTTGAGGCCAGCCTGTGATACAGAGTGAGTTCCAGGAGAGGCACAAAGCTACACAGAAAAATCCTGTCTTGAAAAACAAAACAAAACAAAAAAAGAATAGAATGTGGTATTTAGTGTTGTTTTGAAACAGGGTCCTAGTGTGTAGCTCTGGCTGGCCTTGCACCCGCAGAGATCTGTCTACCTCTGCCTCTCTGATTGCTGGGATTAAAGGCAGCCACCACTATGCCCAGCCTGTTCTTATTTTTTTTGTAACAGGGTCTTACTGTTTCCCAAGCTGATTTCAGACTCAAACAATCTCTAGCCTCTAGTGACAGGAATTATAGGCCTGGCCCACTGTATTCACTCGGATTTTTTGGCCTTGATGTATTTCTTGTCCTGCATACTTCATACAAACAACAAAACTTTCAGCAAGTCACATTTGACCGTATTTAATACTAGCCTCCTGAGTGGCTGGGCTGCTCCACCAGGTCTAGCCACTATCTTAATTTTTCTTTGCTGGGGATCAAACTTAGTGCTTTGTGCATGGTACACGATTGCAAGACCATGGATTTGCAAATTTAAAGATTAATTCAGAAATGTTTGAGATAATATCTTCAACATATTTAATATCTCAGGAGGGTGAATGCAGATATCCAATGACTTAATTGAAATTCTAATAGAAAAATACTAGTCTACATATTTTACATAAAGACCCTCTGAGATCCTCAAGAATTAAAGGTTTTTGTTTTTCCTGAATCAGGATCCCACTGTGTAGCCCTGGCTGACCTAACTCTCAATTCTCTTCCCTTAGCCTTAGTTGGGGATTATTGGTATGTGCTACCTTACCCAACTAACAGGTTACTGAAGACCAAAAGTTTTTTTTTTTTTTCCAGAGCTGAGAACTGAACCCAGGGCCTTGCGCTTGCTAGGCAAGCGCTCTACCACTGAGCTAAATCCCCAACCCCAAAAGTTTAACATCTAATATTCTAAAGAGAAAAAGTCCTCTAAGTGTGTTTACTCTGGTGAGTGTATTTCCTACAGGAAAAAAAAATCTCTAGGTCTGGTGGTGTAGCTCAGTGGCAGACTGCTTGCTTAGCATGCTCAAGGTTCTGGGTTGGATTCCCAGCAAAACTAACAAAATTCGTAAGCCTAAAAGTTAAAATATGGCAGTAGTTAAATATATTTTCTTTCCTATTTATTTATTTATTTATTTATTTATTTATTTATTTATTTATATTATTTGTTGTTTTTTGATACAGGGACTCTCTACATAGTCCTGGCTGTTCTGGACCTCACTATGTAGATCAGGCTAGCCTTGAGCTCAGAGATCTGCCTGCCTCTGTCTCCAGTGCTGGAATTAAAGGTGTGCACCACCACAACCAACTCAAAAATATATTTTCTAAGGCTTCACATTGTCTTTCTTTTTTTCTTTTCTTTCTTCCTTTTTTTTTTAAACTGTTTTCTTGAGACAGGGTTATATGTATCCCATTTGTATGCTTCAAATTCATAGTAGAGAATGGCCTTAAACTTCTGATCCTTTGGCCTCCATCTCCCAAGTATTGGCAGGATAGGTGTGCACTACCACACTAGGTTTTATACAGTGCTGGGGATCACATCAGGGCCTCATCCACGCTAGGCAAATACTCTCACTACTGAGCTACATCTCCTGCCCTGCCATTAAAAATATTAGTATGTTTTGCCTGCATATATGTCTTCGTACCACATTCGTTCAGTGCCTAGGAAGGCCAGAAGAGGGCACTGGACCCTGGGACTGGGTTAACCGATGGTTATGAGCCATCATGTGAGTGCTAGTAATTGACTCCAGATTCTTTGGAAAAGCAGCCAGTATTCTTAAGCAATAAACCATCTCTCCAGTCCCTGCCCTGCCATTTGTAAACTATTAAGCTAGTTGTTAGCATTAGTTTTTGGGTTTTTTTTTTGAGACAGGGTTTCTCTGTGTAGCTTTGTGTCTTTCCTGGAACTCACTCTGTAGCCCAGGCTGGCCTTGAATTCACAGAGATCTGCTTGGCTCTGCCTCCCGAGATTAAAAGGGTGCACCACCACCACCACCACCCCCTTTGCATTAGAATTTAACTTTCACATAAAGACAGTTTATAAGCCTTATCTTAAAAAAAAAAAAAAGTTCTCTTCTTGCAAATCTGGCCCAGCATTTCTTTTTTAAAAATTTTATTTATGTATATAAGTGCTCTATTTGCATGAATGCTTGCATGACAGAAGGGGGCATCAGATTCTATTACAGATGGTTGTGAACCACCATGTGGTTGGTAAGAATTGAACTCAGGACCTCTAGAAGATCAGTCAATGCTCTTAACCACTGAGCCATCTCTCCAGTCCCCCTGGCCTGGCATTTCTGATTGGTTATCTGCACTAGCTGTCATCACTCAACGGAGAGAACACAATTTGGATTGTTATAATCCCTCCTACTATGATCCCTCACTTGCTTGTCCCTGTAGGGATCTGAGTTGCTACCCTGAACCAGCAGAAAAAGTAAAAGTTTTTTTCTTTTTCAATGAACATCAACAATGAAAACATACTTCAATCTAATAAAAGTCTGCCTCAGAAGAGGTCAACCGGCATGTGCCCCGAGATCTCTTTCAACGATTCCTTTATGCTTATACTTATCCTTCTGCTGATTTTGCCAGCAACGTGTATGGTCTTCATACCGGTGTAGAGATGCTCAGAAACGCTGGAAGAGTGATCCACACGACACAGCACGTGTCTTTGAACAGGTGCAAAAGAAGGAAACTCACCCCAAAAGCAAGTGAGTGATTCTCCAGGAAACAGGAGGGCCTGGCTTAGGCTCCACAGGAAAGGGGGTTCAGGTGGAATCGGACCTTCGCTATCTCCTCCTGGAAGGGTGAGGTGGTAATTTTTGAAAACTCATCCAATATCTTTTGCCCTGAAAACAGGTAGTGAAAAGGAAGGGACAGTCAGAACTTGGATCCCCAAACAAGCAGGGAAACAGGCATGAAATTGAGAAGAAAGACAAGTGAAGCAATACTAAGTTGAAGAGATAAAGATGGAGGAAACTACTTTCTTTTTTAAAAAACAAAAACAAAAACAAAACAAAACCTTATTTCTTCTCCACCCTCCCAGCCAGGTAAGAGGAACCTAGAGGCTTTTTTAGGGGAAAACAATCTAATTGTGGCAGAATTGATGATGAAAAGGATTTTTGTCGGGAAAGTAAGAAGGGAGGTTTGGAGAAGCGAACACATTAGATGAAAAACTGGAAGAAATGAGTTGGTTTCTTGTAATTGGGAAAGTATTCCAAAAGGGGGGGACTGTAGTCTCGATATTATTATTATTATCCTATTTTTTGCTGGAAATTGGGGAGATCTTGGCTGAAAAAAAATAGTATTTTTGCTAGAAAAAGCACAAGGAGAGGCATGATCAAGGAAGAGAGGAGAGTTTGTTGTTCCTGCTCCAAGATCTTCAAAAAGAGATACATCTGGGCCCCCCAAAACGGGACACCTGAGGAGGAAGGGGGCGGTCAGCAGAGGGGCCTGCGAATGCAAGGCCGCGGTGCAGAAGGCACAGAGGTCGGGTAGGGCCCGCGGCGCGAGCTGGGGCGCTGCGAGGGGGCAGTTGGGGGGCCTGCCAGGGGCCGGGTAGAAAATAAAGGTGGGTGCAGTGGCCTGGGGGCACCCCAAGAGTCTTCTCCAAGGAGGAAGGGGCTGCGGGGGTGCAGAAGGAGCGTGCGCGACGCGGAGCTGAGCGGCGTCCTGGGACCGGGGCCCCAGAGGCCTGAGCTTGGGGAGGAAGATGAAGCCAAGGAGAGGGTGAAGAGGGGTCGAGGTGAGAGGAAAGCGCGGGCAGGCAGGGCTAGGGAGAAAGGGGAAAGGGGCAAGGGCAGCAGCAACCGGGTTTTACCCGCCCCCGGGGGCTCGCGCGCCGGGCCTCGTGCCTCGTGCCTCGCGGGGCCTTCCCAGCGGCCGCCCGTCAGCCGCGAGGCGCCCGGACGACGCCCGGCGGCGCGCACGCGCAGCCCGGTCCCGGCCCCGGGCGCGTGCGCCTGCCACGGGGTACGCGCGCGCGCGCGCGTGCATGGCCCGGCGTCGTCGCGAGCGTGCCACGTGCGGCCCGGGCTCCTGACGCGTGCCTCTGGGCCGGACTCCCCGAGGCCTAGAGGCAGGGGGCGTGGCCTCTGCGGGGGCGGGACCGGCGGGGGTCATGTGACCCGCCGCCGGGCGGGAAAGGAGGCGGTTGGTCGCCATTTTGGGAGGCGGGCGGTTGGAAGGTGCGGGCGGGAAGGCAGAGCCCTGAAAGGGCTGCAGGGGGCGGGGCCAGACGGAGGAACTGAGTCCTCATCAGGCCATGCCTGTGTGCCCTGGACACCCTCTCGGATCCATCCCTGTTGGCAGCAGCGGTCCCTGGGTGATGGAGATGAGAAAAGCCACTCTGCGCATGCTCGTGGGCAGGCTGATCCCTGGGAGCCGAGGAGATTCAGGTTGCGCCCGGCTGCAGGAGCTGAAAGACTGGCTTTTTAAAAATGATTTAATATTTCATTTTAAACAATGCCGTGGATTGAATCCGGGGCCTCGTGCATTGTTGTGCAAGTGCTTTTGCACTGAGCCACGTGCCCTGCACCTCGGAGATTCTAGGTAGGGGTGCTACCACTGAGCCACGCCCCCAGCCCCTCCGCCTGGGGATTCTAGGAAAATTCTTTGCTGCCGAGCCATACTTCCAGGTCCTTATTGGTAAATTCTACCCTGTTGCCCTACCACTGAGCTATATCCCTCAAACTAGTGAACCTCCTGCCTCAACCCTCGGAGTAGTTTCGATTACAGGCCTTCCTCTCTGTTCTTGATCAATTAAAAAAAAAAAAAAAAAGAGATCTATTTATTATCCTGTATGTCTCACAGAAGATTCAGGAAACTACATTTTACTGCGTTCAGTTTTTCTATCTTTGGTAATTTTACAAATATGGATTCCAATAAATAGACTCCATACTGATGGCTGTATGAAAAGTACTGTGCCACTCAGCTCTTGGGATTCTGTGGCAGGAGAAATACTACGTTTGAGGACAGCCTGGGCTATAAACAAAACAAGCCTCATGAGATTGCTCACCCAATAAAACACTTACTGAAATCTAAGTTCCATGTCTGAATTACATGGAAGGAGAGAACCAACTCCCAAAGTTGTACTCTAACCTCCACATACCACTCTGGCACACACACACACACACACACACACACACACACAATTTAAAAATACATCTTTTATGTTTGTATGTGTATGCTCACATGTGTGTGGTTGTCAGATCCCCTGGAGCTGGAGTTCAGGTGGTTGTGGGTGCTGGGAACTGAACTTGGGTCTTCTGGTCCTCTGCAAGAGTCGCAAGAGCTCTTGACCTCTGAGCCGTCTCTCCAGCCCCAATAAAAACAAACCCACAAAATAAAACAAAACCTTTCTTTAAAAACATAAATCTGTGCACTGACTGTGGAAATAAGTACGGATGCTCTTTAGAAAATTGAGATCCCTGTCTCAAAAGAATTTTTGTTCTGTGTTAATTGGTGTCCAACTCTGAATGAGCCAGGAGTTCAACAGTATTTGCTAGGACTCTAGTGTGTCCGTGTACAGTGATGCTCTGAGCCTAGTGGCCCTGATAAGGTGTGAGAGGGTCAGACACAGAGGACGGACAGCCTGACAAATGCTCACACATGTGTCCCTCTGGACCTGTTTCTGCTTCACAACTTAGCTAAGCAGAGACATCTTTAAAAACAAAAACAAAAACAATATTCGGGGGGCTGAAGAGATGGCTCAGCAGCTAAGAGTGCTTGTTGCTCTTGCAGAGGACCCAAGTTCAGTTCCCATCACTCACACAGTGGCTCACAACAATCTGTAACTCCAGTTCAGGGGGATCCAGTGCCCTCTTCTGAGTCACTAGGCACTATGGACATGGTGCACACACATACCTGCATTTGAAACACTTATAAAATAAATACATCTAAAAATATATAGAAACAAAATATTAGTCCAGAAGATGTGAGTGGATCCCAGAGATGCCTAGGTGGATTTACCTGCTGATCATGTATGAAGCCCTGGGTTCAGATTCCCAGTAGGCATGTAAAAAGCCAGGCATAGCGGCTAGTGTTTGTGATGCCAACTCTGGGAAGGCAGACACAGCTGGATCCCTGAAGCTCTTTGGCCATTAAGTGATCTCCAGGTTCATAGAAAGACTGTCTCCAAACATAATGCAGAGGGCTGGGGACATAGCTCGGTATTACAGTGCTTGTCTCTCACTTGGAGACCCTGAGCTCAATCCCCAGCAATACCAAAAAGTAGATTAATAAGAAGATGAAGAGTGATTGAGGAAGACAAGAGGCCTATATCTCTGGCTTCTAGCAAACACAGGCTCACACACACACACACACACACACACACACACACACACACACACACAGGATAAGGGGTGGGGGATTTGTTCTGTGTTTTCATTTTGTTATAGTTTTTGTTTGTTTCTTTGAGACAAAGTTTGTCTGTGTAGCCCTGGCTCTCCTGGAACTTGCTCTGTAGACCAGGCTGGCCTCGAACTCACAAAGATTCATCTGCCGCTGCCTCCCAAGTGCTGGGATTAAAGGCGTGAGCCACCATGCCCAAAAGTAAATCACATTTATTTTTTTTTTCTTTTTTCCGAGACAGGGTTTCTCTGTGTAGTTTTGCGCCTTTCCTGGCACTCGCTTTGGAGACCAGGCTGGCCTCGAACTCCCAGAGATCCGCCTGCCTCTGCCTCCCAAGTGCTGGGACTAAAGGCGTGCGCCACCACCGCCCGGCTAAATCACATTTATTTATTTTGGAGGGGCTCCCACCATACCATACCATATGTGTGGAGGACAATTTGTGCTCGTCAGTTCTCTCCTTCTACCGTGTGGGTCCCAGGGAGTAAACTCAGGTCATGAGGCTTGGCAGCAAGCATCTTTATCCATGAGCCATCTCACCAGCCCCATCTGTGATTTTATTTAATATATACAGCCATTAGCATTTGAATCTAAAATGGGCCCCTATAAAAGCATTATTGTGTGCACTTGTTCCCCAGGGGTGGTACTGTTTGGGGAAGTCACTGGGAAGCAGGCCTTTGAAGGTTATACTCACCCCTAGTTACAGTCCTTCTCTGCTCTCTGGTCCACCGTGATGTGAACTGTGTCCATATGTTCTGGTGGGCACAGACAGAACTGCTGTGCTCTGCTTTTCCCACCACGGTGGGAAGAGATCTCTCTGAAACTGTGATCCAAAATTAACTCTCTTCCTTTACATGGTTTTGGTTACATATTTTGTCACGTGACCCCCATATAGCACACCGTGTCCAGATCTCCCCTCTGCTCGCCTTGTAGCCCAGGCTAGCCTCTGATTCTCAATGCCATGCCTCAGCCTTTCTGTGCGTGGTGAGGGCAGACCTGTGTCACAGCGCCCACCTCACCCTGGCCCCCCCCTTTTTTTTTTGAGTCACAGTCTTGCATAGCTCAGGTTGGTCTCAAACTCACTAAGTAGGAGGATGACTTTGACCTCCCCCACTTCCCCAGTGCTAGAATTACAGGTGTGCAACACCAGACCGGTTTCCGTGGTCCTGGGAATGGAACTTGAGACATCGTGCATGTTAGGTAGCCACTCCATCAGTTGAATGGCATTCCCACTTCTTCCTGATTGCTTCTTTGGTTTGTTTCTCTTTAAATTTTTGAAAACTTATTCATTTATTTCACATGTATGAGTGTTGTGCTTGCATATATACTGTGTGTACATACTTCCTGTGGAGGTCAGAGAGGACTTCGGATCCCCTGGAACGGGAGTTCCCAATGGTTGTGAGCCTTCATATGGGTGCTGGGAATCAAACCCGAGGCCTCTGGAAGAGTATTTATGGAGCCATCTCTCCAGCTCTCTGAGCATAGTTTCAATGGAGCAAGTTTTCCATGGTCCTTCAGCCACATGAGTACATCGGGAAGACAGGGCAGAAAAGGAAAGGCTTGGGGCACCCCTCATTTGCACTATGAGAAGGACAGGCCTCTGAGAAGCCCACCAGTGTGAACACTGAAAAAAAAAGGACCCAAGGAAATGGAAAGAAAATCAGAGTTTGCCCCAGCAATGCATGAGGTAGAGATAAACTCCAGCAGCACAGGCCTCCTGCGCTTCCCAGCCATCCTTGGCTAAGGTCGCCACCTGTGGGCATTACTCAGCCCCTCTTTTGGTCGCTCATCTTTTGAATCACTTCTGTCAAGCATGCCTGTCCTCCTCACCCTACTCTGGCCCTCCCAGTCACTCACCTGCCAAAAGCCAGCTTTCAAACCTCCTGGCCTACAGAGCAAGTTCCAGGACAGCTAAGGCTAAACAGATAAATCCTGTCTTGAAAAAGCAAGCAAGCAAGCAAGCAAGCAAACAAACAAACAAACAAAAACCAGAAAACTAAAACCAAAGAACAAAAATAACAACAAAAACCAAACAAACAAAAAGGCCAGGCGGTGGTGGCTCACGCCTTTAATCCCAGCACTCGGGAGGGAGAGACAGGAGGATCTCTGTGAGTTCGAGGCCAGCCTGGTATACAGAGTGAGTTCCAGAACAGGTTCCAAAGCTACAGAGAGAAACCCTGTCTCGGGGAAAAAAAAAAAAAAAGACCATCAACAACAAAAAACCAAACAAACAAAAAGAAACCTCAGACTTGTGGTGGGCACAGGGCAGTCGCTCCCAGTAGACTGGAAAGAGGTAATTTGGCATTGTCCCACCTGCCCTCCTCTGCTGACTGGCTCTGGACTTCCCATGCAAGGGGAAGTCATTGCGTGGAAACCCCAACACCCATCTGCAGAGCACAGAGCACCCCTCATCTCTTTCACGGCTGCCTCCCAGGGGAAGCTCTTTCAGTGCTCCAAGCCCTGGGGTCCATCTACTCTCAAAAAACAGAGGCTAGACGGGGTGTGGTGATACACACTTTTAATCTCCCCACACAGCAGGTGGAAGCAGGGGCATCAGGAGTTCAAGGTCCTCCTGGGCTTGAGATACAGGACACCCTGTCTTAAAACACCAAAATACGTAAACACCCACAGAGGGAGGGGGAGGAGGGAGAGAGAGAGAAATTAAATATTTTTTAAAAAGAATAATTTGTGCTATAGAGATGGCTCACTGTAAGAGCACCGGCTGCTCTTCCAGATGACTGATTCCACTCCCAGCAGCCATGTGGTGGCTCCCAGCTGCTTGTAACTCCGGTTGCAGAGGATCCAGTGCCTCTCCTGGCCTCCATGGGCACTGCATGCGTGTGATGCACAGTCATCTATACAGGCAAAACACCCGTACACATAAAATAAAAATAAATAAATCCTTAAGACAAGAATAATTTAGGCCAGAAAAACAGCTCATCAGTTAAGAGCACATATTGATTTTCCAGAGGATTAGAGTTTGGTTCCCAGCACCCAGGCACCCATCTGCTGCAATTCCAGCCCCGGGAAATCTGATGCCTCCTTCGGGCTTCCATAGGCACTGTATGCATGTGATGCACAGAAGTGTGTGCAGGCAAAACACTCATACACACTAAAAAAAAAATAGAATATTTTTAAAAGTATTAATCTGAAACACTTGATATGAATTTATAAATAGAATTTAAGAACAAAAAAAAGATAGTCTTACAAAAATTAAAAAAAAAAAAAAGTAGTTCACTCACAGGCCTGCCTGTCCTCTAGGTGATTCTGGATACTGTTAAGTTGACTATTAACACTTACCATCAGAGTGTGTGTGTGTGTGTGTGTGTGTGTGTGTGTGCGCGCGCGCATGCAGGTGCGCACACGCATGCTGGCAAGTTTGCATTCGTATGTGCATGCAGGTGCCAGTGCATGTATGCATGGAAGACAGGTGGACATCCGGTGTCTTCCTCTATTGCTTTCCATCTTATTTTTTTTGAGATAGAGACTTTAATTAAAATCTGAAACTTGTTCAATGGTCTACCCAGCAATCCCCAGGGATCCACCTGTCTCCACTCCCACCCCCGCACTAGGGTAACAGACATACGCCATCACACTCAGCTTTTAAGTGGGTGCTGTGGATCAGAACTGAAGACCTTCTCTTCACAGGTCAGGCACTTCCCCCCGAGCCACCTCCGTGCCCTCTACCTATTTGACTGTGGTCACCCTGGTATGTGTGTATTGCTGTCACAGTGCGGTTTTAACTTCTACTTCCCTAATGACTAATGATACTGAACTTTTTTCATGCACCCTGGTGCTTTGCTAACCAAGGTTTGCAAGCTGGCCTCAACCCCACCATCCCCAGAACCCTCATTTCCATGTTTACCAATCCAGTGGCCTCTCTCTCTTTCACCCCCCCCACCTTACCCCCTCCACAACCACTCTTGTTGTTTCTTAAAGATTTATTTTAGGCTGGGTGTGGTGCCACAAGCCTTTAATCCCATCGCTGGAGAGGTAGAGGCAGGTGGATCACGTGAGATAGTTGTGAACCGCTGGGAACTGAGCCTGGGTTGTCTGCACAAGCAGCCAATATTCTTTGGTGAATTTCAGACCAAAATCTTGTCTCAAAAAGCCAAACTTGGAGCAAGGTGGTGGTGGTGTATGCCTTTAATCCCAGCAGTCAGAATGCAGAGGCAGGTGGATCTCTGAGTTCAAGATCAGTCTGGTCTATAGAGCAAGTTCCAGGACAACCAGGGATACATAGAGGAACCTTGTATGTGTGTGTGTGTGGGGGGAGCCAAACTTAGGGAGAAGGGTTGGAATGGGTGCTTGGTGGTTAAGCCTTTCCAGCAATACACAACTACCTATAGCTCCAGCTTCAAGGCATCCGGTGACTTCTGGTCTCTGAGAGCATCCACACTCTCCCAGCATTTATTCACACAGACACACATGCATACACATAAATAGCAGTGAAAAGAAATTTTAAAACAAAAACAATCCCAAGGCTGGCAAGATAGCTCATCAGGTAAAAGGATCTTGCTGCCAAAGCTA
This sequence comes from Peromyscus eremicus, assembly GCF_949786415.1. NCBI lineage: Eukaryota > Metazoa > Chordata > Mammalia > Rodentia > Cricetidae > Peromyscus > Peromyscus eremicus. The sequence continues at coordinate 174,210,559 of NC_081416.1, forward strand.
ATGACCTGAGTTCAATCCAGATGCCAACATAGAGAAAGGAGAAAACCAACTCCTACAACTCAGTGGCATGCACACACACAACCATACACACACACACACACACACACACACACACACACACAGAGAGAGAGAGAGAGAGAGAGAGAGAGAGAGAGAGAGAGAGAGAAAATGTAATTAAAAATAAAAACATAAAATATAAAAATTAGCTAAGCTGGGTGTGGTGGTGCCTGAACTTGGGAAAGCAAAGGCAGGTAGATATTGATGAATTTGAGGTCAGCCTGGTCTACACAATGAGTTCTAAGACAGTCTATGTAGTGAGACTCTGTCTCAAAAATACAAACAAAAATTAGTTAAGTTCTAAGAAATTTTTATTAAGTCTGTTGTTCCAATGGCTCTATTTTGCTGTTATGTTAATCTCTTATTTTACCTATTTATTTTGTTTATTTTAAGACAGGGTTTCTTTGTGTAGCCCTAGCTGTCCTAGAACTCTCCATACAGACAAGGCTGACCTTCAACTCACAGAGATCCACCTGCCTCTGCCTCCCAGTGATGGGTTCAAAGGTGTGTGCCACCACACCCTAGTTATGTTAGTCTCGTCAGGTGCCTGTCTTGGTTATTTTCTATTGGTGATAGAAATACCATAATAAGGCTAGGCAGTGGTGGCGCACACCTTTAATCTCAGCACTCAGGAGGCAGAGGCAGGTGGATCTCTGTGAGTTCGAGGCCAGCTTGCAGAAAAACTCTGTCTCAAAAAAAAAAAAAAGAAAAAGAAAAGAAAAGAAAAGAAAAGAAAAGAAAAGAAAAGAAAAGAAAAGAAAAGAAAAGAAATCCCATGATAAAATACTGTGAACAAGGTGAGGCATCAGTTTTTGAGTCTATGGTTCCAAAAGAATAAGAGTGTCACCAGGCCAGCCGGGAAGTGTGGTTGCAAGTAGGTGTGGCAGCTGGTACTGGAAGCTGAGAGAGCAAACTGGGCATGGTACAGACTTTCGAAACTTCAAAGCCACTTCCTTCCAGCAAACATACCCTTCCTCCAAAACCTACCCAAACAGGGCCTCCCAACTGGAGACCAAGTACTGAAATACTGGAGAATATGGGAGATATCTTCCTTAAACTACCACAGTGTCTCATTAATAAGTTAAACTGGGTCATAGGTATGTATGTATAGAGGAAAGGAAAACAAACAAATAAAACCCAAGCCTGGAAGACGCCCATCTTAGCAATCTGGAGGTTGAGCCAGGAGGATTGCTAGAAATTGGAGGCCAGCCTGGGCTACATAGTGACTTGAAGGCTAGCCTGGGCTACAGAGTGAGAACCCCGTGGTAGAGCACTTTCTTAGCAGGCACAAAATCCCGGGTTTAATCTGGTGCATACCTATAGTTTGGGAAGCGGAGGCAGGAGAATTTGGAGCTCAAGGACAACCTCGGCTACATGAGACCCTATCTCAAAATAATTGGGAAAACAAAGGTAATATTCAGTGTTTAATATTAACTGTTTTTAGATATCCATGGGAGGCTTGGAATGTGTCCCCAGAAGATAAGGGTGCGACTGCTACTGTACATAATAAATTTTCTCTTCTTTGGCTCTGATACAGCATTGATGGCCTAGGATGAATAAACTCATATCCCAGAAGTTAATTTTCTACTCCTCCTTCTTCTTCTCTTTCTCCTCCTCCTTCTTTTTCTTCTTCTAATTATTATTATTATTATTATTATTATTATTATTATTATTTCATGTTCTTAAGACAAGGTCTCTCTACATAGCCTTGGCTGTATTGAAACTCACTATGTAGACCAGGCTAGCTTTGAACTCAGAGAAATCCACTTGCCTTTCCTCCCAAAGTGCTGGGTCCTGGCTTAAATTTATATTTTACTTATTTGAATTTACAGTATATTTATTTGAGTAGGTGATACAAATTCTAACTTCACGAAGTTACAAAATGACCTATAATCCACCTGTCTATCTATTTCCACTTCGTAAATTATTCTGTGCAATACATCAGCAAATAACTTGTGTCTTTTCACCCATACTTTTTGTATTTTTTAGAAACTCAATTCTTCTTGAATGGGTGCAAAAGTTGTTCTGTGTCTCCTCGTTTATTACAGTGATTTCCTGTTTCACTGTGGGCCTGGATTACAGGTGATTTCAGATTCCCATTGTTGGGTAGTTAGGTTGCATCTACATTTTTAAAATTTGTTTATTTATTTACTTTGGTTTTAGGAATTTTTTTTTTCTTTTTCCGGAGCTGAGGACCGAACCCAGGGCCTTGCGCTTGCTAGGCAAGCGCTCTACCACTGAGCTAAATTCCCCACCTCGGTTTTAGGAATTTTTATGAAAGCGTGCACCTCAGTTTCTTGGCTAGCCTTTCTTAAGGAAGTTGACAGAAACCCCAACAAGGTTCTGCAGAGCCAAAGCTCCATCAGCTTTCCGAGCTGTCAGCCGCCGGCCCCGCCCTCCGAAGCCACGCCCCCGCAGCACACCCGCTCGGTCCGATTCAAATCCAGCCAATGGCAGCGTGTAAACAAACCTAAACCACGCCCACTCCGAGAATAATTTCGAGCATCAGGGCGCGAAGCCTACTTTATCTTGTGGAGGGGGTTAGAGGTGGGGCGGAGCTGTGACCACGCCCCCACGCTTGGGCCAATCGAGGGCCAGGCTCCGCCCCTCGCACTTGCGGCGCTAAGGACCCCTGGCTGGGCTGGGCTAGGCGCTGCCTGATTTCGCTGCGGGATTCCTGCGCTCTGACCCGGGCTGGGCTCGGAGATGATGCAGTGCAGCCACGGGGAAAGGGCATGGCTAGAGGGCAGAGACTACGCAGGAATCAGTACCTTCTTTTCCTTCTCTTCCTCTTCCTGGCCAGCAAGACCCAAATCCCTGAAAGTCTCGTGAAAACTTTCTCTCCTCGCCCCTATTTGAAGCAACCTGGAAAGGCAGGAGTGTTTCAGGATGGGAGTCAGGCTTTTGTTTATTCAAGTGTTACATGCACAAGGAAAAACGCACCAATAGTGTGCTAGCAGGCTCTCGGATAGAGAAACAATTGGGGAGCAAAGTTTTAAGCTCCCACTGCCAGACAGGAGCCACGGGGAAATGTTTCTACTTTCAGTGGTAGAAACCATTTACTTAAAAGGGGGAGGTGGGGAAGTGGGAGGGGGCTGATGCAATGGCTCAGCGAGTAAAGGCACCTGCCACCAAGCCTTGATCTGAATTTTATCTCCAGAAACCAAGTGCTGCAAGGGGAGAGCCAGTTCTCACACACACACACACACACACACACACACACACACAATGTAAAACAGAACTGGGGATGGATATGGTGCAGTTGCTCAAGTACTTAACCTAGCATGCAGGAAGCTGTGGTTTCCCATCCCTAACACCGCATCATCCTGGCATGGTAGTGAAAGCTGTAATCCCGGGAGGTGGAAAGGTCAGGAGTTTCAGGTCATCCTTGGCTGAATAGCAGGAGTTGAAGCCCCTCTAGGCTACAAGAGACTTGTCTTAAACGGATGCCATTGACACTTTCTGTGGACAGATGGCGCTGATGAGGTTCTTATGGATAGGAGCTAAGCTGTAATGAGCCGGGTTTCTGCGAGGCTCTGGGCTCTAAAGGAGCTAGGCCATGGTGCAGAAATGTGAGAACGGATGCTTTCCTGGCTGGGGAGGATCTGGTCGACAAGATGATGTCAGGCCCCCAGGGAAAGGAAGTTCTCCAATATTTGGACCTGTTCACAACAAGAACATGGGGCTTCTACCTTTCCTTCCTGCTATACTGTCATAATGAAAACAATCAGCCCAGCCTTGTGGTGCAGGCCTGTTATCCCCTGCTGCTAGGGAAGCTGAGGCTGGAGGACTGCAAGTTCAAGGCCTGAACTTCAGCAGCTTAGACTCTGTCAGAATAAAAAGTGAAAAAGAGGGCTGGGGATGGTGACTAGAGTCCTTGCTGTGTGAAGCACCGGGTTCAATCCAAAATACTGAAGTTTAAAAAAAAATGAAATAGACAGTAGCCTTCTATGCTCTTTTTTTTTTTTTTCAAGATTTATTTATTATGTATACAGCCTGTATGACTGCAGGCCAGAAGAGGGCACCAGATCTCATTACAGATGGTTGTGAGCCACCATGCGGTTGCTGGGAATTGAACTCAGGCCCTCTGGAAGAGCAGTCAGTGCTCTTAACCTCTGAGCCATCTCTCCAGCCCCCGCCATATATGCTCTTTAAAAAAAAAAGACGTATTTCTTTTTCTTCTCCTTCCTCTTCTTCAAGACGGGGTCTCTTTATGCAAGCTGGCCTTGAACTCAGAGATCTACCTGCTTCTGTCTCCCATTTGCTGGGACTAAAGACATGCTGGGTTGTATATAGCCCAGGCTAGCCTTCGATTCACTATGTGGCTGACCTTTTTTTTTTTTTTAAAGGATTTATTTTTATTGCAAATTATGTGTATGTGTGCCTGTTTGAATATATACTCATGAATCCCAGTGCCTAAGGATGTAGACAAATTTCTGGACAGTCTTATTAAACAAGAAGCATAGAGCCAAATACAGAGGTAATAGCCAAAGAGATCAGAGATTCTCTGGGAAACGACAGTGGTGAGGTGGTAAGATAAGGTAGTCGTGGCTCTTCACTAATTCTCTGATCTCCTGGGCTATTACCCCTGTATTTGGCTCTGTGTTTCTTATTCACTACGATTGTTCAAAATTTAGTCTACATAAGGAGGCTAACAGAGGGCATCACCTCTCCTGGGACTGGCATTAAAGGCTGTTGTGAGCCGCCTTGACATGGGTGTTGGGAATAGAACTTGGGTCCTCTTGTAAGAGTAATTCAAACTCTTAATTAACTATAGAGCTATCTTTCCAACCACAGATCCTGAACTTCTGATTGTCCTGCCTCTACCTCCAGAGTGCTGGGATTATAGATGTGCACCACCATGCCCAGTGTGTGTGGAGCTGGGATTAACTCCAGACCTTTGTGCATGCTAGAAAGGCAACCTAGCAATTGAGCTATGTCCCCATCCCCACCAAGTGATTTTTTAATAGCACTGACACTTGTCACCAGCTCTGAAGCCTGGATGGGCTTCCAGGAATGCTCAGGGAAGATGACATTTGATCCAGCAGGGCTGTGCCAGCTGTGACTCAGCTTGGGGGCTGGGTTGTCATGGTTCCACCACATCCAGCCAGAAACCTCCAAGTAGCACGTGTTCAAAGCCCTCTCCTAAAAGGTCTGGGGTATGTATAAGGACCAGATCGGTGACTTAGTGATAGACGATGGCTTTTCAGCAAACCTTTGTTTTTGAGGCAAGGTCATATGTAGCCCAGGCCTTGAACTTTACTGTATATCAGAAGATGACTTTGAACATCGGATCCTCCTGCCTCCACCTCCCAAGTGCATGACCACAGAGGATTTATGCAGTGTTGGGGGTGAAATCCAGGACTTCTTGCATGCTAGGCAAGCATTCTACCCTTGGAGCTACATCACCAGCTTATTTTCTCTTTATGACACATGGTCTTCCTACGTGCCCTAGGCTGGCCTTGAATGCTCCACAGGCATGTTGTCACTGAATTCCTGACGCAGGCAGTTAAAACACATTTCCCATATGAATGAATGAGCAAATGCAAAGTCAACCCCTTGGCCTCAAGCCCTCCAGCCCCTTGTCTGTCAGGACTTAAAACTTTCTGAGTTTTCCGGACCTGGTAGCTCTAATAGACACCCAAGTGCCTCCCAGGTCAGGTCACTTTGCACAGAGGACATTTTTAGCAGAGGGTCGGGCCTCATTTCCTGAAAACACTTTCCTTTTGGGAGCCAAAGCTGAATTTCTATACAGTGTGACCATATCTAGATGGGGGCTCTCAGGCCTGTCTCTTGTGGGCAAGTTGTGAGACTGAGACAGGCTCTCATATAGGCCATATGTAGGCCAGATTGGTCTACACTTCCCTATGTAGCTGAGGATGACCTTGAACTATTGATTTTCCCGCCTGCATCTCCCAGGTGCACCAATTCTGCAGGCCCAGTCCTCTGAGGGCAGTTCTGATTAGAAACATTCCCAGCTCAAATCATTGGGCCAACTACACAAAAATAAGAGCAATGTGCACACTGCTTGTTTCCCCGAGTGGTTCACACACCTCCAGTGAGCTGTGTAAGACCACTGTGTGACTGAGAGTGAACACTTTCAAGACATTCACTTCTGCAATGGATAGTTTTCATTTTACCAAGTCACCATATAATGGCAGCAGCTAGCACTTCCTTTTCTTTATAATGGCTCTATAAAATGAGCCCATTGCATTAAAAGACATTTATTAAAAGCATAGAGCTCAGAGGACAACTTATGGGTGCTGCTAGTTCTCTCTTTCTACCAATGTGGGTCCTGGGGATTGAACTCATATTGCCAAGTCTGAGATGGCAAGACTCCTTACCCACTGAGCCATCTCAGCAACCCCACGGTCAGCATTTTAGAAAACAGGAAATGGAGGCAAGGAGAGATGAAGTAATTTACATCACAGCACACAGCAAGCAAGTGGCAAAGGCCATAGTGAAGCAGGATGTAGCTTGTTTGATTCAGGGCCCATAACCTCAGCCTCTTACAATTTTTCATTGTTGCATCGGACCTCCACATATTAGAAAAGCATTCTTATCACTGAACTATATCCCCCACCCTCATAATAACAATTTAAAAGAATTAAGTCAAGCATAGCGACACACAAGTGTAATCCCAACACTTGTGAGGTGAAGGCAGGTGGAGCGTCCAGCCTGTGCCTCGTAGCAAGACCTCGTTTAAAACAAAACAAAAAACCCAAACAATTAAAATGTATGCTGAAGTAAATATTATGGGTAGTGACAACATGGGATCAACGATAAGGCTGAAAAAACAGATCAATCAGTCGTTTATGCGACACAAATTTATTTGATACCTACTGTGTGCACCAGGTTTTCTAGGGCCCGGGAGTAACAGAAGGGTATGTGAGACCTGAATGTTAAGTGATCAGGTCAGTGCGGTCGGGGAAGGCAGGCCAGAGAGGTCTGGGGACGCGCTGCTCAGGGATAGAATGCCCGCTCACCAGGTGCTCTGCGAATAATCAGACTTGTGACTCCAAGCGTCGCGCAAAGGATTCTAAGCTTCAGATCTGCGCTGTCCGAAAGCCATTGAGCAGGCTCTCTAGCAGGTCCGACCATGGTCCCCGCGCCACAGCCGCTCACGACTCCTAGGCTCGGAAAGACTTGATACGCCACGCCTGGAGTCCCGGTCACCCTCAAGGTTTCCATCCCCGGCACTCTCTGAGTCCGACGCCGAGCAGCAGCACTGTCTCACATCCTCCTGTAGCCTCGACCGCTCTATCTCAGCACGTCTTCTGAGGTGTCTTGGGGCGCATCACCCCGCAGAAGCCACCATCTTGGGCCAGGGAGCACAACACTTCTTCCCTAGGCGGACCTGCCGCGGGGATGTGGACCGGCACGAACAAACCCTCCAGCTCCTCTTGCACCACCACCAACCTGAACCCAGCTGCTAGTTTCCGACCCACTGCACCGGGAGCCGAGCAGGCACTCCGGCAGCCGAGCCGTGCCAAGAGAAGGGGGCGGTGCTGCCACTCCGTGCTCCCGCCCACAAAGTGTGCACCCTTTTATTGGCTACCAGACCCGCCGCTCTAGCTCTCATCGCCACGATTGGTTATCTGCTACACTAGAGGCGGAGCCTCTTGATGCTCCTCCTCCTAGCTGGGCGGAGGGGAGGAAGGGGAGGAGGAGGAAGAGGGGGGGGCGGGACACAAAACAGCAAGAATTTTTTTTTTTTTTGCATTTAATTAAAAAAATTTTTTTTTTTTTTTTTGCATACCCGAGGGGCGCTCCCCGGAGCGGGGCGCGGGGCCGGGCCGCGCGGGGCCGCTTCGTTGCAAGGGCGGTGGCGGGCCCGGGCGCAGCGGAGCCGGGCCCCGCCATGCGATCAGGCAGTGCGCTGACCGGCCCGGCCGGCCGGCCCCTTCTGGGTCCTCCCTGTGCAGCCCGTGCGGGGCCGTCCCGGAGACCCCGCGCCGACGGCTGCTCAAACATCAGGGTGAGTTTCTCACAATGTAGCAATTTCTCTTTAAATCTCTTAACTCTCTCTACCTGCGAGTCGGGGCTGTGACAGGGCGCAAAAGCGAGGGAGGGAGTGGGGCTCGGCGGCGAGGGTGTGTGTGTTGAGGGGGGAGAGCCGGAGCTGGGGCCGAACCCACTCCCCCCCGACACTCCACACTCAGCCCCCCAACCGGGGCGCAGCGCCCGCCGCCGCTGCTGAGACTGGATTTTTTTTTTTTTGGTGATCGGCGCCCACCACTATCCGCGCACCCCCATCCCAGGTCTCATCTCTCCCGCCACCGCCGCCGCCCCGATCTTGCAGGGATCTCCCCCTTCATTGCGCCCCGATCCCAAACCTTGCGCCCCGGTTTCCTCTCCGGGATACAATGCAACGGAGGAGAGGGGCGAGCGCGAAACGTCCCACGGGGGGAGGGGCGGGGACCCCCCACCCGCCTTGGGGACCCCCTCCCCTCCTCGTGCTCCCCGCCTTTTCTGGGGAGAGGCGAGAGCCATAGAGAGACAGCTGGATCCATCTCCTCCCCCTCCTGTCGCGCGTCCCGTGCGCCCCCCTCCCCAAGTCCTTCTTGGGGGTGCCTGGGAGAACTGGGGGTCCTCTGCAGGCTTGTAGGGAAGTGATGAACTGGGATGCAGGCCACTGGGTCTCCCTCTCTCCATCGCCCCTAAACAATGAGAGGAGTTGACTTGGTTCCCCTACCCCTGGCAGGGAGCGTAGGGGACCCCCGCCCCCTCAGCTGTCTGGTCCCGCAGGGGGCCTGTTTCTGGGGATCAAAGGAAGGGAAAAGGGGAGCCTCCACGCCTGTCACCTCCTGGGATTTGGGGTGGCCCCTGAGCTCCAACTCCGTGGGCCTGGGAATGGGAGGCACCAGGCCCAACCCGGGCACCGCGCTCCGGGTGGTGACCTTTAGACAAAGGCAGTCCTTTCCCCGGGGTGATCCCGGCCAGGTCCCTGCGGAGGGCTGCCAGGCCGCGGGCTCGGAGGGAGAGGAATGGGATGGATGGCTGGGTGGGTGGGTAGGTGGGAGAGGAGGGAGGGAGGAGGAGGCTTGGGACCATCTGGTTTTCCCATCGCTTTGGCTACCCCGGCTGCTTCCCCAGCTCCTGTCACCGGCAGCCGCGGGGAGACAAGGGACCAGGGAGCTGCCCAGCCAGGCCTTGGGCCTCCGCCAGTCGGCGGACCCGGTGACGAGCCGCGGGAGGGCGCGGGCTCGGGCGCCCGCGGTGATTGGAAGGCATAGTGGTTCCTTCCTCTCCGCGCCCCTTTGTTTTGCTTTGTGGTTCGGAGCAGCTGAACGTCCCTGGAGGTGGGGTCAGAGGCTGCCGGGTCAGCTCTCCGGGGGTAGTTTTGGTGACAGGGCCCTCTAAGGTCCCCAGCCTGTGCGCTTGCATTTGGTACCCCACCCCAAGTCTTAAGCTTCCATCCCCTTTTGTCGCTCCCCTCCCAATGTAGTGTAAGAAAAATCTGGGGATGTGTGGAGAACACCCAAGACTGCGGGCTGGAAGTCAAGAGATCTTTGGCACACAGCCTCTCCCCACACCTGCACGCTGGGCCAACTCTGACCCCAACCCCCAAGATGAGGAAACAAGGGAAGCCACGCTTTGAGACCACCCCTTTCCTCTGCCCCATGGGACTTATCAGTTGTTTACCTCGGTACCCTGCCTTCCTCTGTAGCTCCCCCACCTCCCAGAAGCCGGAAATAACCACTCTCTACCCCGGATTGGCTACTGCTAAATGCATTCTACCCTGGTTACAGTCTGAGGAGTGAGTGAGTACAGTGAGTGTTCCCATTTTCCAGGCAGGCTCACTGAGGCCTAGAGTGGTTAAGAGACTAAGGTCACACGCCTCGGTCACTCTGAACCCCAGTTCACGACACCCTAGCGTTTATCCAGCCTAGTTCAAACCGGTTGCCTCTCTCTCTTAGTACTTTGTCCTTTTGATTTCAGTGGACCTGGGTTTTTGGAAGGATCTGCCAGATGTTTTCCCCTGAAAGCTGATTTGGCAGAGGAGGATGAGGGCTCAGCTCGATGGATCATTTCACCTGTGTCTAGTGTGTGTCGGGACAGGGGGACCCCCGGTCTAGCTGGATGAAGGCTTGGCACTTGGCATCGCTTGGGACCCAGCCCCACTGTTACCCACCACTGCATCTGACTGGGACTTGGCTTGGTTGCTGACACTTGAAGAGAGGGAAGCCGCCCCGATTGTTTGACTGGGACTGTTGTAGTGGTGTCTGCTGCTCTGGCCCCGGGACCCACATGGTATTTTGATAACAGCTGAGAAAGAACTTGTATCTCAGGCTAGCCCTAATCTTAGGCAGGCAGGTCTGGAACCTGCCTGGGTCAGTTTCCTCCTCCTCCTCCTCCTCCCCATACACTGTGAAAATGAAATTTCTTTGACCTGACCTGACCAGAGGGAAAGGAGTAGCCAAAAGTGTGATTTCTATTTAATCTTAGTTTAGGATAGGCATGGCCTGGGGGTGTGGCGGAGGCATGAATAGTGTGAGAGAATAGAATAAGCGTGTTAGCCCGACACTCTTGTTCCAGTGCTGGGCTGTGCTCACTGGGGGAGAGTGCTGCTGAGTCCCAGCTTCCCCAGTGAGGGAGGTGATATAGATGATGTCCTTTTTCAGGAAGGTAAACTGAGGCCGGGTTTGTGCTCAGCTGTGTCGGCCAGGCAGCAAGGGCTAGTGTTGAAAGGGTTCTTCATGCAGCATAGGGTCTGATTCTAGGGGTGTTGACAGACCCATGCTCCCCGACTGATCTCTTCCCTTGTTAACGATAACATAACTAGCTAGGCGGTGGTGGCGCATGCCTTTAATCCCAGCACTCGGGAGGCAGAGGCAGGCGAATCTCTGAGTTTGAGGCCAGCCTGGTCTACAGAGTGAGTTCCAGGAAGGTGCAAAGCTATACAGAGAAACCCTGTCTCCAAAAACCAAAAACCAAAACAAAACAAAAAGGATAACATAACTTTAGGATAACCCTGGGGCAGGGCTCACTAGGAGGAAAGGGGCTTTTGGGAAACACTGACTTCTGACATTCAGTGTGTCCTGAAAAGAAGTGCCCACTTGGGGAAGATGGGAGAAACTTGAGTTAGACCCAAAGGGGGACAGTCCTGCGTCTTGTCTACTTCCCGGAAACCTCTTGACACCTTTGTTAACCTTCCTCGGGATATGGAGGGGGTGGTCGGCCTTAGCCTACAGAAGGACCAGGAGACAGTATCAGGCCTTCGGGTCACCTGGGAGGGGAGGGGGAAAGGAGGTTCTAGGGTCTACATCGGGTTCTCTAGCCCTAAGGCCAGACACCAGCCAGCCTTCCAGGAGGACCCCCCCCCCCCATTCCCCCAGGCTTCCTTGACTCCTAGTCTCAAGAATGCAGAGGGCTGCTGCTGGGGGATGTTAATTGGAAACAGGAAAACATGGCATTCCTTCGAAGGAGCCTGGGCTGGAAGCAGGCAGGCCTGCCATTTCCCTGCTCCCACCCTGCAAGGCAGGAGCTGGGATGGGAGGCCTAGGTCATCTCATCCTGGTCTCCTCCCCTGATTCTTGGATGCAGCCCTGGCATCCTCTTTGCACCTGGCTCCCTCTCCCCAGCAGGGTCATTACCCCCCCCCCCCCCCAATCTCTTTGCTTTCTGGGTTGTTTTTTTTTTTGTCCCGAGCTATGAAGGATATCCCACACCATAGCTTCAAGCAAGGTCGGGAAGTGCTGAATTGAGTGGTCCCCAAGGATTCCTCCCCCCACCCCTAGTTCCTTCTCTGTCCATAGCAGCCCCTGTTTGACTGGTCCCAATTGACTGAAGCCTTTGTGTCTCCAGGACAGGCAAGGAAGGCTCCCTAGCAGACGGCCTGAGGAGCTTTCTGAAGGCATTTCCAGTTTGGGGGACAATGAATTTTGTGTATGCCTTGTGTGTATTCCTGGGATCTGTCTGGTGGCTGAAGAGGCAGAGGGTGTCATTGTTTCTTCTATTGTTTCCAGTAAACTTGCCTAGGAGTGTGGGGGGGGGGAGTGGGGGGGCGGGGGGTGCTGTTAGGGGCCAGGCCCTAGGTGCTGTGCTGGAACCCAGGTCAGCAGATGATTTGCTGGACTCCCTGCTGCAGGGCTTGATTAGTTCTGTCTGGGTGGCTTGAGATACGCCAAGGAGGAAGTTGAAGCTGGCCCGCTGGATCCTCCTCCCTGCTTCAGAGTTTTGTGTATTTGTTTTGGTTTTGACTTTTATTTATTTATATGAGTGTGGGCATGCACTTGTTGAGGTCTTATGGACAACTTGCAGGACTCCGGTCTCTCCTACCATGTGGTTCCCAGGGATTGAACTCTGTCTACAGTCGGGCTTGACGGCAATCACCTTTATCCTCTGAGGTATCTCACTGGCACCCATCCCCCTTTTAAGACACTGGTTCCACTTAGCCCAGGCTAGCTCTGAGAATGACCCTGAACTCCTCACACTCCTACCTCTATCTCCAATTGGCTGACAGTCTGTCACACCAGATTCATTTTCTTCCCCTGCCTTCCATCTTTCCCCCTGGCTTCCTCCCCAGGGACAACTTCTCAACTCTAAGGTTGTGTGCGCGTCTGTCTCCCGAGAAACTGATTTTGTACAGCCTGTCCCACATTCTCCCACTGTCCTGCCCTGTGCCTCTTTCACCTTATTTTTATAGAACACCTTCAGTGTGACTTTTCCATCTTTTTGGGGGGCTCTGTGGTATTCTACTGGCTATACAAACTTCGTTTCCTGTGACGGTGCGGATATGTTACCGTGTCTTGCCAGCCTGCTGGATCAAGGCCTGGTAGCTCCCAGAGGCATCTGGGATGCTGTACCTTAAGGAAGTCATTCTCCATCCTGGATGTCTTATCCAGCCTGTCTGCTGAGCTGCATTAACAGGCCTCATAGTATTTGCATCCCATGATGTCCTTGCTTCATTCCCCTGCTCATGGCCTGCATCCCGTGTGTGATTGTGCAGAACAGGACCTTGGCTCTGGAACCCAGCTGTGGGTCTGAATTTCAGTTGGCAACTTGCTGGCCTAATAGGGTTTGTTGGCTCTGGACCCGTCTCTCTCTCTCTCTCTCTCTCTCTCTCTCTCTCTCTCTCTCTCTCTCTCTCTCTCTCTCCATGAAACCCAGGACCTGCCTTAGCCGGTAGCTTGAGGGAGTACAACTCTGGTGAAGTTCATGAGTCACTGTGTCTGGGGTCTGTCCCATCTCAGCCAGTTCTTTTTCCAAGCAGCCTTTTCAGCCTACCTGGCTGGACTGAGAATTTGTAATGGAGAGGCACAAAACAGGATGTTAGATTTCTCAGTGCTGGATCTGGAACTCAGGGTCTCCTTGCATGCTAGTAAGTCACACCTTTAGCCCCTCACTTAGGGATTCTAGGCAGATGATCTAACACTGAGCCATGTCCCCAGGCCCTTACTGGGGGATTCTAGGCAGGGGTCCTAATACTGAGCCACACCCCCAGCCCCTCACTGGGGGATTCTAGGCAGGGGCTCTATCCCTGAGCCACACCCCCAGCCCCTCACTGGGGGATTCTAGGCAGGGGCTCTATCCCTGAGCCACACCCCCAGCCCCTCACTGGAGGATTCTAGGCAGGTGCTTTACCACTGAGTCACTCCCTGACACATCTTTTTATTTTAGATTTTGTTGCCCACACAGTCCTTGAACATTTTAGAGAACATCTATTTGCATGTATGTGTCTGTCCATAGTTGATGTATATGAAGTTCGGTGGGCAGTTTCACCTTCCACCTTGTTGGAAGTAAGGTCTCTCTTACTGTTTGCCCTGTTCTGGGTGCTCCAGACTAGTCAGCCTGAAAGCCTAGGGGAAGGTTTCTGTATCTACAGCCCATCTCACAGTGGAATACTGGCATTGTAGATACTGTTCGGCTGTTACATCCAGGGATTGAGTTCAGGTTGTCAGGCTTGCACAGCCATCCCCCAGGTCCCAAGTCCCTGAACCATTCTTTTTTTTTTTTTTTTTTTTTTTTTGGTTTTTCAAGACAGGGTTTCTCTGTGTAGCTTTGCACCTTTCCTGGAACTCACTTGTAGACCCAAGCTGGCCTCGAACTCACAGAGATCCGCCTGCCTCCGCTTCCCGAGCTTGAACCATTCTTTCAGTCAGTTCCCCGGTGGTTTGGATGTCAGGTCTGTAGAGGGTCTTCTCTATTTCTTACACATGCGGTGCCACTGAGCTCCACCCAGTGCCCCAGGATTGGCATTTTATTTTACTTTACTTTCTGTGTGCGTGTATGAGTGTATATGTGGGGTGTGTGTGTGTGTGTGTGTGTGTGCGCGCGCGCGTGCACGCACACATGCCTGTGCAGGTGCAGAGGCCAGAGGGAGATACCTGGTGTCTTGTGCTATCTATCACTTTTCTCCCCTTATTCTTTTGAGACAGGGAGTCTCAGCTTGGAACCAGTTGGCAGCTGGCAGTCACTACTGTGTTTTGTCTCCCTTCCTCTCCCTCAGTGCTGGGGCTATCGTCTTGCCTGACCACACCTGGCTTTTTTTTTTTTTTTTTCCAGTTCTGGGCATCTGAACCGGAACTCAGGTCCCCGTGCTTGCACAGAGAGCACCTTTACCCGCTGAGTTATCTCCCCAGTTGCAGTCTTGCATTCTGTTGATTGATGATTGATTGATTGATTGAATGTGTGGGGATGCAGGAGTGTCCACAGTGAGTGTGTGGAGGTCGGAGGACAGCTTGAGGGAGTCAGTTCTCTCCTTCCGCCACGTGGGACCTGGGGATCAAATTCAGATCATCAGGTCTGGCAGCATGTGTTGGTTTTGTTTTGTTTTTGGTTTTTTGAGACAGGATTTCTCTATGTAGCCCTGGCTGTCCTGGAACTCGCTGTGTAGCCCAAGCTGGCCTCGAACTCTCAGAGATATGCCTGCCTCTGCCTCCTGAGTGCTGGGCTTAAAGGCATATACCACCACTGCCCGGCTGGCTTATTTTTTCTTTAAGGTTCTTGTTTTTTTTAATTTTTGATTTTCTGTACAGGGTCTCCCTATGTAGCCCTGGCTGGCTTGGAACTCGCTATTTAGACCAGACTGAGGTCTCATACCATCTAGCCTCAGTTGCCTTTGGGTAACAGAACTCCCCCTTGCTTGGATGGCTGTGGAGTTTAAATGGTTGAATTACCAAAGGCTGCCAGCATAAGCCTCACCTCTGAAGGAGACTCCCGGGCTCACTTTGTTATAATTATTTTAACATTTTGATTTTTTTAAAATTATTTTTATTTTTAAATTACATGTATGTGGGAGGTAGTGGGAGTTGTGCACATGAGTGCAATGCCCAGGAAGGTCAGAGGTGTCAGATCCCCTGGAGCCGGAGTTAAAGCCGGTTGTGAGCCAGCTGGCGTGGGTGTTGAGAATTGTACTTGGTGAGCTCGAGTCTTCTGGACCTACGGTACACCTTTTTTTTTTTTTAGTTTTTCAAGACAGGGTTTCTCTGCATTACAGTTCTGGCTGTCCTGGAACTCACTCTGGTAACCAGGCTGGCTTCGAATTGAGAGATCCACCTGCCTCTGCCTCCCAAGTGTTGGGATTAAAGGCGTGCGCCACCACTGCCCCGCTCATACAATACAATTTTAACCACTGAGCCATCTCTGCGGTCAGGATTTTCACTTTCTGTTAGGGAAATGTAAAAGTGCTCACCCAGAGTTCGAGGCAGTTGGTTTATTACCCCTCTTCCACGAGTCATTTAACTTTCTGCTGGGGTGTTTATACTGACATTTCAATGGTATCATAGCCTAACACCCATTGTTATTTGTTGTATTGTCTGGGGTCTTTCACCATCTCCAGGGAATGTCCTGTGCTGTGAGGGGGTGGCACGAAGCCCATTTCTCAGGTGGGGGAAACAGATCACAAGGCGGCATGTGGGTTTGGGCTTACTTATCCAGTCTCCGAGTTCTCCATTTGGGCACTTAAATGATTTCTCTGTCTTGAGCTTATCGGGTCTCACCCCCATGGGCCTCTGTCTGAATGCCTAGGTATGGGGATTCATGCCTTGGATGCATGGAGTGTGGGGTACAGGTTCTAATGCTGTGGGCCAAGTGGTGTGAGCCTGAAATCCCAACTACTTGGGAGGTTGAGGCAAGAGAATCCTGAGTTTAAGTCCTGCCAGGAATACAGAGGAAGTTCAAGGTCAACCTGAGAAACTTAGTGTTAAAAATAAAGAGAGAGTCTGGTGGTGGTGGTGGTGGTGGTGGTGGTGGTGGTGGTGGTGGTGGTGGTGGTGGTGGTGGTGGAGGTGGCGCACACCTTTAATCCCAGCACTCGAGAGGCAGGAGGATCTCTGAGTTAGAAGCCAGCCTGGTTTATAGAGCTAGTTCCAGGACAGCTATGGCTGTTACACAGAGAAACCCTGTCTCGGAAAACCAATAAATAAAAATAAAGATATAAAGAGGGCCGTGGATGTAGGATATCAGTAGTGTACCCAGAGTCCCCCAGTGAGAGGCTGGGACTGTGAACCAGCAGCATGTGTGAAGCCCTGGTTTCGACCCATTGTACCATAAACACGCAAGAACAATTACATTTAAAAAAAGAATTGTTCTCATCAGGGGGTGTGGAAGAAGTGGGGCTGCAGCCTCTGTATAGTGATATGTCCCCGGCGGCGTGACTGGGTCAGCTGCCTGGGGTTTAGGCCTGGCTCTGCTCCTTCTGACTCTGGCTAGGTGGCAGGGCTGGTCCTTTCCTCTAAGCCTCAGCAGTGTGAGAACAATAAGACTTGCTTCTCTTGAGAAGCCCATTGTTAACCGCAGTCTTGTGTGGCCAAGTGTTCTGCATGTGCCAGGCTCTGCACCGGCATGGGGAGTGAAGTGTGTTGGTTACAGCGGGTGGAAGCGCGCTAGAGATGGGGGACAGAGTTGCTCTTTCTGCAGTGTGATTGGGTCAGGGAAATAAAAGGTTGATGACTCAGGATCCCTCCCTCCCCCAGCTCCAGCCAGACTCAGCTGCCTTTGCCCCTTTCCTGTTGCTGGTGTTGTCCTGCCCTCTGCTCGGAGGGAACTCATGATTCTTGGGTGACCCTTCCCTAATCTCCTCTGTCCTGAACTGAGATACTTGTCTAAGGTGGTGGGACCGTTGTTAATGATGCCAGGGACTTTGACCAAGTATGGGCACTCCTGCAGCTTACCTGTCCAGATGCAGGGTGGGCTGACTTCCACAGCTTAGGTCTCACCAATACGCTGCACCTTAACCTCTCTCTTGCCTCTCCTGGGGTACATGCGGTGCCTTGAATGCCTGGTGTAGGGGAGAGAGGGCTCTTCAGGGGGATTGGTAGTTCCTGAGGTGCCTCATGATGGCCCCTCTACTTCATGGTTTCAGTTACTCAAGTTGAGCAAGAGGGGTGAATACAGTGTAGTAAGATGCGTTGAAGCCGGGCATAATGGTACACATCTGTCCTCCAGCACTTGGGGGGCTGAAGTAGGAAGATCACAAGCTAGCCTGGGCTACAGGACAAGACTGCCTCAGAACAAACAAACTTCCTGAAAATCCCAATGTAGTGACGTATGCGTGAATCTCAGGACTTGGTAGTTGGAGGCAGGAAGATCAGGAGTTCAAGGCTATCCTTAGACACTTAGCAAATTTGAAGCCAACTTGGGGTACAGAAGATACTGCCTCACAAAATAAAACAAAGAAATATGAATAAGCAAAAATGAGCTAAAAATACGTCCACGGTTTGGAGAGACGGCCCACTGTTTCCTGTTAAAGTGGTTCTGCACAAGCATGTTGACCTGTGCTGGAATCCCAGCACCCACATCAAAGGGTGGGCATGGCCACTTGCGTGTCGGTTACCCTAGCACAGGGCAGAGTTGGGGGCTTCCTGGCTGTCAGCCTAGCTCCAGGTTCAGTGAGAGACCCTGCCTCAAAAGAGAAAGGCAGAGTGTCATAGAGCAGGGCACTGCACATTCTCCATTGGCCTCTGGGCACCTGCACATGCATGTACACAAATACAGGTCTACACATACACCAGGATAGGATGTGGCTCAGTTGGTAGAGTGCTTGCCTATGTGCACAGAACTTTAGGATCAAGCCCTGACATCTCAAATTGAGCGTGGTGTGGTATGCTTGTTATCCCAGTGCTTGGGAGATAGAGGCAGGAGGATCAGAAGTTCAAGATTTTTCTCAACTACGTAGGAAGTTTATGTCCAGCCTGGGCTACATGAGCCCTTCTCTACCTCAAAATAAAATATATGGTAAACGTCTTGAAAAACCATCTTCATTGAAATAACATCCACGTCATTTCTGGTAGATTGTTTAAATTATTCCATTTTACAATTTTATTATTATTGTGTGTGTATATACACAGGCATGGCAGGCATGTAATGGTCAAAAGACAACTGTGGTCTGTTCTTTCCTTTCGTGTTGACAGTGTTTGGAGCTTGAACTCTCTATCTCCAGGCTTGTGTAGCAGGCACCTTGATCCACGAACCATCTCACCAGCCGTGATTGTTCTACCTGATTTGTTGCTATTAATCTCTTGCTATGCCTAACTTATAAATTAAACTTTATTGTAGATATATGTGTATATATAATATAGTTTTAAAGATAATTTTAAAAATAGTATACATTGTTTATATTTTATAAAAAAATAAATAATTTATACATAAAAGTATTCTATATATTAATTAAGTATATATATACAAGTATATATGTATATACACACACACACACACACACACACACATACACACAATATATGAAAGACCATATCAGTAGTGTCTGGAAACATCCTCTAGAGGTGTCTTGGACTTTTTGCCCCTCGGGTAATGAAGGAGTGCTATGAATCTTCTTTCTCATCATCATTTCCCCCCGGGGTGTAATTTACATACAATAAAATATACAGAGTCCACCCTTGTCTTTTGACAAGTCCTGGCCAGCGCATGCTCTGGTGTAAGTCACACCTCATCTAGACACAGCACATTCCAGGCCCCACCCAGCTAACACCCTCCTAGCATCTGTCCCTGATGGCTGTCATCTGGCTCCTGGGCCACCGAGGGGGGGGGGTGGTCGTGGTGATGGCATCGGTGTTTCACAGTTGTGGAATGCCACCTGTCGAGTGCTGTCTTTTAGTGTGCTTGTAAGGACGGGGTCTCATGTAGCACAGGATAGCTTCTAGTTTGCTATGGAGCTAAGAATGACCATGGGCTCCTGCGCCTCCTAAGTGCTGGGATTACAGGAAGGCATCACCACGCCTGGTTGCCCTTCAGGTCCAATGCCTTCTGTGTGTGCGCGTATGACATGAGTTACTATGTGTGCGGGCATGCGCTTGCCAAGACATGTATGTTTATGGAATTCAGGACAGCCTGAGGTGCCCATCCTTGCCTTCCACCTGCTTTGAGGCAGGGTTTCTTGTTTTGCCAAGCTATCCGGCTCATGAGCACTCAGGGAGTCTTGTGTTCCCACCTCCCATCTCATCAGAGGATCACTGGGATTTAGACATGTACTACTGTGCCCAGCTTTACCTGGGACCTGGGGGTTCGAGCTTAGATCCTCACACTTGTTCAGCAAGCACTTTACTTACTAGGTCCTAGGGTGAGCACCCTTCACTCAGTATCGTTCTTTGTAGACCCACTGTGCACGTATCAGGGGTGTGTTCTATGTAGCAGCACACGTGCACATGTGTATGCCTCTGTGTGGAGGGCAGAGGTCAACAGCAGATAGCTTCTCAACAACTCCACCTTTTTTTTTCCTCTTTAAATTTTATACTTACATTTATTTTATGTGTGGATGAGTATGGGCATACGTATTCCTTGGTGTGTAGTGGATTCTAGGCAGGAACTCTACCACTGAGCCATACCCCAGCCCCTCACTGGGGGATTCTAGACAGGGGCTCTACCACTGAGCCACACCCCAGCCCCTCACTGGGGGATTCTAGACAGGGGCTCTACCACTGAGCCACACCCCAGCCCCTCACTGCAGGATTCTAGACAGGGGCTCTACCACTGAGCCACACCCCCAGCCCCTCACTGGGGGATTCTAGGCAGGGGCTCTACCACTGAACCACACCCCCAGCCCCTCACTGGGGGATTCTAGGCAGGAGCTCTACCACTGAGCCACACCCCAGCCCCTCACTGGGGGATTCTAGGCAGGGGCTCTGCCACTGAGCCACACCCCCAGCCCCTCACTGGGGGATTCTAGGCAAATGTTTACTACTGAGCTATGACTCTAACCTTCACTTTTAACTTGGGACAGGCTCTCACTAAATTGCTCTGGCTGGCAATTAACTTGCAGCCCTACTTTGGCCTCTTGAGTGCTGGCCTCATAGGCTTCTGCCAGGCTTGGCTCGAGGCTCCTTCTTTTGTTTTGTTAGAGTTCCTGGTTTCTTACTTGGATGAGCAGAATTCTCTGGTGTCCCCCTAGACCTTTCCTTTCCCGAGTGTGACCCTTTTCATGGCTCTCTACTGTAACTTAAATTAAAGGAAAAAAAAAACTTTTCAGGTTACATTTTAGTGTGTGTGTGTGTGTGTGTGTGTGTGTGTGTGTGTGTGTGTACCACCCTCTGTGTATAGGTCAAATGCAAACTTCTCTCTTCTGTGGGCCACAGGGATAGAATTCAGGTGGTCAGGCTAGGTGGCAAGCGCCTTTACCTGCTAAGCCATCCTGCCAGCCCTCACCTTGATTTTTAAGAAGCCTGGAGCTAGCTGTGACTGCCTTTTGTTACTGGAGAACACGTAGCCCACTTTGTACCTGAACATCCCCTTGCCAACATAGCAGAAGTGAGAGGTAATTATTTAACTCAATTTCTAATAAAAAAATCTACTTAAAAAGTATATGGGGGGCAGTGGTCCCTCGATTGTTAAGATTGCTTGCTGTTTTATTGTGAAGACCAGAGTTCGAAACCTAGCACCCCTGTCAGACAGCTCAGATGTGCTTACAGATCTAGTTCCATACACTCACTCACACACATACTCACACACACACACACACACACACACACACACACACGTGGAAAAACAAAGTACATTTTACCGTATGTGTGTATGTGTGTGTGACAGGTCACATGTATAGAACAGATGTGTGGATGTGCTGGGTGTGGCTCAGTGTCTAAAGTGCTTGGTTTGCAAGCAGAAGGACCCAAGTTCAGCCCCCCAAAACCCTGTAAAAAGCGTCAAGTGTCATAGTGCACACTTCTAGTCCCAGCACTGGGGAGGCAGAGACAGGTATGAACTCCTGGGGTGCTGCGGCCAGCCAGGCTAGCCTAGTCAGTGAACCCTCAGTGTCAGTGAGACCCTGTCTCGAGAAAAGGTGAGGTCACTCAGCTAGGAAAAGGCACCTAAGGACCTGAGTTCGAGCCCCAGGACCCACAAAATATTTTATAGGGGTGGAAAGTGCCTGGGAAATGACACCCTAGGTTGTCCTTTGACCTCTACCTGCACACATGTGTACCCATACACATGTTGCATGCGCACACACACACACACATAGAGTGGATTCCATCTCAAAACAACAACAACAAAAGAACAAAATTACGTGTGATATATGTACTAGTCCAGATCCATATGTACATCTATATACATTATATGATCGGTTATAATTCGGCTAGAAACGTAATGACAGTATGAAAACATCCCATTATACATCTCCCTTCTTAGGCTTCCCCATGACTCCCCACTGCTCTGGGCTGTGGCCTCTCACCATATTGGTGTGTGGCTCGTTCTTTGCCGTCCCTGCAGATGACTTTGTGTGGAGATTTGGCTGGGTCGTCTTCCTCCCCCGGTGCTGCCTTTCAGACACCGCATGTGTGCTGTCTGTCGTGGGTTGCTTTCCTCTAGCCTGTGTTCTATGAGCACAGACACTGCTTGGCTCAGTGGTAGAGCATTTTGCTCTCCCTTTAAAAAAAAAACAAGCCGGGCGGTGGTGGCGCACGCCTTTAATCCCAGCACTCGGGAGGCAGAGCCAGGCGGATCTCTGTGAGTTCAAGGCCAGCCTGGACTACCAAGTGAGTCCTAGGAAAGGCGCAAAGCTACACAGAGAAACCCTGTCTCGAAAAACCAAAAAAAAAAAAAAACAAAAAACAAAACAAAACAAAAAACCTTTATGACATTTATGTATTGATTTGTGTGTCTGAAGAGGGAGTGCATACCACAACCCGTGAGGGGAAGTCAGAGGACAGTTTGTAGCAGTTGGTTCTCCTCTTTTACTCTGTGGTCCCAGGGTTTGAACTCATATCCTTGTGCTTAGCTGCAAGCACCTTTCGCTTGCCTCGCCATCTTACCTCCCTGTAGAGCGTATTTTTAGATGCAGGAGGACCTGAGTTCATCCCCAGCACTGGGGTGTGTAGGGAGGATGGGGGCAGGTAAGGAGAGGTAGTTGAAAAAAAATCGACGGGCTAGACTCCCAGGTTACTTCTGGCTGGCTGTCTTTTCCACAGGCAGAGAACTGACTTCTCCAAGGCCCCTTGCCAGATTGTTGCCTGAGTTGAGATTTGCTGCTGCTTAGTTCTGACTCATACTGAGGTGTCCGTCTTCCTGGCCTGTGGTGGGTGGCCCCCTAGAGTGCCGTGAGCCAGAACTTTGCCTCCCAGGCAGGGGAGGGAGATCTGGATCCATGTTCCCGGACCAGGTTGGGCAGAGGTTTCCATCTGGGGTCTGCATCCTGGCAGGCTTCTTGAAGTCGGGTGTTCTCTCCAGGCACTGGACACAGTGGCTAACAGTAAGAAGTGGCCTGGGCCTGGGGTGTTTTGCTCAAAGCCACCTGCAGCTTCCCGAGGGAGGATGGGCCTCCGATGATAGAACTGGACGTGAGTGTTGTGGCTTCGTGGATGCAAAGGGTGTGAGAGAGAGTATCAAGCGCGAGCCAAGGCTACAGGTCTGCGTAGCTGGTAGCTGGAGATGTGGTATGAG
This sequence comes from Peromyscus eremicus, assembly GCF_949786415.1. Taxonomy (NCBI): domain Eukaryota; kingdom Metazoa; phylum Chordata; class Mammalia; order Rodentia; family Cricetidae; genus Peromyscus; species Peromyscus eremicus. The sequence continues at coordinate 174,233,446 of NC_081416.1, forward strand.
GGGCAGCCCTTCCACAAGAGAGCTCAGACACCCCTGGGTTGGCAGAGGGAGGCAAGGCAGAGGTTGCATGGGGGCAGCTCCCGAAGAAGAAACTCACAGGACTGAGAATCAATGCATCCGTCCATGCTGTGTGCTTGTAGAGGGGGAGAGTCTTGCCCAGGTGTGAAGGTCAATGTCTCCTCCTGAGCAAAGCAGGGAGTTTCTTGGCTTAGAGGGACTAAGGTCAGGTCCTCTGGGTTAGAGCAGGTGTTCTGGAAACCCTGGGTCAGGGAGGGGACCAGCCTGAACCACTGTTAGGAGCCCAGGAGGGTGGGAGGATCGGCCTGTGGGGAGGCTCAGTGAGGCTGGTGGGTAGGGAGTTCAAGGCCATCCTCAGTCACAGAGCAAGCTCCAGCGGGGCTCCGTGAAACCCTGTCTCAAAAAAAAAGAGTTGAGAAGTGGGCAATGAGATGATGGTTCTGTATGCTTGCTGCCAAGCCCGACTCCCTGAGTTTGGCTCGTGGGACCTACATGGTGGAAGGAGAGAACTAACTCTCTACTCTACAGATTGTCCTCTGATCTCCACACACACACCACATTGTCCATGCCCGCACACACACAAATAAATGTAAAAGGAAAAGAAGAGAAGGGATGAACGATGGGTGCCTGCGTGGAGAGAGGGCAGGTTGAGGCGGCCGTGATGCTGGAAAACAAGAAGACATTTTTGCCACCTCTTGTGGCTCCAGGTTCTCTGAGGTGGAAAGCGCTGTCCTTCCTTCCAAAGTCCTTGTGACCTGGCTTCTTGCCTTGACATTATCTCCTGCCCTTTTATCTGCTTTCCCCACACCCAGGCAGGCTTCCCGATCCTTCTCCCACCTGTCTGTGGGGCTGTGCCTGGACTCACTTCCCCAGTGCTCCACTGCTGGCTCCTAAGCAGGTGTCTACCCAGAATCCCCCATTCCTGTTGGCACAGAGTCTTCTCCATGCCCTCCAGGACCTGACCCGTCATCAATCCGCAGTCCATACTTGTTAGGTAGAGGAGGCTATACTCAACTTGCACACAGGTAGTAGAGTGTGGGGGGCACCCCGGTCGATTTCTAAGAATCTGAATGGGTTTCCAGAGTGTGTGAGAGGAAAGGGTGGTGGGATGTTCTGAAAGAGACCGGAGAGTGTGGGGCTGAGCTTAGGAGAGCAGCTTTCTCACAGGTTTGGGGGGCCGGTGTGTATTTGGCTGCTGAGGCCCCTGAAGGCTAAGAATGAGGGGACTTGAGGCCACCCTAGTGGTGAAAACCGCTTAGGAATTCTTCCTGTCTGGCCTGGGCCAGGGGCCTTTGTTTCTTTGTGCCTTCTATAAGCACATGCCGATCCGGGGTCTTCAGATTCTCCTTAGGGGTCCCCTAAAGGCCACAGACTTTTCCCTAGAAAAACATACCTATAACTATATACTCTCTAGTCTTTTTCTTCTGTGACAGGCTCTCACTGTGTACCCTAGGCTGACCTCAGACTCAACAGTGATGCCTCTGCCTCCTGAGTGCTGGGATTAAAGGAATGCACTACCATCCCTAGTCCAATTTGGAGAAAGGATTAGGGGCTCCTTTCAATGATTTGAGGACTTATTTTTGAGAGAGGGACTCATGCAGCCTAGTTCTTGAACTCACAATACAGCCAAAGATGACCTTGAATTCCTGAACCTCTCACTCCCAAGTACACCACCATGCCCAGTTTGTGCTGTGCTGGGACTTGAACCCCAGGTCTTTGTGCATGCTAGATAAGCATTCTACCAACTGAGCTCCAGCCCAGCCCAGCCCTGTCCTGTCCAAGGGCTTTACCTAGGATCTAGTTTCTCGATTATGACATCCTGAGTTGGCTCACCGTGTCTGTGCTCTGAGATAGACCCTTTCCAAGCTTTGTGCTATTACGCACTGCTGAGTTTAGGAGTTTGGCCCAGGAGTACCCTATTTCACGGAGGAAGAATCATGGAGATACTCACTGCCTTGCTGGGTAGCATTGCCATTGTCATCATCAACACACACACACACACACACACACACACTCACACTCCCAGGTTTTTATTCATAAGCCATGACACCTCTTGGTTCTAAAGGTCCAAGGCCAGAAAGCCCAAAGCCACTTTGGAAAATATTTCACTCCTTCCCTTATCCCCTAGTTGCCCCTGAGCCGTGGCTGATGCATCTCGGAGCCTCCATTCCCTTTCTTTAATGCCTTTGTTAACATAACTGTGGTCACCAGCTTCCTGGGGTCTCTAGATATATGTGAGAGCGCCTCCTTATACTCCGGGCTGGTGACAAATTGGTGTCCCCTCCTAGCTTCAGTTTCTCCACCAGCTAGAGAGCCCTACCGTCTTCTTCTCGGTGGTCAGAAAGATGACATCCTGGGTCACCAAAGCTCCGTGTTCCTCACAGTAACCAGTGTTGTAGATATTTCAAAATTCATTTCCTGGCCTCCCATGTGTGTGGTGGCCGTTGACATTAAGGACGGTGAAGGCGGTTCGGGGCACCTGTCCAGTGAGTTAGGGTAGGGATGCAGAATTCAGAGAGTTTTTGAATGACTGCCGATCCACACCACCCCTGGGGGGATGGCTGTGGAATTTAGTTCAGCTGTGGAATTTAGTTCCGATGACACACAGTCCCTGCCAGTTGCTCTTTCTCCCAGCTGTTATTGTCATCGAGGTTTTGTGACTTGAGACTGTACCTCCCATGAAATAGACGACGGACAGACCAACGGGACGTTGTACTGTAGCGCGAGGGCCTGAAACTGTAATGTGCTGACGAACTCCTTAGAGATCCTGGTAGGAAATAGGCTCTGATCCACTTCGGGCAGGTCTCAGGCACACAGACTTCCTTTCTCTCTCTCTCCCACTCCTTTCTTCCTCTCTTCTTTCCTTCTTGATGGAAAGGTTTATTTTTTTAGCTCACAGTTCGAGGGTGATGCCCGCCAGGGTGGAGGAAGCATGGTGAGGGGAATGTGAGGTGGCCAGTCACATTGCATACACAGTCAGGAAGCAGAAAGACCCAATACTAGTGCCTGCCTCACTTCTTTTTATTCCGTTCAGGACCCCAGCCCAGGGAATGGTGCTCCTCACATTAAGGGTGGCTCCTCCCACCTCAGTTAACCCAGTCTCAGAACTCTTGCGGTCTCACCCTGAGGCTTGTAATTCTAGATCCTGTCAAGCTGACAGTCACTGTCAATCATCACAGGTTCATTCTTCGTCAACTTGACACCCAAAGATACCAATTCAAAAACAGATTTTCTTTTACTCACTTATATACTTTTTTGAGGGGGTGCTCATGCCATAGCACAGGGTGGAGGTCAGAGGAAAACTTGTCAGGAGTCTGTTTTCTCCTTCCAGTGTGCACATGTGGTGTGTGTGTGTGTGTGTGTGTGTGTGTGTGTGTGTGTGTGTGTTTTCTAGGGCTGGAACTCAGATTGTAAAGCTTGGCTGTGAATGCCTGTACCAGCTTAGTCATCTCACAGTTCCCAAGTATAGCAAAAGATTTATTTTTAAGTGTGTGTGTGTGTGTGTGTGTGTGTGTGTGTGTGTGTGTGTGTTGTTTTTCGAGACAGGGTTTCTCTGTGTAGCCCTGGCTGTCCTAGAACTCCCTCTGTAGACCAGGCTGGCCTCAGACTAAGAGATCTGCTTGCCTCTGCCTCCTGAATGCTGGATTAAAGACATGTGCCACCACCTGGCTTATTTTGTTTTTTGAGACAAGTTGTTGTTGTAACCCAGGCTTGCCCTGAACTCCCTGGTTTAGGTGATTCTCATGTCTCTATGTCTCTGCCTCCCTAGTTCCTGTGGCTGCAGGCATGAATACCATACCAGGCTATGTTTACTATAATTTTTTATTTGGTGGGTTTAAATGTCTTGCTATTTCTCCTTTGGATATCTCCTATGTTCTCCCTGCTCTCCTACACCCCCACCCCGCCTCCATCCCCACCCTTTTCTGCCTCCTATAGGTTGAGTATTTTGTTTTGTTTCTGCTAAGGATCAAACTTAGGTCTTCTAGCATGCTAGGTAGCTGAACAATATACCCACCCCCTCACTGGAGGATTCTAGGCAGGGGTTCTACCACTGAGCCACACCCCCAGCCCCTCACTGGGGGATTCTAGGCAGGGGCTCTAACACTGAACCACACCCCCAGCCCCTCACTGGGGGATTCTGGGCAGGGGCTCTACCACTGAGCCACACCCCCAGCCCCTCAGTGGGGGATTCTAGACAGAGGCTCTACCACTGAGCCACACCCCAGCCCCTCACTGGGGGATTCTAGCAGGGGCTCTACCACTGAGCCACACCCCCAGCCCCTCACTGGGGGATTCTAGCAGGGGCTCTACCACTGAGCCACACCTCCAGCCCCTCACTGGGGGATTCTAGGCAGGGGCTCTAACACTGAGCCACAGTCCACTCCCTCACTGGGTGGTGCTAGGCAGGAGCTCTACTGCTGAGTCACATCCCCATTCCCTGAATTAAGGCAAGGACTTAATGACAGGCTTTGTCTCTAGCCTTTTGGGTGTCTTGTGTTGCACGTTATTCTGTGTTGAGCTGATGAGCGGGTGTCTTTGTTGCTCTGGAGTTTCCATTCTGTGTTTTTGGCCAGGACTTGGCTTTGATTCTGAGTGAGCTGGGAGCGTAGGGGTGGGGATGCAGGATGGTTAGAGCCTGGGAGTGACCTGACCTGACATTTCCTTTCCATCCCTGCACCTCAGACCTCAGATCTCTTGTGCAAGAATGTTTCCTGGGAGAGGCATAGCTGAGGCAGAGGCAGCATGCCCTTATACACAGGGAGGCTTGCCAAATTGCATTCCAAGAGGACTTCGCCATTCTTGTCCCCAGTACACATAGCCAGCGTTACTGAGTGGCTGGTTGGTGCCAGGCCTCTGCTAGACTTTGGGGACACTGGCCAACAGCAGTCTGGGGATGGCTGCTTGGTTCTTGAGCCTCAACTGTGATCTTAGAAAAGAGGGAGGGCTTGGTGGATGTTGCAGAAGGAGAAGCAAGAGAGAATTCTAGAACTGTAGCCAGATGCTGTGGGTTGTGCCAGTGTTCCCAGCGCTGAGGAGACAGGGGCAGGAGGATCACCAGGAGTTCCAGGCCAGCCTTGGCTACAAAGGGAGAGAGAGAAAGAAACAGACCCGTTTCAGACTTTGTCCAATTCAGAACCCATTAGCTTGCGCCCTGGGCAATGAACAAAGACCTTTTCTAACAGCAGGGAGCACATCCCACGTCCCAGCTCCAGCAGCCCCAGGATTCTGGTGTCGAGCCACCGAAGTGACTCACTGGGCCCCAGGACCTGCCTGCCCTGGAGGCGGGATATGTAGACTCTTTTTCCTGAGCGCCATGTGAATATTTGTACATCGGGCTGAAAATATTCAAGTCTGATTGTTGGCTGACCCCAGAACCGCCCGTGGGGTGTTGTAGGAGAATCTGAAAAACTACCTTTTGAGAGACACGTGTTACCAGGAAGGCTTTGACTGGTTCTTGTTGTTGTATTTAAAATGATTTTTATATTTTACTTATTTTGTGCAAGTGTGCGTGTGCATGCATGTGTACATGTGTGCATGTTCTAAACCATGAGGAAGTCAGAGGACAACCTGCAGGAGTCAATGCTCTCCTTCCCCCATGAGGGTCACAGGGATCCATCCTGGGGTTTCAGGCTTGGCTTCGAGCACCTTTACTCACTGAGCTCTCTCTCTGGCCGGTTTGTTTCTGAGACTGGGACTCATGCTGCCTTTTAACTCGCTAGCCTTGAGTTTCCGACACTCCTGACTGTTTCTACCTGCCTTTCCAAGTGCTGGGATTACAGCCATCTGCCACCACACCCGGTTTATATGATGCTGGAGACGGAACCCTGGACTCCACAAGCACTGTACCAACTCAGTCACAGCCACAGGGCTTTGATTTCTTGTTTGTGGGTTATTTTTTTATTGGGGGTAGGGGTGGGTAGGGATAACAAGATTCTACTATGTAACCCAGGTGGACCTGGAACTCTCTGTAACTGAGGAGGCTTGAACTTGCCTGCACTACCCCAGTTCTGGGACCACAGTCGTGGGCCACCTTGCCAGGCGACCTTGGGAGCTTTTAAAGGCTAGTGTGCTTGTATGAGGCTAAATCTGGCTTTCCTCTTTGTATACCCAGAGTCGTGTGTTGCAAACCCCGCATGGTGTCTTTAGCTCTTGCTGGGTTTACTTCTTGGTTCCCCAGGCCTGGCCAGATCCGGTATGAGCAGTGACAGGGTCTGACGGACCCATGCTCTCTGAAGGCCCAGAGCTTGAGGCTAGCTTGTGAGCCTGACCTCCCTGGTGCTGAGGGAGGAAAGGGAAGCTTCTTGCTGGGCTAGATCAGGGCTTGCCCTGCACATACCAAGTGCCATGAGCAAGTCACGTGAGCCACATAGTTTGGTGAGAAGCAAGCAAGGCCAGGCCTGTAAAGGGTCCTCAAATGGAGGATTCCTGGAGGAACAGCCAAGAAAGGGGTTTTTAACTTCTCCTCCTCTGTGACTCCCATACTCTCCCTAGTGGGTACCACTTAGCTGACTCTCTGCTAGGCTGTCTCATATTCTCACTGAACAGGCTCAGTTTGGACCACGTGCCCTACTTCCAGAAGCCCACAAAACCTAGAATAAGGAAACAGACCATTCCCCATGAGGTCATCCTGTCAGTTATCAGAGGCTCCGCCCTGGGTATGAGCCTGGCCCAGGCATTGTCTTTATTCAGTACACTGGCTGGCCCCTGGCTTTTCCTCTGTCCCCATCAGTCACTCATTCCTCTCTCCTTGTTCATTACTTTCAGCCCCTCTGGCCTCCTTCCTCTAATCAGACCAAGTCCTACCCCAGGGCCTCTGTTCATCCCCATCCTCTCCATCTTCCTCCCTCTTTCCTCAACCAAGACTGAAGGTACCACTCCATTTATTTATGTCCTTAGTCGAGGCTGGAATCCACTGTGCAGTTCAGGCTGGCCTCAAGTTCACAGGCTGTCCTCCTGCCTCAACCTCTGCCCCGATTATCAGCCTATTTAAAACTGTTAGTTTCTAACTCTTTCCCCAAGAGGCCTTTTCTTCTTCTTAACTGTTAAGTTTCTGGAATGCCATCTACTTTACATTTATGTTGATTTTACCTATAGCCACATGAGTAACAGAAATATTTAAATAATTCGGTGTAGCGTATCACATGTAGCTTTACATTTACAGATATACATCATAATACATTTTTAGTCAGTTGATAAAAATCAAATACATGTAAATTAAATATAAGTATGTAATGTTTTATAGTGTTGTTTTCTGCCCTCTCTCAACCTGCTTTTAAAAATTTTAAGTGCTAAACCGAGTATGGTGGAAATGCATAGAATCCCTGCATTTGGGAGGTGGAAACATGAGGTCCTGTTTCAAAAACCAAATAAGGGGACCTGAAGAGATGACATAGTGGTTAGAAACACCCATGTTGGGTGGCTCACAAATGCCTGGACCTCAAGTTCCAGGGGACCCGGCACCCACACTAACATGCACATTACCCCCCCACACACACACACACAAACACATCAGTTAAAATTAAAATAATTTTTTTTGAAAACAAACAGCCAGCCAGGTGTGGTCGTACACGCCTTTAATCCCAGCATCCTGGAGGCAAAGGCAGGCAGATCTCTCTGAGTTCAAGGCCAGCCAGTCTACTTAGTGAATTCCCTAACAAATATACGAACCAATCAATGAAGGGCCAGTGAGATGGCTCAGTAGATAGGGATGCTTGCCACCAAACCTGACCACCTGAGTTTGATCCCGAAAACCCACATGGCAAAAAGAGAGTCTACTCTGGTAAGCTGGCCTCTGACCTCCACATATGCTCCACTCTGTGCCACAGGCACCCACCCCCCCACCCCCCCACCCCCTACCCCCCATATATATATATATATATATATATATATATATATACACACACACACACACACACACAAATTAACACAATTAACATAAAAGCCCAGATAGGGTAGGCCTGGTGGTACACGCCTTTAATCCCAGTAGTCAGGAAGCAGAAGCAGGCAGATCTCTTGGGAGTTCAAGGATAGCCAGGGCTATGTGATAAGACCCTGTCTCCAAAGTCAACCTGATAGACAGATCAATGTAAGTTATAAATGAACAGGCATCTCTATTGTGCTCCAGGCCGTCCCCTCGACTTCTAGTCTGGACCCAAGGCTTGTAGCTCTCTCGATCCATGCCTCAGCGCTTAATTGACCAGCATATGAATGTTGACTATAAAAATATCTTTAGACACTTATCTATTTTAATTATTTTGTGTGGGCATGTACCAAGTGTCAGGGATGGAACTCAGGCCATCAGGCTTTGTGGCAAGCACCCTTGCCCAGCCTGAATGTTGATTGATCGAGAAACTTGGGAGATGAAAGAAAGTGTGTAGGGAAAACAGGCGAAAGTTAGAAACATCAGAAGAAAGGCCCAGAGGCTGCAAGCTGGGCTAGCTCCAGGATCAGCGGTCTGAATGGGCGGGGTGAGTGTCTGACTGAAACCACTTCCCCTGTGCACATCCTGTCTGACCTGGAGTCACCAGCTTACCCTCTCTGGTCCTCACAACCTCGTCTGTAAGAAGCGTGGGAAAGAAGCGTTCATTTAGTCAACAGATATGCATTGGGAGTTGACAGGTGCTTGGTGACTGTTACCTGGGGTGAGGGTGAGGGCTCTTGTGGGCACCACGTCCTTCTTCTGTAAGCTGGAAAGGTACCCAGTTCAGGGGTGGCCTGAAAAGGTCAGTTAAAAACTGGGCATGGTGGCTTAGGCCTATGATCCCAGCACTCAGGAGGCTGAGGTAGGTAGATCAGGAGTTCCAGGCCAGCCTGGGCTACGTAGTGAGACCCTGTGCTAAAAACAAAACAAAACAAAAAAGTGGTTAAAGTGTCCAGCCTGAGGCCTTGTTGGTGGCCGTGGTGGTTGATAAATGGGACTGGACACACTAGCCTGGATCATGGAGTGGAGGATGGGAATGTGGCTCAGTGGATAGGGTGCTTGCCCAGCATACATGACGTCCTGGGTTTGAACCTCTGCAATGCATAATGGTACACATGCCCATAAGCCTGGCATTTGGGAGGTGGAGGCAGGAGGATCAGGAATTCAAGGTCATGCTTGGTTACATAGTGAGTTTTAGGCCTGCCTGGTTTGCATGAGACCCAGTTTCAAAACAACAAATGATGAAATGTTACATAGTTTGTTTTGGCTTTTTTGTTTGTTTGTTTTTGGTTTTTGAGACATGTTTTCTCTGTTTAGCCTTGGCTGTCTTAGAACTAGCTCTGTAGACCAGGCTGGCTTTGAACTTAGATTTCTGCCTGCCTCTGATCCAGGACAGAGAGGTAATGTGTGCACACGCACAATTTTTTTTCCTTTATTTTCCTTTGTTTAGCTGATGATCGAAGCCCGCCACCTTCATTTCAGGAGCCCTCAAAGGTTAGCGCCTACAGTTTGACAAATAGAGAAAAGAGGCGGAAAGCGAGAACACTGGACAGTGGAAGCCACTTGTGGCCCCTTTGAATATGCCCTTCCAGTGCCCCAGGGTCTGGACTGCAGTCGTGGAAGCTTACGGGGCAGTGGGGCAGCCCTGAAGGTCAAAACACAGAACTCAGCCCTCTGTTCCCAGGACAGACTCTGCCCACGCCCTCCCACACGGCCGGGCTGACTTCATTTCCAGTGCCCTCTAACCCCTGTCACAGTGGCCTGGTTGTTCCTGGACCCCTCTAGACCATTTCTGCCTCAGGGTCTTTACATTGCTGCTCCCTCAGCCTGGGATACTTTCTTCCACCTATTTCCCTGGTCTCTGCTTCAAGGTCACCATTGCTGAGAAGCCTGCTCCCTGTAACCACCATGTTTAAGACTGACCCCCTCCGGGGGTTCAGCAGGTAAAGGCACTTGTTATACATTAGCCTGGTGATCTGAGTTGGACCCCAAACCCCAACTCTACAAGGCTGTCCTCTGACCTCCATATGTGTACTACTACATGGGTCCCCCGCCCCCAAACACATACATATATCCTGCACACATACAGTAATAAATAACAGGCAGGCCTGATGGTGAAACCTTTAGGCAGAGGCAGGTGGATCTCAGTGAATTCAAGGCCAGCCCGTTAGATAGTGAGTTCCAGCCATATTGAGACTTCTAAAGAAAGGGAGGTAGGGGGTGGGGAGAGAGAAGAAAGAGAAATAGTAACAAGCAACTTAAAGTTGGACGCCCCCCGCCACTCTGTTAGCCTAACCAGTTGTTCTTAGTCTTTTACCGGGTTGATGAGTTTCGTGAATTTGTTTGCTATTTTATGATTCTGCTGATTTTTTTCCTTGAACAGCAATTTAAGCCCTGAGGGGAGCTCTCAAGGTCTGGAACACAATGAGTGTCCACTAAATATTTATGGATTGAAGGAGGCAATTTATTTTTGAGACAGAATATTAAGATGAAGCTCCAGCTGTCCTGGAACTCACTTGTAACCCCTGGCTAGGCTTTCAGAGATCTGCCTGCTTCTGCCTCCAGAGTGTTGGGATAAAAGGTGTGTACCACCACTGCCCAGCTTCCTTTGTTTTTTAATCCTGTGCTTGAGTGTGGGTATGTGCTTGTAAGTTCAGCTCCCTAGGAGGCAACATGTGCTCTTCACAACGCTGAGCCATCTCTCCAGCCCCTGGTGTGGGTTTTTTGGTGCCCACTTTTTCTGTGCCAAAACTTTTCCTAGGGAGAGGCAACACACATGTCTACTCACTCCAGATAGGGACCTCATGACAGACCAAAGCATGGATACCAACAAAATCCAATTTGGTGAACCACTGAGTTTTATTGGGGTTACTTATAGGAGCAGAAATGACCCCAAGACAGTTGCATCTCCAAAGCTCACCCCAGCATGAGTGACAGCTCACAACGCTGGGAACCTGGAGCACACTGCACAGCCTGCAGGCCGCTCAGCAGGTTGGAGAGTGTCCTGCCCAGGTGCCTCAGGTGGTCTAAACCTCTTCCAGGCCGCTGATCTGGAATTCTTCTTTGCAGCTTTTCTCCTGAGGCTTCTTGGCAGCTCAGCTTCCTTCTTTCTGAGGGGGACTCTCAGCTTATTGCTTTCTGTGACAAGAAGAGGCCCAGTAAATCTGATCGGTTTCAGGGACTTACTGAAGCCGTTTTAAGCTGTTTACCTGTCTGCTTAAGGAGCTTCCTGCAGAATGCAATATTTTAGTCTCAGAGGAAACTGTTATACAACACCCACCCAGGAAGACATTTCTTTTTTCTTGTTTCCCAGACAGAGTCTCTCTATGTAGTTCTAACTGTCCTGGAACTCACTCTGTAGACCAGGCTGACCTCAAACTCGCAGAGATCCACCTGCTTCTACCTCTGCATTCTGACTGCTAGGATTAAAGGTGTGTACCATCATGACTGGTCTGGAAGACATTTCTTGGATTCAGAAATCGGATTGCCCATGGGGTGTTATGTGGAGAGGTGGGGCTGGGAGGTGGGAGTCACCACAGCCTCCAGAGTCCTTCAAGCTGTGCAATCAGTGGCTATTATTTGAAAGCAAGAATGTAGGTTTGTACAATGATGTCTTATTATTTTGGTTTCCTGTTTTTAGAAATCATTATTTCAGAAAACAGTTGCTTAGGAGCAGTATGGAGTTTTTTTCTGCTTTATGTTTCCCTGTTTCCCTCCCCACTCCTAGGCTGATCACGAGAGCCTTCTGTGTGCTACATAAGTGCACTACCACTGAGCCACGCCCCCAGCCCCTCACTGGGGGATTCTAGGCAGGGGCTCTACCACTGAGCCATACCCCAGCCCCTCACTGGGGGATTCTAGGCAGGGCCTCTACTACTGAGCCACACCCCTAGGCCCTTACCCGGGAATTCTAGGTAGGGGCTCTACTACTGAACTGTATTATAATCACCACTGCCATAATTTTGAAAATCTTTTTATTTTAAAATAATGCCTCATTAAATTATCCAGACAAAATTTGACTCATTCTGTAGTTCAGAGAGGCCTTGAACTTTCATCTTTTTAAATTTTAATTTAATTAAAAAATGTTAATTGTATTTTTATTTGTGTGTGTGTGTGTGTGTGTATCTGTGTGTGTCTGTGTGTTCGTACAGAGGACAGCATTCAGGAGTTGGTTTTCTCCTTCCACCTCACTGAGGCATGGTTTCTGTTGTTAGGACGCGTACTCCAGGCTTGCTCACTGGGAGCTTCTGGCCAATTCTGTCTCTGCCTCTCATCTTAGGAATCCCTGGGCTTACAGATATGTGCCTTTTAAATATTTTAAATTTTTTGTGTATGTATGTTTTGCCTGTGTGTATATCTATTTGCCACGTGTGCGCCTGGTGCCCGTGAAGGTCAGAAGAGGACATCGGATCCCCTGGAACTGGAGTTACAGGTGGTTGTGAGCCACACATGTAGGGGCTGGGAGTTGAACCTTGATCTCCTGCGAGAGCAGCCAGTGCTCCTGACCACTGAGCCATCTCTCCAGCCCCGTACATGCCTTTTAAATGGTGGGCTAGAACTGAGGTCACGAGGTTTGCTCCCAAGCATGTTTGTTCTCCGAACCACCTCCCGGCCCAAGACTTTATTTATTTATTGGCCTATCTTCTTTGGTGTGTTCGCTGAATTCTGCAGAGGCAGTCTCCTCCCTCGCTCCCGCCCCTCTCCCTACGGCTTCTACTTGGGCCTGTTTTAGTTTTGGGGGTGAGGTTGGGGCTGGGAGACCCGTGTAGGTCAGTTGGCTCACTTGTTCAGAAGGAAGGCAGCCCAAGAAGGTAACTTCAGGAGTACAGCCAGGCCTGGAGGTCATGTGCCTCTGTGCCTCCAGTGACCGGGTGGGGTGAGGTGGAGCCTGTGGCAGAGGATGTGAGCTGAGGGAGTATGCAGCCTAGAGACTTGGGTTGGCATAAACAGTTGGGATAACCATGGTCATAGATCTCATTCTTTCCCCTGTAAAATTTTACTTTGTTTTTTGCAGCAGTATAGGCTGGCTTTGAACTTGTGTAGGCAAGGATAACCTTGAACTCATCCTCCCGAGTGCTGGAATTATGGGCCTGTTCCATCATGCCTGGTTTATACTACACAGGGGATGGAACCCAGGGCCTTGTGTGTGCGAGGCAAGTGTTCTCCCAAGTGAGCTACATCCCCAGCTCCATCGATTAAAATGATGTTTAGTTTATTTTGTTTTTTGAAGTAGGATCTCATTTTGAGCCCAGGTTTGCTCATGATAACAGGCCTTAGCCACCACTCCTAGCTTTAATTTTTTTTTATTTTTTAAATTATTATTATTATTATTGAAGGTAGGGTTTCTCTGTGTAACAACCCTAGCTGTCCTGGAACTCCCTTTGTAGACCAGGCTGGCCTCGAACTCACAGAGATCCACCTGCCTCTGCCTCCCGAGAGCTGAGATTAAAGGCGTGTGCCACCACTGCCCGGCTAAATTTTTTTTAAATAATTTTATTTCATACCTGCAATTCCACCAGTGCTGCAGAGACAGAGGCAGGAAGATCACCGTAAGTTCAAGCCTGGCCTGATCTACATAAAAAGTTGTAGGCCAGCCAGGGTTTCGTAGTGAGACGCTGTCTCAAAAAACCAGCCCCTTTGCCGAAAGCTTTACCAAGCAAGACATGATTCATCTATTGTAAAACGTTATGTGTGTGAAGCTCACAGTTACGTGGCTTCCCTTCCATCCACTTCCACAAACATCCTGTTCTCTGGTTCTAAACCCTCTCATTACTCCAAAGGGAAGCCTTAGACCTGCCCAGTGCTTCCTCCGCCTGCTCCCCCCCCCCCCGACTCCACGGCCCCCCTTCCCTGGCAGCCATGCATCTGTGTTCTCTCTCTCTCTGTGGCTTTGTCCCCTCTGGATACTTCAGATAAATGACACAATGTGACGGGCATTTTGTGCAGTGTCATGTGCTGAGGGTCCAGCTGTGTTGTGCCACAAATCGTTTCGTGGCCGAATGGTCTTCCATGGGATGAGTTGTGTGGATCTTCTGTTTCTTAGCGGAGGAGATTTTGTTTACTCCTGTGTTGGGGTTTTCAGGAATAATGCTGCCGGGAATGTTGATGTGTAACTTTTATTGTGGGTGTGTTTTCTGCGCCTCATGGGAGTGGAAACTGGGAAGATAAAGACGTCCGAGGAGATGAGGAAGCATGCCCTTCCTTCAGACAGGAAGGCAGTTGTGCACACAGAACGGTAACAGCAAAGGCCCTGAGGCAGGGGGGTTGGCAGGAGCTGCCCTGTGGGGTAATCAGAAACGTCAGGGCTCGGATTCAAATTGGGCATTCTGGTCTTGGACTCTTGCGTGTGGAGGCCAGAGGGCAACCTCGGGTGTCTTACTCAATTGCTCTCCGCCTTATTTATTTAAAAAAAATTGCGTGGGTAGAAGGCTACAGACGTGGTGGCGCACACCTTTAATTCCAGCTCTTGGGAGGAAGAGGCAGGCGGATCTCTGTGAGTTAGAGACCAGCCTGGTCTACAGAACAAGTTCCAAGACAGCCAGGCCTACACAGAGCAACCCTGGTTGTTTATTTTTTGTTGTTTTTTGGTTTGGTTTTTGCTACATTTTACTTGTTTTGTTTGGTTTTTTGAGACAAGGTCTCTCTATGTCTCTGGCAGACCTGGAAATCACTATGTAGACTAGGTTGGCTTAGAACTCACAGAGATGTGGCTGCCTCTGCCTCCTCCGTGCTTTGATTAAAGGCATGCACTGCCATGCCCAGCAACTTTTTTTTTTTTTTTTTTTTTTTTTTTTTTTTTTTTTTTGGTTTTTCGAGACAGAGTTTCTCTGTGTAGCCCTGGCTGTCCTGGAACTCACTTTGGAGACCAGGCTGGCCTCGAACTCACAGAGATCCGCCTGCCTCTGCCTCCCGAGTGCAGGGATTAAAGGCGTGCGCCACCACCACCTGGCCCCTTATTTTTTTAATATATGTGTATATGCTTGTGTGTATGTATCTGTATGTGTATCTATGTGTGTGGTGCGTGTGTTTGTGGCATGTGTGGTGTGTGTGTGTGTATATATGTATGTGTGTGTAGGGGGTGGATGTGATTTAATGTGGGGTGTGTGGGTGTGTATGTATATGTATATGTGTGTCTGGGGGTGTGTGGTTTGATGTGGTATGTGTGGTGTGGTGTGTGTGTATATATGTGTATGTGGGGGGGGGTGTGGTTTGATGTGGTGTGGTGTGTGCATATGTACCATGCATGAGTATAAAGGTCAGAGGACAACTTATGGGAGTTAATTGTCCCCTTCCACCAAATGGGTACTGAGCTAGAACTCAGGTCATCAATCATGGGTGGCAAGTACCTTTATCCACTGAACCATGTCTCCAGTCCCAGGAGACTATTTAAGTGTCCAGAATTTTCCTCAGAAGGCGTTTGTGTGATGGGACTAGAAACTGAGCACCTCCAAGAGAGGACATTCTCTCCAGGTTGCACAGCCAGGAAGCATAGGATAGAATTAAACCCAGGGCACGTGGTTCCACAGCTGAGTCAGCTCATCTATACATATAAAATGATTGCGTACATCTAGAAAAGTAGGGGGAAAAAATTGTCTCCAGCGCTTGATTCCCAGGTTAAGCCGTCAACTGTGCCTCTTATTGAGAGAAAAATCAATCCTGTTGTGTATCCAGCTCTTCCTTCCTGATTTTGGATGTGGTTTTTGAGACAGGGTCTCATGTGGTCCAGGTTGGCTTTGAATTCCTCATCTTCCTGCCTCTGTCTCCTGAGTCCAGGCGTGTGCCACCACACATGTATGCCAAGTGTCTCGGTCATGTTATACGTGTGCACTGCAGGTTGTGATGTACACGCTGCTTTTCTTGGGGTTTGTCTCTTTGTCTTCAGTCGGAGGTGTTTCCCCAGCCTCCTCTTCGGTTCTATGGGCCGGGATGTGGCTCAGTTGGTAAAGAGCTTGGTAGAAACCCTGGGTTTGATCCTCAGCACTGTTTAAAGTGGTGTGCCCATGCTGGAGTTCAGGGTCATTCTCTACTCTATAGCAAGTTTAAGGCCAGCCTAGATTATTTGAGACCCTGTCTTTAAAAAATAAAGTTGGCAGACATTGTTTAGGTATTTATTACTTGTTTATATTGTATATAGTTATTGTACTTTTGTATATAGTTTTTCTTATGTTAGTTATAAGCTTTTTCTTTTTTTCCTTTTTTATTAAAATAGAAAAGGGGGAATATGGTGATATTTTATTTGTATTAAAATGTTATTTGTATGTTAATAAATAAAGTTGCCCGGGGGTCAGAGCTGTTAGCAAGCCATAGGAAAGCAGGGCAGTGGTGGCATACGCTGGTAATCCCAGCACTTGGTAGGCAGAGCTGGGTAAGTCTCTGTGTGTTCAGGTATACAGCCATTATTGGATACACATGCCTTTAATCTCAATACCAATCATAGAAAACCTGGAGGCCTATACAGACAGGCCGTGACGAGGCGGTCATGTGGTTGGGTTTACAACCAATGAGAAGGCAGAACAGGAACTCTTTATAAAGACTTTAACACAGGGGTAGCTCTGGTTCGGAGAGGTAGGACCACTGCAGGAGGAAGGGTAAGGTTTTAGCTCTTAGCTCTGACCTCTTGGCTTTCTTCTTTGAAAAAAAAAAAATAATAATAATAAAGTTGGCTAGCCAGGGTGGAGCACCCCTTTAATCTCAGCACTCAGGAGGCAGAGGCAGGTGGACCTCTGTGAGTTCCAGGCCAGCCAGGGCTACACAGACCCTATCTCGGAAAACAAAACCACACAACAAATAGAAAAACTGAATTGTGGTCATCATTTGTAAGCATTGTTCTGCAGTGTACCGAGGTGGGAAAAGCCCTACTCCAGAGTTCTGTGGTGTACAATCTGAACAGCGGTATAGTTACCCAGGGTTCGTTCTGCAGTGTACCGAGGTGGGAAAGCCCTACTCCAGAGTTCTGCGGTGTGCGATCTGAACAGCGGTGTAGTTACCCAGGGTTCAGAAATTATCTCCCGCGTGTCTGGAAGCAGACAGTAAACAAGATAGGTCCGTCAGATGTTTACTAGATGAGATGCTGGTTGTTCAAGGTCAGGAGAACCAGGAGAAAGAAATGTAGACAGTGAGGGTCAGAGATGACCTCAGTGAAGAGGTGACACTTGAACCCACACTTGAAGGTGGTGAAGGGCTGGGTTGTGTGGTCTGGCGGAAGAACAGCTAGTGCAGAAGTCCTGAGGCAGATCAAAGGCTGGCCCGTGTGCCCACCCAGGAGGTTGCTGGGTGCCATGCCGAGTGTTCTAAGGGATGTTTGAGTGGAGCTTTGTGGGCCACAGGACTATAACACGAATTGCTAAAATGGTCTTTTTGATAAAAAAAACAAAAAACAAAACAAAACAAAAAAACCCAGGGTGAAAGCTGAAAGATCAGAGAAGCAAACAAGTCCCAGCCACCACCTCTTACCTCACCAACTCCTCAGCCTGGAAGAGCTCCAGCCCAAAGGCCTTCAGCCAAAACAGCTTCCTCAGCCTAAAAGGCTTTAATTCCTGTCTCCTCACACCTTACATACATTTCTCCGCCCAACATATCACTTCCTGGGATTAAAGGCATGTGTGCTTCCTAGTGCTGGGATTAAAGGCATGTGCCACCACTGCCTGGCTCTGTTTCCTCTCCTAGACTGAGTCAGTCTCATGTAGTCCAGGGTGGCTTTGAACTCACAGAGATCTAGACAATCTCTGCCTCCCTAGTGCTAGGATTAAAGATGTGTGCTACCACTGCCTGACTTGGTGTACTTTTTTAAATTTTGGCTGAGTGAAGGAATGGTCTCAAGGAAAAGGAGGTGCTTATTCCATCAGGCGGACTGGGCAGGGGCTAACCTCAGCTTCCTGAACCTAGAGGAGCCTGCTGTGATCCAGGGTGGGCTTGGAGGAAGTACATCTCAGTTTTTAGTCTCTAAAATAGTAAAAATGGTAGGTTGGTTTGACCAGGACACATTGGTCACTTTCTATATTTTTTTATTAACGTTTTTTAAATTGTTTTTGTGTGCTCCAAGATTGTAGGTGTCTGCAGAGGCCAGTGGCATTGGATGCCGCTGGAGCTGGAGTTATAGGTATTTGTGAGCCGCCATGTGGGTGCTGGAATCAAACTTGGGTCCATTTGGAACATCAGTACATGCTCTTCTTAACTGCTAAGCCATCTCTCCATCCCTTCAAAATCCATATAGTGGAAAAAGAGAACTGGTTCCCGCCAGTTGTCCTCTGACCTCTACACCCAGTCCCTGCAACACAAAATAAAGAAATAAGTGCAATTGGAGAAACTTTTAACAAAAGTAAATTCAGACAGAGTAATTTGCTTTGGCAGTTAAACAGTAACTCTGCATGGTTGCTCTTTGTGGCAGTGTTTAATTGAGATATGATTTGCATACCTACAACCCACCCATCCAAGCATATACCCCCCATATCAGTTGAGTCCTTTCAACATGAGAGAAATTTTAGAACAATTTTCATTTCCTCCAGAAAGAAACTCATGTCCCTTAGCTACCCACCTTCCCATTCTCCATCCATGACTCCTGAAGAGTGCACACACTTATTGCCTATAGATTAACCCATGTTACATGCTGAACAGGAGCACACCTGCACAATACGATTTGGGGTCTTCCATTAACTGGGGAATAAAACCAGGGCCTTCTGCATGCTAGGCAGGTGCTCTACCACTGAGCCACATCCTAGTCCCTCACTGGGGGGTTCTAGGCAGGTGCTCTACCACTGAGCCACATCCTAGTCCCTCACTGGGGGATTCTAGGCAGGGCCTCTACCACTGAGCCACACCTCCAGCCCCTCACTGGGGGATTCTAGGCAGGGGCTCTACCACTGAGCCACACCTCCAACCCCTTGCTGGAGAATTGTTGTAGGTGAGTGCACTACTACAGAGCTATGTTCACAGCCTTTCATCTCTTTTTAAATCTTTATTTTGAGACAGTGTCTCTAAGGTAGTCAGGTTGGCCTTGAACTCACTGTATCACAGACAGGCCTTGAATTTGGGATCTTCCTCAGCCTCCTGAGTAGCTGAGTGACAAAGCTGGCCTGTAACACAGCTTTGCTCACTATTCATTCTGGTTCGATGTTTCTCGGCTTGTTGTAACAGGTATCGGACCTTCCTTCCTTCATATGGGTGAATAATGTTGCACTGGCCAGGTAGGCCACACTTTGTGATCCACTCATCAGTTGATAGATGTCTGAGTTTTCATGAATACCGCTGTGTGTGTGTGTGTGTGTGTGTGTGTGTGTGTGTGTGTGTGTCTGAGTTCCTACATAAGCATGTGTTTTCATTTATTCTGTTTATGTAAGTATGGATGGGACGTCTGGCTCAGAGGCCAGCTCACCGTTACCTTACTCAACAACTAGCTACCAGATGACTCCCCAGTGGCTGACCAGCTTACGTTCCCACCGGCCATGAATGGAAACTCGGACTCGCTGGCCTTTTGATTATTCATGCCTTCTCCTGTTGGAGGGCAGATGGGCTGTGTGCTGTTCAGAACGTTCTGGAATATTTTTTAGGGTCCACATCTGCCCTTTACTCCAGAAGGTGAAATTAACATCAGGATTATCTACCTGTTCTATTGTCTGGCTCCCACAGTACAGTCTTCTCGAACTTTCTTAGAGATGAGCATGGCAATCTTCCACTGTGCTCTCTGCTGCCTGTGGACAAGATGCCCCCCTCCAGGCCCTTTGGAGTCCCACCCTCTATGTGTTACGTGATGTCTCTTTGGGTGAGTGGTAGACCTGGAGTTCCTGCTCACTGGTGTTGCCCCCAGTGGGTATTTTTGCACAATTTTCACTTTCAGTTGACTCTTGGGGTTAAGAGTCGTAGGTGTTCTGGGCTGACCTGAAGCTTGCTTTGTAGTGGATGATGACTTTGAACTTACCCTTCTACCTTTCCCTTCTGAGTGCTGGGATTTCCGCAGCCTGGTGATGGCAGATGGGAAGCCCTGTTGGAAAGGACTTTATGCTGGTCTCCTGAGCTATTGTCCAGGGCCAGCAAGAAGGGACACCCGAGGAGCGGCCAACCCAGCAGGTTCCTTCGGACTTGGTGTTGACCTGGTTGCCTGTTGCTTGGGCCTCTCAACTGTTCCTCTGTTGCCTGGTGGCCCTGGCTGGTTCTGCTGACCCACCTTGACCTTCGGTGGCTCTGAAGCCTGATGTCATTGTCTTCCCAGACAGACTGTGTGTCTCTGGTCCCCCCGTGGCCACTGGGTGTGACCCACCCTGTGACCTTCCACCTTCTTTCCGTCAATAGTTGGCAAGTCCCTGCTGGGGGCCCTGGGCCTCCTGTCTGCGTGGCAGGGTGCGGTGCTGACAGTCTCTGTGGATGTCCCATACCCCAGTCCTGGTCCTTTTGGGTCAGGTGGCTCTCCTGTTTGGCACCAGCTGTGGTCACACTGAGCCTAGCCCTCCATCACCCAGTCAACGTTTACAGGCACTCGGATAAATCATGTTTATGGCATGGCAGCCGCCCTTTGAAAAAGGCGGGGGGAGGGCTGTCTGGCAAGAAGAAGGCGGCTCGCCGGCCGGTCTAGATGCGGTGGATTTGAGCCACTGACCTGGTGGCGGTTGGGAAAGGGGAGGAAGGGCTAAATCAGGAGCAGTCACGTGCAAAGGTCCTGAGACAGGCTCGTGCCTGGCGGGTGGGTGGAAAACTGCACGAGCCAGTATGGCTGGTGGGGGATGGAAGAGAAGGGACCCGGCAGACCGTGCAGAACTGGTTGCTAAGTGAGAAGGTGGGGGTTTACGCTGAATTAGGTGAGGAGTCAAGAAAGGGCGCTGGCTGACAGAGCTGAGCCGACCTGGGTTCTACCTGTGTCGCGGGCCTGGGAATGAGATGTCAGGAGGAGGGTGCACAGCAGGGTTGTGCTGCTGGAGGAAGACAGTGGCTTCGGTCCTGGAGCTTTGGGGTGGGGGGCACCTGAGCCCTCAGAGGACAACTCACTGCACGGGAAAGCAGCCAGTCAGAGCCTCTTTGGTTCTGTAGACTGAGAGGACTGTTCACTTGCTTTTGCTCTTTTCTGTGCTTGAGAGGAAACCCAGGGCCCTGAATGTGTTGGACAAGTACTATGCCACTGAGTCACTCCCCCAGCTTCTCACTGGGGGGGAGGGGGTGTCTAGGCAGGGGCTCTACCACTGAGCCACACTACCCCAGCCTTTGGTTTTCTGAAAGAGGCTTTCCCTATGTAACCCAGGCTGACCTTGAACTCCCCATCCTACTCCTCAGCCTCCCAAATTTTGGGGTTACAGGCTTGAGCTACACCTGCCACTTGGCGTATTCCCCTCTCTCTCTCTCTCTCTCTCTCTCTCTCTCTCTCTCTCTCTCTCTCTCTCTCTCTTTCTCTTTCAGGACAGGGTTTCTCCGTGTAGCCCTGGCTGTCCTGGAACTCTTGCTCTGTAGCCCAGGCTGGCCTTGAACTCACAGAGATCCGCCTGCCTCTGCCTCCCAAGTGCTGAGATTAAAGGCGTGTGCCACCACGTGTGGCGTGTGGCTTTCGGGTATTTTTCTTATTCCTGGGTATCATCTAGGACACCCCTTACATTTATTTAGTCACCGATTCTCCATCCCTGTGTCTTGTCGTGTCCTTGTCTCACCCAGCCCCTGAATTTGATGACTCTGGAGACTTTCAGGAGCATCCCTTAGGGATTTTGTAGAATGGACTGCATGGGAATATTTGCTGTTTTTCTTCTTACTAGATGGGGTGACATATGGGTTTGGAGAGGCAGACACACAGGCCTCTTTCATTACATCATACCGAAGGTATGTGGTCTAGGGCCTGGGGATGTGATTCAGCTGCAGGAGTGGTGCCTGCCCAGCATGCATAAGACCCTGAGTCCAGTTTCCAGCATTCACAAAGCAAAGAATCTAATTTGGGTTGTGTATGCGTGTGCATATGCATGAGTGTGTGTGCATGCATGTGTGTGTTTGTGTTTGCATGCGCGTGTTCACGTGTAACTCTGTGGAGTCCGTTGTTGCCTTCCGCCCTACAAGCCAGGGATCAAAGTCAGGTGACCGAGCATTTGTGGCAAGTGCTGTAATCCACCGAGCCATCCTGACAGCCCTAATCCTTTGATTTCTTTGTGAACGCTGTTGTGGGCCCCGAGTTATCTTTTTAAATGGATTTAAAAAAAAAAAAGAAAAGATTTGTTCATTTTTATTTTATGTGTGAGTGTTTTGCCTGTATGTATGTCTGTGCACTGTGTACATGCCTGGTGTTCACGGAGGTTAGAATAGAGCATCGTGTTCCCTGGAACTGGAGTTACGGATGGTTCTGAGCTGCCCTATGGGTGCTAGACATCAAACCCAGATACCCTGAAAGAGTAGCCAGTGCTCTTAACCACTGAGCCATCCGGCCCCATAATGTTTTTACATTAACTTAACTAAAAAGTGTTCAGATCGAGTCCAACGATGGCATTGAGTACATGTCCGTATACCTTCTCTTACCGCCCCCCTTCTGTGCTCCCATCCTTTCCTCCCAATCTCCTTTTTGCTTCATTTCACAGATAAGTACTTAAATCGAGGTTCTGCGTATGAGAGACTACGCGCAGTATTTTCTTTTTGCCCGCATTGCCTCCCCCTCCCTTGCAACTTCCCTTTAAACCAGTCCTTCTCCTCTGACTCCCTTTTGAGGCTCTGATTAAAGTTGACAGTATGACACAGAAGTCACCAGAATGAAACACTTAAAACCAGGCTGGCCCGAGCTGAGGTCTGACCCCCAGGAACTCCTCGAGGAGTTTCATCCCTGAGTCTTAAGATAATGGAGTTAGGAGGATGGCAGCTTAATCCAGCTGTTTAGAGGTGATTAGATGAGATCAGGGCCCAGGCATGAGCCCTCTTTCCTGCGGCTTCTGCTGTGGCTGCGTAAGGAAACAGAAACTGGGCTTGGTGGCTCGTGGCTGTAATCTCGGCACGGGAGAAGGCCGGAAGCTTGAGAGTTCAAGACCAGCTGGAGCTACATGAGACCCTGACTCTGGGAGGGAGTAGGGCAGGCATGTAGCTCAATTGGTGCCTAGCATTACAGCTCCAACGCTACTGTGAGCTAAATTAATCTACCTTTTTTCTCTAAAGTAATCCACCTCCGGTATTTCGTTATGGTAACAAGAACTGGACTAATAGATGCCATCAGGTATAGCAGCATCATTTTCTTTGCCATGAGTACCGGTGGCTTTCCCTCCCTATCTGCTGGCCACATTCTGTGGGGCATTAGTTCATATGCTTATTATGTGCTCAAATGAATTTGTCTGACGTTTGAGATTTGGGGATGAAGAAAAACTGAAAGTCTTGTCAATGAAAAGGAACACAGAGCCCGGATCATGAGCCCGGAAGGTACACATGCCCACTGTGAGGTCTAAGTGACTTCTTGGCAGATCAGTAGGAACTGGAGGCTTTGAAGAGTTGGAGGTGAGTAGAGAAAATGAGCAGGTTATCTGGACCTAGGACTATGTCTCAGTGATAGAGCCCCTGCCTAGAATCCCCCAGTGAGGGGCTAGGGGGTGTGGCTCAGTGGTAGAGCCCCTGCCTAGAATCCCCCAGTGAGGGGCTGGAGTGTGGCTCAGTGGTAGAGCCCCTGCCTAGAATCCCCCAGTGAGGGGCTGGGGGCATGACTCAGGGGTAGAGCCCCTGCCTAGTATATCCAAGGCTCTGGCTCCATCTTCAGCACAGCATTAATAATAATCATCTGTGCAGTGTGGAGCACCCCCCACCTCAGCAGATCCAGCTGTTTCAGTGTTTACTGAAAGTCAAAAGATGCTTGCGTCTCTCTCCTTGTCCCTGGTCACTTCCCACCTCCCCATGTAGTTAATCGGTGTGTGGAATGGCCTGCCCTTCCTTCCCAAAGCTCTTTACACGTACAAAGCCGTTCAAAATCTGTATTCTTTTGCCTCCTTTACCCCAATTTTTAAGATTTATTTTTACTTTTAATTATATGTACACATGTATGTCTGCGGTGGGAGTGTGCACATGAGTGTGGATGCCAGGGCGGCCAGAAGGGCATGTTGTGTCCTCTGGAGCTATAATTATAGGAAATTGTGAGCGATGAATGTGAATGCTGGGAAGTGAACTGGGTACTCTGTAAGTGCACCAAGCGCCGCTAACTGTTGAACCATCTCCCTGGTGCCCCTTCACACCTTAAAAGCAACAAGAAATAAAAGTTTAAAATTACATTTATTTGCTGTGTAAGTGTAGAGGTGTGGGGAACCAATAGGGAGGTCAGAGCTCGGCTGGGTGGAGTCCACCAGGGGGTCGGGGGAAGACACTTGTCAAGCCTGATGACCTGAGCTTAATCCTGTAACCCACATAGCGGAGGAGAGGGCTGACGCCTGTACATTGTCCTCTGACCGCCACATGTGGCACCAAAATAAATGTAATAAAATAAATGAAAGCTGCCTTCATGCAGTCACATGAGGAGTATAAGTACAACCACGGTTGCTTTGAGAACATTCTTATTACCCAGCAGAGCCCGTGAGAACATTCTTATTACCCAGCAGAGCCGGTGGCTGTGGGCTCCCTACCCTGCTCTCAGTAGGCTTCCTGGTTACTACTAACCTGCTTCTGTGTCTGGACCCAGCTGACCTGGACACTTCATCCCCATGCCGTGACCAGCTAGCCTTTGGGTTTGGCTTCTCTCCCACTTCCTGTTTTTGGTCCCCATGCCATCATGTGTCCTGGCCTGTTTGCTTTCTGTGGCTGCATGCCCCCTTTATATGTATCTCCTTTGGGACCAGGGAACCAGGTGCTGCAGACATGTGCACACATTTTTGCATGCACACAGGTTTCTCTTTTTGAGACAATGTCTTGCTATGTAGCTCAGGCTGGCTTCAAACTCACTTCATAGGTCAAGTTGGCCTTGAATGTATAATTCTTCAGCCTCAGCCTCCCAAGTAGCTTGGTTTAGATTGCAGGCCTATGCCACCACACCCCACTGCACAAGGCATTTTCCAAAGCTAGCCATGCTTGGTTCAGTATTTGAGCGATGAAATGCACAGCCTTTTAAAGCATAGTTTGGTAAATGTTGCCAGTATTATCCAAATAAGCATTACAAAGGCTGGATTCAGAGCATCTGCATCATTTTAGAAGGCTGTCTGAGGGCCCCTGATGGTCCATCTTCTCTTGAGACTTATATACACCTCTGGTTTTTCCCCAGTTCTAGAGATTGTCACAAATGAGCTTGGCACAGAGTGTCATGTCTGATCATGCTTTCTTTGTGCCAGTTTATGTCAGGTCCATCCATGTTGCTTCCTGTGGCAGAACTGCATTCCCTCATTGCCAGAGCAACACCTCATCCTATGCCTGAGCTTGGTGCTAGGACAAGTGATAAGGAGTTTTCCAGGTTTGGGCTTTCTTGTTCACTGGCTAAGCTGGGGATCAAGCTCAGGGTATTATGCATGTTATGCAGAGGATCTACCACTGAGCCACACCCCCAGTCCCTCAATGGGGGATTCTAGGCAGGGGCTCTGCCACTGAGCCACACCCCAGCCCCTCACTGGGGGATTCTAGGCAGGGGCTCTACCACTGAACCACACCCCAGCCCCTCACTGGGGGATTCTAGGCAGGGGCTCTACCACTGAGCCATGTCCCCAGCCCCTCACTGGGGGATTCTAGGCAAGCCCTGACTCCTTTTTGTATGAATTAGGAAAAGAGACTACTTTTGGCTGGGGATTGCCATCACCTACAAGCACAACCTTCTAAACTGTGTGCAGTCAACATGTGCAACTATATACAAGGCAATATATGTATTCCAAGTTTGATGTGCAATATATATGCAGTATATAAATTTGTACAACATAATAATTTCTGTGGCTGCTTTAAGAAATACCACAACCATTGTGGCTTGAAACAGAAGCAAAGCTGGGTATGATGGCCCAAGCCCGTGATCTAGCACTTTGGAGATGAAGGCAGCACGATCAGGAATTTGGGGACATCCTTGGCTACATAGCAAGCTTGAGGCCAGCCTCCATGAGACTGTCTCAGAAAAGTCAAATAAAACAAAAACCCAGTACCCAGCTCCTAGGCTATCTCTAGCGGGGAACATCGTTAAGGAAGCAAGTGGTAGAGGCCAAAGACACTCCTGGGCCACCTCCACTGCCTGAGGCTTCCAAGCCCCCCTCCCTTATGACTGGACTTGGAGCAGGGTGGCCTTGCTGGCGTGAGGCAGGGACCGTGGAGGTGCTTGTGTTCGTGGGGACTTGCACTGGTGTCTGAATGAGGGCAGCTGTGTGTGCTGTCTGCTGCTGTGGTAAGGGTTGTCACTGTAAAAGGCCAAGTCACTCTGATGGCGTTCTGTCTGTCTTCCAGTCGATGGGTGACTATGAGACCTTTAATTAGCAACGGGGAGCTGGGTTTGGAGACGCACCCCTGTCATCCTAACACCTGAGAGAGGGTGAGGCAGGAGGCTCATGAGCTGCAAAATGAAGCCCTGGCGCTACAGATAAATAACTAAGTAGATGTTTGGAGGCGGCAGCCCCTGAGGAATTATTAAACCCAGTGTTCTTTTTGCTAATTACATGTGAAAATGTATTATTTGTGGGGAGGGTGGGAGAACGTCATAGTACATGTGTCCAGAAGACAGCTCTCGGAGCTCTGTTTTCTCCTTTCGCTGTGTATGTTCTGAGGATCCAACTCCAGTCATCAGGCTTTGGGGCAAGCCCCTTCACATCCTGAGCCGTCTCGCCAGCCCTGAGTAACCTCAGTCTTTTCCTGCTTACTACATATCTTGAGATGGGTTTTCAGCCATGGCTTCATAGTGACAGAAGAGCTGCCACGGCTCCAGTCATGCCAACTCCGTTCAGGCCCGAAAGCAAGTTCCTTTGTTTACCGGAAGAACTTGTTCTGTGACTTCCACTGTCCTCCAGAAGCCAAGCCTGTACACTGTAGTGTTTACTGTGTGGTTGCCATGGCTACCATAGCTTCAGGGGAAGTTGAGAGTGATCGTAAAGGAGATAAGATGTCCCCCAGTTTACGCCTCAGTATATGACCCAGAGTACACATACAGACACACGTGACCCAGTGTGCTTTCGAGTTTTCCATTCTACTGTGTGCTCTGTACTGGTTTTATTACACTTTGTGGGTTTGTTGTTTTTTTTTTCCCGAGGGAGGAGTCTTCTTCTTTTGAGGGGGAAGAGTTGGAACGAGGTCAACTTATGTAGCCCAGGCTGGCCTCCTCAAACCAGTAATTCTCCTGCCTCAGCCTCCAAGAGTGCTGGGATTACAGGTGCACCACACCCAGTTTATTGGATTGTTTTAAACGAGTCCCTGGCCCAAGCCCGCTGCTCTGGTTTCCCAACCCTCAGAGGTGTGACTGTGTTGCCTCAGAAAGGTCTTTGTTTATGGAGCTGGCAAGACATCCACAGAGCAGCAGCCAGGCTGGTGTGAGTGTGAAAGCTGAGACAGGAGGAAGTGAGGAACTAGGTAGGGGTGGTGGGGTGCTGGTGATGGGAAGCAGCAGGTGAGCTCAGGCAGGGCGTCCAGCAGCCGCGACCGACCGACCAACGCAGTTCTGTGGGCTCCTGTTTTTTTACGCCTTGCAGGGAATGTAAGGGTCACTAACATCGTTCTGGGAAATGAACAGTAGCGTTCTCCTGAGTTTACTGGAGCCTTTGAATTCCGGACCCTGCTAGCAGGCTGGCTCCCCTGCAGCTCCCAATGACGATGACGCAAAGCTCTGGTTGCATTCCGAGTGGAGGAGGGATCCTCAGGGCTTTCTGGAAGGACACCCTGTTACTTCTCTTCTCCCGGACTGCTTGCAGTTGGCAGGCCTGGGGGAGAAGAATCGGGGCTTCAGAGTCATGGGGTCTGAGTTCAAGTTCGGGTCCCACAATGTGGTGAGGAGTCCGGTATCCTTGTTCCTTGCATGTCCCTCGTTTTCTCAGTGGAAAGCATGACTCACTGTCGTTCCTTTATCACTGTCCCTCAGCGGGGACAGGGTTAGTACCAGGCCTGATGCCTAGGACATGCTTGGGCAATGTGAGCTCAGTGGTGTATCTGTCAGCTTTGGTTGGGAGAGGTATAATAACAAAGGAGACCTGGGACTCGGTCACTGAAGAAGAGTGATGAGTGGGCCCCAGGTCTCTGCAGTTACAGTGACAAAGATTCAGCTGCTCATGTGTGTCCCCATCATGGGTTGGCCGTGGCTTTGTCATATGTCCATTCTGTCCTGAGACCGAGGCAGAGCCACGACACTGTGGGTCCCAACTGTGTTACTCAGCTCACATGCTGCGCCTGCAGGTATGGTCCAGGTCCAGAGGCCTGGCTTCACACCAGGGCTGGTCGGCGGCTCTGCATCCATTGTCTTATGGCTCAGTTACTTTCTCAAGAGGGTTTGAGCATCTGGGCTGATCTGGAAAGGGCCATCCACTGGCCATGACCCCTCCCCGCCACAGCCACAGACCTCTCAGGCATCTTTACCTCTCCCTACAGAAAGTAGGTGCTTAACATGTGCCCTTTTCATTAGGCTGCCCCTGAACAATGGACTTAACTCCCACTGTTCATTCATTTATCCTTTCTCTACATTCCTGGGTCCTCCCTCTGCCACCACAGCCTCAAATTCAGGGGTCTCAGGCAGGAGGCCGGTGATAGCACTTGCCTTTGTAAGGCCCACTGTGGCAGGGAGACAGTGGAAGGGAAGCAGATCATCAGACGTGGGCTAGTTGATACTAATGTGGGTTTTATTTTGTTTTCCCCCCTGGGGAGGAGGGGCTCATTACATTTTTTTTTTTAATTCATTTTAGTTTTACATTTTATGTGTATGAGTGCTTTGCCTCCGTGCATGTAGGGCTGGTGGAAGCCAGAAGAGGGCCTGGGGTTACAGATGGTCGTCAGCTGTAATGTGGGTGCTGGGAATTGAACCTTGGTCTTTTGGAAGAGCAGTTGGCGCTCTTAACCCGTGAGCCATCTCTCCAGCCTCATTTTGATTTATTTTGTATCTGTATACTTGGAGAGGGGTAGACAGATTGTCAAGCTTTGTGGTGGTTGATTTTCCTTGCTGAGCCCTCTGCTGGCCCCTGGTGGTGTTTTTTTTTTCTGAAGCAGGCCCATGTGTAGTCTAGGGTGGCCTTGACTTCACTATGTGTCTGAAGATGAGCTTGAAATTCTGACCCCCTTGCCTCCCAAGTGCTGGGACGCCAGGTGTGAGCCACCATGTCCCACTCCTGAACCTCCTTTCATCTTTCCGAACTCAAGGTCCATCTGTGACAGCGGTTCTCAACCTCCTAACGCTGCGAGCCTTTAATACAGTTCCTCGTGTGGTGGTGACCCGCCCCCAACTATAAAATTATTTTCGTTGCTACTTCATAACAGTAATTTTGCTTCTGTTAGGAATCACAATGTAAATATTTTTGGGGATAAGGGTTTGCTAAAGGGGTCGTGACCCATAGGTTGGGAAATGCAGATCATGTTAGAGCTTCCTGAATGTTCCATCCATACAGATATACACGACAGTTTATTTATCCATCCACGGCCGCTCAGGCATCTTCCTCTGAGCTGTTATGGGAAACGCTGTGGTGGCCTCTGGTGTACAGGTCTCTCTTTAAGACGTTCAGTTCCTTTGCACACATACCCAGAAGTGGAGCTACAGTGCTCGATGCTTGAGCTATTTTTAATGTTCTGAGGAACTGCCAAACCCTGCTCCACAGCAGCCAACAGGGTTGCACTCCCGCCAGCAGTGAGCAAGGGCTCCGGTTTCCCCCAGCCCTGCCAACACTTGCTACTTCCCAGTTTCTTCACGGTAGCCGCTCTGAGGGGTGTGGGGCCTTGTCTCCTTGGGGCTTGGAGTGCATTTCCCCTGATGATGAGTCATGCTGGGCATCTTTCTGTGTGCTGTTGGCTGCTTGTGTGTTTTCTCTGGAGATGAAACTCAGGATCTTTGTGCATGCTAGGCAGGGGCTCTACCCTGAGCCACGCCCCCAACCCCTCACTGGAAGATTCTAGGCAGGGGCTCTACCACTGAGCCACACCCCCAGCCCCTCACTGGGGGATTCTAGGCAGGGGCTCTACCCTGAGCCACGCCCCCAGCCCCTCACTGGGGGATTCTAGGCAGGGGCTCTACCACTGAGTCATGCCAGTGCCTCTAACTCCTCACTGGGGAACCATTTCTCTCCTTTTCCTCCTCCTCCTCCTTCTTTTCCTCATCCTCCTCCTCCTTCTTCTCTCTCTCTCTCTCTCTCTCTCTCATATATATACATATACGTTAATGTATATATATGTATGTATATGTATATACACAAACACACACACATATATATATCACTCTCTTGCTCTCTCTCTCTATAAATGTATATGTATATACACACACACATATATATATATATATCACTCTCTTGCTCTCTCTATGTGTGTGTGTGTATATGTATGTATGTATGTATATGTATATACACACACACATATATATCACTCTCTTGCTCTCTCTCGCTCTCTCTCTTTCTTTCTGTGTGTTTGGAGGCTAGAGAACAACCTATAGTATCATCCTCCTTTGAGACAGTCTCTCACTGAACCTGTAGCTCACCAGTAGGTGAAGCCACCTGGCCAGCAAGCCCCAGAGAACTTCTGTCTCCTCCTCTCCAGCACTGAGATTATAGATGTGTGCTACCACACCCAGATTTTTATGTGGGGTAGGTGGTAGTGATCAAATTCAGGGTCTCAGGTGTGCAAAGCCCCACTTTTCCTGACTGGGCCATCTTCCCACCTCCATTTCTTTCTTTAAAAAAAAAAAAATATGGCTACTGCAAAGCCAGGTATGGTTGACACACACCTTTAATTCCAGCACTGAGGCAGAGGCAGGTGGATCTCTGTGATTTTCAGGATAGCCAGAGCTACATAGTGAGACCCTGTCTCAAAAAAAAAAAAAATAAATAAAAATAAAAAAAATAAAAAACATGACTACTGCAAAGAAAACCCAAGATTAATGAGCATTCAACAGTTAGACGTGGCGTGTGACTGCTCATGGAGACAGGATGATCATTGGAACCCAAGAAAGCAAGGCCAACCTGGGAACCTAGCTAGGCCATGCACGGTGGTACATCCTTGTAACCACAGCACTTAGGAGGCAGAGGCGGAGGACTGCCGTTAGTTTGGGGCCCCTATAGTTCACATAGGGATACCACTTCTCAGAAAGCAAAACCAAGCCAGATATGGTGGTGCATGCCTTTGAATGCCATCACTCAAAAGTCAGAACGAGGCAGAGGCAGGTGGATCTCTGTGAGTTGGAGGGACCCGTGGTCTATATAGTGAGCTTTGGGACAGCAAGGGTAACAAAATGAGATCATATCTCAGGGGGGGGAAAAAAGCCAGCCCATGGTAGTGCACACCGCACGCCTTTGATCCCAGAACTCAGGAGGCAGAGGCAGGTGGATCTCTGTGAGTTCGAGGCCAGCCTGGTCTACAGAGCGAGATCCAGGATAGCCAGGGTTACTCAGAGAAACCCTGTCTTGAAAAACAAAACAAACATATAGAAACAAACAGAAAACAAGGGCAGCAAAATGGCTCAGCAGGTAAAGGTACTTGCCACCAAGACTGGTGACCAGGGTTGATACCTGGGACGACATGGTAGGAGAGAACTGAGTCCTGCAAGTTGTCCTCTTACCTCCATACATACTGTGCACACTATACACACATACACACACACACACACACACACACACACACACACACCAGTCAAATAAGTGTAAAGACAACAAAACAAGAAACTGTATACACAGAATACTCAGGGCTTCCCCTCAATTCCCTCTGGGATCCCATCATTTGGGGACAGTTGTTTGCAGAGCTTGGGCCAAGCCAGAAGCCAGGAGCAGGGTTGTAGGGACAGTGATGGTGAAGCCACCACGGGAGCTTGTCACCACCTTGCAGCCCCCTTGCAGCTGCAGGCAGCCCACCTGGAACCCAGGAGGAGAGGGCCGGCCTCCGGGTCTTTGACAGGTGCTGTGGTAATCTTTCACACTTCCTATCTCAAGCCCTTGGGCATAATAGACTCAAAGGGAACTCTGCCAGAGCTGTTACCTTGACGTTCCTGCTACTGTAGCTCCAAGTGTCAGAAGCCACAGAGAGAAGACTGAGGCCACAGGACACCTTGTGGGAGTCTGTTCTCTCCTTCTACCATGTGGGTTCCCTGTGATTGAACTCAGGTCCTCAGGCTTGGCAGCCAGTGCCTTTCCCCACTCCGCAATCTCCCTACTCTGGTTTTGTTTCTTGAGACAGAGTCTTGCTATGTTGCCCAGGCTGGCCTCAGACTCACCATCCTCCTACCTCTGCATTCACAGGTGTGGACCACTGTGTCTGTCTGTGTGGTTGGGCTTTTTATTTACTGATGATTTCCTGGTTTGAAGTATCCCCTGGATACTAGTGCTGTTTGTCCTTTGTAAGCCAAAGGAGCTATAGGGTGTCTTCTGGAGAGAGTCAATGTGTGAGGTGAGTTCTATTGGTGACCTCAGTGAGGGACTCCAGTACAGCCAAGATAAGATACCTTTGTAAGAAACCAGTACCGAGCCGGGAGGTGGTAACACACACCTTTAATCCTAGCACTCGGGAGGTAGAGGCAGGTGGATCTTTGAGTTTGAGGCCAGTATGGTCTGCAGAGTGAGTTCCAGGACAGCCAGGACTCCATAGAGAAATCCTGTCTTGAAAAACCAAATCAAAAAGAAAAAGAAGAAGAAGAAAAAGAAAAAAGAAAGAAAGAAAGAAACCAAAGCCGTGTGTTGAGTGGTTGATGGACCACAGGCCTGCAGCAACCAGACCCTGTATTATAGCCAGAAGGTTTCTCCAGTCTTGCCTGGCCACAAGGTCCCACAGCCGCTTATAAAATAATCATTCAGAGGCTTGATATTAATTACCAATTGCATGGCCTATGGCAGGCTTCTTGCTAGCTAGCCCTTATAACTTGACCCATTTTTATTAATTTATAAGTTGCCACGTGGCCATGGCTTACCGGTAATTTCACATCTTGCTTCTCCTGGAGGTACTGGCATCTCTCTCCCCTCTGCCTTTCTTCTTCCTGTCTCTCTCTCTTCAATTTCCCACCTAGCTATAACCTGACTTGTCATAGGCCAAACAGCTTTATTTATCAACCAGTCAGAGCAACACATATTCACAGCATACAGAAAGACATCCCACAGCACTTTATCCTTCAGGACATGGATGCCATGTTTCAATGAGTGTTGTGGCTACTTAATACAACACACCTGTTTCTTTCCTTTTTTTTTTTTCTTTGAGACTTTTTTTTTTTTTTTTTTTCCGAGACAGAGTTTCTCTGTATAGTTTTGCGCCTTTCCTAGATCTTGCTCTGTAGACCAGGCTGACCTCGAACTCACAGAGATCCGCCTGCCTCTGCCTCCCGAGTGCTGAGATTAAAGGTGTGCGCCACCACTGTCCGGCTTACCTGTTTCAAATAAGAACTGGCCATAGGGCCCGATGGGATAGTGCACAACTTGAACCTGCATCCATGGGAGACAGAGGCAAGGCCTCTGCGAGTTCCAGGCAAGCTAGGGTTGCGTAGTGAGAGCCTATGCTTGTCTCACCAATACCCATCCCCTCCCCCACCAAAAAAGAGGATTGCCTCTAGAAGGCAGGTGTGACAGTTCAGTGGTAGAGCCCCTGCCTAGAATCCCCCAGTGAGGGGCTGGTGGTGTGGCTCAGTGGTAGAGCCCCTGCCTAGAATCCCCCAGTGAGGGGCTGGGGGTGTGGCTCAGTGGTAGAGCCCCTGTCTAGAATCCCCCAGTGAGGGCCTGGGAGTGTGTCTCAGTGGTAGAGCCCCTGCCTAGAATCCCCCAGGGAGGGGCTGGGGGTGTGGCTCAGTGGTAGAGCCCCTGCCTAGAACCCCCCAGTGAGGGACTGGGGCTGTGGCTCAGTGGTAGATCCCCTGCCTATAAGACTCCAGTGAGCTGGATGTGGTGGTGCATGCCTTTAATCCCAGCACTCAAGAGGCAGAGGCCGGCCGAATCTCTTTGAGTTTGAGGCCAACCTGGTCTACAGAGCTAGTTCCAAGACAGCCAGGGCTACACAGAGAAACCCTGTCTTGAAAACCTAGTGGGGGAAAAAAAGAAATCCCCCAATGAGGGGTTGGGGCTGCGACTCAGTGGTGAGTGATCACTTACTTCAAACATAATTATCTGGGTTCAATCGCTTGTACAAAAAAATAATAATAAAGAGCCAGAATTGGGTATTTCATATTGAACTATCAGAAATGGTTTGGTATAGTATACGCTGTGGTATACACAAACTATAGACCTTGTTGTCCTAATAGTGTATAAGATTGCTTTGTGCAACCCTAAACTTGTGGTTTCCCCTCTTTGCTTCTCCCATCTCTTTCTCCTGCTCCCTTTTTTTGGGGGATGGGGTGGGGATGTTTGAGACAGGGTTTCTCTGTGTAGCTTTGGAGCCTGTCCTGGATCTCGCTCTGTAGACCAGGCTGGCCTCGAACTCACAAAGATCCGCCTGCCTCTGCCTCCTGAGTGCTGGGATTAAAGGCGTGCGCCACCACTGCCTGGCCCCCTGTTCCCTTTTTAAAACTTAATAACAGGGCTGTGATCCTGGTACTGGAGGCTGAGGTCAACAGATTTCAAGTTCTCAAGTGTAGTAAGTCTTCGTGGGACTTTGACAGTGTCCTTCGTGGGGCCAGTTAATTACTAACGGTTCTTGGTTGTAATTCAATTCAGTAGCAGTGTTTGTTTCCTTCTTGTTAAATTTTTGAGACAGAATCTTCCTATGCATCCCAGGCTTGCCTACAATTCTCTATCCTCCTGCCTCAGCCTCCCCGGGGTCAGGATTATAAATACGTGCTCCCTCGTCTTTCCCAGCCTCCTCTCTCTCTCACTTATAGATTCTTCCCTTCCTCCCACAGCCCGCCTCTGTCCCTCCAGTCTTCTGCCTGTTCATGACCTTCCTCTCACAGCTTCTCTTTTCTTTCCACAGCTGGCTCCACGAAGGACACTGTCAAAGTCCCCAGCCCGGGGCCCTGCGTAGACCTGGAGTGGCCACCCCATCCTTCCCTTCATGATTCGTGCATAGCACAGGTAACCAGAGAAGACCCCCCCAGTTCACTCTTGGACGAGCAGTTGTTCTTCTGGGGCCCAGTGGCATCTGACTTGCAGAGCCTGGTTTGGTAACTTCCTTCAGTCCCTCCTCTCCAACCTGTATCCCCATGTACAGCTGTAGGAAAGATGTTCCTCAAGCTTCACTTTCTCCTCTATATTCTGCACTGAGACAAATGTGAATGTAACTTAGTGGTAGAGCCCATGCCTAGAGTCCCCCAGTAAGGGGCTGGGGTGTGGCTCAGTGGTAGAGCCCCTGCCTAGAATCCCCCAGTGAGAGGCTGGGGGTGTGGCTCAGTGGTAGAGTTCCTGCCTAGAATCCCTCAGTGAGGGGCTGGGGGTGTGGCTCAGTGGTAGAGCCCCTGCCTAGAATCCCCCAGGGAGGGGCTGGGACTTAGTGGTGGAGCCCCTGCAGAGCACCCATGAGGCCCTGCAACAACCACAATAATGACAAAAAAGGAAAGGCCGGGGTGATAGTTTAGTTAGTAAAGTGGTTCCCTTTGTTCTGAGCTGTAAGTTCCCACCACTTGAGGACTATGGTCCTCTCGTTGTGCCCAGTACATGTTATTGGAGGGGAGGACTGACATGAGGCCAGTGGAAAAATGCGCTGCAAGGAGGGAAAGATGTATGGGTGTGTTTGCCCGGATGTGTCTAAGGGTGAGTGCATGGGAGTGTAAGAAGACAGTGGAGACGGATGATGCTTAGGTGATCGGTGGATGGCTGTGCAGCAGGAGACTAGGATGGCAGGATGGCCGGGTGTTTGGAAGGAGTGAGAGGGGAGGGGACAGAAGCTTGGAAAGTCAGGTGCAGAGATAGCTCAGCTGGTAAAGTGCTTGCGAGGACCCGAGTTTGATTCCTAGAACCCATATGAAGAGCAAGGCGTGGCATCCCAGCACTGGGGAGGTGGACACCATGGGATACCTGGGGTTCGCTAGCTGGCCAGCCTAGCCTAATTGGTGAGTTCCAGGTGAATGAGAGACCCTGTCTCAAAAAGGTGGAGAGTGTGGAATGACAGCTGGGAGGGGGTCCCTTTGGAGGAGTGTCGGATGCTCTGAAGAAATGGGTGGCCAATTGGAAGGAGGAATGCCATGTGGTGGGAGGCAGGTGGGAAAATGCAGACAGCGTCCATTCTTTTTGGGGTGCAGTGGGCCACGCAGCCTCTTCCTCCTCCCCGCTGGGGGCTGACCATGCTAAACTTTGTCATGGGCTCTGACTGTGCTAGCCAGCGGTGAGCACCGGACAGCTCAAGACAAACATTAGCCGTCCGCATCCTCATCATTCAGCTATGGGGCTAGCCCTGCACTGCTACCTCTCTGGCCCAGCCTCATGACCCACCCACCCCCACTCCCTTTCTGCTCCTCAGTCTCCACTTCCATATTTCACCCACCTTTTGCTTAAGACCCACACTGCATAGGTCTTTAGGGTTCACCCAGGACACAGAGCGTGACGGCCTTCCTGTCACCTCCACCCCGCCTTCCCTCCCTTGGACTATCACCTTGATGCTCAGGACAGGGCCCTGGCACACCTTCTGGGCCACAAACTGTATTCAGAAAACAGGACAAGTGGGGTGTGACGTGCATAGGCCCAGGGGCGTACAGAGGCCAGGCAGGTGACCTCAAACTGAAGCCGGTCTGGTGTGAGCCACAGTCATCCTCAGATGGGGGGATCTGAGAGGATCCTGAGAGAGCAGTTGAAGTTATATTGTTTTTGAGACAGGGTCTCAGCCATGCAGGCGTGGCTGGTCTCGGACTCACAGACATCCTCCCGAGTGCTGGGATCAAAGGCGTGTGCCATCTTTACACCCACTGGCGGGGC
The DNA here is from genome assembly GCF_949786415.1 of Peromyscus eremicus. Taxonomy (NCBI): domain Eukaryota; kingdom Metazoa; phylum Chordata; class Mammalia; order Rodentia; family Cricetidae; genus Peromyscus; species Peromyscus eremicus. The sequence goes on from NC_081416.1 coordinate 174,270,244, forward strand.
TGGGGCTTTGACTCTGAACTAGACGTGACTCTGCAACTCTTGAAGGTTATAAATTAGAGTGGGCATATTTGATTTGTGCCCTGGAGGTTGGAACAGGCGTGTTCCCTGGGGTTCACACATGTGTAACCCACTCATTGAAAAGATTGAGAGTCGCTGTGTAGGGACCTCCAACTTTTCACCTCTGCAGTGGGGGTGCCATGGTTCGTTCAGTTAAACCTATCTGCAGTGCTTAGTATAAGGCCTGTGCACCATCAGAGACCTCTTGGTCTCGACAGATACCCTGTCAGATATGGGGGTTGTTGGGCGTGAGGACCACAGAACCCTGCCCCATCCCTGGTCAGGATTTCTGCGTGGGAGGCTTCCTGGGAGGTGATTCTTGTAGCCCTCCATCCAGCTCTGTGCGCTCCAGGAACAGTTGCTCTGGCCCTCCTCTCCAGGCGCTCCCCCACCCCCATGAAGGGGCAGCTGGGCAGACTGCCTCAATCTAATTATGTCTCCCTCACCCTCTTCCCACACCTGCCCCATCTAGTGGAAATGGATGATGAGGATGGGAGATGCTTACTAGACGTGATTTGGTGAGTAACGGGCTCCCCCCCTCCACCCACGCCCGTCTCCCACACCCCTCCCCTCCCTCCACTCCTCAGCCTAGCTCCTTAATGTCTCTTCTCCCTCTCTCTTGCAGTGACCCTCAGGCCCTCAATGACTTCTTGCATGGATCCGAAAAGGTGAGTGCCAGAGGCAGGGAGGGGGCATTCCCTAGCATGGCGGCCAGAGGGTCGGAAAGGAGAGCCAGGTTCTTTGAGACAGTAGGCATTCTGTAAGGGGTTACGTATCATCTTCCCAGTTAACCGAATAAGTCAGTCACCAAAAAGAAAAAATGCAAACTCTCTCAACACGTTTTTAACGCAGAAACGATGCTGTATTGGATACACTTGTTTAATTAAAATATCATGCTATATTAAAAAAATAAATGTCCAGCTACACGCCTTTAATCCCAGCACAGAGGCAGGCAGATCTCTGTGAGTTAGAGGCCAGCCTGGGCTATATAGTGAGCTCCAGGAGAGCCAGGGATACACAGAGAAACCCTGTCTCTAAATAATAAATAAATAGATAAGTAAATAAATAAACGTAAATAGAAGTTACTCACTATTCACTAGTAAAAGTTTTCTTTAAAAATATACAGAAAATGACTAGAAAGAAATAGGAAGAGGAGCTGGAGAGATGGCTGTATGGATGAGATAGCATACGTAAGCGTGAGGACCTGAGTTCGAATACCTGGTACCCATGTTAGAAGCCAGGCATGGTCATGTGCACCTGTAACTCTCTGGGGAGAGGGGAGAGACAAGAGGATCGCTGGGGCTTGCTGATTGCTAGTTTAGTGCCAAATTCAGTGAGAGGCCCTGTCTGAGGGAAATAGGGCCGAGTGGTGAAGAGCAAGACATCCAGCCGTGTGTGTACAACACACACATGCACACGCACGCACGCACGCACACGCACCAATATTAAAGACATTAAAGAAAAACAAAGCTTGGGATTGGAGGGGTGACTCAGCAGTGAAGAACACTGGCTGTTAGTCAGGCGGAGGTGGTGCACGCCTTTAATCCCAGCCAGCACTCAGGAGGCAGAGGCAGGTGGATCTCTGAGTTCAAGGCTAGCCTGGTCTACAGAGCTAGTTCCAGGACAGTCAGGAAAACACAGAGAATCCCTGTCTCGGCAAAACAAAAAACAAAGGAAGAAGGCTAGCTGCTCTTCCAGAGGACCCAGGTTCAATTCCAAGCACCCGTATGGCAGCTCACAACAATCTACAACTCTGGTTCCAGGAGTTCCAACACACTCCTTTGGCCTCTGAAGGCACCAGGCATGCGTGTGGTACACAGACATACATGAAGGCAAAACACCCATATGCATAAAATGATTTTTTTTTTTTTTTTAAGGAAAGAAAGCAAAGGCCTCCTTAAGCTGGTGTAGTCAGAGAGGGTCACTCTAAGGAGTTGACGTTAAAGGTGACCACAGTGCTCTAGCAGGAAAAAAATCAAGAGAGGTGGCAAATTTGAGGAATGGGAACAGACTGAGGCAGAACCACTATGGGATGGCGCTGAATGGATTGGACTTGGTTAAGTGGTTTTTAATTTTATTTATTTTGAGGCAGGGTCTCTCTATGTAGTCCTGGCTGCCTAGACTTTAATATGTAGATCAGGCTGGCCTTGATCTCACAGAGATCCCACTTGCCTCTGCCTCCCCAGTGTTGGGATTAAAGTCATGCACCACCACACATTTATTTATTCTGAACCTGAAAGCAGTTCTTGGGGAGTCAGATTTGATTTGTGTCCCAGAGACAGGCACTATCTGGGAAAATGTGGCAGTCTGGGGACCTGTGTGGAACTGTATTTGTTTTCTACAGTGGTATGAGAGATTACCCCCGCACAGAGACTTAGTACATATTTGTTAAGCTTTTGCAATTTGCCATGTTGGAAATCTGGGTCAGGAATCAGCTGGGTGGTCCTGGCTCAGCCCACCCCCCCCACCCCCCGCCCCCACACACACTGAGGTCATAGCAGTCTGTATGAAACAGGAGCTACAAGTATGTAAGGGTTTGTTTTGGGGTCAACAGATATACCTACCTGACTCTCCTGTGGCCAGTGCCACAGGGGCCCTAGGTTCCTTTCCCATGGGCGTCTCTCACACACTATTCAGGTGTCCTCGGGATATGGCAGCTGGCTTCCCTTGTCACAAGCAACCCATGATAGAGAGCCAGAAGGAAGCCACAATACCTTTTATGACCTAGTCTCCTGAGTCACACAGGCCGGAGCTGCTAAGAGCTGTGTAGCTGAGGGTGTGACTCGGTTGGTAGGATACTTGCCTAGCTTGTAGGAAGCTCCGAGTTCAGTCCCCAGCACCACATAAAATGAGGCATGGTGGGGTACACCTGTAATCCCAGCGCTGGGGAGCTGACAGGAGATCAGAAGCTCGAGGCCAGTTTTAGCTGCCGGCAAGCTTGAGATCAGCTTGGACTGTATGAGAGTCTGCCTTGAGGAGGGGAGGAGAATGGAGCCGCTAACTCCAGTGTACACTCTGATGGGAGAAGTAAGTGCTGCCTCTTAAAGGAGAGGCAGCAGAGTGCTGAGCCCTCACAAGTACAATGGGATAGGTAGCTTGGACTGCAGTATATTCAGTAGAGGGGGCGGGCAGGCGTGGTGGTGCATGCCTTAAATCCCAGCACTCACGAGGAGGGCAGAGGGATCTCTGTTACCTGTGTTAGGCTCAGTTCAGCTGCCAAGATGCCCCAGGACTCAGCAGGTCCTGTCCCCCCAAAAGGCGGGTACACAACTATATTAGATACAATGTCAGGGGGACGGGAGGGGTTTGGAGGAAAAGGTGCCATGAGCAGGTGGTACTGCCACAGCTCCCCAAAGGATGTGCGACCAGGAGGACTGTGAGGTCCACGCAGGGCACAGCTTGGGTGCAAACCAAGAGGCCAAAGTCCCAAGATCAAGGCTGGCGCGTCATGGGGGACAGGGGTGGAGTCTTAGAGGCCGGGCTGGGGGAGTGCCTTGGGTGGTGAGTATGTGTCTACCCCCCCCCACGCCCACCCCACCCCTGACACACACCCCTCTCCTTCTTTTGTCTCAAACCCAAATTGATTTCTGCCCTGGAGTCTGGGCCTGCCCTGTTCGCGTTTGACCTTGGGTTGGGGGGGGGGTCTCATTGCAGCTGGACAGCGATGACCTCCTGGATGCCCCTGTGGAGGCCCAAAGTGCCTTCTATGAAGGTTCTGGGGTAAGTGGCTGGCCAGTGGTCTTCTCCTACGCTGCTGGAGTAGGAGGGAGTTGCAGAGGCTGGGCATGCCCTGCATGCGGAGTTCACAGGTTATACATGTGGAGGCCAGAGGCCAGCCTTGGGTACTGTCACTTGTTAGGAGCTATCAAGCTTGTTTTATAAGGGTCTCCTACGGCCCTGGAACTTGCCGAGGCTGGGTGGCCAGCCAGTTCTGAAGTCTCTCTGTCTCTGCCTCCCCCCACCCCGGGGATTACTGGTGCCTCTAATATCTTTTTAAATTGTTTTATGATTTTTATGTATGTGAATGTTTTGCCTGCATGATTGTCTGTACATCATATATGCGCAGTGCCTGTGGAGTCCAGGAGAGAGTGTCGGATCTCCTGGGGCTGGAGTTACAGATGACCATAAGCCACCATGTGGGTGGTGGGGATCGAACCCTGGTCCTCTCCAAAAGCAGCCAGTGCTCTTAACTGCTCAGCCATCCCTCCATCCTCACTGACGCGTGTGTGTGTGTATTCTGGGGATTGAACTCAGATGTCAGGCTTACGAGGCAAGCCCTTTCCGGACTGAGCCACCTCCCTGGCTGCCTCTCCCTTTTCTCCTGTATCACACTGTTGCTCCCGCCCTCCTCATTTCCTTCCCTGGTCCCTGTCCCTGTCCCTGTCATCCTTTGAACTTGTTACTTTATGAAGAATTTTCATTTCGTTTTACATCAACCATACCATCATTTTCTAAATAGCCTTTTATAATAATCATCAAGTTTAGAAAAACACCTTAGATTCATAGATCCAGTTACAATGGTGACCACTCTGTCTTTATTAAGACCTTTATTGAAATTTAGGTATTTTGGTTTTCTGAGACAAGGTCTCATGTGGTCCCGAACAGCCAGGAACTCACTGGGTAGCTGAGGATGGCCTTCAATTTCTAATCCTCCTGCCTCTGCCCTCAGGGGTTGGAATTATGGTTGTGCACCACCACACCGAGTCTGTGCTGGGAACCAAACCCAGGTTCATGTTCTCTAGGCAGGCACTCTACCAACTGAGTCGCGTGCCCAGCCCTAACCCCGAATCTTTCATCTAGTCAAAATCTGAGGAGTTGACAGGCCTCATGCCTGTGTATTTCCTGTGGTACTCGGGACCATAGGCCCATTGAGCTGTGTTTGCCACTGGTCACAGTCACAGTGAGGATGGCACCGGGCTACCCCCCTCCACCCCCCCCACCCCCCCGTGTTGTGGGCTGTCTTTCCCCCAACCCTGCTGCCTCATAATGAACTTTGGAGCCAGACAAGTTTTGATATATGACATCACATGCTTACCTTCCTGTGGCAACCCTTGGGAAGCAGCTGGGGCATTGTACAGCGTATTGCCCAGAACTCCTGGCAAAGTTTGCTCTTAAAAAAATTAAAGCTGGGTGGTGGTGGCGCACTCCTTTAATCCCAGCACTCGGGAGGCAGAGGCAGGTGGATCTCTGTGAGTTCGAGGCCAGCCTGGGCTACAGAGTGAGTTCCAGGAAAAGGCTCCAAAGCTACACAGAGAAACCCTGTCTCAAAAAACAAAAACAAACAAACAAAAAAAACAAAACAAAAAAACCCCACAGAAACCAGGCGGGCATTGTAGTGCTTGCCTACGGTCCCAGCACTTGGAAGATAGCAAGAGGATCTAGGGTTCAAAGTCATCCATGGGGTCTGGAGAGACGGCTCAGTGGTTAAGAGCACTGGCTGCTCTTGCAGAGGGGTGGGGTTTGGTTCCCACATGGTGGCTCACAACTGTCTGTAACTCCAGTGCCAAGGAGTTTGACTTTCTTCTGGCCTCTTTAGACACCAGGCACATATGTGTTGTACAGACATATGCACAGGCACACATGTACACACAAAATAAAATAATTTTAAGAAAAAGTGATCCTTAGCTATACAGCAAGTTCAAGGCCAGCCTAGACAACATAATGAGTTCTTATCTAGCCTGGACAAACAAAGGTCATCCTGGGCTATATAGCAAGTTCCAAGATAGCCAGGGCTATACAGAGAGACCCTGTCTCAACCTCCCCCTCCCCCCAAAAGAAGAAATTCATTAAATACTCTTAGTTTGTAGGGAGTACTGACCCACAAATAAATATTGTGGGTCTCTGTGACTATAATTTCATTTATTTATTTTTCTTACTTATTTTGCATGCATCTCTCTGTGTGTGTTTGTGTCTGTGTGTGCTCGTGTGTGCATGTGCATGAGTTTACCACAGCATGTGTGTGGAGGTCAGAGGACAACTCTCGGGAGTCAGTTCTCTCCTGCCCGCCACCTTGTGGGATCCAGGGATTGATCTCAGGCTGTCAAGCCTGCATGCAGTCGTCTAGCTGCAGAGCCCTCTCATCTGCCCAGTTGACTATTAAAAAAAAAAAAAATGCAGGCAGCTCTCTGTGAGTTCAAGGCTACCCTGGTGGTCTATATAGTGAGTTCCAGGTCAGCCAGGGATACATAATGAGGCTCTTGTCTTGAAAGAAAGAAAGGAAGAAAGGAAGAAAGAAAGAAAGAAAGAAAGAAAGAAAGAAAGAAAGAAAGAAAGAAAGAAAGAAAGAAAGCAAAAGAAAGGAAGGAAGGAAGGAAGAAAGAAAGCATTTATGTATATATGTTTATATATATGCTTTATATACATATATGTATAAAAAGCATTAATGTATATATGTGTGACACATGTGTGGGTGGGGATATATGGCATGCACATAGAGGTATAGGACAGTTTTAAGGAGTCACTTGCCTCTTTCTACATTGGGAACTGGAGCTGGAACTCAGGTTGTCAGAATTGTTGAGTGCTTTTACCCACTGAGTAATCTTGCTCACGTCCGTCCCCAATATTCTTATTACCTTTTGCTGATAGGTGCAGATGGAGAAACTGGGGTCAGATTAGGCAAGCTACAGGTTGCACAGTCAAGCCCACAACCAAGCTAGGGTTTGAGCTACATCCAGCCACTTTCAGACAGAAAATTACTGGATTGTAGTGGCCTTTGACACCAAGTTTGACCCTTTGCTGACCTCAGCTCTTGTCTTCTCCTCTTGACTGCCCTCCAGCTCCATGTGCAGGAAACTCCCGGCAACCACCTAAACCCGGAGCCCAGCCAGCCTGCCCCTAGCGTGGACCTGGACTTCCTGGAAGATGATATCTTGGGCTCCCCTGCAGCAGGAGGAGGTGGCGGGGGCGGTGGGGGCCCTGAACAGCCCTGTGACATTCTCCAGCAGAGTCTTCAGGAGGCCAACATCACAGAACAGACCTTGGAGGCTGAGGCTGAGCTGGACCTGGGCCCCTTCCAGCTGCCCACCCTACAGCCCGCCGACAATGGGGCTGGTGCTACTGGGGCTACGGGAGCCACTACGGTGACCGCGGGACCCCAGGCTCTCTTCCCCGGCAGCGCAGATCTGCTGGGGCTGCAAGCTCCGCCCACTGTACTGACCCACCAGGCCTTGGTGCCACCTCAGGATGTAGTCAACAAGGCCCTGAGCGTTCAGCCCTTCCTGCAGCCCGTGGGTCTGGGCAACGTGACCCTTCAGCCCATTCCGGGCCTCCAGGGCCTCCCCAATGGCAGCCCTGGGGGTGCCACAGCAGCCACCTTGGGTCTGGCACCTATTCAGGTGGTGGGCCAGCCCGTCATGGCCCTTAACCCACCCACCTCCCAGCTCTTGGCAAAACAGGTGCCTGTCAGTGGCTACTTGGCCTCCGCAGCCGGGCCCTCAGAGCCAGTGACACTGGCCTCTGCCGGAGTGTCCCCCCAGGGGGCCGGCCTGGTCATCCAGAAAAATCTCCCAGCCGCTGTGACCACCACTCTCAATGGGAACTCAGTGTTTGCCGGGACAGGGGCCGCCACGGCAGCAGCCAGTGGAGCACCCTCGGGACAGCCGCTGGCGGTGGCCTCGGGCCTTGGCACGTCACCACTGGTACAAGCACCCAATGTGATTTTACACAGAACCCCCACGCCCATCCAACCCAAGCCTGCGGGGTACTGCCCCCCAAACCTCTACCAGCTGACACCCAAGCCCTTCACCCCCACGGGGGCAACCCTTACCATCCAGGGTGAACCAGGTACCCTGCCCCAGCAGCCTAAGGCCCCCCAGAACCTGACTTTCATGGCCGCAGGCAAAGCTGGACAGAATGTGGTGCTGTCCGGCTTCCCCGCACCGGCCTTGCAGGCGAATGTATTCAAGCAGCCACCAGTCACCACCACGGGGACAGCTCCGCCGCAGCCCCCCGCGGCCCTCAGCAAGCCCATGAGCGTGCACCTCCTCAATCAAGGCAGCAGTATCGTGATCCCAGCCCAGCACATGCTGCCTGGCCAGAACCAGTTCCTGCTGCCAGGCACCCCAGCCGTTCAGCTCCCCCAGTCACTCTTCTGCCCTGCCTGCCAACGTGGGTGGCCAGATCCTCACGGCCGCAGCACCCCATGCAGGTGGACAACTCATTGCCAACCCGATCCTCACCAACCAGAACCAGAACCTGGCAGGCCCACTGAGTCTAGGCCCAGTGCTGGCACCCCACTCGGGAGCACACAGCGCCGCGCACATCCTTTCTGCAGCCCCCATCCAAGTGGGCCAGCCTGCTCTCTTCCAGATGCCTGTGTCGCTGGCCACTGGCAGCCTGCCCACCCAGAGCCAGCCGGCCCCCACTGGCTCCACCGCCACCACCGTCCTCCAGGGCGTCACCCTGCCCCCCAGTGCTGTGGCCATGCTCAACACCCCCGAGGGACTGGTGCAGTCCACCACCCCAGCTGCTACCACTGGGGAGGCCACGCCTGTTCTGGCAGTTCAGCCTGTCACCCAGGTGCCCTCCGCTGTCACCACGTCACTGCCTGTGGGTCTCCAGCAGCCACAGGCGCAGCCGCCTCCACAGGCCCCTACTCCACAGGCGGCCACCCAGCCTCAGGCCACCCCTCCTCAGGCCAGCCCAGAGAAGATAGTCCTGGGGCAGCCGCCCCCTGCGGCCACAACGGCCATCCTCACTCAGGATTCCCTCCAGATGTTCCTGCCCCAGGTATGGGGGAGCATTGAGACGAGGGAAAGGGTCGAGTGGCAAATAGCTGAGCTGAGGCAGCTAGTGGGGGCCCTGGGGATGCCCACAAGGTTCGTAGGTTGTCTGACTGACAGACAAGTGGTGGGGTTGACAGACAGGGGGCATATTTGGTGAACTGACAGACAAGGGGGAGTAGTATGTAAGACATGGGTGGATGGAATGATGGACAGGCAGGCGGACCGGAAAACACAGGACGGTGGGCGGAGGTTCTGGGGTCTGCCTGCCTGCGCCTCTTGTCTACAGTCCCCCGTGGGATCGAGTGGGGGTGGCAGGCTCAGATGGGAGCCCACGGCCTCTGGGGGCCTTCTGACCCTGTGTGGGTGGCCCCTTGCAGGAGAGGAGCCAGCAGCCCCTCTCTACAGAGGGTCCCCACCTCTCGGTGCCTGCCTCGGTCATAGTCAGCGCCCCGCCTCCTGCCCAAGACCCAGCCCTGGCCACGCCCGTGACCAAAGGAGCTGGCCCCGGCGGCGGCGCTCAGACCCCCGACAGCCAGGCTTCCCCAGCTCCGGCTCCCCAGGTAGATGCACCTTGGCAGCCTGGCCTCTCCTCGCGCAGCTCCCGCTCTGCCCTGCCTGCCTCTGTCCCGCTGTCTTGGAAAACGTGCTCTTTGTTCTTCACTCTCGTGTTCCCTGAATGTCTCCTGGCCACAGTGCACATTTGAGACCAGGGCCAGCCCAGGGAGAGTCCAGCTTTAGATGGGGACACAAGTCACAGAGGGTTGGGGAATGGCTTCTTCCTGTATTGGGCAACACAACTCCTTTACATTTTAAAACATAACTAAAGTCAGACATGATGGCGCCTTCTTGTAACCAGTACTCAGGAGGGTCAGATGTTCAGGGTCGTTCTTGGCTACATAGGGAATTTGAGGCCAGCCTGTGCTACATGAGACCCTGTCTCAACAACAACCAGAACCATGCTGAGATCTTCAGCCCCTCCTGAACAGGGTTCTTGAATTTCCTTTCAGTGTGGACATGAGCGTGACCACACATGAACACTCTGTCTTCCAGCTTTATAAAATGTGATAGCGTGCTATGCCTAGGTTCACACTTGTATCTGTTGTTTAAACTTGACCTTGGCAGCTGCGTAGGAGACCATTGTGTGGGTGCGTTATTCCTTTAGCCAGTCCTTGGTGGCCTTCTAAAGTCACTCCTGGTTTTTACTTGTTATGAACAAGGCCACAGATAATGGCTTTGGTGGGTAGCATTTTGCAGGATAATTGTATTTATGATCTGGGTTTGAACTGAGAGCTTTGTGTCGTGCCTGGGCAGGCATTCTCCCACTGAGCCACACCCCCAGCCCCTCACTGGGGGATTCTAGGCAGGGGCTCTCCCCACTGAGCCAGTGCTCCCAGCCCCTCACTGGGGGATTCTAGGCAGGGGCTCTACCACTGAGCCATACCCCCAGCCCCTCACTGGGGGGGTTCTAGGCAAGCACCTACTACTGAGGTACATCACAAGCCCTTTGAACATTTTATTTTGGGACAGAGTCTTGCTAAGTTGTCCAGTTTAAGCCTTCATGTATTGTCCTTCTTCCTCAGAATCTGAAGTCGCTGGGCATACAAGTCTTTCACCACATATAACTTAGAATAAGTTCTTTAAACTGAGTTTTCTGGGTCTAAAAGATGTATGGCTTTATATTGTTTTTTGGTTTTTTTGTTTGTTTGTTTGTTTTGTTTTGTTTGATTTTTTTTTTTTTTTGAGACAGGGTTTCTCTGTGTAGCTTTGTGCCTTTCCTGGATCTCGCTCTGTAGACCAGGCTGGCCTTGAACTCACAGAGATCCGCCTGCCTCTGCCTCTCAAGTGCTGGGATTAAAGGTGCGCACCACCACCACCCGGCTTTTTTTTTTTTTTTTTTTTTAAGATTTATTTATTATATGTATACAGTATTCTGCCTGCGTCCCTACAGGCCAGAAGAGGGCACCAGATCTCATTACAAGTGGTTTTAGCCACCATGTGGTTGCTGGGAATTGAACTCAGGACCTCTGGAAGAACAGTCGGTGCTCTTAACCACTGAGCCATCTCTCCTGGCTTTATAGTGTAATAATGTCTCCAAGCTGCCTTCTATGAACTGTCAGTTGGTAGAGCTTTGTCAGCAGTATACAGAGGTAGCCAGTGTGACAGGTAAAATATAGTGCTGTGTACTGATTTTAAAGTTGTGTTTTATATTCATTGTCAATGAAATCAGGCAAGTTTTTATACACTTAAGAGCTATTTATTCTATGAGATTGTTTATATTCTTTGCTGTTTTCAACTGTTGGTTCCTAGTTAGTGTCTTGTTGATTTGTGGATACTCTTTACATATGAGGAAAGTGAGCCTTTGGTCTCATGTGAATTGTAAGCATATGAGAAGTTAAGGCAGGCTGCTCTTGTACTCTAGAAAAGCAGATCTTGAACTTGTTTTAAAAAAAGAAAAAGAAGGGCCAGAGGAGAGTTGGAAATTGGAAAAGATCATATATTGGCAAGGGGCTGGATGGCAAAGTCAGTGTGGACTTGGTCTTGAACAGCCATGATTTTACATGCAGACTGCCTGCCGTATAACTTGGACGTGTTTCTTCTGTCTAGATTGAAGGTGGGGAAGAGGGCTTAGGTTAAATCAGTGAGCCAGTGTGTCCTCCACACACAGTAGGAGCTTGCTTGCGTCTGCTGTAGTCAGCACCTTCAGCTGCTGCCGGTGAGTGTATCTGCATGTGGCAATGTGTACTCAGAGGTCCGAGGCATTGGATTCCCTGGTGCTGGAGTTACAAACTGTTGTGACCCACCTGATATGGATGCTGGGAACGGAACCTGGATCCTGGTGGAAGAGCAACAGGTGCTCTTAACCACTGAGCCAGCTCTCCAGCTCCGTCCTTTTATACTTTTTAAATGCTGGCAGTGAATGTCTCTAGCAGGCGGTGCATGTAGTTGACAAGCCGTGGTCTGAGGGAACTGTGGAGGGTTGGGGAGGAGAGAGCCCCGGCATTTTCCACCACCTCTTCCGGGTCCTGCAGTCTCAGGCAAGATGCTTATTTCTTTGTACTTTAGTTCCTTTACCTCTCGAGTAAGTATAATGATAGCAGCTACTTTACAGAGTTAGGACACATATGTAAACTCATGTATGCTGTGTTCTTACACCAGGCCTAACCAACACTGAGACAGCTCTTAACCAGGGAGCCAGGCAGCTGAGTGTGGTGGCTGCTACTTGCAAGCCTGCCTGCCTATCTACCCCTTGGGAATCAGAGGCAGGGAGACCCAGAGGTTCAAGGTTATCCTGGGCTTCGGAGTAAGTTCCAGGCTAGCCTCTAGGACACAAGACTCATCAGACATGGCTCAAGCCTTGAATCCCAGGACCTAGAAGGCCGAGGCAGGCAGGGTTCTGAGTTCAAGCCATTCTGATCTACATAGTGAGTTCCAGGCTAGCCTGGGCTACATGAGAGTCTTGTCTTAAATCAAGAAACAAGAAAGATGTCAGGTTGGGCTGCAGTCATGTAAAGGCTTGCTGAGGCTGATGAACCTGCCTCCCAGCTCAGCCTGTGTGGGCGTCCGAAGGGACAGGTCGCAGCAAGTCATGGTTGGCTTCCCCACAGCAGATGAGTAGTGAGTACCAGCTGCGGGTGGGAGTTGAAGCCTGCTTCTTGGTCTAGTCTCCGAAGTGACAAGATCACTTCTGGGGAATTCCTGGTCACAGACACTAATCCTGGGGTGGTGGGGGTGGGGGTTAAATATCGGGATGTCTTAGAGACTGGTAGCAATTTTTTTTTTAAGATTTTATTTATTATGTAAACAGTGTTCTTTCTGCAAGTTTGCTATATGCCAGAAGAGGGCGCCAGTTCTCATTACAGATGGTTGTGAGCCACCATGTGGTTGCTGGGAATTGAACTCAGGACCTCTGGGAGAGCAGACAGTGCTCTTAACCTCTGAGCCGTCCCTCCAGACCCTGCAAAATTTGTTTATAATTATATTATTATTTATTTATTTATTTTTATAATTATTTTTTTAAATGTGTACGGATATTTTGCCTGCATCTGTGTATGTCCACCACTTGTATGCCCCGGTGCCCACGGAGGCCAGAAGAGGGTGTCAGATCCCCTGGAAATAGAGACGGTTGTGAACTGTCGTTTGGCTGCTGGGAACCAAACCCTAGTCCCCTGAAGAGCAGCCAGCGTTCTTAGCCAGTGAACTACCTCACCAGCCACCGTCAATCTGTCTTCCTTTGTGTTTGCTTTCTCTTAGTACAAACTCTGTTTTCTTACTTGGATCCTTTGAGGCTAGGCTGTACATGCCACCCCTGCTCTGTACTCCTGAGATTTTAGTGCAGTATTACAGCTCTGGGGAAGGACTTTCTCTTTAACCATCGTATCAGTCAGATGTCATGTACATCTATAACCGAAGCATCCTGGAGGCTGAGGCAGGAAGATTACTGGAAACTTGAGGCTAGTCGGGGTTATAAAAGTCATAAACAAGCAAAGCAAAGCAAACAAAAAAAACCTACTTGTTTTGTACTATTGTACAAACTATAGTCTTGTACCCCTGTTGTGCTATTGATTAGCAAAGCTAGCAATTCGGCGTGCACACGGCACAGCTGCTTGATTCAGTTTTGCACTCCAGTTTATATGTTTTAAAATTTCTTCTTACGTTTGTTTTTGCGTGTATATGATTATGTGCGAGCGCACATGTGCCAGAGAGCACCTATGGAGGTCAGAGTGCCCCTCAAAGGAGTCTGTTCCCCCTTCCCACTAGGTGGATCTGGGGTTTGATTTTGGGCCTATAGGCTTGTGGACAGGCGCGTTGTCCACTGAACCAGTTCCCCAGCACTCATAAACCGTTGCTCAGCATTACGGTTCTGTTTTCACTAGCTCTCCCGCGCCCCCGTGTGGCCATTCACTGGAAAGGCATTTAGGATAGTGGGAAGAACTGGCTTTTCATAGGCACCAGGACACTAATCTGCTCTCCTTACACTGGGCTGTATTATGGTTTGCCCACGTAAATAAGGCCACAGTGGATATCCCTGTGAGCAAGGAGTGGAACTGTCTTTCAAGATTTATTTATTTTTGAGCTGTGTGGTGGTGACGCACGCCTTTAATCCTAGTGCTCGGGAGCAAAGGCAGGTGGATCTCTGAGTTCAAGGTCACCCAGTCTACAAAGTGAGTTCCAGGACAGCCAGGATTGTTGCACAAAGAAACCCCTGTGCAAAAAAAAAAAAAAAATTATTTTGTATGTATGATTATTTGCCTACATGTATATACCTGGTGCCTGGTGCCCTGCCTGGGGGGTGAGGGGGCATGTCACCAAGATGCTGTTGGACCCCCTGGAACTGGAGTAAAGGATGGTTGAGCTGGGACCTGAACCTGGGTCTTCTGGAAGAGCACTCAATGTACTAACTACTAAGCATCTCTCCAGCCCTCTTTTTATTCTTTATTTTCAGATAGTGTCTCACAGTTGCTTGGGCTGACTGTAAGATCACTCCCTAGCCCAGGTTGGCCTTGCAGTTCTCCTTCATTATCTCTAACCCTCTTCTTGTCTGTATTTTCTTTTTTCACTTTTTATTTTATATTTTGATTTTTCGAGACAGGGTTTCTCTGTGTAGCTTGTGCCTTTCCTGGAACTCACTTGGTAGCCCAGGCCGGCCTCGAACTCACAGAGATCCACCTGTCTCTGCCTCCCAAGCGCTGGGATCAAAGGCGTGTGCCACCACCGCCCGGCATTGTCTGCATTTTCATCCCCAGTGCTGGGGATAGAACCCAGGGCCTTGTGCACTCTAAGCACACATCTTTCCACCAAGTTACAGTCTGAGTTCCTTGAACTCTTTTTATAAATAGTTCTGTTATTTTCAGTTATGTCTGTGTGGGATTGTGCTCTGGAGTGCACATGCCCAAGGGTATCAGAGATGTCCTGTACACTGGCGCTGGAGTTACAAGTGGTTGTGAGCTGCCCAGTTTGGGTGTTGAGCCAAACTCGGGTCCTCTAGAAGAGAAGCAAGCACCTCTTAACTGCTGAGCCATTGCTCTGCCCTCCCCCTCCCCTTTTACTCTCTGAAAAACAATTAAGTTGGTTGGTGGTGGCGCACACCTTTAATCTCAGCACTTGTGAGGCAGAGGCAGGTGGGTCTCTGAGATCGAGGCCAGCCTGGTCTACAGAGCGAGTTGTAGGACAGCCAGGGCTACACAGAGAAACCCTGTCTTGAAAAACCAAAAAAAAAAAAAAAAAAAAAAAAAAGAAAAAAGAAAGAAAGAAAGAAAGAAAAAGAAGAAAGAAAGTTAAGTGAAACATTTTATTATTTGTAGAAAGATTGTTTCAAAAATATCCCTAAAGGGAGCTTGCAGAAGTCTGTGACTCCAGTTCCAGGGGATCTAGTGCCCTCTTCTGGCCTCTGTGGGCCAGACATACATGCAGGTAAAATACCTATATATATTTAAAAAAAAAAAATCCTAAAGGACATCAACACAGCTCTGCCCTGCCGGTAGATACTTCTGCCCCACCCCCATCCCCCACGCCCCTTCAAATTTTCTGTGTTGCGTGTTCCTGGAGAAGAACAACCAAGTTAAAGGTGTATTTGTTTTGTTTAGCTGAGGATGACCTTGAACTCCTGATCCTCCTGCCCTGAGCTCCCAAGCGCTGGGATCACAGCCCTCGCGCCAACTGCGCCAGGCTGATGTAGTGCTGGGAATCGAACCCAAGTCTTCGAGCGTAGTAAGCAGACATGCTACCGACTGAGGCACATTCCTGACATAAGGAGGAAGCTTTGCAATCACCGGAGCAAGCTGCTTTCTGCAGGATTGCTGGAGGAAGGTCCCTTTCACTGTGTGGCAGGCCCAGAGCGGTTACCCTGCCCCGTGGTCGGAGCTGCCGGCGCTGGGGGGATGGTTGCTCGATCTAGTTTGTTCTAGGTGTATTTTACTTCTTAGTTGTCAGAAGTTTATCAGAGCTACTAAGCTTGGGAGAGTTGCTCAAAGTGTCCCAGACTTAGAGGCCAGATGCATAAGGGAGCGACACCATGCCGAGGTCCAAGCAGTAATGCTGAGCTGCGGATCACCTTTCAGTGTAGAGCAGTGGTTCTCAACGTGTGGGTCGCGACCCATTTGGGGGTCTGAGCTTCACTTTCGCAGGGTCGCCTGAGACCATCAGAAACACAGGTATTTACGTTACGATTCATAACAGTAGCAAAATCACAGTTATGAAAATAATTCTATGGTTGGGGGGCGTCACAACATGAAGAACTGTGTTAAAGGGTCGCAGCATTGGGAAGGTTGAGAGCCACTGGGGTAGAGTGAGGAGCCCTCAGAATCTCTGGGCTTGAGTCCTTGGGTGTGTGCCCATGTGCATGGCACAGACCAGGTGTGGAGGGTAGAGGACAACTTATGGGAGTTGGTTCTCTTCTTCCACCATGTGGGTTCTGGGGATCAAACTCAGGTCATCGGGCTTGGTAGCAAGTCTTTTACCTGCTGAGCCATCTTGCCAGTCCAGTGTCCCAGGGGGTAGAGGCTTTGAGCAGGGTAAAAGCCATGTGAGGGCCTACAGTTCTAGCCCCGCCTCTCCTGGGTGGCAGACTCCCTCTGCAGCTGAAGTGAGTGAGAGCAAACCACACTGTGAGACATCCCATTGGCCCATACTGGTGGCCAAGTCAGTGCTCCAGGGCAGTGTCAAGGTGCCGGCCACGTCTTGGGTACACAGCGGGTACTCACTGGTTGCATAGTGCCTGCTGTGGTCATGACTTAAGGATGACAGTGGCCGAGGCCTGCTTAGGTGGAAGGACAGTGCACTGGTGGGGGATGCAGGCTGGATGGTGTGGCCCGATGGCTTGGGCACTGTCTAGAACTGCCACACACATATACCAAGGTGGACACGCAGCTGGGTCACGGGCACATTGAGACAGGCAACAGAACCCAGGACCAGGCATAGTGCCCAGAGCACACCACCCCGCACACCCATTTCCCATGGTTGGCCACTTCCTATTGCCCTCTCGTGCTCCTGGGTCGTGAAGCCTCCCACCCTGGTCAGCAGCCACCTGTGCCTGCTGTGATGTCATGCAGGCACCTCCCTGTGCTGTGCTCCTGCCCCTGCCTCCTGCTCAGCAGCTTGTGGTGCTCCCTGCCAGTGTCCCCTGCCGCTGCTTCCTCTGCTGCCGCCAACCCGCACACCCTACCTGCAGAGCTTGCCTTCATCTGCCGGGTGGGGGTGCACAGGGGAAATCAGAGGGCGGGGGGGGGGGGGGGCGGGGCGACAGGGGTGTGGGTAGGAGAGGATGCAGTGGTGGCAGTGGGTCCTGCCCCCAGGCAGGACTGGGGGACTGGGGTAGGCGGGGAATGGAGCCTTTGGGTGGGATGGCTGAGGTCTGGGTGAAGGGTAGCTGGGGATACAGTGTCTTGGGAAAGTGGAAGCCAAGGCCGATCTGAGTCTTGTCTCTGTCTCCCTTTTCCTGCACAGATCCCTGCAGCTGCTCCACTGAAAGCCCCTGGCCCCGCCTCCTCCCCATCACTACCTCACCAGGCCCCCCTGGGAGACAGTCCCCACATGCCCTCCCCACACCCTGCCAGGCCCCCCTCCCGCCCACCCTCAAGACCCCACTCACGCCCTCCATCCCAGCCCCAGAGCCTGACCTGCCCACCCTTGGAGCCCACGCTGCACCCCTGCCCTCCACCCCAGGGTCCCCCAACTCTGCCTGGTATCTTCGTGATCCAGAATCAATTGGGTGCTCCACCACCAGCCCGGCACCCCAGCCCCCACGGCCCCAGGCCCACCCCAGACCCCTCTGCGACCCCCGTCCCAGCCCCCCTGAGGGCCCGCTCCCCCCAGCCCCCCACCTCCCTCCTGCCTCGACCCCCTCCTCCACTGTGGCCTCCCCTCTGAGCCTTCCACCAGGGTGCCAGTCCCCACACCCCCTGACTTCCAGCTCCAGTTCCCACCGGGCCAGGGACCCCATAAGTCCCCCACTCCGCCACCAGCCCTCCACATGGTCCCTGAGCCCACAGCGCCCCCTCCACCACCACCTCGGACCTTCCAGATGGTAACTGCCCCCTTTCCAGCGCTGCCCCAGCCAAAAGCACTTCTGGAAAGATTCCACCAGGTAACGATTAGTAGGGACACCTAACTTCCCAAACTGGCGCCCTGCCCTGCCCTGCCCTGCCCTGCCCTGCCCTGCCCACTATGTGTCCGGGTGCATCTGGCCACCCCCACTGCGATCCCATGCCCCACCCCTCAGCCACCTGTCCTTCCTCAGGTACCATCTGGGATTATCCTCCAGAATAAGGCTGGGGGCACCCCCGCCACCCCACAGACGTCTACTGCCCTGGGGCCCCTCTCCAGTCCTCCTGCCTCTGTGCTAGTCAGCGGACAGGCGCCACCTGGGACTCCTGCCGCCTCCAGCCATGCCCCAGCCTCCACGCCTATGGCCACCACAGGTAGGGAGAGGAGCCTGCCTCGGCAAAGGGGTCGTGTAGAACGGCTGCGTAACGGAGCCCAGGCTGCTGCCCCACCCTCCCGGCACCGACGGGTGGAGGAAGGAAGGCAGACGGCCCAGGTCTCAGGAACGAGGCATTGGTGGGAGGGCTGTGGGATGGGAAGGGTGCTCACAGTGGAGGAAGGGCCTTCATGCTGGTGACCCCTGGGTCCTCTCCCTTCCTTGCCCCACCCTAGGCCTCCCTCCTCTACTTCCTGCCGAAAACAAAGCTTTTGCCAGCAACCTTCCAACCCTGAGTGTGGCCAAAGCTGCTGTGTCCGCGCCTGGGAAGTCCCCAGCACTGCAGGTAAGGAACATGGGGTAACTGGGGATCAAAGAGTGAGCTGGTGAGAGAGAGATGGACATGGGACACTGTGCAGGGGCAGCTAAGGTGTGAGAAGAGCTAGCTAGGAGCAGGGGTGTGTGGACCACCAATACAGTGCTTTAGATGTGGGCTAAGGCCATGGCTCAGTGGTAGAGCCCCTGCCTAGAATCCCCCAATGAGCGGCTGGGGGTGTGGCTCAGTGGTAGAGCCCCTGCCTAGAATCCCCCAATGAGCGGCTGGGGGTGTGGCTCAGTAGTAGAGCCCCTGCCTAGAATCCCCCAGTGAGGGGCTGGGGGTGTGGCTCAGTGGTAGAGCCCCTGCCTAGAGTCTCCCAGTTGAGGACTGGGGGTGCGGCTTGAGGGGGGTGGGGAGGTGGAGGGTGTCTCTGTATCTGAGGCTGTCCTTGAACGGGATCCCACCTGTGCCTCCCAAGTGCTGGGTTTACAGGTTGTCCTGTTTGCTATCTGTTGCTATCATAATAAGACTGTAACAAGCTGGGCAGTGCTGGCGCACACCTTTAATCCCAGCACTCAGGAGGCAGAGGCAGGTGGATCTCTGTGAGTTCAAGGCCAGCCTGGTCTACAGAGTGAGCTCCAGGACAGCCGGAGCTACACAGAGAAACCCTGTCTCCCAAAACCAAAACCAAACAAAAGATTGTAATCAAAAGCAGCTTAAGGGAGGGAAGGTTTATTTGTCTTACACTTCCGGTCACTGTCCGTCATTGAGGGAAGGTCAACTGAAGGGCAGGAACTGATGGCGGAGGAATGTTCCTTACTGGCTCACTCATGGGCGCAGTCATTCACTGGCTCATGTCCTCTCTAGGCT
The DNA here is from genome assembly GCF_949786415.1 of Peromyscus eremicus. NCBI lineage: Eukaryota > Metazoa > Chordata > Mammalia > Rodentia > Cricetidae > Peromyscus > Peromyscus eremicus. The sequence continues at coordinate 174,289,628 of NC_081416.1, forward strand.
AGCTTTCTTACAGAGCTTAGGACCACCTGCCTGGGAATGCTGCTGCCCACAAAAGGCTGGGCTCTCTTGCATCAGTTAATCAAGATAATCCCTAAAGGGCAGATGTCAGTTGAGGTTTCTTTTCTCAGGTGACTCTAGGCTGTGTCAAGCATAATGACAGCACACCTGACTTTCCTTGCCAGGTTTCTCTTGGTGGGCAGGGATGCTGTAGCTGCGGGCCAGCTCCATTTACCATCTATGTCCTTGGCTAGAGGGGGGACCGTAGTCTGAGGAGACAGAGAAGGCTCCCTCCTAGTAGCACCTGTCACTCAGCTTTCCTCCTTCCACAGTATGACAGCAAGTTGTGTAGCCTGAAGAAACAGCCCCAGCTGCAACCCAGCAAAGAAGCCTGGTGAGTGACAGCCACCTGCCCCGACCGCTCCACCAAGTCCCAGCTCCAACTCTCCCTAGTGGTGTGCGTTCCCTCTTGACCTCAGTTTCCCTTCTTCTGAGGGAACGGTGGAGGTGAGGTCAGTGGGGGACATGGGCAGGCTGTTGATGTCAGGGTTGTCGGATCTGGTGGGGAAGAGCCAGGCAGAAAGTGAATGGGTGACTAGAAGCCAGGGGCGTTCAGATGGACCAGTGGGTTAAGAGTGCGTGCGAGTTCGAGGGTCAGGGGGCTGGAGAGATGGCTCAGAGGTTAAGAGCACTGACTGCTCTTCCAGAGGTCCTGAGTTCAATTCCCAGCAACCACATGACGGCTCACAACCATCTATGATGAGATCTTGCGCCCTCTTCTGGTGTGAGGGTAGACATGCAGGCAGAACACTATACATAATAAATCTTTTTTTAAAAAAGTTTGAGGGTCAGGGAAGATGGGGAACAATATTTTGAGGGAGTCAGGTGAATAGATGGTAGATGGCTACCTGTTGGGTGAGGGCAGGCAGGCTATTTTGAGAACTCGGAGGAGTAAGTGGGTCTGCCCCATGGTGCCTGAGGGCTGGTATTCAAGGCTTGTCTGGTGGGGGACATGGTCATGTGATGGGGAAACCCAACCTACTGTAGTAGGGATTCTGTAAAAAAAACAAAAACAAAATAAGGGCTGGAGAGATGGCTCAGAGGTTAAGAGCACTGGCTGCTCTTCCAAAGGTCCTGAGTTCAATTCCCAGCAACCACATGGTGGCTCACTACCATCTGTAATGAGATCTGGTGCTCTCTTCTGGCCTGCAGGGATGTGTGCAGGCAGAACACTGTATACGTAGTAAATAAATAAATTAAAAAAAAAATAAATAAATAAAACAACAACAAACCCCACAACTTTGAAATAGAGCGTGCACTTAGACCCTCCTAGGCATCCCCGCTCCTACACGCTTTCTTAGGCCAGAGGAAGTGGAGAGGTCCTGCCCCCTGGTGGCAGGAGACAGAACAGCATGGACCTTAAAGTTCCCACCTAACTCTCAGCCCCTCCCTTTTCTCCTTTGGATGCTCTTCGGGGTCACCTGTTAACTTTGGTCCATGTCCAGGGAAGCCGTGAGACAATTGGAACGCAGGGAGCCAGGTTGGCGCCAGAGCTCTAGCTCGGGGCTGAGGTCCAGGATCAGTTTCTCTGGCCCTCACCCCCAGCTCTGTGTATGTGGTCTAACCCCTACCCCCAGCTTCCTGGAGCATCTGCACAAACATCAGGGTTCCGTCCTGCACCCCGATTACAAGACAGCCTTCCCCTCCTTCGAGGACGCCCTCCATCGCCTCCTGCCCTACCACGTCTACCAGGGTGCCCTCCCCTCCCCCAACGACTACCACAAAGGTAAGGCCTCCCCTCGGCTCTCCTCCCGTGTCCCCAAATGCCCTCAGCTCAGCCGCCAGCCCTCGGTGTTCAGACCACAGAGCACGGAGTAGGGTGAACACGTCGTCGCACTTGGCCACAGGCGCCCTGTGCCGACTGCTCATCCCCCAACCCACCTCCCGACCTGTGTGGCTTTTCTTCTTTCAGTGGATGAAGAATTTGAGACCGTCTCCACACAGCTCCTCAAACGCACCCAGGCCATGCTCAATAAATACCGGCTTTTGCTTCTGGAAGAGTCCAGGGTAGGATTCTAAGCCGCTGGGGTCCCCGCCCTGCTGTGAACAGGACAGGGTTGGGAGGGAGGATGGGAGGGAGGTAGATGGTCTGAGAGGACCAATCACATCCTGCCAGTTTCATCTCTCCCCCAGCTTGCTTTTTCATGTGTCCTTTATCTCACCCCACCACAGAGAGTCAGTCCTTCCGCGGAGATGGTTATGATCGACCGAATGTTCATTCAGGAGGAGAAGACCACCCTTGCCTTGGATAAGCAGCTCGCCAAGGAGAAGCCTGGTGAGAGGGGAGGGTGGGGCCGGCATCCCGCACCTGTCATGCACCTTGCCAATCAGCCTGACGTGGAGGTGCACAGGGGAGGCAAAGGCAGGAGGATCTCTGTGAATTGGAATATAGTCTAAAAACAAAACAAAATCAAATTCAAGGGTTGGGTTGGGCGATGTTACCCTTCTTCGCCACCAGGGGGCACCCCTCCTGCCTCCCTTGTAGTAGCTCCCTGAGAATTTCCACTCTGGAAGGGAGGGGGGGGGGGCTCTTCTTTTTATTTTCTCTCTTTCTTTTTTCCTTTTCTTTTAAACAGGAAAATATTTTCTCTGTAGAAAATAGTAAAAATGATAACATTTCCCAATAAGCCCTTTTAGGCCAAATGATAGCTGAATTATACATATAAATATTGATTAGATTCTGGGATACAGAAGAAACCTATCTTCATCTGTTCAGAGAGCTATGTTTTACTGAAGTTGTGGAAGTGAGATTCCTATTCATCTTCCCCTTCACTGTTTGATTTACAGCAGATATTTTTCTATAGGCTAATCCATAATCTAAAAAGATTTTAGCCTCCCCTCCTGAAAGTACAGCCAGCATATTCTTTCACCAGCTTGATATGGTACAAGTTCTTATCCTAACAGTGAAATGTTTCACTAAAGCTTGCCCAGTGATTGGGCAAAACCAAAGGAGGAGCTTTCCTGCCAGCCTAGCGATGCAAATGCAGGGGAGAAGCCCAGGGGCTGAGGGCGCAGGGGCTGAGGGTGCAGGGGCTGAGGCGGCGCAGGGGCTGAGGGGGCACAGGGGCTGATGGCGCAGGGGCTGAGGGGGCGCAGGGGCTGAGGCCTGCAGGCGAGGCTCCGGTCACACCCACTCTGCCTCGGTTCTGTGCTTGCGCCACCCTAAGAACGAGCTTCCCTCTTGCTTTTTGCACTTTAAGCATCTTAAAAGCCTTATCCTTTCTTCAAAAAAGCATGGCACCACACCGGGCCCCTGCTTTTCCAAAGTCCCCCCTTAAGCATTCTCCACATTCAAATACCATTATGCTCTTGAAAAAAATGCACCGTTCTGTTTCCCCTACCCCAGCCCTGGACCTTTTCGTGTCCTCACAGGAGTCACTAGTGTATAATCTTTCTGAATCCCTTTGAGGTATGTTCTGGAGCTTTCTGCCTTTAGGAAGGCGATGTGATGCCTACATGTGTCTTCTGAGTGTCCCTAGTGGCCCCGGGAAGGACCCTGTGATCACACACAAGACTTTCTGTAACAAGTTTGATGGACAACATGAGATAAACCAAAGCTTTAAGCAGCTAGCCAGGGGCTGTGGGCGTGCCTTATCCCTATAACAAAAAAAGGAAATAACTTAGAGCATTTGTTTGTTTGTTTTTGAGGTGCTAGTGTTTAAACGCAGGGCTGGGAGCATGCTAGGCTAGGACTGTACTGCTGAGCCATGCCCCCAGCCCCTCACTGGGGGATTCTAGGCAGGGGCTCTACCACTGAGCCACACCACAATCCTGTTTTGTTTTGTTGTTTTTAGCTTCACTTTTTTAGAGACAGGGTCTCACTAAGCACCCAGGCTGGCCTTTGTACTCCAGATCCTCTTGCCTTAGCCTCCCGAATAGCCAAAATGACAGATATAGGCCACTACACCGTGCCTGGGAGTTTTCGGGAGGGTTTGGGAGTCCTTGATAAAGGGAGCCTACAGAATGGGATGACCCAAGAATCTGCTCGGTCTAGACCACGACTCCTCAACCTTCCCAATGCTGTGACTCTGTCATACACTTCTTCGTGTGGGGGTGACCCCCAGCCATACAATCATTTTCATTGCTACTTCATAACGTAATTTTGCAACTGGTATGGGACTCCTAAAGGGGTCGTGACCCACACACTGAGAACCATTGGTTTAGACTCTCCCTGGACCAGGCCATAAGATATTCAATGCATAAGTACCTCTCTCAGCTTAGCTACTAACCCTGAGGTTTTCTTTGTTCCAACTCCACAGACGAGTACGTGTCTTCCTCCCGCTCGCTCGGCTTCCCTGTCCCAGTGTCTTCCGAGGGTCACCGGCTCCCCAGCCATGGCCCATCATCCTCATCTTCCACATCCGGAACCTCTGCCCAGCCCCCTCCTCACCTGCCCACCAAGCTAGTGATCCGACACGGCGGGGCTGGCGGCTCCCCTTCAGTGACCTGGGCTCGAGCATCATCCTCCTTGTCATCAACGTCCTCATCCTCATCCTCATCCTCTGCCGCCTCATCCTTGGACGCAGATGAGGATGGCCCCATGCCCTCCCGCAACCGGCCGCCCATCAAGACCTATGAGGCCCGCAGCCGCATCGGCCTCAAGCTCAAGATCAAGCAGGAGGCCGGCCTCAGCAAGGTGGTGCACAACACCGCATTGGATCCTGTGCACCAGCCCTTGCCTGCACCCGCACCTGCACCTGCAAAGGGGGCGGAGCCTCCGCCGCGCCCGGCCCCACCCCCACCTCCTCCTGCCACGCAGGCGCAGATGAATGGCACTCTGGACCATCCCCCGCCTGCAGCACGCAAATCCACAGTGCCTGCGCCCTGCCCACGCCTACCATTGCGCAAGACCTACCGTGAGAACGTGGGCGACCAAGGTGCTGCCGAGGGTGCACAGGGACGGCCGCGGGGTACGAACAGCCCGACCCCACTGCCTGCCAAGGTGGACGAGGCCACCAGCGGGCTGATCCGTGAGCTGGCTGCCGTGGAGGACGAACTGTATCAGCGTGTTCTGAAGGGCGGCCCACCCCCCCAAGAAACCCCAGCCTCTGCCACCAGCCAGGGCGCCACCGAACCCAGCTGGGAAGCACCCGCGCTGCCCCCGGCCAAACGACGCAAGTCTGAGTCCCCTGACGTGGACCAGGCCAGCTTCTCTAGTGACAGTCCGCAGGACGATACGCTCACTGAACATTTGCAGAGCGCCATCGACAGCATCCTTAACCTGCAGCAGGCCCCTGGCCGGACACACTCAGCCCCATACCCCCATACAGGGCCTGCACCCGGCACCCCCACATCCCCAGCGCCCCTGCTCAGGCCAGACGCCTTTCCGCCCTCCAGTCACAACGGTGGCCTTGGTGCCAGGACGTTGAACAGATAACACTGGGCTGCTCCTGCGGCCCCTGTTGGGTGCCCCCAACCCCACCTCCAGGGGAGCAGCCTGGCAGCCGACTTCCACCTCTAAGGGGACACTAAACCAGTTCCCCTGACAATTCTTGCCTAAGTTATTTGAGTCACAAAGGCCTCCCCACCCTTCTGCTTCCACATTGGCTAGAGAGTTGGGATGGGGCGTGGGCTTTCTAGGGGAAGGGGGGGGGGTTGTAATGTACAATGTTCCCCCCCGGCACAGGACAGGCCAGGGGATAAGAGTGAGTGTTTCCCAGGACTGGGCTACTGGGTTGGCACACTGGTAACATCTGAATACCAGGCCTTGTCTGATTGGCTTCATGGATCACTGTCCAGGGCGCTCAGAGCTGTGAGAGACCTTCAGACATGCTCGGCTCTCTTCGCGTTCCCCACAGAGCCTGGAAAATTAGGAAATAAGGACTCAAGCCAGTGTCTGAAAGTATCTGCGTCCCATCCATAACGTGCACACACCTGAGTCATTCTGTGTGTGTGTGTGCATGCACGAGAGAGTAAGAGAGATTCCCACCACCCCCACCCCTCCAGAGGAACAAGACACCGGGTCTTCCTTTCTCCTCCCAAGCGTCTTCCCTGTATTCTTGCCTCCAGCCCACCATGCCACGTTTTGAAATCTTGGAGACAAAACTAGTACTGTAAGATAAAATTTTTTTTTGTACTGTATTTATTGTGTATAACGATTTTTTTAAGGGAGAATTCTGTACATCTAGAACTCTTGTAAATTAAAAACCGATCCTTTTTTTTTTTTTTAACTGTATTCAGGCCCCCTCTGGCCCCTGTTGCTTTTGGGTGTTTTATTTGGGGAATGGTATTGGTGGGTTGGCAACCAAGCCAACAGAGAGGAATTTAATATGTTGGGTGAGTGTCCACCGGGTCCTAGGCCATGTTCTAAGCCCTGTGGAGTCATGAGATAGTTCAGTAGGTGCAGGACTTTCCAGGACTCAAATTTTATCGCTGGGACTTAACATGAGAAGGAAAGAACTGATTCCCACACGTTCTCCGACCACCACGTACGTGCAGTGGCATACATGACCACACACAAATAAATGTAAGGGGCTTTGTTTTGTTTTGTTTCTTGCTAATTAGAAGGTAGTTTGGAAGTCCCTGCTTCTGAAACCAATACTGTCTGTTCTTACTCTACCCATGTATGTACTGTGGGCTTTACTTGAAAATGCTCTGAACCATTGCTCTGGGGAACATGTAGGATTGGGACCCTAGTCTAGGGTCAGTGTTCTCAACCATCCATGCAGCTCCTTGTTTTAGACAGTTTGCCGTTCACAGACATTTATGGGGCTGCAGAGACGGCTCCGTGGTTAAGAGCACTGACTGCTCTTCCAGGGGACCTGGGTTCAATTCCCAGCACCCACATGGCAGCTCACAACTGTCTGTAATTCCAGTTCCAGGGGACCCGACACTCACAGCAAAACACCAAAGCACATAAAATAAAAAGAAATAAAAGAGTGCTTACTGCTCTTGCAGAGGACCAGGTTTGGTTCCCGGCAGCCATGTATATAGGAGGCTCACAACTGCCTGTAACTCCATGTCTAGGGATATGATGCCCTCTTCTGGTCTCCTTGGGTTCCTGCACACATTACACATTAAATTCACATGGGCACAGCACACACCTAAAACAAATCTTAAAGACACTTAGGGGTGTGGTGGCACATGCCTGTCATCCCTGAGTTTGGGAGGTGGAAGCTGGAGAATCAGAAGTTCAAATCTATTCTAAATACTTGGGGAGACCAAGGTCAGCCTGGGCTATGCAAGACCCTGTCTCAAAGCACAAATAAATAAGGGTTGGAGAGACGGCTCGGCAGTTAGAAGCACTGGCTGCTCTTGCAGAGGACCTGGGCTTGCTCCCCATCACCCACTTGGTGGCTTATGGCCGTATGTAACTCCAATCCCAGGGTATCTGACATCTTCTGGCCTCTGGGGGCATTGCATGCACGTGGCACACCAACATACAGGCGGGCCAAACACCCATACACATAAAATTGAAATAACTTATGAATTTAAATAAATACATAAAAATTGAACAAAAACAAAACCTTGTTTATGCATGCAGGAGGCCCTGGGTTCCATCCCTGGCATCTTATAAACTGGGTATGGTGGTACATGCCTGTAATTCCAGAACTCTGGACAAAGGCAAGAGGACCAAAAGCAAAAGTTTAAGGTTACCCTCTGCTACATACTGAGCTGTGTGAGACCCAGTCTCAAAAAAAAAAAAAAAAAAAAAATGCCTGCAGACATCGCAAATACAGTACCATGGATTGGGGATGAGAGTTCATACTGTGCAAACAAAGACCTGAGTCCTGCACCTCAGTACCCACAAAAAAGCCAAGTGTTACCTCAAAGCTCTTATTCCATCTTACTCCAGCGAGGGTAACAAGGGCACAAAGCCTGGGGATTGATAGAGAAGGACACATGCCTTCCTCTGGCTTCTGCCCATGCCTACAGGCACACACACTCGTACATACAGGCATAAACCACATACAGAAATAACAGCAATAGTAACCCCTGGGCACTGGGCGACAACAGTGAACCAGTTAGATGGTGGCATTCTGTGGTCGATGCCTGGTGGTGTGGGCAGGCACTGTTTTCAGAAAAGCAGCTGTTTGCTTGCTAGGTATGGGTAGACTCCCCAGCATGTGGGAGGCTGAGGCAGGAGGATCATTAAGGCTAATTTGGGCTACTTCGGGGGACCGTATTTTATTTTGGTATTTTTGAGATAGTGTTTCTCTGTGTAGCTAGGGCTATCCTGGGACTGGAGGCCAGGCTGGCCTTGAACTCACAGAGATTTGCCTGCTTCTGCCTACTGAGTACTGGGATTAAAGGTGTACGCCACCACAGCCTAGCTAGGAGACCCTATTTTAGAAGGCCAAAATAAAATATGCCGTGTAATGTGTAATACCACAATGTGAACCGGTCTGAGAGCACAAGCATGCACCACTATGCTGGGTGTGTCCTGTGCTGGAGAATGGAACCCAGGGCTTCATGCATCCTAGATGGGCACTCTACCAACTAAGCCACATGCACTCAAGTTTTTGGTGTTCTACTTTTTTGTTTGTTTGTTTTTGACACAGGGTCTGACTGTAGCTTTGGCTGGCCTGGAATTTGCTATGTAGATCAGGCTGGCTTCAAATTCACAGAGATCTGCCTGCCTCTGCCTCTCGAATAATGAGATTAAAGGCAGGCCCATACACTTAGATTTTTAAAAAATTACTGTTGTTACAATTATGTTTTTAAGACAGGATCCCACCAAATAGCCCAGGCTGGCTTCAAATGTACCATCCTCCTGCCTCGGTCTCACTAGTGTTGGAAAATATAAGAATGCACCAGGATAAATGATTGGTATACCTGCTGCAGGTACTGTCTACTTGTTTACTAAGAGACAGACCTGGAGGGAGCCAAACACTGGAGGACCAGGCACAGCTCGAACCAAGGACAAGTGCGAGCCTATGCATGTCTTCACAGTGTCCGCCAGGGGGCGCTCGAGGTCCGACACGGGCTGCGACAGGGGCCCCCGGCCCGCCCTGCCCGGCGCTCCTCCCGCGCAGCCCCACCCGGCTCACTCTGCTGCGGACGGGACGGAGCTCAGACAGCTTGCTCTGCGCTCTCCGGGGTCCCTGGTGAGTGCTCCCTAAACCCCAGCCCTCAGCCCCCTCAACCCGCTCCCACGTAACAGTCTGTGTCCTGTCCTTCCCAGTCCCTCCCAGTTTCCACACTCTTCCTCCAGGACCCCCCAACTCCTCCATTCTCCCCGCGTTCCCCCAACCTCCTCAGATCTCCCCAGCCTTCCCCAGCCCCTTCTAGTCCTTCCACCTCCCGTAGCACCCCCTACCTCGCTCCCAGCTTCCCTCATTCCAGAAGACTCCCGCTTGGAAGTGGCCTTCTACCCTCCACACCCATTTCTGCCCTCCTCGTGTTTCTTGCCACCCAAGAGCCCTCTCCCGACTCACCAAGTGCATAGACCCTTTAGCCACCCCAATCGTCCTTTCTGAGATGTTGCCTCCCTGCGTGGAACCCTCCCACGATCCGCTCTCCGTGTTACCTTTCTTACCCCTTTTTTTCCTCCAATCCATTTTCTTTCTATCTTCACTCTCTCTTTATGTCACTATGATTTTGTGGGGCGTAATGTTTTGATTTGCAGGGCTTTTTTTTTTATGCTTAGATTGACCCATGTTGGGGCCAGATGTAAGACGTAGGAGGCAGAGGCAGGCAAATCTCTCTGAATCTAAGGCAGTCTGGTCTACATAGTTCCAGGTCAGCCAGAACTACACAGTGAGAACCTTTTTTTTTTTTTTTTTTTTTTTTTTTTTTTTTTTTTTTTTAAGAGTGGAGAGCTGGCTCAAACTCAGAGGTTAAGAGCAGTGGCTGCTCTTCCAGGTTCCATCCCCGGTACCCACATGGCAGCTCACAACCATCTGTTACTCCGGTCTAAGGGATCCAACGCTCTCTTCTGGCCTCGAAGGGCACTCCACGCACATGGTACACAGGCATACATACCTAGAAAACACTCATACACATAAAATAAATGATTTTTTTTAAAAAAAAAAGAAGGAAGAAAAAAGGGAAAACTATCTCATCTTTGGCTAACGGGAACCACTTTAGGAGGTGCTGCATCCCTGGTATTCTTTGAGCTGATCCAGACTGGATTGCTCCTTCACAGCCCCAGCCCTGGGACAGCTGTTTCTCCAGGGAGCACTCCATTCTTTCTGTGGGGAATGACATTTAGAGATTCCGATCTGACCAAAAGCTGGTTCTTGAGGTCACCAAATCTACTTATGGAGTGAGGGAATAGACTGTTATTGACAGCCTGGAGAGGCATCACCCCCAGACGCCACAGTGACTAAAAGGCTCTTGAGGGTATTGAGGGTATACAGAGAGCACAGTCTGGCTTCGGGGGTGCTCACTGCTGCAGGGTTGGTGATGACCTTTTTCCCTAACTGAGCTCTTGAGACCCAGGACGGGAAATAGGCTCTGAGGACCGACTGCCTGGACTCAAGTCCCAGCTGGAGGGCTTTCCAGCTCAGTGATCCTGCGCAAACTGTCGCTATCCTTCTGAGGCTCGATTTCCTCCTTAGAATGGTGTGGGTAGGAGTGAGGCTGTAGAGTGAGGAGCTGTAGAGTGCTTCCTCAGCGTGCTAGAAGCCTTGGGTTCTAACCCCAACTCTGGATGAAACTAGGCGTGCCGGTGTGTATCTGCAATCTCAGTGCTAGGGAGCAGAGCCCGGAAGATCAGAGGTTCGAGATCACCCTCAGTGACATAGTTCAAGTTCATCGTGGAAGACACGAGACAGTCTCAAAAAGAAAAGACTTAAAATGGGGATAATGATAGACTCATCAAAATTAAGTGAGCTAGCACAGGGCTGAGAAGTGTGGCTTGGTGGTAGAGCTCCTGACTGGAACCCCCCAATAAAGGGCTGAGGGAGTGGCTCAGTGGTAGAGCCCCTGCCTAACATCCCCAAGTGAGGGTTGGGGGTGTGGCTCAGTGGTAGAGCCCCTGCCTAGAATCCCCCAGTGAGGGGCTGGGGGTGTGCCTCAGTGGTAGAGCCCCTGCCTAGAATCCCCCAGTGAGGGGCTGGGGGTGTGCCTCAGTGGTAGAGCCCCTGCCTGGAATCCCCCAGTGAGGGGCTCAGGTATGGCTTAGCAGTACTGTGCTTGTCTAGCATGTTCAAGGTCCTGAGTCCTGTTCTAGTACCACACCCCGAATATGAGCTGCATAATGTCTGGCTTATACTTTCTCATGTCCAAGGCTCCTCCTGACCTGGGTACACCCAGATAGCCCCCACAGCCTCATTTCTCATCCCTCTGGTTTTGTGTGCCCACCAGACAATCTCAGCTCCCAGTGCCCAAGAGCCTGCCAAACCCCTGGGTCTTTGCACATGTTATCCTCTGCCTAAGACTTTTGTCTTGCCTGTCCTTCACGAAGAAGCTCGAATTGCTGCCCCTGTGATCAGTTTCCCACGCCTGCCCTGATGCCTGGGATTTTGCTCTCATTAACTGTTGGGTACCCAGGTCTTCAGCTGGAGGCTCTGGTTGGGTGGCAGTTGGCCTCTGTGGCTCTTTTCTTAGGCTCCTGCAGCATGGAGCGAGCCATTCCAGTGAAAATACGTCCAGCGATGGACGTGTGCAGTGATGATGAATGGATTTGGGAATGAGTTTCTTTGGATGTGGGTCTTTGGAGATAGGGTCTTTCTTACATGTGGCGGCCCAGGCCAGCTTGGAACTTGTGATTTTCCTGCCTCGGCTTCCCAAGGGCTGGCCTTACAGATGTATTCGACCATATCCAGGGCAGGGATGCGTCTGCCCGACCTCCAGCAGTTCCTTCCTTTTCTTTGTTCTCCCTTTGGTTTTCCGGCCCACTTCCCCTTCTTGAATCACCGCTGTTTTCATCTCCAGGCTAGCCCCTCTCCCTCTTCCCATCCCTGGGTCCCCCGGCTCCTCCTCCCCTCTCCAGCCACGCCCCTCCTCTTCCTGCAGGTAAAGCTCTCCGCACCATAGTCTCCTTGGGTGCCCCGTAGGCATCAAAGTCGACATGTTCAGCTGGCTGAAGAAGGGCGGGGCTCGGGGCCAGCCACCTGAGGCCATCCGCACTGTGACCTCGTCGCTCAAGGAGTTGTACCGCACAAAGCTTTTGCCCCTGGAGGAACACTACCGCTTCGGGGCTTTCCACTCACCAGCCCTCGAAGATGCCGACTTCGACGGCAAACCCATGGTGCTGGTGGCTGGCCAGTACAGCACCGGCAAAACCAGCTTCATCCAGTACCTTCTGGAGCAGGAGGTCCCCGGCTCCCGTGTGGGTCCAGAGCCCACGACCGACTGCTTCGTGGCTGTCATGCACGGCGAGACAGAGGGCACCGTGCCGGGCAATGCTCTCGTTGTGGACCCGGAGAAGCCCTTCCGCAAACTCAATCCTTTTGGAAATACTTTCCTCAACAGGTGTGGCAGCTGCCAGCCAGGAGGGGGAGAGGGCGGGCATCTTCTATCCCAGAATGCTTCTGTCCATCTCAGCTTTGACTGTCATCTTTCTGCCTACCTCTTCCCCTTCCTGTGTGTGCTACCTTCCCTATGGGAGCCTGGGTTCCAACTGCGCCTCGGCCGCTGAATGCTGGGCAGCCTCTCAGGTTCGTCTGGAGAATGAAGGTAACCCAGGGTTGTAGTGGTGACTTCGGATATCCCCAGACACAGATCTGGTATTTTATAGATCCGATGATCCCTCTGAACTTCCTTCTTTCCAGGACTTCTGTCCTCTGCCTCTGCCTCTCTCTTCGTGGCACACCCTTAGTGTCCCTTCTCTTTCTGCCCTTCTTCACATTGACCCCTGACCTTCTGTCTCCACGCCCCCCCAGGTTTATGTGTGCCCAACTCCCCAACCAGGTCCTGGAGAGCATCAGCATCATCGACACACCGGGCATCCTGTCAGGTGCCAAACAGAGAGTGAGCCGCGGTGAGTGAGGAGGTCGCACGGTGTGAGGGAGGAGGCTGGGCCTGGACCCCTGTGTCTCGGGGAGGAGGCTGGGACCTGGACTCTACAGTGTACAGGAGGTGGGCTGGGCCTGCACCTCTAGGTTTAACGAAGGAGGCTGGGGTCTCCTTTGATGGTCCCTCTACAGGCAAATGGAGCTACAGGAAGCCGCCACCCCTCCCATTGGTGCTGGCGGTGGGGCCGGGGAGGCACGGGGCGGGAGGGGGAACACATGTGAGCAGGCTGGAGCCACATGTCTGGGCGGGCCGGGAGGATGGAAAAGGAGAGATGAAGAGGGGCAGACACTCCGGGGATTGGGGGAACAGGAGGTGCTTAGAGAGTCCCAGGAAGAGACCGGGCTGGACAGGGAGGCCCTGGGCCCTATGCTTGTTCCTCTGAGCTCTTGGCTTTGGAGGCTGGGCCACAGATGGAGCTGAGAGGGAGAATCTGGGTGGGGGCCAAGGCCGGGCCTGGAATTTATAAACAGCTGTGCAGGGGGAGCAGTGGGGGGTAAATTCCAGCAGGGCCTCCAGTGAGCCTGTCCCTCCCACCCTACCCAACCTCGTAGCCCCACTCCTACCCTGTCCCCTCCTCAACATCTCCCCCACCCCAGCATCTGGGCCCACAGCCTCTCCGTCTGTCCCCGCCACCACCCCCATCCCTAGGCCTCAGCCGGGGAATTGGGGCAAAGGAGGCAAGAGTGTGGGGCAGAGGGGACCCGAAGCCAGGCAGGAGGCGGGGCCGGGGCAGGGCTTTGGCTCCCAAAGAGCCAGTGCCCCTGGCCGCTGTCCAGCAGAGCAGCACAGGAGGCAGCTGCAGAAGTGGTCACAGTGCTCTGCCAGCTGGAGGTGGGGGGAGCCGGGGAGGGAGGAATTCCTGGTGTGCCTAGCCCATGGGCTGGGCCTCAATGATGGAGGGAGCCCAGGGCCCCAGCTTCCGTCGGAGATGAAGAGGGGTGGGGATGGGGATCCCCTTCCTCTGGCCCTGGAGGCATAGGAGGTGGAGCCTGTCTGCCCAGGGGGACTTGGGGTGGGGAGAACTGGATAAATCCTGGGGAAGTACTATGTAATGGGTATGGGGGACGTTGTGTGTCCGTCTGTGATGGGGTGTGCTGACAGGTGCGACATGCCCTGACCCTGAAGTATGAATTGACAGAAATGTGTGAGTGGCTGACTATGTGTGCTGTGTACCTTTAATTGTGACTAGTTGTGATTTTATATGATTCTGAAGGAAGGTGTGGGGCAGAGGGACCTGGAGGGATCTTGTAAGACTGTTGTTTTATTGCGGTGTTGGTGCCTTGTACATAGCAGACAAGCATGCCATGTCCCCAGACTCTTACTGGGGGATTCTAGGCCAGTGCTCTACCCTGAGCTACATCATCAGCTCTTGTGTGTGTGACTCTATACAGTTGTGTGTGTGTGTGTGTGTGTGTGTGTGTGTGTGTGTGATTCTGTATTTATGTCTGTGTGGGTTATATTGTCCATTTTGAAAGGTGTATAATTACCAGAAAGAACTTGTGTGGCAGGCCACATCTGTCATCCCAGCACTGGGAAAGCTGAGACAGGAGGATTGTGACCAGTTGGAGGCCAGCCTGGACTTTGCAGTAATGTCTCTGCCACACACTGTGTGTGTTCAGACAGACCTCCATGCTGAAGTGTGTACGGATTCCTGCCTCTGGGATGCTCTGTGATGCATCTTTGTGACCGTATGGTATGCAAATCTGTGCAGGTCCCAGACTCCAACACACAAGTGTGTGTCTGGGATCCTGGGTCTGGCTGCAGGAGGCTCTGATGTATCCAGCTGTTTGGTGGCGGGTGTGCACATGTGAGTGTGCATTGGCAGAGGTGTGGCTGCCTGGAGACGCTTGCCTGGTGTGACCGTTGCCTAGGGCGTCTCGCTGGCACACCTCCAGTCTGGACTCTGCTAATTTTCTCGTTTCTTGGTTTTTTTGACACAGAAGGGAACAGTTCCTTGAAACTGTAATGGCTTAAGCAAGCCGTCTTGTACCTCCGTGCCTCGATTTCCCACCTGCAAATAGGGAGAAAACCATAGGAACTTCTGAGAAGGGATAAGTTCGCTGCACGGAGTAAATAGGTGCCTGGGTGATGGGTAACCAGGAGTGTTTTTCTTGGGTGAACATCCCGTCTCTCTGCCACGTCTCCATTCCCACACTGACTCAACCTCCCTCCCTCCCTCCCTCTCCCCTCCCTTTCTCCCCCCCACCCCCGCCCCAACCCCATGAGACAGACTTTCCAAATTCAGGCCAGAGTGTATGTAGATCCTAGGGAGGGAGGAGATGCCCAGCTGCTGCCCCTGCAGTGACCTGGCCCTGCCTTCCCCAGAACAATGTTGCTACCCCTTCCCCTCCCATCAGCAAGGAGGAGGCTGCCTCCCGGACCCATGTTGGGGTGGGGGCAGGGGGTGGACAGGCAGCTACAGCTACTGAGGCAAGTCCTGCCCTTCTGCCTCCTGCCTGCGTGGCTTCCATGTCTCGGTTTCCTTAGCTGGAGGATGGCGTCATATATTGCCTGCCTACTGGCATTCTGTGGGATGAGTGAGTCTGTTCTACCCCTGAGCTCAAGTCAGGACATCAGTGATGGCCCCTTATTCTGCCAGCTGCTGGCTCTATGTCTGCTCCTCCAGAAAGCCCACCTTGACCTACACTTAGGCCAGGTCAGGCACCCCCTCAGGGGTTCTCCACAGTTTCCAGGGCCCCCACATCCTAAATTGACCACTCTGGGGACAGGTTTGTCCCCAAACTGTAAGGACAAAGTTGGGGCCACCTCAGCCTCCCCTCCTGCTGGGAGCAGGCAGGTGGAGATGAGTCCTGAGTTGTCCCCTGTGTCTGGTGGCCCATGGCTAACATTTGTTGAACACTTACTCTGGCATCTTGTTTCTTCTCTAATAGTTTTCTAGGGGTCTCGTTGCCGAAGCTACTCTACCCCTTCATGGGCACAATGACACACGCCCATAGATGAGCTTTTCCCATGGATGAGCTCAATTGTCATCCTTTAGTTTCATGATTGTCTATGAGATAGAAACAATCATAATTTTTGTTTTTTGTTTTTAATTTTAGGGGATAGGCAAGTTCAGAAAGGTTAAGCTACTTGCCTAATATCACACAGTATATGGGGGCGGGGCAGGGATTCCTGATTGACAGGTCAGGGGTGGGTTTTACATTCTCAGCTCTCCTAAGCTTTGCTCATCAGTGAATGAATAAGTGAAGGAGTAAAGGTGAGAAGTACTGAAGGGCATGAATGAGAAAAGGGATGAGTGGATGAGTGAATGGATGGACACAAATTGTTGAACGTATAGGGTGGCAAGAACATAGCACTACTGGAGAGATGACTCAGTGGTTAAGAGTGCAAATTGTGGGGTTGGGGATTTAGCTCAGTGGTAGAGAGCTTGCCTAGCAAGCACAAGGCCCTGGGTTCGATCCTCAGCTCAAAAAAAAAAAAAAAAAAAAAAAGAAGTGGGGGCTGGAGAGATGGCTCAGAGGTTAAGAGCACTGCTTGCTCTTCCAAAGGTCCTGAGTTCAATTCCCAGCAACCACATGGTGGCTCACAACCATCTGTAATGAGATCTGGTGCCCTCTTCTGGCCTGCAGGAATACGTGTGGACAAAACACTGTATACATAATAAATAAATAAATCTTTAAAAAAAAAAAAAAAAAAAAAGTGCAAATTGCTCTTACAGAGGAACCAAGTTCAGTCCCCAGCACCCACACTGGACTGCTCACAATCACCCAGGTGGTGGTGCACGCCTTTAATCCCAGCACTCGGGAGGCAGAGCCAGGCAGATCTCTGTGAGTTTGAGGCCAGCCTGGGCTACAGAGTGAGTTCCAGGACAAGCTCCAATGCTACACAGAGAAACCCTGTCTGGAAAAACCAAAAAAAAAAAAAAAAAAAAAAGAATGGATGCTAATGACTGGGGTGTGGAAATATGATTTCTATTCCTGTGCCCCTCTCCTCTGCCTGCTCCAGGCTACGACTTCCCAGCTGTCTTGCGCTGGTTTGCCGAGCGCGTGGACCTCATCATCCTGCTCTTCGACGCCCACAAGCTGGAGATTTCCGATGAGTTCTCAGAGGCCATCGGTGCCTTGCGTGGCCACGAGGACAAGATCCGCGTGGTGCTCAACAAGGCGGACATGGTGGAGACGCAGCAGCTGATGCGTGTCTACGGGGCGCTCATGTGGGCGCTGGGCAAGGTGGTGGGCACGCCCGAGGTCCTGCGCGTCTACATCGGCTCCTTCTGGTCCCAGCCGCTCCTTGTGCCGGACAACAGGCGTCTCTTCGAGCTGGAGGAACAGGACCTCTTCCGTGATATCCAAGGTCTACCGCGCCACGCGGCTTTGCGCAAGCTCAACGACCTGGTGAAGAGGGCGCGGCTAGTGCGGGTGAGCAGGGCAGGCCGGGAGGACTTGGGGAAGTGGAGGGACTGTTGAAAGGGAGATCAGGAGATGGGGAAGGAATCAGGAGGCTGCAGGAGGGCTGAGGGAGGCTGGGGAGGACTTCGGGGGACCGAGGAGAACTTAGGGAGGCTATGAAGGATTGATGGAGTCACAAGAGACCCAACTTGGGGAGGCCTTGAAGACGATGGACAGACTTTCCTTTCTTCCCTGTTTGTGCAGCTAGCTAGGCACCACCTAGTTCCCAGATTAGTTGATTCTCCTGATGGGCGGGGCTGGTGCAGCGTGGAAGGAAGGAGGGAGTCCTGTGCAGAAGGTCCCTTTACCACCGTTGCTCTGAGTTCACATGTTTCCCTCGCTGCCTCCATCCTGTCTCTGGCCTCCTCTCCCTCCTCCATCCCACCGAACAAAAGCTGAGTTCTCTCCGTGGCTGTCTTAGTTACTTTACTATAGCTGTGAAGAGACGCCATAACCAAGGCAACTTAACCAAAGAAACGTTATTAGTGCTCATGGTTCCAGAGGGTTAGAGTCCATGACCATCATGGTGGGGAGCATCGCAGCAGTCAGGCAGGCATGGTGCAGGAGCAATAGGGAGAGCAAACTGGGAATGGTGTGGCCTTTTTTTGTTTGTTTGTTTGTTTTTTTTAATTGGTTTTTGCAAGACAGGGTTTCTCTGTGTAGCTTTGGAGCCTGTCCTGGAACTCACTCTGTAGCCCAGGCTGACCTTGAAATCACAGAGATCCGCCTGCCTCTGCCTCCCAAGTGCTGGGATTAAAGGCGTGCGCCACCACCGCCCGATTTGGCCTTTTTAAACCTCAAAGCCCACCCCTAATGGCATACCTCCTCCAACAAGGCCACACCTCTTAATCCTTCCCAAAGAGTTCCATAAAGTGGGGACCAAGTATTCAAATATATCGAGCCTATGAGAGTCATTCTCGTTCAGTTGCTCACTCTTTCGCTCACTCCTTCCCCTACCTCCTCACCTCCCATTCCCTTTCCGTCAGCCACTGCACTTCACACTGGCCACCTCAGGCCTGCCTCGGGGCCTTTGCACTCACTGTTGGCTCACTCACCTTTGTGCTCACTCCTGGCAGCCTTCTCTTCCCACTGACTGTCCCTATGGCTCACTCAAATGTCACCTTCTCGGGAGGTGCCTCTCTTTTGATGAGCATGCCTACTCCAGATTTGCCCCTTACCCTGTTATCACCTCCTGTGAGCCAGTCAGGGGCTCCCTGTTTACTGCCTCCTCAGCTCTGTACTCAAGCTCTGCAGAACCTGGCATCTTAGAGTTCCTCCACTGAGTGTCCCTAGCTCCTGGGTCTGAATTGCTCTGTAAATATTTATGGAATGAATGACTCTCAGCGGAACTTCAGCTTGAACAAAGTCACCTCTGTGCCTAGCCCTCTGCTGGGACATGCTGAGGATGCTCCAAGGTCTGAATGCCCCAAGACAGTCTTAGGACTCACTCTTTGCTTGGGGAGAAGACAGACCCATCCCACAGCAGGTCCAGGCTCAGGGGTGGAGTCAGGAAGGGAAGTCAGGAAGGCTTCTGAGAGGAGAAGGCATCAGAGGGAATATGGCCAGACTGAGGACTGCCGATCCTCTGGGCTACATCGAGGCTCCTGTGCTTTGTTTTAAGGGCACCAGGGAGACACGGGAAGGTTTGGAGCAGGATGGCAGGGTTGCACTCACGCTGCCTTCTGGAGACCAGATTCAGGTCTAGGAAGGATCGAGGGGGCTGGAGGACACAGCCTGTTTCAGGCTGGGCCTCAGAGAGGAAGAGGGGGGCAAGGGCTTTGCTCTCAGAGCCAGAGGTGGAATGGAGCATTCATAGGGGAGGCCGCCAGGGTGGAGGTGGGGCAGGAAACTGGGCTGGAGAAGAGGCCAAGAAGGTTCTAGGTGGTAGAGGCGTCCAAGGTGTGGTTTAAAGGAGCTGGAGAGGAGTGAATCACCGCCTCCAACCCCACCGCAGGAATCCTCTTTGGAAGGGAGCACTGGGCACCCAAGGCGTCTGTTCCAGGAGGCCAGGGCTGTCCTTCAGTCACTGTGGCCCGGTCAGCCTCTTCCTTTCCCAGTTCTTTTCTCTTGCTCATACCCTTTTCCTAGTCGTCTCTCTCTTCCTCAATACCCCCTGGCTCACCCTCACTCCTCCTTGGGAAGCAGAAGCCAAACCTGGGGCCCCGCGGCACAGGGACCAAGGGGCCGGGCCGGACACCTGGCGCCCTAGCCAGGCGGGAGGTGGCTCCGGAAACCCAGGACAAACCCCGGTGTCCGACCCGCTCCCCGGCCCAGCCCGCGCCTCCCTCTTATCTCTTCCTGCCACCTTCCCATGCTTCCTCTCTGGAAAAGCCATCAGCGATCCCGCCTGCCTCGGCGGGACCCGCCCCCAGCCGCGGTCCTCGCAGACCAGGCCCCTCCCCTTTGGGCCTCCCTAGAAGACCACTCCCCTGGAGTAGCAAACAAGCCACGCTTCTCCCATTGCCCGCCCTCGCAGGCAATACTTCTTCCCGTTAGACGGTCCTCTACGCCACGCCCCTTTTCATTGACCCGCCCCAACAGACACAGCAAGCCACAATTGATTTGCCCAAACAGTTCACACACCTCTCCCCAATAGACCATCCTCGAGCCACGCCCCTCCTTATTTGACCTTTTAGGTCAAAAGCCTCTCCATTAACCTATTCTAGGAGGCCACGCCTCCTCCTCACTGACCTATTCTCACTGGCTGCGTCCTAACACTCCTTCCCCATTGGCCTGCCCTGGCAGCCCCCACCCCACCCCCACCCCTGTCCTTCCCAAGTGGTACTATGTCTCAAACCCTACTCTTCCCCATTGGCCATCCATTTCAGCCCCTCGCCTCATTGTCTTTCCCGGCAAGCCCCGCTCTTCCTTACTGGCTTTCTCAGCTCAACCATGCACCTTCTCCTTTGGGTCTCCGTAACAAGCAGTGACTTTCATCCTGACCACACCCCTACTCTGATTTGGCCTCTCAAAACTGTAGGCTATGCTTCCCTCTGGTCCTCCAAGTTCATGCTTAGCTCCCAGTGCCTCAGTGCCCAGGATCCTAGTCTTTAGGGTTTGCTCTGACCAAACTTCATTATGGCATCCCACTTCGTGGCACGTCCTCGCCCACACACCCTTCACAAATGACCCAGACACACTTGGTCAGTCACCAGTAACAGCACACATGGCTTTAACGCTCCTTGAATACTCTCCTTCAGTGGCACAAGGCCGTTAAGGACTCTAAGAAAATGTACTGATGTTAGCTAAAAGGGTAAGAAGCTGCTCATTAAGGGTTCTCCATAACACACCCCCACATTTGTCCAAGGCAGGGTGTGGATGATTGCTCTGGCTCTGCACTTTGGTGGAAGTGTAAGCCGCTAGAGCATTCAGAATGCTGTAACACTTGTGGCTGAGATCTGGGAAGAGTTGATTCTTTTATTACTGTTGGGTTTTTTATTTGTTTGTTTTATTTTATTGTGTGTGAGCGTGATATATGTGTGCATGTATTCACATGCCACATTCTATATATTGAGGCCAGAGGACAACTTAGGTCAGTTCTCTCCTTCCACCATGGGGGGTCCCAGGGACCCAACTAGGAGTTGGCAGCAAGTGCCTTTTACCCCTGCCCACCCATATTGCCAGGCTTATTTTATCTCCATCTGAACATGCGTATTCAATGATGGGGCTGCCTGTAAACAGCAGACATGCCTGCAGTCATTGCTCTGCCGTCCTCATTTATTTTTCAATAACTTATGAGAATGTGGTTCAAAGGTTCTCAAGTTCAGTGGTTTATCCCACAATGATTTCCTGAGTGACACTGTGCACATTGTCCCAGGACTGGGGACAGAGGAAACAGGCGAGGCCTGACCTGGCAGGGCTTGTAGTTTGATGGAGGGAAATAGAAGAGTCAGATAAAATAATGATGACTCCAGCTCAACTGTGAAGAACCCAGAAGGGCCTGGAGATAATCTGATGGCAAGTGATAAGGGCACTTGGTTTTCATGGTCAGTGGGGAGATTGGGACAGAGCTCCTGCTAGAGAGCGTGGTCATATACAAAGGCCCTGGGTGGGGGAAGAGGTTGGTGTGCTGGTCAGTGAAGAATGCTGGTGAGTAGTATATGGAGGGGCAAGACAGGAGAGCCTGTGGGTGAAGCTGCAGAGGCCAGTCAGGGAGGGCAGTGGGGCTCTTCAGAATTACCGGGTGGGTGGCTGGAGAGATGCTCAGCAGGTAAGAGCTCTGGTTGCTCTTCTAGAGGATCCAGGTTCAGTTCCCAGCGCCCACACGGCTGCTTACAACCATCTCTAACTCTAGTCCCAGTGGATCTGATGCCCTCTTCTGGCCTCTGTGGACACTGTTCAAGACACAAAACATCCATACCCATTTAAAAGTCTGAAAATGCTAACAACAAATTGAGGTCTTTCTAACCTCAGCATTCAGGAGGTTGAGGCAGGAGGATGGCTAGTTTGAGTCCAACTGGACTACATAAGGATTCTTAAGAAACCAAAGTGTCCAGTTTGTGGCTTCCACAGGGTTGGGCAGAGCTTGGACATCGCTTTCCAGAGCTCGGCACAGCTAAGGGCAACTCATTCTCAGCTAAGCTCAAGTGCCTGGGAGGGAGGGCATCGGGCTGTGGAGCCGGGTAGGAATGTGACAGGAGACGGGCAAGTCCCAGCTCTGGGCTGGTATTTGGGTGAGGCCGGCTTGCAGGAGGTTCAAGCTGGGAGTGGCTGAGATGGCTTAGCAGAGAGGGGAGCTTAGGTTGAACCCCACTAGATAAGACAGTGGGGTTCACCTGCCTGTAACACGTTAGAAAAGGAGGTTCCAGCCCGGCTTGGTGGCTTACAGCTGCAATCTCAGCATTGAAGAGGCTGAGGCAGGGGGATGGCTGTAAGTTTGAATCCAGCCTGAGGTACATATCAAAACCCAAGAGAAGGTATGTGCCTAGTGACTCACACTTGTCACCCCAGCACTCAGGGGGTGGAGGAGGCAGGAGGACCAGGCGGTCACACAACGGTGCCGCCGCGGCCTCAGATGTCAACGCCCTTCTGCAGGTGCACGCTTACATCATCAGCTACCTGAAGAAAGAGATGCCCTCGGTGTTCGGGAAGGAGAACAAAAAGAAGCAGCTGATCCTCAAGCTGCCCGTCATCTTCGCGAAGATCCAGCTAGAGCACCACATCTCCCCTGGGGACTTCCCGGACTGCCAGAAGATGCAGGTGGGGGGGCTGCTCCAGACAGGGTGGCAGGGTGCTGATGAGAGTCTCCTGTGGGTTCTGAGACGGAGCCTGGAAGGTCGGAGGGCTGGGTGACATTTTCATCCGGGGGAACCTGGCTTTGAGTTAGGGTAACAGAGAGGGGAGGAAGCCCATAATAATAGTTAACATGAAAGTTACGTTCTTTCCCTTTAAGGCCCTAGAATATACTCGGGATGGAAGGGCAACTTGCTGCTTAGGGAGCCAGGGACCTACTATATTTCTCCCGTGGTATTAATGGCTGCAGGAACTCCAGTCACTGTGTCTACATTCCAACCAGCAAGAAGAGAGAGGGGGGCTGAGCAATGGCTCAGAGCTTAAGAGCACTTAACTGCCCTTACAGGGCTCTTGGGTTCCTTTCCTTGCACCCACGTGGCAGTTCACAACCATCTATAACTCCAGTTCCAGGGGATCCAATGCCCTCTCCATGGGCGCACATGTGGTACACACACTCACACACATAAAATAAAAATAAATGTCTTGTCACAAGAAGAAGGGAACTAGGCAAGGTCCTGTACATGAGTAATCCTAGCAAGGTAGAGATGGGAGGATCAGGAACTCAAGCCTTAGCAACAGAAAGAGTTCGAGGCCAGCCTGGGCTACATATGACCCTATCTTTTAAAAGGGGAAGGGGCAGATGAGTACAGCCTCTCTCATTAAGGACACTATATTTTGCTTTGAAGGAAATGGTCCAAGTTGTGCTGCCCAACATGGTAACCACTGACCATATTTAAGCTGAGTTATAGTCAGGTATATTGACTCATGCCTATTGATCCCAGCACTGGGGTGAGGGGCAAAGGCAGGATGATCAGAAGAAGTTCAAGGCCAGCCTGAGCTGCCTAGTCAGACCTTGTCTCAAAAAAAAGGGGAGGGACTGGAGGGATGGCTAAGTGGTTAAGAATATGCACTGCTCTTTCAGAGGTCCCAGGTTCAATTCCCAGCACCCCACAAGGTGGCTCAAAACCGTCTGTAACTCCAGTTCCAGGGGATATAATACCCTCTCTGGGCATCTGTGGACTCCTATATGCATGTGGTGCACATGAACTCATGCAAACACACACACACACACACCAAAATAAACCTTTTTTTTTTTTTTTTTTTTTTTTTTTTGAGTCAGGGTCTCTCTGTGCAGCCCTGGCTGTCCTGGAACTCACTCTGTTGACTATGCTGGTCCTGAACTCACAAAGGTCCACCTGTCTCTGCCTCCTGAATGCTGAGACTAAAGGTGTGCACTACCACTGCCTAGCCAAAATAAATCTTAAAAAAAAAAAAAAAAAAAAAAAGGAAGAAGGGACAAAGTTAGGACAATGGCTCACATCTGTAAACCCAGCAGTCCAGAGGTTGAGCCAGGGGGATTGCTATGAGTTCAGGCCGGCATAAACTACATAGTGAGTCCCAGAGTAACCTAGACTACATTCAAGACCCTGTCTTGATAGGGAGACAGCAGCAGCCCCTTCCCATGTATAGACCCTAGGATCACCAGTGGCTGAGTACAGAGGCCTGGAGGTGTGCAGGGCAGGGCTGACTGGGTACAGGTCATGCCCACTAAGGCAGAGACTAGCCCCGACTACCTTGGTCCTAAGGAATCAATCAAACTTAAACCTGTTAATTGAGCCTGTTGATACAGACCTGTTGTCCCAGCTACTCTGGAAGCTGAGGCAAGAAGATGACATGTTGAAGGCCAGTGTTAGCACCTTATAGAGACCATGTCTCAATAAAATAAATAAAAGATCCTTGGTGGTCCATGCTTTTGGTGACACCTGTAAACCAAAGGCAGGAAGATCAGAAGTTTTGAGGCCTTTCTTTCTTTCTTTCTTTCTTTTATTTTATTCCCCCCCCCCCCCCAAGGCAAGGTTTCTTTGTGTAGCCTTGGCTGTCCTGGTATTAGCTATGTAGACCATGCTGGCCTCAAACTCACAGAGATCCGAGGCCATCCTTTCTTACACCAGCCGGGGACATGGCTCAGTGGTAGAGCATTTGCCTAGAATCCCCCAGTGAGGGGCCGGGGGCATAAGAGCCTTGTGATGGTGCCCCCTGACTTCTGAGCTCCTCCATTCCTCCCTCCAGGAGCTGTTGATGGCACATGACTTCACCAAGTTCCACTCGCTGAAGCCGAAGCTGCTGGAGGCTCTGGATGAGATGCTGACACACGACATTGCCAAGCTTATGCCGCTGCTTCGGCAGGAGGAGCTGGAGAGTGTTGAGGCTGGCGTGCAGGGCGGTGCATTTGAGGGCACCCACATGGGCCCCTTCGTGGAGCGGGGCCCCGACGAAGCACTGGAGGATGGCGAGGAGGGCTCAGAAGACGATGGCGAGTGGGTGGTGACCAAGGACAAGTCCAAATACGACGAAATCTTCTACAACTTGGCGCCTGCCGACGGCAAGCTGAGCGGTTCCAAGGCCAAAACCTGGATGGTGGGCACCAAGCTTCCCAACTCCGTGCTGGGGCGGATCTGGAAGCTGAGCGACGTCGACCGAGATGGCATGCTGGATGATGAGGAGTTCGCCCTGGCCAGCCACCTCATCGAGGCCAAGCTCGAGGGTCACGGGCTGCCCACCAACCTGCCCCGCCGCCTGGTGCCGCCTTCCAAGCGACGCCAGAAGGGCTCTGCTGAGTGAGACAGCAGGGATTGCTGGTCCTCCCTCCCACTTTGCCCTGCTGTGGCTCCCCAGCTCCAGCTGGCTACACGGCTACGGCTACACGCAGATCCCTGCTCTGGCCCACTCACCCTGCCTGCCCACCTTGCCTGGCTGTAAGGACTTGAGGGGGGCTACTCCCCCCTACACCAGACATTCAGTCAAAGCACTTATAGAGGACCAGGGGGAGTGACAAACCTTCTCTGTCCCGTCCTTCATATTTCCACTCTCACATACACATGGGCTTATCATACAGAAAAACACACAGGCATCCATCCATCATTCATATACAGCCTTTTTTTCCTTTCATTTTTTATTTTTATTTTTTGAAACAGTGTCTCAGATAGCCCAAGATACCCTTGAACTTCCTATGTAGCTGAGGATGGCCTGGATATTTCATCTCCCTGGTTTATGCAGTGCTGGGGTGTGAACCCAGGGCCTCCTGCATGCTAGGCATACTGAGCTATGTCCACAGCCCCATCCGGTTATTTATTGAGCACTTGCTGCATGCTGGGCCCTGGTGGAACTGACTCTCAGGAGTGTGGCATCTACACAGTCACACAAACACTGATACCAGCAAGACCCCTTGTCCCTTTTTATAGGTAAGCAGCTACTTTCACCCAGCCATCCTAGGGCTCCCTACTCCACTGGGGGCTCCGAGGGGGACATCTGACTCCTCCTTCCTCATATGGACCCTTCTTTCTTTCACTTTCCTCCCCACAAATCCTGAATTCTGACCACACCCTTTTCACAAAGATTCTGCAGCAGATAGAAAAACCCCAACTTCCTGGCTCGAGGATGGTTCCCATTCTTTGCCCAGTGCTCCTAGTACCCCCAGCATGTGCACGGGATTGGGGGGCCATAGTAGCCGCCTCTTTCCACCTTCAGGTCATATTTAATAAAGTCCCCACCAAAGACAGAGGCCCCGGGGGGGTGACGGGCGCTTTACTGAAGCCCGGGTTTTCATGGATTTTCTGGGGGATTGGGAATTCTTGGTGCTATATAGCCTTTCCTCCTCCCTAAAGGGACCCCCACGCCTTGTGTCTTCACCACCCCTGGTGATGGGGGCAGCTGGAAGGGGTTGGGAACCCAGTGTCCCCCACAGGGCCAATAAAGCCAAGGCTGCTGCTTGTGTCGCTGTCAGGCTATCTTGGGGCAGGAGACCCCTAGGGAAGAGACGCATGGGGAAACATTCTGGCTCACAGGGGCGGCGCAGCCTGTGACTCAACACTGAGCTGACTCAGTCTCGGGCTGGGGGCCAGCCCTGCATATTTTCCTAAGAAAAGTTACTCAGGGCCCTCCCCATCCCCGGGACATCCCTCCCTCCCGCCTCCCGCCGCGGGGCCTGGGAACCCAGTCCTGGGCGTGGACCTGTGCCAACTGCCAGTTTGGGTACAGTGCGCCCTTAGTCCCCAAAGCGCCCTCCAGCGCTCACTGACACGACGCGGATGCAGTAGAGCAGATCCTGTAGCTCAAACCACCGGGTCTTGGGGGAGGAGGGATTAGTGTCGGAGTGCACAGGACACACGCCCGGCCCACACCCACCACTCTCGGGACACGCTGGCCTGGAGAGCCTCCCGCCCACGCAAGTCCCGCTCTGCGGCCAGGGACGCCCTCTGGCGTAATCAGGAGGGAAGGTGGTCAGTGACTCAGTCCAGGCCATCACCTCAACACCCTGCGCAAGGATCGAGCTGAGTTCTGTGTGAGATCCTGGCGCGATGTATTCCCTCCCAGTGCCTTTTCCTTTAAGAGTCCGGTATAGTGGTCCTTTGTAATCCCAGCACAGCGGCAGCAGGATTACGGGGTGGGGGAGAGTTGTGTGGTGTGGCTGGGGCTGTAGCTCAATGTTAAGTTCCTGTACAGCCTGCACTGCACGGGGCTCTGGTTTCCACTCTCAGCACGACCGGGCGTTGGGGGGAGGAAGCAAAAAACTTTGTAGACCTCTTTGGTGGACTACCACTTCCCAGGGACCTCTGGAGGGTGGAGTGGGGGTGGAGGCAGCGGCAGTAGCTCCCACTCAGATGCTAGGCACCACCTTAAGCGCTTTACATGTATTAACTTTCATCTTCAGAACAGCATTATTACTCCTGTTTTGCAGCTAAGAAAACTAAGGCATTGTATAC
Organism: Peromyscus eremicus; assembly: GCF_949786415.1. Lineage (NCBI taxonomy): Eukaryota > Metazoa > Chordata > Mammalia > Rodentia > Cricetidae > Peromyscus > Peromyscus eremicus. The sequence goes on from NC_081416.1 coordinate 174,316,992, forward strand.
TACCATGCCCAAGAGCAATGATTCTGAGTCTCCCTCCTAAGCCTGTGAATAATGTATGCAACTAACATTACCTGAATATCACATTCTGTGTGTCCAACTTAGACCTTCCTAAACGTCTTCAATTTTCAATATTCTAGGATTGGAACTTTAAATTTTCATTTATGTGTATGTATGTTTTCCCAAAGAGCTGAAGTTTCAGGCAGGTGTGAGCCATCATATGGGTCCTGGGAATTGAACTGGGGTCTTCTGGAAGAGCAGCCAGTGCTTTTAACAGTTGAATCATCTCTCCAGGCCACATATTCAGCTTCTTATATAAGTCTGGGGACTCAAATTCAGGTCCTCATTGATTGCCCAGAAAGCTCTTACCCATTGAGCCATCTCCCCAGCCCTTGTTTTTCATTTTAAGACAGTCTAAGTTACCAGAACTTATTCTACAGTACAGGATGGCCCATGAACATGTGATCCTCCTACCTTGGCACCTCTTGAGTAGACAGGGTTAGAGTCATGAACAACACTACCCAGCTTTTTTTTTTTTTTTAATGTGTATGTATGTAAGCAAATATGCCACAGCATGCCCTGTGAAGGTTGTGAACAACCTGCTTGCAGAAGTTGGCTCTTCGCTTCCATTGTATGGGTTCTGGGGATTAATCTCAGGTCATCACGCTTGGTAGCAACAGCCTTTACCTACTAAGTCATCTTGGCAGCCCCATGCCCACATCTTCTTGAATAAAAAAGTTAAGAAAAACTGACCCGACTCCACCCCTATGGCATTACTGTTTGGGAAGGAGGGGTGTCCTTCCACGGATCAGTTGCCTCTGCTCTAGTGACTAACCCTTCACTCATGTCATACAAACAATCCTAACAGATCCAGTGTGTCACAAAACAGCAACAAAGACACGAAAAGAGAGGGCCTTTTGGGAAGTAGCATGGCGCAGCAAGAGTAGCAAAGGTTTGTGAGAGGGCATTGGGAAGTGAAAATGGGCAAGTCACGTGTGAAATGTGTCAAAGAATTAAAAACAAGTAGTTTGAGCAAAATTTCAGGACATCGGGAAAGGTATATTGCTCGGAGTGTGAAACAAGAATCTACATAACCTACTCTCCACCAGTTGGAAACTGCAGGTCCCAGTTGTAAACCTAGGAGTTTGGTATGGTGGCATTAATCAGGGGAAGGCAGAACGATCAGGAATTCAAGGTCATCTCGTAGTTCATAGCGAGTTCTTGGCTTTCTTGGACTTCACGGGACCTCATCTCAAAAAAAAAAGGTTTTTTTTCTCCCCCGGAGCTGAATCCAGGGCCTTGCGCTCGCTAGGCAAGCGCTCTACCACTGAGCTAAATCCCCAACCCCCAAAAAGAAGTTTTTAAGAAGAAGGAAAAAAGATAGGTAGAGGAAGCATTTATCCTTTACCAAGACGGCCTTCATCACCTCTTCGTTAACACTACACTTTACCAAGATGGCCGCAACAGGAAGTGCGTCATGATCTACGCCCAGGGAGTTGCGCACACTCCAAACCGGATATCAGAGTTTTAAGCGACCGAGCTCTTCCTTTAAGAAGATGGCGGCGGGAAGTAACGGCGGCGGTGAGAAGCGCGGCTCGAAAAGCCGTGCGGACTCTGGCTTCCTGGGGCTGCGGCCCACCTCGGTGGACCCGGCTCTGAGGCGGCGGCGGCGGGGCCCCAGAAACAAGAAGCGCGGCTGGAGGAGGCTCGCTGAGGAGCCGCTGGGGATAGAGGTAGACCAGTTCCTAGAAGATGTGCGACTGCAGGAGCGCACGACCGGGTAGGTGGGGCGGGACTTCCGGTAGATTGGTCTTGCTCATTGCGGCCTGGTGCAGGCCGACCGGGTACTTCCGGCTCCGGGGATCTCGGGGTTGAAGACTTAATAGTACCGTCTTTAACAAATAAGTATGCAGACGTTCCAACAAAGTTTAAATTTCTTTTAGGTTTCTTTAAAAAATTGAAACAAGACCTCGCTAGGCCGCTCTGGATGGCCTGGCACTTAGTATGTAGACATATGTAGACATGCCAAGTGTATGTAGGCTGGTCTCGAACTCGGTTTCCTCTGCCTCCCGAGTGCTAGGATTAAAGCCTTGTGCCACAAAGTTTGAAGTTCAAGTGAATGAGGATAACGTACGTGCATCCCAACGTGGTACGTTTTGAATCCTACGTGATGTAATGTGAAAGCTCCAGACGTAGCCTAGAAGAACCCCGTGGTTTGAGGTGTTGGAATGGACCCAAAGAGTTGGGCTCCACCTTAGGAGGGTCTGTTGTCTTCCCAGCATTATTTTAGCTAATGGTCTGCATTTTTATCCTTCAGTGGCTTGTTGGCCGAGGCCCCAAATGAAAAGCTCTTCTTCGTGGACACTGGATCCAAGAAAAAAGGTAAGGAGTGCTTTTGTGATCTTGGGTGAGTCTTGCATCACATAAGATCTATATTGGTGCCGGGCGGTGGTGGCGCTCGCCTTTAATCCCAGCACTGGGAGGCAGAGCCAGGTGGATCTCTGTGAGTTCGAGGCCAGCCTGGACTACCAAGTGAGTTCCAGGAAAGGCGCAAAGCTACACAGAGAAACCCTGTCTCGAAAAACAAAACAAAACAAAAAAGATCTATATTGGTGACATAATTTAAAAAACAGGCATTTTAGGGGAATGTGGTGGCACATGCCTGTAGTCCCAGCACTTGGGAGGCAGAGGCAGGAGGATGGCCTCAGTTTAAGAGCAGCCTGGTCTACATAGCAAGTTCAGGCTATAGAAAGAAAACCAACAAAAAATGTATTTTACTTTTTCTTAATATTTATTTATTATGTATACAATGTTCTGCCTGCATGTATGCATGCAGGCCAGAAGAGGGCACCAGATCTCATTACAGATGGCTGTGAGCCACCATGTGGGTGCTGGGAATTGAACTCAGGACCTCTGGAAGAACAGTCAGTGCTCTTAATCTCTGAGCCATCTCTCCAGCCCCTGTTTATTTTTTTGAGACAGTCTCACCATGTAGACCAGGCTGGCCTCAAACTCAGAGATCGATCTGCTTGCCTCTGCCTCCTGAGTGCTGGGAATAAAGGTGTGCTTTACCATAAGAGGTTAGAAGGAGCCACCTTAAGTATAAAGGATTACCTTGAATGGGTGGAGAGAAGGCTTGAGATTATCTTAAGAAAAGCAACCTCTCTCTTGTTGTTTGTTTGTTTTCTCAGTACTAGAGATTGAATCCAGGCCTCACACATGGCTAGGCAAATATCAGAGTTTGAGGACAGCCAGGGCTACACAGTGAGACCCTGTCTCAAAACAAAGAGAACGAGAGGATCTGCATTAGCCAGTAGGTAGGAAACATGTCTTGACAAGCTGGCTTTGCTCCGTTAGAGCTTGGGTTTGGACCTGCTGAGACACGAAGACAAAGGCAAGTTAGAGATTGCTTTGATGAGTAATTGAGGTTTTCACCAGTGTGGCAGAAAAACACTCAAAAGTGATTCAGCAGGTACTGAAAACAAGCTGGTACCTGGTCAAGCAGGATAGCCAGTGGCTTTGCAGAGCAAGCTGGGGGGGCGGGGGGGGGGGGAGTTTCACCAACAGATAGGCAACTTAATATTTGCAACGTGAGTCAGAGGTTCCTGTTAATGAAAACAGAACCTTGACAAGGTCAGGAGAAGCCAGGGAAGCTCCTTGGGGGCACAGGGACTTTTTCAACTAATTTTTACATTAGCATATAAAGAAATGGGTTTTATCATGACATTTTAATGTCACCATACTGTATTTTCACTTACTTCCTTACCCTCTGCCCTCCCTATCTCCTCTAGCTGGTTCCCTTCTGATAGTCCCCCTCCTTTGTTTTCCCTCTAAAAAGTTTGTTAGATTTATTTATGTGTATGAGTGTTTTGCCTACATGTGTGCCTGGTGCCCCCAGAGATCAAAAGAGAGCATCAGATCTCCTGGAACTGGAGTTAGAGATGGTTGTGAGCCTCTCTGGGAGTGCTGGACACACACACACACACCCCGTCATCTGCAAACACTAAGTGGGTATAACTACTGAACCATCTCTCCAGCTCCCGTCTTTCTTATTAGACATACTCAGTTATCTTATCTCTTTCCTGTCTCACAGTCCCCTTTCTAGTTTTGTGGCACACATGGGAGTTGTTTTGGTTTGGTTTATTTTTTTTGGCACAAGGTCTCAGTATTCAGTATTGTTGGCCTGGAACTTGCTGTGTGGACCAGGCAGGTCTTGAACTCACCAAAATCTTCCTGTCTCTGTCAGAATTAAAGGCCAGTGCATGTAGTTTTAAATCTAGGTTCTAGACAAAGGGAAAACACGGTGTTTATCTTTTTGAGTCTGGCTCACTTTTGCTTAACCTAGTGATTTCTAGGTTTTGTTTTTGTTTCGAAACAAGGTCTCATTCTGTACCCAGGCTAGCTGAAGGGTCACTGTGTAGCCCAGGCTGTCGTGGAACTCACATCCTCTTGCCTCAGCCTCCCAAGTGCTTGTATTACAGATAGGAGCCAACAGGCCAAGCTACAAAGATTTTTTTTGTTTGTTTGGTTTTGGTTTTTCAAGACAGGGTTTCTCTGTATAATAGCCCTGGCTGTCCTGGAACTCATTTTGTGACCAGGCCTGGCCTTGAACTCTGCCTCCTGGTGCTGGGATTATCGGCGTGCGCCACCGCCACCACCACCTAGCTCAAGCTACAAAGTTAGTTAGCATTTAGTTTTTGTTTTTACATTTATATTGTGTGTGTGGGCGTGTGTACTCACGTGTTCCACACACAGTGTTGTCAGAGAACATCATGTAGGAGTCAGTTCTTCTTCTATTCTGTGGGTTCCTGGGATTGAACTCAGGTTGCCAGACATGGTGGCAAGAGCCTTGGCCACTGAACCATCTTGCATCCGGCACTCAGTTTTTCATGGCATCTTGCTGCTGCTGTTTTTATTACTATTTGCAGTGCTGGGACAGAGCCCAGGGCCTTGTGTGTGCTCCTCAGGTGCTCTGCCACTGTTACATCCCATCCCCTGTTAATTTGTGGAATTTGGTTCTCTCTGTTTAGCTCAGACTGGCCAAAGACTCAATCTCCCTGCCTTAGCCTCCAGAGTTTAGTATTCAGGTGTGCCCCACCATGCTTGGCCTCCTTAGTGTGTTCTGCAGTAGAATTCTTGCTTTACCTGATGGGCTTTGGAAATAGGTAGCACAGTGCTGAGAGATGGGTACAGCAAGTCCTCCCTGAGTCTCAGTGTCCCTGGATGCTTGCCCTCTTCTCTGTTAGTTCTGAGGCCTTTCCCTGCTGTGTGTCTGAGTGCCTCGAGATGGGTCTGTGGGGACTTATTTCGATCACAAGGCCTGCCTCCTCCTGGCTTAGGCATGGGTGGGTCAGATCTGGGCCTCTGGGATCTTCTCCTGTAGGTGAACAAGATGAGTCTGGGAATCTTAGGGTACGTGCTGGATTAGCTTGGACCCAGATCCGTCTGGCTCCAGTTGACCAGAAATCAGGGATTGATTTATGAAGGCCTAAGGTGAGGACTCCTCTCTGTTGCAGAACGGAGCAAGAAGAAGACCTGGGTCCAGAAGAAGTCACAGCGTCTCCAGAAACCCCTACGGGTTGACCTTGCCCTTGAGAATCATTCTAAGATCCCTGCTCCCAAAGAGTGAGTTCCTCCAGCCCTGGGTCCTGAAAACTCTGCAGAAAGGTGGGGTGATGGAAACAGTTGAGGGGGGCAGGTTAGGGTGCAGCTGGGTCTCTGGAGAGTGTCTTAGAGGATTCATTCCTGGTACCAAGGCAGAAGGGCAACCTGGACGAGCTAGGGGCCGTTGGGTAGAGAGGCTCCAGTGTGCAGGTGATAGGAGCTTAGTGTCTGCCCTAGGAGAGGAGAGGCTAGCAGGCCAGGCTGCCCTGAGCTGGAGTGTGGGGAGGTGTCATGTTCCGGATGCTCAGATCCGCCTGCAGTAGTGGACATGAGTGTGTGTTGAGCCGGTTCACAAGGAGAAAGGTGCTGAGGCAGGGAGAGCCCACCTGGAAGGAGGTGGCCACTGCTCAGCTGTTGCCTTACCAGATGCCACTCTCCCCTTACCCAGCATCCTCGCACACCAGGTCCCCAATGCCAAGAAGCTCAGACGAAAGGAGGAGCTATGGGAGAAGCTGGCGAAGCAGGGTGAGCTGCCCCGGGAGGTGCGCAAGGCACAGGCCCGGCTCCTCAGCCCTCCTGCACCAAAGGCCAAACCTGGCCTACAGGACATCATTGAGCGGCCCTTCTATGACCTCTGGAACCCAAACAGTGAGTGATTCTGCTGTCGCTTACAGATGGGCGGGACTGCCCTGGACAGTTGTCCTCACTGTCTAAGAGTGTGGCATCCAAGGGCGTGCGCCACAGGTGTTGGTGTGAGAGTCTTCCGCTGTGGGGTCTGAGATCCTCAGGGCCACCCTTCCTGCTTGTGGGAGCTCCCCCTCAGCCTTCAGTCTCCCCCACTTCCCGGAGGCCGTGGGGGGTTGAGCGTCTTCTCCCCTCGCCTGCTGTCAGTGTCATTTCTGGCGGTGCGGAGGGGCTGGCAGGGTCCCTGGAGAAAGCCTGCCGCATTTGCTGTCCTCTCCCCTAGACCCTCTGGACAAGCCGTTGGTTGGTCAGGACACGTTTTTTCTGGAGCAGACCAAGAAGAAAGGCGTGAGGGTAAGGTCGCACAGGCAGGCAGTGGGGTAGGGAGGGCAGCTCTCGGTGGTCTCCATAGCTGCCTCAGCCCGCCATCCTAGGGGCCCATGTCCCTGTCCTAGCTCCCATGGTGACTGACCTTGGGAAGGTGACCTCACTTCAGAGCCTCCATTCGTTCCACTAACTGTAGAATGTGGGTGACAGCCTGCTTAGGACAGCGGGGAGGTGCAGGTTAGAGAGGAAATGCCTGAAAACTGCTGGCACTGGGGCTTGGAGTTTGATCTGTGGCCACCATCTTGAGCTCTGGACCCTGGCTTCCAGGAGCCAGGTGCTGTGGAGCTGGAGGAAACCTCATCCTTTGTATCCATGTGTTGTGTGTCTCCAGGAAATGAGAGGTTAGGGGACAGGCTTCAGGGAGGCCAGGAGCCATTGCTGGAGAAAAGCCATAGGCAGAACAGGGCCAGAGACTCCTGCAGCCAAGGGTGTGCAGTGGGCCCTGGATCAGTGTGTGTGTTGGGGGCAGTATCCCCATAATTTGTAGGCTCGGGGGTGGGGGAATTTGGGGTACTAGGGCACCACTCAGTATAGGGCCTCTACTGGGGAGGAGACTAGTTGGGGGTGGGCAAGAAAGCTTGATGTAGCCGGGCAGTGGTGGCGCACGCCTTTAATCCCTGCACTCGGGAGGCAGAGCCAAGCGGATCTCTGTGAGTTCGAGGCCAGCCTGGGCTACAGAGTGAGTTCCAGGACAGACTCCAAAGCTACACAGAGAAACCCTGTCTCAAAAAAAACAAAAACAAAGAAAGCTTGATGTAGTAAACACTGTTCACCTGAGGTTTTCCATTGGCAGATCTTGGTTGGCTCTGGATTTTCTGTTCCTCGTATCCTCTGGGGACTTTTGGATCACGTGGGCATTAGAATTGTCACCCAGTCCTTGCTGTGACAGACAGCAGAAGGCCCACAGCACAGCCAAGGTGGCAGTATGCTAGTGCTTGTAGACCATCGGATGCTGCCCCTCTCCCTCAGTGGTCTTGTGGCTTGTTGTAGGAGAGCTCTGCAAAACCGTGTCTGGGGAGCTTGCTCACCCAAGGACAGGTGTTCCCTGTGCAGAGTGTGAGGTCCTGTAGTGGCTGACCAGCCTGTAGCCTCCACCCTGGCACCTGTGTGGGAGAGCTCCATCTCTGGCTTCTGGCCCTTTATATCTCCACAGTGGAACCCTGAGATAGACTGATGGTGCCTTTGCTCCTGCGAGGGGAGGGAGCCTGGTGTCTGTGTCCTTACATGGTGGAAGGCTGAGTGTAGAAAAGGGTGCAGGGTGAAGCCTTTAATAGTACTTCAGAGCAGGCAGCACTCAGGAGGCAGAGCCAGACGGATCTCTGAGTTTGAGGCCAGCCTGGTCTACAGAGCGAGATCCAGGACAGGCATCAAGACACGGAGAAACCCTTTCTTGAAAAACAAACAAACAAACAAATAGTACTTCAGTCCTCTTGAGGCCTACTTTATCAGTCCCATCTCTTAATATTCTCACACTGGTCTTGAAGGTTCAGTGTGGGCATTTTAGGGGTACACTGATGGTTTGTGGCATGGAGCTCACCCCACCTCCCTGGTCTTGTCTTCCTGCAGCGGCCACCACGCCTCCACATCAAGCCCTCCCAGGTGCCTGCAGTAGAGGTGATTCCTGCGGGAGCTTCCTACAACCCAACCTTTGAAGATCACCAGGTAGGTGTGCAGTGGGTATCTGGCCTAACGAGGTGCAGGTTTCACCGTTCGGAGTCCTGGTTCCCATCAGCCCTCCCCCACAGTCCCCTTAGCTCAGGCCCCACTTCGCTTCCCTCCCTGGAGCTTGCCTATTCAGGAACCGGACCATCTGACCAGAAGCCAGCGTGGTGTGGGGGTGAGAGTGGCTGGGCTGTCTTCGCTGGGTGTGTGTAGAGGGTGGAGCCATGGGCTGGGACCACTGCTGAGGCCCGGGCATGGGGTGGGATCAGGAGGGCAGTCTTGACACTAGATTCTCCCTGAAATCTCACCCCTGCCCAGGCCCTGCTTCGAGAGGCCCACGAGGTGGAGCTGCAGCGTGAGAAAGAGGCAGAAAAGCTGGAGCGACAGCTGGCCCTGCCCACCACAGAGCAAGCTGCCACCCAGGTGAGCCCCATCCACCATTTGTCGCTGCCTGTAACCCCAGCTGCCGTCTCCCCCACCCCCCCTGCTGATCACCCTGCTCCCTAGGAGTCTGTGTTTCGGGAGATGTGCGAGGGCCTGCTGGAGGAGTCGGATGGCGAGGAGGAGCCAGGCAGCGTTGAGCGGCCAGAGGCTGATGACGGGGCCGATGAGACCTCACCCACCGGCCCTGCCGGTGCGGAGAAGAGGATGGAGAAGAAGACAGAGCAGCAGCGGCGGCGGGAGAAGGCTGCTCGAAAGCGGCGGGTGCAGCAGGCTGCACTGCGGGCAGCCCGGCTTCAGCATCAGGAGCTCTTCAGGCTGCGTGGGATCAAGGCCCAGGTGGCGCGCAGGCTGGCAGAGCTGGCTCGGCGGAGGGAGCAGCGGCGCCTGCGGCGACTGGCAGAGGCTGACAAGCCCCGCAGGCTGGGGCGGCTCAAGTGAGGCCCGGGCTGGGGTTCCAGGAAGTGGAGCCTCCAGGCTGCATTGTGGGGCTTTCCTGGGCCCATCAGTGACAAACCCCTGAATGTCCTCAACCCTGTGTTCTGCAGGTACCAGGACCCTGACATTGATGTGCAGCTCAGCTCCGAGTTGTCGGGCTCACTCAGGACATTGAAGGTACTTTCCTTGAGGGTGGCAGGGTGCTGTGCGGACCCTGTGCCCAGTGATGATAACCATCCTTGCTCCCCGTGCCCTCTGGGGCTGTGGGCGACACCATGGCTGCCCTGGGCTGCGCCGGTTGGGCCACTGCCTGGGGTCTGAGGGCACAGGGTGGGGTGGGGAGGTTCTGGTGTGAGCCTCTGACCCTCAGAAGGCCTTCTGTCACAGCCTGTCTCGTGTCAGTCCTGGTGGGTCTCCTCGAGCTCTGCACATCTGGAGCCTGGCCTGGCCTGGCCCTGGGGCACAGCCCTAGGCTTTGTGCTCTGAGCCTAGCCAGGATAGCACACAGTGACTCCAGTACAGTCCTGCGCTCCCTCTGGACCCCAGCACTGTCCAGGGCCTGGCTTCTTCCTCCCAGACCCTGCTGAAGTCTCTCTGCCCTCTGTTCCACAGCCAGAAGGTAACATACTCCGAGACAGGTTCAAGAGCTTCCAGAAGAGAAATATGATCGAGCCCCGGGAACGAGCCAAGTAAGACCTGCTGCAGTGGGAAGGAGGGGAGGTGGAGACCCCCACACACACACTTTCTGAGATAAGGGACCCTCACCGTGTTTGCTCCTTCTCCAGGTTCAAGCGCAAATACAAAGTGAAGCTGGTGGAGAAGCGGGCCTTCCGCGAGATACAGTGAGTGAGGCCCTTCCGTGTGTGGCTGACTGGCATCCTGTGAGCCAGTGCCTCTGACCTGCTCACCCCACAGTAGCCTTTCTTCCCTTTGAAAGCTGCCAGGTCCAGGGCCCTTCCCAAACGCTGACTGGCCAACCATTGGGGGGGGGGGGTCTGGAATCTAGAGTAGGGGTGGAGAGGGTGCCCAAGGGGAACAAAAGTCCTAAGCCAGAGGGGCATCGGGTATGAAAGACTGGGGCGTGCCCCTCCGCTCACCACTCAACTCTGCCCTCTGTCCTCAGGTTGTAGCTGTGCAGATGTTGGAGCCCCGTCCCTCAATAAAGTGCTGTGACCAGCCCAGGGGTCCTGTTACTTTCTTCTTGCAAGCAATGTCTCCTCTCCTAAAGCCCCTCCACCCTATCTCTGCCTCTAGGACGTAGGTAGCACAGCCCCTCTCCGGCAGAGCCTGCCACCAGTGCTGAATGTGTGGAGACCACAGCTCCACTGGTGCTCTACCACTGAGCCACACCCCCACTACCAGTGAGCTGCATCCTCACATCCACCTCCAGGGACGCTCTTCCTGTGGATAATCACAGGGTTTCCTCTTCGGTTCCTTCAGGTCTTCGCTCAAGCTTCAGGTCTCTCCGCAGTCTCCCTTCACATCCGGTTGTGAATTGTAGTGCCTCCTGGTTCTCTAGTCCCTTTCCTTGTGGCGTTTGCCACCCTTGGCATTCTGTTTATCTTCTTGCAACTTCTGTTTTTATTGTTTTTGTGGTTTTGTTGTTTAGATGGGGTCTCATGTAGCCTCACACTATGTAACTGAGGGGCACTCTGCTTCCTCCCCCAGTTCTGGGATAACGGGCAAGCACCATAGCGCCTTGCCGGTGTACGTAACAGATGAGTTTAAGCGCCATGAATCTCAACAGTATCTCTAAAGCAGCCGGTCACGTATCCAAATGTCAAACACTTGAGACAGTGGAATCTGCGAGAGAGGAAAGCTAAGTGACTCTTTAGCACCATGAGAATTCTTACCTTCATCCCCTCATGGTTTAGACCTGTCCTTTCCAGCAAGTCCAAGGCTAATCCAAGCTTCTTAGGGGATCAGGGAGGGGTCCCTCTTCCCTTTTGTTTACAAATGTCTTTGGCAAGGAACTAAGTTTACATCCTTAAAGGGAAAAAAATGGAGCTGGAGAGGTGGTTTAGTACCTGAGAGTTTGCTGCTTTTGCAGAGGACCTGGGTTCAGTCCCCCCAGTACCCCCATCGGGTCCTATAACCAACCACCTGTAAAGTCAGGTTCAGGGAATCCAGTGGCCTCTTACATCAGTGTGCAGGTAGTGCACATACATACACTCAGGCATATGACACATCTCATTGTGTAGACCAGGCTGGCCTCAAACTTGGAGATCTGCCTGCCTCTGCTGGAATCTGTATATGTCACCACAGCTGGGCCTTATAAAATGAAGTGTTCTGCCTGCATGTATGTCTGTGTACCTCATGCATAGTGCCCACAGAGGCCAGGAGATGGTGGGGATCCCCTGGGACTGGAATAATAGATGGTTGTGAGCTGTTATGTGGGTCCTGGGAATTAAGCCCAGGTACTCTGGAAGCCCTTAAACACTGGGCTGTCTCTCCAGCCCTAAATCTTCATTTTAAAAGAATGTAAAGGGTTGGGGATTTAGCTCAGTGGTAGAGCTCTTGCCTAGCAAGCGCAAAGCCCTGGGTTCGGTCCTCAGTTCTGAAAAAAAATAAAATAAAAAATAAAAGAATGTAATAAACTTGAGGTTCTGATTTGCTACGTTTTTGTTTTTGAAACAGGGTTTCATGTAGCTCAGGCTGACCCGAAACTATGTGGCTGAGGATGCCCTTGAACTCCTGGCCCTTCAGCTTTCATACTCCTTTCTTGAGACAGGGTCTCACTATAGCCTTGGATGGCCTCATGAATGCTGAACAATCCGCCTTGCCTGGCTTGTGCGGGGTTTTTTTTTTATATATATATAAGAATCTTGAGGTTTTTGTACTTGTGTACATATTCACCCCCACTCCCAGGAACCCTTGCGTGACCCCTGTCTCCTGCTCTAGAGTGGAAGGGTTTTGGAACCAGAATGAAAATGTCAAGTGTTCCTAACTTCCAAGCTGCAGATGAACAAATCCAGCAGCCCTCTGGGCCAGCCTAGAAAGAGGTCTCTAGGGACCTTACCCCCACCCTCACATTTCCCCATTCACCCACTCTGTGTGCCGCTTGAGGGTGGGTGAAGGGTAAGAGGATCCAGCCAGAACTTCCCAGTGGCAGTGTCTCTAGAACTTTGATTCTCCTTGAATTTGAGAGGACCCTGGAACTGGAGTTACACATGGTTTTCAAACATCATATAGGTGCTGGAAATTGAACCTGGGTCCTCTGGAAGAGTAGCCAGTGCTCTTAACTGCTGAACTGTTTCTCCACTTGTTATTAGTATTATTTTAATGTTTGTGTGTGTTGCTCATAGAAGCCAGAGAGAGCCTTGAGATACCCTGGAAGGAGACACAGTTGTAAGCCACCAGAACTGACTGGTCCTCAAAGATCAGCAAACTGTCTGAGCCGCTAAACCATCTCTCTAGTCTCTTTAAGTTGAGATGAGGGTCTCAAGTAGCCCAGGCTAGCTTTGCATTTCCTAGGTCACAGCAGAGAGCCTTGAACTTCTGATCCTCCTAACTACCTTCTGAGCTGGGATTACAGACATACACTACCAAGCTTGCTTTTAAATGGTGCCAAGTATTGAATGTCCCAAGCAAGCGTTCTGCCGACAGCCACAGCCCCAGTTCTGAGACTTCGTCTTAAAAGGAAGTAAAAGGTTGGTTTAGTAGAGAAAACTGGAAACACTGGGAGAAAAATAATGAATTTGCTGGACTCCTGCTGCCCCTGTGACTTGGCAAGGAGTTTGTTGATTGCATGCCAGAGTAGACGATCAGTCCCACCCAGCACCAGAACACAAAAACCCCTGGCCCGTACACACTTCCTCCCATTCTTGAAGTGCCAGGCCCTAAGCTTTCTCCCAGATTCCCTTGTTTCCTCACAGCCCCCAGGAGTGAGATCAGCCTGTGAAAAGGACTCTTGTTTGTCTTTTTTTTTTTTTTTTTCCCTAACCCCATTGTTGTATCAGCAGTCAGCAAACAGGGCTGGAGAGGATGCTCGGTCCTAAATCACTTTCCTGGCGGGTCATCATCCAGTGCCAAGGGCACTATCCTACACTATGCTGGAAGCCCTGAAAAGCTTAAGTCACCTGCAGAAAGGGGGTCACAGCCCTGCAACAGGCCCAGGAGTTGAAATTGGAATGTGGGTTGGCAGCCTGGAGTTAACCAGGCTCGCTCCCTTCCTCCTAGGTCGCTCCTGATGGCAGTGCCAGACGGGGCATGGTCTCTTTACTGCTTGTGGAACTCACGCGTTTCCTGCAGTCTCACTGAGGTTCCCAGGTTTGCCTTGAGGGGCCAGGCTGCACACTCGGGGACGTGGTGGCCAAGACTACCCCACCCAAGCTGTGCCATCGCCCACCGCAGTGGCCGCCTCTGGCCCAGCACTTCCTCCAGTGAGTCCCTAGACTCCCTAACAGTGTAGACATTCTGTGCCAGTGGCCAGAACTTGAGACTCCGAAGCATCACTTAAGATGTTTTTTATGCTGGAGAGATGGCTCAGAGGTTAAGAGCACTGCTTGTTCTTCCAAAGGTCCTGAGTTCAATTCCCAGCAATCACATGGTGGCTCACAACCATCTGTAATGAGATCTGGTGCCCTCTTCTGGCTTGCAGGGATATGTGCAGACAGAACACTGTAGACATAATAAATAAATAAATCTTTAAAAAAAAAAAAAAAAAAAAGATGTTTTTTATGTGCTTCAGCAACTTCCATTCCTACTCCTTCCCCTGCCATCTGTCCCACCCACACATAAAGCACTGTTTTCCAGTCTCCAGAACATTCCTTTCTAGGATGGGAGGGGGAGGATGACAGGAATAGCCTTCCGGATAGGCTTTATGGGGGATATGGGTGGAATCTGACCAGGGTCTTTCCCCTTCACCTATTTATTTTATAAAGTGCCTGCTTTTTTTTTTTTTTAAATGAAGACCTTATCCTGGAGCAACCATTCTAAAGGAAAACAACCAAACCAAACCAAACCAGGTGGCGGTGGTGCACACCTTTAATCCCAGCAGCACTCAGGAGGCAAAGGCAGAATCTAGTTTGAGGCCAGCCTGGTCTACAAAGAGTTCCAGAGAAATAACAAAAAAGGAAATCTAAAACCACTGAGCATTTCTGCCTGACAAGATCCCATCTACAGCCCAGAAACAGCCTGAGAGGAGTGTAATCTTGTGACAGAACTCAGATTCACCCCAAAGAGCTGCTGCAAACCAAGTGACAAACACCCCTGGAAGAAAATGGTCTAAAGATCTGAACCAGCTGCACAGAAATACAGCTAGCCAGGAACCACAGGGAGAAATTCTCAATCCTGGCTGCTCCTGGGTTTGCAGAGATCTTCCTGCCTCTGCTCGTGAGTGCTGGGGTTGACGGGACACAATTCTTGACTTTGGCAACCAGGCACAAACTGAAAAGGGGAGATTTATGGTGCCTACCTTCTGAAGAAGCAGGTGGGGTACTACCCTCCTGGAAAGAGTCAGTATAGCCCATAGGGAGAACAAGTTAGCTGACTGGTATAGTGCCTCCTAGAATTCCCCAGTGAGGTGCTGGGGTGTGGCTCAGTGGTAGAGCACTTGCCTAGAATCCCCCAGTGAGGGGCTGGGGGTGTGGCTCAGTGGTAGAGCCCCTGCCTAGAATCCCCCAGTGAGGGGCTGGGGTGTGGCTCAGTGGTAGAGCCCCTGCCTAGAATACCCTAGTGAGGGGCTGGGGGTGTGGCTCAGTGGTAGAGCCCCTGCCTAGAATCCCCCAGTGAGGGGCTGGGGGTGTGGCTTAGTGGTTGATCCTGGTGCTGGGGATTGATCCTGGGTCCTCTGAAAGAGCACCAAATCCTCTTAACTTCTGAGCTGTCATTCCTGCCTTGGATTGTTTCCATTCATGGTTTTAGAGGTTCATGGTGGGGAGGGCGTGGCTGGAGAGAACAGTTCACTCAAGGTGTCCCAGAAGTAGAGAGTAAACAAAGGACAGGACAAGATGTATGCTGAGGGCAAGCCCTGGTGACAATTTCTCCAGCTGGGCCCACCCCCTGCCTTTGGCCACCCCCCAGACATCAGCCATATCGTGAACCCCTTGAGACACCAGTGATGCATGGGGCCAGAGCCCTTGGGATCTCATCCTCTCTGGAAACCCTCCACAGACATGCCCAGCAGTGTGCTTTGCTTGTTTTGTTAGCCATGGGCAGGTATAGGTAGGGTCAGAGGACAACTTTTGCAGGAGTTGGTCCTCTTCTTCCACCATGTGAGTTCCAGGGTTTGAACTCAGGCCATCAGTCTTCGCAGCAAACACCTTTGTAGCTAGAGTTTTCCTGCCTGGCCCACAGTCAGGACAAATCTCTCTCACCTGCCAGTCCCACAGCTGTAGCTGGAGTTTTCCTGCTTGGCCCACAGTCAGGGCAAATCTCTTTCACCTGCCAGTCCCACAGCCTCTCAGACTCGACCAAGTAAACACAGAGACTTATATTGCTTTCAAACTGTATGGCCGTGGCAGGCTTTTTGCTAACTGTTCTTATAGCTTAAATTAATCCATTTCCTTTCATCTATACCTTGCCACATGGCTCGTGGCTTACCGGCATCTTCACAAGCTGTTTCTCATCGTGGCGGCTGGCAGTGTCTCTCTGACTCAGCCTTCCACTTCCCAGCTTTATTCTCCTCCTTGCCCCGCCTATACTTCCTGCCTAGCCAACGGCCAATCAGTGTTTTATTGATTAATTAGCAACACATTTGCCATACATCCCACAGCACACAGCCGCTCAGACCTGACCAAGTAAACACAGAGACTTACATTGGTTACAAACTGTATGGCCATGGCAGGCTTCTTGCTGACTGTTCTTACAGCTTAAATTAATCCATTTTTATAAATCTATACCTTGCCACATGGCTCGTGGCTTACCAGGATCTTCACATGCTGTTTGTCATCGTGGC
This sequence comes from Peromyscus eremicus, assembly GCF_949786415.1. Taxonomy (NCBI): domain Eukaryota; kingdom Metazoa; phylum Chordata; class Mammalia; order Rodentia; family Cricetidae; genus Peromyscus; species Peromyscus eremicus. The sequence continues at coordinate 174,333,103 of NC_081416.1, forward strand.
GGCTGGCAGTGTCTCTCTGACTCAGCCTTCCACTTCCCAGCTTTATTCTCCTCCTTGTCCCGCCTATACTTCCTGGCCACTGGCCAATCAGTGATTTATTTACTGACCAATCAGCAACACACTTGACATACAGACCATCCCACAGCACACCTTTGCCCACTGAGTCTTCTCAGTGGCCCACCATTTAGATCAACATCATGAAATTTAAAACTATTTTGCTACATGAGACACCAAAGGTCAAGTATCATAGGATCTAACTGTGGGCCATGTTCAAATCGGGCTAATCCAAGAGGTGGAAGCTTTGGGTGGGGATGCCTCCTCCCACACTTCCTCTGATCCAACAACCACAATCACTGACTCCGCTCTCGTGTTTCTGCAGAGTTCACACTGGAGCACAGGTGGAGTAAGGGTCAGAGTTTATTTTTAGCAGGCGAGAAATCGAAAGTACATAGCCCAGAGCCAGAAAGGACTAAGCAAGGCCTTGCCACTGGCATCTGGACTCAGCAGTATTAGTCCAAGATTTCCCTCCAATGGGACAGTCAGGGTGGTCTCCTTCCTGGTGTAGGCAGAGGCTTTCTTAGAAGCTTCCTTACCCACAGTTACGTCTGTTACAGATGCATTAGAGGCAGGAATGTTATGTATGAGTGTTGCTCTAGCCCTTGGGAGGCCGAGGAGCTCATGGTCTAACCTGGGCCACATAGCAAGACCCTGTTTCTAAATAATCAGTCAATCGGAGAGAGAAAAGAAAGATCATAGAGAGAGAAAAGAAAGATCATAAAGTGCTAGAAGACATTCTGGTTGAGGAGCTTACTGGGAAAAAGACAATGGTGTCTTGTGTATGGTCCTCAGGAGGGCTCTTTGGGACCCAGTGGGAGCCTGTCAGACTTGATTTGATGTTCTTCCCAGAATCCTGTCCTTTCTCTGATCTGTCTGATCAGCTTGGGTATCTCAGACACCAGCTGATCTTCCCGTGTTCCCGACCTTGCTTTTTTTTTTTTTTTCAAGATTTATTTATTTCTGCATATGAGTGCTCTATTTGCATGTATGCCTGCATGACAGAAGAGGGCATCAGATTCCACTATAGATGGTTGTGAACTACCATGCGGTTGCTGGGAATTGAACTCAGGACCACTGGAAGAGCAACCAGGCATGGCTTAGCAGTTAAGAGCACTGATTGCTCTTCCAGAGGTCCTGAGTTCGATTCCCAGCAACCACATGCTGGCTCACAACCATCTGTAGTGAAATCTAGTTCCCTCTTCTGACATGCAGACATATATGCAGGCAGAATACTGTATATATAATAAATAAATTTTTAAAAATTAAAAAAACAAAATAAAATAAATAAAATAAAAATGGCCAGGTGTGGTAGCATGTCTTTAATCCCAGCGCTTGAGAGGCAGAGGCAGGCAGATCTCTGTGTGTTCAGGACAGCCAGAGCTACATAGTAAGACTATCTCAAACAAACAAACAAACAAACAAAAAGTTTATTATTGTTATCTCTCCTCCACCCCCGTGTGTGTGTGTGTGTGTGTGTGTGTGTGTGTGTGTGTGCGCACGTATGGAACTGCAGAGGCCAGAAGAGGGTGTCAGATCCCCCAGAGCTGGAATCACAGCTGGTTGTGAGCCTGCTGATGTGGTTGCTGGGAACAGAAATTCAGATCTCTGAAAGAGCAGCAAGCACTCTCAACCATGGAGGCACCAATCCAGCCCCTGACCTTGCTCCTTGAATTCTACTAAAGGAGCTGGAGAGATGGCTCAGTGGTTAAGAGCACTGGCTGCTCTTCTAGAGGACCTGGGTTCAATTCCCAGCAACCACGTGGGGGCTCACAGCCATCTGTAACTCCAGTCTCAGGGGATCCAGTGCCCTCTTCTGGGCATCACTGGCACTGTATGCACGTGATGCACAGATGCACATATATACATGCAGGCACAACGTACACATAAAATCAAAAATAAATTCAGAAATTTATTTCGATTAAAAAAGGGAGCCAGGTATGGTGGCACATGCCTTTAATTCCAGCAATCTCCGGAGGCAGAGGCAGAGCTCTGGGAGTTAGATGCCCACCTAGTCTACAAAGCGAGTTCCAGGATAGCGATGGTGGAAAACCCTGTCTCAAAAAACAAACAAACAAAAACAGCAAGATTCCCATGCGGCCTCAGCAGGGTGAGGAGGGAATAGGTGGGGGATGACATCAGAGATAAGGGACCAGATCGTGCACAGATTGGTGGCCCTTCCTGAGGACTGTGCCAGGACGGAGAGTGCAGGCAGGCTGTGGCCAGCATGACCTGGTGCCCTCTGGTGGCCGTGTGAGGACCAGGTTGTAGGAATGAAGGCTTTATTTTAAAGATTTATTTTTGTAGCTGTAAGTTTCCCGGCCCCGCAGCCGCTTATAAGATAATCACTCAGAGGCTTAATATTAATTGCAAATTCTATGGCCTATGGCTCAGGCTTCTTACTAGCTAGCTCTTATAACTTAACTCATAACTATTAATCTATGTATTGCCACGTGTTCCATGGCTTCACCTGCATCCCATTACATGTTGCTCCTTGGACAGCAGTTCGGCATCTCCCCTTACTCTCCTTTCTCCTCTCACTATCTCTTTTGGATTTTCCTGCCTGGCTCCATCCTGCCCTACAATAGGCCAATGCAGCTTTATTTATTAACCAATCAGAGCAACACATATTCACAGCATGCAGAAAGGCATCCCACAGCATATTTTGTTATGTTTAGTTATGCATATGTATACGTGAGGCTATATGGCTGTGAGTGCAGGTTTTCTGCCTAGCAGAGGTGTCAGAGACCCCTGGAGTTGGAGTTACAGGCAGTTGTGGGATGCCAGAAGTGGTTCTGGAAACTGAATGCAGGTCCTCTTAACCACTGAGCTATCTCTCCAGCCCTTGTTATTTATTTCCTCAAGACAGGGTTTCACTATGTAGCCCAGGCTGGTCTGGAGCTCACAGATATCTACTTGCCTGTCTGCCTCTTGAGTGCTGGGATTAAAGATGTGTGCCACCAGCCGGGCGGTGGTGGCGCACGCCTTTAATCCCAGCACTCGGGAGGCAGAGCCAGGCGGATCTCTGTGAGTTCGAGGCCAGCCTGGTCTACAAAGCGAGTTCCAGGAAAGGCGCAAAGCTACACAGAGAAACCCTGTCTCGAAAAACCAAAAAAAAAAAAAAAAAAAAAAAGATGTGTGCCACCATGCCCAGTTTATGAGACCCTGTCCTTTTTTTTTTTTTTTTTTTTTGGTTTTTCCAGACAGGGTTTCTCTGTGTAGCTTTGGAGCCTGTCCTGGAACTCACTCTGTAGCCCAGGCTGGCCTCGAACTCACAGAGATCCGCCTGCTTCTGCATACTGAGTGCTGGGATTAAAGGCGTACGCCACCACTACCTGGTGAGACCCTGTCGTTAAAAATAGAAAAAATGTCTGGGCAATAGTGGCACTCAGGAGGCAGAGGCAGGGGGATCTCTGTGAGTTCGAGACCAGCCTGGTCTACCCAGGGAGTTCCAGGACAGCCAGGGCTACACAGAGAAACCCTATCTCGAAAAACAAACAAACGAATGAATGAATAAATACATAAACAAATAAATAAAAAATAGGAAGAGAACTAAATGTCTTTAATAACACCTATTATATGACTTGTGTGTGTACTCATTGAGTGTGCATGCATGTGTGTGTATGTCTGTGTATGTTTTGTGTGTGTAGGTCAGAGGTCAATGTCAGGTGTCTTTCTCAGTTACTCTCCACCATATTGTTGGTTTTGGTTTTGGGGGGTGCTGGGGATTGAACCCAGGACCAGCTGCATGCTGGGCAAGTGCTCTGCCACTATGCTACTTTGCAGGCCCCACCCCAGTCTTTTTATGAGAGAGGGTCTCCCATTGAACCGAAGAGTTTTAGATTTGCCTAGGCTGGGTGGCCAGCCAGCTCCAGTGCTCTCTGCTTGTCCTGCGTCTCCAGTGCTGGGCATATACAGGTGCCACACCAGCCTTAGCTTTTGTGTCATCACTGGGGGTCGAACTCAGGACCCTCATGCTCATATGTAGAGCACTTTGTCCACGGCGTCATGAGTCGTCTCCCTAGCTCCTGTGACTATGATTTGGGGGCTTAGGAAGTTATATTTCTCAAAGGATGTAGTTTACCACTGACCAAGTTCAAAGATTAAGCAAAGATTTTAAATTAAGTTTTTTTTTTTTTTTAAAAAAAAGAGCCATTTTTTTACCTTAAAGAATTTGCTAGCCAGGAGGTGATGGCACATATCTTTTACTGTTAACCACCCCAACCCCTTAGCTGGCAAATAACTCTCCTATAGCCAAGCAGCTCCAAAGATGGCCACTGACTGGTAAGGGTCAGAGTTTTCCCTCCAGTCCTGGGTGTAACCAGCCCTGCAGCTACCCTGATCTCAGATTTCTGGCCTCCAGGGGTGTGAGAAGAGGCATGTCTGTGGTTTAAGCCACTGGGGTTGAGGCACTTTGTAAGGGCCAATAAATAGGCCCAGCTGCGTTGTACACAAGGCAGACTTTTCCAGAAGGAACTGTTTCCCCTCCATGTTGCAGCTGATTCTTGGAGGAAGAGCAGGAATCAGGAGTGAGAGGGCTAAACCAGCAAAGGCCCTGAGACAGGAATGTGGCTGAGGTCCCCTGCCAGAACCTCAGTGGTCCCTGTCACTGGGGCATTGGGAGAAAGGGCCAGAGGGGCCCTACAGGCCAAAGTACCATGGGATGGGGCATGCTAAGGTTTGGGATGTTGTCTCAAGGATATTGGGAACCACAGGAGAATTTGAGCTATGAACATTCACACTCGACTATGTTCATCGTTCTCCAAGACCGGATCATTATTCCTTTTCAGACTGTGATCACAGGTCCATGCTCTGTAGACAGAGAGGACGGGACACTGTAATTAGCCTGCCAGAGATGCCCAGTGAGGACAGAGGAAGGTTTCTGGTTATCTTCATTGAGTTCTCCCCAGTACACACTGCAGATTCCGGCTCTGATTCTTTCCAGGAGTCTGAGTGCATAAACACATCATCCTTTTAGGGAAGTGTAATTTTCTTACGGCCTTAAGCCATAAGAAATCCTTTGTTGCCAACTCACTCCTGTGAGGTCAAGGGGGAAATGAATGATTCAAATTTCATTCTTCCATGGGAGAATCGAAGCCCACCATCTGCATGCAGGCTAGGTTACTGATAGGGCACAAAGGGAGGCAGGTGGGAAGGAGACTGACATTTCCTTCTTTGGACCCGAGTTGGCCATTGGTGGGGGTAACTAGTGACTGTAAGTTAAAGGATGTCAGGTGTGAGATGAATCTCTCTCCTAATGAGCCATCCTTAGCAGGGGAGGGATTATAGGGGTATGGGGATGTGCATCCATAGGGTATGGAGGACAAGAAACTAGAGAGCAATACATAATTTCTTTGTGAACAAGTATCTCTTGCGAGGGTATATGCTCAGCTTCCATTAGGAGAAACTGAGGCTCAAGAGTCCAAAACCCTTAAATCAGATCGTCCACTTTCACAGTTATTTTACAGTTTTTGTTTGTTTGTTTGCTTGTTTTTTGAGCCGGTCTCTCTATGTAGACCTGTCTGTCCTGGAACTCTCTACGTAGCCTAGGCTGGCTTCGAACTCATAGAGATTTCTCGGCTGCTGGGATTAAAGGCAACACTTGGCTTTTTTGTTGTTGTCTCTTTTAGACAAACTGCTCGTGTACCTAGACTAGCAAGGATAACCTTGAACTCATAACCCTTCACTCTCCTTTTCCCAAATTCTGGGGTTACAGGCTTGTGCCACCGCCAGCAGTTTATGTGGTCCTAGGAAAGTATTCTGCTAACTGAGCTACAGCCCACGCCCGGTTCCAACACTTTCTAGGTACCCTTTCTGCGCGAAGGCGCAAAAGGAGAGGTTGCACACTTTTGGGGTCCAGCCGCCAGGCTGAAATGAGACAGCTGGGCCCGAAGTGCACGCTAGGACTCCCAGCATCACTTTTCCAGACCTAGGATTCACCTACCCTGAATCAATCAGGGCTGGAGACCCACGCCAATTGCCGGTCCCCTCAAGGAGGATGGGGCGCATGCGTCGTGTGCCTCAATTTCCCCGCGCAGCCCCTCCCAGCCACTCTGTAACTGAACTTCAGTCTCAGCGAATTCTCTGCCTCGAGCCACCGCCCTGAGGTCTGAACCATTCTAGCACGGAGAAGGGACAGCCAGGGGCGCGCAGGTGACTCGTCCCAGAGATGCCATCTATGGAGACAACCCCGGGATATCACGGGAACAGCATGGACTTCCGCGTGGGGGGTCGCGTCCGTGGCCACAGCCCTCGCCGCGTCCTGGAGCCTCGGTCCCCGCGCTACCCTGCTCCCCCCACCCCGCGCGTGCATTTGGTTTGCTCCGCCTCGAGAAGGTGTAGGGCTGTGCGCACGGCCCCGCACGCAGACCTCGAGGTCCTTGTTGCGCTTCGGTCGGGTCCTCGCTGTGTGCGGGGATGCGATCTGGAGCCATGGCGCTCGCTGTTCGAGTCTTGTATTGGTAAGTCCTGGTGACCACGGTCCCCCCTTTTCTCTGTTCCCGGTCCTTTGTGCCAGGGACTCCCTTCCGCGCTCCCCATCTTGTTGGCTGAGTACGGTGACTGCACCCCAGACCCCTCCATAGGGAGGGGCTTCCAAGTGGGTGGGACGGAAATAACAGCTCCGGGCAGATTCCCCCTCCCCACCCCTCCCCCCCGCATCTAACAGCGGGGCTTCTCACCCTGGGAAAGTGGAAACTGATGCTTGCGTCCTTTTTAAACAGTTGACTCAGCGCTGAGGGGAGGGGAAGGGTAGCATCGGGTTTCTCTGGGGACCTTCGCCTCCCGCCAGGCCGTTTCCCTTCCCCTCCCGCTCTGAGCAGCACCGGGTGAGAGAAGGCTGGATGGAGGTTGTCCTGTGGGGTGTGGGGAAGACTTGGATACATGGTGTGGCGCGCATAAGCGCTCTTGGGAACTCCGTGGATGCCCTGTGTCTGCACTGTAGTGCGAGTTACAGTTGCTGGCCCCTCCCAGTGTGTACTTGAAAAAGGGTGATGGTGGTGGTGGTGGTGCACACCTTCGGTCACAGCACTCGGAGGCAGAGAGGCAGGTGGAACTCTGTGAGTTCCAAGCCAGCCTGGTCCGCTTAACCAGTTCGAGGCAGCCAGGGCTACACAGTGAGATCCCCACTTCCAAAAGAGAAAAAGGGGTAGTGTGGGCTGGATAGTGGGCGTGAGGATGTAGCTCGGTGGTGCAGTGTTTGCCTGGAATGCACCAGGCCCTGTGTTCTGATCCCAGTATAACACGCCCCCACCCCCACCCCCCAAAAAAACCAGAAGACAAAAAAAAAAAACACCCAGCTTACCGGCCTCGGATGTGTGGGTGCTGGGGCTGTTAACCCCGCCCCTTTTCTGGCCTTAGTTCCCGTTCCGTAGTGTGAAGTGGAGCGTGTGTGTGTGTGTGTGTGTGTGTGTGTGTGTGTGTGTGTGTGTGTGAGATGGTGGTAGTTAACTCGTCAGCACTATAATTGTGCCCCTGCGAGAGGCAAGCATAGAAAGGCCAGCCATTTTCTCTTGATGGCTTTTTCTTCTGCAGCTGATACACAGCCAGCATGCAGTAAGTGATGAATAAGTGCCTGCTGCATGGATTCCCCACCCCTGAAGCCTCTTGAGGGAGCGGTATTCCATCTCCATTTTACAGGGAACGAAACCCAGTCTGGGAATGAAGCCGGGCTCGCTCAGGGTCCCGGCTTGAACTGAATCTGGGTTCCCTGATCTCTGCGCCATGTGATCCTCCGGACCCCTTGAGGGCTCTGACCAGTCCCGGATTTTCAGGCTGTCTTTCGAAAGGCTGCTTTGATGCGTGGCACCCATGAGGCCGCTGCACCGGATTCCAGGCCTAAAATGGTCTGCAGTAGAGAAAAGGGGGCTGGGGAGAGCTGGGATTCCTGAGTGACAGCCAGGCGGGGGAGTGGGTGGGTGGGATTCTTCAGAGGTAGCTTTTGTCCTAATTCACTCTCCTCTGTTTCCCTCCCCGTTGTCATCCTTGTGATCTCTCTGCCACCCCTCCCGCTGCCCCCTCGCCCCCTCTCGGCTCTCTTTGTGGGCTCTGCCCTGTTGCCCATCTCTCTGTGTGTGATTTGCATATCTTACCCTCTCGAGGGCCTCTGTCACCTCCTCTGCATTCTCATCTGGGCACCTCTTTATCTGTCCCCTCGCCTACTTCATCTCGTCCTGTTGCCCGGCTCACCTGGAAACCCATGCCGGCTTGGATCCATGCTGCCCTGGTGGACCGCAACAACCCTGGCTTCACCCACCAGTGGAGCTTGAGGCTACAAGCCCAAGGTGAGTGGAGTTTCTCAGGAGTGCCTTGAAGGAGGTCAGGGTGGGTATACCATGGGGAAGATTTGCCCGGCCTGGCTATGCGCCCCCAACAACTCCCTCCCATACCTTGTTTTCAGTATCTCCAGCTCAAGGAGAAGCTAGAACATGAGTTCCCCGGATGCCTGGACATTGTGAGTCTTGGAATGGGGACGGAATCACACTGGTCCCTTTTCTGTCACTTGGGACTGGGGGTGAATGGGGATGGGTTAGGACAATCCTCTATCCTTTTGACTTAGACTCTTGGGACATGGTGGGGAGGGTGTTCCTGAGAGGACGTTTCACACACACACACACACACACACACACACACACACCCAACGCCTTCTTTCCTCAGTGTGGCGAGGGGACTCCCCAGGTCACCGGGTTCTTTGAAGTAACAGTAGCCGGGAAGTTGGTTCACTCCAAGAAGGTAAGTCAGTGTCCTGCCTCATGGGAGTCACACGGTTGAGGGCCTAGGTTGGTGTCTGGGGCCCAGCTCAGCTCTCTCCTCTCTTCTCTTCAGAGAGGTGATGGCTACGTGGATACAGAAAGCAAGTTTCGGAAACTGGTGACCGCCATCAAAGCCGCCCTGGCTCAGTGCCAGTGACCCCTGGATGGAGGCAGGGGTATGGGGGCTGCTGGGGGGGGGGTGCCACCCTGGGCTGTGGTATCCTTCCCTGTGTATGGACTCTCAGAGTGCAGAGTGGGAAATGGCCACATCTCAGGGGCCCCTGGAGCCAGGAGGGCTAGGAATCATACTTGAGGGGTTGCAGGGTGGTACCCTGGAGGTGAGGGGGGGGAGGGGCTTTCCTTGAGTGGCCTTCTGGATTCTGGAGTGGAAGATACTGCAGGAAGTCAGGCTGTGGTTGAGGAGTGCTTGCCTGCCAGGCAGGAAGCCCAGAGTTCCAGCTTTAGCACTCTAGAGACTGGGTGATGTGACGTGACGTGACTCCCCCTGAAAATCCCAGCGCCAGGGAAGGCAGGAATGAGCACTTCCAAGGCTGAGGCAGAAGGATTGCTGTGAGTTGGGAGCCAGGCTGGGCCCCATGAGACCGTGTCTGAACAGAACAAAACAATGGAGCTGGGGAGATGTCCCAGAGGTTAGGAGCACTGGCCGCTCTTGCAGAGGACCCGGGTTCAGTCCCCGGACTGACAAGGTGATTCATAATCATCTGTAACTCCAGTTCCAGGGAGTCTGATGCCCTCTTCTGGTCTCTGAGGGTACTGCACACACAATATTCTCAGACATACATGCAGACAAACACTGCATACAAATAAAAACAAAACAAAATAAACATAAAGCAGAATCAGCGTTGTGGGGCAGGCCGGTGGTCCCAGCATTTTGGAGGTAGGGCCAGGAGGATCAAGAGTTCAAGGTTATCCTGGGCTACACAGTGAGTTTGTTGCCGTGGAGGGCTATGTGAGACAGTCTTTAAATTAAAAAAGCTGCCAGGGATGTAGAGATGGTTTGGAGCACTTGTTGCGCTTGCCAAGGACCTAGGTTCGATTCCCTGGTGGTTCACAATTCCTAACTCCAGTTCCAGGGAATCCAATGCACTCTTCTGACCTCCATGGGCACCAAGCACTCGGGTCCTGACAGGCAAAACACCAACACATAAAATGAATAAATCTAACAGTAACAAAATGCTGCTAAGGACCTGGCAGTCTGGCCCTGGGTCACCTTTGTTCCTTTGACAGAAGCAGTTTTCTGATGCGCTGGGCCATGTAGGAGCAGCCCAGGGACTAGTGTCCAACCCAGTGTGTTCTGGAATACAGTCCTGTTCCCTATTCACAGCACATTCGCAGTTGGATTTTATTTATTTATACATTTTGTTTTTTTAAGACAGAGTTTCTCTGTAATAGCCCTGGTTGTCCTGGAATTTGTTTGTAGACCAGGCTGGCCTCGAACTCTCTTTGTAGTGCTGCTAGTGTGAACCACCACTGCCAGGCTTTTTTTTTTTTTTTTTTTCTCTCCCTTTTACTGGGAGTTGAGCTCTCTCTGCCTCACACAATGCTAGGCAGGGGCTCTATCACTGAGCCACACCCCCAGCCCCTCACAGGGGGATTCTAGGCAGGGCTCTACCACTGAGCCACACTCCCAGCCCCTCACTGGGGGATTCTAGGCAGGGGCTCTACCACTGAGCCACACCCCAGCCCCTCATGGGGGTTCTCAGCAGGAGCTCTACCACTGAGCTACCTTTAGTATCTTTTTAATTTGAGACAAGTTCTGTCTGGTTGGCTGAGCTGGCTTGAACTGGAGCTCACAGTGGAGCCGAGGCTCTGTTTTGATTTTGTTTTCCTGTCATTTCCGTGTGTACTCCAAACTCAGCCTCCTCTACTACTGGGCAGCACTGGCTGGCCCAGCCAGAGCGGAGTCCTAGCTTCTCGCTCCACATCCTCTCCACCTTGGATTAGTTCCTGTACCTTGGTCTGGAACTGAGTATCACATCCCAAACCCCATGGACTAGATGCCCACTCCCAGCATGCTTTGCACCAGGAATCTGGTCAGTTTCACCTCAGCCGCGCACAGTGGCTCATCTGTGAAAGCAGCACTTGAGAGGCTGAGGTAGGAGGTTGCTGTGACCGCAGGAATGTGCCACCATGCCTGGCTGTGCTCCCCCTTTTATAGTCCCCCTTCCTCTGCCTCACAAGCTGACCATCCCCTCTCTCTCCACAGAGACCTCCTGGCAGCCGCCTTATGACAGGAAGGACTGAAATGTCTCAGACCTGTGGTCTTTCCTCGATGTTCCTGCGGCCACCAAGTCAGGCCAGAGGGTGCCTCTGTGAGGGGGTGTGCCTCCCCAGAATCCACCTGTGCACGCACCCTGCCCTGCCCTTCTGCCCTCTTCCTCACCTCTCCCTGAATTCCTCCGTGTCTCCCATCTACCCTCCTGCCTTGGTTTCCCCTCTCCAGCTCAGACTGCAAGAAGATAAGCAGCCATGTTGCCAACTGTTCCCAGTCGAATAAAAGTTGGATGAGGCAACCGAAGGGAGACACAGTTTATTTTGGTCGCAGTTCCTGGTCACAGTCCATCCTGGCAGGGAGGTCAAGGTATAGCAGGAGCTTGAAGAGACTGGTCACATTGTATCTGCAGTCAGGAGCAGAGAGATGGGGCTGGGAAATGGCTCAGCAGGCAAAGGTGCTTGCTGCCAAGACTGATCCCGAGTCCCATCCTTGGGAAGGAAAGAACCAACCAATTCCTGCACCTTGTCCTCTGACCTCCATCGCCTGCTTTGGCAAACACTCTGAAGAGTGCACACATGCTGCAGGCCGCAGGAATATATCATAAGAACTCAGCTGGTTATGGCAAAGTCACTACCTGGAGGGATCGGGGAATTCCTCCAGAGGAAGCCAAATCCCAAGGAGTTTTTGGTGTTACTTGGCTTGTTATATATCAGCTGTCTTCTGTTACGAAAATCATGTGTGCCTTCATAGTTTTCCCAATTGACTTTTCCCTAAGAAGGGCTAACAGTGTGGACTGATCACTCTCTGGACACACACATTCCAGGTATTTGGAGAACAGCCTCAGGAAAGGCTTTCTCTGGAATCAGATATCTCCCCTAGCCACTTTCAAGGACTACAGGAAACCACCCAGGTGGGCGCCCAACTTCCACAATGATAACAGCCCACCTACAAGTCTCCTGACTTAAATTCCACAAGGAGACACGGGGGTGGGGTGTGTGTGTGTGTGTGTGTGTGTGTGTGTGTGTGTGTGTGTGTGTCAACTTCCGAGGACTAACAATGATAGCAGCCCACAGGCAAGTCTCCTGACTTAAGGTAAATTCCACAAGGAGACACTGCCTAGGAGAGGTGGACGTTAATAGCTTTACACAATTTATCTCAGACCCTCCCTTTATATACCGGGACTTCCAGGGCATGTGGAGGACAGAGAAGAGAAAAGAGAATGGAAGAACTAGATGGGGAAGAACTAGATTGAAGGGCCAGAAGAGAGGACTAGAGGAATGAGATGGAAGATGAGGAAGAGCCAGATGGGGAAGAACAAGATGAGGAAGAGCCAGATGAGAGAGAAGGATATGGGAGAGGAGCTGAGATGGGAAAGAACTAGATAGATGGGAACCTCGAAGGGACAGAACTAGATGAAGGAATTAAGATAGAACCTAGAGGGGACAGTAGATAAATAGATAATAGTAGATAAGTATAAGAATAGTAGATAAGTAGAGAGATAAGAATAGATAAGAATAGTAGATAAGTAGAGAGAAGTCAGGCAAGAAAGGAGCTAGAAGCTGGGCGGTGGTGGCGCACGCCTTTAATCCCAGCACTCGGGAGGCAGAGCCAGGTGGATCTCTGTGAGTTCGAGGCCAGCCTGGGCTACCAAGTGAGTCCCAGGAAAGGCACAAAGCTACACAGAGAAACCCTGTCTCGAAAAACCAAAAAAAAAAAAAAAAAAAAAAGGAGCTAGATAAGAGAGCAGAATAGAAGCTGTGTAGAGAGAGAACTATCAGAATAATAAAGCGTATGAACTAAGGAGTTTTGTGTACATAGATTCTTTTCATCAAAGATTAATTATCAGCTGGTTGTAGGTTCTTCCCAGACCCTGGGAGGGTACTGTCGAGGGGCTGGACCCCCCAAGTCCCCGATACACACACACAGTAAACATGTAATAAGCAGAGGTTCCTCCTGCTCCCCTTACATAGTCAAAGATCCCGTGTTCTGGGAATGGTTCCACTCATAGCTGGAGAGCCATCTCTCAGTGGTTAAGAGCACTGGCTTCTCTTTCCAGAGGACCCTAGGTTCTCCCAGCACTCACATGGTGACCTACAACCATCTGTAACTCCAGTTCTAGAGGATCTGATGCCCTCTTCTGGCCTCCTCAGGTACCAGGCATGCACATGGTGCACATACACACAGGCAAAACACCCATACACGTAGGATGATAAATTTATTTATTTATCTTTTTGAAACAGGGTTTCTTTGTGTAGTTTTGGTGCCTGTCCTGGATCTCGCTCTGTAGACCAGGCTGGGCTCGAATCACAGAGATCCACCTGGTTCTGCCTCTCGAGTGCTGAGATCAAAGGCGTGCGCCACCACCGCCTGGCAGGATAAAATAATTTTTTAAAGATGATAATCTCTCATCTCACAGGTGATTCTCAGTTTTGCCAACCACCACCAAGTGGAGCAACCAGTCTTCCCCACCATCTCCAGCTGCCCGTTCCAGAAGGCCATACAGCTGTCTATAGCCCCTTCAGATTACCTTTTTCCACTTGGCAACAGGCTTTATCTCAGGCATGGTGGTACAGGCCTGAGTCTCAGCTCTGGAGGCTGAAGGGCCAAGACCCTGAGTGCAAAGCTGGCATGGGGTCACAGGCGAAAACTGTTTCAACATAGTAAAGAGTGTTGGGGAATCTAGCCATCGGGCTTGGTGTGGAATACCTCCATCATTCTAGAAAGAATTTTGGGAAGCATTGGTCTAGATCTTAAATTTAACCATTTTCTTAAAAATTTAAAATTTGAGCCAGGTGGTGGTGGTGCACACCTTTAATCCCAGCACTCTGGAGGCAGAAGCAGGCGGATCTCTGTGAGTTCGAGGCCAACCTGGACTACAGAGTGAGTTCCAGGAAAGGTGCAAAGCTACACAGAGAAACTCTGTCTTGAAAAACAAAAAAAAAAAAAAAAAAAAAAAAAATTGGCTTATGTGTATAGGTTTGTAACATGTGCATGCCTGGTGTCTGCTGAAGGCAGAAGAGATCCCTTGGGACTGGAGTTAGTTCATCAAAACAAAACAAACAACGCCAGGCAGTGGTGGCACACACCTTTAATCCCAGCACTCAAAGGGAGAGGCAGGCGGATCTCTGTGAGTTCGAGGCCAGCCTGGTCTACAGAGTGAATTCCAGAACAGCCAGGGCTACACAGAGAAACCCTGTCTCGAAAAAAATAAAACAACCAAACCAAACCAAAGAAAGAAAAAAAAAAAAATACGGGAGCCATGTCTCCAGCCCCTCTGTTTCAGTTTTTTCCCCCCAAGTAAAAAAAGGGCTGGTGAGATAGTTCAGCACTTGCTGCAAAGCCCTGTCTCCGGTGTGCCCTGCATCCCAAACACACACACACACACACACACACACACACACACACACACACACAGAGGCAATAAATAAAAAATTGTTTAAAAGGAGTACTCTGACCTCTGGGTTCCGCCCTCAGCACTGCCAACATAAAACAATGCCAACTCTAAGCAGAAAGCAAAGCCAAGGGACTCTGTGGCCAATCCCTTCTTGTCTCCGAACCGACCTCAGGGTTTGTCAGGTCATATAGCGTTTTACGCAAGCTGCCTGTCCCTATTCTCTTTCTCCAGTAGCCTGACACAGGTCTGCCTACACCAGACCTAATTCTGTTCTCCCCAATCCCTCGCTTCCGGCTGAGGCCAGTCTGGATTTAGAGGATTGTCGAGTTTGCTAAATGGGACCAGACAGGGTCAGAGAACCAGCTATGGGGCGAACTAGGGCCAGGATAGCCACTAGGGGGCAGCAGAGACTCTCCAGATCCTCGGGGACACGGTATTGAGGTCCCCGCGTCTCTTTCTGGATGTCACCGAGACACTGGAACTCAACCCAAGCACAGGGCCTACATGGGTCTGCACCAGGTCCACTGCGTATATATTATAGCTACCAGCTTAGTATCTTTATGGGACTCGTGCGTGCCAGAGCGAGAAGGTCTCGGATTCTTGTGCCAGCTCTTGGGAACTCCTCCTCTTATTGGGCTGCAGTGTCCAACTATTATATGATGGTTTTTGCTTCACCTTATTTTATTTTGTTGTGTTTGGTTTTTCTCTTAGAAGCCTGTTCTTCTCTACCGAGAGACAGAAAGGGAGTAGATTCTGAGGGGGAAGATGGTGTGTAGAACTGGGAGGAGGAGAGGGAGGGGAAACTATAATCAGAATATATTGTACGAGAAAATAATACATATATTATCCCCCCCAACCCCCGCCCCAGACAAAGTTTCACTTCGTGGCCCTGACTGTCCTGGAACAGATCCTACTCCTTCTCTGTCTTCCAGAGAGCTAGGATTAAAGATGTGTGCCACTACATTCAACTTGCCTGGAAAGTTAAAAAAAAAAAAAAAAAATTAAGCTGGGCATGGTGGGGGTAATCCCAGCCCTCGGGAGGCAGAGGCAGGTGAATCTCTGTGAATGCAAGGTTAGTTGATTTACATAGCTCCTAGGCTAGCCAGTAATACATAGTGAGAGCCTGTCTCAAAATAAAAAACAAACAAACAAAAAGCCCAGGTGTGGTAGTGTACACCTTTAATCCCAGCCCTCGGGAGGCAGAGGCAGGTGGGTGTCTCTGAGTTCAAGGCCAGCCTGGTCTACATAGTGAGTTCCAGGACAGAAAGGGCTACACAGAGAGACCTTGTTTAAAACAAAATATTAAAACAAAGCCAAAACAAGCAAGGCAGGTGGTAGCCTTTGATCCCAGCACTTGGGAAGCAGAGGCATAACAAGTTTGAGGCCAGCCTGGGCTACATGAGACCCCCTCTTTTTTTTATTTTATTTATTTATTTATTTATTTATTTATTTATTTATTTATTTATTTATTTATTTTTTGGTTTTTCGAGACAGGGTTTCTCTGTGTAGCTTTGCGCCTTTCCTGGAACTCACTTGGTAGTCTTTCCTGGAACTCACTTGGTAGTCCAGGCTGGCCTCGAACTCACAGAGATCCGCCTGGCTCTGCCTCCCGAGTGCTGGGATTAAAGGCGTGCGCCACCACCGCCCGGCTCTCTCTTTTTTTTTTTAATGTAGGGTCTCACTATGGAGCTTTGGCTGACCTGAAATAAACTGAGACTTGCCTCCTTTATAATAAGATCTGTTTTTATATGTATATATTTTCGTGTGTGTGTGTGTGTGTGTGTGTGTGTGTGTGTGTGTGTATGTGTGTGTGTGTGTACATGCAGAGGCCAGAGTAGGATGTTAGTGTGTCCCCCCCCCCCTTTCTTTTCTTTTGAGACAGGGTTTCTCTGTGTAGCTCTGGCTGTTCTGGAACTCACTCTGTACCCCAGGCTGGCCTCGAACTCACAGAGATCCGCCTGCCTCTGCCTCCTGAGTGCTGGGATTAAAGACGTGCATCGCCGCCGCCGCCGCCGCCGCCGCCACCACCACCACCACCACCACCACCACCACCTCCTGGCTTGGGTGGTTGGCCAGTTTTCATCCGCTTTCCTCCCCAGGACTGGGGGTTCAGGCACACACAGCCAAGTCCAGCTTTGCAAGTGGGTGCTGTGAATTCAAACTCAGGTCCTCATCCTTGCAGAACAAGACCTCTTACCCTTGGAGCCACCTCCCCAGTCCCCAGTCCCCGTCTTTAAAGAAAAATAGAGGGTTTTATGCTTTTCATTAAATATCTGACAGGGTGCAGAGCCGTGGTTCTCAACCTTCCTAATACTGTGACCATTTAATAGGGTTCCTCATGTTGTGGTGATACCCCCCAAACCATAAAATCATTTTGTACCGGGCGGTGGTGGCGCACGCCTTTAATCTCAGCACTTGAGAGGCAGAGCCAGGAGGATCTCTGTGAGTTCGAGGCCAGCCTGGGCTACCAAGTGAGTTCCAGGAAAGGCGCAAAGCTACACAGAGAAACCCTGTCTCGAAAAACCAAAAATAAATAAATAAATAAATAAATTATTTCATTACTACTTCATATCTGTAACTTTGCTACCGCTATGAATCTGATAGGGGACCTGAGGGGGTCCTGACCCACAGATTGTGTAGAGACCCTGTAGCACTTTCTTGGAAGCACTCCCCTCAGAGAGTGGAGGGCAGAGGAGAGCCTGAGCCCACCTCCTGTTCACAGCTACTTAAGGAGCCTGGGAAGACCGGAGGACATGACTCTGGACAGGCTGTCACACCATCTGTTGCTGCGTCCCTGGGGCCCCTTTCAGTTCTTTGACCTGGCTGAGATTCTGCAGACACTGGCCGGGCTCTAAGAGGATTGGGCTAGGTGATGAGTTAGGCTAGGTCAAGGCCAAGGAAATTATGCTACCTGGCCACCCGGCTAGAGGCTAATGAGAAAGGAAGAAGAGGGGAACCGGACATCAAGATGGCTCAGTGAAGCCCAGTGTGAGGTTGCACGTCTGTACTCCCAGCACAGCCAAGGCTGAGGCGGGAAGAGTGCCTTGAATTCACTGGTAGTCTCAACTGCTTAGCAGGACACCCCCAGCCCGTTTTAATGTAACCTGTCATTTAACTGCTCTCTGCAGCTGCACCCCACTCTCCCTTTCTATTCGATGAGCACTTTTGCGGGCTACAGGGGACTTGGGACCAAAGACGTCCCTGTGGTGGTGGTGGTGGTGGCGGTGGCGGCGGCGGCGGCGGCGGCGGCGGCGGCGGCGGCAACAGCCTTAGCCAGAAGGTGCAAGGACAAGCCCCAATTTATCACAATTCGCTCTTGAAGCCTGCCAGGGCTGCAGAGCTGGGAGGCCAGCTCCTCTGTGAGGGTCTGTTTGGCAGTGACCTTGCTTCTGAAGGTCCCGTTCCACATTCCTTTAGCCCGAGCCCGTGGACGTTGATGGAGCCAGCCAGTGACGTCAGCGGGGTTGTAATCACCCACGCGTGTTCACGCTCTGTCCTGAGAGAGTGGGGGAATCCTTGGCTGAGGATGTACACCTAGCCTTTCAAGACAGACTCCTGTGCCTTCCTTCCTGGGACCTGGCAGTACAGTGGCAGACAAATACCCAGAGACCTGTGTATTCTGCTTACCTGAGGCCCAGGCCCTGCTTGATTTTTTTCTCCCACCGCCTGGCAAGAGATGCATGCTTGACCCCCTCAAAATGGGTAGTTTCTACCTGTTTGTGGGCTACACAGGGCATGGTGAGAGAGGCAAAAAGGACCTTCTCTCTCTCTTTTAACTTTAATCTTACTATTTTTAAAATATTTTTTTAATGACCATGGCTTCCCCTCCCTCCCAACCCCTCTACCCCAGATCCACTCCTCCTCCTTTCCCTTCAGAAAAGGGCAGCCCTAACAGGGCTGTCAACCAAACATGGCATAACAAATTGTTAATACAATTAGGCATATCATATTAAGGCAGCTGGATGAGGCTGGAAGAAGGACTTTTTTTTTTTTTTTTTTCGGGATAGGGTTTCTCTGTGTAGTTTTGGTGCCTTTCCTAGAACTCACTCTGTAGACCAGGTTGGCCTCAAACTCAGAGATCCGCCTGGCTCTGCCTCCCGAGTGCTGGGATTAAAGGTGTGCGCCACCACTGCCCAGCTCAAAGGACCCTCTCTTAATTAGGTGGTAGTGTACATCTTTAATCCTAGCACCTGGGAGGCAGAGAGAGAAGGATCTCCCAGTTCCAGGTCAATCTGATCTACAGAGTGAGTTCCAGGACAGCCAGGGCTACACAGAGAAACCCTGTCTCGGGGAGGGGGAGGGTGTGTTCTAGAAGAAGAAAATGAATTCAAGGAATCAAGGTCATCTAGCTGTATGAGACCCTTTCTTAAAATAAACAGGTGTTGGGGGCCTGAGAGATGGTTTTTTGTGACCCCCCCCCCCCCAGACAGTCTCTCTGTAGCATTGGAGCCTGTCCTGGACTAGCGCTGTAGCCCAGGCTGGCCTTGAACTCAGAGATCCACCTGCCTCTGCCTCCTGAGTGCTGGGATTAAAGGCATGCGCCACCACTGCCCAGCTAAAGAAATGACCATTTTTTTTTTTGTTTGTTTGTTTTTTTTTTTTTGAGACAGGGTTTCTCTGTGTAGCTTTGCGCCTTTTCTGGATCTCACACTGTAGACCAGGCTGGCCTTGAACTCAGAGATCCACCTGCCTTTGCCTCCCAGTGCTGGGATTAAAGGCGTGCGCCACCACCGCCTGGCCTCAAGCAGTTGAGTGTATACTGCTTTTGCAGAGGACTCAAACTCAGTTCCCAGTACCTTTATTAGGCAACTCACTACAGCCTGTAACCAGCTCCAGGGTCTGCAGCACTGCCTTCTGAACACACACCAATTCTCGAGGCCTCCCCATGCTGAGTGTGGCACAAACTAATATCAGCCATGCACTCAGGAGAAAGACAGGCAGATTCTCTTCAGTTCCAGGGCAGCCTGGTCTACAGATCCATCTATCCCTCCCTCAAAAGCAAAACCCAAGTTTCCTACACCTCAGGTTTCTTCCTTGTCCTCTACGTCTCCTTGACAATGGCATGTTTTTCTGTACTGTCCCTACCAGGGGACACTTAAGAAGCAGCCTTGTCACATTGTATCTGCGCCCCACCCCCACAGCCTGTCACGGGTCCCTCCAAATCCCCACTAATGCGCCCTGTTTTGCTGAGGCCATGTGGCTTTAAGAGGATTGAGTATTCCATAAAACAGACCAGGGTGGTAAAGAGAACCAGCCAACTGTGGAGACTCTGGGGCTAGGAAGGGAGACAGAGAGGGACCCAGGACCCTGACAGTGGGTGCAAAGAAACCAGGAACTCAAGACTAGACCAGAGGCTGAGCCACTGGTGAAAGGAGAAGACGGTTCGCTTCTCCTCTGACCTCCACAAACGTGTGGCACGTGCTTCCACAAATACATACCAAACTACCACAGGGCCCAGCTTATCACTCGGAAGACTACGTGATGGCTGAGCATTACCACTAGCTTCAGGACTCTACACCCTACTACAGAGATAGGGATACAGGAAAAAGCCATACATCATGAAAAATGTTGGCCGTAGGTGGTACATGCCTTTAATCCCAGCACTTGGGAGGCAGAGATAGGTGGGTGTCTGTGATTCTGAGGCCTGCCTGGTGGAGAGTGAGTTCCAGGACAAGCTCCAAAAGCTAGAGAAATCCTGTCTTGGGGGGAAAAAAAAGGAAAATATGCAGCTCCTACATACCATTGAATTTTACCAAGCTCTAAGGAAAAACAAAATCCTTAGGAAAGTGGATGGAACTGGAAAATATATTAAACACAGTAACCCATATGCTGAGAGATAAATGCCATGTGTCCTGATTAAAGGTATGCACCACCATGCTCTTAGTTGGGTTGTATCTTTTATCTTTAACCACACCCCCAGATTTGGATCTCTTGAGTTCAAGGCCACCCAGAGCAACAAATCAAAAGAAGGCCGGAAAATAAACTAAAACATCACCCCAAGATACCCACTACCAATCTGCAATCCATTCTAGGTTATTAAAACCGTGGACTGGGCTATAGAATAAGACCCATTAAGAAAAAGTTAATTTCTGTGAAGCTTTATTATCAATCTAATACAGAGACAAAGCCCAACACCCTTATCCCAACAAGCAAGCTGAATAACATTTAACAAAAAGAGCCACTTTCTTAATAATACGAGGAAAAACAAAAAGCAAAACAAAACCAAAAAATGGCTGAGGTAGAGGCCGAGGTATTAATGAGGCTGTGATCCCCGGCCAAACCATGACACACTCTCAGAGATACCCAGAAGAGGTTTTGGGCTCCTCCAAGGCTGTTTCAGGGAGCCTCCTCCTGCTCCTCCTCCAGCTCCTCCAGCTCCTGCTGCTGCTCCTCCTCCTCCAGCTCCTCCTGCTCCTGCTGCTGCTCCTCCTCCTCCAGCTCCTCCAGCTCCTGCTGCTGCTCCTCCTCGGCTTTCCGAGTTTCAAGGCACACGGATCTCTCAGACAATCCTTTGTGCTGGTAGAACACCATGGGGCCACCCCCTCTTGAGGACGGCATTTGCAGCCTGGGCGGACTTTTCAGGCTGTGCGCAGCCGCACGTCTCCGCCTCTGAAAAGGGCAGGGGTAGCCGGAGTAATAAAGGCTCCACGGGCACCCTTGGCTCTCCGGTTCTGGCTCGCTGTCACGTGACTCGTCCACATAGGGACTCGGCTCCTCTCTGAATTCCTCGGTCAACTCCTCGGGGTCCTCCACCATGTATTCTTCCTGGAGAGACAGAGAGAGTAAGGCAGAGTCATGTCAAAGTAGCCCTCGGTCTCTTTCTGTTCTTCCTCTACACGGAGGCCTGCTTGAGGTTTTGTTATATTTATTTTTTTTCAAGGGCCGATTCCAGAGGTCTGGAGCTCTCAGAGGATATGCCAGAGCTGACTGGGAGCCCCCCACTGGGCGGTGTAGCCCAGGATAATCTTGAATTTCTGGTTCTATCTCCACCTCCCAAGCCTCTGTTTTTGTTTGTTTATCCCCTGTGTAGTCCTGGCTGTTCTGGAACTCGGATCTGTAGACCAGGCTGGACCTGCACTCAGAGATCCGAATATCTCTACCTGCCCCCAGTGTTGGGATTACAGGCATGAACCACCCACCACTGCCTGACTTTTTTTTCTTCTTTTGAGAACAGTAGCCCAAACTAACTTCAAACTATTTTATGTAGGCCAGCAAGGATGACCTTTGAACTCCTGGTGTAACAGCCTCCTCCTGTAGTGCTGAGATAGATGATGGACATTTAGTCACCAAGTTAGGACATAATGCTTTTTTTTTTTTTTTTTTTTTTTTTGATAGGGTCTTACTGTATAAGCCTTGGCTGACCTAGAACTGGCTATGTCTCAAAATTACAGAGATCTCAGGCCATGGTGGTGGTGGGCTTGGCTAGGTGGTTCCAGAACTGCCTCGGGGAATAGTCCAGGCTATACAAAGAAATCCTGTCTTGAAGTAGGGCGTGTGGGGTGGTGCGGAGAGATGGGGCCACCACACTCGGTTTAAGGCCTATTTTGATGATGGTCTATGGGAGATCAGGAATGGTGGGCACCCAGGGACCCCTGCAGCCCCCAGCCCTTCTGGGCATCTGGGGAGTGCCATCCATTAGGTGGGGAGGGGAATCTGACCTCAGTGTCTTCTAGCTCGAGTTTGACAGCCAAGGCCTTGCTTAGCTCCTTGCTTTGGTCTGGCTCCTCCTTGAAGTGTCTTTCCAGCTCTTGACAAGGCTCATGGGTAAGCTCGAAGTGTTGATTCCCGCCGGCTGAGAGGAGAGAACAGATCAGTAAAGGACGCTTTCTGCCCTTCACAGGTGAGCCTGCTCAACTGCTAGCCCCTAAAGGAGCTTGCTAGTAACATTAGTAACTTGAGTTTGATCCTGGGGGCCCCATGGTGAAGGACTCCAAGATAGGTCTCATACCACATGAGTGTTAGTTCAAGAAATAAATAAAATAAAGCGGGGTGGTGGCACAAGACCTTGATTCCAGAGAGTGGGGGAGGGTCAGAGTCTGTCTTTCCCTTCTAGTCCTTACTTTCTGCTCCCCTGAAGCTCCCATAACTTCCCAGGGGAACCCACCCACGCCCGAGTACTGTCGCACCCTGACTCGACATTTCAAACCCCAGGCACCTCTGCCTATCCAGGTTTCTGCAGCCAACACCCTGAAATGGGCGGGCCAGGTACCAAGTTGCTGCCCCTGGCTTGCTCCCCAACGCTCCCCTCCTTCCCGTTAGCTGACCAGCTGGGACCCGGAGCCTTGCAGAGACCAAAGTGCCAAGTGCTTGTTTCAGCTCCCCACACGCCTTTTCACCCCTCTTTCCAAAGCTATGCAGCGGGTCCTACTTGCAATGAGGCCGGGCCTCTTCTGGGGGCCCAGACCAGATCTGCAAAGCTTTAGTCCCAGAATCACATACCTGCCAACCCCTCAGCATCCAAACCTCCTTCTGAGGGCCCAGACGTGCACAACTTCGAAGACTCCGCCATCTTGACCGCAGTCACTTGAGCTCCAGCTGATCAGTTTGAGCCTTGACTCCAGGAGTTTGGCTTAAATCCTCCCTGGGCTCTGGGCCCACCCAGTTGGGTACCTCCCACCTGTAGCTCCTCCCACTCTTCCGATTGTCTGCTCCACCCCTCTGCACCCTCCAGGGCATTGCCTGGCAGGGTCCTATGGTCCTCATGGTACCATAGATTAAGTTCTGCGGCTTAATCAAGGGAACTGGGGAAAACACTCGGCCTTGGCCCCACCCTCTCAAGCCTCGAAAGCCCAGGAGAAGGCCTGGTTTCACTCCGGATCATAACAGGAAATGGGCCTCCAACCAGTCTGTTCCTTCAGGTGTTCATTATCACTCCTTCCTGAAGCTGAGTGCTTCTCCTCCAAGACCGGGGACCAACCCGGAGTCCCATGTCCCTGACGGCACCCTCTCCCTGGTCCTGAACGTTACTGGGGCTGTTATAGTCACAGGGTTCCCTTTGGGTGTCTGGACTAGAGAGGTCAGAAAGCTGCCCTGCGTGGTAGGCTCTCTTCCAAGGCTTGTCCCTGAGCTAAAGGCTGATGGGAATCTTGGGGACAGATGTTGTCTCCTGGTGTTGGGTAAAACCACCTCCTTTTCCTTTTTTACTTAATTTTCCTTGTTTGGTTTTTTTTTTTTTTTTTGGTTTTTCGAGACAGGGTTTCTCTGTGTAGCTTTGCGCCTTTCCTGGAACTCACTTGGTAGCCCAGGCTGGCCTCGAACTCACAGAGATCCGCCTGGCTCTGCCTCCCAGTGCTGGGATTAAAGGCGTGTGCCACCACCGCCCGGCTCCCTTGTTTGGTTTTTGAGATAGGGTCTCACTATGTGTTGTGTAGCTCTGGCTGCCCTGGAACTATGTATTCTAGGCTTAAAATTATGTGTTTGTGTGTACTACTAAAGGTGGAACCCAGGATTTTGAATGTGCTAGGCCACATTCAAAGGCTGGAGACAGGGTCTCACCAGTAACTCTGGCTGACCTGGAACTTGCTGTGTAGACCAGGCTGACCTGTTCAACTCAGATCCATCTGCCTCTGAGTGCTGGAATTAAAGGCGTGTGCCACCACACCCAGCATTGTTTACTTTTTGAGACAAGCAGGCCAGGATAATAGTTTCAGAGAGCAAAATTTAGACTGGACTCTTGCATGCCCACAAACAAGCACCAATTATTTATTGAAATATCGAGGGGTCGAGTCCATAGAATCAATCTATATCTCCACAAACTAAAGTTCCCAGGAAAAGAAAATCCATGTCATCTATGTCTATGTTAAAGATTCTACAAGGAGCTGGGTGTGGTGACCACGCCTTTAATCCCAGCATTGGGAGGGCAGGCAGGTGGATCTTTCTGAGTTTGAGAATTCTATAAGCGTGCCAAAGTTATGCAGAGACCTTGTCTCAACAAACAAACGAGCAAGATTCTGAGACTGTGGAAAATCTCTTAGACTGTGGTAGTAGCCTTTCACTGCTCCCCTGACATCCTATTCTACAATCGGGCAAATCCTTTACTTTTTCCTATGTGTTAACAGAACACTCACTTCCACCAAACCCAAAGAATGTCATCTGCAGGCTGGGCACGGTGGAGCTCACCTTCATTTCTATCATCCAGGGGCCAGAGGCAGGCAGATCTCTGGGAGTTCAAGGCCAGGGATGTTCCATGCAGAGAATCCCCACCCTGCAGTAATCACTTAGTTATGGTCACCCCAATTTATTTATTTATTTTTGTTTTTTCAAGACAGGGTTTCCTGTGCAGCTTTGCGCCTTTCCTGGAACTCGCTTGGTAGCCCAGGCTGGCCTCGAACTCACAGAGATCCTCTGCCTCCCGAGTGCGGTCACCACAATTTATTTGGTAAATACCTTCTAGATTTCAATCTCTGTCTCTCAGGCCTTCCCATTCTTGGCCTCACATGGGGGAACTCAAAACCTGTTCCATTATCACTATATTGAGCTCAGAGTAACTGTTTTGACTTTATGTGTATGGATGGTTTGTCTGTGCATGTGTATACAGTGCCCTGGAAGCCAGAAGAGGGCTTCACAGTCTCTGGAGCTTAAGTTCCAATTCCAAACCACCACATGGGTGCTGGGAATCAAACCCAGGTCCTCTGGAAGAGTAGCTTGTGCTCTTCATGGCTGAGCCATTTCCTCAGCCTCTAAACTATCTCTTAAAGACCTTAGGATCAGGGCCAAGTGATGGAGGTGTACTTTAATCTTAGCACTTGGGAGGCAAAGGCAGGGGCCCTGATCTCTGTGAGTTTGAGGCCAGCCTGGTCTACAGAGAGAGTTCCAGGATAGGCTCTAAAAGCTACACAGAGAAACCCTGTCTTGAAAAACAAAACAAAACAAACAAACAAAAACCTGAACCAGCATAGGTGCTGAGATGGCTGTGGGGGAAATGTATTTTGTTTGTCAACCAAGCCCAAAGACCCAAGTTCTACTCCCAGACCCATATGGAAGAATGGATTCCTAAGTTGCCCTGGCTGCTACACAACCAGCTGACATCCACAAACACAAAGTTTTTTAAAAAGTAATTTTATTCATCAATTAATTTCATCGATCTGCCACTCCCCGATCTAAAACCCCAAAACAGGTCAAATTGCTAAGAAGCAACTTGAGAAGCACTAGTAGACAAGGAAAAAAAATCAAATAACTCCAAAAGCTACACAGAGAAACCCTGTAATCAAATAAAACCAGAAAATACTCATACTCATGCATAAACTTGTACCTGGGAATTAGAGGCAAGATCAAGGTCATTCTGTTACATATTGATAGCTAGCCTGAGGTACAGGCAACCTTGGGTGGGGTGTTATAAGAATTAGAACCATAACCCCCAGTCCAGGAGAGGCAGAAATCATTGAGATGGGACCCTGTGGGGTGTGGCCCTCTAATGGAGGCCCCAGTTAGAGACTCAGAAACTCTGCTTGGCTTGACATCATCCATGCTATTTCTCGTCCAGCGCCATGTGTCTTGACACCCAAGTGTTGAGGGATGGAACACCACCCCCCTCACCCAGTCTCTGGAAAGCCTCCAGCATTTTGGTGAGTTCTGTGAAGCCAGGAGTCGACAAGGGGGTTTGGACCACATGTTGGAGCAGCCCGTGGGTCAACAAACTCCGGATGGCAGAATCCGCAACTGTGTTCACAGCTGGATGAAGACTCCGAGGAATTGATGGGAATGAGCCTGAACCGCCAGCTCGGTGGCCGGCAGCAGTGGGCTTTGTGGGACTCACAGGAAGAGGTGTTAGGCCGGACAGACTGCTGTAGCCTGGCAATGCGAGGGCGCATCTCCTGCTCCAAGGAACGCTGGATGAACCAAGTCTGCAGGGTGGAAGGGCACATGGAAACACAGAGTCACCTAATGCTCCCTAGTCCCTGAGGCTTAGATACTGGGGGTGGGGGGGCGACACGATGCTTAATCCAGGACCCAAAGGGAGGCCCCCTAAAGGAAGACTGAGGGTTCTGAAGGGCAGAGCCTACCAACTAGGGATCCAGCCCGCTCGAGTACCTAGGCTAGACCTTAGGGGCTTCTCAACCTTCCTTATGCTTCGACACTTTTTTTTTCTTTTTTTTGGTTTTTCGAGACAGGGTTTCTCTGTGTAGCTTTGCGCCTTTTCCTGGAACTCACTTGGTAGCCCAGGCTGGCCTCGAACTCACAGAGATACGCCTGGCTCTGCCTCCCGAGTGCTGGGATTAAAGGCGTGCGCCACCACCGCCCGGCTGCTTCGACACTTTTAATGGGTTGTGGTGATCAATAACCATAAAACTGTTGTTGCTAGTTCAAAAATTACAATTTTGCTACTGTTAAGAATTGAAGCCTGGAGGGCTGGAGAGATGGCTCAGAGATTAAGAGCATTGACTGCTCTTCCAGAGGTCCTGAGTTCAATTCCCAGCACGCACATGGTGGCTCACAACCATCTGTAATGAGATCTGGTGCCCTCTTCTGGCCTGTAGACATACATGCAGGCAGAACACTGCATACATAATAAATAAATCTAAAAAAAAAAAAAGAAAAGAAAAAAAAATAGACAAGTGACCTGAACAAATGACATTAGCCGGGCAGTGGTGGCGCACGCCTTTAATCCCAGCACTCGGGAGGCAGAGCCAGGCGGATCTCTGTGAGTTCGAGGCCAGCCTGGACTACCAAGTGAGTTCCAGGAAAGGCGCAAAGCTACACAGAGAAACCCTGTCTCGAAAAACCAAAAAAAAAAAAAAAAAAAAAAAGAATTGAAGCCTGGCGGTGGTGGTGCACGCCTTTTATCCCAGCACTTGGGAGCCAGAGGCAGGCGGATCTCTGTGAGTTTCGAAGCCAGCCTGGTCTACAAACCGAGTTCCAGGAAAGGCACAAAGCTACCCCAGAGAAACCCTGTCTCAAAAACCCAAAAAGAATCGAAATGTAAATACTTGATGTGCAACTTCTGTGAAAGGATTCTTCGAGAGGACCACCCCCCACCCCCACCCCCCCACTCCCCGCCTCCCTGCGCAAGGGTTTCGACCCACATGTTGAGAACCACTGGTTGATAGGAGCTCAAGGTGGGAGGGGAATCTGACCTCAACTTGTTCTTCCTTCAGGTTGAGTCTGGTGGCCAGGACCCTTCGAGCCTCGAGGTCTGGGTATGGCTCCAACTTGAACTGTCTTTCCAGTTCCCATAGCTGTTCCCAACTGAAGTCTCGGTCAAGGGGGTCCGGGGTATAGGGGGCTGGGAGAAAGAGGGAGAAAGGGATCAGAGAAACCCTATCATGGCTCATCCCGTGCTGCCAAGCCCGATTGATGACTTGGTGGTTTTGATCCCGAGGGACCTCATGGTGGAAGGAGGTGATCCACTCAAGAAAGTGGTCCTCAGACCTCCACACATCCCCTGGCACAGTCACACACAAAATAAATAACTGTAAAAGAGAAAAGCCTTTCTCACAACCCCAAGCTCTGCTTTCCATTTTGGGGGAGCCACTCCTGCGATCCCACCACAATTTCCCACTTTTCCAGATTCACTCAGTTCACCTTTCTGGGCGTCGGGATCTGAACCTTTGAAAAAGGGAGTATGGAGAGTCACACCCTTAATCCCAGCATTTGCTGAGCTGAGGCAGGAGAGTGGGGCTTTTGATCCTGCTGTTCCCTACCAAGAACTGGGATTATAGACTCAAACAAAGTTTGTTTGGGTGTAGTGGCACAAGCCTGTAATCCCAGAATTTGGGAGGCAGAGGCAGGTGGATGTCTGAGCCTAATCTACAGGGAAACCCTGTTGGAAACAAGAGTTCGAGATCATTTCCCACATGCCTGACTGACCTCCGTGACACCCTGTCTCTAAAGAATTTAAAATTGCCTGGCGGTAGTGGCTTATCCCAGCACTCAGGGTGGGCAGGAAGGGTGTATGCGGGGGACGGGGGTCAGAGGCAGGTGGATCTCTAAGTTCGAGGAGAGCCTGGTCTACAGAGCCAGTTCCAGGACAGCCAAGGCTACAAAGAAAAACTCTTGTCCCGAAAAACCAACCAACAAACCAGCCAACCAACCAACCAACCAACCAACCAAAAGCCCACAGAAGAAAAATCAAAACTCAACAAGCTGATGAGTTTGCAAACACTTCCAGGTTAATAAGTACAGGAGCCTCAGGCCCCAGCAGGCAGGCAGTATGGAGGAGGAGCCCCAGGAGTCTCCAACCAGACTGCTGCCACATCGACTTTCTTTCCCTTCAACCCCAACCTTGCAGGAGCCAAAGTTCCATGTGCTCCGATCAGTTCATGATCACACAGAGACCCCTCAACTGTATTGTGAAGGCCTCAATTTCCACAAGGCTGGGTCTGCTCTGCTCTGGGGGCCAGATAGGATCTGCAAAGCCCAAGTCTGAGAATCGCATCCTTGCCCATCCCATACCATCTAAACAGGCTCCTGAGGGGCTAGACTCGGGCAGGGAAAGCGGAGGCCTTTCCATCTTCTCTGTAGCTCACTTCAGGTGTTCTGAGAACCGAGGTTTAAATACCACCTCCATCCTAGGCCTGGGACCCTCCCCCTGCAGCTACTAGCAGCCTCCACCTCTCTAAATCACTCCACTTACATTGTAGTCCACATTGCCCTGCCCTGTCACAGCCCCACCCTGGGGCCGGGACCTTGCTGGGTTCTAAATTCCTCCTTGAGGAACTACTCCTCCTGCTGGGTGCCTAGTGCTTGTAAACTGAGGCTTGGTTTAGTCCTGTAAAACCTGCAGCCAGGAGGAGGCAGGGGCTCCACCCAGGGTCTCCTTTGCAGCAAATGGCACCCTGCCAGTCAGATGCCCAAGTGTTCATTTCTTCTTGAACGTGGATGACCTTTTTCCACGGCCAGGGACCAGTCTAGTGTCTCAGGCTGCTACCCTCCTTGTGCCTGGATTACCCAGCAATCTCTAGGGTTTTCCCTAGGTGCCTTGACAGGAGGACTTGGGTGACCAGTGTGATGGTCCCTTACTTAACTGTTGAGGCTAGGACCTTGCACTTACTCGGTGCTTTACCACTGAACCACTGGGAAAGGCCACTCTCAACCTTTCCTCCCTGCTCTCTGAGACAGGATCTCTGTAGACTATAGACTGTCCTTGAACTCAAGAGATTCACCTACTCTGCCCTACCTCTCCCATTAAAGGGGTGTGCCATCATGCTCTGCTTCAATCTCTTTTTGAGGGGTGTTTTGTTTTGGTTTGAGTTTTTTGTTGTTTTGTTTTGTTTTTCTGAGATGGGGTTTTTCTGTGTATCCCCGACTGTCCTGGAACTCACTCTGGACACCAGGCTGGCCTCAGATTCAGAGATCCACCGGTCTCTGTCCATGGGATTAAAAGCATGCACCATCACCGCTCTGCCTCAGCCCTTAATTTTTAAAACTGGTTTTGAGTCCAGCAGTGGTGGTGCACCTTTAATCCCAGCACTTAGGAGGCAGAAGCAGGTGGATCT
Source organism: Peromyscus eremicus (assembly GCF_949786415.1). NCBI lineage: Eukaryota > Metazoa > Chordata > Mammalia > Rodentia > Cricetidae > Peromyscus > Peromyscus eremicus. Next base: position 174,362,971 of record NC_081416.1, read on the forward strand.
CTGAGTTCGAGGCCAGCCTGATCTACTGTGTGAGTTCCAGAACAGGCAGAGTTGTTATACAGTGAAAATCTGTGGGTGGGAGGAAGTGGGGGATGGCCAGAGTGACTGAATAGTTCTCATGTAAAAGATGAGACACCACAGAAATAAGTGAACACTTAACACATCAATTGTGGACTAACATAATTCAATCAATCCCTCTTGTATGTGAGCAGTAGTGCCTAAGACTGGGGAGCCACACCTATGTTAAAGACATATCTGATAAGGAGTTGGACTGTGTATCAGAAAACAAAACCCAGCTGAGCGGTGGTGGTGCTCGCCTTTAATCCCAGCACTTTGTAGGCAGAGCAAGGTGGATCTTTGAGTTCGAGGCCAGCCTGGTGTATAGAGTGAGATCCAGGACAAGCATCAAAACTACACAGAGAAACCCTGTCTCGAGAAAAAAAAAGAAAAAAGAAAAAGACCCCAAAATTTTAAATGAGCTGGAGATATGGCTCATAGGTTAAGAACACTGGCTGGGGTTGGGGATTTAGCCCAGTGGTAGAGCGCTTGCCTAGCAAGCGCAAGGTCCTGGGTTCGATCCTCAGCTCAAAAAAAAAAAAAAAAAAAAAAGAAAAAGAAAAAGAAAAAGAACACTGGCTGATCCTTCCAGGATGAATTCCCAGCACCTACATGGTGGCTCACAAGCTCCTGTAACTTCAATTTGAGGGAATATGGCTTCTTCTGGTCTCTGTGGATGTTAGATTTTCTTTAAGGCAACTGTAAAAAGATGGAAGATAGAAAGAAAGACTTGGTCTGACCTTAGACAGGACCATGTTTATTCACTGAGAGGGGATGCTTTTCTCACCTACATGTGTGGGTGGCCAAAATGCCTATAGAAGATTGGATGGGCCCTTTATATAAGGGTGGAAATTGTTATGCCCAGATTGGGACCCCAAAGAGACCACCGAAGACCTTGGATGTCCAGAATGCAACAGCAAGGTTTATTCTGTAGATACAAGTCTAGACAGGGAACTCATTCCTACACCCAATACAGTGAGGCAGGGAGGAGTTGCTCTTTCTTTGTGAGGCTAGCTTTTTAAAGGCAAAAACCACAAGCCCTTCAGGGGGGTTGGGGGAGTTTTGCACAGGTGCAACTTGGATTGGTTTATTTTTATCTCTGTTCTCTTTTAATTGGGTGAGGGTATGTAACTTTTGAATTTACTGGTTGGTGGTTACAATTATCACTTTGGGGGCAGTCCAGCACAAGTCCCAGGCTTTGTCCTTGAGCCACCATAGGGCTTGGCTGGCCAAGCATGTACTGACTGTGGGGGCTGGCTCAGTGGTCCAGGCTCTGTCCTTGAGCTTCCATGGGGGCTGGCTGGCCTAGCACGTCATGCACATAACTCTAAGTTGGTGAGGGGTCCCAGACAGTAAACATCTGGCTGAACTTTGAGCAGTCAGAGTACATGCAGAAAGGGAGCTACTGCAAGGACTATGTCTTTTGTTCATGGCCCTCCCAGAGACTGCTTGCTCAAGTCTCAGAAAACTGAAATTGAGGCCTGCTCTCTGAGAGAAGACTGAGCAGCCTGTTATGGCATCTGCTTGGTCCTTTAAGAAATGACTTCCATAGTCCACTAGGGAGGAGGCTGGGGAGTTTAGTCTTCTAGCTGGGAGTTGTCAGTGGATGTCTGGTACACATGTGATATACAGACATACATGCAGGCAAAGCACTCATACACATTAAAAAAATGTGAATAATGTCTTTAAAACATCAAAAAGGTGCCAGGCAGTGGTTGCACATGCCTTGAATCTCAGCATTCAGGAGGCAGAGGCAGGAGGATCTCCTTGAATTCGAGGTCAGCCTCGTCTATAGGGTGAGTTCCAGGACAGCCAGGGTTACACAGAAAAACCCTATTTGGAATTAAAAAAAAAAAAAAAAGTTGAAGATTTTAAAGTCATTCTCTGCTACATATTGAATTTATGGCTAGACCGTGCTACAGGTGACCTTCTATGGGGAGAAAGAAAAGACAATAAATAAACAAGTAAATAAATGAAAATTGCAACTTCCTGCCTTCATCTTATTTGGGAGGTCAGTTCCCTATAGATTAAAAAACCTCTGAGGTCTGATTCTCTGTCTGTCATGTCACCCCCATCTTGGTAACCAGGTGTCGAAGCATGATACTGAGTCTCTGGAAGGTCTCCAGTGTTGTGGAGAGGTGGGTGGACCCCAGGGAGGCCTCTAAAGACTCCAGCCAGTTGGGGCTGTGTGGTGTGATCATACAACCCACATCTGTGCTTATGGGTGGGGAAGGACCACTTGGGGTTCATGGAGCCAGACCTCCCAGAAAGGCAGCATTGGGTGGCGAGGTGTTGATGGAATAGGAGTCTGATCAGGGTTGGGTGGCCTCTGCTGGGCCTTCGTCCCTCTTGATCCTGTTTCAAACAAAGGCTGAGGTGCTTATTTAACATATCAAAGCGGCACCTGGCTGCCAGGTTCTCCCAGCATCCCTCAGTCCCTACCTGTTACAAGGTGTGGCTGGAGTATTCAGCCCAAGACCCTGAACTCTCCAGCCCAGGGGCTGGGCTGCCCTTCCCCCAGAGACTTCTCCCTACAGAATCCAAACACCTTTGGATTCTTGCACCTTTGGCCTCCTGGCTACTGCATCTGGTTCTTCTTTCTCTGCCCCACCCCTCGCTCTCCCCGCACGGGCCAGCTCAGTCTGGTCTTGTTCACTCTGGACTCTCCCAGATGTCCTTGCCTCTGACTATGCTCTCTCCCACATCTGTGGTAAACTTTCTCCTCCACCGTATGCAGGAGCAGTAGTGCCCTTTTCTTTCCTTTTTCTTTCTTTTTTTATTCAGTTCCTTTTGGGCCTGAGAAGGCTGAATGAAGCCTAGCTGGGTAAAAGGCACACTGACCCGGGTAACAAAGGGTTGGACTGGAAGACTGGAGGGAAGGATGGGCAGCTGCTTTTCATTTACCCCAGTAGTGGCCTCATTCTCCATGACTGGGAACATGTTCCCCGCCCCCCTCCCCGAGACAGGGTTTCTCTGTGTGACAGCTCTGGCTGTCCTGGAACTCACTCTGTAGACCAGGCTGGCCTCAAACTCAGAGATCCACCTGCCTCTGCCTCCCGAGTACTTGGACTAAAGGAATGTGCCACCATCGCCCTCCTGGGAATATATTTCTAACAACTGTCATCATTTGTATTTCTGAAAGTTTTTTATCATGTCTGTTGGGAGAGGGAAATAGAGTTAATAGTGTTTGAGGCATTTAAAATGGCTGCTGGCCACCATTTTAAATCAGATCTTAGAACACAGAGTGGACCATTGAAGCACTGTTAATCTTTAAAGAGGAGAGACAGACCAACCTATCCTTCTGGATCAGGACCCAACCTCTGAGCAATATAGGAAAAATAAACCCAATTAATTTGTCTAACACCAATTATAATTTATGACAAGTGATGTTCCCAGCCCCCTTGTATTTAAAGCTACCATTTTTTTTTTTCAAACTCCTTGAAGCACTTTATTTTGTGGCATGGCAGTGAGGCTTAATCTCCAGGCCTTTCATATGCTAGGTAAGTGCTCTCCTTTTGAGCTGCAGAGCAGTTTCCTGGGAACTCATTTAAAAATGCAGGAATCTCCCCAGCATGGAGGTGCATACCTGTAATTCCAGCACCTCTGAGGCAGAGTCTGGATGGTCACTAAAGTTCCTTAAAGTTCGAGACCAGTGTGGTCTACATAGTGTGAGAGCCAAAGTTACACTTTAGTTACTATGCCTAAGAGATCCGATCCATGAAACAAAAATGTTCCTGATCAGCAAGCCTCTTGCCTAAAGACAGATAGTTCCTAGAATGCTGGAGGCTATTGTTTATGGGAGATAACAAGTCACATGTTTTCACTCCCCTAAACAAGTTTTGTTTGACCCATCTGCACAGGATGGGCTTGATCACATGTGGGTGGGAAGTTCATAGGCAGGAAATATGTCGGGACATAAACTTGCCCCTGATTAGACCTGATAGGAAATGCAATTGATTATGGGTTTTCTTTCTTAAGCTCTTGCAAAATTTGATTCAGGGCCATTTTCTAGAAACCCCAAGATGGACCTGGCCAGAGCCTATATATCTGGATAATCTTTAATTAAAGCTGGCTTCAAGTTTGGCTTTAAATTGTGGTAGTGGTCTGACCGGTGGGATTAGCAATAGTAAGAACCAGACCTTCAAAACAAAAACTCTCACAAAAACCGTGAGCCAAGCCAGGCTAACTCAGCTGGTGGATCTCCACTCATTCCAGGCCAACTAGGGCTACACAGAGAAACTCTGTCTCAAAAGACAAAAACCCAAACAAACAAACAAACAAACAAAAATCCACGAGCCTTGAGAAGCTTTTGCTGCCAAACATAACAACCTGAGTAGTTGCTACCAGATCTGCCTGTTCCTGGGGATTTTACAGAACATAACCGGAGTGAGGCAGGCAAGCATGGCAGACAGTTTAGCTTGGGACCCTATGTGGTTTGTGTTATCCACACCCCTCCTTCTTGTAAAAACGCACTTGGCAACCTAGTTTCTTCACGAGTGCACACTGCATCTACACACTCCTCTCCAGACAATGCATCCAGCAGCCTCAGAACCCCCTTGACCCCACACCCTCCTCAGGCTATGTGTACTTCCACCTCTGAACAATAGTATGGATTTCTCTGCTAACAGAAACAACAAATTTAGACTCTTTCTTTCTTTCTTTCTTTTTCTTTCTTTTTTTTTTTTTTTTTTTTTTGAGACAGGGTTTCACTGTGTATCTAGTTGTTCTGGAACTCACTTTGTAGACTAGGCTGACCTCAAACTCACAGAGATCTGCCTGCCTCTGCCTGCTGAGTGCTGGGATTAAAGGCATGAGCCACCATCACTTGGCTTTAATTTTTTTTTTTTGATATTTAGATAATTTCTATTCAAGAGTATTCCTAATGCATAGGATGGAAAGAGTAAAAAGGCTGATCCAGTTGGAACTGGTTTGGGGTGCATGCACAATGAGGGGAAACTGTAGTTTCTGTAGTGAACTTTTAGGGAGAGTCTGTATTTGCCATCTTATGCTTATGCACCCGTGGGCATGTCTATGTCTGAAGTCAGACCGTGATAGGAAGCGTCATTCGAAGCAGATGTAATGAAAGGACCAAGCAGATGCCATAACAGGCTGCTCAGTCTTCTCTCAAAGAGCAGGCCTCAATTTCAGTTTCCTGAGACTTGAGCAAGAAGTTTCTGGGAGGGCCATGAACAAAAGACATAGTCCTTGCAGTAGCTCCCTTTCTGCACGTCCTCTGACTGCTCAAAGTTCAGCCAGATGTTTACTGTCTGGGGCCCCTCACCAACTTAGAGTTATGTGCAGTACGTGCTTGGCCAGCCAGCCCCCATGGTGGCTCAAGGACAAAGCCTGGGACTTGTGCTGGACTGCCCCCAAAGTGATAAATTGTAACCACCAACCAGTAAATTCAAAGGTTATATACCCTCACCCAATTAAAAGAGAACAGAGATAAAAATAAACCAATCCGAGTTGCACCAGTGCAAAACCCCACCAACCCCCTTGAAGGGCTTGTGGTTTTTGCCTTTAAAAAGCTAGCCACACAAAGAAAAAGCAAGTTCCTCCTGGCCTCACGACTACGAGTGAGTGCTTTGGATCGAGCTTCCCTGCCTGCGGCTTGTAAACAGAAATAAACCTTGCTTTTACATTCTGTACCTAAAGTCTCCGGGGGCCTCTTTGGGGATTTGATCTGGGCGTAACAGTAGGACTTCACCTGTCAATCAGAATAGAGATCCCGAGACTGAAGAGATGGCTCAGGGGTTAAGAGCACTGGCTGCTTTTTCAGGGGACCCTTTTTACATTCCCAGCACCCACATGGCAGCTCACAACCATCTGTAACTCCAGTGCCAGGGGTCTGATGCCCTCTTCTGGCCTCCATCCGCATCAGGCACACAAAAGGTGCACAGACGTGCTTGCAGGTAACACACCCATACACGTAAAATATAACAGTAACAAAGAGGACCACCCAAACTGCATCCTTCAGTAACCAGCTTCTTTCTTTTTCTTTCTTGGGTTATGTGTGTGAATATGAAGGACCAGGAGTCAGATGCACTCCCTGATAAGCAGGCTGATAGGGAGAGGGGCCATGACTGGGTAGTAAAGGGGACTTACAACAGGGCTGGCTGCTTCCTCACCTTCCGGACCTGAGACAAAAGCCTGGCAACTTAAAACAAAGCCTCATGGGCTTCTCCTCCTGCCAGGAGGGCCCCCTGCTGATGGGCTGCCTCAACAAGTTCACAGCCGGACCAGGACATGTTTAAACAACAGATGTGGGTCAGTCAGCTGTCCTGTTGTGGGCCCTGGTCCCCCACTGTGAGTGGCTTCGGCCTTGCTTGCCGACCTTGACCAGATGTCCTCCCTATTCAGATTCCCTGCTGGTTTCCTTCTCACCTAACGTTCTACCCGAGGTTCTTTGTTCCTGTATCCTGCATTTGGTGTAAACAGCTTAGATGCAATAATGTAGCGAACTTCTGCCTGCGGGGATCCGCCATTGTGCTGTAAGCCTGTATTTAAGGTTTCCTCCCTCCTTCAATAAACGGCATTCGGCTGGCATTTGGCTTTCAGCCGTGGCGAATGACTCGCTGTCTCTTGTCTCTATTTTTTAATCCGCAGCCCCTCGCTCGGACATGGTGAACAGGTGACGGTAATGCAGGCATTACTGTTAACATCCTGTCTCTCTTCAAACTGGCCAATCCTAAATTAGGGAAGGAAGACCCTTTAAGGACTCAAAAAAAAAAAAAAAAAAAAAAAAAAAACAAACAAACCCAAAATCAGCCTTCAAGAAGAAAGGAGGCAGAGGCAGGCAGATCTCTGTGAGTTCGACGCCAGCCTGGTCTACACAGTCAGTTCCAGGACAGCCAAGGCTACACAGAGAAACCCTGCCTCAAAAATAAATAAATAAATAAATAAATAAATAAATAAATAAATAAATAAATAAATAAAGGAGAAGCTGGTCCATTGAGGTCTGTGTGTGTCATCAATGACTTAAAAAACAAAGCAAAAACAGCCTTCAAGGAGAAGCCCACCGTGGTCTGTGTCCTGCCCTGTCCACTGCAGCAGTCCTCTCTTGGTCTGCTTGCTGTTTGTGCTTCCTCACCCCTAATAAAAGCCACTCTGGACTGCCTCATCCTGTATGCTCCTGCTTGCTGCATTTGAGAGTTTCCCCGTTGCTGTCACCCTAGAGAATTTCCTGCCTTTTAATTATTGTTATTATTATTATTATTATTATTATTATTATTTTTAGATTTATTTATTATGTGTACAGTGTTCTGTCTGCATATATGCCTGCCTGCCAGAAGAGGGCACCAGATCTCATTACAGATGGTTGTGAGCCACCATGGGGTTGCTGGGAGTTGAACTCAGGTCCTCTCTGGAAGAGCAATCAGTGTGCTCTTAACTGCTGAGCCATCTCTCCAGCCCCAGCCTTTTAATTCTTTAACTGGCAGAGAAAATGAACCCGATCAAGACCCCCAGATAGTAACAAATATTTTGCCTACATGCATGTCTGTGCACCACGTATGGGTCTTGTGCTCTCAGAGACCAGAAGAAAGTGTCAAAAGAGGGAAACACATGCAGACCCCACTGCAACAAAGTGACAGGAATCAACCATCAATGGTCATTCTCAATATCAGTGGTTTCAATTCTCCAATAAAAAAATGCAGACTTACAGAATGGATGGGAAAACTGGGTCCATTATTCTGCTGCACCAAGAAGTACAGAAATGCACCTCACATCAAGGATAGACATTACCCGAGGGTAAAAGGATAGAAAAAGATTTGCCAAGCAAATGGACCTAAAAAGTAAGCTGGTGTAGGCATTTTAATATCTGACAAAATATTCAAATAAAAATGAATCAGAAGACTAGGGAAGAATACTACATACACATTAAAAAAAAAATCCACCAAGAGGACTTTGCAATTCTTAACATTTGTGTACCAAACTCAAGGGCACTCAAGTTTGTAAAAGAAACACTACTACAGCTTTTTTTTTTTTTAGTATTTAATATCTGGCATTTATTTATAAACTTTGTTTTTAGGATAAGACAGGAATTGTTGCACAAAAATCCATATTAATATAAAATACCTTGGAGACCTATTGTTGCCTCCTTGGTAGGCACACTCCATGTTAATTAAGATGGCGGTAAAGTCACATGGCATCCATCTTCTCCAACCCTAGCAAAGATGGTGACCAGCCACGTGACTGCCTAAGATGGCACAAGCCACCTGTTGTACAGCTTAAATCACACATTGGGGGCTGGAGAGATGGCTCAGTGGTTAAGAGCACTGGCTGCTCTTCCAGAGGTCCTGAGTTCAGTTCCCAGCACCCACATGGTGGCTCACAACCCTCCATAATGGGATCTGGCACCCTCTTCTGGTGTGTAGGGATACATGCAGGCAGGACACTGTATAATAAATAAGTAAATAAATAAAAAAAAAAAAAATAAATCTTAAAAAAAAAAAACTAACCCTGGGTGGGCTGGAGAGATGGTTCAGGGGTTAAGAGCACTGGTTGCTCTTCCAGAGGACCTGGGTTCAATTCCCAGCCCCACATGGCAGCTCTCAACTGTCTCTAACTCCAGTTCCAAAGGATCTTCATACCAATGCACATAAAACAAAGTTAAATAATTTAAAAAAAATCACACATTGATCCTCACACACTGATAGTGGGAGACTCCAATACCCCACTCTCACCCATAGACAGATCATCCAAACAAAACCTAGACAAAGAAATAGTGGAGTAACAAACACTATAAACCAAATTGACCTAACAGGTACCTACAGAACAAATAGAAGAATATACCTTTGACTCTTCACCTCATAGAACTTTCTTCAAAATTGATCACGTACTTGGACACAAGACCAGTCTCAACAGATACAAGAAAATTGAAATAATTCTCTGCATCCGATCAGACTACTGTGGATTAAATCTGGATATCGTCAACAACAGACTAACAGAAAGCTTAAAAACTCATGCATACTGAACAACTCTCTACTGAATGAAAAATGGATCAATACAGAGATAAAGAAAGAAATGAAAAGCTTTCTAGAATTTAATGAAAATGAACACACAACATACCCAAACTTATGGGACACAATGAAGGCAGGTTTAAGAGGCAAGTTTAAAGCACTAAGTGCCCACATTTTAAAAATACTAGCAACTTAACAACAAACCTGAAAGTTCTAGAAAAAGAAGTAATCACATCCTAGAGGAGTAGATGGCAAGAAATAATCAAACCCAAGGCAGAAATAAATAAAATACAAACAAAGAGAACAGTATGAAGACTCAATAAAACAAAGAGTAGGTTCTTTGAGGAAATCAACGAGATAGATGAACCTCTATCCAAACTATTGAAAAGGCAGAGAGAATACCCAAATTAACAAAATCAGAAACAAAAAAGGGGACATAAAAACAGACACTGTCCAGGAAAGGCACCAAAACTACACAGAGAAACCCTGTATCAAAAAAACAAAAAACAAAAAACAAAAGACAAAACAAAACAAAACAAAAACAAAAAACAAACAAACAAACAAACAAAAAACAGACACGAGGAAATCCAGAGAATCATAAGGACATGCTTTAAAAATCTGCACTCAGCCGGGCGGTGGTGGCGCACGCCTTTAATCCCAGCACTCGGGAGGCAGAGCCAGGAGGATCTCTGTGAGTTCGAGGCCAGCCTGGACTACCAAGTGAGTTCCAGGAAAAGGCGCAAAGCTACACAGAGAAACCCTGTCTCGAAAAAACCAAAAAAAAAACAAAAAAAAAACAAACAAAAAAAAAAAACTGCACTCTACCAAATTGGAAACTCTAAAAGAAGTGGATAATTTTCTCAATAGATACCACTTATCAAAGTTAAATTAGATTCATATAAGCAATTTAAGCAGACCTCTAACCCCTAAGGAAATCGAAGCAGTCATTAAATGTCTCCCAACCAAAAAAGCCAGGGCCAGATGGTTTTAGCACCGAATTCTACCAGACTTTCAAAGAAGAGTTAACACCAATACTCCTCCCATTATTCCACAAAATAGAAACAGAAAGAACATTGCCTAGTTCATTTTACAAGGCCAGAGTAACCCTGATACACAACCACACAAAGACCCAACAAAATAGACAAGCTACTGACCAATTTCCCTTATGAACACAGATGCAAAAACACTCAACAAAAGACTTGCAAACTAAATCCAAGAACACACTCCAAAGATCACACACCATGATCAAGTGGGTTTCATCCCAAAGATGCAGGGATGGTTCAATATATGAATACTGACAAATGTAATCCACCATATAAACAAACAGAAAGAAAGAAATGTCATGATCTTCTCAATGGATGCAAAAAAAGGCCTTTGACAAGATCTAACACCCTTTCATGATACAAGTTCTGGAGAGATTAGGGATACAAAGGACATACCTGAACATAATAAAGGCAGTTTACAGCAAGCCCATAGACAACCTCAAATTAATGGAGAGAAACTTAAAGCAATTCCACTAAAATCAAGATCAAGGCAAAAACTCCACTCTCTCCATACCTATTCAATGTATTACTTGAAGTCTTAGCTAGAGCATGAGACAACTGAAGGAGATCAGGGGGATACAAATTGGAGAGGAAGAAGTCTAAGTATCTTTATTTGCAGGTGATATGATAGTGTACAGAAGTGACCCTAAAAATTCAACAGGGGAATACATATAGTTGGTAAAGACTTTGAGAAAAGTAGCTGGATGCAAAATGAACCCACCCACTCACACACACACACACAAAACCAGCAGCTTTCATATATACAAATAATAAATGGACTAAGGAAAAATCAGGGCAACAACGTATTTCATAATTTTCTCAGCTGATAAAAAAATCTTGGGGGTAACTCTAACCAAGCAACTGAAAGACTTGTATGACAAAAGCTTCAAGTTTGAAGAAAGAAACTGAATGTATCAGAAGGTGAAAAGGCTTCCTCATGCTCATGGATTGGCAGGATTAACATAATAAAAATGGCCATCCTACCAAAAGCAAGCTACAGATTTGAAGCAATCCCCATCAAAATAAGAACACAATTCTCCACAGATCTTGAAAGAACTCTTTTTAGCTTCATATGGAAATATGAAATACCCAAAGGAACCCAGGATAGCTAAAACAATCCCTGATGATAAAACAACAGAGGGAGGCGCCACTGTCCCCAATCCTATGTGTAATATAGTAAAAAACAAAAAACAAGAGCATAGCATTGACCCCAAAACAGACATGTCGATCAGTGGAATTGAACTGAAGACCAGACCTAAGTCCACACACATATGAACACCTGAGTTTTGATAAAGAAGCCATAAATAATTGGTCTTGGTGATGCATACCTTTAATCCCAGCACTTGGGAGGCAGAGGCAGGTGGATGTCTCAATTCAAGGACAGCCTGGTCTACAAATTGAGTTCTGGGACAGCCAGGGATGTTGCACAGAAAAACCCTGTCTAAAAAAAGAATAAGAATAAAAATAAGAACAGGAAAAAGGAAGAAGAAGAAACAGAAGAAGAAAAAGCAGACACAGATGCAGCAGAAGCAGATGCAGAAGCAGGAGAGGCAGAAGAAGAAGAAGGAGGAGGAGGAGGAGGAGGAGGAGGAGGAGGAGGAGGAGGAGAAGAAGAAGAAGAAGAAGAAGAAGGAGCAGCAGCAGCGCAGAAGCAGAAGCATCAGAAGCAGTTGAAGCAGCCGCAAAAGCAGCTAGAAATACATAGAAATACATACACACAGGGGAAAAAAAGTCAGTTTGTTCAACAAATGGTGAGGTTAAATTGAATGTCTGCATGTAGAAAAATGCAAATAATTCCATATTTATCACCCTGCACAAAACTCAACTCCAAATGGATCAAAGAACTCAACACAAAACCATATATGGCTGGAGAGATGGCTCAGCCATTACAGGCTAGGCTCACAACCAAAAATATAAGAGTTTGGTTCCTAGCACCCATGGCTGTCTCTCCAGCCACCTTTTTTGTCTTACACCACTCCTGAGCACACAGACAGCATATATTAAAACAATAATCTTTTTTTTTAAACAATTCTTTTTTTCTATTTCTTTAAAAAAGATATTTATTTATTATATATACAACATTCTGCCTCCATGTCTGCCTGCGCGCCAGAAGAGGGCACCAGATCTCATCATAGATGGTTGTGAGCCACCATGTGGGTGCTGGGAACTGAACTCAGGACCTCTGGAAGAACAGCCAGTGTTCTTAACCTCTGAGCCATCTCTCCAGCCCAAAACAATAATCTTAAAACAAAACAAAACAAACAAACAAACAAACAAACAAACAACAAAAAAGACAAAAAAACCCCAAAAAACTCAAGAAACAAAAAGGTAGAAAGTTAAAAACAAACAACAACAACAACAACAAAAAAGAGCTGGAGGGATGTCTCAGAGGTTAAGAGCACTGGCTGCTCTTCCAGAGGTCCTGAGTTCAATTCCCAGCAACCACAGGGTGGCTCACAACCATCTGTAATGAGATCTGGCACTCTCTTCTGGTGTGGAGGAATACATGCACACAGAACACTGTACACATAATAAATAAGTAAATCTTAAAAAAAACTTTAACAACAACAAAAAAACCCAAAAACCAAACCAACCAACCAACCAAACAAACAAAAAACCAGACACACTGAACCCCTGATAGAAGGGAAAGTGGGGAATATTATTGAACTCATTGGCACAGAAAAAGACTTTCTGAACAGAACAGCATTGTCAGCACAGGCACTAAGATCAACAGTTAATAAGTAGAACCTCATGAACTGGAAAACTTCTACATGACAAAGGTCACCTTTATTTTTTATTTTATTTTATTTTTTTTAATGATTTATTTATTATGTATACAGTGTTCTGCCTGCATGTCAGAAGAGGGCACCAGATCTCATTACAGATGGTTGGGAGCCACCATGTGGTTGCTGGGAATTGAACTCAGGACCTCTGGAAGAACAGCCAGTGCTCTTAACTGCTGAGCCATCTCTCCAGCTCTAAAGGTCACCTTTATTCAGACAAAGTGGCAGCCTACAGGATGGGAAAAGATTTTTACCAACTGCACATCTGATAGAGGACTAATATCCAAAATATATAAAGAACTCAAAAAACTAGATTTAAGAAAACAATCCAATTAAAAAATGGGATACAGATACAAACAGAATTATCCAAAGAGAAATTGTACATGACTGAGAAACACTTAAAGAAATATTCAACATTCTTAGCCATCAGGGAAAAGCAAATCAAAACTACTTTGAGCCGGGCAGCAGTGGTGCACGCCTTTAATCCCAGAACTCGAGAGGCAGAGGCAGGTGGATCTCTGTGAGTTTGAAGCCAGCCTGGTCTACAGAGCGAGATCCAGAGGCACCAAAACTACACGGAGAAACACTGTCTTGAAAAACCAAACCAAAACAACAACCAAAACAAAAAACAAACAACAACAACAACAACAAAACAAAAAACTACTTTGAGCTTTCATTCTACAGCTAATTTCATCCGATTTCATCTGTCAGAATGACTAAGATCAATAAAACAGGGCTGGAGAGATGGCTCAGTGGTTAAGAGCACTGACTGCTCTTCCAGAGGTCCTGAGTTCAATTCCCAGCAACCACATGGTGGCTCACAACCACTTGTAATGAGATCTGGTGCCCTCTTCTGGCCTGCAGGGACACATGCAGGCAGAATACTGTATACATAATAAATAAATAAATCTTTAAAAAAAATCAATAAAGCAAGTGACAACTCATGCTGGTGAGGATGTGGAGCAAAGGGAACACTCATATTGCTGATAGGAGTGTAAACTATGAGTGTAAACTTGAAGAGCCACTATGGAAATCAGTGTGGTAGCTCCTCAGGCAGATGAGAATCAATCTACCTCAAGACCCAGCTATACCACTCATGGACATATACCCCTAAGGACTCTCACCCTACTACAGAGACACTTGCTCAACCATAGTCATTGCTGCTCTAGTCAATTGCCATAAATTTGAAACAACCTAGATGTTCCTCAACAAAAGACTGGATAAAGGAAATGTGGTATATTTACACATTGGAGTACTATTCAGCTATTAAAAAGGAAATCATGGGCTGGAGAGATGGCTCAGAGGTTAAGAGCACTGGCTCCTCTTCCTGAGGACCTGAGTTCAATTCCCAGCAACCACATGGTGGCTCACAATCATCTATAATGAGATCACCCTCTTCTGGTGAATGTATACATAATAAAAAAATAAAATAAAATAAAAAGGAAATCATGACATTCACAGGTAAATGGATGGAACTAGAAAAAAAAAATCATCCTAAGTGGGGTATCTCAGACCCAGAAAGAGAAATATGGTATTTATTTGATTATATGTGGATATTAGCAGTTAAGTCAATGATAACCAAGCTACAATCCATAGAACCACAGAGGTTAGGTACAGAGTAAGGGACTGGCCTGGGGATAGATTCCATCAGGAAAGGGAAATAGAATAGATATTTATGGATGGATGGGGGTGGGAGTCTGGAATGGGAGGATCAAGTGGGGAAGGGGACAGGGAAATAAGGGGAGAGACAGCTAAAATTAAGGGCCATTTGAGGGGTAGTAAGGAAACCTAACAGAATAGAAGCATCCTAAAATGTATACATATGTGAAGGTGATTTAAATGAAGTTGCCAAATGATGAGGGGAGACAGAGTCCCACCTGGCCATTTCTTGTCACCCAATGAAGCTTCCAGTACCAGGACTGGGTTACATCTAGTTGAGTTCTTGGTTAAAGGGAAGTCCCCCAAACAACGCAGGCTGTTACTGAGACCGTTCATTGCTGTCCACAAAGTGACGGTAAGGCCCCACTGCTGAAACAAACTCATTGAACATGGAGATGTTGAGCCATGCCTACACTGAACTTTCACTCCTGTGTTCTAGCGTCTCTGGTATAGAGGAAAGTCCTCTGTACACGACCAAAAAAGATAAACACCAATCCAGCCACAAACAGTTTGGTCTACAATGGTGTCCTGCCTGCAAGACACGCCCAGGCAACGGTGTCACAAAGTTTGTTGGAGTAATCAACAAATATTTTGATTTGACTCAAGGCTCTCTCCACTAGATGGAACCCATACCCGACTCCCCTTGGGTGGCGAAGTGCCCGAGACAAGATAGCCCGGGAACCTAGGGTAAAACCAAATACTGCTGTTAAAAAAAAAAAAGACAATAGAATGACTCCTGTTGGGTGGTGGTGGTGAATGCCTTTAATCCCAACACTCTGGAGGCAGAGGCAGGTGGATGTCTGTGAGTTCGAGGCCAGCCTGGTCTACAGAGTGAGATCCAGGACAGGCTCCAAAGCTACACAGAGAAACCCTGTCTTTAAAAACAAAACAAACAAACGAACAAACAAACAAATGACTTCTGATGACATTCTGCTATACTGATATATTAGTGCCTTGTTCCTGCAGTAAGTAGATGGGAAAAAATACAGAGACCCACAGCCAGATTTTGCAGAGAGTGAAAGTTTTTGGGACACTCAGCCTCCAAATGGATGTCTCTATCAAATCCTTCCCATTAGGGCTCAGGGAACCCTGCAGAAGTGGTGGCAGAAAGATTGTAAGAGTGCCGGGCGGTGGTGGCGCACGCCTTTAATCCCAGCACTCGGGAGGCAGAGCCAGGCGGATCTCTGTGAGTTCGAGGCCGGCCTGGGCTACCAAGTGAGTTCCAGGAAAAGGCATAAAGCTACACAGAGAAACCCTGTCTCGAGAAAAAAAAAAAAAAAAAAAGAGTGTAAGAGCCAGAGGGACTGGAAGACACCATGAGACAATTAACACCATCAGAGCTCATGTGAACTCACAGATACTGAGGCGGCATGCACAGGGCCTGCATGGGCCTGCACCAGGTCCTCTGCCTATTGATACGGCTGCCTGTTTATTTATTTATTTTTAATGGGATTCTTGAGTGTGGGAACAAATTCCATCTGTTTCTTCTGCTTTTTCTTGGCCTTTTTTTCTTCTCTTTGTTTTGCCCAATTTCTGATGTTTACTTTTGTCTTATTATAGTTTATTTTATTGTTATCCCTTAAAAGCCTGTTTGCTTTCTTTCTTTCTTCTTCTTAATAATTTTATGGTTGGGGGTCACTACAACACTAGGAATTGTATTTTTTAATCAGGTTTTTAAAATTTTATTCATTTATTATTTATTACTTATTATTTTATTTTTATTACTTTTTATTTTTTATTTTTTATTTTTTTTTGGTTTTTTGAGACAGGGTTTCTCTGTGTAGCTTTGCACCTTTCCTGGAACTCACTTTGGAGACCAGGCTGGCCTCGAACTCACAGAGATCCACCTGGCTCTGCCTCCCGAGTGCTGGGATTAAAGGCATGCACTACCACCGCCCGGCTTATTTTTATTTATTTATTTTTTTTTGAGACAGGGTTTCTCTGTGGTTTTGGTGCCTGTTCTGGAATTCCCTTTGTAGCCCAGGCTGGCCTCAAACTCATAGAGATCTGCCTGCCTCTGCCTCCCCAGTGCTGGAATTGAAGGTGTGCGCCACTGCCACCCGGCTTATTCATTTAATATTTTTTTTCAAAGCTTCACTGACTAGTTTTGTTTTTTTCTGTTCAGTTTTCCATGGGTAGAAGACACGCCCCTTTGCTTTTTGCCACCAATGATGCTTACATCTGTTTTCCTCCACCTGGGTCAAGCCAACCTCTGTCCTCTTAGAGCTTCCAAATTCTGACCATTCACTGAGACTCGTCATATAGTCTGTCCTACCTTTGATCATTTCATCATTTAGTTTTTATGTGTATTGGTATTCGGCCTACGTGTACGTCTGTGTGAGGGAGTCGGGTCCACTGGAACTTGAGCTACAGACAGTTGTGAGCTGCCATGAGGGTGGTGGGAATTGAACCCTGGTGCTCTTAACTGCTGAGCCATCTCTCCGGGCCCATCTGTTGGTTTACTAATGAGAGACAGAAAGGGAGTGGATCCAGATGGGAGGGGAGGTGGTGTGGAAGTGGGAGGGATAGAGTGAGGGAAACTGTAATTAGGATATATTACGTGAGGAAAAAAAAAAAAACTATTTTCAATTTTTTTTTTTTTTTTTTTTTGGTTTTTTGAGACAGGGTTTCTCTGTGTAACTTTGCACCTCTCCTGGAACTCACTTGGTAGCCCAGGCTGGCCTCGAACTCACAGAGATCCGCCTGGCTCTGCCTCCCGAGTGCTGGGATTAAAGACGTGCGCCGCCGCCACCACCACCCGGCTTCAATTTTTTTTAATTTAACTTTTATTTTATGCGCATTGGTGTCAGGCCACCTTGGAACTGGTGTTACAGACACTTGTGAGCTGCCATGTGGGTGCTGGGAATTGAACTCAGGTCCTCTGAAAAAGCAGTCAGTGCACTTAACTGCTGAGCCATCTCTCCAGCTCCAAAACCTATTTTCAATAAAAGGGGGAGGGGAGTAATTCCTTGCCCGATGTGGTGGGCACATACCTTAATCCCAGTACTGGAGAGGCAGAGGCAGGTAGATCTCTGTAAACTCAAGGCTAGCCTGATCTACACAGGCACATTTAGGTGAGCCAGGGCTACCTAAGAGAGACTTGTCAAAAAACCACACACAAACAGAAAGGGGGCATGGCTTAGAGGCTTGATTCCCAGGACAACAAAACAGCAACAAAAAAACCCAGCCTAACCAACCAGGTCAAAAGAATGTGTTTCCAGAAATCTCCGAGGTCCTGGGGCTATCTGTGGAGGTTTGCCCCTGGGTGGGGCAAGACCAAGAACGTCTAGGCGGGAGTTCTCCCAGCAGCCACCTGCTCCTCCTCTAGCTTCCCGGTCTCACCGCGGGAGCCTCCAGGACCACCAGGGAGGGCTTCCTCGCCTGCTCCAGCCTGCCCCACTCTTCCTCTCTAAACCTCCCGCAGTGCCCCAACGAATTGCCAGGGCCAGTGAGATGGCTCAGCAGGCAAAGGTGCTTGCCACCAAGCCTGGCCACCTGCGTTCCATCCCCAGAACCCCCATGGTGGAAGAACAGAATTGACTTCTGTGGGTTGTCTTTTGACGTCCACATGAGCACCACAGTTTCCTCAAATAAACGAACAAGTAGTGTAGTTAACCGAAACACAGACATGTCATGAATTCATAATTCCGTATGAGGAGACAGCCCCTATAGAGAGGGGACACATTTCAATAAACTGGGTAGAGGCATCCAGCGCTAAGATGACCCTGCAGGTCAAGCCAAGTTAAGGAATCTCTCTCTCTCTCTCTCTCTCTCTCTCTCTCTCTCTCTCTCTCTCTCTCTCTCTCTCTCTGTGATTTTTCAAAACAGGGTTTTACCGTGTATCTCTGGCTGTCCTGAAACTCACTCTGTATTCCAGGCTGGCCTTGAACTCGCAGAGATCTGTCTGCCTCTGTGCTGAGATTAAAGGCATGCCCCACCACTGCTTTAAACACTTTTTATTTTCAACAATGTAGAGCTTGAACCTAGGGCCTTGTTTAGGCCAGGCCTTTTAGTCCCGGTCTTCTTTTCATTTTTCCCAAAACAACAACAAAGCAACCAACCAAAAAACCAAATGAAACCAGAAAACCCACTCATCGCGCATGCTTTCCATACGGACTTTTCCTCCCCTTGTCTGCATGGCCAGCCTTCCTCCTGGGTTGAGCCCCAGCAAGGGTGGGGCCTCCTGACAAGGTTCTGAGCGTCATACACCTCCTCCTCTGTGTCACTCTGCTAATGGGATCTGCTCTGATTCCCCTTCTGGCCCAGAAGCCCTAATCTCCCCTGGCAGGGGTCTGGGGAGGAGGGGGGAGGGCCCCTCGTGACAAGCAGTGACCCAGCGGCATGCGGGGATTACGGAATATGAGTGCGTGGCCGGGTGTTCAGAGAAGTAGAACAGATTGGAGCTCGGACGGGAGCTCGGGGAGATATTACTACCTAGAGGGACACAGAAAAATCAAGGGAGGGGTCTACCAAGGGAAGAGAGATAGCAGGACGGTGTGTGTGTGTGTGTGTGTGTGTGTGTGTGTGTGTGTGTGTGTGTGTGTGTGTTGGGGGCTGGGGGTGCGGTAGAGGGGACAGCAGCGGCAATGGAACCTTCAGCATAAGAAGCAAACAGAGACTCTGAGACGGGGCTGCAGACTCAGGCTTGGGAGGATGGGCAGAGGGACAGCAAAATGAAAGAGGAACCCACAGAGAGAGGCAGAGAAAAAATGAGACACAGTGGGAGACCAAAAGGGAGAGAGAGGGTGCAAACTTGCCCTTTGTGAGGGAACTAGAGACACTAGAGAGTCAGAGACACAAAGAGGCACAGTGAGGGGCTGGAGAGACGGCTCAGCGGTTAAGAGCACTGGGGCCTTCCCAGAGGACCCGGGTTCTATTCCCAACAGCTAATGGTGGTTTACAACCTTCTGTAATTCCAGTTCCAGGTGATCTGACGCCCTCTTCTGGCCTCTTTAGGGATGGTGCACTAACAGGGTGTGCAGACCCGATACCCATAGATGTACAATAAAAATAAACAAGTCTAAACAAAACAGACAGAGAGAGGCAGAGTCAGAGATATACAGAGACAGTGAGAGACAAAAAGACCAAGAGAAACAGAAGAGACAGCCAGAGACAGCAATGAGAGACTTAGAGAGAGTCTGACAGAGACACAGAGAGATTGACAGATGTAGAGACACAGACAAACACATGGAGGGACCCAGAGAGGGACCTAGAAGTAGTGATTTAGATATAGAGACAGAGACAGACAGATTAAGACAGAGATTAGGGACAATAGAGAAGACACAGTTATGGAGAGAGAGAGAGACAGAGAGAGAGAGAGAGAGACAGAGACAGAGACAGAGACAGAGAGAGAGACACACACACACACACACACACACAGAGAGAGAGAGAGAGAGAGAGAGAGAGAGAGAGAGAGAGAGAGAGAGAGAGAGAGAGAGAGAGAGAGAGAGAGAACATGGAGGGAAACCAGTCTGATAAGGAGAATTGCAGAGCCTGAGGTCCAAAGGGAGAAGAAACTGAGTCACAGGAGACCCAAAACGAAGAGAAGGGAGTGAGGAGGAAGAGGAAGGAACTTCATGTCTAACGAGACCAAGGCAAAGACGGGAGAGAGAAGGTGGGGGGCAGGAAAAGGAGAACCACGAGGAACTGCGTGTTTGAACTAGTGTGTCATCCCAGCTATTCCAGCCGAGACAGGGGACTTACAAGTTCACAGCTAGCCTGGGCTACAGAGAATAATCCTGAAAGCCCTGTGCCTCTCATTTCTCAGTCTCCCAGGAGCACTGTGCGCTCATCTCTGTGTTTTTGAAGACATTTCTTTTCTTTTCTTTTTTTTTGAGACAAATCAAAATGTCTTTTCTGTGTAACAGTCCTGGCTGTCCTGGAACTCACTTTTTTGACCAGGCTGGCCTCAAACTCACTGCAATCCACCTGCCTCCACCTCAAAGGCGTGTGCCGCCACCACCACCACCACCACCCAGCTTGTAGACATTTCTTTCCAGAGAGTAGCTGAAGCTGGAGGGACACTAGTCAGACCTAAGGAAAGACTTCCCTGAGGAGTGGCGGCTCCTGGTTGCAGGCAGGAATTGGGCCTTCCCTCCCTTCCTCATCAACCCTAATTGCCAAGATGTCACTGTGGGGGTGGTGGCGGGTGGGATTAAGCAGACGGTGCCCTTCCCCCAGCCAATGTCACCTCCTGTTGCCTAGTCAGTCCCCCATCTTGGCTGGGATTACCCTACGAGATCCAGGCCACAGTAGATGACATCACTCTCCGTTTAGGCTTAAAGTCGCCCCATACGAGGGGAACTATTTCCCCAGTCTCTCTTGTCTGATGACACCCTCCAGGACCTGGGTCACCAGGAGAGTCCCCATTTCTTCTTTCCAAAGGTGAGTCTTTGCTGGAGAGGCTGAGTGGACCAAGGAAGAGAGAGGGAGAGGGAGAGACAGAGAGAGAGAGAGAGAGAGAGAGAGAGAGAGAGAGAGAGAGAGAGAGAGAAGAAAGAAGGGCGTTTTAGTCTCAGCTATGTTTTCAGAGCATGGTGTAGTTTGACTCGAAGATGGATCTGTGATGTTTTCTGAACAATTAACGCAGGGTAGAGATTCCAACAGTCATGTGGGGGAAGCAGGCTAGTCAGGACCACAGTAGGAGAGAGAGAGTGAGGTTATAGTTGGGGACCAGTTCCAATCCAGGAGTGGCTTTAGGGCGAATGGATTTCATACTCCGAGGACGTTCAGAGATGGAATGTCCCATCTTAGCACACATCCCTGATGTGGGATTGTGTGTGTGTATGTATGTATGTGTGCAAAGTGTGTATGTAATGTATGCGAGAGAGTGACTGTGGAACCCAGAGACTGACATGTTGGGTGTCTTCCTTAATACTCTCCACTTGCTGCTTTTTTCATAGTACTCTCTGTGTAGACCAGGCTGGCCTTGATCTTAAGGAATCCTCCTGCCCCTGCCACCCGAGTGCTGGGAGTAAAGGTGTTCACCACCACACCCAGCCCACTCTAGACAAGGTCTCTCAGTAAACGTGGACTTCCCTGTTGAGCCGAGGCTAGTCTGCCAGTGAGCCCTGTGGATATGTTTGTCTCTGCTCCCCCAACACTGGGGTTACATGTACAAATCTCTGCACACAGCTTTTATCTGGGTGCTGGGGAGCTGAATTCAGATCCTAATGTATGCACAGGATACGCTGTACCCAGTGAACTGTCTTCCCACTCACACTCCCCCTCCACCTTCATTTTATTTTGAGATGGAGTCTTATGGAGTGGAGGGTGGCTTTGAACTTGTCTAACTGAGGCTGGTCTCGAATTCCTGCTCTTTGTGCACTACTACACCCATTTGTATTTTCTTTAAGTCTTTAGAATTCTTCTCTGTTTTTAAAGCACTTACACACACACACACACACATACTGTGTGTGTGTGTGTGTGTGTGTGTGTGTGTGTGTGTGTGTGTGTACTTGTGTCTCCTGACTCCCCTGCGGACAATTTGCAGGAGTTAGTTCTCTCCCTCCACCATGTAGGTCCCAGGGATCAAATTCAGTTTTGTTTTTTCAAGACAGGGTTTCTCTGTGTAGCCCTGGCTGTCCCAGAACTCACTTTGTAGACCAGGCTGGCTTTGAACTCAGAGAGCCATCTGCCTCTGCCTCCTGGGATTAAGGGCATGTACCACCACTGCCTGGCTCAAACTCAGGTTTTTAGGCTTGGGGGCAAGCACCTTCATGGTGAGCCATCTTGTGGCCCAGGATTTCCTTTCCATCTGTGCATCTATCCCTGGAGAACCCTAGTTTCTTCCCACTGCTTGGCACTGGGTTGTGATTTTACTGTTGACTAGATGGATGCCTATCCTATTAGGTTGCTTATTGGTGAAAACATGGCCTGGGGCTGTAACTCAGTCAAAAGGTAAGCATCAGCATGTTCCTCGAGGTTATTTGCTCACATGTGGCTGTTAATTTCTGTTCAGTGTCAGCTCAATACAGTAAACTGAAATGCTTTCTTTGAAGTTGAGAGCATGGCTAATTTTTTTTGAGAACTCAAGTTATAGATGTCTATATTTTTATATTTATTTATATTTATTTTTGAAGGAAAAGACCAATATTAGCAATGTGTTTTGCCTTGATGGCTGCAGCAGCTTTTCTAGGGACTGTGGTCATTCAAAGAGATTATAGAGACATGTAGCAGGGCATAGTAGTGGATGTCTTTAATCTTAGTGCTCAAGAGTTAGAGGCAGGCAGATCTCTGTCAATTTGAGGCCAGCTTGGTCTAAAAAGTGAGTTCTAGGTTAGCCAGGGATACATAGACTATGTCTAACAGAGACCCTATCTTAAAAAAATAAAAAGTAGGGGGCTGGATGGTTCAGTGGTTAAGAACACTGGCTACTCTTCCAGAGGACCGGGGTTCAGTTCCCAGCATCCACATGATGGCTCACAACTGTCTGTAATTCAAGTTCCAGGGGACCCAATACCCACTTCTGGCTTCTGCTGTCACATGCATAGACATACATACAGGAAAAACACCCATATAATATTAAACAAAAAGAGAGTAACAAAAAATTTCCCAGAAACAGCAAAATTCAGCTAATAGTGAAATATGTGGCATCTTTTCATTTTTCTATTTGTTTATTTATTGGTTTGGTTTTCCGAGACAGGGTTTGTATCTGCGTAGCTCTGGCTGTCCTGGAACTCGCTCTGTAGACCAGGCTGGCCTCAAACTCACAGAGATTCACCTGCCTCTGCCTCCGGAGTGCTGGGATTAAAGGTGTGAGCTACCATGCCTGGCTATTTTTATTTATTTATTTATTTTTAAAAGTCTTTTGTGGCCCAGGCTGGCCTTTGATTTGCTATATAGCTGAGGATGACCTTGAACTTTGGATCCTTCTACCTCCACCTCCAGAGTGCTGTGATTTTTCTGGAGTGTGTGTGTGTGTGTGTGTGTGTGTGTGTGTGATGTATGCACTTAAGTATATATTTGAATGTGTCTTCATGAATGGAGGCCAGAGGATGACATCAACATTTTCCTCCATTGAGCTCTGCCTTGTTACCTTGAGATAAGGTTTCTTTTTTTTCTTTCTTTCTTTTTCTTTCTTTCTTTCTTTCTTTCTTTCTTTCTTTCTTTCTTTCTTTCTTTCTTTCTTTCTTTCTTTCTTTCTTTCTTTCTTTCTTTCTTTTTTTAGTTTTTCGAGACAGGGTTTCTCTGTGTAGCTTTGCGCCTTTCCTGGATCTCGCTCTGTAGCCCAGGCTGGCCTCGAACTCACAGAGATCCATCCGCCTAGCTCTGCCTCCTAGTGCTGGGATTAAAGGCGTGCGCCCCCACCGCCGGGCGTTTTGTTTTGTTTTTTGTTGAGGCAAGGTTTCTTACTGTGCTGGAAGTTGGACATTTTGACTGGCTGTCTGTGTAGCCAGCTCTTGGGATCCTCCGGTCTCCGCCCTTTCTGTTATAGTTACAGGCACACGCAGCCATGGCTGGCCTTTTGCACGGTTCCTGTGAGTGTGAACTCAGCCCCTCATGCTTTGCAGTAAGCACTCTTATCTACTTAGCCACTTCTTCAGGACCCCCTCACTTTTGAGACAGGCTCTCATGTATCCCAGGGTGGCCTCCAACATGATAAATAGCCTAGAGTGTCCTTGACCCTCCAGCCTCCGTCTTCTGAGCTCTGGAATCACAGGTGTGTGTCATCGTGTCCGGAGTATTCGCTGCTGGGGGTCGGACCCAAGGCTTTGCACATCCGGGGCAAGGTCTGTGCCAGCTGACCCCCACCCCCGGCCTCCTGCTGTTATTTCTGAGACAGGGTCTGAAATGAATCCCAGGCTGGCCACAAATTTGAGTCAATCCTCCTGCCTCGGCTTCTTGGATGCTGGGACAACAGCTGTGGGTAAGCCTCCACATCTAGATAGAGAGGGAGGAGGGTCCAGCAGTGTGTTAGCAGGGTGGTTCTGGCTAGAGGGCAGAGGTCCACAGCAGTTCTCAACCTGTGGGTCGTGACCCCTTTGGGCGAGGGTATGGAAAGACCCTTCCACAGGGGTCGCATATCTGCTCTCTTGCATATCGGATATTTACATTACGATTCCTAAGAGTAGCAAAATTACAGTTCAGGATGGTTGGGGTCACCACAACGTGAGGAACCGTGTTAAAGGGCCGAAGCATCAGGAAGGTTGAGAACCACTGCTCTACCATGTGGGTACTGGGAGACCAACTCAGGTTGTCTGGCTCGGCAACAGGTGCCTTTACTCACCAAGCCGTCTCACTGGCCTCATTTATTTGTTTATTTATTTATCAATAAAAGGGGGAATATTTTTTAATTTATTTTTTTATTAATGATTTTTTTTATTCATTTTACTTACCAACCACAGACCCCCCCCCTCTTCCCTCCTCCTGCCTCTCCACCCTTCCCCACCCCCCATTCTCTCCTCCAACAAGATAAGGCCTCCCAGGGGGAGTCAGCAGAGTCTGGTATGTTCTGTAGAGGCAGATCCAAGCCCCTCCCCTGCATCAAGGCTGTGTCCCACCAAAGGTAGTGGGCTCCAAAAAGTCAGCTCATGCACCAGGGATGGATCCTGATCCTACTGCCAGGGGGCCCCTTAAACAGATCAGGCTACACAACTGTCTTACTTATGCAGAGGGCCTAGTCCAGCCTCACGCAGGCTCCACAGCTGTTGGTCTAAATTTCATGAATTCCCACTAGTTTGGTTCGGTTGTCTCTGTAGGTTTCCCCATCATGATCTTGATACTGGCTCTATTTTTTGTGCGTATGTGTGTGGTGCATGCTCATGTGTGTAAAGATGTGTGCACACCCGTGGGGACACCAACTGCCCTTCTCTATTACTGAACACATTATTGTGACTGGGTCTCTCACTGAGCCTGGATCTGGGCTGGTAGTCATCAAGCCCTGGTGATCCTCTTGTGTCTGCCTCTCACAGCCTTAGTGTTAGAGGAGTTTGTGGGTCCCTCCCCCCTTTTTAGATGGGGAAGAGTCCCTCTCTGCAGCTGTGGCTGCCCTGGAACTCACTTGGTAGATGGAGCTGTCCTTGAACTCGGAGATTCGCCAACCTCTGCCTCCTGAGTGCTGGGATTTATTTGTTTTTTTAAAGATTTATTTATTTTATGTCTATGAGTGCTCTGTTTTCATGCACACCCAAAGAAGGAATCAGATCCCATTACAGATGGCTGTGAGCCACCATGTGGTTGCTGGGAATTGAACTCAGGACCTCTGGAAGAGCAGCCAGAGCTCTTAACTGCTGAGCCATCTCTCCAGCCCAAGTGCTGGGATTTAAGTCATGCATTACTACATCCAGCAAGCTGACCTTTTAAATTCGGGTGCTGGATCTGAACTTAGGTCCTCACGATTGTGTGGTGTGACAAGTGTTCTTAACCACTGAACCACCTTTTCAGCCCACGTACTAGCATATATTATTATTATTAAGATTAAAAAATGTTATTTGTGTATATGTGCAGTTGAGTGAGGGTGCCCACAGAGGCCAGAGGAAGGCGTTGGCTCCCTTGGAGCTAGAGTTACAGGCAGTTGTGAGCTCTCTGATATAAGTGCTTAGAACTGAATTTGGGTTCTCTGGAGGAAGAGCAGCAAGAGCTCTTAACCTGAGGCACCTTCCAGAATCTGCATTCCCTCCCTCCCGCCCCCGCCCTGCTTTTTTAGAATATATTTTCTTTTCTTTTCTTTTTCTTTCTTTCTTTCTTTCTTTCTTTCTTTCTTTCTTTCTTTCTTTCTTTCTTTCTTTCTTTTCTTTTCTTTTCTTTTTTTTTTGGTTTTTCGAGACAGAGTTTCTCTGTATAGCTTTGGAGCCTGTCCTGGACTAGCTCTGTAGACCAGGCTGGCCTCGATGAACTCACAGAGATCCACCTACCTCTGCCTCCTGAGTGCTGGGATTAAAGTCATGCACCACCACTGCCCGGCTACAATATATTTTCATTTCTAAAAAATTTGTGTATGGGTGTGTGTGTGTGTGCTTTGTGGGTATGTGCATATGAATGCAGGTGCCTTTGGAGGCCAGGGGCATAGGATACTCTGGAGCTGAAGTTACAGGTGAAACACCCAATGCGGGTCAGAACCGAACCTGGGTCCTTTGGAAGAACAATGAATGCTCTTAACTGTTTAGCCATCTTCCCTTCCCTTCCCTTCCCTTCCCTCCCCTCCCCTCCTCTCCCCTCCCCTCCCCTTCCCTTCTCTTCCCTCCCCTCCCCTCCCCTTCCCTTCCCTCCCCTCCCCTCCCCTCCTGTCCCCTCCCTTCCTCTCCCTTCCCCTCCCTTCCTCTCCCCTCCCCTCCCTTCCCCTCCCCTCCCCTCCCCTCCCCTCCCCTCCCGTCCCCTTCCCTTCCCCTCCCTTCCCTTCCCCTCCCCTCCCCTTCCCTTCCATCCCCTCTCCTACTTTCCCTCCCCTCCTCTCCCCTCCTCTCCTCCTTCTCCTCCTTCTTAGAGATGGGGGTCTCTCTACATAGCCCTGACTGTCCCAGAATTCACTATGTAGATCAGTCTGACCTCAAACTCACAGAGATCTGCCTCCTGAGTGCTGGGGTTAAAGGTGTGTGGCTCCAGCATTTTCTCTCTTTTTTTCTTCCATTTTTGAATCCATTTTTTTCCCTTTATTTTTTTATTTAATTTTTTTTTTCATTTTACATGCCAACCCCAGTCCTCCTCCCTCCTCTTCTCCTGCCTCTCCTTCTGTGTGTGCTTTAGTGGACCATGTGCAGCATGCACACACAATGCCCACGGAGGTCAGAGGAGGGAGTTAGATGTGATTTACCGTGTAGGGGCTGGAATGGAACTCAGGTCCTCTGCCAGAGCAGCCAGTGCTCTTAACTGCAGAGCCATCTCTCCAGTCCCTAGATATTATGTATTTAAAATTAGTGCCACATTTAAAAACAGTGGCATAATGTGCATGTTGACAGTCCTGGCTTTTATCCTTGGAATATACACATTATATATAGTAAATATGTCCACAAACTTCATATTAAATAATAAATACATTCATAACAAACATTTTATATAACCTATCATTATCTATAATTTGGACATACAGGAGAATATGTAACATGTACACTTAGTATCAAAGTGTGACTTTGACAGTCATCCCAGCATGCTGAGGCAGGAGCATTGCTATGAGTTTGAGGCCAGTCTGGGCCACACAGTGGTTTCTTGTCTCACTGAGGGTGGGTCCAGGAGATATCTTATTTAGCCAACTGCTGGCTGTGCAAGTATGAGGACCTAAATTTAGTCTCCAGAAGCCAGGTTAAAAAAAATGGTCATGGGCCAGGAGGTGGTGGCGCACGCCTTTAATCCCAGCACTCGGGAGGCAGAGGAAGGTGAATCTCTGTGAGTTCAAGGCTAGTCTGGTCTACAGAGCAAGATCCAGGATAGCCAGGACTGTTACAGAGAAACCCTGCCTCGAGGGGGAAAAAAAAAGCATAGTGTCCTGTTTATAATCCCAATACTGGTGAAATAGAGACAGACAGATCCCTGAGGCTTGCTGGCCAGCCACCCTTGCCTATGTGGTGACTTCCAAACCAGTGAGAAACCTGATCTCAAAAACCAAGGTGGGAACTGGGGTTATTATGTGATATTTTGTTTGTGTTTCTGACAATAAAACTTACCTAGACATCAGAGAGCAGAGCTAGCTACGAGTTAACCATAGAGGCCAGACAGTGGTGGAACACACCTTTAATTCCAGCCCTTGGGAGGCTCACACCTTTAATCTCAGCACTTAGGAGGCAGACAGGAGTATAAGGCAGGTGGAGACAGGACCTCGGATCCTATCCATCTGAGGATTCGGAGAGCTAAGAAGTCACCATGGCTGCTTTGTTTCTTTGATCTTTCAGCTTCCACCCTGATAACTGACTCCTGGGTTTTATTGATAAGACTAATTAGGATCACACTTCAGGGGATGTAGCTCATTAGTTAGAGTGCATGCCTAGCATGCATGAAGACCTGGGTTAAGTGCCCAGCACCAGATAATCCAGGTGTGGTGATGATGACCTGTGATTTTAGCACCTTGGAGGTGGAGATAAGAAGATCAGGAGTTCAAGGTCATTCTCAGCCACCTAGTAAATTTGAGGCCAATCTGAGCTATATAAGACCTTCTTTCGCCAGGCGGTGGTGGCGCACGCCTTTAATCCCAGCACTCGGGAGGCAGAGCCAGGTGGATCTCTGTGAGTTCGAGGCCAGCCTGGGCTACAGAGTGAGTCCCAGGAAAGGCGCAAAGCGACACAGAGAAACCCTGTCTCAAAAACCAAAACCAAAACCAAAACCAAAAACAAAAACAAAAGACCTTCTTTCAAAAATAAAATAAAATAAAATGGAATGAAAATATGAGATGGCCTGATGAACAATCTTGGGGTTGAATTTTGGCCTCCCCTCCACCTCTATATACACACACACACTCACCCCACACTTGGAGTGTTGGCTAATGTCTGTGGCCCCAGCACTTGTGAGGTAGAGACAGGAGGGTTAGAAATACCAAATCAGTTTTGATTAGTTTAGTGTCAGCCTGGGCTACATGAGACCCTGTTGCATAAAACCAAAAAACCAAACCAAACCAAAACGAAACAAAACAAAAAACTATTTTTTTTTTTTTTGAGTTGGGTATTTTGGCCTGGTCTACAGAGCTGGGTGGTGGTGGTACACGCCTTTAATCCCAGCACTCAGGAGGCAGGGGCAGGTAGATCTGAGTTTGAGGCCAGCCTGGTCTACCGAGTGACAGCCAAGACTACAGAGAAACCCTATCTTGAAAAACAAACAAAACAAATAAAACAAAACAGACAAATAAATTGAGTTCCAGGTCAGCTAAAGCTATATTGTGAGGCCCCAAAACACATTATATAGACCAGACTAACCTTGAACTCACAGAGATCTACCTGCCTCTGTCTCTCCATTGTGTTTAATGAATTAATATTGTGAGGCCCTGAAACACATTATGTAGACCAGGCTAGCCTTGAACTCACAGAGATCTACCTGCCTCTGTCTCTCCATTGTGAGTGTTTAATGAATTAAATGAATGTGTCACATCACTTGGATTCTAAAAACAAAAGCTAGCTAGTTAGCTAGCTAGAGATAGAGATAGATAGATAGATAATAGATAGATAGATAGATAGATAGATAGATAGATACAGGTTAATGAACAAAATTGGTTCCCGAAGAAGAGCCCCAGAAGCAGGATGTGAGTATCAGCTTGTCAGTGCCCAGGTGGTGTGCAGGGTGGACTGTTGGAAAACTTCTTCTCTTACAGGTGCCCTCATCTGGGCCCCAGTCACTGAAGATCATGATGGCATATATGAACCCGGGGCCTCACTATTCGGTCAATGCCTTGGCTCTGAGTGGCCCCAGTGTGGACCTGATGCATCAGGCTGTCCCATACTCAAGTAAGTGTGTTCCTCCTTCCTATCCCCGTCTTGTCTTTTAGGAAGATCTGAGGTTCCCTGCCTCAGGAGAAAAGCACATGTGGGGTGGAGGAGGCAGTAGCGCCATGTACCAGCTCTATGTTCATCTGCAAAGGAATTTGGCATCCAAGGGACTTCTTTTTTTTCTTCTCTTTCAAGACAGGGTTTCTCTGTGTAGCTTTGGAGCCTGATCTGGAACTGACTCTGTAGACCAGGCTGGCCTCGAACTCACAGAGATCCACCTGTCTTTGCCTCCCATGTGCTGGGATTAAAGGCGTGCACCACCACTGCCCGGCATCCAAGGGACTTTTACACGTCCCCCAGGGATTCAGGAGAGTCTATAGTCATGGCATTGGAAGGGCAGTGGTCTGGAAACAGAATCAGTAGGGATTTCCATCTGTCTGTAAAGCTTTATTTCTAAAAGAAGTTAGCATTCCAATGTCCATGGTACCACCTTTTCTTTCTCTCTGTCTCTTTATTTTTCTCTTTTTGGATTAGAGGTTGTTGGGCTGGAATCCAGAGCCGTGTGGAATGCAGGCAAGTACTTTACCATGGAGCCATGCACCACCCTCACAGGGAGGTGGGGTGGGGTGTGGGAGGGATTCTAGGCTTCTACCACTGAGCCACACCCCAGCCCCTCACTGGGGGATTCTAGGCAGGGGCTCTACCACTGAGCCCCAGCCCCAGCCCCTCACTGGGGGATTCTAGGCAGGGGCTCTACCACTGAGCCCCAGCCCCAGCCCCTCACTGGGGGATTCTAGGCAGGGGCTCTACCACTGAGCCACACCCCAGCCCCTCACTGGAGGATTCTAGGCAGGTGCTCTACCACTGAGCCACACCCCCAGCCCCTCACTGGGGGATTCTAGGCAGGTGCTCTACCACTGAGCCACACCCCCAGCCCCTCACTGGGGGATTCTAGGCAGGGGTTCTACCACTGAACCACACCTCCAGTCTCCTAGAGGGCTGGGATTGTAGTCCTGAACCATCATGCTCTACTATCATACTTATTATTTAACAGTTTTCTTCTTTTTATTTTCTCTCTCTCTTTCTGTCTGTCTTCCTTCCTTTCTTTCTTCCTTCCTTTCTTTTTTTGAGACAGGTTTTCACTATGTAGCCATGGCTGGCCTGAAACTCACTATGTAGATCAGGCTTCTTTATAAATTCAGAATGACTTTTGGGAGTTGTTTTTTTTTTTTTCCTTCTACTATGTGGGTCCCAGGGACTGAACTCAGGTCTTGAGGCTTGTACACAATTGCCTTTATGTTCTGTGCCATCTTGCCAGCCCACTTTCTTTTTTTCTTTTACATTAAGTTGAACCATAGAGACATCACTTTTACAGGCCGAAGTGCTTGGTTGTTAGCAACATCATGCTTCAACTGAATATGTCTTTGTGCATAAAAAGGCTCAGTAGGGGAGTCTGATGCAGTGGCTCCTGCCTGTAATCCCGGCTATTTGGGAGACTGAGGCAGGAGGATCAAGGATTTCAGGGCCCGCCTGGGCTACACAGTGAAACCCTGCTGTAATGAAAGAGAAGGGGAGAAGAAATAGGAAGGCTGAGTGTGGGGGGTGTGCGTAGGGAGGGTGGGGGGTGAGGTGGGTGGGGTGTGTGTGTGAGAGAGAGAGGAGAGAGAGGGTGAGAGGGAGGGAGGGAAGGAGAGAGAGAGAGAGAAAGAGAGAGAGAGAGAAAGAGAGAGAAAGACAGACAGACAGACAGAGAGACAGAGAAAGGAGAAGGAGGGAGGAGAGAAATGAGAACAAAACACAAAACCAGGGGCAAATCCTTGCAGGGCTAAAAGCAGGTCCCTCCAGTGGACACGTGACTGGAAGGCATCTCCAGTTCCTCTGGGAACTGAGCTCGTGCTATAAGGCCAGGGAATAAATACAGCCCCTTATTAAGGCAGACGAATGTACAGAAAGGACTTCTGGGCAGGCGTCTTACTGGACCTCAGGGCCTCCAGCCGGCAGACCCAGCTAACCTGAAGGTTCTTTCATCGTTTATACCCAGGCGCCCCCAGGAAGCAGCGGCGAGAGCGAACCACGTTCACGAGGAGCCAGCTGGAGGAGCTGGAGGCCCTGTTCTCCAAAACCCAGTACCCGGATGTGTATGCACGCGAGGAGGTGGCTCTCAAGATCAACCTGCCTGAGTCCAGGGTCCAGGTAGGATGTTCTGCTCCTTGGAGCCCTCCTGACCCCTACTGTGATCTTCTGTGTGTCGTTATCAGATCCAGAGTGGAGGAAAGACAGGCCACGGGGAAATGGCCACAATTATGAAGCAGTGTAGCCTGATGGCCCCTCACTTCCCTATGTCACTTAACTCCTCCTCCTCCTCCTCCTCCTCCTCCTCCTCCTCCTCCTCCTCCTCCTCCTCCTCTTCCTCCTCCTTTGTTCAAGACAAAGTTTTTCTGTATAGTCCTAGCCATCCTGGAACTCACTCTGTAGACCAGGCTGGCCTCGAACTCAGAGATCTGCCTGCCTCTGCCTCCTGGGTGCTGAGATTAAGGCGTGCACCACCACCGCCGCCCAGCCAACTTCCCCGTTATTATTTTTTTTTTTAAGATTTATTTATTTATTATGTATACAGAAGAGGGCGCCAGATCCCATCACAGATGGTTGTGAGCCACCATGTGGGTGCTGGGAATTGAACTCAGGACCTCTGGAAGAGCAGTCGGTGCTCTTAACCTCTGAGCCATCTCTCCAGCGGCCCCCCCCCCCCCATTATTTGATACCTTCTCACCACACTG
This sequence comes from Peromyscus eremicus, assembly GCF_949786415.1. Classification (NCBI taxonomy): domain Eukaryota; kingdom Metazoa; phylum Chordata; class Mammalia; order Rodentia; family Cricetidae; genus Peromyscus; species Peromyscus eremicus. Next base: position 174,395,594 of record NC_081416.1, read on the forward strand.
TCCTCCAAGTGCTCTACTTCCCTTTGCACTGTTTCCTTTATTTTCAGAAATGAGGGTTGATTTTCAGGGTCTCACACATGCACAATTGATCCACCACTGAAATATATCACCAGCCCCCTTTTTAAAATTTATTTTTGATCTTAAAACTAGTTATTTTTGTTTTCCAAGACAGGGCTTCTCTGTGTAACAGCTCTGGCTGTCCTGGATCTCACTCTGTAGACCAGGCTGGCCTGGAACTCAGAGATCCTCCTGCCCCTGTCTCCTGAGTGCTGGGATTAAAGGCGTGCCCTACCACCGCCTGGGTAAACTATTTTTGAAACAAGATCTTACTATGTAGAGCAGGCTGGCTTTGAACTCACCATCAATCCACCTGCCTCTGATTCCCAAGTGCTGAGATTAAAGGTGTTGTGCCACTGTCCCAGGCTAGAGATTTATTTTTAATTCTACTCGCATGCGTGCGTACGTGCATGCGTGCATGTATGTGTGCATGTTACATTTGTGCACATGTGTGCAGCGCCTGGGGAGGCCAGAAGAGTCATCAGATCCCCTAGAGCTGGAGTTACAGGGAGTTACACTAGCCCAGCTCGATGGCTTCAGGCAGAGGAGACTCCGAGGCTGGACTCCAAATGGACACAGTGGCCACTGCCGTGGCCTGCAATGTGGGTGCTGGGAACTAAACCCAGGTTCTCTGCAAGAGCAATATGGGTTCTTAACCACTGAGCCATTTCTCTAGCCTGTTTTGTTATCTTATTATTTTTTAGTTATTCTTTGATTTGGAAGGACATGGAAATGATGTAATTATAATTTCAAAAAATTAAGTAAGTAAAAAAAATTTATTTGGTAATTTCACACATGGATACAATGTATTGAGATCACATCCACCCCCTCTTCCCCTTCCAGGACTCCCCCCTGCATTTCCTGCTCAACTTCACTCATGTCTTTTTTTTTCTCCTCCTCCTCTCCATCCTCCTCCTCTTTATAACCCACTGGATTGGTTTGCGCTGCCCATATACGCATGGGTGTGGGGCTACCCATTGCAGCATTGGCATTGTGAGACAGTCTCACAAGTTACCCAGGCTGACCTTGAACTCACTCTGCAGCCCCGCAGACCTCTAGCTTCAGATCTTCTTGAGTCAGCCTCCCGTAGAGCAGGATTACAACAGGCCTGTCTCGTTAAGTTTAGCTTCATGGGACTTGTCTTGTCGCCATGCTTATTTACCAACCGGTGGATCAATCAAGTCATCATAGAAACCAAGGTCAGCCACATGGGTCATAGCACTTTTAATTCCAACCTGAAACCCCAGTGCTGCTGCTTCCCTCTGTAACAGCATCTTCCGCATACTATCAGGTCTAGAATACTGCGCTAAGCATGCTGGTGGCTCATCCCTGCAATTTCAGCATGGAGGGGGCAGAGGCAGGAGGAGTGCCAGTCTGGGCTACATAGTGAGCCTCCGCTGAATTGTGTGGTTTACTCACTTACTGTAACATTAATATTCTTCACAGTAGAGGAATATGACTGATGACTACTTTAAGCAGTAGAGTAGGTGATTGAGAGGATTAGTGGGTGAGAGAAGTGTGTGTGTGTGTGTGTTTGTTCTGCAGTGTGGGAGATTGAACCCGGAGCTTTGTGCGTGCCGGGCAAATGCTCTACCACAGAGCTACATCCCTAGCCCTGGTATTACTGTATCTATGTGTAAAACTACATGCAAGTATATACTATGGGATGGGCTGATGAGTATATGCAAACATGATATAGTGCATGTATGATATGTGAGTATAATGCATGTACATATTCATGAGCAAGAACGTGTTAATACAATGTGTGCATATGTGCGTGATTGTATGTATATAGGTGAGGATAATACATGACTGCGTACATCTTCCTGTGATCAGGTAGGTGGCTGAGTACATGTAGGTGTGTATGTGGGTATGTGTATGACTGTATGCATATAATGTGAGGATAATGCATGATTGCATGCATGCATATGTGATCAATCAAATGGGTAGATAGATGATGCCTGCAGACTGATACATGCACATGTGTACGGTTGCCTGCATGCATGAGACATGTGTGATCAGTGCATGTAGGTTGCTGTGTGCATGTGTACATGCTGATTGGATGGGTACACAGATCATGGCAGAGCTGCCTCATTGTTGGATGCAGAGTGACGAAGCGTGACTATTTCCACCAGCCTTGTCTTTCTTCCCTTGGCACCTGAGGACTCTGGGGTCTTTTCACATTTTATTCACTCTCTAGGTCTGGTTCAAGAACCGCAGAGCGAAATGCAGACAGCAGCGACAGCAGCAGAAGCAGCAGCAGCAGCAGCCCCCGGGGGGACAGGCCAAGGCTCGTCCTGCTAAGAGGAAGGCGGGTACATCCCCACGGCCCTCCACAGATGTTTGTACAGACCCTTTGGGCATCTCAGATTCCTACAGCCCTTCTCTGCCTGGCCCCTCAGGCTCACCTACCACGGCAGTGGCCACTGTGTCCATTTGGAGTCCAGCCTCGGAGTCTCCTCTGCCTGAGGCCCAGCGAGCTGGGCTCGTGGCCTCAGGGCCCTCTCTCACCTCAGCCCCCTATGCCATGACCTATGCTCCTGCTTCGGCTTTCTGTTCTTCCCCCTCGGCTTATGCATCTCCAAGTTCCTATTTCAGTGGGCTGGATCCCTACCTTTCTCCCATGGTGCCCCAGCTGGGGGGTCCGGCTCTCAGCCCCCTCTCAGGCCCCTCCGTGGGGCCATCCCTGGCTCAATCCCCCACCTCGCTGTCAGGCCAGAGCTACAGCACTTACAGCCCCGTGGACAGCCTGGAATTCAAAGACCCCACAGGCACCTGGAAATTCACCTACAACCCCATGGACCCTCTGGACTACAAAGATCAGAGTGCCTGGAAGTTTCAGATCTTGTAGAAGAGGCTTCCCATTCCCACTTCCAGCTGAAGCACCCTCTCTGGGCTCCATCTTCTTCCACCAGCTTAGATTCCAGGAGAGTAGCCCCTAGCAAGGGACAGGAAGTAGCAATCCTCCAAAGTCTGTGGACAATTCAGCCTCCAGTTCAGTCCAACCTCAGCTCCATCGGAGAGCCTAGCCCCTATACAGCCAACCCCCGCCCCCCATCAATGAAAGAGGCTCTTTCCTCTCCTGAGATAGCCCAGCGGCAATCAGTAGATGTCACGATTGTGATGCTTGTATCTGCTGCTTTTCCGAAGACTTCAGTAAAGGTGCTGAGAATGTGCTCCAAAGAGAGGAAATCTGTCTTGCAATTAATTCACCTGGAGAATGTTTGAGTTAGAACTCACGGTGCCCTAGACCAGGTGTTTGTAATCCTAGAGTGGAAGAAAATGAGGCAGGGAGATTGCTGGGAATTTGAGGCCAGCCTGGGCTACAGAGTGAAACCTCTAAATTCACTTGGAAATTTTATACAGTTAAAGTTAACCAATGTCAGGTTTACGTGGTAGGTTTAGGGGATTGTTCATTCGATTTACTTGTGTAGTGTATATATGATTTATGTATCTGTCTGTATATTACAGGCATGTGCCACCAAACTGAGCTGGGAAGCTGTGTCTTTGTACAAAAACAAAATGCAAAAGAAGCTTGATGTGAATATTGGGGAAGACTTGAAAGGTGAATAGAATGTTCTAGAACCCAGTTTCCAGGTCAGAATGAGAAGGCTCCAGTGCTGGGGTCTTCCAGATGTCTGTAGAGGTTGAATCACATCAAGAGGCTGGAAGTCCAGTTCGTGGACCCATCTGGGTGGAGGTCTTTTAGACACCCATAGAGTATGTCCAGTATTCCATTTTATAAGTCAGGAGTGGTGGCGCATGCTTGTGGTCTCAACATAGGGAGATGGAGACAGGGGGGTTAAGAGTTTAAAGTCATCCTAGGCTACATTGCAAGTTTGAGGCCAGCCTGGGCTACATAACACTCTCCTTTCCCCCTGTAAATCCTACTTCCCAAGCCACAAGACTGACAAGGCAAGGGACCATAGAATGATGAGGCCAGGAGTCCCCCTCAATTGAAGTTAGCATCTGTTCTCTTCTTTCCTTCTTTCTGGCCTCTTAGGTCTCCCTTCCCTGGTTACCCAGAGTGAAACTGATTAAAAATGTTGCATCTCACTTAAATCTGGGTGACTTTTTTCTTTTTGTTTCTGTGTGATTTTTTTTTTTTGGGAGGGGCAAACTTGGTTAGGTATAAGGAAATTAAGATTTGCTTTGCCCTTTCTGCCCATAGGGCACTCTTGGGTATTTTCTGTTGTGGCAAAGCTGTCCTCTGTATCTTCTGAAAGTCAACTAAGAAGGGACACAGGATCAGGGTGGGTAGGCCAGGCCCGGGATCCTGGCAAGTGGGAGCTGAGGAGGAGGATCTCAAGTTTAAGACCTACCTAGGAAACTTAATGAGTTTTCTATCACAGATAAGTTTTAAAGGAGGCTGGCAGTGTGGCTCAGTGGTAGAGCCCCTGCCTAGAATCCCCTAGTGAGGGGCTGGGGGTGTGGCTCAGTGATACAGTGCTTGTCTGTGTTGCAGACCCTAGGTTCAATTCCTAGTACAGCAAAAAGAAAATAAGCCAGTCCTAACTGTTGGAATCATCACAGCAATGCACCAGATAGATATTATTATTATAGGTGAGGAAACTGTAAGGAATGGGGAGTCAAGACATTTACCACATCCCACATCTGGGGGAGGGAAGAACTAGGCTTTGTTCGTCCCTTCTTGGGATAGGGAGTCCCTTTAGTTAAAAAAATTGATGTGTGCCGGGCGGTGATGGCGCATGCCTTTAATCCCAGCACTCAGGAGGCAGAGCCAGGGGGATCTCTGTGAGTTCGAGGCCAGCCTGGTCTACATAGCGAGTTCCAGGAAAGGCGCAAAACTACACAGAGAAACCCTGTCTCGAAAAACAAAACAAACAAAACAACAACAACAAAAATTGATGTGTATGGGTATTTTGCTTGCACGTATGTCTGTATACCATGTGCAGGCAGTGAGTGCTCTTGGAGACCAGAAGAGCATATCCAATCCCCTGGGACTGGAGTTACAGAGGATTATAGGCGGCCGTGTGGACACCGGGATTCAAACCTGTGTCCTCTGGAAGAGCAGCCAGTTCTCTTAACCGCTGAGACATCTCTCCACCCACCACCATTTTTTAAGGCAGGGTCTTGCTACACAGGCCTGGCTGGCCTCAAACCCATAGAAATCTGACTCGCACCTGCTGAGATCACAGGTACTGGGTCTCCTGCGTTTTCTGGCCGGCTCTCTCCCTTTTCCACGTCTGCTCTCGCCCCCACAGCGGTCTCTCCCTCTCTCTTATTGTTTTCCTCTTCCACCTCAGGGAGCCTGTTTCCCCATGTCCCCGGACAGGACTAATTTAGTAAATGCTCCAATCCTCTTAGAACAACAGCCCAGCCTCAGCAGAAAGGCAGGGGATTTAGGGAGGATTAGGCTCAGCCTCAGGACCTGTGGGGGAGGGGACTCTCTGGGGACAACCTTTTTTTTTTTTTTTTTTTTTTTTTAAACTATATGACATCTGTTCCTCACATCAGTCCCACGTGAATGCAGTTATATTTGTGTGCACAATAATGATACAACCATGGGCTTACTGTTCCTCTCTCTCTCTCTCTGTATATTTGTTCACACATGCATGTCCCTGAACTTGCAGAGGTCGGAGGAAGATGTGGAGTATCTTCCTCTTTTATTCTGCCTTTTTTTCCTTGTTTTTTTAGATGTATTTATTTAATGTGCTTTTGCCTCCACCACGAGGGAACAGCCACTCCCGATAGCAAGCATCTTGACCCACTAAGCCATCTTGTCAGCCTGCAAAGACTCATGTCTCAAAAGTCCCCAGACGGTCTAGACCAGAGGGGCCACGAGTGACCTGGAAAACGTGACTGGAACTAACTTTACAGACGTCACAGGTCACACACCACCGAGGCCATTCTGTCCTGAGTGCACTCTGTCTTGTAGGATTTTTGGAAGCTAAGTGTCGTGGGTCTGAGGCTCCAAAACAACTCAAGGAGACAAGAAGTCACACAAAGCAAGATTTTATGACTGGGCAGCATGACAGAAATGACTGGTCAGGGACAACAGTACAGACTGTGTCCCCGAATGTCAGTTGAAGCAAGTGTTTAAGCACAAACCCCACAAACATCGGTGCCAAGTTACAGTTACAATTTTTCACCAATCAGGATTTAAAGATTAGAGGTTTTCCTTATGTGTCCCATCATTGGCAACTGACACAAAATGGGAGCATTTCAGTCCAAGCAATCAGATTCATTTACTCTTTCTGTTGTTAGGAATAGCCATAATGTCTTAGAGAACTAAAGGTGAATAACAGACTATTTCTACTGTTTAAGAATGAGGTGGGTCAGCTATTGGAAGGTTCCCAGCACCCCTAGGGCTTGGGAATGTGAACTTTGTTTCACCTTACAGGCAAAATGGAGTCTGAAGTCAAAATGGCAGTACTTAAGACCAGCTGCTTTTGCCTGTTCCCAATATAAGCAGTTAGTAAATAATATTTGGGAAGGAGAATTCATAGGTCTGTTTGACCAACTTGGAATTTAGAGAGGACATGGATAAGATTCCCATTTCCTGAGAGTGTCTTGGTCAGAGCAAAGCCACTTTAATCTTTAAAAAGGATTTATTCATTTTGCCTGGTGTGGTGGGCACACCTTTAATCCCAGCACTCAGAGGAAGGTAGATCTCTATGAATTCAAGTCCAGATGAATGATCTACTTATGAAGTTCCAAGACAGTCAGAACTATACAGTGAGACCCTGTGCAAAATTAAGACATGAGCTGGGCTGTGGTGGAACACACCCTTTATCCCTGCACTCGGGAAGGAGAAGCAGGCGGATCTTTGTGAATTCGAGGCCAGCCTGGGCTACAGAGCTAATTACAGGACATCCAGGGTGACATAGTGAGACCCTGTCTCAAAAAAAAAAAAAAAAAAAAAAACCAACCAACCAACCAATCAATCAAAATAAGAAATGCAAAAATTATTCTGTTTCCTTGCATTTGTTTCTTTTATTTTTTGCAGACTGAACCCAGGCTGTCCCACAAACCTGGGTAAATGCTCTGCCACCAAGCTACATGCCAGGGGAGCCTCCTTAACCTTGTGTTAGATTTTGTATTGAATTTTCCTCCTCTATGGCATCAATGAACTTTTCTTAGGAAATGGTCTAGAGAATGTCGTTCTTCCCCACCACAGGTTTCTAGTCACGTTCAAGGACTTGGAGCTTTTGTTCTCCTGCATTTCTGTCAAGCTGGACCCCTGAGCAGCAAACTGAGGGGTTCTGGATAGGGACTGAAAGCAGTACAGTGTCTCACAAGGAGACACCAGTGGCTGTCACCCTAACATGGCTTAGCCCAGGAACAATCTGGGAACAGAAAGCAGGCCACTGAAAGCCTTGAGCCCCCTATGTAGGAGCTGGGAAAACTGTGGGTAGGGACCGTGGGGGCTCCTGTGACCTTGGGGAGCAGAGTGAAGTGCTGGATGGTTCAGGGAAGAGGGAGTGCCTGGAAAAGCTGACAATCAGGGAGGTCGAAAGTTAAGCAGGCCCTTGGCTTTCAAGAAGGGGTACCCGGCAATGGGAAAGAATGAGGAGTACCCATTGGCAGCAGCCTAACCCTAAAGCCCACTTCCTGAGATGGTCACCAACCAGTGGAGATCAAGTTTCTTCTGGTCTGGAGCCCCAAGAGGGCAGCACTAAGGATCTGTTAGTTTTCCAGCTCCCAGGCAAACCAGCACTGAATATATCTGCTAAATAAAGATGTACTCAACAGGGCCAGGCTTCCATAGGATGGGGCTGCAGACTGAGTGGGACCACAGGGTCGGGGTTCTCCTGGATGTGAAGGCATCTTAGTTAGGGTAATTGCTGCTGTGATGAAACACCATGACCAAAGCAATCTGGGGAAGAAAGGGTTTATTTGGTTTATATTTCTATATCACTGTTCATTATCAAAGGAAGTCAGAACAGGAACTCAAGCAGGGCAGGAATCTGGAGGCAGGAACTGATATAGAGGCCATGGAGGGGTGCTGCTTACTGGCTTGCTCAGCCTGTTTTCTTTCTTTCTTTCTTTCTTTTCTTTTTTTTTTTTTTTTCTTTTTTGGTTTTTTTGAGACAGGATTTCTCTGTGTAGCTTTGTGCCTTTCCTGGATCTCGCTCTGTGTGGCCTCGAACTCACAAAGATCCGCCTGCCTCTGCCTCCCGAGTGCTGGGATTAAAGGTGTGCGCCACCACCGCCCGGCCAGCCTGCTTTCTTGTAGAATCCAGGACCATCAGCCCAGGGATGGCACCACACAAAAATGGCTGAGCCCTTCAACATTAATCTCTAAGAAAATGCTCTACAGGCTTGCCTGCAGTTGGGGGCCACATTTTAGGGTTGGGCAGAAGCCCCGTGCAGGGGAATCTCCCAGTAGTCTGTGTGGAGAACCCCAGCTTAGACTCCTTGCAATAGTGGATAAGTAGCCCGAATTGGCCACGTCCTGTGACCAGATTGGTGTCTGGCCCAATTGTCATCAGAAAGGCTTTATCCAGCAACTGATAGAGACAGATGCAGAGACCCATGGCCACACATTAGACGGAGTTTGGGAATCCTGAGGAGGAGGATGAGAAAGAAGGGTAGGAGCCAGAGGGGTCAAGAAGGAAGGCTCTCACAATCAACTAACCTGGGCTCATAGGGGCTCACAGAGTCTGAACTGACAACCAGGGAATCTTCATGGGACTGATATCAGCACTGATATATGTTACAGTTGTGTAGCTTGGTCCTTTGTAGGACTCTTCACAGTGGGAACAGGGGCTGTCTCTGACTCTTTTACTGGCTTCTGGGGACCCTACTTCTCATACTGGGTGGCCTTGCCCAGCTGAAATACATGGGGAGGTGCTTAGTCTTACTGTAACTTGATATGCTATGTTTTATGGATACTCATAAGAGATCTGCCCTTTCCTGGATGGAGACAGAAGAGGGGATTAGGAGGTGGGAGGGGGGAAGGGGGAGAGGGACTGGGAGGAGAGGATGGGACAGGGGAGGCTATGGCCGGGATGTAAAATAAATAGATTAAAAAAAAAGAAGAAATTAAGTCATTCTCTCAGATGACTTTAGCTTGTGTCAAGCTGAACTAAAACTATCCAGAACAATTAATCCCTTGTCAGCTTGACACACAAACACATCACCATTAAGCCACAACCTTTCCTTGTTCCTCCCCAAGATCTCACATTAAAAACAAAGCACTTTATTTATTTATTTATTTATTTATTTATTTATTTATTTATTTATTTATTTATTTATTTATTTATTTATTCATTCATTCTATTTATCTATCTATCTATCTATCTATCTATCTATCTATCTATCTATCTATCTATTTATTTTGGTTTTTCAAGACATGGTTTCTCTGTGTAGCTTTGGTGCCTGTCCTGGAGCTCGCTCTGCAGACCAGGCTGACCTCAAACTCAGAGAGATCCACCTGGCTCTGCCTCCTGAGTGGTGGGATTAAAGGCATGTTCCACTGTTGCACGGCCCATAAAGTAGTTTAAAAGTCTCTCAGTCTTTACAAATTCAAAGACATTAAAATTCAGTCCAAGAACTGATTGTGGTGGCACATACCTTTAATCCCAGTACTCCAAGAAGGCAGAGGTGGATGATCTCTTTGAGTTCAAGGCCAGCCTGGTCCACAGTTCTAGAACAGCCAGGGCTACATAGAGAAACCCTGTCTGGGTGGTGGTGAGAACTATCTTAGCTGGGAGGTGGTAACACACGCCTTTAACCCCAGCACTCAGGAGATAGAGGCAAGCGGATCTCTGTGAGTTCAAGGCCACCCTGGTCTACAAAGTTTTAAGACAGCCAGAGCTTAAAACACAGAGAAATCTTGTCTCAAAGAAAAAAACAAACAAACAACCCAAACCCAAACAAAACAACACAACAACAAACCAGTCCCTTTAAAATACCCAGTCTCTTAAAAAAATCCCAAATCTCTCTTTTTAAAACTTTTTATTGTTCTTTGTGAATTTCATATCATGCACCCCAATTCCTTTCATCTCCCTGTCCCTCCATAGCTGACCTCTGCCTTTGCCACCTACTCTGCAAAACAAAAACAAAAACAAAAAATTTAAAATGATAAAAAATAAAAATGAAAATTAAAACAAAACTGTAATGGAAAGTTTTCCTGTGTTCCGCCTGGCCCATGGTCAGGACAAATCTCTCACCCACAGTCTGGCAGCCTTTTATAAAATAATCACACAGAGGCTTAATATTATTTATAACTGCTCATCCATTAGCTCAGGCTTATTACTGACTAGCTCTTACACTTAATTTAACCCATAATTCTTTTTTTTTTTTTTTTTTTCGAGACAGGGTTTCTCTGTGTAGCTTTGTGCCTTTCCTGGAACTCACTCTGTAGCCCAGGCTGGCCTCGAACTCACAGAGATCTGCCTGGCTCTGCCTCCCGAGTGCTGGGATTAAAGGCATGTGCCACCACTGCCCGGCATAACCCATAATTCTTATCTATGTTTAGCCACATGGCTTGGTACCTTTTCTCAGTTTTGCCTTATCACCTTGCTTCCTCTGTGTCTGGCTAGGGACTCCTGACCCTGTTCTTCCTCTTCCCAGAATTCTCCTCATTTGCTTGCCTGCCTATACTTCCTGCCTGGCCACTGGCCAATCAGCGTTTTATTAAACCAGTGTACAAGGGCATTATTCCTCTACCTGCCTGAGTGGGCCTGTGTATGTCCTTCACCTAACACAAACAATAACAGGTCAGCCTATATTGTTTGCTCCCAGGGTCCATGGAAGAGTCTACCAACCAGCTGAGAATTCTTTTTTTTTTTTTTTTTTTTTTTTTCGAGACAGGGTTTCTCTGTGTAGCTTTGCACCTTTCCTGGGACTCACTTGGTAGCCCAGGCTGGCCTCAAACTCACAGAGATCTGCCTGGCTCTGCCTCCTGAGTGCTGGGATTAAAGACGTGCGCCACCACCGCCCGGCTCCAGCTGAGGATTCTTATCTGAGGGATATCAAATGAATCTAAGCACACTGAGTTCTTTAGTCCTTTTTTTTTTTTTTTTTTTTAAGATTTATTTATTATGTATACAGTGTTCTGTCTGCACATATCCCTGCAGGCCAGAAGAGGGCACCAGATCTCATTACAGATGGTTGTGAGCCACCATGTGGTTGCTGGGAATTGAACTCAGGACCTTTGGAAGATCAAGCAGTGCTCTTAACCTCTGAGCCATCTCTCCAGCCCGAGTTCTTTAGTCCATTCACTTTATTCTTCTAAGTCAATTCTACCTACACAGTTTCTTTTCTGTTCTCATATTTAGTTCCTCTCAGTACTTCCTGCTCTCAGTCCCTCCTGCTCTCAGTCCCTCTTGCTGTTCTCTCATCTCTACCTAGATCTGAAAGACTCCCACCAAAGGCCCAGACACAGTTCCCCCAGAAACCCAAAAGAGCTGAGGGAAGATATATCTTAAAATAAACAGAACTGAGTCAGTTCCCCCTTCCTGGAGAGGGTGAAGTCAGGTGTTTTCAAAAGAACAAAGTCAAGATGTCTGGTGGTGACCGATTAACCACAAGATGCCCCTCTTCGGAGATAACATGACCAGACCCCAGAGATGGCTTGTAAAACTCCTGACAGGGCAAACAGATAAGCTAAAATAAGACAAATTCTAGGCCCGGGAAAAACTGGACCAATTAAGGATGGACCTGTACTAACCCCCTCCCCTCTAGGGAATTTTATGGTTTTTGTCTATAAAAACTAACTTCCCCAAGAAAGAGGAACTCTCCTCCCTGCCTTGAGGCTTCACGCGTGGTGGACGAGAGTTCCCTGCTAGCTTGAACTACGCACATGCGCTGAATCAAATAAACCTTGTTATTGCATTCTGGACATCTTCGGTCTCCAGTGGTCTCTTTGGGGCTCCGATTCTGGGCAGAACAGTTCTTTCCATCTCCGTCCTCATCTTTGTTCTTCTCAATCAATTCTCCCCAGTGCTCTCAGAGAACCAGTATATATACCCACACAGTAATTCTTTGGCAAAGCAATGCCAGGCTTGAAGTTTTCAGGGTCTCAGAGAGAGGTAATAAGGACCCACACATAAAGCTGTAATTGTCAGCTTCCGATTACAACCCAAAAGGGGAATAACTAAAGGGGAGTTCTCTGGTAGGATCAACTAAAGGCTAAGATCAATTAGGGAATTTATGTGCTCAAACTATAATGTAGAAATGGCTGGGTAGGATGTTAGGGGTCAGTAAGTCACAAGAAAGTCAACTGTCTTTGGCAACGCTTTTCCTGCTCGTCCCAGCTACAGCTGCTTTCTGCTAGGGAGGGGGACATATGTTAGTTGGCTAAGCAACCTATGTCAGAGCATGTAGCACTTAGTTAGTAAAAGTACTTTTGCTCAGAATAATTGGTGAGGAGAAAATCTAGGAGTAACACCTGGCTGAGGAGGAATTAAAACTTAATTTGCACAAGAAAGCAGCTTGGCACCTATCACCTGCCTGGCCTTGTAGGCAATCTCCTTGGTTCAGTGGGAAGTAAATGTCTTAACTCAGTAACTAGCAAATGGCTAAAACATCATCCCAGGAATGTGAGCAGTAAATCTCTTTCTCCCCCCCCCCCCCGCCCCCAAGACAGGGCTTTTCTGTGTAGCTTTGTGCCTTTCCTGGATCTTGCTCTGTAGACCAGGCTGGCCTTGAACTCACAAAGATCCGCCTGCCTCTGCCTCCCGAGTGCTGGGATTAAAGGCGTGTGCCACCACTGCCCAGTGAGTAGTATATCTCTTAAATTAGGGTTTTGTGTAAATAACCCAGGGTGAAAGGTTAGGAGTTGAGGATTTAATTGTTAGTGTTTTTTTTTTTTTTTTTTTTTCTATCTGTGGGTGAGATGAGCTAATGTTTATCTATCTGCTTTTGTCCTAGGATAAAAAAGGTATCTTTGCTGAAATACTTTTGTCTGGAGAATGGCCCTGACCAGATATATGTTAATGAAAAATAAACACAGCTAGGGACAGTTATCCAACTACCCCAAATGTATAGGGAAAGTTGTGCCCAAGATTGCGATGTAATCATGAGATTACATGTACATGTAACATGGAGATGCATGGTAAATGGGGAGAATCATAGCTGTTATTGCACAAGAAGTTTACAACAAGAGACAGCCAGTTCATTCAAAAGGCAGTAATTCCTAATGCCTTGCATGATGGTTTCCTCTAACAGAACCCTTAGTTCTGATAGGTTGACCTTCTGAACTCTAGTTGTCACTGTTGTATACTCTGATGGACTTTTGCTACCGGTGGCTCTCAATATCCACCCATCAGAGCCCAATGGCACCAGGTGGGCCTGTGGGTGTCCTCTACCTGCCCGAGCCCAGCAGTATCGGGTGGGCAGTCTTCTACCTGCCTGGGGCCAGCAGTGCTGGGTGGGCCCAAGGATGTCTTCCACTCGCCTGGGTTGGGCTGTGGGTGTCTGTCACCTGGCCATGCCTAGCAGCACCAGGCGGGCCTGTGGGTGTCCTCTACTTGCCTGGGCCCAGTGGCACCAGGTGGGCCCAAAAGTCTCTTCAAAGCTTGAAATTTCTCAACTTTGGGCTCCTGTAAAAGTCAAAATTAAGTTTAATACTTTCTTACTTCAAGAGGAAAAAACCAGGACACAGTCACACTAAGATCAAAGCAAAAACCAAGCTCCCAACATTGTTAGTAACGCAACGTTTAAGTCTCATCCCCAACTCTGTAAGCAGAACACTTGCTGAGTCTCCCTTTCTACTTTGACCCCATTCCCAACAGATCTCAAAGATCTTCTCCTCCAGTCTTAACTTACAGCAGCTCATCCCATTATCTCAGCCTCCAACACCAGCAGGCACCCTTTGCTAACTCATAGGCCACTCCTGCCATGGAAGCAGATAGGCTGTTTGTCCAACTTCCTCTCTTTTCTGTTCCTCTAGATACAATTCCCCAGTCTCATCCCCAGAGCTGTAGCAGAGCCTCTGGGCTGACCTCTCTTCACTATCTACTCCCATTCCAAGGGGATAAACAGATCCTGGTTGAAATGCTGTTCTCCCCCTCCTGTGAACCTCTTCAGACCCTCAAGAAATTCCCTGCTCCTAAGTGTCAGCTCTGAATACCCAGAAACATATTTTATCTGGAATTCTCAGTGTCCACACTTACCAGGTCCACAGGTAACACAGGTAACACACAGCCATCATACTTGCCTAAAATCCAGAGAGGAAACAGAAACCAAGGAAGAAAACAACCACCCAACAAAGACAAATCCAGAAGTCAGCACTCAGACCTATAATTATCTTAATTCCAGATGCCTAGACCCCAGATGAAAACACAACCAATAACAACCAGGGCAATATGTTTACACTAGAGCCCAGATACTTTATCATAGCAGCCCATATTCCAATGCAGCTGAAGCCCAAGGAAGAGACTTTAAAACCGCCTGTATGAAGATGATAGAGGGGGCTGGAGAGCTGGCTCAGAGGTTAAGAGCACTGCACTGCCTGCTCTTCCAGAGGTCCTGAGCTCAATTCCCAGCAATGATGTGGTGGCTCACAACCACCTGTAATGAGATCTGGTGCCCTCTTCTGGCCTGAAGGCAGACATGCAGGCAGACCACACACTATATATAAAATAATAAATAAGGATGCAGAGATCCATGGCTAGGCCCCAGGTGGATCTCTGGGAGTCCAATTAGCGAGAATGAGGAGGGTTTATATGAGCAAGAATTGTTGAGACCAAGGTTGGATAAAGTACAGGGACAAATAGCCAAACGAATGGAAACACATGAACTATGAACCAATGGCTGAGGGGTCCCCAACTGGATCAGGCCCTCTGAATGGGTGAGACAGTTGATTGGCTTGATCTGTTTGGGAGGCATCCAGGCAGTGGCACCGGGTCCTGTGCTCATTGCATGAGTTGGCTGTTTGAAACCTGGGGCCTATGCAGGGTCCCTTGGCTCGGCCTGGGAGGAGGGGACTGGACCTACCTGGACTGAGTCTACCAGGTTGATCTCAGTCCTGGGGGGGGGGGGAGTCTTTGCCCTGGAGGAGATGGGAATGGGGGGTGGGCTGGGGGGAAGGTGAGGGGGCCAGAGGGGGGAGAACAGGGGAAATCTGTGGCTGATATGTAGAACTGCATTGTATTGCAAAATAAAAATAAAAAAAATTAAATAAAAAAAAGGATGATAGAGACCCTTAAAGAAGAAATTAATATATCCCATAAAGAAATCCAAGCAACATAAACAGTGTTTGTGGGACATGAAAGGAAATGAATAAATTCCCAGAAAACAAACAGTGGAAGGAAATGAAAAAATTCCTTAAAGAATTCCAGGAAAACACAGTGGAAGGAAACAAAACTGTTCAAGACCTGAAAAAGGAAATAAAATCAATAAAAAAACCCAAACTGAGGAGATTCTATTTTTTAATTTTTTAATGTATATTTTATTTTTATTATTATTATTTTTTATGTGTACATGTGTGAATGTCTGTATATGTGCGTGTATCTGAGGTTAGGGCCATCCCCTGGAGCTGGAGTTACAAATAGTTGTAAGCAGCCTGATGTAGGTACTGGGAATTGAACTCAGGTCTTCTGCAAGAACAATACACGTTCTTAACCACTGAGCCATCTCTGCAGCCCCCAAACTGAGGAAATCCCAGAACTGAAAAATTTAGGAATTTGAACAGGAACTACAGAGGCAGGCTTCACTGACAGAATAAAAGAGAGAATCCCAGGCATTGAAGATACAATAGAAACAATGAATACCTCACTCAAAGAACATGGTAAATCTAAAAAATCTCTTGACACAAAACATCCAGGACATCTGGGACACTATGAAAGGACCAAACCTAAGAATAATAGGAATAGAGGGATAGAGAAAGGAGAAGAATCCCAGCTCAGAGCCCAGGAAATATTTTCTTTCTTTCTTTCCTTCCCTCTTCCTTCTCTCCTTCCTTCTTTTCTCCCTCTCTCCCTCCCTCCCTCCCTCCCTCCCTCCCTCCCTCCCTCCTTCTACTCCTCCTTCTTGGTTTCTTGAGACAGGGTTTCTCTGTGTAGCTTTGGAGCCTGTCCTGGAACTTACTCTGCCTGCCTCTGCCTGAGTTGCTGAGATTAATGGCGTGTGCCACCACCGCCCAACTTCTTTTTCTTCAAATGAAACCATATATACTAATTTATTTTGGAATGAAGGAGCATGTTCTCTCTCTTTTTTTTCTTCTTTTTTTTCCGGAGCTGAGGACCGAACCCAGGGCCTTGCGCTTGCTAGGCAAGTGCTCTACCACTGAGCTAAATCCCCAACCCCACATGTTTTCTTTTCAAAAGATTTATTTACTTATTTAATGTGCACTGGTGGTTTGCCTGCATATACTCTGTGTTAGAATGTCAGATTCCCTGGGACTGGAGTCACAGACAGTTGTGAGCTGCTTTGTGGGTGCTGGGAATTGAACCTGGGTCCTCTGGAAGATCAGCAGTGCTCTTAACCTCTGAGCCATCTCTCCAGCCCCCAGAAAATATTTTCAATAAAATCATGGAAGAAAATTACCCAAACCCAAGGCAGGAGATGCCCATAAAGGTACAAGAAGTATACAAAACATCAAATAGATTAGACAGGAAAACGAAGTCTCCTTGGCATGAAATAGTCAAAACACCATATGTACAGAACAAGAAAAGAATATTAAAAGGTGCAAAGAAGCTGAATATGGTGGCCCACACCTTTAATCTCAGCACCAGGAAGCAGAAGCAGGTGAATCTCTGTGAGTTTGAGGCCAGCCTGGTCTACAAAGTGAGTTCCAGGACAGCTAGAGCTACACAGAGAAACCCTGTCTCAAAACAAAACAAAACAAAACCAAAACAAAACAACACAACAAAAACAAAAACAAAAGCTGCAAGAGAAAAATACCAAGAAACATATAAAGGCAGACCTATTAGAATTACACCTGATTTCTCAATGGAGATTCTAAAAGCCAGAAGGGCCTGGGCAGATGTTCTACAGACTCTAAGAGACCATGGATGCCATCCCAGACTATACACAGCAAAACTTTCAACCACCATAGATGGAGAAAATAAGATATTCCATGATAAAGTCAAATTTAAACATTATCGATCTAAAAATCCAGCCCCAGAGAAGGTGCTAGAAGGAAAAGTAGATCCTAAGGAGGTTAACTACAATCCTGAAGACAAAGGGAACAAATAATCCCAGACCAGCAAAATCAAAAGAAGGGAAGCACTCACTTATATGCATGCACACACACACCACTACCGCTGCCGCCGCCTCCACCACCACCAAAATAACAGGAATCAATAGTCAGTGGTCTTTGATATCTCTCAGTATCAATGGTCTCAATTCCCCAATAAAAATACACAGACTAACAGAATGGATGGGAAAACTGGATCTGTCTTTCTGCTGCACCCAAGAAATGCACTTCAACATCAATGATAGACATTAACTGAGGATAAAGGATTGGAAAAAGATATTCCAAACAAATGGACCTATAAAATAAGCTGCTGTAGTCAGTTTAATATCTTACAAAATAGACTTCAAACCAAAACTAATTAGAGGAGATAGGGAAGGACACTACACACTTATCAAAGAAAAAAAAATCCACCAAGAGGACACCACAATTCTTCTCTCCTCCAGCCCCTTGAGACAGGGTTTCTCTGTGTAGCTTTGGAGCTTGTCCTGGAACTTGCTCTATAAACCAGGCTGGCCTCAAACTCACAGAGATCCTCCTGCCTCTGCCTCCCGAGTGCTGGCATTAAAGTCATGTGCCACTACCACCTGGCGTTATTGTAATTCTTAACATCTATGCACCAAACACAAGTTTGTAAAAGAAATACTACTACTGTTTAAATCACCTATTGTCCCCCACACACATTTAGTGGGAGACTTCAATACTCCACTCTCACCAATAGACAGGTCATCCAGACAAAAACAAACAAACAAAAGAACAACAAACAAACAAACAAACAAACCCCAGAAAAATGTTATAGCTAGCAGATGTTATAAACCAAATGGACCTAACAGATATTTGCAGAACATTACGCCCAAACACAAAAGAATATACCTTCTTCTCAGCACCTCATGGAGCTTTCTCCAAAATTGATCACATGCTTTTACACAAAGCCAGATCAACAGATATAAGAAAATTAAAATAGCCGGGCGGTGGTGGCGCACGCCTTTAATCCCAGCACTCGGGAGGCAGAGCCAGGCGGATCTCTGTGAGTTCGAGGCCAGCCTGGGCTACCAAGTGAGTTTCAGGAGAGGCGCAAAGCTACACAGAGAAACCCTGTCTCGAAAAACCAAAAAAAAAAAAAAAAAAAAAAAAAAAAAGAAAATTAAAATAACTCCCTACATCCTATCAGACCACAATGGAATAAAGCTGGATATCAACAACAATAGAAACAAAACCAAACCAAACAAAAAGCTTACAAACTCATGGAAAGTGAATAACACTCTACTGAATGAAAAACGGGTAAATAAAGAAATTAAAGACTTTCTGGACTTGAATGAAAATGAACACACAACATACCCAAACTTATGGAACACAATGAAGGCAGGTTTAAGAGGCAAGTTCATAGTACTAAGTGCCTACACTTAAAAAAAAAAAAGAGATTCATATTAGCAACCTAACAGCATACCTGAAAGTTCTAGAAAAGAAAGAAGTAATTACATCCTAGAGGAGTAGACAGTGAGAGAGAATCAAATTCAGGGCTGAAATAAATCAAAATCAGGGCTAAAATACAAAGAGAACAATACAAAGAATCAGTGAAACAAAGAGTTGGTTCTTTGAGAAAATCAACAAGATAGACAAATCCTTATTCAAATTATTGAAAAGATAGGGAGAGAGAATATCCAAATTAACAAAATCAGAAATGAAAAAAGAAAATCCAGAGAATCATATGGACGTACTTTAAAAATCTGCACTCCATCATGTTGGAAACTCTGAAAGAAATGGATAATTTACTCAATAGATACCACTTATCAAAGTTAAATCAGAATCATATAAGCAATTTAAGCAGACCTCTAACTCCTAAGGAAATAGAAGCAGTCATTAAAAGTCTCCTGACTGTCGCCGGGCGGTGGTGGCGCACGCCTTTAATCCCAGCACTCGGGAGGCAGAGCCAGGCGGATCTCTGTGAGTTCGAGGCCAGCCTGGGCTACCAAGTGAGTCCCAGGAAAGGCGCAAAGCTACACAGAGAAACCCTGTCTCGAAAAAACCAAAAAAAAAAAAAAAAAAAAAAAAAAAGTCTCCTGACCAAGAAAAGGCCAGGGCCACATGGCTTTAGCCCTGAATTATTTTTTTTATTAATAAAATTTATTTATCCTATGTGTTTTTCATTCATATATCTTGATCCCATTCATTATCCATCCCTTTGCATCAACCCTCCACCCTTGTGCCCCCCATAAACAAAATTCAAGAGAAAAAAATGAAGAAGAAAAATGAGAAAAATTAAAAAAAAAAAGGGAAAGAATTAAAAATTTCATCATGGAAGCTGCAGTGTGTGACCCAAGAAGTCATGCTGTATACTCCGTGGTCCATACATCTCTACTTGCAAGTGTTCATTGCAAAGAGTCATTGGTCTGGTTCGAGGTATCTGGTCTCCACCACACTTTTGATGATGGGTCCCCACTAGGACTCTTCTTGGATATTCTGCTGGTACCCTGTATTGTGGAGGTCCTGCAGCTTTGGGTTTGTGGGTCAGGTCCCTTCATGTGCTCCAGCAGATCATAGATGGGGCAATTGTTGAGGCAGGCCAAGTCATAATCCTGGGTTTGGGCCTGGGCACTTGCAGCGTTGGCCCACCACAGCTGTCCTATGCTCACAATTTTGGGGATGGCTCACCCACACCTCCTCTAATAGGGTTGGATCTGTTGTGCTGCCCTGGTAGGGTACAGGGCTTGCTCTTCTGAGTGTTGCAGCTGGTGGGATATGGGGATAGCTCTCCCACTCTTATGCCCCCAAGGTCAGCTCTCCTACTTGCTGTAGGCATTGTTGGGCAAGGGGAAGGGATTCTTTCCCCTAACCAAGCCACCACAAGACAGATGAGAAAAGGGGCAGCTCTTTCATGCTCACATCTTTGGGCTTGGCTCACCCACACCTGCACTAATGGAGTTGGCTCTATTGTTAACACCAAATTCTATCAGACTTTCAAAGAAGAGTTAACGACAATACTCTTTCAATTATTTCACAAAATAGAAACAGAAGGAACATTGCCCAATTAATACTACAAGGCTGAAGATACCCTGATACACAACCACACAAAGACCCAACAAAGAAAGAAAATTATAGACCAATTTTCCCTTATGAACATAGATGTAAAAATACACAATAAAATACTTGCAAACTGAATCCAAGAACATATCCAAAAGATCACCCACCATGATCAAGTGAGTTTCATCCCAGAGATGCAGGGATGGTTCAATATAAGGAAACTGACAAATATAATACACTACATAAAAAAGAAAGAAATGACATGATTTTCTCAATGAATGCAAAAAAGGCCTTTGACAAGATCTAACACCCTTTCATGATACAAGTTCTGGAGATATTGGGATACAAGGGATGTACCTAAACATAACAAAGGCAGTTTACAGAAAGCCCACAGACAACCTCAACTTAATGGAGAGAAACTCAAAACAATTCCACTAAAATCAGGATCAAGGCAAAAACTTCACTCTCTCCATACCTATTCAATGTGTTACTTGAAGTCTTAGCTAGAGCATGAGACAACTGAAGGAGATCAGGGGGATACAAATTGGAGAGGAAGAAGTCTAAGTATCTTTATTTGCAGGTGATATGATAGTGTACAGAAGCAACCCTAAAAATTCAGCAGGGGAATACATGCAGTTGATAAACATTTTGAGCAGAGTAGCTGGATGCAAAATTAACCCACAAAAATTCAGCATCTTACATATATACAAATGATAAATGGACTTAGAAAAAAATCAGGGCAACAACATATTTCATAATTTTCTCAGCTAATATAAAAAATCTTGGGGGTAACTCTAACCAAGCAACTGAAAGACTTGTATGGCAAAAACTTCAAGTCTTTGAAGAAAGAAATGTAAGAAGATAACAGGAGATGGAAAGATCTCCTTAACCCATGGGTCAGTGGAATTAACATAGTAAAAATGTTCATCCTAACAAAACAATCTATAGATTGTTTTTTTTTCGAGACAGGGTTTCTTTGTGTAGCTTTGTGCCTTTCCTGGAACTGACTCTGTAGCCCAGGCGGGCCTCAAACTTACAGAGATACACCTGCCTCTGCCTCCCAAGTGCTGGGATCAAAGGTGTGTGCCACCATCGCCTGGCCAATCTATAGATTTGATGCAATCCCCACAAAAATTCCAACACAATTCTCCACAGATATTGAAAGGACAATTCTCAGCTTCATATGGAAACACAAAAAACCCATGATAGCTGAAATACTCCTGAACAATATATTTCAACTCAATATAGAGTTAAAGTAATAAAAACAGCATGGTGTTGGCATAAAAACTAACCTTCTGACCATTGGAATAGAACTGAAGATCCAGATATAACCCACAGACTATGGAGACCTGATTTTTGATGAAGAATCCAGAAATCCACACTGGAGAAAAGAAAGCATCTTCAACAAATGGTGCTGGTCTAACTGGATGTTTGCATGTAGAATAATGCAAATAGATCCATATCTACCACCATGCACAAAAGTTCAAGTTCAAGTAGATCAAAGACCTCAACATAAAACCAGATACACTGAACCTCACAGAAGAGAAGGTGGGGAATAGTCTTGAACTCCTTGGTACAGGAGATGACTTTCTGATCAGAACACTGTTAGCACGGCACTAAGATCAACAATTAATATATAGGACCTCATGGAAACTGAAAAGCTTCTTCTGTAAGGCATAACACACTGTCAATTAGACAGAGCAGCAGCCTACAGAATGGGAAAAGATTTTTTTCTTAAAGATTTATTTATTTATTCGGTTGGAGACATGGCTCAGGGGTTAAGAGCGCTGACTCTTCTTCCAGAGGACCTGAGTTCAATTCCCAGCACCCACATCGCAGCTCACACCTGTTTGTAACTCCAGTTTCAGGGGACCCGACACCCATGGCAAAACACCAATGAACATAAAAATAAAATAAAATATATTAAAAAATTTACTTATTTATTATGTATACTGAGTTTTGTGTTTTCCTGAAGGCCAGAAGAGGGTACCAGATCTCATTACAGATGGTTGTGAGCCACCATGTTGTTGCTGGGAATTGAACTCAGGACCTCTGGAAGAGCAGCCAGTGCTCTTAACTGCTGAGCCATCTCTCCAGCCCGGGAAAAGATTTTTACCAACTCCACTTCTGACAGAGGGCTGATAACCAAAATATATAAAGAACTCAAACTAGATATATAAAAAATTGTGATAATCCAATTAAAAATGGAGTACAGATCTAAACAGAGAATTCTCAATAGAGGAATCACAAATGGCTGAGAAACAAGGAAATGTTCAACATCCTTATTTATCAGGGAAATATAAATGAAAAACACTATGGGATTCCATCCTATATTTGTCAGAATGGCTCAGATCATTAACATAAGTGACAGCTCATGCTAGAGAGGATGTGGAGCAAGGGGAACACTCCTGCATCGCTGTTGGGAGTGTAAACTTGTACAGCCACTGTGGAAATCAGTATGGCAGTTTCTCAGAAATAAAGGAATTTCTCTACGTCAAGATCCAGCTATACTACTCTTGGGCATATACCCAAAGGATGATTCATTCTACCACAAGGACACTTGCTCAACTGTGTTCACTGATGCTCTATTCATAATAGCCAGAAATTGGAAATAACCTAGGTGTCCCTCAACAGAAGAATGGATAAAGAATGTGTGGTACTGGTGGACCAGTCTGACTCCATCTTGAGGATGAAAGCCATTTTATTATAAGGTCAGAACAAATTCATTTCTGTGGGCTGTGAAATTAAAATTGACGCTGCTTTAACTTTTTTCTTGAATTTGACATGCTTTCTACCCTATGGACTTTGACTCACACCTTTAATATACCCTGATAAGATGTTCTGCCAAATAATTTTTTCCATTTTTTCTTTTTTCTTTTTTTTTTTTTTTTTTGGTTTTTTCGAGACAGGGTTTCTCTGTGTAGCTTTGCGCCTTTCCTGGAACTCACTTGGTAGCCCAGGCTGGCCTCGAACTCACAGAGATCCGCCTGGCTCTGCCTCCCGAGTGCTGGGATTAAAGGCATGCACCACCACCGCCCAGCCCATTTTTCTTTATTAAGAAATTTTCTACTCACTCTACATACCACCCACAGATTTCATCTCCGCCCTCCTCCCACCCCCATCCCCTCCCTCCCAAGCCACCCCACAACCCCACATCCCCCAAATCAAGGTCTCCCATGGGAAGTCAGCAGAGCCCCTGCCAAATAATTTAAAAATGTTCACCCAGATTTCTGCATGATCAAAATTCCTCTGGAAATTCCCCAACACTTGAAAGGCCCCTAGTCTTGCAGTTTTTTGGACTATATATACCCTACCCTTTCCTGTGTTTGATGCTATATTTTCAAACTCCACTTTAAGGAGATAGCCCTGTCTGACAGAAAATAAAGCTTTCTTAATTTGACTAAAGAATTTGGGTAATGGTCTTTACTCTCATTCATGGGATTAATAGGACATTCACACAATGGATGAGTATTACTCAGCTGTTAAAAAAATGACATCATGAAATTTGCAGGCAAATGGATGAAACTAGAAAAATTATCCTGAGTGAGGTGGCCCAGACCCAGAAAGATAAACATAGTATGTATTCACTTATATCTGGATATTAGCTTTTAAATAAATATTAAACACACTACAATCCATAGACCCAAAGAGGATAGGCATGTAGGAAGTGACTGGGGGAAATATGGATCTCCCTGGGAGGGGGAAGTAGAATAGATTTTATGGGTGGAATGGAGCCAGGGTGGGAGAGAGACAGGAATGAGAGAAGAAGGCGGGAAGCGTGAGGGGAGATGGGATGGAGGGAAGGAATGAGGGGTGAGAAGAATTCTATTGCATTTGTGGGGTGGTATGGAAACCTAGGGCAGTGGGAAGTAACAATAAATGACTCCTAATGATAGTTTACTGTACTTACAGATTGGTGCCTTATTCAGCCATCATCAGAGTGGCTTCCTCCTGCAGCAGATGGGAACAAATTCAGAGAGCCACTGACAGACATTACTCAGTGGGAGGGAGGGAGGGAGAGAGAGACACACACAGAGACACAGAGACAGAGAGACAGAGAGACAGAGAGATATAGACAGAGAGAGACACACACACAGAGAAACAAACACACACACAGACAGACCTTGGAGATGTCTCCATTAAATCCCTTCCCTCAGAGCTCAGGGAACACCTTGTAATAGGAGTCAGAAGGAGTAGAGGAGACAGAGAGAATGGGGGACACCAGGAGAACAAGGCTCTCTAAAACAACTGAGCAAAGCTCATTTGAACTCACAGAGACTGAAACAACAATCACAGGTCTGACATGGGTCAGCTCCAGTCCCTCTGCATACATAGTATGGCTTTCAGTTTAGTATTTTTATGGAACTCTTGAACGTGTGAATGAGTGGATCTCTGATTCTCGGGCCTGCTCTTGGGTCTCTTTCATTGTTCTGTTGGCTTCTCTTGTCCAACTTTGATATGATGGTTTTTATTTCATCTTATTATACTTTGTCTTATGTTTTGTTGTTGTCTATTAGAAGCCTGTTCTTTTCAAAGGAGAGACAGAAATGGAATCGACCCTGATGTAAGAAGAGGAGGGGAAGAACAGGGAGGAGCAGAGTGGCTGGAAATTGTATTCAGATTATATTTTATGAGAAGAGAATCAATGTTTAATAAACTGGAAAAAAGTCTACAAAAATAATGAAATGCCCAGTGCCTGTGATCTGCTCACCACTTCTGTGCTCCTTCACCTGGCCTTGGTCACATCTTCAGCTCTGCCCTCTGCAGCACACACAGCTTGTCTTCTGGTCTCTGGCTATCTCCACTCAACCGGTGCTGCTGTTCATGTGGCCATCACACGGTACTGGCATCTCCAAAATGCTGGAGTCTTCTCCCGCATCTGGGCTTCACTTTCACCAATAGCCTCTCCTAGGCTTGCTTCAGGGCCTCCATGCTTACCACACAGTGCCAATACTCAGCTGTTCTCCATGACCCCTCCACACCTTCAAAACCAGCACCACCTGTGTGACTCTTACATTATCAAGCTCAGCTGGCAGCACAGGCATAACCTTGGCCATGTCTGAACACAGTTTCTGTATGCTGACCCTTAGGAAACAGTTTCTAGAAGATTCCACCTCAATGATGCTGGTCTTTTCTTAATCACTGCTAATTTCTCAGCTGCAGCTGACCAGCATTGAGTATCCCAGTAAAGCAAAGGTTTCACTTTAGTGGTCTGGTATCTTGTTAATCACAACTGATTCTTCAACCCCCTCTAATCAGAACCACAGAACCTTAATTCAAAACAACAAATGGCTCCTGTAGCATCCTTAAACTTCTCTCTGGAACATCACAAGCCAGGCCTGCATCTTCTGCATTGCTCTCAACATCCTTACCTTCCAAGTTCTGACAAAACATCTCACTGAGTTCTCACAAAACACTCAATGCCTTTCTAATCCTAAGTTCCAAAGTCCGGCCACAGTCTTTTCCCGAACATGATCAGGTCTGTCATAGCAACGCTCCACTATCCTGGTGCCAAGCTGTCTTAGTTCCAGGCACTATTGCTCAGATGAAATGCCATGACCAAAGCAGTTTGGGGAAGAAAGGGTCTATTTAGCTTATGTTTCCATATCACTGTTCACCATCAAAAGAAGTCAGGATAGGAACTCAAACAGGGCAAGAACCAGAAGGCAGGAGCTGATGTAGAGACCACAGAAGGATGCTGCCTGCTGGCTTGCTCTTCAATACTTGCTCAGCCTGCTTCTCCCCACCCCACTTTCTTGTTTTTTTCCAGTGTTTCTCTGTGTAGCCCTGGCTGTCCTGGAACTTGCTCTGTAGACCAGGCTGGCTTCGAACTCACAGAGATCCTCCTGCCTCTACATTCTGAATGTTAGGATTAAAGGCATGCGCCACCACCACCTGGCTCAGTTTGCTTTCTTATGGAACCCAGGACCACCAACTCAGGTGTGTGACAACCCACAATGGGCTGGGCCCTCTCTCATCAATCGCTAATTAAGAAAATACCCTTCACCTTGTGTCAACTTGATATAAAACTATCCAGCACAGAGGGGAATAAAAGGTGGAGGAGCAGCTGGTACACACCTTTAAACCCAGCCCTCAGAAGGCAGAAGCAGGTGGGTCTCTGTGAGTTTGAGGCGAGCCTGGTCTACAAAGTGAGTTCCAGGACAGCCAGAGCTATTATAAAGAGGAACCCCATCTTGAACATCCCCCTGAAAGGTGGAGGAACTGGGAGGATCCTCAGAGGAGAAGACATTTAAATCCATGTTCTTGGTGTAAGACTTCAGTCACCAGGAGGGATCTGGGCAAGATGGAAGAGCGTGCTGATATCCAGAGTGAGTTGGCCACTAAGGCTCCTGTGTAGATGATGAGGGTAAGGTGGGGTTACCTGGTCTTGCCTGCCCCAGGGTCCCTTTACTCCCTAGTTAGAGACATAGGGCACCAGGTGAAGGAGAGGGGACCTGGGACTTGTAAATTCTGAGTGTGGTTCCTTCCCACTGCTAGCCTCCAGGTTTCTAAACGCCTTAAGATCCTGAAAGGAACCCAGATCCCATTGTACTCCCAGAAGCCCCAGTGCAATCAGGCCTCCAAATGCATCTGGGCCCTAGAAGGAACCTATGTCGTCTGGTGTACCCAGGAGCACCAATGCAGCCAAGTCTTGGAATGCATCCAGGCCCCCCACAGTGGTCAGATCTCCAAGCACTAGGGAATATTTGGAAACAGCAAAATGGAAACAGGCCTTCAGGTGCCCTCAGGTCCTCAGGGGAGCCCTGCTGGCCACAGTTTCCCAGGTGCTCTGGTTCCCTCAGACTCTCCGGGGCTGCACATTTTCCCAAGTGCTCCGAAATGCCAGTACAGGGAATGCTTCATGTATGCCACAAAGGATTCAGGTGATGGAGTACTAGATCAAGGTCTGACACTCTTGTTCCTCTCTCCCTTCAGCCCCCCCATAGTTAACCAGAATCCCCCACTCCCAGTGTGGCTGCTTTGAGCAGCTAAGGACAGTTGTAGAGTGGGGACATATATGCACTCAGAGCTGGACCCTGCATTCTCTTTAATTCAGGTACACCCTGGATCTATGCAACAACCCCAAAGGGACTCATGGGCAAAGATAACAGGTCTCCCAGTGAAACCCTAGATTTTCTACTGAATTTTCTTAGTCCTAGGTATGCCAAGACATTCCCATCCTCTTTCCATCCCTCCTTCTTAGCATCAGGATTCCCAGAACACTCTCTCTCTCTCTCTCTCTCTCTCTGTGTTTGTGTGTGTGTGTGTCTGTGTGTGTGTGTGTCTGTGTGTGTGTGTGTCTGTGTGTGTGTGTGTGTGTGTGTGTGTCTGTGTGTGTGTGTCTGTGTGTGTGTGTCTGTGTGTGTGTGTGTCTCTGTGTGTGTGTGTGTGTCTGTGTGTGTGTGTGTGTCTGTGTGTGTGTGTGTGTCTGTGTCTGTGTGTGTGTCTGTGTCTGTGTGTGTCTGTCTGTCTGTGTGTGTCTGTGTGTCTGTCTGTCTGTGTGTGTCTGTGTGTCTGTGTGTGTCTGTGTGTCTGTGTGTGTCTGTGTCTGTGTGTGTCTGTGTCTGTGTGTGTCTGTGTCTGTGTGTGTCTGTGTCTGTGTGTGTCTGTGTCTGTGTGTGTCTGTGTCTGTGTGTGTCTGTGTCTGTGTGTGTCTGTGTCTGTGTATGGGGTGTTGGGTAGAGCCAGCCTTTCCATTCATCATCTTGACCTTGTAGCCCAGGCTGGGGCACAAGGGTCCTCTTCTGACCTTTCTTTCCATCACCCCTCCAGATCTGGTTCAGGAACCAATTGGCAAAATACAAACTGTAAAATTCCCATAATCTTCAAAAAGAACCACCTGAAATGCATATGTGCCCTTGAGCTGGTGTTGGGTCTGGCTATACCTGTGGCCACTTATCTATCACTGCCTCTACCAGTGTAGATTCAGAGAGTCCTAGCAGGTCCATAAAAAATTCCATTACCAAACTCATCCCCAGCCTGGAAACTTCTCCCCGTGTTGACCAGGCCAGTGAGGGTGCTAGGCTTAGCCCCCATGAAGAGGTGCTGGATGACCAAGGGCAGCAGCAGCAGCAGCTGCCAACCTGAAACTGTTGATGCCACACCTGAGGCAGCAGGAGCTGAAGGTGCCTCCTCAGCCCAAGCTCCAGTTCCCACCTCAGCTGTAGCCTGAAGCCCAAAGAATGCTCAAAGCTCAGGTTCATCTATTGAGGAGCTCTGCCTAAGAGTCCTTCAAGACCTGGTTACTCTTAGAGACCTGGTGACACATCTTCGCCACACCCAGCCCCACTCACCCCTGCACTAAAAACCCTTGGTTCAGGCCAAGTAATTGGTGTCGCAAGGAAGAGGCAGTCTTGCAGACAATGGCCAGGACACTGCTGAATCTGAGGTACTGGGGGAATGGTTCCCTCCATGTCCTAAGGACCACAGGTCATATCCTGGTGTTGGTGTGTAGAGTTCAACAGCTCAGTTGAGCTTTAGAGTTTTACACCTGCCAACTTAACTGTGCCATGCCTGAGGTTTTGTTTCATCTTTTAGGTGGAGGGGCTGTTTTGAAGCTCCTAGAACTCCTCTGTTCTCCTCCCAGAGTGCAGGGGTTGCAGATACATGCCACCACTGCATCCAGATAAATTTGTTTTTATGACACTGGGTCTAAATCTATGTTGCCAAGGCTAGCCTTGAATTTTCTGTGAGCTGCTTGCTTTTGTCTCCTGATTGTTGGGATTCCAGCTGGTGACTGAGAATTTGGACAGCAATTAGAAAGAAACTCCACATGCAAATCCTGGGAAAGAGGTGGGGGGAAAGGATTGTAGAAGTCAGAGGAGTCAAGGACACCACAAGAATAAGGCCCACAGAGTCAAATAACCAGGGCTCGTAGGGGCTCACACAGACTGAACTGACAATCAGGGAGCCTGTATAGAGCTGAAAAGGTCCTCTAAATATATGTTATGGTTGTGTAGCTTGGTGTTTTTGTGGGACTCCTAACAGTGGGAGAGGGGGTGTCTCTTTTGTTTGCCTGCTTTTGGGGATCTCTTTCCTTCTATGTGCCTCGTCCAGCCTCAATATGAGGGTTTGTGCCTAGTCTTTTTTTTTAATTTTAATTTTTTGACATTTTCTATAGCAACCTGTTTCCCTCCCTCACACTCCCTACCCACAACCCCCAACCCCATCCCCCATCCACTCCTCAGAGAGGGTAAGGCCTCCCATGGGAGTTGAGGCAGGAGTAAGCTCCTCTCCCCTGCATCAAGGCTGAGTAAGGTATCCCATCATAGGGAATGGGCTCCAAAAAGCCAGTTTATGCACCAGGGATAAATCCTGGTCCCATTGTGGTGGTCCCACAAACAGACCAAGCCACACGTCCATCACTCTCATTCAGAGGGCCTAGTTTGGTCCCATGTAGCTTCCCCAGCTGTCAGCCTAGAGTCAGTGAGCTCTCACTAGCTCGCATCAGCTGTCTCTGTGGATTTCCCCATCATGATCTTGACCCCCCCCTTGCTCATATAATCCCTCCTCCCTCTTTGACTGGACTCCAGGAGCTCAGCTCAATGCTTGGCTGTGGATCTCTGCATCTGCTTCCATCAGTTACTGGATGAGGGTTCTATGATGACAATTAGGGTAGTCACAAATCTGGTTATAGGAGAAGACCAGTTCAGGCACCTTCGCCACTATCGCTGGGAGTCATAGCTGAGGTCATCTTTTCGGATTCCTAGGAATTTCCTTGGCACTAGGTTTCTTCCTAACCCCATACTGGCTCACTCTGTCAAGGTATCTCTTTCATCTCCATCCCTCACCAAATTCCACCATTCCATTCCCTCATGTTCTTATCCTCATCTCCTTTCCTCTCCCTCACCACCCCCAGGAGATCTAATCTATTTCCCCCTTCTTAGGTCAATCAATGCATGTCTCTCTTAGAGTCCTCCTTGTTACCTAGCTTCTTTGGGGCTGTGGATTGTAGCCTGGTTATCCTTTGCTTTACATCTAATATCCACTTATAAGTGAGTACATACCATGTGTATCTTTCTGAGTCTGGGTTACCTCACTCAGAATGATTTTTTTCTAGTTCCATCCATTTGCCTGCAAACTTAATGATGTCATTGTTTTTTATTGTTGAGTAATACTCCATTGTGTAAAACATTTTCTTTATCTGTTCTTTGGTTGAGGGCCACCTAGGTTGTTTCCAGGTTCTGGCTATTATGAATAATGCTGCTATGAACATAGTTGAGCATATGTCCTTGTGGTATGATTGTGCATTCCTTGAGTATATGCCCAAGAGTGGTATAGCTGGGTCTTGGGGAAGGTTGATGCCCAATTTTCTGAGAAACCACCATACTGATTTCCAAAGTGGCTGTACAACTTTGTGCTCTCATCAGCAGTGGAGGAATGTTCCCCTTACTCCAGAGCCTCTCCAACAATAAGCTGTCATCAGTGTTTTTGATCTTAGCCATTCTGACAGGTGTAAGATGGTATCTCAGAATTGTTTTGATTTGCATTTCTCTTGTGGCTAAGGATGTTAAGGCAATTCCTTAAATGTCTTTTGGCCATTTGTGATTCTTCTGTTGAGAATTCTGTTTATATATGTACCCCATTTTTAAATTGGATTATTTGGTATTTTGCTGTCTAGTTTCTTGAGTTTTTTAAAATATATTTTGGAGATCAGCCCTTTGTCTGATGTGGGGTTGGTGAAGATCTTTTCCCATTCTGTAGGCTGGCATTTTGTCTTATTGTCCATGTCCTTTGCCTTAGAGTCTTCTCAGTTTCAGGATGTCCCATTAATTGTTGCTCTCAGTGTCTGTGATTCTGGTGTTATATTTTGGAAGTAGCCTCAAACACATTGGCACAGGAGACTACTTCCCACTTTCTCTTCTATCAGGTAAGGGGTAGCTGGATTTATGTTGAGGTCTTTGATCCACTTGGACTTGAGTTTTGTGCATGGAGATAGGTATGGATCTATTTGCATTCTTCTACATGTTGACATCGAGTTATGCCAGCACCATTTGTTGAAGATGCTTTCTTTTTTCCATTGTACAGTTTTGGCTTCTTTGTCAAAAATCAGGTATTCATAGGTGTGTGGATTAACATCAGGGGTGTTCAATTTTATTCCATCAATCCATGTGTGTATTTTTATGCCAATACCAAGCTGTTTATTACTATAGCTCTGTAGCATAGCTCATAGTCAGAAAGGCGATGCCTCCAGAAGTTGCTTTATTGTAAAGAATTGTTTTAGCTATCCTGAGTTTTTGTTTTTCCATATTTAGTTGAATATTGTTCTTTGGAGGTCTGTGAAGAATTGTGTTGTGATTTTGATGTGAATTGCATTGAATATGTAGATTGCTTTTGGGAAGATGGCCATTTTTACTATATTAATAGTACCGCTCCATGAGCACGAGAGCTCTTTCTATCTTCTATCTTCTCCAATTTCTTTCTTTAAAGACTTAGTTCTTGTCATACAGGTCTTTCACTTGCTTAGTTAAGGTTACCCCAAGGTATTTTATATTATTTGTGGCTATGGTAAAGGGTGATGTTTTTCTGATTTCTTTCTCAGCCCATTTATCATTTGTATATAGGAGGGCTACTGATTTTTTTTTTTTGAGTTAATCCTGTATCCTGCCACCTTACTGAAGGGGTTTATCAGCTGTAGGAGTTCCCTGGTAGAATTCTTGGTCACTATGTATAGTATCATATCATCTGCAAATAATGAAAGTTTGACTTCTTCCTTTCCAATTTGTATCCCCTTAATCTCCTTATGTTGTCTTATTGCTTTCACTAGAACTTTAAGTACTACATTGAATAGATATGGAGAGAGTGGGCAGCCTTGTCTTATTCTTGATTTTAGTGGAATCACTTTGCGATTCTCTCCATTTAGTTGAGGTTGGCTGTTTGCTTGCTGTATATTGCCTTTCTTATGTTTAGGTATGTTCCTTGAATCCCTGATCTCTCCAAAACCTTTATCATGAAGGAATGTTGGATTTTGTCAAAGGCTTTTTCAGCATCTAATGAGAAGGTCATGGTTATTTTTCCTTCAGTTTGTTTATATGGTGTATTACATTGAGAGATTTTCATATGTTGAACCATCCTCGAATCTCTGGGATGAAGCCTACTTGATCATGGTGGATAATTTTTTTTTTTCTGAGACAGGGTTTCTCTGTTTAGTTTTGGTTCCTGTCCTGGATCTTGCTCTGTAGACCAGGCTGGCCTCGAACTCAGATCTGTCTGGCTCTGCCTCTTGAGTGCTGGGATTAAGGGCGTGCGCCACCACTGCCTGGCTGGATAATTTTTTTGATGTGTTCTTGATTTCGATTTGTCAGTATTTTATTGAGTATTTTTGCATCAATGTTCATGAGGGATATTGGTCTGTAATTCTTTGTTCATCTTTGTGTAGTTTGGGTATCAGGATAACTGTAGCCTCATAAAGAGTTTGGCAATGTTCCTTCAGTTTCTATTGTGTGGAACAATTTGAGGAGTATTGGTATTAGTTCTTTGAAATTCTGGTGGAATTCTGTGCTGAAACCATCTGGCCCTGGGCATTTTTTGGTTGGAAGACATTTTTTTTTTTCAAGACAGGGTTTCTCTGAGTACTTTTTTTTTTTTTTTTTTTTGGTTTTTCGAGACAGGGTTTCTCTGTGTAGCTTTGCACCTTTTCCTGGAACTCACTTGGTAGCCCAGGCTGGCCTCGAACTCAGAGATCCGCCTGGCTCTGCCTCCCGAGTGCTGGGATTAAAGGCGTGCGCCAACACCGCCTGGCTTCTCTGAGTACTTTTGATGCCTTTCCTGGATCCTCGCTCTGTAGACCAGGCTGGCCTCAAACTCAGAGATCCGCCTGGCTCTGCCTCCCGAGTGCTGGGATTAAAGGCGTGCGCCAACACCGCCTGGCTTCTCTGAGTACTTTTGATGCCTTTCCTGGATCCTCGCTCTGTAGACCAGGCTGGCCTCAAACTCAGAGATCCGCCTGGCTCTGCCTCCCAAGTGCTGGGATTAAAGACATGCGCCACCACCATCTGGCTGGTTGGGAGACTTTTAATGACTGCCTCTATTTCTTCTAGGTTTTAGGTCTATTTAAATTGGTTATCTGGTCTTGATTTAATTTTGGTATGTGGTATCTATCCAGAAAGTTGTTCATTTCTTTTAGATTTTCCAATTTTGTAGAGTACAGGTTTTCACAGTATGACTTGATGATTCTTTGGATTTCCTCATTGTCTGTTATGTCCCCCCTTTATTTTCTGATTTTGTTAATTTGGATATTCTCTCTCTGCTTTTTGATTAATTTGGATAAAGTTTTGTCTATCTTGTTTTTTTCTTGAAGAACCAACTCTTTTTTTTGTATCATTCTTTGTTTTTATTTTATTGATTTTCGGCCCTCAATTTGATTATTTCCTGGTGTTTATTCCTCCTGGGTGAGTTTGCTCGTTCTTGTTCTAGAGCTTTCAGGTGTGCTAAGTCACTAGCGTGAGATTTCTCCAACTTCTTTATGTGGGCATTTAGTGCTATGAACTTTGCTCTTAGCACTGCTTTTATAGAGACTCATAAGTTTGGGTATGTTGTGCATTCATTTTCATTGAATTCTAGGAAGTCTTTAATTTCTTTCTTTAGTTATTCCTTGACCCATTGGTGATTCAGCTGAGCATTGTTCAGTTTCTACGATTTTTGTAGGTTTTCTGTAATTTGTGTTGTTGAATTCTGACATTAAGTATGGTGAGCTGATAAACTATGGGGGTTTATTCCAATTTTTTTTGTATCTGTTGAGATTTGCTTTGTGACTGAATATGTGGTCAGTTTTAGAGAAGGTTCCATGAGGTGCTGAGAAAGATGTATATATCTTTTTTTTTTTGGATAGGGTTTCTCTTTGTAGCTTTTTTTGGAGCCTGGCTTGGAACTCACTCTGTAGATCAGGCTGGCCTCGAACTCAGAGATCCACCTGCATATGCCTCCAAGTGATGGGATTAAAGGCATACTACTACTGCCTGGCCGAAGGTATAATCTTTTGTGTTTGGATGGAATGTTCTATGGATGTCTGGTAAGCCCATTTAAGTCATAACATCTGTTCTCTTCTTTCTCTGTTAAGTTTTTGTCTGGCAGACCTGTCCATTGGTGAAAGTGGGGTATTGAAGTCTTCCACTATTAGTGTGTGGGCCTTGGTGTGTGATTTAAGCTTTAGCAATGTTTCTTTTACAAATGTGGTTGTCCTTGTATTTGGGGCATAAATGTTCCAAACTGAGACTTCATCTTGATGGAGTTCTCCTGTGATGAATATGAAATGTCCTTCTCCATCTCTTTCAATTAATTTTAGTTTGAAGTCTATTTTGTTAGATATTAGGCTTAGGTCCATTTGATTGGAAAATCTTTTCCCAACCCTTTACTCTGAGGTAATGTCTGTTTTTGAGGTTGAGGTGTGTTTCTGTGTAGCAGAAGGGTAGATCCTGTTTTCTAATCCATCTTGTTAGCCTTTTTTTTTTTTTTTCCGGAGCTGAGGACTGAACCCAGGGCCTTGTGCTTGCTAGGCAAGCACTCTACCACTGAGCTAAATCCTCAACCCCTTGTTAGCCTTTTTTTTTTTAAAAAGGCAAATTAAGTCCACTGATACTAAAATATTAATGACCAGTGATAATTCTTATTTTTGGTATTGTTTTTGTTGTTGGTAGAGTGCATGTGTTTCCCTTCTCTGGTATTTGTTGGTATGGAATTATCTATTGCTTGTGTTTTCATGAGTGCAGCTAACTTCCTTGTGTTGGAGTTTTCCTTCTAGTACTTTCTGTAGGGCTGGATTTGTGGATAGATATCGTTTAAATCTAGTTTTGTCATGGGATATCTTATTTTCTGTCTATAGTGATTGAAAATTTTGCTGTGTATAGTACTCTGGGCTGGCATCTGTGATCTCTTTGTCTGAAAAATGTCTGTCCAGGACCTTCTGGCTTTCAGAGTTTCCATTGAGAAGTTGGGTGTAATTCTGTTAGGTCTTCCTTTATAACTTACTTGGCCTTTTTTCTTTGCAGCTCTTAATATTCTTTCTTCAGTATGTTTAGTGTCTTGATTATTATGTTACAAGGGGACTTTTTATTTTTTTTAGTTCAGTCTATTTGGTGTTCTGTGAGCTTCTTGTACCTTCATAGGCATGTCTTTAAGTTGGGAAAGGTTTTTTTCTATGATTTTGTTGAATATATTTTCTGTGCCTTTGAGCTGATATACTTCTCCTCCTTCTATCTCTATTCCTAGGTTTGGTCTTTTCATGGTATCCCAGACTTCCTGGATGTTTTATGTTAAAAATTTGCTGGATTTAACATTTCCTTTGGATCTATTTCCTTTATCCTATTCTCAACACCTGAGATTCTCTCTTCCATCTCTGTATTCTGTTGGTTATGCTTGCATCTGTAGTTTGTTAGTTTACTCAGATTTTCCTTTTCCAGAATCCCTCACTTTGTGTTTTCTTTATTGCTGCTATTTCAATTTTCAGGTTTGAACTGTTTCCTTTACCTGTTTGTTTTTTCTTGGTTTTCTTTAGGGACTTACTGATTTCTTCCATTTTTTTTGTTTCTTTTCCTCAATTTCTTTATTATGGATACGGTGTTCTGCCTGCATGTATGCCTGCAGGCCAGAAGAGGGCACTAGATCTCACTATAGATGGTTGTAAGCCACTATGTGGCTGATGGGAATTGAACTCAGGACCTCTGGAAGAGCAGGCAGTGCTCTTAACCTCTGAGGCATCTCTCCAGCCCTCTTCTCTTCGATTTCTTTAAGGGAATCTTTCATTTCCTCTTTGAGGGCCTCTATCATCTTCATAAAGTTATTTTTAAGGTCGTTTTCTTTTGCATCTGCATTTGCGTGTTCAGGTCTTGCTGTTGTAGCACCACTGGGTTCTGGTGGTGCCCTAATGCCCTTCATGTTGTTGCCTTTATTCTTACACTGCCGCCGTTTCCCCATCTAGGTTCGAGAGAGTTACAGGAACAGGTGTTGATTCTTCTGATGACTTTGTTGGATGGGACTTTTGTTCCTTTATTGTCTGTTGGTCTGAATGGCCCAGGGTTCTGGTGGTTGGCTGGTCCTCAGATCCAATAGGGTTGTCTCAACTGAGGTTTGTGGAGGTTTGGGTGCCTACATGCAGCATATCCTCCAATTCTTCTGCCTTGTGTGGTTTTTACTTGTGCCTATGGGGTCTGTTCTTCCTACTGGTGTGGGTTGTGCCTATGCAAATGGAGTCTTTTTCCAACTGGTGTAGGTGGTGCTCTTGCCTGTAGGGGCTGCTTTTCTTTCAACTAAAGTAGGTGGTGCTTGTATAGGGGCTGCTGAAGTTGTGGTGGATGGTTGGCCAAGTGGAGGATGATGGGCTCCATGTTTTTGGGCAGCAGAGTGGGTCATAGAGGTTACAGAATCTAGAGGATGTCAGGGTTGTTTGTGCATCTTGCCCACAGGTCTCTCACCTGTTGGCTGACTGCTGGGGACTGCTTACTACCATGCTTTTGTGCATTGTTCTCCTACCAAGGCAGAGGCCTGAGCCCCGTGTTGTATCAGAAGTCTGGAGTAATTGATGAGGAGTCTTGACTGTAGGATCTAGGGACTGGTGTACTTCTCTGACATGTTTCCCTTTAATCCTGAGCACTCCAGTGTAGGAGGAACTCCCAATGGCATCTCCAGTGACCTTAAGGCCCAGATAGAGACTCCAGATGGCCCAGAGAGCCAGGGCAGAGTGTTGGTATCATGGCTGAAAAGAGTGACACTCAGGAAAGTCTAAGGCTGAGAAGGCCCTTCCCCATCAAGAAGGGGTAACCCTGCTGCCTATGTGTACTACACATTCCATCCCAGCACTCAGGAGGCAGAGGGTGGGGTATCTCTGTGAGTTGGAAGCCAGTTTGCTTTACATAGTGAGACCCAGGACAGTCAGGACTATGTCTCAATTTAAAAAAGAGAATGAATGAATGAATGAAGGGATGATGGAAGTGGGAAGGAAAAAGGAGGACCACTTGACAGCAAACTGAGTAGAGGCCCATTTCCTGAGATGGTCACTGACCGGTGCAGGCCAAATTTGTTCTGTAAGGAGCTCCAAGTGAGCAGGAAACCCAAGAGGATGAATCCAAGACTCTGCTAATTTTCCAGCCTTCAACCAAATCAGCATTGGGAATATCTGCTCAATAAAGAAAGACATTCTGAACTGGGCCAGTGTTCCATAGGGTAGGCCTGCAGACCGAATGAAGCAACAGGGTGGGAGTTTCTGCTGGATGTGAGGAGCTGGGCAGGTCCTGGGTGGAGATACATTTAAGGCCATGTCCTTGGAGTAGAGCTTCAATACCAGTAGGGGTCTGTGTTAGATGGGAGAGCTTGTTGATATCCAGGGTGAGTTGGCTACAAAGGTTCCTGTGTACACGGTGAGGATGGAGTGGGAGGCACCTTGATTTCTGCCTGTTGCACTGTCCCTTTACTGCTTGGCTGGAGACAGAAGGAACCAAGAGGAAGGGAAGAGGACCTGGAACTTGTAAACATTGCCCAAGGTTTCTGCCCATTGCCAGCCTTGCAGTGCCGACAGTATCACCTCAGCACAGCAACTGTTTGCATGTTTATTGTAATGTTGAGAACACTTAGAGGCACAGGAGACACAGAGGCAGGTAGAGTCCATAGAGTGATTCCTGCTCTCAAGGACATAGGAGAAAATGCTCCAAAGGCTTAATGAGTAAGATGTAAGGTATGTGGAGCTTCTCTGCTCCATTTCTTACCTTCCAGGTTCTCAAGTACATGAACTTACTCCAGTAGCATCACATTCCAGTATGCTTCCATGTCCGCCAGTGCATAGGTGTCTCCCAAAAGATCTAGCCAATTCAAGAAACTTAAGCCCCCATATTCCCCAAGTCCCCCCCATCGCATCCAGATTTCCAACTGCCTTCTTCAATTGCACCTTTGGAAACAGGTATCTAGATGCCTCAAGAGCCTACAAGGAACTTAAGTCTGTAAATGTCTTGAAGTCCACTAGTGCACTCAGGAATTCCAATACAATCAAAGCTCCAAAAGCATACATCCTCTGTAAGCAAACTGAGTCTCCAAATGTCTCAAAGTCCCCTATTTCCTCCAGGAACACTAATCCAATCAAGTCTCCAGTGGCACTCAGCTCCTGAAGAGAGCCTAGGTCCCCAAGTATTTTAAAAAATACTATAAAATATTATGTTTTTGAAACAATCTCTCATGTGGACCACACTGGCCTGAAACTAATATACATTAGTCTGCATCAGTCTCACATATCCTGAGATTAAGGAAGTGAACCCCCATACCTCTTCCTTGATATAAAGATTTCTTGTTATGGACTGGTCCAGGGTGAGAGGTATTGTGGAGTCAGGATGTAACTCCAAGACTAGGAGTCCTCCCATGTGTCCAGATCCTCACCCATGTGTCCAGATTCTCACATATCCATTGCCAGAGCTGCACAGAAGTTGGGTATGAGTATTTTGCATCATCTTTTCTTTGGGATTCAGCTGTGGGGGAACCTGGAGTTTCCACTGAGACTGAAACTTCAACCACTGCTAGGTCACTCTGGGTTTCACCTCCTGCGGGTTGACCAAGGTCTGTAGCTGTAACTGGGCCTTGAACATCAAGCAGGTCCTCTACTGGACTATACCTGGTACCCATCCAGGCCAGATTATCATGGAAAGAAACTTTCAGAGCTTTCAGGCTGGAGGTCAGTTTGGGAAAAGAGCCCACAGTGGATGTACCTGGAGACATAGACTCTACATTGACAGACGCAAGGACAAATAAGTGACCATGGGAATGGGTTGACCCTGAAACTTCTTCAGAGCATCCACTTATCTCTGGCTGTCCTTCTGGAACATTCTCTGGATTCTTCAATTTGTACTTAGCATGTTGGTTCTTGCGCCAGATATGGAAAGACAAAAAAGGTGTCAGAAATAACTCAGTGCATGCACTGGGTGAGTATGCTGGATGGAAATCTTGGCTCTGGCAACTACCAACAAAAACACACAGAGGTCTGGGGCTTTAGATTCATAAAAGGAGGTAGGATGGCAGGATGGGTATGAGCTGACACTAAGGTGCTAGGGAAAGTTCAGCTAGAACATGATAAAATGGCTCCATAGTGGTACCCAAGTTGACAGGGCAAAAACTGGGTCCAACCATGGATGGGCAAAGGTCCAACTTCCATGACTGTGCCAAGCTGCCCCAAGCATTGAGGAATCACCGAGACTGTGGGATTCTGTTCAGTGTATAGGAATCATGATTATTCCAGATGCTGGAGAGAGGGACAAGACAGACATGAATCTCATACTCAGTCATAAAAATCATTACTGCAAGCACCACAGGTTGATCCAAGCTTGGGTACATGCACTGATCAAAATGCTCTTGGAGCAGGAGCTTTTGTTGCTTGAGTACAGTTTGTCCCTTCAGTTACTACTTTGGAGCTTCAGGGTGGACTTGCTGGTTACCATATGCATCTGATGACACCATAGGCCCTAGGGAAACCTCATAACTGGAATTCACTGAGAAACTCTAGGATATCTGGTGACTAGAGCTTTAGTTCCTAATGTTGGGAAACTGGATACACTAGGGGATGTGGATGCATTGGGAGACTTGGTTTCATTGATGGTCCTGGGAACACTTGGGGACCTAGACACCTTTCAGGGTCTGGGTGCCACTCAGATGTTAGAAAAGTTAGGACCATTTATTTACTGCCTCTGCATGCCACATTGGTACAGCATGCCTATTTCTCACAAAGAAAATTAAAGTGTGTGTGGTGGCAATTGCCTGTGATCCCTATACTCTGTTAGTTGAAGGCAGTAGTGTCAGGATCCCCACGATCAAGAGTTCTTCAATGAAATGGAACAGTGGGCATTGCTCAAGTAGTGAAGCTGTGACACTTCATCTAGAGTCATCCAACTGACAGATGCTCAGTAAAGCGCTGGTACCTATAGCCAGTGGAGCCCGGATGATTCTCTGTGCCTGAGAATGTGTTGCCTGACTGAGTCTCCCTTCCTGTTCCAGCATCCTGGGTGGCTGCCTCCGGAGCTGCTGTTGAAACTGTGCTGGAATCTGTAGAACAGACTGGGTCTGGATCTCTGGCTGTAGATGCATGTGCAGATGATGCACAGTCCACTGATGGTCCTAGGATTTTTTCATCTCCTGCTGGACCTTGGCCACCTTGTGCACACTTTTGGGCTGCACATAAGAGACCCTCATTGCTGTGATCAAGGGAAAAGATTGACTCTAGTTCTGGGAAAATGATTGGGTTGATTGACAGAGGAGAGCTGCCTTCAGATGGTCTTTCTCACCTGGACAAAATGGATTCTGAGTTGTGTGAAATACAGGAGCGACTTAGTTGAGGAGAACTGACACCGGACAGTCTCGGGGACAAAGAATCCTCCCAGGCTGAGACCATGAGAAGGACAGAACTTTTGGGGCTGACAGATTTAGAATGGGAATCTTAGACTCCCTTCCGTGGTAGTTCTGTAGCTGCCTTCCTCTGCTGCATCTTCTACCTAGATCTCTTATTGCTTTTGGAGATCTCCTCAGAGGTACAATCAATATTGGAGAAGATGGCTCTCTGGTCTCAAGAATTGCTCAAGTGGCTGACTTGAGGAGGGGAGCTCATAAGAGATGGTCTGTGACACATGCAGAAGATGGATTCTGAGTTTGGGGCAGTACTCAAAGGGCTTGTTAGAGCTGGAGCTCTCACACCAGACGGTCTCCTGCATAGAATCTGAGCTGGCTGACCTGGCAAGACGGACACAATCTTTGGGAGGGCCAGACCTGCCCGGTGATTGGTGACCTCGATTCCCAGGGAGTTCTGTACCCTTCTTCCTCTGCTGCCACTCCCTAGATGAGCTCTTCCAGAAGAATTTCTCCTCAGGTGGCCTGTTAAATGATGGAGAGCTTAGATTCCTCATCTGAGGAGACACTGAGGGGCTGAGATGAGGTGAATGGCTGGCACCCAAAGGTTTCGGGCACACAGAACCTGCGCTGGCAGATGGACAATAGGGACACATCCTTTTGTGGAGGAAGGCTTCTCATGAGATCCACATTCAGGCTTTTCAGATAGTTTGGGAGCCTTCTACAGGTTCTTCCTAGCTCCTTTATTCTTGAACTAATTGTAGAGGGATAAAGAAATAAAGAGATCAGTTGATATCTGGGCCTGAGTTAGGTCCCAAACATAAAGTTGCAGGATGAAAAGTCTAGACCTTGGTCTCTATCACAGAACTCCAAGGTTCATGGACACAAGAAGGATGAAGGCAGGATTAGCTGCACCTGAAACAGAG
Organism: Peromyscus eremicus; assembly: GCF_949786415.1. NCBI lineage: Eukaryota > Metazoa > Chordata > Mammalia > Rodentia > Cricetidae > Peromyscus > Peromyscus eremicus. The sequence continues at coordinate 174,437,015 of NC_081416.1, forward strand.
GAAATAAGCTTTTAATAGAGGTTGGGAGTCTTGAGGGAGCCCTCATGTCTAAGCCATTAGGCTACTGTGGGGTTCCATTATCCCTCTGCATTGCACCTGGATTCTACACTAAGTGGCTAACGGGATTGCAAATCCAACTTTGGATGCACCTTCATCACCATTTTGCAATCTGTTACTAGGCAAGGTGTCCCAAGCAGTGGAAGGACACTACAATTGTGGGAGTCAGAGACGTGTACAGGTGACTCCTGGGGTAGAGGTGATCTGACTAGGGGAGAGGGAGAGACAAATCTGACTAGAAGAGAGGGAGAGACAAGAGAGACCAAACCTTATTATTGTGCTCCTTCATGCCAAACTCTTGAGCCATTGCTACGTGTTGATCCTGGACTGGGTACATGCACTTTTGAAAATGTTCTTGCAGGACTAGCTTTTGTTCCTGGGTGAACACTTTGCTTTTCATCTGCTGCCTCCTTGGATCCTTGGGAGAATCTTGTGATCTTGCAGGGACTTGAGAATGCAGGAGGAGATCTTGTGGACATGGTGGACCTGAGGCACCTGGGAAAACTTTGTAAGTCTGGGTTCACTGGAGAACCACAGGGCTGGTTACTTGGAAGTAAAAGGGGCCTCCACTCATTTCAAGTGGTGATGGGAAGTTTAGAAGAGGATGTCAGACCCCTGCTGTGGGGCTCCAGGAAGTGGGGAATATAAAACCTGGATGCTGAGAAGTGAACTGAGTCCTCAGTACATGCTCTTTACTTGTTAGCCATCTAACGCATCCAAGATAATGATTTTCTTAATATTGTGGCACATTATAAAGTAGTTAGACATGTGGAGTTGGATTAAAATGACTTTACTGATTTTAAAGATAAGGTATGAATAACATACTAGATTAATACAACTATTAATTCAGAAGAGAATTTGGGCCAGGTGTATTATTAGCTCACAACTAGAACCTGAACACCCAAAAGAAAGAGGATAGCTAGAATGTATATGTCAGTGTAGACTACATAAAGAACTCTCACAATAGCTGTACAATATTATATATTGTGTATATAAACAAATATACAAACAATATATAATATATAACATAGAATATATAATATCTATATAATATGTATATTATATGTCTGTTAGTTATTTTACAAAGTTAAGTCTGAAAATACTACAATTAAAGTCCTCAAAAAAAATCTAAGTCTGGTGAGAAAATTCTCAGCTACAAATTGGAATTACAGAATCTGGAGAGAAAAGCAAGTGGTTTAATGAGCGGTAAAAGCCAGCTTGGGAAACAGATTTTTTTTCTCACAAAGAAATCTCCCATTCAGTGGGCCCATTCAATGTTGGAGAAGATGTCTGTTTGGTCTAGGGAATTGCTCAAGTGGCTGACTTGAGGAGGGGAGCTCATAACTGATGGTCTGTGACACATGCAGAAGATGGATTCTGAGTTTGGGGCAGTACTCGAAGGGCTCAGTAGAGCTGGAGCTCTCACACCAGATGGTCTCATGCATAGAATCTGAGCTGGATGACCTGGCAAGACGGACACAATCTTTCGGAGGGCCAGCCTTACCAGGTGATTGGTGAAACTTGCTTCCCAGGGAGTTCTGTACCCTTCCTTCTCTGCTGCCACTCCGTAGCTAATCTCCTCCTGAAGCACTTCTCCTCAAAAGGCCTGTTCAATGATGTAGAGCTTAGAATCTTCATTTCAGGAGCTACTCTAAGGCTGAGTTGAGGCAGATGGCTGAAACCCAAAGGAATCTGGCACACAGAACCTGCACTGGCCATAGGGACTGGAGGGACACTGCCTGGAGGATAGGCAGGCCTACCATGACATGCAATTTCACGCTTCCTAGGTTGTTTTGGAGCTTCTAATTTTTCCTAGCCCGGTTGTTCTTGAACCAGATGTAGAAGGACAAAGGAGCTGAGATCTGGGCCTCATTTAGGTCCCAAACCCAAAGGTGCTGGATAAAAAACCTCGACATGGTCTCTATCACAGAACTCTAACATTCATGGACACAAGAAGGATAAAGGCAGCATGAACTGCACTTGAAACTGAACGAGGAAAAAAGCTTTTAATAGATGTTGGGAGTTTGGAGGGAGCCCTCATGTCTAGGCCACTATGACATTATTGGGCATTGTTATCCCTCTGCATTGCACCTGGATTCTACACTAAGTGGATAACCGGATTGCAAATACAACTTTGGATCACCTTCATCACAATTTTGCAATCTGTTTCTGGGCCAAGGTGCCTCAAGCAATGGAAGGACTTTACAATTGTGGGAGTCAGAGACATGTACAGGTGACTCCTGGGGTAGAGGTGATCTGACTAGGGGAGAGGGAGAGACAAGAGGGACTGAACCTTGTTATTGTGCTCCTTCACTCCACACTCGTGAGCTTTGTCATGTGTTGTTCCTGGTTTGGGTACACGCACTTTTGAAAATGTTCTTGCAGGACTAGCTTTTGTTCCTGGGTGAACACTTTGCTTTTTATCTGCTGCCTCCTTGAATCCCTAGGAGAATCTTGTGATCTTGCAGGGACTTGAGAATTCAGGAGGAGATCTTGTGGACATGGTGGACCTGAGGCACCTGGGCAAACTTGTAAGTCTGGGTTCAGTGGAGAACTACAGGGTTGATTACTTGGAAGTAAAAGTTGCCTCCATTCATTCCAAATAGTGATGGGAAGTTTAGAAGAGGATGTCAGACCCCTGCAGTGGAGGTAGCGGAATTGGGGAATATAATACATGGATGCTGAGAAGTGACCTGAGTCCTCAGTACATGCTCTGTACTTCTGAGCCATCATAGGCACCCAAGTTTTTGATTTTCTTAATATTGTGGCACATTATAAAGTAGTAAGAGTGACATGTGGAGTTGGATTCAAATGACTATTGATTTAAAGATAAGGTGTGAATAACCCAATAAGTTAATAGAACTTATTAATTCAGCACAGAAGTTCATAGTTCGGCCATGTATATTAGCTCACTGAACGACTCTCAACACGCATGACGAAGAAAGTGGATTGCTAGAACATATAGGCCAGCCTGGACTATGATAGGACTGCTCTTTCACAATAGCTGTACAATTTTATATATTGTGTGTATGTAAATACATATATGAACACACAACATATGTAGTATATAAGGTATAAGAGAATACACAATACATGTAATACATAAATGATACACATATTACAGTTATTTTACACAGTTAAACCTGAATAGAAACAAATAAAAAAATCAAGACACTGAAAAAAAATATGTAAGTCTGGTGACAATTCTCACAGAAAAATTGGGATCATAGTTTTGTGTGAACAAAGGCAGGCGGTTCAGTGAGCACTAAATGCCACCTTGGGATACCTAGAGGTAGATATTTTTGTCACAGGAAAATGAAAGTGTGTGTGGTAGATCCCGTCTGTGAATCATAAACTCTGGTAGTTGAAGGCAGTAGTGTCAGGATCCCCATGATCAAGAGTTCTTCAATGAAATCAAACAGTGGGCATTGCTCAAGTAGTGAAGCTGTGACACTTGATCTAGAGTCATCCAACTGACAGATGCTCAGTAAAGCGCTGGTACCTATAGCCAGTGGAGCCCGGATGATTCTCTGTGCCTGAGAATGTGTTGCCTGACTGAGTCTCCCTTCCTGTTCCAGCATCCTGGGTGGCTGCCTCCGGAGCTGCTGTTGAAACTGTGCTGGAATCTGTAGAACAGACTGGGTCTGGATCTCTGGCTGTAGATGCATGTGCAGATGATGCGCAGTCGACTGATGGTCCTAGGATTCTGTGATCTCCTGCTGGACCTTGGCCAGCTAGTGCACCCTTCTGGGCTGCACATGAGACTCTTATTGGTGTGATGAATGGAAAAGATGGAATCCGGGTTTGTGAAAGTACTTTGGCTGAGTGGAGGAGGAGAACTTCTGTCAGATGGTCTCTCCCACCTGGACAGAATGGATTCTGACTTGTATGAAATTCAGGACTGGCTGACTTGAGGAGGAGAACTGACACCAATATGTCTAGGGACAAGGAATCCTCTTCGTCAGAGGCCATGAAAAGGACAGAGCCATTGTGGCTGGCAGATTTAGAATGGGAGACTTGGACTCCCTTCCTTGGTAGTTCTGTACCCTCTTCCTCTGCTGCATCTTCTACCTAGATCTTATTGCTTTTGGAGATCTCCTCAGGGGTTCAGTTACTTTTGGAGAAGAAGGTGCTTTTCTCTAGGGAATTGCTCAAGTGGCTGACTTGAGGAGGGGAGCTCATAACTGTTGGTCTGTGACACATCCAGAAGATGGAATCTGAGTTTGGGGCAATGTCGAATAGCTGAGTAGACCTGGAGCTCTCACACCAGATGGTGTCATGCATAGAATCTGAGCTGGCTGACCTGGCAAGAGGGACACAATCTTTGGGGAAAGGGCCAGCCCTACCAGGTGATTGGGAAATCTTGCTTCCCGGGGAGTTCTATACCCTTCTTCTGTATCCACTCCCTAGCTGAGTTCTTCCTGAAGCACTTCTCAAAGGCATGTTTAAAGATGTAGAGCTTGGCTTCCTCATCTCAGAAGCTACTGAGGGGCTGAGTTGAGGTAGAAGATGGATACCCAATGGGTTCTGGCACTCGGGACCTGAACTGGCAGATGGGTCAAGAGGGACACATCCTCTGGGGGAATACTAGTCTATCATGAGATCCACATTCAGGCTTCCCAGATACTTTTGGAGCCTTCTGATTCTGCCTAGACTGGTTGTACCTGATTCACATTTAGAGGGACAAGGAAATGAGATGAATTGAGATCAGGGCCCCATTTAGTTGCCAAAGCTAAAAATCCTGGATGAAAAGCCTAGAATTTGGTCTCTATCACAGAACTCTAAGGTTCATGGACACAAGAAGGATGAAGGCAGGATTAGCTGCACCTGAAACAGAGGAAAGAAGCTTTTAATAGAGGTTGGGAGTCTTGAGGGAGCCCTCATGTCTAAGCCATTAGGCTACTGTGGGGTTCCATTATCCCTCTGCATTGCACCTGGATTCTACACTAAGTGGCTAACGGGATTGCAAATCCAACTTTGGATGCACCTTCATCACCATTCTGCAATCTGTTTCTGGGCCAAGGTGCCCCAACCAATGGAAGGACACTATAATTGTGCGAGTCAGAGACATGTACAGGTGACTAGGGTAGAGGCGATCTGACTAGGGGAGAGGGAGAGACAAGTGGGACAGAACCTTGTTATTGTGCTCCTTCAAGCTACACTCGTGAGCCATTGACACGAGTTGTTCCTGGCTTGGGTACATGCGTGTTTGAAAATGTGTTTGGAGGACTAGCTTTTGTTCCTGAGTGAACACTTTCCTTTTCTTCTGCTGCATCCTTGGATCCCTTGGAGAATCTTATGAACTTCAGGGATTTGTGAATCCAGGAGGAGATCTTGAGGATATGGTAAACCTGAGGCACCTGGGCAAACTTGTAAGTCTGGGTTCAGTGGAGAACTGAAGGGTTGATTACTTGGAAGTAAAAGTTGCCTCCACTCATTCCAAATGGTGATGGGAAGTTTAGAAGAGTATGTCAGACCCCTGCAGTGGAGGTGCAGGAATTGGAGAATATAAAACATGGACGCTGAGAATTGACCTGAGTCCTCAGTACATGTTCTTTACTTCTGAGCCATCACAGGCACCCAAGATTTTGGTTTTCTTAATATTGTGGCACATTTGGTTTTCTTAATATAGTAGGAGAGACATGTGGAGTTGGATTCAAATGACTTTATTGATTTAAAGATAAGGTATGACAATAACACAGTAGATTAATACAACTCATTAATTCAGGAGAGAAGTTCATAGTTAGGCCAGGTGTATTATTAGCTCAGAACTAGACTCTCAACACCCAGGTTGAAGTAAGAGGATTGATAGATTGTGTAGGTCAGTGTAGAGTATGTAAGGAATGGCTTTCTCACAATAGCTGTTCAATTCTCATATGTTGTATATATATGTTTATATGTACAATATATAATAGTCAAATATCTAATATAAAACATAATACATATAATATATATCATATTATACATGTTTTTACACAGTTAAGGACAAAAAGAAAAAAAAGCTATAAAGTCCCTGACAAAATATCTAAGTTGGATGTCAACATTGTCAGTGACAAATTTGAATCACAAACTTCTAGGGACAAATCAGGCAGTTCATAGAGTGGTATAGCCCTGCTTGGGATACAGAGATAAATGTTTTCCCTCACAAAGAAAAATCTGTGTGGTGGCAATGGCCTGTGATCCAAATGCTTTAGTAATTGATGGTAGGAGTGCCAGGATCCCCAGGATCAAGAGTTCTTAAAAGGTGTCAAGCAGTGAGCAGTGCTCAAAGAAGTCAGGCTGTGACACTTCATCTAGAGAGTCATGCAGTTGAGAGATGCTCAGTAAAGCGCTGGTACCTATAGCCAGTGGAGCCCGGATGATTCTCTGTGCCTGAGAATGTGTTGCCTGACTGAGTCTCCCTTCCTGTTCCAGCATCCTGGGTGGCTGCCTCCGGAGCTGCTGTTGAAACTGTGCTGGAATCGGGAGAATGGACTGGGTCTGGATCTCTGGCTGGAGCTGCATGTGCAGATGATGCACAGTCCACTGATGGACCTAGGATTCTGTGATCTCCTGCTGGATCTTGGCCAGCTAGTGCACACTTCTGAGCTGCACCTGAGACTCTCATTGGTGTGATGAATGGAATAGATGCATTCTGGGTCTGTGAAAATACTGGGTCTGAGTGGAAATGGAGAGCTGGCTTCGGATGGTCTTTCCCACTTGGACAGAATGGATTCTGAGTTGTTGAAATTCAGGAGGGGCTGACTTGAGAACTGACATCACTTTGTCTAGGGATAAGGAATCCTCTTTGTCAGAGGCCATGAAAAGGACAGAACCTTTGTGGCTGGCAGATTTAGAATGGGAGACTTGGACTCCCTTCCATGGTATTTCTGTAGCCTTCCTCTGCTGCATCTTCCACCTAGATCTTTTATTGCTTTTGGAGATCTCCTCAGGAGTCCAGTTACTTTTGGAGAAGATGTCTGTTTGGTCTAGGGAATTGCTCAAGTGGCTGACTTGAGGAGGAGAGCTCATAACTGATGGTCTGTGACACAAGCAGAAGATGGATTTTGAGTTTGGGGCAATGTCGAATACCTCAGTAGAGCTGTAGCGCTCTCACCAGATGGTTTCATGCATAGTCATGCTGTCTGACCTGGAAAGAGGGACACAATCTTTGGGGAAAGGGCCAGCCCTACCAGGTGATTGGTGAAAATGCTTCCCAGGGAGTTCTATACCCTTCTTCCTTGCAGCCACTCTCTAGGTGAGTTCTTCCTGAAGCACTTCTCAAAGACCTGTTTAAAGATATAGAGCTTGGCTTCCTCATTTCAGAAGCTACTGGGGGGCTGAGTTGAGGCAGAAGACGAATACCCACAGGGTTCTGGCACTCTGGACCTTCACTGGCAGATGGGTCAAGAGGGACACATCCTCTGGGGGAATACTAGTCTATCATGAGATCCACATTCAGGCTTCCCAGATACTTTTGGAGCCTTCTTCTGATTCTGCCTAGACTGGTTGTACTTGATTCACATTTAGAGGGACAAGGAAATGAAGAGATGAATTGAGATCAGGGCCCCATTTAGTTGCCAAACCTAAAGATGCTGGATGAAAATCTTAGAACTTGGTCTCTATCACAGAACTGTAAAGTTCATGGACACAAGAAGGATGAAGGCTGGATAAGCTGCACCTGAAACCCACCAAGGGAAAAAGCTTTTAATAGAGATTGGGTGTCTTGAGGGAGCCCTCATGTCTAGTGGGGTTCTATTATTCCTCTGCATTGCACCTGGATTCTACACTAAGTGGCTAACGGGATTGCAAATCCAACTTTGGATGCACATTCATCACCATTCTGCAATCTGTTTCTGGGCCAAGGTGCCCCTAGCAATGGAAGGACTCTACAGTTGTGGGAGTCAGAGATGTGTACAGGTGACTCCTGGGGTAGAGACAAAAAGGACCAAACTGTGATATTCTCCTTCACGCCATACTTGTGAGCTTTGTCATGTGATGTTCCTGGCTTGGGTACATGCACTTTTGAAAATGTTCCTGCAGGACTAGCTTTTGTTCCTGAGTGAACACTTTGCTTTTCTTCTGCTGCATCCTTGGATCCCTGGGAGAATCTTGTGAACTTCATGGACTTGAGATTCCAGGAGGAGATCTTGTGGACATGGTGGACCTGAGGCACCTGGGCAAACTTGTAAGTCTGGGTTCAGTGGAGAACTACAGGGTTGATTACTTGGAAGTAAAAGTTGCCTCCACTCATTCCAAATAGTGATGGGAAGTTTAGAAGAGGATCTCAGACCCCTGCAGTGGAGGTCCCGGAATTAGGGAATATAATACAGGGATGCTAAGAAGGGAACTTGGTCCTCAGTACGTGCTCTTTACTTCTGAGCCATCACAGGCACCCAAGATTTTGATTTAATATTGTGGCACATTATAAAGTAGTAAGAGTGACATGTGGAGTTGGATTCAAATGACTTTATGGATTTAAAGATAAGGTGTGAATAACCCAATAAGTTAATAGAACTCATTAATTCAGCACAGAAGTTCATAGTTTGTCCATGTATATTAGCTCACTGAACGACTCTCAACACGCATGACGAAGAAAGTGGATTGCTAGAATATATAGGCCAGTCTGGACTACGATAGGACTGCTCTTTCACAATAGCTGTACAATTTTTTATATTGTGTGTATGTAAATACATATATGAACACACAACATATGTAGTATATAATGTATAAGAGAACATACAATACATGTAATACATAAATGATACACATATTACAGTTATTTTACACATAAATTGTTGAATAGAAACGAAACAAATTCAAGACACTGAAAAAAATATCTAGGTCTGGTGACAATTCTCACAGAAAAATTGGGATCACAGTTTTGTGTGAACAAAGGCAGGCAGTTCAGTGAGCACTAAATGCCAGCTTGGGATACCTAGAGGTAGATATTTTTGTCACAGGACAATGAAAGTGTGTGTGGTGGCTCCCGTCTGTAAATCATAAACTCTGTTAGTTGAAGGCAGTAGTGTCAGGATCCCCACGATCAAGAGTTCTTCAATGAAATGGAACAGTGGGCATTGCTCAAGTAGTGAAGCTATGACACTTCATCTAGAGTCATCCAACTGACAGATGCTCAGTAAAGCGCTGGTACCTATAGCCAGTGGAGCCCGGATGATTCTCTGTGTCTGAGAATGTGTTGCCTGACTGGGTCTCCCTTCCTCTTCCAGCATCCTGGGTGGCTGCCTCCGGAGCTGCTGTAGAAACTGTGCTGGAATCTGGAGAACAGACTGGGTCTGGATCTCTGGCTGGAGATGCATGGGCAGATGATGCACAGTCCACCGATGGACGGAGGATTCTGTTTGCTCCTGCTGGATCTCGGCCAGGTTTTGCACATTTTTGGGCTGCACACAGTAAACTCTTTTGATGTGATGAGTAGAAAAGATGGATTCTGGGTTTGTGAAAATACTTGGGCTGAGTGGAGGAGGAGAACTTCTGTCAGATGGTCTCTCCCACCTGGACATAATGGATCCTGAGTTGTGTGAAATACAGGACTGGCTGACTTGAGGAGAACTGACACCAGTATGTCTAAGGACAAGGAATCCTCTTCGTCAGAGGCCATGAAAAGGACAGAGTCATTGTGGCTGGCAGATTTAGAATGGGAGACTTGGACTCCCTTCCATGGTATTTCTGTTACCTTCTTCCTCTGCTGCATCTTCTACCTAGATCTCTTATTGCTTTTGGAGATCTCCTCAGGGGTCCAGTTACTTTTGGAGAAGATGTCTGTTTGGTCTAGGGAATTGCTCAAGTGGCTGACTTGAGGGGGGGGAGCTCATAACTGATGGTCTGTGACACATGCAGAAGATGGATTGAGTTTGGGGCAATGTCGAAGGGTTCAGTAGAGCTGGAGCTCTCACACCAGATGGTCTCATGCATAGAGTCTGAGCTGGCTGACCCGGCAAGAGGGACACAATCTTTGGGGAAAGGGCCAGCCCTACCAGGTGATTGGTGAAACTTGCTTCCTGGGGAGTTCTATACCCTTCTTCCTCTGAAGCCACTCCCTAGCTGAGGTCTTCCTGAAGCACTTCTCCTCAAAGGCCTGTTTAAAGATGTAGAGCTTTGCTTACTCACCTCAGAAGCTACTAGGAGGCTGAGTGGAGGCAGATGACAGATACCCACAGGGTTCTGGCACTCGGGACCTTCACTGGCTGATGGGTCAAGAGGGACACATCCTCTGAGGGAATACAGGTCTATCATGAGATCCACATTCAGACTTCCCAGATAGTTTGGATCCTTCTGAATCTGCCTAGACTGGTTGTACTTGATCAGATTTAGATGGACAAAGGAATGAAGAGATGAGTTTAGATCTTGGCCCCATTTAGGTCCCAAACATGGAGATGCTGGATGAAAAGCCTGGACCTTGTCTCTATCACAGAACTATGCAGTTTATGGACACAAGAAGGATGAAGGCTGGATGAGCTGTACCTGAAACAGAGGAAAGAAACTTTTAATAGAGGTTGGGAGTCTTGAGGGAGCCCTCATGTCTAGGCAATTAAGCTACTGTGGGGTTCCATTTTCCCTCTGCATTTCACCTGGATTCTACACTAAGTGGCTAACGGGATTGCAAATCCAACTTTGGATGCATCTTCTTCACCATTCTGCATTCTGTTTCTGGGCCGAGGTGCCCAAGCAATGGAAGGACACTATAATTGTGGGAGTCAGAGACATGTACAGTTGACTAGAGTTGAGGCGATCTGACTAGGGAAGAGGGAGAGACAAGAGGGACCGAACCTTGATTTTGTGCTCCTTCATCCCACACTCGGAAGCTTTGTCATGTGGTGTTCCTGGCTTGGGTACATGCACTTTTGAAAATGTTCTTAGAGGACTAGCTTTTTTTCCTGAGCGAACACTTCCCTTTTCTTCTGCTGCATCCTTGGATCCCTGGGAGAATCTTGTGAACTTCAGGGACTTGAGAATCCAGGAGGAGATCTTGTGACATGGTGGACCTGAGGCACCTGGGCAAACTTGTAAGTCTGGGTTCAGTGGAGAACTACAGGGTTGATTACTTGGAAGTAAAAGTTGCCTCCACTCATTCCAAATGGTGATGGGAAGTTTAGAAGAGAATGTCAGACCCCTGCAGTGGAGGTGCAGGAATGGAGAATATAAAACATGGATACTGAGAAGTGACCTGAGTCCTCAGTACATACTCTTTACTTCTGAGCCATCACAGACACCCAAGATTTTGGTTTTCTTAATATTGTGGCAGGAGTAGGAGAGACATGTGGAGTTGGATTCAAATGACTTTATTAATTTAAAGATAATGTATGAAAATAACACAGTAGATTACTTCAACTCATTAATTCAGGAGAGAAGTTCATAGGTAGGCCAGGTGTATTATTAGCTCAGAACTAGACTCTCAACACCCAGGTGGAAGTAAGAGGATTGATAGATCATGTAGGTCAGTGTAGAGTATGTAAGGAATGGCTTTCTCACAATAGCTGTACAATTCTGATATGTTGTATATATATGTATATATGTACAATATATAATAGTCAAATAAATAATATAAAACATAATACATATGATGTATTTCATATTATACATGTTTTTACACAGTTAAGGACAAAAAACAAAGGCTATAAAGTTACTGACAAAATATCTAAGTCGGGTGTCAATATTGTCAGTGACAAATTTGAATCACAAACTTCCAGGGACAAAATCAGGCAGTTCATAGAGTGGTATAGGCCTGCTTGGATACAGAGAGATAAATGTTTTCCCTCACAAAGAAAAAGTCTGTGGTGGCAATGGCCTGTGATCCAAATGCTGTAGAAATTGAAGGTAGGAGTGTCAGGATCCCCAGGATCAAGAGTTCTTAAAAGGTGTCAAGCAGTGAGCAGTGCTCAAAGAAGTCAGGCTGTGACACTTCATCTAGAGAGTCATGCAGTTGAGAGATGTTCAGTAAAGAGTTGGTCCCCAGTGACAGTGGAGCCCGGATGATTCTCTGTGCCTGAGAATGTGTTGCCTGACTGAGTCTCCCTTCCTGTTCCAGCATCCTGGGTGGCTGCCTCCGGAGCTGCTGTTGAAACTGTGCTGGCATCGGGAGAATGGACTGGGTCTGGATCTCTGGTTGGAGCTGCATGTGCAGATGATGCACAGTCAACTGATGGTCCTAGGATTCTGTCATCTCTTGCTGGACCTTGGCCAGCTAGTGCACACTTCTGGGCTGAGCAGGAGACTCTCATTGGTGTGATGAAAGGAAAAGGTGCATTCTGGGTCTCTGAAAATATTAGGTCTGAGTGGAAGCAGAGAGCTGCTGTTGGATAGTCTCTCCTACCTGGACATAATGGATTCTGTGTTGTATGAAATACAGGACTGGCTGACTTGAGAACTGACACCAGTATGTCTAGGGACAAGGAATCCTCTTCTTCAGAGGCCATGAAAAAGACGGAGCCATTGTGGCTGGCAGATTTAGAATGGGAGACTTGGATTCCCTTCCTTGGTAGTTCTGTACCCTCTTCCTCTGCTGCATCTTCTACCTAGATCTCTTATTGCTTTTGGAGATCTCCTCAGAGGTTCAGTTACTTTTGGAGAAGAAAGCTCTTTGGTCTAGGGAATTGCTCAAGTGGCTGACTTGAGGAAGGGAGCTCATAACTGATGGTCTGTGACACATGCAGAAGATGGATTCTGAGTTTGGGGCAGTACTCTAAGGGCTCAGTAGAGCTGGAGCGCTCTCACCAAATGGTTTCATGCATAGAGTTATGCTGGCTGACCTGGCAAGAGGGACACAATCTTTGGGGAAAAGGCCAGCCCTACCAGGTGATTGGTGAAACTTGCTTCCCAGGGAGTTCTATACCCTTCTTCCTTGCAGCCACTCTCTAGGTGAGCTCTTCCTGAAGCACTTCTCCTCAAAGGCCTGTTTAAAGATGTAGAGCTTGACTTCCTCATCCCAGAAGCTACTAGGGGGCTGAGGTGAGGCAGAAGACGAATACCCACAGGATTCCGGCACTCAGGACCTTCACTGGCAGATGGGTCAAGAGGGACACATCCTCTGGGGGAATACTGGTCTATCATGAGATCCACATTCAGGCTTCCCAGATACTTTTGGAGCCTTCTTCTGATTCTGCCTAGACTGGTTGTACTTGATTCACATTTAGAGGGACAAGGAAATGAAGAGATGAATTGAGATCAGGGCCCCATTTAGTTGCCAAACCTAAAGATGCTGGATGAAAATCTTAGAACTTGGTCTCTATCACAGAACTCTAAAGTTCATGGACACAAGAAGGATGAAGGCTGGATAAGCTGCACCTGAAACCCACCAAGGGAAATAGCTTTTAATAGAGATTGGGTGTCTGGAGGGAGCCCTCATGTCTAGGCCATTTAGCTACAGTGGGGTTCCATTATCCCTCTGCATTGCACCTGGATTCTACACTAAGTGGCTAACAGGATTGCAAATCCCACTTTGGATCACCTTCATCACCATTCTGCAATCTGTTTCTGGGCCAAGGTTTCCCAAGCATTGGAAGGACTCTACAATTGTGGGAGTCAGAGACGTGTACAGGTGACTCCTGGGGTAGAGGTGATCTGACTAGGGGAGAGGGAGAGACAAGAGGGACTGAACCATGATATGTGCTCTTTGACGCCATACTTGTGAGCTTTGTCATGTGATGATCCTGGCTTGGGTACATGCACTTTTGAAAATGTTCTTAGAGGACTAGCTTTTGTTCCTGAGTGAACACTTTGCTTTTCTTCTGCTGCATCCTTGGATCCCTGGGAGAATCTTGTGAACTTCATGGACTTGAGATTCCAGGAGGAGATCTTGTGGACATGGTGGACCTGAGGCACCTGGGCAAACTTGTAAGTCTGGGTTCAGTGGAGAACTACAGGGTTGATTACTTGGAAGTAAAAGTTGCCTCCACTCATTCCAAATAGTGATGGGAAGTTTAGAAGAGGATCTCAGACCCCTGCAGTGGAGGTCCCGGAATTAGGGAATATAATACAGGGATGCTAAGAAGGGAACTTGGTCCTCAGTACATGCTCTTTACTTCTGAGCCATCACAGGCACCCAAGATTTTGATTTAATATTGTGGCACATTATAAAGTAGTAAGAGTGACATGTGGAGTTGGATTCAAATGACTTTATGGATTTAAAGATAAGGTGTGAATAACCCAATAAGTTAATAGAACTCATTAATTCAGCACAGAAGTTCATAGTTTGTCCATGTATATTAGCTCACTGAACGACTCTCAACACGCATGACGAAGAAAGTGGATTGCTAGAATATATAGGCCAGTCTGGACTACGATAGGACTGCTCTTTCACAATAGCTGTACAATTTTTTATATTGTGTGTATGTAAATACATATATGAACACAGAACATATATAGTATATAATGTATAAGAGAACATACAATACATGTAATACATAAATGATACACATATTACAGTTATTTTACACATAAATTGTTGAATAGAAACGAAACAAATTCAAGACACTGAAAAAAAATATCTAGGTCTGGTGACAATTCTCACAGAAAAATTGGGATCACAGTTTTGTGTGAACAAAGGCAGGCGGTTCAGTGAGCACTAAATGCCAGCTTGGGATATTTAGATAGATTTTTTTTTTTTGTCACAAAGAAAATGAAAGTGTGTGTGGTGGCTCCTGTCTGTGATCCATAATTTCTGGTAGTTGAAGGCAGTAGTGTCAGGATCCCCACGATGAAGAGTTCTTCAAAGAAATGGAACAGTGGGCAGTGCTCAAGTAGTGAAGCTGTGACACTTCATCTAGAGTCATCCAACTGACAGATGCTCAGTAAAGCGCTGGTACCTATAGCCAGTGGAGCCCGGATGATTCTCTGTGGCTGAGAATGTGTTGCCTGACTGAGTCTCCCTTCCTCTTCCAGCATCCTGGGTGTCTACCTCCAGAGCTGCTGTTGAATGATGATGTGCTGGAATCTGGATCTTGGGCTGGAGCTGCATGGGCAGATGATGCACAGTCCACCGATGGACGGAGGATTCTGTTTGCTCCTGCTGGATCTCGGTCAGGTTTTGCACACTTTTGGCCTGCACACGGTAAACTCTTTTGATGTGATGAATAGAAAAGATGGATTCTGGGTTTGTGAAAATACTTGGGCTGAGTGGAAGAGGAGAACTTCTGTCAGATGGTCTCTCCCACCTGGACATAATGGATCCTGAGTTGTGTGAAATACAGGACTGGCTGACTTGAGGAGAACTGACACCAGTATGTCTAAGGACAAGGAATCCTCTTCGTCAGAGGCCATGAAAAGGACAGAGTCATTGTGGCTGGCAGATTTAGAATGGGAGACTTGGACTCCCTTCCATGGTATTTGTTACCTTCTTCCTCTGCTGCATCTTCTACCTAGATCTCTTACTGCTTTTGGAGATCTCCTCAGGGGTCCAGTTACTTTTGGAGAAGATGTCTGTTTGGTCTAGGGAATTGCTCAAGTGGCTGACTTGAGGGGGGGGAGCTCATAACTGATGGTCTGTGACACATGCAGAAGATGGATTGAGTTTGGGGCAATGTCGAAGGGTTCAGTAGAGCTGGAGCTCTCACACCAGATGGTCTCATGCATAGAGTCTGAGCTGGCTGACCCGGCAAGAGGGACACAATCTTTGGGGAAAGGGCCAGTCCTACCAGGTGATTGGCGAAACTTGCTTCCCAGGCAGTTCTGTACCTTTCTTCCTCTAAGCCACTCCCTAGCTAAGCTCTTCCTGAAGCACTTCTCCTCAAAGGCCTGTTTAAAGATGTAGAGCTTTGCTTACTCACCTCAGAAGCTACTAGGAAGCTGAGTGGAGGCAGATGACAGATACCCACAGGGTTCTGGCACTCGGGACCTTCACTGGCTGATGGGTCAAGAGGGACACATCCTCTGAGGGAATACAGGTCTATCATGAGATCCACATTCAGACTTCCCAGATAGTTTGGATCCTTCTGAATCTGCCTAGACTGGTTGTACTTGATCAGATTTAGATGGACAAAGGAATGAAGAGATGAGTTTAGATCTTGGCCCCATTTAGGTCCCAAACATGGAGATGCTGGATGAAAAGCCTGGACCTTGTCTCTATCACAGAACTCTAAAGTTTATGGACACAAGAAGGATGAAGGCTGGATGAGCTGTACCTGAAACAGAGGAAGGAATCTTTTAATAGAGGTTGGGAGTTTGGAGGGAGCCCTCATGTCTAGGCCATTTAGCTACAGTGGGATTCCATTATCCCTCTGCATTTCATCTGGATTCTACACTAAGTGGCTAATGGGATTGCAAATCCAACTTTGGATGCACCTTCATCACCATTCTGTAATCTGTTTCTGGGCCATGGTGCACCAAGCAATGGAAGGACACTACAATTGTTGGAGTCAGAGACGTGTACAGGTGACTCCTGAGGTAGAGGAGATCTGACTAGGGAAGAGGGAGAGACAAGAGGGACCGAACCGTGATTTTGTGCTCCTTCATGCCACACTCGTGAGCTTTGTCATGTGGTGTTCCTTGCTTGGGTACATGCACTTTTGAAAATGTTCTTGGAGGACCAGCTTTTGTTCCTGAGTGAACACTTTCCTTTTCTTCTGCTGCATTCTTGGATTCCTGGGAGAACCTTTTAATCTTGCAGGGACTTGAGAATCCAGGAGGAGATCTTGTGACATGGTGGACTTGATGCACCTGGGCAAACTTGTAAGTCTGGGTTCAGTGGAGAACTACAGGGTTGATTACTTGGAAGTAAAAGTTGCCTCCACTCATTCCAAATGGTGATGGGAAGTTTAGAAGAGAATGTCAGACCCCTTCAGTGGAGGTGCAGGAATGGAGAATATAAAACATGGATACTGAGAAGTGACCTGAGTCCTCAGTACATACTCTTTACTTCTGAGCCATCACAGACACCCAAGATTTTGGTTTTCTTAATATTGTGGCACATTTGGTTTTCTTAATATAGTAGGAGAGACATGTGGAGTTGGATTCAAATGACTTTATTGATTTAAAGATAATGTATGAAAATAACACAGTAGATTACTTCAACTCATTAATTCAGGAGAGAAGTTCATAGTTAGGCCAGGTGTATTATTAGCTCAGAACTAGACTCTCAACACCCAGGTGGAAGTAAGAGGATTGATAGATCATGTAGGTCAGTGTAGAGTATGTAAGGAATGGCTTTCTCACAATAGCTGTACAATTCTGATATGTTGTATATATATGTATATATATACAATATATAATAGTCAAATAAATAATATAAAACATAATACATATGATGTATTTCATATTATACATGTTTTTACACAGTTTAGGACAAAAAACAAAGGCTATAAAGTTACTGACAAAATATCTAAGTCGGGTGTCAATATTGTCAGTGACAAATTTGAATCACAAACTTCCAGGGACAAAATCAGGCAGTTCATAGAGTGGTATAGGCCTGCTTGGATACAGAGAGATAAATGTTTTCCCTCACAAAGAAAAAGTCTGTGGTGGCAATGGCCTGTGATCCAAATGCTGTAGAAATTGAAGGTAGGAGTGTCAGGATCCCCAGGATCAAGAGTTCTTAAAAGGTGTCAAGCAGTGAGCAGTGCTCAAAGAAGTCAGGCTGTGACACTTCATCTAGAGAGTCATGCAGTTGAGAGATGTTCAGTAAAGAGTTGGTCCCCAGTGACAGTGGAGCCCTGATGATTCTGTGGCTGAGAATGTGTTGCCTGACTGGGTCTCCCTTCCTCTTCCAGCATCCTGGGTGGCTGCCTCCGGAGCTGCTGTTGAAACTGTGCTGGAATCTGGAGAACAGACTGGGTCTGGATCTCTGGTTGGAGCTGCATGTGCAGATGATGCACAGTCCACTGATGGACCTAGGATTCTGTGATCTCCTGCTGGACCTTGGCCAGCTAGTGCACACTTCTGGGCTGAGCAGGAGACTGTCATTGGTGTGATGAAAGAAAAAGGTGCATTCTGGGTCTCTGAAAATATTAGGTCTGAGTGGAAGCAGAGAGCTGCTGTTGGATAGTCTCTCCTACCTGGACATAATGGATTCTGTGTTGTATGAAATACAGGACTGGCTGACTTGAGAACTGACACCAGTATGTCTAGGGACAAGGAATCCTCTTCTTCAGAGGCCATGAAAAAGACGAAGCCATTGTGGCTGGCAGATTTAGAATGGGAGACTTGGATTCCCTTCCTTGGTAGTTCTGTACCTCTTCCTCTGCTGCATCTTCTACCTAGATCTCTTATTGCTTTTGGAGATCTCCTCAGAGGTTCAGTTACTTTTGGAGAAGAAAGCTCTTTGGTCTAGGGAATTGCTCAAGTGTCTGACTTGAGGAGAGCTCATAACTGATGGTCTGTGACACAAGCAGAAGATGGATTTTGAGTTTGGGGCAGTGTCGAATACCTCACAGCTGGAGCGCTCTCACCAGATGGTTTCATGCATAGAGTCATGCTGTCTGACCTGGAAAGAGGGACACAATCTTTGGGGAAAAGGCCAGCCCTACCAGGTGATTGGTGAAACTTGCTTCCCAGGGAGTTCTATACCCTTCTTCCTTGCAGCCACTCTCTAGGTGAGCTCTTCCTGAAGCACTTCTCCTCAAAGACCTGTTTAAACATATAGAGCTTGACTTCCTCATCTCAGAAGTTACTGGGGGGCTGAGTTGAGGCAGAAGATGAATACCCACAGGATTCCAGCACTCAGGACCTTCACTGGCAGATGGGTCAAGAGGGACACATCCTCTGGGGGAATACTAGTCTATCATGAGATCCACATTCAGGCTTCCCAGATACTTTTGGAGCCTTCTTCTGATTCTGACTAGACTGGTAGTACTTGATTCACATTTAGAGGGACAAGGAAATGAAGAGATGAATTGAGATCAGGGCCCCATTTAGTTGCCAAACCTAAAGATGCTGGATGAAAATCTTAGAACTTGGTCTCTATCACAGAACTGTAAAGTTCATGGACACAAGAAGGATGAAGGCTGGATAAGCTGCACCTGAAACCCACCAAGGAAAAAAGCTTTTAATAGAGATTGGGTGTCTGGAGGGAGCCCTCATGTCTAGGCCATTTAGCTACAGTGGGGTTCCATTATCCCTCTGCATTGCACCTGGATTCTACACTAAGTGGCTAACGGGATTGCAAATCCAACTTTGGATCACCTTCATCACCATTCTGAAATCTGTTTCTGGGCCAAGGTGCCCCTAGCAATGGAAGGACTCTACAGTTGTGGGAGTCAGAGATGTGTACAGGTGACTCCTGGGGTAGAGACAAGAAGGACCAAACTGTGATATTCTCCTTCACGCCATACTTGTGAGCTTTGTCATGTGATGTTCCTGGCTTGGGTACATGCACTTTTGAAAATGTTCCTGCAGGACTAGCTTTTGTTCCTGAGTGAACACTTTGCTTTTCTTCTGCTGCATCCTTGGATCCCTGGGAGAATCTTGTGAACTTCAGGGACTTGAGAATCCAGGAGGAGATCTTGTAGACATGGTGGACCTGAGGCACCTGGGCAAACTTGTAAGTCTGGGTTCAGTGGAGAACTACAGGGTTGATTACTTGGAAGTAAAAGTTGCCTCCACTTATTCGAAATAGTGATGAGAAGTTTAGAAGAGGATGTCAGACCCCTGCAGTGGAGGTCCCGGAATTAGGGAATATAATACAGGGATGCTAAGAAGGGAACTTGGTCCTCAGTATGTGCTCTTTACTTCTGAGCCATCAGAGGCAACCAAGATTTTGATTTTCTTAATATTGTGGCACATTATAAAGTATTAAGAGTGACATGTGGAGTTGGATTCAAATGACTTTATGGATTTAAAGATAAGGTGTGGACTCAGTCCAGGTAGGTCCAGTCCTCTCCTCCCATGCCGAGCCAAGGGACCCTGCATAGGCCCCAGGTTTCAAACAGCCAACTCATGCAATGAGCACAGGACCCGGTCCCACTGCCTGGATGCCTCCCAAACAGATCAGGCCAATCAACTGTCTCACCCACTCAGAGGGCCTGATCCAGTTGGTGACCCCTCAGCCATTGGTTCATATTTCATGTGTTTCCGTTTGTTTGGCTATTTGTCTCTGTGCTTTATCCGACCTTGGTCTCAACAATTCTCGCTCATATAAACCCTCCTCATTCTCGCTAATTGGACTCCCAGAGATCCACCTGGGACCTAGTCATGGATCTCTGCATCCAGATCCCTCAGTAGTTGGATGAGGTTTCTAGCACGACAGGTTGATCTCAGTCTGTGGGGAAGGCTTTGCCCTGGAGGAGATTGGAATGGGGGGCGGGCTGGGGGGAAGGTGAGGGGGGCGGGAGGGGGGAGAACAAGGGAATCTGTGGCTGATATGTAGAACTGAATTGTATTGCAAAATAAAAATTAAAAAAAAAAAAACATAAGGTGTGAATAACCCCTAAGTTAATACAACTCATTAATTCAGCAGAGAAGTTCATAGTTCGGCCATGTATATTAGCTCACTGAACGACTCTCACACCCAGGAGGAAGAAAGTGAATTGCTAGAACATATAGGCCAGCCTGGACTACGATAGGACTGCTCTTTCACAATAGCTGTACAATTTTTTATATTGTGTGTATGTAAATACATATATGAACACAGAACATATATAGTATATAAGGTGTAAGAGAACATACAATACATGTAATACATAAATGATACACATATTACAGTTATTTTACACATAAATTGTTGAATAGAAACGAAACAAATTCAAGACACTGAAAAAAATATCTAGGTCTGGTGACAATTCTCACAGAAAAATTGGGATCACAGTTTTGTGTGAACAAAGGCAGGCGTTCAGTGAGCACTAAATGCCAGCTTGGGATACCTAGAGGTAGATTTTTTTGTCACAAAGAAAATGAAAGTGTGTGTGGTGGCTCCTGTCTGTGATCCATAATTTCTGGTAGTTGAAGGCAGTAGTGTCAGGATCCCCACGATCAAGAGTTCTTCAATGAAATCAAACAGTGGGCATTGCTCAAGTAGTGAAGCTGTGACACTTGATCTAGAGTCATCCAACTGACAGATGCTCAGTAAAGCGCTGGTACCTATAGCCAGTGGAGCCCGGATGATTCTCTGTGTCTGAGAATGTGTTGCCTGACTGGGTCTCCCTTCCTCTTCCAGCATCCTGGGTGGCTGCCTCCGGAGCTGCTGTTGAAACTGTGCTGGAATCTGGATCTTGGGCTGGAGCTGCATGGGCAGATGATGCACAGTCCACCGATGGATGGAGGATTCTGTTTGCTCCTGCTGGATCTCGGTCAGGTTTTGCACACTTTTGGGCTGCACACGGTAAACTCTTTTGATGTGATGAATAGAAAAGATGGATTCCGGTTTTGTGAAAATACTTGGGCTGATTAGAGGTGGAGAGCTGTCATCTGATCGTCTCTCTCTCTTGAACATAATGGATCCTGACATGTGTGAAATTCAGGAGGGGCTGACTTGAGGAGAACTGACACCAATATGTCTAAGGACAAGGAATCCTCTTCGTCAGAGGTCATGAAAAATACGGAGCCATTGTGGCTGGTAGATTTAGAATGGGAGACTTGGACTCCCTTCCATGGTAGTTTTGTAGCCTTCTTCCTCTGCTGCATCTTCTACCTAGATCTCTTAGTGCTTTTGGAGATCTCCTCAGGGGTCCAGTTACTTTTGGAGAAGAAGTTTCTTTTCTCTAGGGAATTGCTCAAGTGGCTGTCTTGAGGAGGGGAGCTCATAACTGATGGTCTGTGACACATGCAGAAGATGAATTCTGAGTTTGGGGCAATGTCGAAGGGCTCAGTAGAGCTGGAGCTCTCACACCAGATGGTCTCATGCATAGAATCTGAGCTGTCTGACCTGGCAAGAGGTACACAATCTTTGGGGAAAGGGCCAGACCTCCCAGGTGATTGGTGAAACTTGCTTCCCAGGGAGTTCTCTACCCTATTCCTCGCAGTCACTCTCTAGCTGAGCTCTTCCAGAAGTACTTCTTCTCAAAAGCCTGTTTAAAGATGTAGAGCTTGGCTTCCTTATCTCAGAAGCTACTGGAGGGCTGGGTTGAGGCAGAAGACGGATACCCAAAGGGTTCTGGCACTAGAGACCTTCACTGGCAGATGGGTTAAGAGGGACACATCCTCTCACATATCTTTTCATCTTTTTCTACTTGTTACTCTTAATTATCACTATCTCTATTGGAAAGATTCTCTTAACTAGACAGGAAGTACGTACATCATTTCTAAAGTTTAGAGTTTATAGTCAGCTTTGCTATACAACACTGGGATTTAGTGAGTGTTGTCGTTATAGAATTGTGACACTTGTTGCTAGGGGACTGTAACATTCTCAGGACGAAGCCACACCCCAAAGTTGTCAGTTCTCTCAGCAATTCTGGAACCGGCAGAGATGCACTGTCAGTGGTAAGCGGTTTTTAACTAGAGGCTGTCCCTTCACCCAAATTCATAATAGCTCCCCTAAGTGCTTCAATTCAGACAAATGTTTCTATTACAGCAATACTTTTGGTTTGCTCTACCAAAAAAAGTCACTTCACGCTGAGGGTGAAATTACCGTATTTAGCTGCTGTAAAGCTCTTCCCCAAATACTGCACAGCTATTAGGTGATATAAACTATTTCTCTAAAGGAGCTAGTAAAGCCAAAAGCAGCACAGCTCCGAACTCTTATTTCCTCACTGATTGCATTAACCAGTGACAAAACCTCAGAAACACTAATTGAGCCATTTTCATTCTGGTTCCTTTAGAGGAACGTCATTGGAGCTGACCTTCCTTAGTTCCACGCTCCTTATCAGATGCTCCTGTAATCACAGAGCTTCATTCTCCTCTTGTGAAAAAACACAAACATATCCTCGACCCCATATTAACACAGGATCTGGACTCTTCCATAATCCCGAGCAGGGATCTTTCCATTTCACTTGAGCACCAGTCGCTTGGGTGCCACTGTGCCAAAATCTATCTGCGGCAGACTGTTCATAGACATCCATATTCAAAAAGTTCAGAACAAAATGAGCATGATTAAATGCATTATACGGTGATTGAGGCTAAATTTTTTCCTTTTATTTTTATTTTTTGAAGTTGTATTTTAAGACTGCTATGAGCCCTTTCTACAATACCTTGTCCCTGAGGATTATAAGGAATACCTGTTTTTATGTACGATTTCCCATTGGGTATAAAATTGTTGAAATGCCTTACTACTATATCCAGAACCATTATCAGTTTTAATAATTTTTGGCATACCCATATACGAAAAATACTTCAAGCAGTACATAATTACATGTTTTGTAGCTTCCCCAGGTTGTGCACTAGCCATTAAAAATCCTGAATAAGTGTCAATGGTCACATGTACATATCTTAATTTGCCAAATTCTACAATATGAGTAACATCCATTTGCCATAGATGATTGGGAAGAAGACCTTGAGGGTTTACCCCTAAGTGAGGGACAGGAAAATATTTTGGACATACCCCACATCGTTTAACTATTTGACAAGCTGCTGCTTTGGTAAGATTGAATTGCTTTCTTAAACTTTTTGCTATTTTGATGAAGGGCATGTGACTGTTGAGCCATTTCCACTTGGGATATTGCTCAGCCATTACATTACCCTCAGCTAAAGGATCAGGAAGATTGGAATGAGCTCTAATATGGCCCACAAAGCATGGCAGCTTGCTTTTGTGGAATAGTGTCTTGAATTTGTTGAAACATTTTGACTTGATTGCTAAGTTCCAATATTTTCACCAAACCTGTTAGTATTCAAAGGAGTCAAGAACATAGATGTTCTTTCATGAAACGTATCCTTCATTAGCTTACTCTGAGAAGAAGCATTTTCAGGATTTAGTATTTTCACTTCATTAGCTTTAACTCCTGATGTTATTAGCAGCTGTAATATTTAGTATTAATTTCTTATAAGAAACTTTAGGTGAAGCAACTCTTTTGTAAGACAGCTAGATTTTCTGAAGTTTGTTTCCCATCTATAAAGCAGTCAATTTTTGAATGTCTGTTTCCTTGTCTCCTTATTAGATTTGCAAAGGAATCACTCATTGCAGGCAGTTTGTTCAAAAGGCAAAGAACTTTATTTTCCCATAAGTTTCTTTATGTCCAAAACAATGTTGAGTGTATAAAAGGCTTTCTCTTGCTTAAGAAATTTAAAATGGCTTGTTTGCTCTTAAAGGTAGCTTTTCGTCATCCAACTACCGTAAAAAATTTGCACAGCTATTAGGGTAAATAAGGCATTTTACCAAAGGAGCCCCAAACCAAGAAGCACCTAGTTCCATATCCTTTCAATTTTTCATTGGAACTGACACTTAAACTCTTAGATGATTTTCCTCCTTATTCTTTTAAAAGCTGTATTTTAAGTTTATTTTCGAGCTGACAAAAGTGTTTCAGGGCAATGTCGCCATCTTTAGTGGAAAAACTACCTTTCCAGAATGCATTTCCCTTATATCCGTACCCCTATTGCTAGCTTTAACAGGTGTCTCTCCTTCATTTGACACTGGCCCCCAAATCAGAACTGCACCTGCCTCATTAGTGCGCATTGAGGTGGGCAAATTCTGATAGCAACTTTCCTTGGGGCTTGTGTTTGCCTTAGCCAGTCAGTGATCATTTACAACAGCTTTTTCATACCTCTTTCAGAGAGATTTTCTCCCACTGATTTTATTCTCATTTTGCTTGTTCCTTCCCCCCCCCCCCCCCAGATGCAGAGCTTCAGGTATCTGTCTGCGGCTCTGTACCTCTGCTAGCTGCCTTTGGAGGTAGGGGCTTTTTTTCTCCCCCCGAATCTGCCTCAAATTCTAGCAGCTTTTTCAGGTCACACATTTTCTGGGGAGGATTATGTCCCTTCTCTCTTTCTTCAGAGTCTTTCTCCCAGACAGTTCCCAGTTTGGTCTCAATTTGTCCCTTCTACTCTAGAAACATTTCAGACACTACAGTGGCAGCTTTCCCTGCTACTGAAGGTAGGGGCTTTTTGTCCGTTTGTTTTCGGGGTCTGTGTGGTTTGCGTACAGACTGAAAATCTAACAAGGGAGGTTTTTGCCATCTCTAAACTCACATTAGGACAGGTGTTTTTCCCTCAGGCCTTTCACCTGACCCAGTCCCCCAGTGGGTTGCATTTGTTTGTCTGGGTGCTCAAGGACAGAGCTTATGCCAGAGGCAATCGCCCCTTAGGGCTACACTTTCTCATCTCAGGGAATCAGTTGAAACAAAGCTTTTCTCAAAGAGGTGCTTTCTCTGACAGAAAAGAAAGCTTTACTCCTGGATAGTTCTGTTTTGCCCTGGCTGGGCTCTTTCCCCAGACAGCGTTCTGACTCAGCACAACTGCTTCAGACACAGTTCAGCTTTACTGTTTTTCCAGAAAGGTCCTTACTCTGATAGGAAAGCTTTTCTCAGATTTCTTTTTGCAGCTGTGGACCTATCAACCCGGGACTTGTAGGAAAGTGGACAACTGTGCTGTTCCCACTGGCTTTAGCTTTGTTTGTTCATTAGCAATCTTCCCCTGGGTCCTGCACCTTCCTGCCTCAGCTCTGTGCTCCAGGAAGTTTACAACTGCAGGAACCCTAGTATACCCGAAATGCACTCCAACTCAGAGACGCTGGCCAGTCGCCTCTGGGTTTTTGGTCAGAAGCAAGGATACAATGCTTCAGGGAATCTTTGTGTTAGGAAGATTAGGAGCACCTTTTCAAAGACGCTCACTAAGAAACAAAACCCTTGATGACTCAGCTCGGCTGTAACTGAAAAGCTTGGCTTTTTTGCTTTTCGCAGGTAAAGTTTCCTGCCCTTTTGGGCTCTCTGTAGCTCTTTACCCACACTCTCCCAAGCATTCCCCTCAGGGTACTCTGACCCACTGCCTTTTACTAGCTTGAAGAGACAGAGCTTAGAAGAGGTTTTTAGGAACTTGTCCCTGCCTCCTGCATTGCAGGGAGGATTTTTAAAGCTTGAAAGAACTTAGAGAGGTTTTGCTGTCTTAAGAAGTTTGTTGTTTTCCCTTAGAGATAATCACAGGTGGTCCCCATACTAATATCTTCAGGTGATTCTAATTTTTGTCCTGAGAGAAAAACTTAAACTAAAGCCTTTAACTTTAAGAGCTTTTGAGAAAGATTAAGGCTTTTTAGAGAGATTTTTTCCCTAAATTTTCCAAGAAAAGCTTTTAGTTTAAGAGAAAGATTTTTCCCCCAAGAGAGAAAGACCAGCTTTTCCCAAAACTTCCCAACTTTAAACTTTTTGGCTTTTTACACCCCCATTTTTGCCTCAGGGAGAAAACACTTTCTCCTGCTCTTTGGACTTAGCATTTCAGCTGTCCCCAGGACAAAAGCTTCCATAGGAAACTTTTTCTTTCCCATAAGCTCAAAGAAGAGCTTTTTTACTACCTGTAAAGCCCAAAGAAAGATTTTTTTCCCCAGTTTGCGTTCATAGCCCCCAAAGTTAGAAAACTGAGTTTTCCTGTCTAGTTGCCTTATTTTTTTCTATATGATCTTACACTATTAAGTTTTTCCTACACTATATTACTACCCTATACCTTATACTTATTTTTCATAGATAGAAATTGAGAAAGGGATAGAAGATAGAAAATTTTGACAGAATTTTGTGCTGCAGCATTGGACATCCTTCCAGTCCATTTTCCTTTTCTCTTGAGGATAAAACCCCTGCCCCTCAATAATATATATTTCCATAACACTGGCATGCCACTTTCCACTGGCAGGGCTGACCCACACTTTCGCCAAAAACTCTGTAATAAAACTATTTTCCTTTATCTTTAGTCCCTATTACTTTGTTTTTAGTCTGTTCATTTGTCTTTAGTCCCTTTTTTTGTCCCCTACCTTTTTTTAGTCCCTTTTCTCTTTTTTCGCTAGTCCCTGTTCATGGTGCCATTCTGTGGGGCGTTTACCCACCAACTCCACAGCTCCCCAGAGTTTTCTTGAGTGTGAGCAGCAGGAAATATTAGAAGGATTATATTACAGAGAATATTGTGGAGATAAACAGATAGAAAATAAAGGATACACTCGGGAGGCAGAGCCAGGCGGATCTCTGTGAGTTCAAGGCCAGCCTGGGCTACCAAGTGAGTCCCAGGAAAGGCACAAAGCTACACAGAGAAACCCTGTCTCAAAAAAAAAAAAAATAAAGGATAGCCTCGAGAGGGCCTGGAACCTTTTCCAACGGGCCCCGACTGTCTCTGCCCCAGGGTATTTATAGAGATGCCAAGGGGTGGAGCAAAATACCTCCTCCCCCAGCACAGCCAAGTGCAGACCATCTCAGACACCTGCACTCAGGCCTGTGATCCTAATCATCCTCTATGCGGACCTGCTGGGTAAAGCCATGAGGAACCCGAAAACAGGCTCCCACACTGAGGCACCTGGGAAAACTTGTAAGTCTGGTTTTATTGGAGAACTAGAGGGTTATTTACTTGGAAGTAAAAGGGGGCCTCCATTCTTTCCAAGTGGTGGTGTGAAGTTTCGAAGAGGATGTCAGACCCTTGCTGTGGGGCTCCAGGAAGTAGGGAACATGAATTCTGGACGCTGAGAAGTGAACCGAGTCCTCAGTACATGCTCTTTCCTTCTGAGCCATCACAAGCACCCAAGAGTTTGGTTTTCTCAATATTGTGGCACATTTTAAAGTAGTAAGAGATGTGTGGAGTTGGATTCAAAAGACTTTGTTCATTTAAAAATAAGATACCAAAAGCACAATAGGTTGATACAACTCATTAATTCAGGAGAGAATTCATAGTTTGGCCAGGTGTATTAGCTCAGAACTAGAGTCTCAAGACCCAGGAGGAAGAAAGAGGATAGCTGGAATGTATAGGCCAGTGTAGACTACATAAAGTACTGCTCTTATAAGTGGATACTAGATGTAAAGCAAATGATAACTAGACTACAACCCACAGCTTTAGGGAGGCTAACTAAGAAGGAGGAACCTAAGAGGGACACACTATAGCCCAGCAAATGAGAAATAGATGAGATCTGCATGAGCAAACTAGGGGTGAGTGGGGTAATGGAAGGCAAGGAATGGGGGAATGAAAACATAAGGAAATGGGAGGTTTGAGCTGGAACAGGGACAGAGTGAAAGAACAAGGAAAGAGATACCATGATAAAACATCATGGGAACAGGGAGAAACGGTGCTAGGGAAGCTCCCAGAATCCACAAGGATGACCCCACTTTAGACTACTAGCTATAGTCCAGAGGGTGCCTGAACTGATCTATTCTTGTAACCAGATTAGTGTACCCTAACTGTCATCAAAGAGCCTTCATCCAGTGACTGATGGAAGCAGGTGCATAGATCCATGGCTGGGCACCAGGCCAAGCTCCAGGAGTCCAATTGAGAGAGAGGAGGGATTTTATAAGCAGGGGAAGTCAAGATCATGATGGGGAAATGTACAGAGACAGCCAGCCACACTAGTGGAAATCCATGAACTGTAGACTAACAGCTGTGGAGCCCCCATGGGACTGGACTAGGCCCTCTGGATACACAAGACAGTTGTTTAGCTTGAACGGTTTGGAAAGCCCATAGGCAGGGGGATCCAGATCCATCCCTGGTGTCTGAGCGGGCTTTTTAGAGCCCAGTGCCTAAGGTGTGACACCTTGCATAGCATTGGTGCAGGAGGGAAAGGCTTGGACCTGCCTCAATGCAATGTACCAGGCTCTGCTGACTTCCCATGGGAGACCTTGTCTTGGGGTTGGTATGAATAGGGGGTGGGTTGGTGGGGAAGGCTGGGGGGTGGGTGGAGAGAGGTGATGGGGATCTGTGGCTGGTATGTAAAATGAATAGAAAATTTCTTAATGATAAAAATAAAAACTGCTCTTACAATAACTCTACGATTTATATATTGTTTGTATACAAAAAACACATATATACACAATATATACAATATATGACATATAATAGAATATACAATACATATATTATTCATATATTACAGTTAAGTCTGAAAAGAAAAACCAAAATTAAATTCCCTGAAAACACATCTAAGTCTGGTGATAAAATTCTCATCTACAAATTGGAATCATAGATTTCTGGGAACAAAAGCAGGCATTTCGTTGAGCACTAAGGGCCAACTTGGGAGACAGTTATTTTTTTCTCAAAGAAAATTAGAGTGTGTGGTGGCAACTGCCTGTGATCCATATATTCTGGTAGTGAACGCAGGAGTGTCAGGACCCTCAGGATCCAGTTTCTTAAAAGCAATAAAGCAGTAAGCAGTGCTCAAAGAAGTCAGGCTGTGACATTTCATCTAGAGTCATCCATTTGACCGAGATGTTCAGTAAAGAGCTGGTCCCTGGTGCCAGTGGAGCCCGGATGATTCTCTGTGGCTGAGAATGTGTTGCCTGACTGAGTCTCCCTTCCTCGTCCAGCATCCTTGGTTGCTGTTGAAACTCTGCTGGCATCGGGAGAATGGACTGGGTCTGGATCTCTGGCTGCAGATGCATGTGCAGATGATGCACAGTCCACCGATGGACCTAGGATTCTGTCGTCTTCTGCTGGACCTTGGCCAGCTAGTGCACCCTTCTGGGGTGCACACGAGACTCTCATTGGTGTGATGAATGGAAAAGGTGCATTCTGGGTCTGTGAAAGTACTTGGGCTGAGTGGAGGAGGAGAGCTGCTCTCGGATGGTCTCTCCCACACGGAGAAAATGGATTCTGAGTTGTGTTAAATACCGGAGGGGCTGATTAGTGAAGAACTGACTCTAGTCTGTCTCTGGGATTAGGAATCTTCATAATCCAAGGCCATGATAAGGACAGAGCATTGGTGACATGCAGATTTAGAATGAGAATCCAGGCTGGAGAGATGGCTCAGTGGTTAAGAGCACTGGTTGTCCTTCCAGAGGTCCTGAGTTCAATTCCCAGCAACCACATGGTGGCTTACAACCATCTATAATGGGATCTGATACCCTCTTCTGGCATACCAGAGTACATTCTGACAGAGCACTCATATACAAAAAATACATAAATAGAATGGGAATCCTGGACTCCCTTCTATGGTAGTTCTGCAGCTTTCTTCCTCTGCTCCCTCTGCTCTGTAGATGTCTTATCCTTGTTGGAGATCTCCTCACTGGCCTGTCCAATGTTGGAGAAGATTGCTCTCTGGTCAAGGAATTGCTCAAGTGGCTGACTTGAGGAGAGCTCATAACTGATGGTCTCTGACACATGCAGAAGATGGATTTCGAGTTTGCGGCAATACTAGAAGGGCTGAATAGATCAGGAGCCCTGACACCCAATGGATGATCTCTCATGCATAGAATCTGAGATGGCTGACCTGGCAAGAGAAGCACAATTTTTGGTAGGTCCAGACCCACCATGTCATTGGTGACCTCGATTCCCAGGTAGTTCTATATCCTTCTTCCTCTGCTGTCACCCCCTAGCTGATCTCTTCCTGAAGCATTTCTCCTCCAAGTTCTGTTCAACGATGTAGAGCTTCAATTCCTCATCTGAGGAGCTACTCAAGGGGCTGAGTTGGGGCAGATGGCTGATACCCAAAGGGGTCTGGCATACAGAACCTGCACTGGCATATGGGATAAGAGGGACACAGCCTGTGGGGGTGACAGGCCTATCATGAGATCCACATTCAGGCTTCCCAGATAGTGTTGTGCGGGGCGTTTACCCACCAACTCCACAGTTCCCCAGAGTTTTCTTGAGTGAGAGCAGCAGGAAATATTAGAAGGATTTAGAATGTGGAGATAAACAGATAGAAAATACAGGATAGCCTCAAGAGAGCCTGGAACTGTCTCTGAGGCCTGACTGTCTCTGCCCTAAGGTATTTATAGAAATGCCAAAGGGTGGAGCAAAAGACCCCCCCTTAGCACAGCCAAGTGCAGACCATCTTAGACACCTGCACTCAGGCCCAGGTCCAATCATCCCCTCTATGCGGACCTGCTATGTAAAGCCACGAGGAACCTGAAAATGGGCTCCCACAGTTTTGGAGCCACCTTCTGATTCTTCCTACCTAGCCTGATAATTCTTGAACGAGATCTAGAGGGACAAAGTAATGAAGAGATCAGTTGAGATCAGGGTCCCATTTAAGTTTCAAACCTAAAGATGCTGGATGAAAATCCTGGACCTTGGTCCCTATCATTGGAACTCTAAGGTTCGTGTACACAAGATGGATAAAGGCAGATGAACTGGACCTGAATCCCACATATGAAAGTAGCTTGTAATAGTTGTGATTTGAGGAAGCCCTGATATCTAGGCCACTATGATATTGTTGGGCACCATTATTCTTCTGCATTGCACTGGAATCTACACAAAGGGACTAAGGAAGTTGCAAATACAGCTTGGATACACCTTTTTACCATTCTACAATCTGTTACTGGACCAAGGTTCCCCAAGCAATGGAAGGGCACCATGATTGTGTGAGCCAGGGGCATGTACAGGTGCCTGCTGGGGTAAAGGCTGTCTGACTCAGAGGGAGAGACAAGAGGGACCAAACCTTGATATTATTCTCCTTTTTGCCAAACTCTTAAAGTGCATGTGTTGTTCCTGGCTTGGGTAAATGCATTTGTCAAAACTTTTTTTTTCATTTTTCTTAAATTTTCTACTTACTCCATATTCCATCCACTAATCCCCCCTCCTCCCTCCTCCCACCCCCCAGCCCTCTTTCCCAAGCCACCCCCCATTCCCACATCCCTCAAATCAAGGTCTCCCATGGGGAGTCAGCAGAGCCCTGTACACTGAGCCCAGGCAGGTCCAAGCCCCTTCCCACTGCACCAAGGCTATGCAAGGTGTCACACCACAGGCACCAGATTCCCACAAGTCTGCCCATAGACCAGGGACAGATTACAATCCCCCTGCCTGGGTGCCCCCCAAACAGTTTGAGCCAAACAACCATCTTTCATATCTAGAGGGCCTGGTCCAGTCCCATGGGGGCTCAACAGACACCAGACCACAGTTCATGGGCTTCTACTAGTATGGCTGGTCATCTTTGCACATCCATCATGATCATGACGTCCCTCACCTGCAGAATCTCTCCTCTCATCAATTGGATTCCCGGAGCTCAGCCTGGTGCCTGGCCATGGATCTCTGTATCTGCTTCAATCAGTCACTGGACAAAGGCTCTATGATGACAGCTAGGTTATTTTCTAGGCCAGTCACCAGAGTAGACCAGTCCAGGTACCCTCTGGACTACTGCCAGCAGACCAAGGTGGGGTCATCCTTGTGAATTCCTGATAGCTTCCCCAGTACCCTGCGTCTTCCTATTCCCATGATGTCCTCATCTATCATGGTATCTTCCTCCCTGGCCTCCCACTCTGTCCCTGTTCCAGCTTGACCCTCCCATTTCCAGTTGTTCTCATCCCCCACTCCTCATGCTCTGCCACCCCCTAACACCCAGCCCACTTATGTCGATCTCATCCACTTCTCCTTTGTGTCAAAACATTCTTGTAGAACTAGTTTTTGTTCCTGGGTAAACAAAGTCCTTTTCTTTTTTTTAGTAATTTAATAAAGAAAAAATTTACTACATAGCACTAATAAATTTTTGTACCATAAAAAAGAGAGACTTCGGTTTTTTCCCCTTTTTTTTATTAAGAATTTTTTCATTCATTTTATACACCAATCAAAGATCGCCCTCTTCCTTCCTCCTATCCCCAGGTTCTCCCTCCCACCCCATCCCACTCTCCCACCCACAAGAAGGCAAGGCCTCCCACGGGGAGGCACATCCAGTAGAGGCAAGTCCAAGCCCTTCCCCCTGCCTCAAGACTGCACCAGGTGTCCCATCATAGGTAGTCGACTACAAAAAGCCCACTCATGCACCAGAGATGGATTCTGATCCTACTGCCAGGGGGCCTCCCAAGAAGATCAAGCTACACAACTATCTTACAGCAGAGGGGCCTAGTCCAGTCCCATGTAGACTCAACAGTCATTGATCCAAATTTCATAAGTTCCCTCTACTTTGGTTTGGTCATCCCTGCATGTTTCCCCATCATGATCCTGATGCACTTGCTCACAGAATCCCTCTTCTCTCTCTTTAACTGGACTCCTGGAGCTCTGTATGGTGATTGGCTGTGGATCTCTGCATCTGCTTCCATCAGTCATTTGATAAAAGCTCTATGATGACAGGATATTTACTTGTCTGATCTCTGGGACAAGCCAGTTCAGTTTAGGCATATTCTCCACTATTTCTAATAGTCCAGGCTGGGGTCATCCTTGGGGATTCCTGGCAACTTTCCTAGCACTGGGTTTCTCTCTATCCCCATGATATCTCCTATCATGGTATCTTTCATTGCTTTACCACTCCACCATCCCATTCCCTTATGTTTTCATTCCCTATCACCTACCCTTCATTGTCCACCACAAATCCCCACTTTACTCATGGAGATCTCATCTATTTCTCCTTACAAGGTTGGTCCATGCATCTCTCTTTGGGTCTTCCCTGTTAGTTAGCTTCTCTGGAATTGTGGATTGTTGCCTGATTACCCTTTGCTTTATATCTAGTATCCACTTATAAGTGGGTACATACCATGTTTGTCCTTCTGAGTCTGGGTTACCTCATTCAGGATATTTTCTAGTTCCATCCATTTGCCTGCAAATTTCATGGTGTCATTGTTTTTCTCTGCTGAGTAGTAATTCATTGTGTATATGTACCACATTTTTTTAAATCCATTCCTAAGTTGAGGAGCACCCAGATTCTGGCTATTATGAATGATGCTGCTATGAACATAGTTGAGCATGTGTCTCTGTGATATGATTGAAGATTCCTTGGGTATACACCCAAGAGTGGTATAGCTGGGTCTTGAGGTAGTTTGAGTCCCAATTTTCTGAGAAACCACCATACTGTTTTCCAAAGTGGCTGTACCGGTTTGCACTCCCACCAACAGTGGAGGAGTGTTCCCCTTGCTCTACATCCTCTCTAACATAAAATGTCTGCAGTGTTTTTGATCTTAGCAATTCTGACAAGTGTAAGATGGTATCTCAGAGTCATTTTGATTTGCATTTCCCTGATGACTAAGGATGTTGAGCAATTCCTTAAATGTCTTTCGTCCATTTGAAATTCTTCCTTTGAGAATTCTGTTTTGCTCTATGGCCCACTTTTTTAATTGGATTTTTTATTATGTTGATGTCTAGTTTCTCGAGTTCTTTATATATTTTGGAGATGAATCCTCTGTCAGATGTGGGGTTGGTGAAAAATTTTCCCATTCTTTTTTTTTTTTTTTTTTTTTTTTTTTGGTTTTTCGAGACAGGGTTTCTCTGTGTAGCTTTGCGCCTTTCCTGGAACTCACTTGGTAGCCCAGGCTGGCCTTGAACTCACAGAGATCCGCCTGGCTCTGCCTCCCGAGTGCTGGGATTAAAGGCATGCGCCACCACCGCCCGGCAAATTTTCCCATTCTTTAAGCTGTCATTTTTGTCTTATTTACCATGTCCTTTGCCTTACAGAAGCTTCTCAGTTTCAGGAGGTCCCATTTATTGTTGTTCTCAGTGTCAAGCTACTGGTGTTATATTTAGGAAGTGATCTCCTCTGCCAATGCATTCAAGACTATTTCCTACTTTCTCTTCTATCAGGTACAGTGCAACTGGTTTTATACTGAAGTCTTCGATCCACTTGGACTTGAGTTTTGTGCATGGCAATAGATATGGATCTATTTGCAATCTTCTACATGTTGACATTCAGTTATGTCAGCATGATTTGTTGAAGATGTTTTCTTTTTTCCATTGTACAGTTTTGGCTTCTTTGTCAAAAATCAGGTGTTCATAGGTGTGTGGTTTGATGTCAGGGTCTTCAATTTGATTCCGTTGGTCTACATGTTGGTTTTTATGCCAATACCAAGCTGTTTTTATTACTACAGCTGTATAATACAGCTTGATGTCAGGGATTGTGATGCCTCCAGAGGTGACTTTGTTGTACAGGATTCTTTTAGCTATCCTGGGTTTTTTGTTATTCCAAATGAAGTTGAGTATTTTTCTTTCCAGGTCTGTGAAGAATTGTGTTGGAATTTTGATAGGGATTGCATTGAATCTGTAGATTGCTTTTGGCAAGATTGCCCTTTTTACTATGTTAATTCTTGCATTCCATGAGCATGGGAGATCTTTCCATTTTCTGATATCTTCTTCAGTATCTTTCTTCAGAGACTTAAAGTTCTTATCATACTGGTCTTTCACTTGCTTAGTTACCACAAGGTATTTTATATTATTTGTAGCTACTGTAAAGTGTGGTGTTTCTCTAATTTCCTTCGTAGACCATTTATCGTTTGTATATAGGAGGGCTACTGATTTTTTTGAGTTTATCTTGTATCCTGCCACATTACTGAATGTGTTTATCAGCTGTAGGAGTTCCCTGGTAGAATTTTTGGGGTCACTTATGTATACTATCTATCATATTATCTGCAAACAGTGAAAATTTGACTTCTTCCCTTCCAATTTGTAACCCCTTGATCTCCTTTCATTGTCCTATTGCTCTTGCTAGAACGTCAAGTACTATACTGAATAAATAGAGGGAGAGCTGACAGCTTTGTCTTGTTCCTGATTTTAGTGGAATCGCTTTGAGTTTCTCTCCATTTAATTTGATGTTGGCTGTTGGCTTGCTGTAAATTGCCTTTATTGTGTTTGGGTATGTTCCTTTTATTCTTGATTTCTCCAAGACCTTTATCATGATGGGGTGTTGGATTTTGTCAAAGGCCCTTTCAGCATCTAATAAAATGATCATGTGGTTTTTTTTCTTTCAGTTTGTTTATATGGTGTATTACATTGACAGACTTTCATATGTTGAACCATTCCTGGTTTTCTGGGATGAAGCCTACTTGACCATGGTGGATAATGTTTTTGATGTGTTCTTGGATTTGGTTTGCCAGTATTTTATTGAATATTTTTGCATCAATGTTCATGAGGGAGATTGGTCTGTAATTCTCTTTCTTTGTTGCATCTTTGTGTGGTTTGGGTATCAGAGTAACTGTAGCCTCATAAAAGGAGTTTAGTAATGTTCCTTCTGTTTCTATTGTGTGGAACAATTTGAAGAGTATTGGATGAACTCTTCTTTGAAAATCTGGTAGAATTCTGAGTTGAAACCATCTGGTCCTGGGCTTTTTTTGGTTGGGAGACTTTTAATGACTCTTTCTATTTTCTTAGGGGTTATTTGTCTATTTAAGTTGTTTATCTGGTCTTGATTTTACTTTGGTATGTGGTACGTATCCAGAAAATTGTCCATTTCTTTTAGATTTTCTAATTTTGTGGAGTACAGGATTTTGAAGTATGACCTGATGATTGCTGGATTTCCTCATTGTCAGTTGTTATATCTCCCTTTTCATTTCATTTCTTTCTGCCTTTTGGTTAGTATGGATAAGGGCTTGACTATCTTGTTGATTTTCTCAAAAAACCAACTCTTTGTTTCATTGATTCTTTGTATTGTTCTCCTTGTTTCTATTTTATTGATTTCAGCTCTTAATTTGATTATTTGTTGGCGTCTATTTTTCCTGGGTTACTTTGCTTCTTCTTGTTCTAGAGCTTTCAGGTGTGCTGTTAAGTCACTAGTGTGAGATTTCTTCAACTTCTTTATGTGGGCATTTAGTGCTATGAATTTTCCTCTTAGCTCTGCTTTCATAGTGTCCCATAAGTTTTGTATGTAGTACTTTCATTTTCATTGATCTCTAGGAAGTCTTTAATTTCTCTCCTTATTTCTTTCTTGACCCATTGGTGATTCAATTGGGCATTATCCAGTTTCCATGAGATTGTAGGCTTTCTGTAATTTTTGTTGTTTTTGAAATCCAACTCTAAGGCATGCTGGTCTGATAGGAGGTTATAGGAAATACAGGAGGTTATTCCTGTTTTTATGTATCTGTTGAGATTTGCTTTGTGATCAAGTATGTGGTCGATTTTAGAGAAAGTTCCATGGGGTCCTGAAAAGAAGGTATTTTTTTTTTTGTTAGGGTGGAATGTTATATACATATAGATTAAGTCCATTTGAGTCATAACATCAGTTAGGTCACTTGTTTCTCTGTTAAGTTTCCATCTGGCAGATCTGTCCATTGGTGAGAGTGGGATGTTGAAGTCTCTCACTATTATTGTGTGGGGTTTGATGTGTGATTTAAGCTTTAGTAATGTTTCTTTTACATATGTGGATGCCCTTGTGTTTGGGACATAAATGTTCAGAATTGAATCTTCATCTTGGTGGATCTTTCCTGTGATGAGTATGCCATGTTATTCTTTATCTCTTTTGATTAATTTTAGTTTGAAGTCTATTTTGTTAGATATTAGGATAGCTATACCAGCTTGCTTCTTAAATCCATTTGATTGGAAAGACTTTTCCAGCCTTTTACTCTGAGGTACTGTCTGTCTTTGAAGTTATGTGTTTCTTGTATGCAGCAGAAAGATGGGTCCTGCTTTCATATCCATTCTGTTAGCCTGTGTCTTTTTATAGGTGAATTAATTCCATTGATATTAAGGAATATTAATGACCAGTGATTATTTATTCCTGTTATCTTTTGGTGGCAGTGTTTGTGTGTGTATTTATCCTCTCTTGGATTTACTGTTCTGGGGTTATCTATTGCCTTTTTTTTTTTGTGGGTGTATCTGACTTCCTTATGTTGGAATTTTCCTTCTTTTGCTTTCTGTAGGGCTGGATTTGTGGATAGGTATCGTTTAAATATGGTTTTGTCTTGGAATGTCTTATTCACTCTGTCTATGGTTATTGAAAGTTTTGCTGGGTCTATTAGTCTAGGCTGGCATCCCTGGTCTCTTAAATCTGCATTACATTTGTCCAGGACCTTCTTTAAAAGTCTCCATTGAGAAGTCTGGTGTTACTTTGATGGTTCTGCCTTTATAAGTCACTTAGTCTTTTTCCTTTGCTGCTCTTAATATTCCTTTTTTATTCTGTATGTTTAGTGGTTTAATTATTATGTGGCAAGGGGACTTCTTTTTGGGTCTAGTTTATTTGGTGTTCTATAAACTTCTTGTATCTTGATAGGTATTTCCTTCTTTAAGTTGGGAAGGTTTTCTTCCATGATTTTGTTGAATATATTTTCTGTGCCTTTGAGTTGATATTCTTCTCCTTTTTCTATCCCTATTATTCTTAGGTTTGGCCTTTTCATGATGTCCCAGATTTCCTGGATATTTTATGTTATGACTTTTTTGACTTTGGTGTTTTCTTTGACTGATGAATCTATTTCCTCTATTGTATTCTCTACACCAGAGATTCTCTCTTCCATCTGTTGTATTCTGTTTGTTATGCTTGCATCTTTAGTTCCTGTTTGTTTTCTCAGATTTTCTATTTCCAGCATTCCCTTGGTTTGTGTCTCCTTTATTGTTTCTATTTCAATTTTTCAGCTCTTGAACTGTTTCCTTCACTTGTTTAACTGCCTTTTCCTGGTTTTCTTGACTTTCTTTAAGGGATTTATTGATTTCTTCCAAGTCTTTGTTTGTCTTTTCCTCAATTCTTTAAGGGAATTTTTCATTTCCTCTTTAAAGGCCTCTATCATCTTAATAAAGTTACTTTTAAGGTCACCTTCTTTTGCTGCTTCTACATTTTGATTTTCAGGTCTTGCTGTTATAGAACTGCTAGGTTCTGGTGGTTCCATATTGCTCTTTATGTTGTTGTATGCATTTTTGCACTGGCATGTACCCATGTCTTCCACTAATAGGTGCAAGAGTTGCCTGTGTCTGAGCCAGCTCCTCTTGGCCCAATCTGTGATTGCTGTGTCTGTGTCTCAGGGAGCCCTTCTGGGTCCAATCTTAGCTCTTGGTCTAATTGGAGCTGGCAGATTGTGTGTCTCATGGAGCTGTTCTTTGTCCAATCCAAGCTGGCTGATTCTGTGTCTCAGGGAGCCTCTCTTGTTCATATCAGGGTTCTTTGATCAATCAGAGCTGGTGGATTCTGTGTCTTAGGAAACTGCTCTTGGTCCAATGATAGCTGGTGGATTCTGTGTCTCAGGAAGCCACTGGGGTTGCAGGGGGATGGATAGGTTTGGGATAGGGCATGGGTCTTATAGATTTCAGGATCCAATTGGGGGTTTTGTTGGGGGAGCCTGCCAGTAGGAGTCTTCATTGCTGGCCTGCAACTGGGGCAGTGATAAGTGGGGGTTCCTGGGCATGCGTTATGCCCCAGGGCCTAGGTCTTAGAGGCAGGACTCTTTGGGTGGGAGAAGAACCACTCACCTCTTGGTTCAATGAGAGCTGGTGGATTCTGTATTTTAGGAAGCCACTGGAGTCACAGGGGCATGAGGAGGTTTGGAGTAGGGCATGAGGCTTATAGATTGAAGGTCTGATGTGGGGTTTTGGTGGGGGAGCCTGCCACTAGGAGTCTTCACTACTGGCCTGCAACTGGGCAGTGATGGGTGGGGGTTCCTGGAGACTGGTTGTGTCCCAGGGCCTAGGTCCTAGAAAGGAAACTCTCTGTGTGGGAGAAGAGTCACTCATCTCTTGGTCCAATGAGAGCTGGCAAATTCTGTGTGTCAGGAAGCCACTGGGGTCATGGAGGGATAGGTAGGTTTGGGGTAGGGCATGGGTCTTGTAGATTGCAGGTCTGATGGGGGGTTTTGGTGGAAGATCCTGCCCATAGGAGTCTACCCTGCTGGCCAGCAACTGGGTCTAAATGCTTTCTTTAATAAGTTTAGTTGGCCATGTTGTTCTGTCTGAACAATTGAAAGGTTATTATGACAATAACGAAGTGACAAAGTACAGCTAAGTTTTTATGATAGATAATGGATATAATAAAACATGATATATTTATCTATTTATTTAACTTTTAATCTATCCACCTATCCATTTAACCATCTTTACATCTATCTATCCATCTAGTCCATTGTTCAGGAGACTGAGTCAGGAGGATGGTAGCAATGAGTCCATCCAGGAAATTAGCAATATATTGTCTCAAAAGTCAAATTTAAGCAATGATACTGTATGATCTAATGGTAGAGCACTTAGATACCATGTGTGCGGACATGATTTCCATACACACTACCAAAAATGAAAAAAAAATCAACACCCACTT
Source organism: Peromyscus eremicus (assembly GCF_949786415.1). Taxonomy (NCBI): domain Eukaryota; kingdom Metazoa; phylum Chordata; class Mammalia; order Rodentia; family Cricetidae; genus Peromyscus; species Peromyscus eremicus. The sequence goes on from NC_081416.1 coordinate 174,476,895, forward strand.
ATTACAGGGCCTGTCTGTTTCCTGCCTCTAAGCAAGGATGGACAACAACTACCTGTCAGCAGGACCTGTCTGTCTACCCTTCAGGCAATGAAGGATTCACATTTCTGATATGTCTGTTGTAGTCATCCTCCTAGTTACTGCCAGAAGTTGGATGTTCTGAAACAGGTGTTGCATTTGTCCATCTTTCTTCTCCCTTTATTTCTGTGTGAGCACCTTCATCCAGATAGGCTGTAAGAGCTCAACTGAATATCTTTTGTTTGAAACATGAAGGACATAGGTTGGCTAGTCATGTGATATTCAGGGTCATAGATCAAGAAGGAAAGTAATTATATTCTAAACTGGATGCTGAGGGTGAGCTTCATAGCAGAAAGTATATAAGAATATATGCTAAAGTACACTCAAAACATTATTCATTATATTCATCATAATTGCACATTATACCACAAGGGTAATTTCAAGGCCCCCTGCTCTACTGGAGGCAATGGCAATATCTAGAACCCCAAGTAAAACCCAACCACAGACCATGAACACTTCCTCAGAGCCTGGCCAGCTGTACCCAACAATCCCTTCTCTCTTTAACTCCCTAACCCAGCCCACAACTCCAGCAGAAGTTCCCTGCTCTACCAGAGAACATGTCCATGTCCTAAACCCAAGTAAGACACCACCTGAAAGTCCAATAACACCTTTTCAGGGCCCAGCCAGCTTTCCCCAATTGCCTACACTCCCTTCATCACTATATCCCAGCTCACAATACTGGCAATATACCCCTTTTCTAAGAGCAGCCACACTGGAACCCAGAACCCCAGCCCCTTGCTCTACCAGTGGCAGTCCCAGTTCATAGAACCTCAGAGGCAATGTGGCACCCAGGACCCTAGAAGTCACATAGAGAGACAAAACCCCAGGGAGGCACCCTACTGGGTCAGAGGACTCACTGATCACCAGAACTGCAGGCAGATTAGGTAGACCAGAGAAGAAACAGAAATCAGGGAATAAATCACATATCTAATAAAGACAAACTCAGAAATCAGAACCTGTAATTACCTCAAACTGAGACAACTAGAGGACAGTGTCAGAATACAATCAACAAGAGCCAGGGCAATATGTGACCATGAGAGCACAGATATCCTACTACAGCAAGCCCTGAGCATTCTGACTCAATTGAAGCAGAAGAAAAAGACTATAAAACCAACTTTATGAAGCTGATAGAGTTCCTTAAAGAAGAAATCAATAAATCCCTTAAAAAATCCAGAAAACAAACAAACAAATAATGGGAGGAAATTAAAAATTCCCTTAATGAAAGCCAAGAAACTCAAGGAAAAACAACCCGAAAGATGTAGGAAATGAATAAAACTGTACAGGACCTGGAAATGGAAATAGAAGTAATAAAGAAAACAAAGGGTGAGGGAATCCTGGAAATGGATAATCTAGGTAAGTGCAGATAGAAGCATAACAAGGAAGTACAGATAGAAGCATCACCACCAGAATACAAGAGATGGAGAGAGAATCTCAGGCAGATAAGAAAGAATAGAAGAAATTAATACACCAGTCAAAGAAAATGGTAAATCTAGAAAATTCTTTACACAAAACATCAAGGCACTCTGAGACACTTTGAAAAGACTAAACCTATAAATAATAGAAATAGAGGAAGAAGAATCTTCTTTCCAGATAATATTTTTAACAAAATCCTAGAAGAAAAACTTCCTAACCTAAGGAAGGACATGCCTATAAAGTTACAAGAAGCTTATAAAACAGCAAATAGATTACACAAGGAAAAAGTTCCCATGCAATATAATAAAAACCCTAGACATATAGAACAACTGGGGCAGTAATGGGTGAGGGTTTCTGGGGACTGGTTATGTCCCAGGGCCTAGGTCCTAGAGAGGGACTCTCTGGGTGGGAGAAGAGTCATCTCTTGGTCCAATGAGAGCTGGCAAATTCTGTGTGTCAGGAAGCCACTGGAGTCGCAGGGGGATAGGTAGGTTTGGTGTAGGGCATGGGTCTTGTAGATTGCAGGTCTGATGGGGGGTTTTGGTGGAGGATCCTGCCCACAGGAGTCTACCCTGCTGTTAGGCCTGGTTGTGATTCCCTGCAGAAAACTGATGGAGACTCCAACACAAAAACAAGTATAGGCAACTAAATGAAGCCTTTTTTTTCTAGAATTAATTACTACTCTATATGACAATATCATAACAAAAGTTTAAAATATATACAAATATATTAATCTTATAACATTTTGATATAAAATTTATACCATAAGAAAAGTTTAAAGAATCAAAATAGAGTCAAAGAATTAGTAGTTAGACATTACAATAGAACTTGTAATCATATTAGGTATGTTTTCAAGGTCAAGCAGAGATATATTTTAGATAGACAGGTCATCTTCAAACCTTTTGGAGATCTACAGAATATGACATTTAAAATGTTTTAAAAACTTAGAATTTTTTTCTTTTTTTATGACTATGAGACATGTCAACTCCTGGCAGTACCAATCTACTTCAGAGAAGATATGAGCACTGAAGAAACTGCATATGGAGTTAACTTTTATTTTGGCAAAAGTTAGCCACTGAGCAAAAAAGTGTCCTCGAATCAATTGTTGACAAACAGGACAAAATGGATAGACATGGCACAAAACAAAGGACTACCAATTCTTGCCAAGACAAGTGTGGTTGTGGCTTTAGCAACAGGCATCCTCTGAGGCCAGGACAAAATGGCACCATTGCTGAAGTAGCCTTTACAATCCGGAAAAGGTACAGTGCCCCTTTCTTTGAAGGCAGCTGAACAGGAAGTGGACCAATGGCTTCTGGTGTGCAGTGGAACAGTAGCCAAAACAGTTATTCTTGAAAGAGTAACTAGGCTGACAGAGTCTAACCTCTCAAAGGTAGACTGACATTTAATAAAAGAGATGAAGCCACCCACAAGTCGAGAAGAATGGGATGCTTAGATGAAGCCACCCACAAGCCAAGAAGAATGGACAGCTGAATTCCAAAAACATCAATGATTTCCAGAATTTAAAATCCTGAATCATGACAGGACACTAGTGGAATTTAGGTATTTCTGGTACATGGACTGTTCTCATCCAATATGAGGTTGAACTGTTGACCTTGTGTACATCCTACTTCACAAATGAGTCTGTCAGATACGCCAAGCCTATAGGCTGAAGATGATGCCCCAGTGCTGTGGAGAAACCTCAGGTGACTGTCCAGGCAGCTGGATGTTTCTGTTAACTCACAATTTTTTTGGAAGTGGCTGCATGTACTTCCTGTTTTATTAGGTAATATTATTTCCTTCTTGGGTCTCTGAGGGAGTTGAAGATTAGATAGTTATGGTTATAGTTAGTTGAAAATTAGATAGTTATAATTATAAGGAGTTGAAGATTAGATAGTTATAATTAAAGATTAGATAATTATAGTTTTCCTTGTTAAGAGTTTCAGAAAAGAATCTCAGTAAAAAGGTGTAAAGTGTATAAATTTGAAAGACATTATAATATAGTTCTCTGTTAGTAATATAAGTTAGGATAGAAAGTGAATCAGGTACATTTTAGACTTACCAAAATAGGATAGATATTGGAATATTTTCTCTGAGTTTGTCAAATGCAAATGGACTGTACATTGTTTAGGTATTTATTGCTTGCATATATTGTATATAGTTATTGTACTTATTGTATATAGTTTTTTTATATTAGGTATAACTTTTTCCTTTTATTAGAGCAATAAGGGGAAATGTGATATTTTAATTGTGCTGAAATGTGATTTTATTTGTAAGTTAATAAATAAAGTTTGCCTGGAGATCAGAGGTCCCCTCACGCCAGGTACAGCAGTCAGGCAGTTGTAGCCCACACCCTTAATCTGATTACATGGCAGGCAGAGACTCTGTGTGGTCAAGGACACAGCCACGCATGATAACATAAACCTTTAATCCTAGTACCAACCATAGATACCAGGAGGCCTGTATAGACAGCCAGTGATGAGGAAGTCATGTGGCTGGGCTTAGAGCCAATGAGAAAGCAGAACTATTAATAATTATTTTTAACTTATTTCTTTTATTTTTGAGATTATAATATAATTACCTATATCATCATCCCTTCCTCTTCTTCTCTTCAAGCCCACCCATATACCCCTGCTTTCTCTCTTTCAAATATTTGGTCTCTTTTTTCATGAATTGTTGTTATAACTGTTATGTATCTGCATATTCCTAAATACCTAAGTATAACCTGCTCAGTCTATACAATGTTACTTGTAACTATGTTTTCAGGGCTGAGCATTTGTTATCGGATAACCAATTGTTATGCATTTCCCAGAGTAGGTCAATTTCTCCCACTCTCAGCATTTCTTAGTTGCCTGTACGTCTTTGTGTTCACCATTGTGCAATGACACATTAGCTTTAAGTGCTGCATCATGATTATTTTGAGAGGTTGTATTTGGTAGTTAGAGTTACAGAAACCAATTAGTTTGTCATTTTGCAGATAGATTTAGCACAGTACTCATCACTCTGAATATGTAAGATATTCTTTTCCATTGGATGGATGGTCTTTCACAGTGTTAAGTTATTGATCTTTACAATTATTGAATCAGTCTTGGTTTGTTGTTGTTTTGTTTTTTACAATATTTGTGACCTCATTCATTTTGCTGTTATATTTTTGTAAATCAAATGAAATTATAGAAGAGGATTCTGACTATAGATATTTTACACTTATGTATATATTTGTCCAAAAAAGTAATAAATGTTTTTAGATTTTGTATATTTGATTGACATTTCCTATAAATTGTGCCAGTTAACAGGTTTGGAATGACTATATTAACCTTCATTTATGTTTTTCTATTTCAGGTGATCTATCTCATCAGCAATCCCAGAGATGTTCTTATGTCTGGCTATTTTTTCTGGCATAAGACATACATTGTTAAGAATCCAGAATCACATGGAGCTTATTTTGAGTGGTTCCTCAAAGGAAATGGTAAGTGTCTTGTTAAATATGGAAGCTGGGGCAGGCCCAGAGACATTAAAGACAAGGTGAGAAATAGCTTAGAATGGCCTTGAATTCTCTATATAGCCAGGGAAGACCTTGAAGCTCTAATCATCCTCCATCACCTCTTGAATTCTAAGACTACAAGCATGTAGTACTATGCTCTGTTTATTTAATGCTGGGGCTCAAACCCACAATATCATGTATGTTATCTAACTTGGCTACATTCTTAGTCTTTAGTATATTCTGTAGTCTTCTTAGTTTCATCTGTAGAGGCCCACAAAGGTTTATTAGTGAGATCTGAGTTTGCTTTACCCAGCAGGGGATCATTAGAAGATTGCTTGACCATGTGTGATTGAGAGAATCTGTACTTGGCTGTTTTAGAGGGAGGTTTTTGCTCCATCCTTTGGCATTCCTATAAAAGACCCTTTAGAAGAGACAGAAGGAGCCAGTGGACAATGATCTAGGCCCTCCCAAGGCTATCCTGTGTTTCTATCCATTTCTCTTCCCTCTATCTTTCTATCTAAATGTTTCTCACTCTTCCCTCCTCAAGAGTACCCTGGGGAAAAATGGGATTGGGCCTACCACAGAGAAATGAATAGTTGCCCCACAGATGGCACCAGGAACAGGGAACAGGGACTTGGCAAAAGGAGGGTTGGGGGACTCATAGAAAGCAGTTGGGCATGCCTTGTTTTGTAGTATAATGAAGATGGGGGTAATCCATTTTTAGGAGTATAGATATAGTTAGAGGGCTGAAAGGAATACAGAAGTGAAAAGTTAGGCTGCAGTGATTATCTCTATTTAGATTTCTTTCTTTCTTTTTTCTCTCTTAATATCTATGTAAAAAAATTAAGGAAAAGATATAAGGTAGAAAATAGGAATATAGTGTAAGAAAAATCTTATGGTAAGGTAAAATACAGGAATATAGTGTAGACAAACTTAGGATAAAATAAGCAACAAGTCAAAGAAGCTATGTCTTTGATTTTCCAAATATGGGACTATGAATGCAAACTCCTGGGGAAGAATTGGAGTCATGAAAATCACCTTGAGGGAAATGGGCAGAAAAAGATTCCTGTGGAAGATTTTGGCCTGTGGATAACTTAGCTTTAAGCCCTGAGTGGCAGGGAAAAATTTTTTTCTGAGGCAGACAAGGGAAGAACTAGGAGACTTAAAAAGCATAGTAATCTCTTTCTCAAAAACTGGAAGCTTTTCAGGTCTTTCCTTCTCAGATCTCTTTTTTTTTCTTATAAGGGCAAAAATTAGATTCACCTGGGAAGAACATCTATCAGAATGGGGAAGTCACCTATAATTGCCCTAGAAAAAACACCTCTTGGAACATTACAAACCCTCTCTGCTAGTCCTGTCTCCCCTTCAAGCCAGTATTAAAAAAGCAGCTAGAGGCAGAGCATTCCCAGAGGTACAGAAGAGGTGCAGCTGTTGTGGGATGCTTGTTGGGCCCAGCTGCAGGAGAAGAGTGTAGCACTCTTAGTGTAGGTCTTGAGCAGCAGCAATGGCATCAGGAAATCTGCATCCTGGGGGAGGGGACAAGCAGGGACAAAGGAGATCTATTGGGGAAAAAATCTTTCTGTAAAGGCTTTTATTTAAAGTACTTTCATTTTCTTTCACTGACCCAGTAAGGTGGGAGAAGCACCGATCCATAAGTGCACATGGGTGGGCAGAGCCCACTCCAGGGACAGTGTCAGGTTAAGGAAGTACACCTGTCAATGCCAGCTCAGAGTGAACAAAAAAATTTCCTGTGGCAAAAAAGCAAAATCTTGATTTCAATACAAACACAGATTGTGTTAACAAGAACCAGGAGTGCAGTGGCTAATATTGGTTGCAGCTGGAACTGAAAGGCAGCCTGAGAAATGTAGTTTGTAACAGCATGATTCTATAGAGAAAGGCAGCTTGGGAAATGTAATTTGTTAAAGCAAGGTGGCATAGGCAAGCAGGCCTGGAGAAAAGGCAGATAGACTGGGACAAAAACTTTCTAATACTGCCCAAAAACTCTGCTTTTTCAGCTCAAAACATTGCTTTTCCCCCCAAGCACCGTTAGAAAACAGCTTTGCTTCCCCAAAATTAGAAACAGGTGATGCCTGTCAGGAGGCAATTAAGATGCTAATGACTTCTTAAGTCATTTTGAAACCCTTAAGAAAGCAAGAGAAAGTGGTCAATACACTGGGAAATTGCTTTAGATATGGAAAAAACTTACAGGCAGATAAAGAAAAAAAACTTGGATTGTTCTTGAAATGCAAGGGAGAAACACTGGCATCATGGTAAATTTAATTTTAAAAGCAGCTTCAAAATTAAGAAGTGGGAAAATTATACCATCAGTTACCAAATGAAACTTGATGGTGGCCTGAGTTTGGTGAGGTGTGTAGAACAAAGAAATGTCAGCTCTAATAATACCGTAGCTGCTGATGTTTCTCCAGAAAAGCTGAAATGAGATGGAACCTGGAGCCATACTGCTTCTGTTTCAATGCAGGATCCTTTTTTTTAAATTTTTTAATTTTTTAATTTTTTTTAATTTTTATTTTGCAATACAATTAAGTTCTACATATCAGCCACAGATTCCCTTGTTCTCCCCCCTCCCGCCCCCCTCACCTTCTCCCTAGCCCGCCCCCCATTCCAATCTCCTCCAGGGCAAAGCCTTCCCCACAGACTGAGATCAACCTGGTAGACTCAGTCCAGGTAGGTCCAGTCCCCTCCTCCCAGGCCGAGCCAAGGGACCCTGCATAGGCCCCAGGTTTCAAACAGCCGACTCATCAATGCAGGATCCTTTAAGAAAGATGTTTCCTAATAACTGTGCAGGAGGTTTTTTTCTAAGAGCTTTACAGCAGCTCAGTATGGCAATTACTTGTGATTTGTGAATGCTCTGTATTGTTGAAAGAAAATATGATAGTTCAGTTAAGAGATCTCTTCTAGATGTTTGCTAACATTTGTAAAGTAGTCCTATAGAGTTTGCTTTTGAATGTAAATTTGTAAAAAGTATAAATATGTATAGTGATAATAGTTCTGTTGAGATTCTTTCTAGATGTGTACCAAAGCTTGTAAAGTAGTTCTATAGAGTTTGCTTTGGAATGTAAGTTAATTCTGTTAAGATTCTTCTAGATATATGCTAAAGTTTGTAAAATATTTCTATAGAGTTTTTGTTTGAATATAAGTTTGTATAAAGTATAAATAAGTATAGTGATATTCATGTTAGCTGTAAATATGTATAGTGATAAGAGATTTTTTTTAGATGTGTGCTAAAGTTTGTAAAATAGTTCTATAGTTTCCTTTTGAATATGTTTGTAAAAAGTATAAGTATGTAAAGTGATATTCATGAAAATTGTAAATATGTTGAATGTAAGTTTGTAAAATGTGTAAATGGAGTTTCCTTTTGAATATAAATTTTTTAAAATGTGTAAGTACATATAGTAATATTCATGCTACTTGTAAATATGTAAAAAGTGTAAATATTGACTGTAAAATTGTAAAAAGTGTAAATATATACTAGAATTGTTTTTATTATTTCATCAATATCTGTCTAACCTGGAGAAATTAGGTAACAATTTTTAAAGGTCAACCAAATCAATCACATTAGAAGCATCTTGAAGTTTTTATTATTCTTTTACCTTCAGATATATTTGAATACTTTTTATGATGAATCAAAATATAATTTTATGGTCTCAGTGGCCCCTGGAAAACAAGCAAAGGTGTCATAATTAGGGGGAGCTTTTTTTGTCTTCTTCCTAAAAGTTTCCACTCCTCATCTATTTCTGTTTATAAAGGGGTACGTTTTATAAGTGGCCCTACCTACCACAGAGGGGTAGGCCTACTATAATCAAGTTAGTTTGTATAGAAATTCTACTGCTGTGATAGGAACACATGTATATATGAGCTTAAACAGCTAACACGTCTTTATAATTAGCATGGGTTTTTGTTTACTTGAGTGGATACTTTGATGTGTTTTGAAATGACTGTTTTCTCCTGGGAATCAAAATAGTCTCTTGAAAATTTTATTGCACATCTGTTAGGAGAGAGTTTTGATTTAGAAAAGTACTGAGTCCAGCTAAGACTGCTGTAGTTTCCTTAGACCCATTCCAAATAGGACATTCCATCTTTATTATCCTCTACTCCTTTTCTGGGAGGTGTGGCAGCTATAGAGATTACTGTGGATATTTACAAGCTCTTAGTAGGGACCTGAGTCAGAGCTGAGTTAGGCTGTGTCCCCTTTCTTGCCAGAGGCTGGTAGCCAAAGACAGGCAACATTCTTCTTGATAGCTTCCTGAATGTGTATATGTAAAATTTATCAAGAAGGATGACCTCAGACAGGCACAGTATATCTGATTGGCCTGGGTAGCCCCTTATTATATCAAGAAGGGGGAATTGTGGAGGCCCACAAAGGTTTCCTAGTGAGACCCGAGCTTGCTTTACCCAGCAGGGTGGCATTAGAGGATTGCTTGACCATGTGTGTAGTTACCAGGTGATTGGAAAGGGTCTGCACTTGGTTGTGCTTGGGGGAGGTCTTTTGCTCCATCCCTTGGCATTCCTATAAAAGGCCCTTTAGAAAAGACAGAAAGGGCTGGTGGATAATGATCCAGCCCTTCCCGAGGCTATCTTGTGCATATATCTGTTTCTCTCTCTTTTATTCTTTCATCTAAATATTTCTCACTCCTCCTTCCTCAAGAGTATACTGGGGATAAAGTGGGAGTGGGCCTCCCACAGAGAAATGGGTGGGACCCCTCACACTTACTCCTCTCTATTCAACCAATCTGTAACTCCAAAGTTCATCAACCTAATTGTGAAGTCTTCCTGTTCTCACATATTACTGCATGACAGGGCTTAGCCACGGCTTCCCCATGACATACCTTCCTGGCAACATTTGCAGTATCTAGTCTTTCCAGTACTAATGTAGGTATTGTCATTTGTGGTGGTTTGAAGGAGAAATAATCCATATAGACCCCAGAATCTGAACACTTTTTTTCCCCCAGTTGATAGCACTGTTTCAGAAGATTTATGAGGCACAGCCTTGCTGGCAGAGGTATATCATGGAGTATGGGCTTTGAGAGGTTAACTTCTTTTTTTAAAATTAAATTTATTCATTTATTTTACATTCTGACTTTGATTTCCCCTCCTCCTCCTCTCATTCCATTCCCCCACCTCCACCCCACGCCACCCCCAATCCACTCCTCCTCTGTTTCTTTCAGAAAGGGACAGGCCTCAGCATGAGCATCAACAAAACATGACTAAGTTGAGGCAGGACTAAGCTATTCCACTTGTATTAAGGCTGGGCAAAGCAATCCAGTATGAGGAATAGGTTCTTAAAAGTCAGCCAAAGCATTAGGGTCAGGCCGTGCTTCTACTACTAGGTGTCCCACAAGTAGATCAAGGTACACAACTGTCCCACACATGTAGATGGCCTAGGTTGGTCCCATGCAGGCTCTCTAGCTGTCAGTCCAGTTTGTGAGTTCCTATAAGCCCAGGTTAGTTGTTTCTGTGAGTTCCCTTGTGATGACCTTGACTCCCCTGGCTCATACAATCATTCCTCCCAAACTTCAACAGGATTCCCCAAGCTCTGCCCAGTGCTTGCCTGTGGATCTCTGCATTTGTTTCATCAGGCACTGGATTAAGGATCACTGATGACAATTGGAGTATTTACCAGTCTGATTACAGGAGATTGACATTTTAGGCTACCTATCCACTATTAGCTTGGATCATCCTTGTAGATTCATGGGAGTTTCCCTTGCAAAATATTTCTACTTGACCCCAAAATGCCCCCTCATCAAGACATCTCTTTCATTACTTTCACCCTCCATCCATGCCACCAACCTCATGTTTTCATCTCCATTGGCCTTCAGACTACCCAGGAGGTCTCTTCTATTTCCCCTTCTGAGGGACATCCATCCATCTCCATCTCTCTTTGGGCCCTGCTTGTTACCTAACCTCTCTGTGACTGTGGATTGTTGCATGGTTATCCTTTACTTTACAGCTAATATCCACTTATGAGTGAGTATATACTGTGTTTCTCTTTCTGGGTCTGGGTTATCCAGGATGGTTTTTCTCTAGTTCCATCCATTTGCCTTCAAATTGTTTTTAACACCTAAATAGTACTCCATTGTGTATATGTACCACATTTTCTTTATTCATTCTTTGGTTGAGGGAACTCTAGGTTATTTCTAGGTTCTGGCTATTATGGAAAATGTTACTGTGAACACAGTTGAGCAAGTGTCCTTGTGGAAAGATTGAGAATCTTTGGTTATATACCCAAGAGTGGTATAGAGCTGGGTCTTGAGGTAGATTGATTCACAATTTTCTGAGAAACCTCTATTTTGATTTCCAAAGTGTCTGTACAGGTTTGCACTACCACCAGCAGTAGAGGGGTGGTCCCCCTACTCTACATTGAAAAGTTGAATTCTTAATTCACTTCCAATTTCTTCCCTCTGCTTCCTACTTGTAGTTGAAGAGATGACCTCTCAGCTTCCTGCTCTTATAGCTCTGCCTGCCACTTGTTGCCATTGCCTCCTTTCCATCATTTATTCTTATCCATCTAGAATCATAAGCCAAAATTAAGTTCTCTCATGCTTACTTAAGTTGCCTTTGTTCATGATGTTTTATCACAGCAACATAAAAATAACAAATGTGCTTGTCTTCCTACCACACATCCCATTTTTGGAGTCCCTTAGTCTTTTTTTCACTTACTTCCCATACATTATTCAGACTGTCCACCATTTTTTAAGATTCATCTTTCCAGTTATTGTAAATCCTACTTGTTTGTCTCAAAACTATTTTAATAGGCAGTGGTTTGTAGCTGGAGAATTTCTCTCCAGCTCCCGCCACCAAGTCCCGCCAGTTCCAGAGCCCATTTATAAAATAAACACACAGACTCTTACATTATTTAAACTGCTTGGCCATTAGCTCAGGCCTGTCATTGTCTAGCTCTTACTCTTATATTTAACCCATTTCTATTAAACTTTACTTTGCCATGTGGCTCATGGCTTACCGGTACTTTACATCTTCCTTGTCCTGGTGGCAGCTCCAGGCCATCACTCCCTTCCCTTCCTGTTTCCTCAATTCTCTTCTCTGTTAGTCCCGCCTATACTTCCTGTCTGGCTATTGGCCAATCAGAGTTTATTTACATATAGCGATATCCACAGCACTTCCCCTTTTCTTCTTTTTTTTTTAAAAAGGAAGGTTTTAACTTTAACATAGTAAAATTACATATAACAAAACAATTATCAAGCAAGAATTACAGTTACAATATTAAAGAAGAGATCCTATCTATCTTATATTTGTGAGTTTAAGGTTTTATATCTAACTTATCTTTTATTATAACTAAGGAAAATTGTAAGTATCTAGTCTTTAACTACATCAAAGACCTCAGAAGGATATAATACTGCCTGAGAAATGGAAGAAGAATGCAAGCAACTTTTGGGAGTCTTGAAGGGTAGACAGAGACAGCTGAGCCTGGACAGTCATTCAAAGTTTTCTTGTAAAGTTGGGGCATCTGTCTTCAGCCCACAGGCCTAGAGTCTCTTATTCACTTTTTTCTGTGTCTTGTAGAATGTCTGGCAGTTTTCTCTGCAAAGCAGGAACCTGAAGGACCATTTTGTCAAGCAAAGTTCAGTGGTCACCTTTCTATGGGTCCTGCATGTCCAGTTGATCAAGTAGTCCAGGCAAGAACAGTTTCTTGCCCAAATGGCTATTTTTGTCAAGGTGAAGATAAACTCCATATGGAGTGTCTTCAATGCCCATCCTCCTCTCTGAAGTAAATCGGTGCTGTCAGGAGCAGACATGTCTCACTGTCCAAAAAGTCTAAATTTTTAAAACATTTTAAATGCCATATTCTGTAGGTCTTTGAAGTGTTTGAAGACTACCTACCTATCTGAAATATATCTATGTATACCTAGAAGATTTAACTAACATGGCTACAAATATGATTATCATAGATGACTAACTATTAATCTATTTTTTAATTATCCATTACAATTTTAAATGAGTTACATAAACATAATACGTCAAACAAGAATAGAAATATATATACAGTATAACAAAATTAAGTTTAAATTTGTATTAATAAACTAAAATCTATAGCAATGTAAAACATTTTAAACAAGTTGTTACCCTTTAAAAGTAGGTTCATTAATCTACCCTTTCATCCTATCATATCTAAACTATCCCCTTTTTTTTTCTTTAGAAAGAGATTGTATTTATAATCAACCTGCTTTAAATAAAAATATTGGTTTTTCTCTGTCCCACACCAGAGGGCTCTTCTGATTTGGGACACAAGAATCTCTTAACCATTTTTTTTTTAAGCAATATGTCTGGGTTTAGAGGGGGAGTGAGCCAATTCCATCTCTAAAGCCAGCTTTGTATATTTGGGAATTTGGGCATAGCTTCTCTCACTACTTCCTGCTGGAGGGGGGCGCTGTATCTTATGGGGACACAAAGAAAATTTTAGGATTATGGAGTAGTCCATGAGGGTGTATCATCTGAGCCAGTTGCCTGAAACCGTTTTAGATGTTGGATCATCTGGGCCATGGTGTCATTGGAGACCTTTCAGGGGGTCTTGGCTGGTCAAACCTGATGTATCTTAATCTGGAACAAATCCATAGTCTCTGGCTTTCTGTGGAAACAAAAGCAGAGACTCTTTTTCAAAGCAACATATCGTTATATCCAAATTTTGAAGTCAAGGTACCTTTAAAATTTACATTTTGGCATAACTCAACAGCTTTTACAATCAAATGTTTTTCTTCAGTTACGAATATCAAAGACAACATAATCCAGATTCTCTGTGTGATAGCCATTCTTTACATGGCTTACTACCTTTAATGTTTCTTTAAAGACTTTATTTTTAAAAACTATCTATTTGTTTATATAACTGTATATATTTCTTTTTTTCTCTCTTTTAAGCCTACCTACATTTTACACACATTGTGAACTATTTCATCTGAATCAGTCTTATTGTGAACCTATTGATTTAAATAAACTGCAGCCTTCTAAGACTGAAACGGTGCTGTGGCTGTTGGCTCCGCCCACTTCAGTTTCCCAACATGGTGGTGGTCCGTTTTTCTGCCAGCTCTGGGAGCTGTAACTCTCAGAAATAGTGGGTCTACGCTTTTTATCAAAGTAGCGTGTAGCCCAGAAACCTCTTTTTTTAAAATATATACTAGTAAAGACTAAATCTACCATACAGCATAATGTGTCGCTGGCACACGTCTCACTCCCGCCATACTGCAGGTCAAGTGCACACGCCAGGAACCCGCCAGTAGTTCAAACCCGCATTTTGTGGCGTCTAGCCACCCATATGAGACATGAAGCAGGAACCTGGTTTTGGCTCTGTTTAGAATTTGTTATTAAATATTCTCAGGTTTAAGGTGGAAACTCGAGCTGTTGGGCGCCATTTGTAGCTGGAGAATTTCTCTCCAGCTCCCGCCACCAAGTCCCGCCAGTTCCAGAGCCCACTTATAAAATAAACACACAGACTCTTACATTATTTAAACTGCTTGGCCATTAGCTCAGGCCTGTCATTGTCTAGCTCTTACTCTTATATTTAACCCATTTCTATTAAACTTTACTTTGCCATGTGGCTCATGGCTTACCGGTACTTTATACATCTTCCTTGTCCTGGTGGCAGCTCCAGGCCATCACTCCCTTCCCTTCCTGTTTCCTCAATTCTCTTCTCTGTTAGTCCCGCCTATACTTCCTGTCTGGCTATTGGCCAATCAGAGTTTATTTACATATAGCGATATCCACAACAGTGGTTCCTTACAATTTGTATATAGTTTAAGTTTTATTGAGATATAATAATTATATACAATAAATTGTTTCATTATCACCTTTCCATCATTCATGTGTGCAGGTATTTTGATTCCATTAATGGCCCACTAACCTCTCCTGTCCTGTTTCCACTCTTACTCATCCTTGTCCTCTTCCCAATGAACTCTGCTTTCTACTTCCATGTCTCTTTTCTTCATGTGTGTGTTTGTGACCAAGTGAGTTCCATTGGTGTTGCTTAGTGGGATACAGGGAAGGAACCACTTACAGAATCAGAGGTACCTTACCAGTAAGCTACTCTATGGAAAAAAAGTCATCTCCTTCACCAGCAACCACTAACTACCTAAAGATTCTGAAGTGAGGTCATCTCATGAGTCCTGCCCCCTAACTACTCTTAACTGCTTATAAAGTCTCAGAGAAGGGTGATGGCTTGTGAGCACCTCCTCCCTCCTTGGTAGAATATTGAAGGGCTCAGTCTTCTGTAGGTATTGTAATCACAGCTACTGTGAATTAAAGAGTGCTGTGGCCATGTCGTCTAGTAAACAATATGCCACATCATTCTACCACATCACTATGCTTTTACATAATTTACATACCTTCTTTTCAAAGTTTCTTAAGCCTATATGGGGGGGGGTCTTGATGTCTCATTTAGGCGAAGCACTGGAAAGACACTTATTCTCAGCATTTTGCACAGTTTTGAGGCTCCAAAATTACCATTGCTCACTGCAAGCAGAATTTTTTTCCAAACTTACAATAGTGATATATAAGGATAAACATAGCTATTTAGAAGATAATTTGATGTGCACATCATGTCCATTTAGCAGAACAGCAGTGATAGTTTAAACACTAGGACCTATACTCTCCTCAGTATGGGTAGTCAACCATGTTGACTGTACCAGATGTGAACTTTTCTCAATCAGAAAATGATTCATTACTCCAATATCAAAATTGCCATTATTGCACTAGTGGATATATACCTTGTAAGGCTGGTTGATGTATACATCACAGTGTCCACAGCTGAGTAATACTGCTCATGACAATGTCCCACTGTCAGGCTGCAGAACACTTTTTGGTATTATGAAAGTCATTCAGCAGGAAGGCTTATTTCAGCCCATTCCCAGCTTTCTTTCTTATCTACCATGACAAGAGTATGAAGATGTCTTTTGAAATAGGGTCATACCAACTAGTTATTGGGGGCAACTGACAACAGTGACAATTGCCTATATTATTTGGATCCTCAGGCCTTTTTTAGACAACAGCTCCTAGTGAGGTATCCCAACACTAAGCAATGAAGTTTTCATTTAGTATCCTGTGATTTCTGGGAACAGTATTGTCTACTCACACAAAGTGCCTTGACTTAAACTTTCCAATATTTTTTTTAAGTGAGCTTACAAACTACTGAGTTTCAATAAAGTATTTTAATATATTCTTGTTTGGTTAATTTTGTCTTTCATATTCCCACACTGTCTTTGCATTAACCTACTCAATCTCTTACTCCCTCCCCTCACATTCATACCAGAGGTGTTCTGGAATTTCTCTTTCTTTTAGGTCTCTTTTTTCATGTTCCCCTTCTAATGGCCCCTTTCTAGTTTCCTGTACTTAATATGCACTTCATGTTAGACACACTAAGAATTTGTCTATCCTTACATGAGAGAGAACATGCAATGGTTTTCTCTCTGTTGCTGGGCTTACCTCATTAGGTATATTTTTCAGTTCCGTATATTTTACTCAGAATTTCATAATTTCATCTTTATAGCTAAATTATATTTCATTATGTATACAGACCACAATTTCATTATCTACTTTTCGGTTGATGGCATGTAAGGTGAACCTGTTTCCTAGCTATTGTGAGTAGAGCTGCAATGAACACAGATATTTGAGTACCTGTATATACGTAAGTATATAGTAGACTATACCTAAATAATTTGAATATGTACCTAAGAATTGATAGCTGAGTCATATGGAAGTTCTGTTTTCAGCTTTATAGTAAACTCCACAGTGATTTCAATGGTTGTGTCAGTTTGCACTCCCACTAGTGTTTCTCTTTCCCCACATTTTCTTCTTAAAATTTTAAAAACTAAGTCTTGTCATAAAGAAACTTGTAAATAAATAAAAATAAGATACACACAAATTAATGAGACTCTAAGTCTATACAACTTAGTGAATATGAATTGTATATAGTATATAATTAGATTTGGTATTCAAAAGAGAAGCTGCAAAGATTAACATTAAATATTACACTTTCAATCACATTTCACTCAATTTTCCAACACCAAAACCAAAAATTCATGACAAATTTGTAGCTAGAACACAGTAGCCTTATATTGTCTTTCAACACTCTCATCCATTATCTGCATCTACTCCTTTCTCATCCCCTTATATTTGGATTTTCTTCTCTTGGCCTCACACTTCAAACATTTGTTGTCATTTGATGTCTCTCTTTTCTTTTCTCTTCCTTTCCTTTCCTTTCCTTTCCTTTCCTTTCCTTTCCTTTCCTTTCCTTTCCTTTCCTTTCCTTTCCTTTCCTTTCCTTTCCTTTCCTTTCCCTTTCCCCTTTCCTTTCCTTTCCTTTCCTTTCCTTTCCCCTTTCCTTTCCTTTCCTTTCCTTTCCTTTCCTTTCCTTTCCTTTCCTTTCCTTTCCTTTCCTTTCCTTTCCTTTCCTTCCCTTCCCTTCCCTTCCCTTCCCTTCCCTTCCCTTCCCTTCCCTTCCTTCCTTCCTTCCTTCTTTCTTTCTTTCTTTCTTTCTTTCTTTCTTTCTTTCTTTCTTTCTTTCTTTCTTTCTCTCTCTCTCTTTTAGAGACTGAGTTTCTCTGTGTAACTGTTATAGCATCATTTGTTTTCTTGACAATAGCCATTCTGACTGGGTTAAGATGGACTATCCAATTAGTTTTATTTATATTTTCCTGACAGCTAATGATGTTGAATATTTAAAATGTTAAAAATGCACACAAGGCATGGATTTTCTTTTTTGGTAACATTGTTGAGCTCCATGGCCCAAGTTTTGCTCCAGGGTTTTTTCTATAATGTTGAGAGTTTGTTTTTGTTTTGTTTTGTTTTCTTCATAGATACGAGATACAAATTGTCTGGGAGCATGTAGCTGACAAAGATTTTCTTCCATTTTGTAGCTTGCGTATTCACATGATTAATGATTTCCCTTGGTTGATAGAGACCTTTTAATTTAATGAGATCCCACTTGTTTATCTGCCTTATTTTCTGAGTGAGATGAGTATTATTTAGAAAGTCCTTAGCTGTGATTTCATCTCAAAGTGAACTTCCTATTTATTTTCTACCAGTTTCAGAGTTTTGGATCTTTTGTTGAGGTTCTTGATCCATTTGGAATTGGGGTGAATGCACGTCCATGTGGGGTGTGTGTGTGTGTGTGTGTGTGTGTGTGTGTGTGTTAAGAGGTATTAAGATCTAAATAAATTCTTCTACACATAGTAATCCAGTTTTCAAAGCACCATTTACTAAAGATGCTGTCTTTATTCTAATGATTATGGCATTTTGCCAAAAATCAGATGCCTACAGTTATGTGATCTCATGTCTTGGTTTTCTATTCCATTAATGTACATGTCTGTTTTGTATCAGTGTAGTGCTGTTTTTATTACTGTATCGCTATAGTATAACTTGAAAGAGGGTACTGTTTTTTGAAGATTAGGTTCATTTTATCTGGAGGAGGTTGTGCTTTCATATGAATTTGTAACTGAATTCTTTGGAAATTCCATACCTTGTATAAATTATATTCTGATTATTGAAACCCTTCACCCTCTCTAATCACACTCTCATCTCTACTAACCCCCATTCCCTACAGTTCTCTTGGAAAACTTTATGTCTCTTTATTTGTGAGCCATTTAGTTTGATTATGATTAGGATCATCTGTGGGACGGGGTTTGTACTACCATTTAAAATCTGATGTACCATTTAAAAGTTGGTACACCAGTGGGACACTACTGAAGACATTACTTATTTTTTCAATCACCAACAAAATATTTATTCATTTATTTATATTAAGAGATTTTCTATTAATTTTACATACCAACCACAGACTCCCCTGTCCTCCCTACTCCCTTCCCCCAGCATTTCCTCCCAACATACTCCCCATTCCCACCTTCTCCAAGACAAGGTCTTCCCTGGGATGTCAGTATAGCCTGGTACATTCAGTTGAGGCAGGTCCAAGCCCCTCCTTCCTGCACCAAGGCTGTGCAAAGTGTCTCTCCATAGGCACTAGGTTCCAAAAATCCAGCTCATGCACTAGGACAAAGTCCTGATTCCACTGCCTGGGGGCCCCCTATACAGCTCAAGCTAAACAACTGTCATGCTTATCAGGAGGGCCTAGTCCAGTACCATGAGGGCTCCTCAGCTATTGGTCCACAGTTCATGTG
Organism: Peromyscus eremicus; assembly: GCF_949786415.1. NCBI lineage: Eukaryota > Metazoa > Chordata > Mammalia > Rodentia > Cricetidae > Peromyscus > Peromyscus eremicus. The sequence continues at coordinate 174,495,996 of NC_081416.1, forward strand.
TTTCCACTAGTTTGGCTAGTTGTCTCTGTACTTTTTCCAGTCATGGTCTCGATATCCCTTGCTCATAGAATCCCTCCTCTCTCTCATAGATTGTACTCCTGGAGGTTGGCCTGGGATCCAGCCATGGATCTATGCATCTGCCTCCATCTGTCACTGGATGAGGGTTCTATGATGACAGTTATGGTATTCAGCCATCTGATCACCAGAATATGTTAGCTCAGGCACCCTCTCAACTATTGCCAGTAGTCTGTGGTGAAGTCATTTTTGTGGATTCCTATGAACCTCCCTAGTACTCTTTTTCTCCCTATTCTAATGGTGTCTTCATTTGTTATGGCATTTCTTTCCTTGCTCTCCCACGTTGTTCCTGTTTCAGCTTGAACCATCCGCTCCCCCAAGCTCTCATTCCCCCATTCCTTGACCTCCATTACTCCCTTGACCCTCAGTATGCTTATGCAGATCTCATCCATTTCTCCATCACTGGGCAATCCATGCATCCATCCTAGGTTCCTCATTACTAGGTAGCCTCGCTGGAGCCGTGGGTCACAGTCTGGTTATCCTTTGCTTCATATCTTGTATATACTTATGAGTGAGTACGTACCATGGTTGTCTTTCTGAGTCTGGGTTACCTCACTCAGGATGATTTTTTCTAGTTCCATCCATTTGCCTGCAAATTTCATGCTGTCATTGTTTTTCTCTGCTGAGTAGTATTCCATTGTATATATGTACCACATTTTCTTTATCCATTCTTCAATTGTGGGGAACCTAGGGGTTTCTAGGTTCTGGCTATTACAAATAATGCTGCTATGAACATAGTTGAGCATGTGTCCTTGTGGTATGATTGAGCATTCCTTGGATATATGCCCAAGAGTGGTATAGCTGGGTCTTGAGGTAGTTTGAGTCCCAATTTTTTGAGAAACCACCATACTGATTTCAAAGTAGCTGTACAAGTTTTCCTTCCCACCAACAGTGTAGGAGTGTTCCTCTTGCTCCACCTCCTCTCCAGCATAAGCTGTCCTCAGTGTTTTTGATCTTAGGCATTCTGACAGGTGTAAGGTGGTATTTCAGAGTCCTTTTGATTTGCATTTCCCTGATGATCAGGGATGTTGAGCAATTTCTTAAATGCCTTTCAGCCATTTGAGCTTCTTCTGTTGAGAATTCTCTGTTTAGCTCTCTAGCCCATTTTTAAATTGGACTGTTAGGTATTTTGATGTCTAGTTTCTTGTGTTCTTTATGTATTCTGGATATCAGCCCTCTGTCAGATGTGGGGTTGGTTAAGATCTTTTCCCATTCTGTAGGCTGTCATTTTTCTTATTGACTGTGTTCTTTGCCCTACAAAAACTTGTCAGTTTCAAGAGGTCCCATTTATTAATTGTTTTTCTCAGTGTCTGTGCTACTGGTGTTATATTTAGGAAGTGGTCTCCTGTGCCAATGCATTCAAGACTACTTCCTACTTTTTCTTCTATCAGATTCAGAGTAACTGGATTTATGTTGTGGTCATTGATCCACTTGGACTTAAGTTCTGTGCATGGTGACAGATATGGATCTATTTGTAGCGTTCTACATGTTGACATCCAGTTACACCAGCACCATTTGTTGAAGATAATTTTTCCCCCATTGTACAGTTTTGTCTTGTTTGTCAAAAATTAAGTGTTCATATATGTGTGGATTAATGTCATGGTCTTCAATTTGATTCCATTGGTCCACATGTCAGTTTTTATGCCAGTACCAAGCTGTTTTTATTACTGTAGCTTTATAGTAGAGCTTGAAGTCAGGGATGGTGATGCCTATAGTGATTGCTTTATTGTACAGGATTGTTTTGGCTATCTTGGATTTTTTTGTTCTTCCATGTGAAGTTGAGTATTATTCTTTCCAGGTCTGTGAAGAATTGTGTTGGTATTTTGATGGGGATTGCATTGAATCTGTAGATTGCTTTTGGTAAGATTTCCATTTTTACTGTGTTAATCCTGCCTATCCATGAGCATGGGAGATCTTTCCATTTTCTGATATCTTCTTCAATTTCTTTCTTCAGGGACTTAAAGTTCTTGTCATACAGGTCCTTCACTTGCTTGGTTAATGTTACCCCAAGGTGTTTTATATTATTTGTGGCTATTGTAAAGGGAGATGTTTCTCTGATTTCTTTTTCAGTCCCTTTGTCATTTTTATATAGGATGACTACTGATTTTTTTGAGTTAATTTTGTATCCTGCCAAATTACTGAAGGAGTTATCAGCTGTAGCAGTTCCTTGGTCGAAATTTTGGGTCACTTAGGCATACTACCATATCATCTGCAAACAGTGAAAGTTTGACTTCTTCCTTTCCAATTTGTATCCCCTTGATCTCCCTTTGTTGTCTTATTGCTCTAGCTGGAACTTCAAGTACTATATTGAGTAAGTATGGGGAGAGTGTACAGCCTTGTCTTGTTTTTGATTTTAGTGGAATCGCTTTGAGTTTCTCTCCATTTAATTTGATGTTGGCTTGCTGTAAATTGCCTTTATTATGTTTAGGTATGTTCTCTGTGTTCCCGATCTCTCCAAGACCTTTATCATGAAGGGGTGTTGGATTTTGTCAAAGGCCTTTTCAGTGTCTAATGAAATTATCATGTATTTTTTTCTTTCCGTTTGTTTATATGGTATATTACATTGACAAACTTTCTTATATTGAACCAACCTTGCATCTCTGGGATGAAACTTACTTGGTCATGGTGGATAATTTTTTTGATGTGTTCTTGGATTCTGTTTGCCAATATTTTATTATTTTTGCATCAATGTTCATGAATGAGATTGGTTTGTAATTCTCTTTCTTTAGTGCATCTTTGTTTAGTTTTGGAAGCCGAGTAACTGTAGCCTGCTAAAAGAAGTTTGGTAATGTTCCTTCTGTTTCTATTGTTTGGAACAATTTAAAGAGTATTGGTATTAACTCTTCTTTGAAGATCTGGTAGAATTCTGCATTGAATCCATCTGGTCCTGGCTTTTTTTGGTTAGGAGACTTTTAATGACTGTTTCAATTTCCTAGGGGTTATTGGCCTATTTAAATAGCTTATCTGGTCTTGATATAACTTAGGTTTGTGTTACCTCTCCAGAAAATTGTCCATTTTCTTTAGATTTTTCCAATTTTGTGGAGTAGACGTTTTTGAAGTATGACCTGATGATTCTCTGGATTTCCTCAATGTTAGTTGTTATATTTCCCTTTTCATTTCTGATTTTGTTAATTTGGATGGTCTCTCTCTGCCTTTTGGTTAGTATGGATAAGGGCTTGACTATCTTGTTGATTTTCTAAACAAAAAATCCAACTCTTTGTTTCATTGATTCTTTGTATTGTTCGCTTTGTTTTTATTTTATTGATTTTAGCTCTCAATTTGATTATTTCTTGGTTTCTATTCCTCCTGGGTTACTTTGCTTCTTCTTGTTCTAGGGCTTTAAGGTGTGCTGTTAAGCCACTAGTGTGAGATTTCTCCAACTTCTTTATGTGGGCATTTAGTGCTATGAATTTCCCTTTTATCCCTGCTTTCATAGTGTCCCATACGTTTAGGTATGTTGTACATTGATTTTCTTTTTTTGGGTGATATTTATTTATTTATTCATTTGTTTATTTATGTTGAAGGATGGGTTGCCTTTTGCTTTTATGGGCCATATATTTGTCTGTCTGTCTGTCAATCCATCCATCTATTATCTATCGTTCTAACTGTCTCTTACCTACCTTTTTGCAAATGTGAGAGGAATTTCTAGGCTATATATTTATCAGGCTAACATATACCTGCTAGGAGCAGTTAAAGAGCAATGTTTAATACTCTGAGGGAAGGGAGTTCTTCAATGTGGCTACATAGGACATTTCATAGGATCAAGTACATTCATTTTCATTGATCTCTAGGAAGTCTTTAATTTCTCTTCATTTTTTCCTTGACCCATTGGTGATTCAGTTGAGCATTATTCATTTTCCATGAGATTGTAGGCTTTCTGTGATTTTTGTTAAAAATCTAACTTTATACCATCGTGGTCTGATAAGATACAGGAAGTTATTCCAAATTTTTTTTATCTGTTGAGATATGCTTTGTGACCGAGTATGTGGTTGATTTTAGAGAAGGTTCCATAGGGTGCTGAGAAGAAGGTATATTCTTTTGTGTATATATATATATATATATATATATATATATATATATATATATATATATATATATATTAGAGAAAAGGTGCTGGTGAAAGAAACCCACCCTGACCCCGGAGCCCAGAACTAAGGAAAGATTGCTCACATCAGGGCAGAAAGAAACACAGTTTGACTCAGTCAGATCAGAGCCATCTCTGCCCCTGGCCAACTGACTTGTGAAACCAGCCAATCACAGAGCAGGATAGTATAACCCTGGACCTGGGGTTGACTTCCCTTCATAAACTGCTCTGCATTGTCAGTTAGAGAAGAAGGTTGTTCTCTCCACCCTGGTAGAGGCAGCTACTCTCCTGGACTCCTCCTTCCCAAATAAATCTCTTTCTCAAAAGAGTTTTGGGTGTGAAGATCTTCATTCACTGGCATAGAGAAGATCCTTGCTGAGACATCCCCCACTGGACAAAACAGGGGAGAGCTAAAAGAGCAGAGCAAGGAGGAGCTGAACAGAAGACCTTTGCTGAGATATCTCTCAGAGCGCCAGAGAGAGCTAAAAAGTAACACTTTTCTCTGAAGCAGGAGGAGATTGCTACATTTCTGCAGGGGTTTCCCCCTTTTCAAAGTGAAGCAAAAGAAGCAACATCTTAGGCTGGAGAAGCAGAGCTCTGCTAGGAAGCCCCCTTTTGATTTGAAAGACTTTCCCCAGCCTTTTATTCTTAGGTAGTGTCTATCTTTGAATTTGAGGTGTGTTTCTTGTATGCAGCAGAATGATGAGTCCTGTTTTTCATATCCATTCTGTTAGCCTGTTTCTTTTTATAGATGCATTAAGTCAATTGATATTAAGGGATATTAATGACCAGTGATTGTTAATTCCTGTTATCTTTTGGTGGTAGTGTGTGTGTATTTCTCTCTCTCTCTCTCTCTCTCTCTCTCTCTCTCTCTCTCTCTCTCTTTTTGAGATTTACTGCTATGCGGTTATCTATTGCCTGTGTTTTCGTGGGTGTATCTGACTTCCTTGGGTTGGAATTTTTCTTTCTAATGCTTTCTGTAGGGCTGAATTTGTGGATAGGTATTGTTTAAATCTGGTTTTGTCTTGGACTGTCTTGTTCACTCCGTCTATGGTGATTGAAAGTTTTGCTGGGTGTATTAGTCTAGGCTGGAATCCATGGTCTCTTAGTGTCTGTATTACATCTGTGCAAGTCCTTCTGGCTTTCAGAGTGTCCATTGTGAAGTCGGGTGTTATTCTGATAGGTTTGCCTTTATAAGTCACTTGGCCTTTTTTCTTTGCTGCTGTTAATATTATTTCTTCATTCTGTAGGTTTAGTTGTTTAATTATTATGTGGTGAGGGGTCTTTTTTGGGGAGTCTAGTCTGTTTGGTGTTCTATAGGCTTCTTGTATCTTCATAGGTATTTCCTTCTTTAAGTTGGGAAAGTTTTCTTCTATGATCTTGTTGAGTGTATTTTCTGTGCCTTTGAGTTGGTATTCTTCTCCTTTTTCTATCTCTATTATTATTATGTTTAGTCTCTTCAGGGTGTCCCAAATTTCCTGGACATTTTGTGTTATGACTTTTTTGGTTTTAGTGTTTTCTTTGACTGATGAATCTATTTCCTCTGTTGTATCTTCAATGCCAGAGATTCACTTTTCCATCTCTTGCATTCTGTTGGTTATGCTTGCATCTGTGTTTCCTGTTCATTTACTCAGATTTTCCATTTCCAGCCTTCCCTCAGTTTGTGTCTTCTTTATTACCTCTATTTCAGTTTTCAAATTTTGGACTTTTTCATTCACCTGTTTAATTTTCTTGGCTTGCTTTATGAGATTTATTGATTTCTTCTAATTTTTTGTTTGACTTTTCTTCAAATTCTTTAAAGGTAATTTAAATTTCCTCTTTAAAGGCTTCTATCTTCTTCTTAAAGTCATTTTAAAGGTCTATTTCTTCTGCTTCTTTTGTTTTGGGATGTTCAGGTCCTGCTGATGTAGCACCACTAGGTTCTGATGATGCCACATTGGTCTTTATGTTATTGACTGTATTCTTGCACTGGCATCTACCCATCTCTTCCTCCACTTTATGCAAGTGCTGTCTGTGTCTGAGGGAGCCTCTTTTGGTCTGATTGATACCCTTGTTCTAATGGGAGTTCTTGGTCTAATCCGGGCTCTTGGTCCAATTATTGCTGATGTGTTCTGTGTCTCAGAGAGCAGTTCTTAGTCCAATGGGCACCAGTGGGCTCTGTCTCAGGGAGCAGCTATTCCCAATCAATAAAATGCGGGACTTGTTTTCTGTTTCTAATTGGTGCAGGGTGGGCTTATGTCTCTGGTTTTCACTAGTTTCACAGGGGGCTCTTTTCTTGGCAAGGGGGCAGGGGAAGAAGCAGCTAACCAGCCCCTGGAACTCCAATGGCTTGGGGGAAGGGTACAGGTTGTGCCCCCAGGGCCTATGTGCTAGGTACCTGGTCTGCCCAGTCTGGAGAATGGTGTCTTACCTGTTCCCAATCAGTTCAGGGTGTGTTTATGCCTCTGGTTATCACTGATGTCATAGGGGGGCTGTTTTCCTGGCCAAGGGTCATGGGAAGAGGCCACTAGCTGGCCCCTGGGCCTCCAATGGCTTTGGGAGAGGCATAGGGTGTGCTCTTGGGGCCTAGGGGCTAGGGACCTGGTCTGCCCAGTCTGAAGATGGGGCCTTACCTTGACATTGAATTCTTATCACCCAGAAATTTTCAGTATCCAGTACTTCAGCAGAGAGCAGTAGTGTTCCATGAGTGTCCTCCCCACCCATCATGCATTATTGGTGGGCCTGTCTTATGCAAGCCCATTGCAAGCAGCCTCAGTTGCTATGAGATCATGCTATACTTGCTCTGTCATGCCCACAAGTCAGCATTTTCCAGGTCTTCTATTTTTCTTCTCATCTTTTACATTCTTTCCATTCCCTCTCCTGCAGTGGTCCCTGAGCCTTAGAGGTAATTGCATAGTGTTCTATTTAGGAGTTAACATCCAACCATTCTGTATTAATTTTAAAATTCATACAGATAAAAAACACAAGTAATAGCTCATGCTAGAGAGGAGGTAGAGTAAGGGGAACAGTCCTCCATTGCTGGTGGGAGTGCAAACTTATACACCTACTTTGGAAGTTAGTATGGAGGTTTCTCAGAAAACTGGGAATCAACCTACCCCAAGACCCAACTATTCCACTCTTGGATATATACACAAAGGATGCTTAATCATATAATAACAATATTTGCCTAACTATGTTCATAGCAATTCGATTTGTAATAGACAGAACCTGGAAACCCTGATGTCTCTCAACCAAGAAATAAAGAAAATGTGGTACATTTACCCAATGGAGAATTACTCAGCTCCTTAAAACATGGACACCACAAAATTTGAAAGCAAATGGATGAAACTACAAAAAAATCATCCTGAGTGAGGTAACCCAGACAGAGAAAGACAATCATGGTATGCACTAACTCATATGTGTATATTAGCTATAAAATAAAGGATAATAATGTTATGATCCATAGACCCAGAGAGACTAGGTAACAAGGATGATTCATGGGCAGAGGTACACTTAGATAACCCTGTGAAAGGAAAATAGAGGAGATTTTGTGAGTGAACTGAGGGCAGGTGGGCATGGGAACATGAGCAATCAGGTTGAGGGAGGGGATGAATGGGGAGAGTTCTGAAAGAGACTCCTGGAAAGGGAGTCAGATTTCAGGGTCAGATAAAAACTTGGCAAAAGGCATTGCCAAAAATCTCCAAGGAAGACTCCAACTTAGACTCTTAGCAACAGCAGATATGTAGTCTGAACTGTCCATCTCCTATGACTAGATTGGTGCCTAGCCCAATTGTCATCAGAGAGGCTTCATCCAGCAGTTGATGGAAAGAGATGTAGACCCACAGGCAAACATTAGGTGGAGTTCAGAGAATCCTACAGAAGAGGGGAGAAAGAATTGTTGGAGCCACAGGGGTCAGGGACACCACAGGAAAACTCACAGAATCAACCTGGGCTCATAGGGGCTCACATAGTCTGAACTGCCAACCAGGGTGCTTACATGGGACTGATCTAGGCCCTTTGTATATGCATTATAGTTTTTTTAGCTTGGTGCTCTTATAGGAATCCTAATAGTGGGAACAGGGGCTATCTCCGATTCTTTTACTGGCTTTTGGGACCCTACTACACATACTAGGTCACTTTGAGAAGCTTTAATACATGGGGAAGTACTTAGTCTTACTGCAGCTTGATATGCTATATTTTGTTGATACTCATGGGAGACCTGCCCTTTCCTAAACAGAAATGGAAGAAGAGTAGTTTGGAGGGTGGGAACAGGGAGGTTTTACTGGGAAAGATACTGGGAGGAGAGGACATAGAGGAAACTATGTCTGGAAAGTAAAATACACAAATATATTTATTTTAAAAAGAAAAGGAAAAACAAACAAACCCAAAAATCAAACCATCTTACCAATCTCTCTGGGCAATAACATGTTCCTCTATCAATGGCAGGCTTCTCTCATACTAGTCAAACATGTTGTGTCTCCAGTTCCAAAAATACTTATGCCACTTTGTTACTCCATCTTTCCCACCTCTCCATCACATATTTATTCATCATAATGACATAGGGAGCTGAGGTGTGTCATGCTGTATACCCTTTTGCCCAAACAGCTTTACTTGCCAATGTTAATTGCAATGAACTGTTAGTCTGGTTCAGGGCCTCTGGCTTCTGCTACACCATCAATTCCTCTAGACTCCTCTCAGATATCCTACTATTCTCCAGAGTCATGGAGATCCAGTGGCTATGCTTCTGCAGGAATGACCCTTTCTACCTTCTCCAGCAGCTCATAGATAGGTTAAATGTTGGGGGGAACCAACTCAAAGCCCTAGATCTGGGCCTGGGTGGTTGCTGAGTTATTCAGCACTGGTCTTTGCTATGCTGTCCTCCACCCCAGAGGTGGGGGCAGGGCCAGTCCTGACTATTTTTAAGGTTCATATTATCTTATGTGTAGAAGTATTTTTCTTGTATGTCTGTGTTTGTTACATATGTGTCTGGTGACCATAGAGGCTGGGAAAAGGCATTGTGGGTTATCATGTGGGTAGTAGAAACTGAGTCCTTGTTCTCTAAAAGAACAGTGAATGCTTTTAACTGCTCAGCCTTCTCCCCATCCCTACTTGTTTACTTGTTCAAAATATCATCTTAGCTTAATTTTGGTAGTTTTTAATCTATGCAGAAATTCATCCATATGTTTTAGATTTTTCAGTTTGGTGGAATGTTCTTAAGGTAAACTCTAATAATTTTCTGAATTTCACTGGAGCTTGTCATAATGACTCCATTTTCATGTCTTACTGTATGAACTTTGGCATTCATTCTTCCTTTTGGTTAGTTTATCTAAAGTTTGTCAATATTGTTTATATTGTGAAAGAACCAAATCTACTTCATGACTCTGTCATTTGTTTTGTTGTTGAGCTTTTTTGTTTCACTAATTTCATTACTGTCAGTGTTTTCTTTCCAGCTAATGATTTTGGTGTTTGACTTGTTCCTTTTCTACAGCCCTAAGGTGAATCATTAACTGAATTATTGGACATCTCTCTGATTTCTTAATATAAGAACACTGACCTTTAAACATCTCTCTTAGGACTGTTTACATTGCATCTCACAGATTAAAGTACATTGGTTTTTTTTTTTTAAAGTTCTTTTTTTTAAAAAAAATTTTTATTTTTATTTTGCAATACAATTCAGTTCTACATATCAGCCACGGATTCCCTTGTTCTCCCTCCAACCCCCCTCACCTTCCCCCCAGCCCATCCCCCATTCCCACCTCCTCCAGGACACAGCCTTCCCTGTGGACTGAGATCAACCTGGTAGACTCAATCCAGGTAGGTCCAGTTCCCTCCTCCCAGGCCGAGCCAAGCGATCCTGCATAGGCCCCAGGTTTCAAACAGCCGACTCATGCAATGAGCACAGTACCCGGTCCCACTGCCTGGATGCCTCCCAAACAGATCAAGCCAATCAACTGTCTCACCCATTCAGAGTGCCTGATCCAGTTGGTGACCCCTCAGCCATTGGTTCATAGTTCATGTGTTTCCATTAGTTTGGCTATTTGTCCCTGTGCTTTATCCAACCTTGGTCTCAACAATTCTCGCTATTATAAACTCTCCTCATTCTCGCTAATTGGACTCCCAGAGATCCACCCGGGGCTTAGCCATGGATCTCTGCATCCAGTTCCCTCAGTAGTTGGATGAGGTTTCTAGCACGACAATTAGGGTGTTTGGTCATCCCTTCACCAGAGTAGGTCAGTTTGGGCTGTATCTCGACCATTGCCAGCAGTCTGTTGTGGGGGTATCTTTGTGGATTTCTGTGGGCCTCTCTAGCACTTTGCTTTTTCCTATTCTCATGTGGTCTTCATTTACCATGGTCTCCTATTCCTTGTTCTCCCTCTCTGTTCTTGATCCAGCTGGGATCTCCTGCTCCCCCAAGCTCTCTTTCCCTCGACCCTCGCCCTTCACTACCCCCACTCATGTCCAGGCTGTTCATGTAGATCTCATTCCATTTCTCTGTCATTGGGCGATCCCCGTGTCTTTCTTGGGGTCCTGTTTTCCAGGTAGCCTCCCTGGTGATGTGAGTAGCAGTCCAGTCATCCTTGTTCCACATCTAGTATCCTGTTATGAGTGAGGACATACCATGTTTGTCTTTCTGAGTCTGGGTTACCTCACTCAGGATGATTTTTTCTAGATCCATCCATTTGTCTGCAAACCTAATGATGTCATTGTTTTTCTCTGCTGAGTAGTATTCCATTGTGTATATGTACCACATTTTGTTTATCCATTCTTCAGTTGAAGGGCATCTAGATTGTTTCCATGTTCTGGCTATTACAAACAATGCTGATATGAACATAGCTGAACAAGTGCTCTTGTGGTGTGGTTGAGCATTCCTTGGGTATATGCCCAAGAGTGGTATAGCTGGATCTTGGGGGAGATGGATTCCCAATTTTCTAGGAAAGCGCCATATTGATTTCCAAAGTGGTTGTACAAGCTTGCATTCCCACCAGCAGTGGAGGAGAGTTCCCCTAGCTCCACATCCTCTCCAGCATAAGGTGTCTTCAGTGTTTTTGATCTTAGCCATTCTGACAGGCGTAAGGTGGTATCTCAGAGTTGTTTTGATTTGCATTTCCCTGATGATTAGGGATGTTGAGCAATTCCTTAAATGTCTTTCAGCCATTTGAGTTTCCTCTATTGAGAATTCTCTGTTTAGTTCTATTCCCCATTTCTTAATTGGACTGTTGGGCATTTTGATGTCTAATTTCTTGAGTTTTTTATATATTCTGGATATCAGTCCTCTGTCAGATGTGGGGTTGGTGAAGATTTTTTCCCATTCTGTAGGCTGTCACTTTGCCTTGTTGACCATATCCTTTGCTCTACAAAAGCTTTTCAGTTTCAAGAGGTCCCATTGATTGATTGTTTCTCTCAGTGTCTGTGCTACTGGTGTTCTATTTAGGAAGTGGTCTCCTATGCCAATGCGTTCAAGACTACTTCCTACTTTCTCTTCTAGCAGGTTCAGAGTAGCTGGATTTATGTTGAGGTCCTTGATCCACTTGGACTTAAGTTTTGTGCACGGTGATAGATATGGACCTATTTGCAGCCTTCTACATGTTGATATCCAGTTATGCCAGCACCATTTGTTGAAGATGCTTTCTTTTTTCCATTGTGCACTTTTGGCTTCTTTGTCAAAAATTATATGTTCATAGGCTTGCGGATTAATGTCAGGGTCTTCAATTGGATTTCATTGGTCCACATGTCAGTTTTTATGCCAGTTACAAGCTGTTTTTCTTACTGTAGCTCTATAGTAGAGCTTGAAGTCAGGGATCGTGATGCCTCCAGAGGTTGTGTTATTGTACAGGATTCTTTTGGCTATCCTGGGTTTTTTGTTTTTCCATATGAAGTTGAGTATTATTCTTTCCAGGTCTGTGAAGAATTGTGTTGGTATTTTGATGGGGATTGAATTGAATCTGTAGATTGCTTTTGGTAAGATTGCCATTTTTACTATGTTAGTTCTGCCTATCCATGAGCATGGGAGATCTTTCCATTTTCTTACATCTTCTTCATTTTTTTTTTCAAGGACTTAAAGTTCTTGTCATATAGGTCCTTCACTTGCTTGGTTGGTGTTACCCCAAGGTATTTTATGTCATTTGTGGCTACAGTAAAAGGTGATGTATCTCTGATTTCCTTCTCCTACATGATATTCTCCTTCTTTGTCCATTGTATATAGGAGGGCTACTGAATTTTTTGAGTTGATCTTGTATCCTGCTATGTTGCTGAAGGTGTTTATAAGCTGTATCAGTTCCTTGGTGGAATCTTTGGGGTCGCTCAAGTATACTATCATGTCATCTGCAAATACGGAAAACTTGACTTCTTCCTTTCCAATTTGTATACCCTTAATCTCCTTATGTTGTCTTATTGCTCTTGCTAGAACTTCAAGTACTATATTGAATAAGTATGGGGAGAGCAGACAGCCTTGCCTCGTTCCTGATTTTAGTGGAATTGCTTTGAGTTTCTCTCCATTTAATTTGATGTTGGCTGTTGGCTTGCTGTAAATTGCCTTTATTATGTTTGGGTATGTTCCTGATCACTCTAAGACCTTTATCATGAAGGGGTGTTGGATTTTGTCAAATGCCTTTTCTGCATCTGGTGAGATGATCATGTGATTTTTTTCTTTGAGTTGTTTATATGGTGTATTACATTGACGGACTTTCTTATGTTGAACCACCCTTGCATCCCTGGAATGAAGCCTACTTGATCATGGTGGATAATTGTTTTGATGTGTTCTTGGAGTCTGTTTGCCAGTATTTTATTGAGTATTTTTGCATCAATGTTCATGAGGGAGATCGGTCTGTAGTTCTCTTTCTTTGTTGTATCCTTGTTTGGTTTAGGAATCAGGGTAATTTTAGCCTCATAGAAGGAGTTTGGTAATGTTCCTTCTGTTTCTATTGTGTGGAACAATTTAGAGAGTATTGGTATTAACTCTTCTTTCAGGATGTGGTAGAATGCTGCACTGAAACCATCTGGTCCTGTGCTTTTTTTGGTTGGGAGACTTTTAATGACTGTTTCTATTTTGTTAGGGGTTATTGGACTATTTAAATAGTTTATCTGGTCTTGATTTAACTTAGGTATGTGGTACCTAGCCAGAAAGTTATCCATTTCCTTCAGATTTTCCAGTTTTGTGGAATAGAGGTTTTTGAAGTATGACCTGATGATTCTCTGGATTTCCTCATTGTCTGTTGTTATGTCCCCCTTTTCATTTCTGATTTTGTTGATTTGGATGCTCTCTCTCTGTCTTTTGGTTAGTTTGGATAAGGGCTTGTCTATCTTATTGATTTTCTCAAAGAACCAACTCTTTGTTTCATTATTTTTTGTATTGTTCTCTTTGTTTCTATTTTATTGATTTCAGCTCTCACTTTGATAATTTCCTGGCATCTATTTTTCCTGGGAGACTTTGCTTCTTCTTGTTCTAGAGCTTTCAGGTGTGCTGTTAAGTCACTAGTGTGAGATTTCTCCAAGCTATTTATGTGGGCATTTAGTGTTATGAATTTCCCTCTTAGCACTGCTTTCATAGTGTCCCATAGGTTTGGATATGTGGTGTCTTCATTTTCATTGATCTCTAGGAAGTCTTTAATTTCTTTCTTTATTTCTTCCTTAAGAGATTGTAGGTTTTCTGTAGTTTTTGTTGTTGTTGAAATCCAACTTTAGACTATGGTGGTCTGATAGAACACAGGAGGTTATTCCAATTGTTTTGTATCTGTTTAGATTTGTTTTGTGGCCACATATATGGTCAATTTTAGAGAAGGTTCCATGGGGTGCTGAGAAGAAGGTATACTCTTTTTTGTTAGGATGGAATGTTCTGTAGATATCAATTAAGTCCATTTGAGTCATGACATCAGTTAAGTCCTTTATTTCTCTGTTAAGTTTCAATTTGGGAGATCTGTCCAGTGGTGAAAGTGGGCTGTTGAGGTCTCCCACTATTACTGTGTGGGGTTTCATATGTGATTTAAGCTTTAGTAATGTTTCTTTTACATATGTGGGTGCCCTTGTGTTTGGGGCATAAATGTTCAGAGTTGAGACTTCATCTTGGTGGATCTTTCCTGTGATGAGTATGTAATGCCCTTCTTGATCTCTTTTGATTGATTTTAGTTTGAAGTCTATTTTGCTGGATATCAGGATGGCTACACCCACTTGTTTCTTAAGACCGTTTGATTGGAAAGTCTTTTTCCAGCCTTTTATTTTTAGGTAGTGTCTATCTTTGAATTTGAGATGTGTTTCTTGTATGCAGCAGAAAGATGGGTCCTGCTTTCGTATCCATTCTGTAAGCCTATGTCTTTTTATAGGTGAATTAAGTCCATTGATATTGAGGGATATTAATGACCAGTGATTGTTCATTCCTTTTATTTTTTGGTGGTGATGTGTGTGTACTTCTCTTCATTGGGGTTTACTGCTATGGCTTTATCTATTGCCTGTGTTTTTGAGGGTGTATCTGACTTCCTTAGGTTGGAATTTTCCTTCTAGTGCTTTCTGTAGGGCTGGGTTTGTGTATAAGTATTTTTTAAATTTGGCTTTGTCATGGAATGTCTTGTTCGCTCCATCTATGATGATTGAAAGTTTTGTTGGGTATATTAGTCTAGGCTGGCATCCATGGTCTCTTAGTGTCTGCATTACATCTGTCCAGGTCCTTCTGGCTTTCAAAGTCTCCATTGAGAAATCAGGTGTTATTCTGATGGGTTTGCCTTTATAAGTCACTTAGCCTTTTTCTTTTGCTGCTCTTAATATTCTTTCTTTATTCTGTACATTTAGTTGGTTAATTATTATGTGGCGAGGGGATTTTTTTTTGGCGGGGGTCTAGTCTGTTTGGTGTTCTATAGGCTTCTTGTATCTTCATAGGCATTTCCTTCTTTAAGTTGGGAAAGTTTTCTTCTATGATCTTGTTGAATGTATTTTCTGTGCCCTTGAGTTGGTATTCTTCTCCTTCTTCTACCCCTATTATTCGTAGGTTTGGTCTTTTCATGGTGTCCCAAATTTCTTGGACATTTTGGTTCATGACTTTGTTGGCTTTAGTGTTTTCTTTGACTAATGAATTTATTTCTTCTACTGTATCTTCAACGCCAGAGATCCTCTCTTCCATCTCTTGCATTCTGTTGATTATACTTGCATCTGAAGTTCCCAATCGTTTTCTCAGATTTTCTATTTCCAGCATTCCCTCTGTTTGTGTCTTCTTCATTTTTTCTATTTCCCTTTTCAGGTCTTGGACTGTTTCCTTCATTTGTTTCATTGATTTTTCTTGATTTTCTTTCAGTACTTTATTGTTTTCTTCCAGGACTTTATTGATTTCTTCTAATTTGTTTGCCCTTTCCTCTAGTTGTTTACAGCGTTCTTCCCATTTTTTTGTCTTTTCCTCTACGCAAGCCTCTAGCTTCTTCATGATGTCATTCATAAGGCTGTTTTCTTCTGCTTCTTCCAATTTCTGATGTTCAGGTCTAGGTGTTGGAGGAGGGCTAGGTCCTGGTGATGCTGTATTGCTACTCATTTTGTTGTATGTGTTTCTGCCTTGATGTCTGCCCATCTCCTTGTGGTTTGTTCTTAGTCTTATCCACACACTTGGTTCAGACAGAGCTGACAGATTCAGGAAGTCTCTCTCTCTTGTCTAGATGGGAGCTCTCTTGTCTAAATTGGATGTCTGGGGCAAGATGGGAGCTCTTGTCCAGAAGGAAAGTCCGGGGCAGGATGGGAGCTATTGTCCAGAAGGGAAGTCTGGGGGCAGGATGGGAGCTCTTCTCTCTCTCTCTCTCTCTCTCTCTCTCTCTCTCTCTCTCTCTCCTCCAGAAGGGAAGTCTGGGGCAGGATGGGAGCTGGGGGCCAGCCTCTAAGTCTCAGGAAGTGGCTCGGGTCTGTGCTCCAGAAGGGAAGTCCAGGGTAGGATGGGAGCTGGGGGCCGGCCTCTAATTCTCAGGAAGAGGCTGGGGGCTCGGGCGGATGGGCGTGGGGGCAGGGTGTGGAGATTGCAGTGTCTGCCAGGGGTCTGTGCTCCAGAAGGGAAGTCCAGGGTAGGATGGGAGCTGGGGGCCGGCCTCTAATTCTCAGGAAGAGGCTGGGGGCTCGGGCGGATGGGCGTGGGGGCAGGGTGTGGAGATTGCAGTGTCTGCCAGGGGTCTGTGCTCCAGAAGGGAAGTCCAGGGCTGGATGGGAGCTGGGGGCCAGCCTCTAAGTCTCAGGAAGAGGATGGGGGCTCGGGCGGATGAGCATGGGGGCAGGGCGTGGAGATTGCAGGGTCTGCCAGGGGTCTTGGAAAAGGGGATCCTTCCTGGTGGGGCTGTGCTCCAGAAGGGAAGTCCGTGGTAACTGGAAAGTTTTAAAGGTCTCCAGAGGGCATTCTATTATTCTCTGAAGTAATTTGGAATTTTCAGTTCAAAACAATCCTTCACTGCTGCTGCTGTCCTCTTCAGCCAAGAAGTTTCCCCATTCAGACGTTCAGACGTTCTTTGTGTCCTAATATACGATCTGTTTTAGAGATAGTTCCATGGGCTGCTGAGAACAAGCAGTATTCTGCAGTGTTCAGATAAAATATTCAATAGATGTCTTTTAAGGCAATTTTACATGTGATGTCATTTAATTCTGTTTACTCTCTATTGGGATGAAGCACTAATTGTTGAGAATGAAACTACTATGACACCTGGTGATAGTCTGTGGCTTTATATTTAATAGTATTTTCTGTATAGAACTGGATGCATGTGTGTTGAATTGTAAAGTTCTCTCCATGAATTATTGCCTTAATCAGTAGGAAGTAATATTTATCATTTCTCAATAGATTTACTTTCAAGTCTATTTTGTCAGCTTAGATCAGCAACACTTGTTTGTTTTCTAGCTCCATTTGCCCTGAACACCTTTTTTCATCACTTCATTGTAAGGTTATATCTGTCTCTTATGATGGAGTACAAACAAATACATACTTCCTACTTTTTTATTCCAATCTTCTAGCCTGTGTTCTTTTAATTGGGAATTGACACTAATATTCAGTTAGTAGTGAAAGGTGCCTATTGATTATTGTCATTTTGATGATTTTGTCAAGGGGCTCAAGCTGTTTTCTTATTTAACTGTTGTTCTAATTTGCTTTATTGTTTCAATGACAAAATGCACTTGTCAGAAACAATGTAGGGAAAGAAAGTGTTTATCTGGTTTCCACTTTCAGGTCACATTTATGGGAGATGTCAGGGCAGTATTTCCAGAAGGAACTGAAGCAGAATCTATTTTACTAATCTGCTTGCTAAATCACTCAGTGTTCCAGGCTAGGTTGATTCTTCATACAACCCAGGACCAGCTATCTATTCTGTGGGCGCTAACACATCAATCATCAATGAAGACAACATCTTAAATCCCTGGTCACAGGTCAAATCTAATAGGGACAATATCTTAACTGAGACTTTCTCAGATAATTCTAGGTTGTATCAAGATGATTGTTGAAGTAATCTTATTACATTATCTTTGTTTTTTATTGGATTGTCACAAGTACTCCACCTTGCCTTCATACTGTGATTTTTTTCCTTTAAAAATATCTTATTTATTATGATCTGGTGTGTATGTGTGCATGAGTGTCTGTGTGTGTATACGCATCTCACAGAACATTTGTGAGAACCTGAGAACAACTTTGTGGACTCAGTTGTCTACTTCTAATGTATGTGGGTTACAGAGACAGTTTGGTCATAAGGTTTGTATGATAAGCACTTTTTTTTACCCATTGTTATTTCATAATGACACCTGTAGCTATAGTTTTTCTGCCTGGCCCACAGTCAGGACAAATCTCTCTCACCTGCCAGTCCCACAGCCCTCAGACCTGACCAAGTAAGCACAGAGACTTATATTGGTTACAAACTGTATGGCCATGGCAGGCTTCTTGCTAACTGTTCTTATAGCTTAAATTAATCCATTTCCATTAATCTATGCCTTGCCATGTGGCTCGTGGCTTACCGGCATCTTCACATGCTGTTTGTCATGGTGGCAGCTGGCAGTGTCTCTCTGACTCAGCCTTCCACTTCCCAGCTTTATTCTCCTCCTTGCCCTGCCTATACTTCCTGCCTAGCCAATGGCCAATCAGTGTTTTATTTATTGACCAATCAGCAACACATTTGACATACAGACCATCCCACAGCAACATTCTCTTTTGTATCTCTATTTACTTCATTTACTATTTAGTAGTTGTATAGATCAATTGTGCTAATTTCTACTCTTCCTTGTGCAATAAAGTTGTTTTCATAACTTACTTTTCAAAACTATGTCATTAGGAGCTGGAGAGATGTTTTGGTGCTCAAAATAACTTGGTGCTTTTTAGGGGAGGGGAGTTTGTTTCCCAGTACCCACATCAAGTGGCTCACAATTTTCCATAGTTCTAGCTTCAGGGGAACTGGCACTCTTCTCATCTCTGCAGACACACAAATACACAGACTCACACTCATATGAAAACACACAAATGTATACCAAAAGAAAAAATTAAGATAAATCTTTCAAAAATTCTTTCATTAACTACAAGTTTCTAGGCTCTTGCATATTCTCTGCATGCTCATTTATAAAATTCTCTCTCTCTCTCTCCCCCTCTCCCTTTCCCATTCCATCTCTTCTTTCCCCACCTCTCTCTCTCTCTCTCTCTCTCTCTCTCTCTCTCTCTCACTCTTTGATGACTTACTCCCCTCATTCTGTTAATTGTGATTACTAATGATGTCATACAACCTTGATTCATTTATTTGGTTCCACTCAACTGCTTATTGTATTGATGAAAATCATTCTTCCCAATGCCATACAAAATGCTATTCTTCCCATCCCTGTCATTAAATCTTTGTGTTTTTCTAGGACACTTCACCAGGAGGCAGATACTTACTTGTCTGCTTACTGAACATTACTCCCCACTGACACTCAGATCTTGTGATTTTTTTTGTTGTTGGATACAGCCACTAGGTCTTATCACTGGATACACATAAATTAATATGTAACAAAATAATATATATCCAGGCTGATTAGTATGGTGCAAGCCTGCAATCACAACATTCATGGGATGGATTCAAGTGAATCAATAGTTCAAGACCATCCTTTGTAGTAGGACAGGCCCACAGGGTTGAGGAAACTGGCTCAAACCAGTTGCCAAAGCATGCACGTAATGTACTTCCTTATGAGCCAACCTGGAGTCTGCCTGAAAGCCCAGCAACAGGTGTTGTCAGAGTTTCTAGTCACTGTCAGAGTTCCTGATCCTGCAGAGTCTGCCTGAGGGCCTAGCAACAGGCACTATCAGAGTTCCTGGTGTCTGTCAGAATTCCTGATTGTGCAGTCTGCCTGACGGCCTAACCATAGGCACTGTCAGAGTTCCTAATCACTGTCAGAGTTCCAGATCATGCCCAGCCAATGAGGGACAACCATGTAATGCCACCAGATTGTGATACAGACTGGGTTCTGTGAGGAGCATATCTAAGGCCTTCCCCTTTATTTATTTATTTAAAATAAATATTTTTATTTTATAATTAGTTTAATTTTACATATCAGCCATGCATTCCCCTGTCCTTCTTCCTCCCACCCCCCAGCCTTCCCCTCTTACCCATTATTTAATAAACGAGTTTGTTATTTGACTTCAACTAACTCTCGGTGTCTGTGCCATTGACACCACACCTTCTCACCACCTCTCCAAAGGGAGCTGTTAGGATCTGGCAACAATCCTTGTACATACTGAGACTGAGGTAGCCTTGTTGACACGTCTTTTCAATACCTATCTCCAAATAAACACATATCTTTTAAAATGACTTCCAAGGCAGAACCACTGTTAATTATCAGCTACATATATGTCATTGGCTTATTTTTGGTGCTTGCACTAAAATGCTATTAGCTTTTGTTTGTTTTTAGACAGGACCCATTGTATCCCAGGTTGGCCATAAATTCTCTATGTACTGGAAAATGATATTGAACCTCTGGTCTTCTCTTGTCTCTGCCTCCTGAGTTTTAGTATCATAGATGTATGACACCACATTTGGCTTGGCTTTTACCTTTTCTTTAAATGTGCATAGGTGTGTGTGTTTATGATGGTGTGGTTACAAATGTGTAAATGTGGCTGTTCTTGTGCCAAAGCTTGAGGGTGGAAGACAAACAACAACATCAGGTGTTGAGCCTTAATTTCTACCTTGTTTGAGACAGAGTCTCTTTCTTCTTGTTCAGCACTGTGTGTGCCAGATTAGCTGGTCACAAGCTTCTGAGCATTCTCCCATCTCCACCTCCTATGTCATAGAAGGAGTACTAGGGTAACATATTTACTGCATCACCATTTTTGAGTCCTTCCTGAGGATTCAAACTCAGGTTCTCACACATGCACCGCAAATGCTTTCCACTGAGCCATCACCTGAGCCCAGCTTTCATTCTCTTTAAGTGGCTTAATTTTGTCATGTATTGTGCAGTTTATTTCTCTCTACTGCTTCTCTGTAGATCATTTACCCCAGTTTTCAATCAAATCTTAGATTCCTTGAATTCATGTATCCTACTGCTCTGACCATGGTGTAACTCTTAACTTTTTCCTGACTTGATTCAGTTAGTTCTTCAGATAATGGTGAACAATGCAAGTATGCAATGGAGACTGAGAAATGTAGAGAGAGCTCTAGACCAAGAATAGTGAGGACACTGTGACTGTTGAGAATATATCACAGTAGCCCTAGGAATGTAACTGAAGCATTGGGGTGAAGGTAGTATGCTATTCCTGGAACGTCTCTAGTAGTCTGTTTTTAGGAGGCTAGGGTATTAAGGAGTCACTATTGAGAAGTGGTAGAAGCTTAGAGGTGGATGACAGGTTAAGGGGATCTTCCTCTGTAAGGGTTAAGATAGATCTTTAGACATGATGGTAATATATAGTCCAAGCATGGCCATGCAAAGACCCCTCTGGCTTACTGTATTGGTATGATTGCTTTTCCCCAAAACATGCCTCCATCATTGTAGCCCACCAGGAGGATGTCTCTATAAGACAACAGGGTAAATCTGTGAGATGATGAGTTTACTAATGAACTTGATTTAATCAGCCCACTATCTTTGTGTATGTGTCAAACATCACATTGAATAGTGTAAATACTGGTTTGATTTTTCTTAGTAAAGCTGTGTGCCATTTGCAGAAAATTGAAGATTATCAGGCAGACCTCACTTTCATACTTTATAATCAATGTTTTCCTCTTCCCTTCACACAGTGGCATATGGATCATGGTTTGAGCACACCCGTGCCTGGCTGTCCATGAGAGAAAGGGACAACTTTCTGCTGCTGAGCTATGAAGACATGAAAAAGGTAACTGACATTCTTACAGCAATCACAAAGCCTCTCACAAACTCACCCCATGCAGCACCTCACATTCCTCAGTATCGCCATGTCAGTGTTAAACCAATGAAGAGTCAATAAAAGTGAGATTATGCCCTATATCTTTTATTGACCTGAACCTGGCATTTTCTCGCCAGCCTCTTTGTCCACCACCCACGTCTTCTTTACCCTACTCCACCCTGGAGTAGGGTGGGGTAGCTCACACTTGTACTATAGGTGTTTTAATTCTGTCTATGCAATACATTTGATACACTTAATTATCCAGCGGTCAGTGGGGAATGAGTAAAGTAATGTCATTCACTGTTATGCTCAAATTCATGTCATCTCCCCTTGATGGCAAGGAGAGGAACAAAGGCAGGAAATCCATCTATGAATCTTGGGAGAGCACAAGTATTGAAGTTACATGAACAGCACTGAGTGATACTCAAATTTGACCAGGCATGTAGAGGGTGTAGCCTGTCAGGGAGGACTGTGCCCTGTGATCTGAAGTACAGGGGGTTCTGCATGGTGGGCTAGAATCCACTGGAGATCTCAAAATTCTTAGTAGAGAATATCTAAAATGTTTCAACATTTAGTAATGACACATATGTAAATAGATGGATAGGTGATACCCTTATTAGATCATTGCAGGTTTCATTTTATTGAAATGCCCTACAGATGGTTGTCAATATGTTTAAGTACTATGCATACGTCTCAAATTTCTCTTATTTTAAAAATTAAAAAAGAATCTTGGCAAGGTGTCACATGACTCTAAACTTAGCACTGACACAGAGAGAGTCAAGATTCAGGTGATCTAGGTTATCCTTGTTTGTATGGTGGGATTGAGGTCAACCTTGTCTATAAGAGACATCGTTTCAAAATTGAAACTTCAATTCGTTAATTGAAGTAATTTTAAGTTCATTTGTGCATTTTATTTTCATGTAGTTAAAAAATACTCCCTCTAAAGATGAACACAAAATAATGACACCAATCATATAAGCATAAAAATATTCTCATTTGATCAGCAACTCAAAAGTTTAAGTAGTTTTGAAGTTATTAGTGAAAGGTAACCATCATTTAAATATCACAGATAAAGATATTAATTGTACTTTTTACTGAACAAGAAGGTTCTGTCCCTGGTGCATGGGCAGGCTTCTGGGAATCCGGTGTGGGAAGGGGCTTGGACCTGCCTAGGCTCAGTGTGCTGGGCTCTGCTGACTCCCCATGGGAGACCTTGATTTGGAGGATGTGGGGATGCAGGGTGGCTTGGGAAAGAGGGCTGGGGGGTGGGAGGAGGGAGGAGGGGCTGTCTGTGGATAGCATGAGGATTGAGTAGAAAATTTCTTAATAAAGAAAAATAAAATAAAGTAAAAACACACACACACACACACACACAAGAATACCAAAATAAGTCTGGATCTAAAAAAAAAATTCATAAGGGAGCTGGAGAAATGGCTCATTGGTTAAAGACGAGTCATGCTTAGCAGAGGACCTAAGTTCCATTCCTGTCACCCATTTCAGGTGGCTAATAACTGCTTAACTGCAACTCTAAGATATCCATCAACCTCTTCTTTGCTCCTTGGGACACACACACACACACACACACACACACACACACACACATTAAATATAAAATGTTTTTGACCAATACATAATGATCTCTCATGGAAAGAGGTGAGAGGGATCCTTCAGACTTTAAATGTTTTATTTACACTGAATTACTTTTATTTGCATATCTCCGTGTGAGTATAAAGCATGTGCATGAGTAGAAGTCAGAAGACAGTTTGCAGGATCAGTTCTCTCCTTCCACATAGGTTCAGGGGGTCAAAATCTGATCCTCACAATTGGCCAAAACTGACTTTACCAGCTGAGTGATGTTGCCTGTGAAATAGCATGGGGGACGTGCACTGTAGCATGGAACACGTCACAACCCCCAAAAGGGAAAAATTCTCCCTCTCAAGCCATTAGAGCTCTTCAGTATAGGACTTGTCTTAGAGATCATGTGCCCCATCGATGACACACTTCTGCTGCTTGAACCCCTGCAGGTATCCACAGCTGCTGTGATTTGATATTTGCTCCATCATGATGAACACATGAAGATGTACTAAGAGGACTTTTGGAAATTAATTGTTCAACAAATGGTTTCTTCTTGGTTTCCCTATAACCTCTGACCCTTAACCCATTTCTTACTAAACAGGTTTCCCTGTGGTAAGAGATCAAAATGCACATTTCTCACTGATTTATTAATCGAATGCAATTAATGTGAGTTTCATCTAAAGGAGGAAGAGGAGATTCCTCTCCAACATCTTGAACCTCCACACCTTACTCCAAAACAACGTTTTTATTTTCCTCTGAGACAACATTCTCCTCTGCTAACTGACAATTCCTGGCCAGAATATCCTCCTTCTTACTTCCTTTTTCACATCTGATGAAGAAGTTACTTTTTCTTTTTTTTCATTTTTCTCTATTAAGAAAATTTCTACTCACTCCACACACCATCCACAGATCCCACCTGCTCCCTCCTCCCACCCCCAGTCCACCCTACCAAGCCACCCCACATCCCCACATCCCCCAAATCAAGGTCTCCCATGGGGAGTCAGCAGAGCCCAGCACACAGATCCTAGGCAGTTCCAAGCCCCTCCCAAGGCATCACACCACAGGCACCGGACTCCCAAAAGCCTGCCCATGCACCAGGATGGATCCCCGATTCCCCCTGCCTGGGTGTCCCCCAAACAGTTCGAGCCAAACAATCATCCTCCATATCCAGAGGGTCCCGTCCCATGGCGGCTCCACAGCCAGTAGTCTACAGTTCATGGGCTGATGAGGCCTTTTCTGACTCTTCATTCTGCAGATGCTTTAAAGCATTGGGAATTAATTTACATAAAGGCAAAATCTGAAAGAGTATAGCTTCTTCTCTCTGATGAACTCTCCTCAAAGCTCTCAATACTTTGACACTGTCATTTTAATGGAACATGAGGAGTTTCCTGAAACCAATACAAAGCCACTTAATTAGTTCTAAAACCTTGGTAAGCTGTTTCCCTTCCCTTTCCATTTCCTTCTGACAAAGATTTTTAGCAACTGCACATATTGCTGCTTCTGAAATGGAGAATTCCTTATGTCCCTTCCCAATCTCAGAGTCTCATTTGCCTGTGACTGTACTTAACCTGCAGTCCTGGAGCATGTGGACCTCTCATTTCCTTGAGCACCACAGGTTGGGTACCAAATGTCAGTAACTGTTTCATGTGAGATGCCTGGAAAAAAAGAGAGATACTCGAGGATGCAATGAAGCCTTGGGAATCACAGTGGACTGAACTCTTAACAGCCTTGAAAAAACATTTCATTAGTTATTGCACAAAAGGTATTTTTAACAAGTCAAATTCCAAATGCCATATCCTTTGATCTGATCTAGGAGTAGTCAGAAAGAACATATTACTCAAGCCATTCTCAGCTATTACAAGACCTTCTGGTTTGCCATGAATATTTTGTGACCGAATTCATACAAAGAACCTAAGATCCTACAGAAAAAGCACCTGTATAAATCTCAGATAACAGTCACTGCTTATTGCAAATAATTATTTCAGAGCCTGGTTGTGCCATCACTCTTGAGTTTATGTCAGGTACAATGGCTCTAATGTATTTCCCACAGTAGCCTGTGTGTCTGCTGTGATGTGACTAGCTATCTCAAGGTTCTGTGCCTTGACTTCCCCACAACGATGGGCTGTATCCTGGAACTACAAGCCAAACAAACCCTACCTCCTTTAAGTTCCTTTTCTCAGGGTGAATTATCACAGCACAGGAAGTGAAACTAAGGCAGGTTGCTTAATCTGAGTTAATTCCTCATCCTACAGGACCTGGAGGAATATAAGACTGATGCTGCCAGACACCAGCTACAAAGAGTACTTCCAAAAGGACCTCAGCTCAGACACCCAGTGTAGAAATAACCATCTTATTAAATAAGAAACACGAGCCAATGTAAAGATAAAAGCCCAAGAGGTCAAAGCTAAGAGCATTACCCTTCCTGCTTCAGTGATCCTCTTCAGCCAAGAGAGGCCTACTTCCTGTGTGTTTGTCTTTATATAGACTTTCTGTTCTGCCTTCTCATTGGTTGTAAACCAAACCACATTACTGCCTTGTCACTGCCTATCTGTACAGACCTCCAGGTTTTCTATGGTTGGTATTGAGATTAAAGGCGTGTGTCTCCAATGCTGGCTGTATCTTTGACCACACAGAGATCTACCTAGCTCTGCCTACCAAGTGCTGGGATTAAAGGCGGGCACCATGAATGCCCAGCTCCGCTATGGCTTACTATTAGCTCTGACCCCCAGGCAACTTTATTTATTAACATACAAATAAAATCACATTTAAGTACAAATAAAATATCACCATAACCCAGAGAAAGAGGGAAGAGTGCTTGTGATGATAAAGAGGAACACAGACATCAGAAATATACTGACAGAAGGGAGAGCACCTGATCTGTGAAACGGCTGTTTGCTGCTATTCCTCCAGTCATACAGAAAGTTAGCTGGGGGGAGATGAGATGGAAGACAGGATTTAGGGCATTAACCTGCCATCTTTTCAGAATGGTGGTTCTCTGAATACTATGCAATGGAAGCTTCTGTTCCAGTGCCTGCTCATAAACAGTTTGTGTTCAGAGACTACATAGGTTACATGTACTGACTACACAGATGGAATGGCTTTCATACCTTGTGCTGAGACATTAAAGAAGAACACTGACTGTCACCAGGGCTGGTGATGCCTGGGTGTGGGCTTGGAGATATGGGAGTGGAAGGTCCTAAGCATCTGTCTAGCGATTTCACTCAGAGACTTTCCTTGTACTAGGACCTTTCGTCTGACAAATTTAATTGCTGCAGTTTATTGTTTTGCTCCAGGATTATTTTTTGGTCTTTTATTTAACAATACTTGATTTTTTGTGTGAGCGTATGTGTGCATGCATATATGCATGTAAAAGTGCATGTATGTGACTGCATATGTATGTGTACATATATATATATACATATATACATTCATTCCTCTTGATTATGCTTTATTTTATATACTCTTCAAGGTCTTGATTAAAAGAAAAGATAAATATAGAAATATGATATGAGTAGGAAAGTAGTGAGATGATCCTCCCTCACAGATGATACTGCCCCACATGTCACAAATCCTAAAGACTCCTCCAAGAAAACACTTAGACCTGATAAGTACTTTCTGCAAGGCAGCACTTTCAAATGACAACAATGAACATGTTGAGAAAGAAATAAGAAAAAGTGCTGTTCACAATAGCTTAAAATGTAATGGGACTAATGCTTTGAGCCACAGAAATATGAAGTAATTACTCAGCTGGCACTGACAAGGCTAACCCAGCAGAGCCCCTGGTTAAAGCCAAACTTAAGGAGTTTTGGTGATATTGGCTTTTGAATGTATTAGCTGTTTCCTGAAGTGAATTTCTTGTGTGCTATTGTAGCCTTCCCATCTGATTCTTCCCCAAGAATTTCTAACAGTGTGATTGATCATTTATTGGGCACAACTTCCCCTATACAATTAGGGTATTTGGATAACATCCCCAGCTGTGTATGGAAACAGTCACACAGTTGATACTTGTTTCCCACAACCAGTTCTTTGTTCCTTTCTCCAATATAAACTTAGACATCTGCTTTCTTGCAGTTATCTTCATTGGCAGACATTTGGTAAATGTTAAGTGTCCAGGCAAAAGTATCTCATTTGAGACATTTACAGACACCCAAGGACATAGAATTGCAACGTGTCGGAATTTGTTGATTCTCAGTCTTTAGGTAGTTAGGGAGAAAATGTGCCCTGGGCTCACCCCACCTGCAGATAGGAAATGCTGCCCCACACATAGACAACCACTTGGGCCTGGAAAGGGCATCGATCTAAGAGGTGAAACTGCTGCTGTAAGTTTCAGAATCCAGTATACTTGCTACCTGTTTTCTTTATACCTGTCTTTTACACACAGATAAATATAGTTCCCACCCTCATCAAAGAAGCTTTTGTAACATATGGAAACTATTACAAAGTCCCACATCTAGTCAAAATGCAGAGAATTGTGGGGCATTCAGGATGACATGAGCTACAAGATGGTGCCGAGAGGAAGTTAGCCCAAGTTTTTTATGCTGAGCTTAGATACAAAGATCAGGAGATGATGTCAGTGCATAAACAGCTCGTTAACAAGGAAATGAGCATAGGGTGACCTTTAAAACGATTGGTTGGTTCCTTCCACCTGCTCCTAGGGTTCTGAGGTTTTCTGCTATAAAAGAGGCTTACTGCCTAATAATAAAGGAATTCTTGCTTGGCTTGACTCCCCGCTGTATCTCATTGTCTCCTGGTAAGAGGAAGGCTGGGAAATGGGCAAGCAGCACACTTACCTTTCCTCAGTCCTCTTCAGAGGTTACCTCTTCAGAGGTAACCTAAGTTTCTGGTGCAGCAAGAGCCCATAGAGAATAACTGACTGTAAGGTGTCCAGGCACATCTGATACATCTGCAGTGAATCCATTCAACCTAACACTTGGAAAAAACACAGAAGAGGGGACAGAATGGCCCCAGAGGCTAAGGATCCCTGTTGATAGTATATATACCCTAGCCATGACAGGAAAATACACCTATGAACTCTCAGTAGTATATTTAGTGAAAGGTACCATCATAATCACACCAGTTGGTATAGAAATAAGGACAGGGAAATTCTACATGGTCTTACCTCTAGATGAGGGAATACAGGAGGCCAACGGCTGCTGAAAGAAAGAGAATCAGCTGCCTCAGTAGGGAAATCCCATATTGGTTTTCCAATCACAAGTGCTCAGCTCAGCATACATTCACATACAAACAGAACTAATTAGACTCAGTAGGTTATATGTACATGTGATCATATACATATACGTAAATATAAACTGAAAAGTAAAGAAGAAATCCTAAATATGGGAAGGGAGTGAGGTACTGGAGGGGGAGAGTGTGGGTGAGAGCCATAGAGCACAGCTAAGGAATTGAGTTCCTCATAAACAACCACTACTTTTTTTAAAAAAGAATTGCATGTGGTAACATTTTGTATGATCTCTGTAACTTTTATGCACATTTGAAACTATTCTGAAAACTGAATTGTATTAGAAAACACTTTAAATTAAGCCCCATTTCTATGTCCTAATACTTGTTATTGAGTTTCTTGTTTGGGATCATGAACTCTGGCTCACAGATGCTGCAGAATGATCTCTGAATGAGTTCACAATTGCTTAACACAACAACCTTTGACTGGTTATTACATTATTTCTTCCTGTCAGTAGTTAGTTTCACAATGAACTGTGGGGTGTTACTGATTTCTTTGCCTGCACTGTAAATATTACCCTCACCATTTGCTAGAAGCTGAAAAGGTGGCTAAAGCTGTAATCCTAACAGCACCCACAAAAAGCTCTTTGCCATGTCAGACTACCTTTGGTTTGAAGGGATACCTCTCCCTACTGCAGAGAATCAAAAAGAAAAAATTGAAGAATCTCGTGATAAGTTGGTGATCAGAGATGAAGACACAGTCATACTGACTTACCCTAAATCAGGTGAGAATGATCCTGAAGTGTATGAAGAAGGATAGGGCTTTGATCATCATTCATTTGGGTGATGAGTGGAGTGCTCTATATATCTGATGTTTAAAATGTTTTGTGGGTATGGAGAGCTGTGTGTGAGTGCATTTTCACTCAGAGAAAGAACTCCAGCCTGGTCTGTGTGGGCAGAGGCTCATCCAGGCCATGTGAGCAATGCCAGTGGATCCTAAGGCAGACTCTGGCATTGTTCTGTCTCTGTGTGGAGGAGAGTTGAAGAGGGAAATGATGAAAATAAACAGAAGAAATAGCACCAAGGTATAAAGGCATGGATGTAAGAATATGTGGAGGAGAGGACAATGTCAGGTAGAAGAAGAATTACCATGGACCTTGTTCAGGGAGTGAAAACAGTCTCAAACTCAAAAAACCAAAAAGAAATAGCATGGGCTTTGGGGAGTGTTGTATGCTGGGTGGCAGAAGCACTGAACACAGGTAAGTTTTGGGTTGCTGACACTGACAGTGAAAGAACATGGAAAAGCCAAGGGTGGTGGGTGGAATGCATGAAGAAGATTCATACAATGGCCCAGAGAAGAAAGCTAAAGAAATATCCAAGGACAAGTGAACATATAAACATAAATACAAATGTGTGTGGTAAATGGACAGAAGGGGATTTATTCACCTAAAGAGAAGCAGTACTCACACACATACTGCAGCATGGATGCATCTCAATTGCTTTGCCTTAAAAGAAAGGATCGAGACTCAAGGACAGAGTCCACAATTACATCCCTGTGAAGTATCTGGGAAAGTCGAACTCAAAGCACCAGAATGTAGAATAATGATGGCCCAGGACTTCAGGGAATGTTCAGGTGGAGTTAATTGAGTATAGTCTCAGTTTCTCCATGTGAAGCATTGGCAATGTGCTGGATGAATATACTTTGTACTTAGAGCATGTGGGCATTGTGAACCCCACAGGTCTGTGTGCTTGGAAACAGCTGCACTGTAAATTGTACAGATGTACAATTTTCTACTTGAGGCTTTTTCACAAGTCCTGTTGAAATGAGTGACCATTACTTTTCCTTCTTCAGGAACTAACTGGCTGATTGAGATTGTCTGCCTGATTCAGACCAAGGGGGATCCCACTTGGATCCAATCTGTGCCTATCTGGGACCGCTCACCCTGGATAGAGAGTCCAGATGGATATCAAAAATTAATCAATAAGGAAGGACCACGAATCATCATCTCCCACCTTCCCTTCCATCTTTTCCCCAAGTCTTTCTTCAGTTCAAAGGCTAAGGTCAGTGTCCAGTTGTTGAGAAATCTTTGACCAAATGCTCTTTGAACTTCATCTACCCTGATGGGCCCTGGAGCTCTTTCTGAAATGCACTCGGATTGTGTAGGTTGTGGGTGGGAACATGAGATTCTCATGCACTAAGTAAGTGATGTAGATGTGTCTCCACCTTAAACTACATCAGAGTACCAGGATGTCAAGTACCACACAGTGATCCATGGCAGATAAATGAAAGAATGTGAAATATTAAATAGAGCATTCAGGAACTACACATACAGGTCAAGCAGAGGGCACACTCTAGTGTACAGTGGACATTACTGTTATGCTGTCATCAAAGTCAATTAGCTAATCTTGATTCTACATAAATCCCATGAGCAGTGTGTGAATCACCCCAGACAGAGTTGCTCATAGAAAAGCAGCCTGACCAGGCATCAGTGCTCTAATCATGGAGATGGTTCAGCAGTCATAGCTCATCTGTACCCACTGTGTTGCTGTATCTAGCTGTCCATTGAGATCAGTAGCCACAGGAATCACCCACATCATTGATAGAGGATCTCCAGAAGGGATCAGAAATATCCAGGTTCTGAAGTATCATAGTTTCTTGTTAGTAAGAAAGTTTTTGGAAGTCATTACACCATGGAGCCTAAAAATATTTTATGCTTAAATTGCAAAGACAAACTTAGAAAAATTTCCTCTCTTGAAAATATTGTAGGGAACTTGTGACCATTCAGTTAAATGCATGTGCATTATTGGGATTTGACACATACTTAGCTAGAAAAATTGAGGCCTAAAGAGTTGAATTCTAGAATAATGTCACAAAGAGTGTTGGCACAAAATATAAATTTCCTTTTATTAAAATTATTATTTATTTTAATTTGTTTCTTTCATTGTTTGTGATTATAATATAATTACATACATCATCCCCCTTCCTCCCTCCAAGCTTTCCTTCTTTCTCTCTTTCAATTTTGTGGTCTCTTTTTTTAAAATTTTTGTTACATTTGTATATGTATCTATGTATTTCTCAATATTTAGATGTAACCTGCTCAGTCTATAAAATATTACTTGTATGCATGTTTTCAAGGCTGAGCACTGGGAATTGCATAACCAACCAGCTGTTATGCTTTTCCCAGAGAAAGTCTATTTCTCCAACCCTCTGCATATCTGAGTTGCCTGTAGGTCTTTGTGTTCACTGTTGTACAATGACACACTGGCTTTGAGCTCTTCATCATGATTCTTCTGAAAATTATATTTGGTAGTTACAGTTGTGGAAAATACTTAGTTTCTCATATTGTAGATAGATTTAGCACAGTACTCATCTCTGAATATATAAGATGTTCTTTCACAGTGGATGGGTGGTTTTTCACACTGTAAGATATTGATCCTTACAACTAGAGAATCAGTCTTGGATTTTTGTTATTGTTGTTTTGTTTTTTAAAGTATTAGTGGCCTGAATAATTTTGCTGTTACATGTTTGTAAATGAAATAAAATTATAAAAGAGGATTCTCACTATAGATATTTTGCACTTATGTAAATATTTTGTCAAATAAAATAATTAATGTTTTTAGAAACCTCATGGAGATTTGATTGACATTTCATATAAATTGTGCAAGTTAAATGGTTTCAGATGACTATGTTGACCTTCATGTACATGTTTTTCTGTTTAAGGTGATCTATTTAATCAGAAATCCCAGAGATGTTCTTGTGTCTGGTTATTTTTTCTGGAGTAAGATGAAAGTTGTTAAGAATCCAGAATCACTGAGAACTTATTTTGAATGGTTCCTCAAAGGAAATGGTGAGTGTCCTATTAAATACAGGACTTGGGGGAGCCTCAGAGCCATTTTTAATGACAAGGTGAGATATAGCTCAGGTTGGTCTTGAACTCTATATAGCCAGGGACAATGTTGAAGCTCTGCTCCTCCTGCATCCACTTCTTGAGTTCTAGTACTAAAAGCACCTATTACCATGTTCCCTCAATTTAATGTTGGGGCTCACACCCACAAGATTATGTATTTTATCTAATTTGGTTATGTCCCTAACATTTAGTGTATTCTGTAGTCTTGTCTCCATCTTATCCCTCTATATTCAACAAATCTGTGGTTCTAAATCTCATCACCATTTTGAACCTAATTGTGAAGTCTTCCTGTTTTCACACACCACTGCATAATAGGGCACAACTACAGCTTGACCCATAACACACCATCCTGTCAACATTTGGAGTGTCTGGTCTTTCCAGTACTAAGGTAGGTGTTATAATTTGTGGTATTGAATAAGAAATGCCTCAAACAGACCTTGACGTTTGAACACTTGTTTCCCACTTGATGGAACTGTTTCAGAAGATTTATGAGGCACAATTGCAGGAGGTCCATCACTGAGTGTGGGCTTTGAGAGGTTTTTAAATTCTTTTTTAAATTAAATTTATTCATTTATTCTATATCCTGACCAGTTTAGCCTCCCTCCTTTCCTCCAATTCTTCTCCACACCCAACCCCCACTCCACTCCTCCTCTGTTTCTGTTCATAAAGGTGCAGGCCTCAGCATGGGTGTCAACAAAGTGTGGCTTATCAAGTTCAGGTAGGGTTAGACTTTTCTCCTTGCATTTTTATTTTATAATTTAATTTAATTTTACATATCAGCCATGGATTCCCCTGTCCTCCCCCCTTCTTCCTTCCCCCCCAGCCCACTCCCCATTCCCATCTCCTCCAGGGCAAAAACTCCACTGGGGATTCAGTTCAACCTGGTAGATTCAGTCCAGGCAGGTCCAGTCCCTTCCTTGAAGGCTGAGCCAAGTGTCCCTGCATAAGCCCCAGGTTCCAAACAGCCAGCTCATGCACTAAGGAGAGGTCCCGGTCCCACTGCCTGGGTGCCTCCCAAACAGTTCAAGCTAATCAACTGTCTCACTTATCCAGAGGGCCTGATCCAGTTGGGGGCTCCTCAGCTATTGGTTCCATTAGTGTTTCCATTCATTTAGCTATTTGTCCCTGTGCTTTTTCCAATCTTGGTCTCAACAATTCTTGCTCATACAGTCTCTCCTCTTTCTCGCCAATTCAATTCCTGGGGCTCCACCTGGGGCTTGGCCATGGATCTTTGCATCCGCTTCCCTCAGTCATTGGATGAGATTTCTAGCATGACAGTTAGGGTGTTTGGCCATCCTCTCACCAGAGTAGGTCAGTTCAGGCTTTCTCCTGACCATTGCCAGTAGTCTATTGTGGAGGTATCTTTGTGGATTTCTGGGGACCTCTCTAGCACTTTGCTTCTTCCTATTCCCATGTGGTCTTCATTTATCATGGTCTCTTATTCCTTGTTCTCCCTCTCTGTTCTTAATCCAGCTGGGATCTCCCGCTCCCCTAAGCTCTCTTTCCCTCGACTCTTGCCCTTCATTACCCCCACTCACGTCCGGGTTGTTCATGTAGATCTCTTCCATTTCTCTGCCATTGGGCAATCTTTGTGTCTTTCTTAGGGTCCTGTTTTCTAGGTAGCCTCCTTGGAGTGGTGAGTAGCAGTCTAGTCATCTTTGTTTTACATCTAGTACCCTCCTATGAGTGATGTACATACCATGTTTGTCTTTCTGAGTCTGGGTTACCTCACTCAGGATGATTTTTTCTAGATCCATCCATTTGCCTGAAACCTCTTGATGTCATTGTTTTTCTCGGATGAGTAGCATTCCATTGTGTATATGTACCACATTTTCTTTATCCATTCTTCAGCTGAAGGGCATCTTCTAGGTTGTTTCCAGGTTCTGTCTATTACAAACAATGCTGATATGAACATAGCTGAGCAAGTGTCCTTGTGGTATGATTAAGCATTCCTTGGGTATATGCCCAAGAGTGGCATAGCTGGGTCTTGGGGGAGATTGATTCCCAGTTTTCTAAGTAAGTGCCATATTATTTCCAAATGGCTGTACAAGCTTGCATTCCCACCAGCCATGGAAGAGAGTTGCCCTTGCTCCACATCCTCTCCAGCATAAGGTGTCTTCAGTGTTTTTGATCTTAGCCATTCTGACAGGTGTAAGGTGGTACCTCAGAGTTGTTTTGATTTGCATTTCCCTGATGATTAAGGATGTTGAACAATTCCTTAAATGTCTTTCAGGCATTTGAACTTCCTCTTTTGAGAATTCTCTGTTTAGTTCTATAGCCCATTTCTTAATTGGAGTGTTGGGCATTTTGATGTTTAATTTCTTGAGTTCTTTATATATTCTGGATATCAGCCCTCTGTCAGATGTGGGGTTGGTGAAGACCTTTTCCCATTCTGTAGGCTGTCGCTTTGTCTTGTTGACCATGTCGTTTGCTCTATAAAAGCTTTTCAGTTTCAAGAGGTCCCATTGATTGATTGTTTCTCTCAGTGCCTGTGCTACTGGTGTTATATTTAGGAAGTGATCTCCTATGTCAATGCACTCAAGACTAGTTCCTACTTTCTCCTCCATCAGGTTCAGAGTAATTGGATTCATGTTGAGGTCTTTGATCCATTTGGACTTCAGTTTTGTACATGGTGACAGATATGGATCTCTTTGCAGCTTTGTACACATTGACATCCAGTTATGCCAGCACCATTTGTTGAAAATGCTTTCTTTTTTCCATTGTACAGTTTTGGCTTCTTTGTCAAAAATTATATGTTCATAGGTATGTGGATTAATGTCAGGTTCTTCAATTCGATTCCATTGGTCCACATGTCGGTTTTTATGCCAGTACCAAGCTGTTTTTCTTACTGTAGCTCTATAGTAGAGCTTGAGGTCAGGGATTGCGATTCTTCCAGAGGTTGTTTTATTGTACAGGATTCTTTTGGCTATCCTGAGTTTTTTGTTCTTCCATATGAAGTTGAGTATTATTCTTTCCAGGTCTGTGAAGAATTGTGTTGCTATTTTTTTTTATTTTTATTTTGCAATACAATTCAGTTCTACATATCAGCCACGGATTCCCTTGTTCTCCCCACTCCGTCCTCCCTCACCTTCCCCCCAGCCCACCCCCCATTCCAACCTCCTCTAGGGCAAAGCCTTCCCTGCGGACTGAGATCAACCTGGTAGACTCAGTCCAGGTAGGTCCAGTCCCCTCCTCCCGGGCCGAGCCAAGCGATCCTGCATAGGCCCCAGGTTTCAAACAACCAACTCATGCAATGAGCACAGGACCCGGTCCCACTGCCTGGATGCCTCCCAAACAGATCAAGCCAATCAACTATCTCACCCATTCAGAGGGCCTGATCCAGCGGTGACCCCTCAGCCATTGGTTCATAGTTCATGTGTTTCCATTAGTTTGGCTATTTGTCCCTGTGCTTTATCCAACCTTGGTCTCAACAATTCTCGCTCATATAAACTCTCCTCATTCTCACTAATTGGACTCCCAGAGCTCCACCCGGGGCCTAGCCATGGATCTCTGCATCCAGTTCCCTCAGTAGTTGGATGAGGTTTCTAGCACGACAATTAGGGTGTTTGGTCATCCCTTCACCAGAGTAGGTCAGTTTGGGCTGTATCTCGACCATTGCCAGCAGTCTGTTGTGGGGGTATCTTTGTGGATTTCTGTGGGCCTCTCTAGCACTTTGCTTTTTCCTATTCTCATGTGGTCTTCATTTACCATGGTCTCCTATTCCTTGTTCTCCCTCTCTGTTCTTGATCCAGCTGGGATCTCCTGCTCCCCCAAGCTCTCTTTCCCTCGACCCTCGCCCTTCACTACCCCCACTCATGTCCAGGCTGTTCATGTAGATCTCATTCCATTTCTCTGTCATTGGGCGATCCCCGTGTCTTTCTTGGGGTCCTGTTTTCCAGGTAGCCTCCCTGGTGATGTGAGTAGCAGTCCAGTCATCCTTGTTCCACATCTAGTATCCTGTTATGAGTGAGGACATACCATGTTTGTCTTTCTGAGTCTGGGATACCTCACTCAGGATGATTTTTTCTAGATCCATCCATTTGTCTGCAAACCTAATGATGTCATTGTTTTTCTCTGCTGAGTAGCATTCCATTGTGTATATGTACCACATTTTCTTTATCCATTCTTCAGTTGAAGGGCATCTAGGTTGTTTCCATGTTCTGTCTATTACAAACAATGCTGATATGAACATAGCTGAACAAGTGCTCTTGTGGTGTGGTTGAGCATTCTTTGGGTATATGCCCAAGAGTGGTACAGCTGGATCTTGGGGGAGATGGATTCCCAATTTTCTAAGGAAGCGTCATATTGATTTCCAAAATGGTTGTACAAGCTTGCATTCCCACCAGCCTTGGAGGAGAGTTCCCCTAGCTCCACATCCTCTCCAGCATAAGGTGTCTTCAGTGTTTTTGATCTTAGCCATTCTGACAGGCGTAAGGTAGTATCTCAGAGTTGTTTTGATTTGCATTTCCCTGATGATTAGGGATGTTGGGCAGTTCCTTATATGTCTTTCGGCCATTTGAGTTTCCTCTATTGAGAATTCTCTGTTTAGTTCTATTCCCCATTTCTTAATTGGACTGTTGGGCATTTTGATGTCTAATTTCTTGAGTTCCTTATATATTCTGGATATCAGTCTTCTGTCAGATGTGGGATTGGTGAAGATCTTTTCCCATTCTGTAGGCTGTCACTTTGCCTTGTTGACCATATCCTTTGCTCTATAAAAGCTTTTCAGTTTCAAGAGGTCCCATTGATTGATTGTTTCTCTCAGTGCCTGTGCTACTGGTGTTCTATTTAGGAAGTGGTCTCCTATGCCAATGTGTTCAAGACTACTTCCTACTTTCTCTTCCAGCAGGTTCAGAGTAGCTGGATTTATGTTGAGGTCCTTGATCTACTTGGACTTAAGTTTTGTGCATGGTTATAGATATGGATCTATTTGTAGCCTTCTACATGTTGATATCCAGTTATGCCAGCACCATTTGTTGAAGATGCTTTCTTTTTTCCATTGTGCACTTTTGGCTTCTTTGTCAAAAATTATATGTTCATAGGCTTGCGGATTAATGTCAGGGTCTTCAATTGGATTCCATTGGTCCACATGTTGGTTTTTATGCCAGTACCAAGCTGTTTTTATTACTGTAGCTCTATAGTAGAGCTTGAAGTCAGGGATCGTGATGCCTCCAGAGGTTGTGTTATTGTACAGGATTCTTTTGGCTTCCTGGGTTTTTTGTTTTTCCATATGAAGTTGAGTATTATTCTTTCCAGGTCTGTGAAGAATTGTGTTGGTATTTTGATGGTGATTGCATTGAATCTGTTGATTACTTTTTGGTAAGATTTCCATTTTTACTGTGTTAATCCTGCCTATCCATGAGCATGGGAAATCTTTCCATTTTCTTACATCTTCTTCAATTTCTTTTTTCGGGGACTTAAAGTTCTTGTCATATAAGTCCTTCACTTGCTTAGTTAGAGTTACCCCAAGGTATTTTATATCATTTGTGGCTATTGTAAAAGGTGATGTATCTCTGATTTCCTTCTCAGCCTGTTTGTCAATTGTATATAGGAGGGCTACTGATTTTTTGAGTTGATCTTGTATCCTGCTATGTTGCTGAAGGTGTTTATAAGCTGTATCAGTTCCTTGGTTGAATTTTTGGGGTCACTCATATATACTATCCTATCATCTGCAAACAGGGAAAGCTTCACTTCTTTCTTTCCAATTTGTATCCCCTTAATCTCCTTATGTTTTCTTATTGCTTTGGCTAGAACTTTAAGTACTATGTTGAATAGGTATGGGTAGAGTGGACAGCCTTGCCTTGTTCCTGATTTTAGTGAAATCGCTTTGAGTTTCTCTCCATTTAATTTGATGTTGGCTGTTGGCTTGCTGTATATTGCCTTTATTATGTTTAGGTATGTTCCCTGTATTCCTGATCACTCCAAGACCTTTATCATGAAGGGGTGTTGGATTTTGTCAAATGCCTTTTCTGCATCCAGTGAGATGATCATGTGTTTTTTTTCTTTGAGTTTGTTTATATGGTGTATTACATTGAAGGACTTTCTTATGTTGAACCACCCTTGCATCCCTGGGATAAAGCCTACTTGACCACGGTGGATAATTGTTTTGATGTGTTCTTGGAGTTTGTTTGCCAGTATTTTATTGAGTATTTTTGCATCAATGTTCATTTTGGAGATCGGTCTGTAGTTCTCTTCCTTTGTTGCATCTTTGCTTGGTTTAGGAATTAGGGTAATTGTAACCTTAAAGAAGGAGTTTGGTAATGTTCCTTCTGTGTCTATTGTGTGGAACAATATAAAGAATATTGGTATTAACTCTTTTTTGAAGGTCTTGTAGAATTCTGCACTGAAACCATCTGGTCCTGGGCTTTTTTTGGTTGGGAAACTTTTAATGATTGATTCTATTTTCTTAGGGGTTACTGGAATATTTAAATAGTTTATCTGGTCTTGATTTAACTTAGGTATGTGGTACCTAGCCAGAAAATTATCCATTTCTTTTAGGTTTTCCAGTTTTGTGGAATAGAGGTTTTTGAAGTATGACCTGATGATTCTCTGGATTTCCTCATTGTCTGTTGTTATGTCCCCGTTTTCATTTCTGATTTTTTAAATTTGGATGCTCTCTCTCCGTCTTTTGGTTAGTTTGGATAAGGGCATGTTTATTCTGTTGATTTTTTCAAAGAACCAACACTTTGTTTCATTAATTTTTTGTATTTTTCTGTGTTTCTATTTTATTGATTTCAGCTCTCAATTTGATAATTTCCTGGCATCTATTCTTCCTGGGAGACTTTGCTTCTTCTTGTTCTAGAGCTTTAGGTGTGCTGTTAAGTCACTGGTGTGCGATTTCTCCAACTTCTTTATGTGGCCATTTAGTGCTATGAATTTCCCTCTTAGCACTGCTTTCATAGTGTCCCATAAGTTTGCGTATGTGGTGTCTTCATTTTCATTGATCCCTAGGAAGTCTTTAATTTCTTTCTTTATTTCTTCCTTAACCCATTGGTGATTCAGCTGAGCATTATTCAGTTTCCATGAGATTGTAGATTTTCTGTAGTTTTTGTTGTTGTTGAAATCTAACTTTAAACCATTGTGTTCTGATAGAACGCAGGAGGTTATTCCAATTGTTTTGTATCTGTTGAGATTTGCTTTGCGGCCAAGTATGTGGTCGATTTTAGAGAAGGTTCCATGGGGTGCTGAGAAGAAGGTATATTCTTTTTTGTTAGGATGGAACGTTCTGTAGATATCAATTAAGTCCATTTAAGTCATAACATCAGTTAAGTCCTTTATTTCTCTGTTAAGTTTTGTTTTGGCAGATCTGTCCAGTGGTGAAAGTGTGTAGCATGAATCTTAAAACTTCTTATTAATAGAATCAAACCTGAGGCCAGTTATTGGGGTCAATGCTGGAAGGTCAGAGAGATAGAACAAGCCACAGCTAACCTCACCTGGCCAACTTCTCAGCTGGTCCTGTTTCCTCAAACTGGAAGCTTCTGTGTCCTCATCTTAATGGCTCTCAGCTAAACTGCTGCTCAAAGCCTGAATGCTTAACCAGCCAAGTGCTTAACCAGGCCAAATGCTGCTATTTTCTGGTCCTCACGCCTTATAAACCTTTCTGCTTTCTACTACCACTCCCTGGGATTAAAGGCTGCTTTCTGGGATTAAAGGCATGAGTCACCATGCCTGGCTGTTTCCAATGTGGCCTTGAACTCACAGAGATCCAGAGGGATTTCTGTCTCTGGAATGCTAGGATTAAAGGCGTGTGCTACCACTGCCTAACCTCTATGCTTAATATTGTGGCTTTTCTGTTCTCTGACCCCAGATAAGTTTATTAGGATACACAATATTTTGGGGAACACAATACCACCACAAAAGTGGGATGTGGAAGTCTTCCACTATTAATGTGTGGGGTTTTATATGTGGTTTAAGCTTTAGTAATGTTTCTTTTACATATGTGGGTGCCCTTGTGTTTAAGGCATAAATGTTCTGAATTGAGACTTCATCTTGGTGGATCTTTCCTGTGATGAGTATGTAATGCCCTTCTTGATCTCTTTTGATTGATTTTTAGTTTGAAGTCTATTTTGCTGTATATTAGGATGGCTACACCAGCTTGCTTCTTAAGACCATTTGATTGGGAACACTTTTCCCAGCCTTTTATTCTTAGGTAGTGTCTGCCTTTGAATTTGAGGTGTGTTTTTTTGTATGCAGCAGAAAGATGGGTCCTGCTTTCTTATCCATTCTGTTTGCCTGTGTCTTTTTGTAGGTGAATTAAGTCCATTGATATTAAGGGATGACCAGTGTTTGTTCATTCTTGTTTTTTTTTTGTTTTTTGTTTTTTTTGGTGGTAGTGTGTGTGTACTTCTCTTCTTTGGGGTTTACTGCTGTGGTGTTATCTATTGCCTGTGTTTTCGAGGGTGTATCTGACTTCCTTAGGTTGGAATTTTCCTTCTAGTGCTTTCTGTAGGGCTGGGTTTGTGGATAAGTATTGTTTAAATCTGGCTTTGTCTTAATCTTGTTCACTCTGTCTATGATAATTGAAAATTTTACTGGGTATATTAGTCTAGGCTGGCATCCATGGTCTCTCAGTGTCTGCATCACATCTGTCCAGGTCCTTTCAGCTTTCAAAATCTCCATTGAGAAATCAGGTGTTATTCTGATGGGTTTGCCTTTATAAGTCACTTGCCCTTTTTCCTTTGCTGCTCTTATTCTTTATTTATTCTGCACGTTTAGTTGTTTAATTATTATGTGGCAAGGGAAATTTTTTTTGGGTCTAGTCTTTTTGGTGTTCTATAGGCTTCTTGTATCTTCATAGGCATTTCCTTCTTTAGGTTGGGAAAGTTTTCTTCTATGACCTTGTTGAATATATTTTCTGTGCCTTTGAGTTGGTATTCTTCTCCTTCCTCTATCCCTATTGTTCGTAAGTTTGGTCTTTTCATGGCGTCCCAAATTTCTTGGGTGATGACTTTGTTGGCTTTAGTGTTTTCTTTGACTGATGAATCTATTTCTTCTACTGTATCTTCAATGCCAGAGATCCTCTCTTCCATCTCTTGCATTTTATTTGTTATACTTGCATCTGAAGTTACTTTTCATTCACTCAGATTTTCTATTTCCAGCATTCCCTCTGTTTGTGTCTTCTTCATTTTTTCTATTTTCCTTTTCAAGTCTTGGACTGTTTCCCTCATCTGTTTCATTGCTTTTTCATGATTTTCTTTCAGGGATTTATGTTTTCTTCTTCTTCATTTGTCCTTTCCTCTAGTTTTTTTTATAGTGTTCTTCCCATTTTTTGTTTGTCTGTTCCTTCGTTTCATTTTTGATTTCTTCTTTATAAGCCTCTAGCATCTTCAAGATGTTATTCATAAGGTTGCTTTCTTCTGCTTCTTCCATTTTGTGATGTTCAGGTCTAGCTGTTGGAGGAGGGCTACGTTCTGGTGATGCTGTATTGTTCTTTATTTTATTGTATGTACTTCTGCCTTGTCTGCCCATCTCCTTATGGATTCGTTCTTGGCCTTATCAGCATTCTTGGTCCAGACAGAGCTGACAGATTC
The DNA here is from genome assembly GCF_949786415.1 of Peromyscus eremicus. NCBI lineage: Eukaryota > Metazoa > Chordata > Mammalia > Rodentia > Cricetidae > Peromyscus > Peromyscus eremicus. The sequence continues at coordinate 174,537,627 of NC_081416.1, forward strand.
AGGAAGCCTCTCTCTGGTCCAGATGGAAGCTCTCTTGTCTAGATGAGAGTTCCGGGCAGGATGGGAGCTGGGGGCTGGTCTCTAAGTCTGAGGAAGTGGCTGGGGTCTCCGGCGGATGGTGTGGGGGCAGGGCGTGGAGATTGCAGGTCTGCCAGTGAGGGCGGGTCTTGGAGGAGGGGAACCTTCAGGGTGCAGGTTCTGCCCAATGGCCAGAACCTGGGGCCAAGTTGGGCAGGTCTTCCCTGGAATGGCTGATGCCCAGGGATGTTCTCTTTGTATTAAGGCTGGACAAGGCATCCCATATGAGGAAGAGGTCCCTAAAATTCAGCCTAAGAAATAGGGATGGGCCCTGCTTTCATCACTAGGAGTCCTACAAGCAGATCAAGGTACACAATTGACACACATGTGTAGAGGACCTAGGTCAGTTCCATGCATGATCTTTAGATGTCAGTCCAGAGTCTGTGAGCTCCTATGAGCCCATGTCATTTGTTTCTGTTGGTACCTTTGGGATGACCTTGACCCACCTGGCTCATCCAATCCTTCCTCTGTCTCTTCAATAGGATTCCCTGAGCTAGGCCCAGTGCTTGGCTCTGGGTCTCTCTATCTGTTTGTTTAGGTCACTGGATGAAGGCTCTCTGATTACAATGTGGTGAGTTACCACCCTGCTTACAGGAGATGGCCAGTTCAGGCTTCCTATCCACTTTTGCTAATTGTCTTAGTTGGAATCATCCTTGTAGATTCATGGGAGTTTCTCTTACCAAGTTTCTACCTGACCCCAAATGCCTGCCCTCAAGATGTCTCTTTCATTACTCTCCCACTCCAACAATGCCTCCAACCTAATCTCTCATGTTCCCATCCCAGTCAAACCATTCTCTTTGGGCCCTCCTTGTTACCTAGTCTCTATGGGTCTGTTTATTCTAGCATGGTTATCCTTTACTTTACAGCTAATATCCACTCTTGAGTGAGTACATACCATATTTGTCTTTCTGTGTCTGGGATACCTCACTCAGGATGATTTTTATCTAGTTCCTCCAGTTCCCTCAATGCTATTCCTGGAACGTCTCTAGTAGTCTGTTTTCAGGAGGCTAGGGTATTAAGGAGTCACTATTGAGAAGTGGTGGAAGCTTAGAGGTGGATGACAGGTTAAGGGGATTTCCCTCTGTAAGGGTTAAGATAGATCTTTAGACATAATGGTAATATATAGTCCAAGCATGGCCATGCAAAGACCCCTCTGGCTTACTGTATTGGTATGATTGCTTTTCCCCAAAACATGCCTCCATCATTGTAGCCCACCAGGAGGATGTCTCTATAAGACAACAGGGTAAATCTGTGAGATGATGAGTTTACTAATGAACTTGATTTAATCAGCCCACTATCTTTGTGTATGTGTCAAACATCACATTGAATAGTGTAAATACTGGTTTGATTTTTCTTAGTAAAGCTGTGTGCCATTTGCAGAAAATTGAAGATTATCAGGCAGACCTCACTTTCATACTTTATAATCAATGTTTTCCTCTTCCCTTCACACAGTGGCATATGGATCATGGTTTGAGCACACCCGTGCCTGGCTGTCCATGAGAGAAAGGGACAACTTTCTGCTGCTGAGCTATGAAGACATGAAAAAGGTAACTGACATTCTTACAGCAATCACAAAGCCTCTCACAAACTCACCCCATGCAGCACCTCACATTCCTCAGTATCGCCATGTCAGTGTTAAACCAATGAAGAGTCAATAAAAGTGAGATTATGCCCTATATCTTTTATTGACCTGAACCTGGCATTTTCTCGCCAGCCTCTTTGTCCACCACCCACGTCTTCTTTACCCTACTCCACCCTGGAGTAGGGTGGGGTAGCTCACACTTGTACTATAGGTGTTTTAATTCTGTCTATGCAATACATTTGATACACTTAATTATCCAGCGGTCAGTGGGAAATGAGTAAAGTAATGTCATTCACTGTTATGCCCAAATTCATGTCATCTCCCCTTGATAGCAAGGAGAGGAACAAAGGCAGGAAATCCATCTATGAATCTTGGGAGAGCACAAGTATTGAAGTTACATGAACAGCACTGAGTGATACTCAAATTTGACCAGGCATGTAGAGGGTGTAGCCAGTCAGGGAGGACTGTGCCCTCTGATCTGCAATATAGAGGGTTCTGCATGGTGGGCTAGAATCCACTGGAGATCTCAAAATTCTTAGTAGAGAATATCTAAAATGTTTCAACATTTAGTAATGACACATATGTAAATAGATGGATAGGTGATACCCTTATTAGATCATTGCAGGTTTCATTTTATTGAAATGCCCTACAGATGGTTGTCAATATGTTTAAGTACTGTGCATATGTCTCAAATTTCTCTTATTTTAAAAATTAAAAAAGAATCTTGGCAAGGTGTCACATGATTCTAAACTTAGCACTGACACAGAGAGAGTCAAGATTCAGGTGATCTAGGTTATCCTTGTTTGTATGGTGGGTTTGAGGTCAACCTTGGCTATAAAAGACATTGTTTCAAAGATCATTAATTAAAGTAATTTTAAATTCATTTGTGTATTTTATTTTCCTGTAGTTAAAAAATACTCCCTCTAAAGATGAACACAAAATAATGACACCAATCATATAAGCATAAAAATATTCTCATTTGATCAGCAACTCAAAAGTTTAAGTAGTTTTGAAGTTATTAGTGAAAGGTAACCATCATTTACATATCACAGATAAAGATATTAATTGTACTTTTTACTGAACAAGAAAAAAATTGTGCAGTCTGTCAGAGAAAACACTTGCCCATCCTTACAACAGCTTAAAAATTTAGTTGAGGAGAAGATGCAGTCTTATAGGCACTGTGTACCTTTTAGAAGTAGACTCTGGTGATAATGAAGGTTGCTGATAGATGTAACTTTTTGTTTTCATTTTATTTCTCTTATTAAATTTTTTATCATTGAAAACAATTTTTAAATTTAAATATATTCTGATCATCTTCTTTCTCTCCCACAATTTCTTCCAAACTTTCTCTTCCTCTTTACCCACATAACCTTAAATTCTTTCTGAAAAAACAAACAAAATCCAAATAAAACAAAATTCCCCCTGAAAGAAAACAAAAAACAATACCCAAAAAGAAAAAATAAAAACACTGAACTACAACCAAATAAAAGCACACATGCACACACACACACACACACACACACATACACATACACACACACAGACACACACATAGACACACACCAATAAAACTGTGGAGTCTATTACATGTTGGTCAACTACTCCTTCATGTGGAAACTTACCTGGAGTGGTTGATATATCCAGGGTCACTTCATTGGAGACAATGGATTTTCCCTTTCCCAGCAGGTATATATGATAGTTCATATATACCTTTACCTTTGTTAACCTTTATCCTAGTGGCTAGATTTTCATGCATTCATTTTTTAAAATATAACAAAATAAAGTACAATAACAAAATAAAGTACAATCTGATGAAGTAATATTATTCCCTCAAAGTTGGACAAGACAAACCAAGAGAAGGAAATCAGCACAAGAGAAGGCACAAGCAGAGACCCACATGTTCGAACACCCAGGAAGACCACAAAATCACTAAACACTAGACCCTAACATATAAGCAGAGGATTAGTGCAGACTGGTGTGGCACTATGCATGCTGCTCCAGTCTGTGGGTTCATATGAGTTTTTTATGTTGATGTGGATGGTCATGTTTTCTTAGTGTCCTCCCTCCTCTCTGGTTCTAACATTCTCTTCTCCTCCTCCTCCTCCTCCTCCTCCTCCTCCTCCTCCTCCTCCTTTCTTTGAGCTCTAAAGTGAGAGATTTGGTGGAGACATATCATGTAGGGTTGATTATTCAAAAATATCTCAAACTTTATGTATTGTCTGTCTGTGGATCTCTATTTTTGTTCCCAACTGCTTTGGGAGAAATCTTCTCTGATAATGGCTGAACAAGGCACTAATCTGAGCAAAGCAGAACACCATTCATAGTCATTTTTTTCCACTAATTTTTTAGACCAGTACTATTTGGTTTTACCCTAGGTCTCCAGGCTATCTGGTCTCTGGTCACCAAAGCAGTGTCAGGTATATGTTTTATCTCGTGGAGTGGGCCTTAAGTAAAATCCATTTATTGGTTGGTTACTGCCATGAGCTTTGTGGCAACATTGCCCTAGCATATCTTGCAGGTGGGACTATGTAATTGGACATTTTTTTTGTCCTAACTGCCTGGTCCTGGATAACCAACTCAGAGCCTGAATGTGAATTCAAAATGCTTGGCTGATAGCTCAGGCTTATTACTAGCTAACTCTCGCCTTTAAATTAACCCATTTTTATTACTCTATGTATTTCCAGGTGTTCCATAGCTTTACCTGTCCTCTAAAATGTCTTGCTTCCTGGCTGGCTGTCATCTCTCCTGAATCTGCTCTCCTTCTGCCCATCATTCTCATTTTGGTTTTACTTCCAACTTCCTGCCCAGCTACTAGCCTGTCAGCTGTTTATTAGCCAATGTGAGTAATATATACAGTGTAGAAAAGGATTTTTATCCAGAAGTTTTTCCTTTTTCTCTAATTAAAAAGGAAAGTTTTAACCTTGATATAGTAAAACTATATACAACTAAAACAATTATTAAGTAAGAATTACAGTGTCAATATCTAATCCATTTACATTTGGCAAAATTAGAGAAAATAATTATCTATTTTATTTTTGTATTTTATTTACTTTCTATTATAACTAAGGAAAACTATAATTATAACTATTTAGTCCTCAACTCCATCAAAGAACCTAATGGCAGGGACATCAGGTTGCCTGGACAGTCACCCAAAGTTCCTCTGTAACATTGGTGCATCCAACTCTGACCTACTGTCCAAGCATATCTGCTGGGCTTTCCTGTTAAGCAGAGGATTTTGAAGGACTGTCCTACACTATCTTGGAAAAGTTCAGCAGTCACTTGTCTTTCATCCTCCTGGTTCAGTTTAGACAGTAGCTGTCAGCAGTTGAGGCAAGGGCAGTTTCTTTAACCTCATGGCCAGCTTTTACCATAAAAGAACAAACTTCATATGGAGTTTCTTCGATACCCATCATCCTTTTTGAAGTAATTGGTGCTGCCAGGAATAGACGTGTCTCACCATCAAGAAAAGTCTAAGTTCTTAAAACATTTTAAATATCATATTCTGTGAAGTGTTTGAAGATTGCCTATATATCTGGAATATATCTCTTTTTACCTAGAAGTCCTAACTAACGTGATTATAAGTTTGTTGTTATAGATGACTATAAATCTGTATTTCTTAACTATATATTACACTTTAAAATTAGTTGCATAAACATAATACCTGAAACGAGTAGAAATATACACACAGTATCACAAAATTAACTTTAAATTTGTAACAATAAACCAAAATCCATACCAATGTAAAATACATAAGATTAATTCTTGTTTTTTGGGTTAAAGTAGATTCAATAATGTACCATTTTATCCTATCATTTCTCTATCTCCCCTTTTTCTTTTCAGAACAAGATTCCTGAATATAATCTTCTTGCTTAGGTTTTTTTCCTGATCATTATGTATTACAATTTGTATCCAGCTTCCCAAACGATGACAAACATTCATAATTTATTTTTGGGAATGTGGATGTGGTTTTGTAGACTACTTCCTATTGACTGTGGGTGCTGGTAATCTTTTCGGGATCCTGAGAAAATTTAGGATTATGGTCACATCATGACTGAAGTACTCTGTGAGGCTGGATTATCTCAGCCCGCAGCCTTGAAGTTGTTCTGATGCAGAACTCAGAGGGAACTACAACAGAGGCACTCTCAAATGTTGCATCATGTGGGTTAATCTTTCCCATTGGAAATTATTCAGGGGGTCTTCCTCATTCAAACCTGATTTTTATTAACCTGGAATAAATCCAGAGCCTCTCATTTCCTGTGGAATAAAACCAGATCCTCTTTCCCAAAGTAACATATCTTTTAACTTAAATTTTGATGTCAAGATAGTATGAAAATATATAGGTTGGTTTAACCTAGAAGCTTTCATAATCAAATATCTCTTAGCAGTATCATTTGTTAATGAGTAGTAAAAAAATTAAGACAACACAATAACATACAGTATCCAGAATCTCTGTGTGTTTTCCATATTTATGTGGCTTATTATTTAAGGAATTTACTTTATTTTAAAACTATGTTTTTTAATCAAGGACTATATATATTCTTTTTTCTCTCTCCCAAGCCTATGCATATTTTTAAACACACTGTGACCTGTTTAGAGGCTCTTCTTGTCTGAATATGTCCTTACTGCACATTGATAAGCTTTTCTGTCTGCATGAATAAAAAAATGCAGTGTAACTTAAATCATGGCACACTGGTGCTAGCTCCTCCCCCTTGGTTCACTGACAGTCTAGTCTCATGGCAGAGGCATGTTTACCACCAGCATTGTGAACCATGTTTACTTCCTGATCTCTGGGAAGTTTGTAGGTCCATGCTGCTACAGAGTAGCATGCTGCCAGCTGCTCATAAACACCATATAAGTGTTTGGTAGTGGGGTATCTTAAAAGAGCCACTGCCCATGTTTGCTGCTAGCACTAAGCCAGAAAGCCATCTCTTAAAGGAGCCATGCATGTCCTCACTGCCAACAAACAGAGGTCACTAGAGAAAAAGTCACTACCAAGAAGCCATGCTTGACTACATTCTTGTGTGTCTAGTATCCTTTCCTAAGCTTTGTCGTGTTTTATGTGGAAATTTGGCCACACATTGGAATGCCATATATAAAGGGACATTTCCTATCCCAACTGCCTAGTCCAAAATAACCAACTCAGAGGCTGAACATGAATTATAAATGTTTGGGTAATATTTTAGGCTTGTTACCAGCTCAATCTTACATTTAAATTAACCCATTCCTATTAATCTATGTAATATCAGGTGGCTCGTGGCTTTACCTGTCATCTAGCATATCTTGCCTCCTGGGTGGCTGGCTGGCATCTCTCCTGACTCCACCATCCTTCTTCCCATCATTCTCAATTTGGCTTTCCCATCTAACTTGCTGCCCAGCTACCTGCCTGTCAGCTTTTTATTAACCAATGTGAGCAATACATTTTCATAGTGTAGAAAAGGGTTGCTGCACAACAGACACCCTTGCAGATCAAAGGATTTGTGGCTGGCTTCATGTTTCCATTTCTCTTTTGATAGTGTTCATAGTACATTCCTGTTAACAAAGATGCTGGAAAGTAGGGATGAAAGCTCTATGTAGTTGCCAGCCAAGCATCTTAATAAGTTATAAATTTGTTGTTTTCAGCAATAGGACCTTGCTGTCACTTTGTGAAGAGCAATCTATAGTCTGTGTTTGTTAGGGATTTCAATGAGGTCTCTTTGGCCAACAACTCAATTAGATGTAAACCAATCTCAGTAACAGAAAATTCCTTTTGTGACAAGAGATGGGCATTTGGGATACTATCTCCCCCATTATTAGGTCATATTATTTAGATAGTCCATATATATATATATATATATATATATATATATATATATATATATATATATATATATATATGCTGTATTAGGTTGCATATGTTCCCTCAAATGTCCCTTATTTTAACTGTGTCTCCCCATATTCCCTTTTCCAAGTCTCTCTCCTTTCGCCCTCCCTACTTCATCCTACCATTCCAGCACTTACCTATTCATCCATAATTTGCTCATGCTGAGGGGACTTTCATTCCCAATTCAGTCTATTTGGTGTTCTGTATGCTTCTTTCACTTTGATAGGCATGTCCTTCTTTAGGTTAGAGATTTTTTTCTATGATTTTGTTGAAAATATTTTCTGTGTCTTTGACCTGGGTTTTCTTCTTCCTCCTCTATTCTTACTATTAGACTTGTTCTTTTCATAGTGTCCCAGATATCCTACATGTTTTGTCACAGGAATTTTTTAGATTTAACCTTTTCTTTGTCAAATGTATTTCTTCTATGTTGTCTTCAATGCCTGAGATTCTCTCATCCATTTCTTGTATTGTATTCATGAAGATCACATCTGAGATTCCTGCTTGAGTTCCTAAGTTTTTCTTTTGCAGATTTCATTCAGTTTGGGTTTTCAGATTTATTATATTTCTGTTTTCAGATCTTTTATTCATTTCCTTCCACTGTTTGTGTTTTTATACATTTCATTGTGGGATTTATTTTGTCCATCTTTAAGGACCTCTATTATCCCCATACAGGCTATTTTAGGGTCATTTTCTTATTCTGCAGCTATGCTGAAATACTCAGTGCCTGTTGTAGTATGGTTTCTGGGTTCTAGTGAAGTCATACTGTCTTGGATGTTATTGACTATGCTTTTAGGTTATCATCTAGGTATTTGGGATTGGGAAAATTGTAATTCTAGGTGGTGATATCTGGTGTTGTCTTTGTTGGGTTGGTGTTTCCTTCCTTACTTTTTGTTGCTGTCTCATGCTTAGGAGAGTGTGGTGGCTATGTGTTGGTAGTAAATTCTTCTGGGATCCTGATAAGTGTGGCCACTGGGGGTTCCAGGTATAGAAAGCTGACACTTAGCAATGGGGATCATCTAGGAGAAGGTCATAAGAAGGTCCACAGGAGGGAAGAGAGCAGAGTTTTCTACAGGAGCTGCTTAGTTAGTCACCTGAGAATGGTGCTACTGAGTGAGGTCAGGCTACAGCAGAAGGTTCAATATAAATCTGTGAATAAGCCTGAGAAGTAGACTTGGAAGAATGGAGGGAGAGATGTAGATCTGCAGTCAGCCTATTGGCTTTCCTTGTTAGAGTGCCTGTAGGTGCTTAGGGAGTGTCATCTGGATTTCAGGATTTGCTAGGACAAAACAATGAGTAGGGAGAAGGAAATTTGGAGGTTAATCTTTGTGTTATTCACATGAGACAGTGACATTTAGGAGAAGGAGACTTTAGCAGGTGTTCTACACAGAGCTGGGAAGAAGACTAGGAGACTGGACTTGAATGAGCAAATGGAGATGTGATGATCTGCATTTAGCCTAACTGCTTCCCTGCTCAGCTTGGCCTGTGGGTTCCCAGAGAATGCACGAAGGAGCTGAGGTGTGAAACAAATCAATGCATTGGTGTAGGGATGTTATGAGGGGTCTGGGAGATCCACTAGAGATGTGGGTAGCTGATGCAGTTGTTCTGCTTACAGAGCTGGGGATAAAGCTAGGGGATTGGACTCAAAGGAATGAGGAGGAGGTCAAAATCTGTAGCTAGTTTACTTCCTACCTGGCCACAGTGGTCTTTGGTTTGCAAATGAGGGCCTGTTGGAGTTGGATGTTGGGATAGCACAGTGAATTGCAGGACTGAGGTTAGAAGATCTGTGGAATCCACTCTAGTCTGGGGGGAGTTTCCACAGATTTTCTGTGGCATAACTGGACATGAGACTGGGGTATTGGATCTAGAGGAGCACAGTGAAAGGTAAAAATCTGCAGTCAGCCTACCTGCTTCCCTGGCAGGAGTCAAAAAATAATTCTTTTTTTTTACAATTTGATTTAATATTACATATCAGCCACAGATTCCCCAGTCCTCCCTCCTCCTGCACCACCGCCCCCACCTCTCTCCCCAGCCCACATCCCATTCCCATCTCCTCCAGGGCAAAAACTCCCCTGGGGATTCAGCTCAATCTGGTAGAATCAGTCCAGGCAGGTCCAGTCCCCTCCTCGCAGGCTGAGCTAAGTGTCCCTGCATAGGCCCCAGGTTCCAAACAGCCAGCTCATACACTAAGGACAGGTCCTGGTCCCACTGCCTGGGTGTCTCCCTAACAGTTCAAACTGATCAACTGTCTCACTTATCCAGAGGACCTGATCCAGTTTGGGGCTCCTCAGCTATTGGTTCATTGTTCATGTGTTTCCACTAGTTTGGCTATTCATCCCTGTGCTTTTTCCAGTCTTGGTCTCAACAATTCTCACTCATACAATCTCTCCTCTTTCTCGCCAATTGGACTCCCAGAGCTCCACCTTGGGCCTGGCCGTGGCTCTCTGCATCTGCTTCCATCAGTCATTGGTTGAGATTTCTAGCATGACAGTTAGGGTGTTTGGCCATCCTCTCACCAGAGTAGGCCAGTTTGGGCTTTCTCTCAACCATTGCCAGCAGTCTATTGTGGAGGTATCTTTATGGGTTTTTGGGGACCTCTCTAGCACTTTGCTTCTTCCTATTCTCATGTGGTCTTCATTTATCATGGTCTCTTATTCCTTGTTCTCCCTCTCTGTTCTTGATCCAGCTGGGGTCTCCCACTCCCCTAAGCTCTCTTTCTCTTGACCCTCGTCCTTCATTACCCCCACTCATGTCCAGGCTGTTCATGTAGATCTCTTCCATTTCTCTGTCATTGGGCGATCCCCATGTCTTTCTTGGGGTCCTGTTTTCTAGGTAGCCTCCTTGGAGTTGTGAGTAGCAGTCCAGTCATCCTTGTTCCACATCTAGTATTCTCCTATGAGTGAGGACATACCATGTTTGTCTTTCTGAGTCTGGGTTACCTCACTCAGGATGATTTTTTCTAGATCCATCCATTTGCCTGCAGACCTCATGATGTCATTGTTTTTCTCTGCTCAGTAGTTCTCCATTGTGTATATGTACCACATTTTCTTTATCCATTCTTCAGTTGAAGGGCATCTAGGTTGTTTCCATGTTCTGTCTATTACAAACAATGCTGATATGAACATAGCTGAGCAAGTGCCCTTGTGGTATGATTAAGCATTCCTTGGGTATATGCCCAAGAGTGGCATAGCTGGATCTTGAGAGAGATTGATTCCCAGTTTTCTAAGTAAGCGCCATATTGGTTTCCAAATGGCTGTACAAACTTGCATTCCCACCAGCAGTGGAGGAGAGTTGCCCTTGCTTCACATCCTCTCCAGCACAAGGTGTCTTTAGTGTTTTTGATCTTAGCCATTCTGACAGGTGTGAGGTGGTACCTCAGAGTCGTTTTGATTTGCATTTCCCTGATGATTAGGGATGTTGAGCAATTCCTTAAATGTCTCTCAGCCATTTGAACTTCCTCAGTTGAGAATTCTCTGTTTAGTTCTATAGCCCATTTCTTTTTTTTTTTTTTTAAAAGAATTATTTATTTATTATGTATACAGCGTTCTGCCTGCAGGCCAGAAGAGGGTGCCAGATCTCATTACAGATGGTTGTGAGCCACCATGTGGTTGCTGGGAATTGAACTCAGGACCTCTGGAAGAGCAGTCAGTGCTCTTAACCTCTGAGCCATCTCTCCAGCCCCTATAGCCCATTTCTTAATTGGACTGTTGGGCATTTTGATGTTTAATTTCTTTTTTTTTTTTTTTTTTTGGTTTTTCGAGACAGGGTTTCTCTGTGTAGCTTTGCGCCTTTCCTGGAACTCACTTGGTAGCCCAGGCTGGCCTCGAACTCACAGAGATCCACCTGGCTCTGCCTCCCGAGTGCTGGGATTAAAGGCGTGCGCCACCACCGCCCGGCGATGTTTAATTTCTTGAGTTCTTTATATATTCTGGATATCAGCCCTCTGTCAGATGTGGGGTTGGTGAAGACCTTTTCCCATTCTGTAGGCTGTCACTTTGTCTTGTTGACCATGTCGTTTGCTCTATAAAAGCATCTCAGTTTCAAGAGGTCCCATTGGTTGATTGTTTCTCTCAGTGCCTGTGCTACTGGTGTTATATTTAGGAAGTGGTCTCTTGTGCCAATGCTCTCAAGACTACTTCCTACTTTCTCTTCTATCAGGTTCAGAGTAACTGGATTCATGTTGAGGTCTTTGATCCATTTGGACTTCAGTTTTGTACATGGTGACAGATATGGATCTCTTTGCAGCTTTGTACACATTGACATCCAGTTATGCCAGCACCATTTGTTGAAAATGCTTTCTTTTTTCCATTGTACAGTTTTGGCTTCTTTGTCAAAAATTATATGTTCATAGGTATGTGGATTAATGTCAGGTTCTTCAATTCGATTCCATTGGTCCACATGTCGGTTTTTATGCCAGTACCAAGCTGTTTTTCTTACTGTAGCTCTATAGTAGAGCTTGAGGTCAGGGATTGTGATGCCTCCAGAGGTTGTTTTATTGTACAGGATTCTTTTGGCTATCCTGAGTTTTTTGTTCTTCCATATGAAGTTGAGTATTATTCTTTCCAGGTCTGTGAAGAATTGTGTTGGTATTTTGATGGGGATTGAATTGAATCTGTAGATTGCTTTTGTTAAGATTGCCATTTTTACTGTGTTAATTCTGCCTATCCATGAGCATGGGAGATCTTTCCATTTTCTTACATCTTCTTCAATTTCTTTTTTCGGGGACTTAAAGTTCTTGTCATATAAGTCCTTCACTTGCTTAGTTAGAGTTACCCCAAGGTATTTTATATCATTTGTGGCTATTGTGAAAGGTGATGTATCTCTGATTTCCTTCTCAGCCTGTTTGTCAATTGTATATAGGAGGGCTACTGATTTTTTGAGTTGATCTTGTATCCTGCTATGTTGCTGAAGGTGTTTATAAGCTGTATCAGTTCCTTGGTTGAATTTTTGGGGTCACTCATATATACTATCCTGTCATCTGCAAACAGGGAAAGCTTCACTTCTTTCTTTCCAATTTGTATCCCCTTAATCTCCTTATGTTGTCTTATTGCTCTGGCTAGAACTTTAAGTACTATGTTGAATAGGTATGGGTAGAGTGGACAGCCTTGCCTTGTTCCTGATTTTAGTGAAATCGCTTTGAGTTTCTCTCCATTTAATTTGATGTTGGCTGTTGGCTTGCTGTATATTGCCTTTATTATGTTTAGGTATGTTCCCTGTATTCCTGATCACTCCAAGACCTTTATCATGAAGGGGTGTTGGATTTTGTCAAATGCCTTTTCTGCATCTAGTGAGATGATCATGTGTTTTTTTTCTTTGAGTTTGTTTATATGGTGTATTACATTGACGGACTTTCATATGTTGAACCACCCTTGCATCCCTGGATTGAAGCCTACTTGATCATGGTGGATAATTGTTTTGATGTGTTCTTGGAGTCTGTTTGCCAGTATTTTATTGAGTATTTTTGCATCAATGTTCATGATGGAGATCGGTCTGTAGTTCTCTTCCTTTGTTGCATCTTTGCTTGGTTTAGGAATCAGGGTAATTGTAGCTTCATAGAAGGAGTTTGGTAATGTTCCTTCTGTGCCTATTGTGTGGAGGAATATAAAGAATATTGGTATTAACTCTTCTTTGAAGGTCTTGTAGAATTCTGCACTGAAACCATCTGGTCCTGCCTTGGCTTTTTTTGGTTGGGAGACTTTTAATGATTGATTCTATTTTCTTAGGGGTTACTGGAATATTTAAATAGTTTATCTGGTCTTGATTTAACTTAGGTATGTGGTACCTATCCAGAAAATTATCCATTTCTTTTAGGTTTTCCAGTTTTGTGGAGTAGAGGTTTTTGAAGTATGACCTGATGATTCTCTGGATTTCCTCATTGTCTGTTGTTATGTCCCCCTTTTCATTTCTGATTTTTTAAATTTGGGTGCTCTCTCTCTGTCTTTTGGTTATTTTGGATAAGGGCTTGTCTATCTTGTTGTTTTTCTCAAAGAATCAACTCTTTGTTTCATTAATTTTTTTGTATTGTTTTCTGTGTTTCTATTTTATTGATTTCAGCTCTCAATTTGATAATTTCCTGGCATCTATTCTTCCTGGGAGACTTCGCTTCTTCTTGTTCTAGAGCTTTAGGTATGCTGTTAAGTCACTGGTGTGAGATTTCTCCAACTTCTTTATGTGGGCATTTAGTGCTATGAATTTCCCTCTTAGCACTGCTTTCATAGTGTCCCATAAGTTTGGGCATGTAGTGTATTCATTTTCATTGATCTCTAGGAAGTCTTTAATTTCTTTCTTTATTTCTTCCTTAACCCATTGGTGATTCAGCTGAGCATTATTCAGTTTCCATGAGATTGTAGATTTTCTGTAGTTTTTGTTGTTGTTGAAATCTAACTTTAAGCCATGGTGGTCTGATAGAATACAGGAGGTTATTCCAATTGTTTTGTATGTTTTGAGATTTGCTTTGTGGAGAAGTATGTGGTCGATTTTAGAGAAGGTTCCATGGGGTGCTGAGAAGAAGGTATACTCTGTTTTGTTAGGATGGAATGTTCTGTAGATATCGATTAAGTCCATCTGAGACATAACATCAGTTAAGTCCTTTATTTCTCTGTTAAGTTTTGAATTGGGAGATCTGTCCAGTGGTGAAAGTGGGGTGTTGAAGTCTCCCACTATTAATGTGTGGGGTTTCATATGTGATTTAATCTTTAGTGTAATGTTTTTTTTTCTTTTTCTTTTTTTTTTTTTACATATGTGTTTGCCCTTGTGTTTGGGGCATAAATGTTCAGAATTGAAACTTCATCTTGGTGGATCTTTCCTGTGATGTGTATGTAATGCCCTTCTTGATCTCTTTTGATTGATTTTAGTTTGAAGTCTATTTTGCTGTATATTAGGATGGCTACACCAGCTTGCTTCTTAAGACCATTTGATTGGAAAGTCTTTTCCCAGCCTTTTATTTTAGGTAGTGTATATCTTTGAATTTGAGGTGTGTTTCTTTTATGCAGCAGAAAGATGGGTCCTGCTTTTGTATCGATTCTGTTAGCCTGCGTCTTTTTATAGATGAATTAAGTCCATTGATATTAAGGGATATTAATGATCAGCGATTGTTCATTCTTTTTTTTTTTGGTGGTAGTGTGTGTGTACTTCTCTTCGTTGGGGTTTACTGCTGTGGTGTTATCTATTGCCTGTGTTTTCGAGGGTGTATCTGACTTCCTTAGGTTGGAATTTTCCTTCTAGTGCTTTCTGTAGGGCTGTGTTTGTGGATAAGTATTTTTTAAATCCGGCTTTGTCTTGGAATGTCTTGTTCACTCTGTCTATGATAATTGAAAATTTTGCTGGGTATATTAGTCTAGGCTGGCATCCATGGTCTCTTAGTGTCTGCATCACATCTGTCCAGGTCCTTTTGGCTTTCAAAATCTCCATTGAGAAATCGGGTGTTATTCTGATGGGTTTGCCTTTATAAGTCACTTGGCCTTTTTCTTTTGCTGCTCTTAATATCCTTTCTTTATTCTGCATGTTTAGTTGTTTAATTATTATGTCGTGAGGGGCCTTTTTTGGGGGGTCTAGTCTGTTTGGTGTTCTATAGGCTTCTTGTGTCTTCATAGGCATTTCCTTCTTTAAGTTGGGAAAGTTTTCTTCTATGATCTTGTTGAGTATATTTTCTGTGCCTTTGAGTTGGTATTCTTCTCCTTCTTCTATCCCTATTATTTGTAGGTTTGGTCTTTTCATGGCGTCCCAAATTTCCTGGATATTTTGGGTCAGGACTTTGTTGGCTTTAGTATTTTCTTTGACTGATGAATCTATTTCTTCCACTGTATCTTCAATGCCAGAGATCTGGTCTTCCAGCTCTTGCATTCTGTTGGTTATACTTGCATCTGTAGTTCCTGTTTGTTTACCCAGATTTTCTATTTCCAGCATTCCCTCTGTTTGTGTCTTCTTCATTTTTCTATTTCTCTTTTCAGGTCTTGGACTGTTTCCCTCATCTGTTTTCATTGCTTTTTCATGGTTTTCTTTCAGGGATTTATTGTTTTCTTCTGCTTTATTTGTCTTTTCTTCTAGTTTTTTTTTTTTTTTTATAGTATTCTTCCCATTTTTTGGTTGTCTGTTCCTCAGTTTCACTTTTGATTTCTTCTTTATAGGCCTCTAGCATCTTCATGATGTTATTCTTAAGGTTGCTTTCTTCTGCTTCTTCCATTTTGTGATGTTCACGTCTTGCTGTTGGAGGATGGCTAGCTTCTGGTGATGCTGTATTGCTGTTTATTTTGTTGTATGTACTTCTGCCTTGTTGTCTGCCCATCTCCTCATGAATTTGTTCTTGGTCTTTTCAGCGGTCTTGGTCCAGACAGAGCTGACAGATTTGGCATTTCAGGAAGCCTCTCTGGTCCAGATGGGCACTGGGGGCTGGTCTCCAATTCTCAGGAAGTGTGTGTGTGTGGGGTTGTCTCGGGCAGATGGGTGTGGGGGCAGGACATGTAGACTGCATGGTCTGCCAGGGGGATCTTGTAGAAGGGGAACCTTCCCAGGGAGGCCTAGCCTGATGGCCGGAAACTGGGGCCAAGTTGGGCAGGTCTTCCCTGGAATGGCTGGTGCCCAGGGATGGGACCTAGGGGCAGGCCTCTCTGGGTATGACCCCAGGCACTCACCTCTGGTCCAGATGGGTGCTGGGGGCTCCAAAATATAATCCTTAATGAAAAATATTAAGGAGTATAAAAACAGGAAAACTGGATTATTCAAAAGGAATTTGATCTCTTAATGGTATCATCCAGGAACAGAAAGTTTGCACATAAGTAGCAATACAAAAGTCTCTTTTGTCTTTTTTCTTTTTATTAAGAGTTTTCTATTCATTTTACATATCAACCATGGATTCCCTTGCCCTCCCTCCTCCCACCCCCCAGCATTACCCCCAGCCCACTCCCCCATTCCTACCCCCTCCAAGGTAAGGTCTCCCCTTGGGAGCCAGCAGAGCCTGGTACATTCAGTTGAGGGAGGTCCAATCCTCTCCTCCCTGCACCAAGGCTGGGCAAAGTGGCTCAGCATAGGCACTATGTTCCAAAAAGCCGGCTCATGCACTAAGGACAGGTCCTGGTCTCACTGCCTGGGGGCCCCCTAAAGAGTTCAAGCTGAACAACTGTCTCACTTATCCAGAGGGCCTAGTCCAGTTCCATCAGGGTTCCTCAGCTATTGGTTCACAGTTCATGCGTTTCCACTAGTTTGGGTAGTTGTCTCTGTAATTTTTCCAATCATGATCTCGATATTTTTTTGCTCATATAATATCTCCTCTCTCTCATCTATTGGACTCCTGGAGCTCCACCTGGGGCTTGGCCATGGATCTCTGCATCTGCTTCCATCAGTCACTGGATGAGGGTTCTATGATGACAGGGTGTTCGGCCATCCGATAACCAGAGTAGGTCAGTTTGGGCTTTCTCTCAAACATTGCCAGCAGACTATAGTGGAGTCATCTTTGTGGATTCATGGGGACCTCTCTAGCACTCTGCTTCTTCTTATTCCCATGGTGTGTTCATTCATCATGGTATCTATTTCCTTGTTCTCCCTCTCTGTTCCTGATACAGCTAGGACCTCCTGTTCCCCTAAGCTCTCTTTCCTATGATCCTTGCCATCCATTACACACACACCCCTTACCCCCAGTTTGCTCATGTAGATCTCATCCATTTTTCCATCGCTGGGCAATCCCTGTGTCTTTACTAGGGTCATCTTTACTAGCTGGCCTCCCTGGAGTTGTGAGTTGCAGTCTGGTTATCCTTTGCTTTACGTCTAATATCCACTTATGAGTGAATACATACCATGGTTGTCTTTCTGAGTCTGTGTTACCTCACTCAGGATGAATTTTTCTAGTACTATCCATTTGCCTGCAAACCTCATGATGTCATTGTTTTCCTCTGCTGAGTAGTAATCCATTGTGTATATGTACCACATTTTCTTTATCCATTCTTCAGTTGAAGGGCATCTAGGTGGTTTCTAGGTTCTGGCTATTACAAATAATACTGCTATGAACATAGTTAAGCATGTGTCCTTGTGGTATGATTGAGCATTCCTTGGGTATATGCCCCAAAGTGGTATAGCTGGGTCTTGAGGGAGATTGATTCCCAATTTTCTGAGAAAGCACCACACAGATTTCCAAAGTGTCTGTACCAATTTGAATTCCCACCAACAGTGTAGGAGTGTTCCCCTTTCTTCACATCCTCTCCAGCATAAGCTGTCTTCAGTATTTTTAATCTTAGCCATTCTGACAGGTGTAAGGTGGTATCTCAGAGTTGTTTTGATTTGCATTTCCCTGATGACTAAGGATATTGAGCAATTCCTTAAGTGTCTTTAAGCCATTTGAGATTCTTCTGTTAAGAATTCTCTGTTTAGCTCTCTAGCCCATTTTTTTTAATTGGACTGTTAGGTATTTTGGTTTCTAGTTTCTCAAGTTCTTTATATATTCTGGATATCAGCCCTCTGTCAGATGTGGGGTTGGTTAAGATCTTTTCCTATTCTGTAGGCTGTCATTTTGTCTTATTGACTATGTCCTTTGCCCTGCAAAAGCTTCTCAGTTTCAAGAGGAACCATTTATTAATTGTTGACCTCAGTGTCTATGCTACTGGTGTTATATTAGGAAGTGATCTTTGGTGCCGATGCATTCAAGACTAGTTCCTACTTTCTCTTCTATCAGGTTCAGTGTAACTGGATTTATGTTGTGATCTTTGATCCACTTGGACTTAAATTTTGTGAATGGCAACAGATATGGATTTATTTGCAATCTTCTACATGTTGACATCCAGTTATGCCAGCACCATTTGTTGAAGATGCTTTCTCTTTTTCATTGTACAATTTTTGCTTCTTTTCCAAAAATTAGGTGTTCAAACATATGTGGATTAATGTCAGCATTTTCAGTTTAGTTCCATTGGTCTATATGTCAGTTTTTATGCCGGTACCAAGCTGTTTTTATTACTGTAATTCTATAATAGAGCTTGAAGTCAAGGGTTGTGATGCCTCCAGAGGTTGTTTTATTGTACAGATTCTCTTGGCTATCTTGAGTTTTTTGTTTTTCCATATGAAGTTGAGTATTGTTCTTTCCAGGTCTGTGAAGAATTGTATTTGGATTTGGTGGGGATTGCATTGAATCTGTAGATTGCTTTGGTAAGATTGCCATTTTTACTATGTTAATCCTACCTATCCATGAGCATGGGAGATCTTTCCATTTTCTGATATCTTCTTCAATTTCTTTCTTCAGGAACTTAAAGTTCTTGTCATATAGGTCCTTCACTTGCTTAGAGGTACTCCAAAGTATTTTATATTATTTGTGGCTATTGTAAAGGGTCGTATTTCTCTGATTTCTTTCTAAGCCCACTTGTCATTTGTATATAGGAGGGCTACTGATTTTTTTTAAGTTAATCTTGTATCCTGCCACATTACTGAAGGAGTTTATCAGCTGTAAGAGTTTCTTGGTCAAATTTTTGGAGTCACTTATGCATACCATCATGTCATCTGCAAGTAGTAAAAGTTTGTTTTCTTCCTTTCCAATTTGTATCCCCTTGATCTCCTTTTGTTGTCTTATTGCTCTAGCTAGAACTTCAAGTACTATATTCAATAAATATGGGGAGAGATATTTGCCTTGTCTTGTTCCTGATTTTAGTGGAATCACTTTGAGTTTTTCTCCATTTAATTTGATGTTGACTGTTGGCTTGCTGTAAATTGCCTTTATTGTATTTAGGTATGTTTCCTGTATTCCTGATCTCTCCAAGACCTTTATCATGAAGGGGTGTTGGATTTTTTCAAAGGCCTTTTCAGTGTCTAATGAAATGATCATGTGTGTTTTTTCTTTCAGTTTGTTTATATGGTGTATTACATTGACAGACTTTTGTATGTTGAACTACCCTTACATCTCTGGGATTCATTGATTTCTTCCAATTTTTATTTTTCTTTTCCTCTATTTCTTTATTGATTTCTTTCATTTTTTATTTGCCTTTTCCTCAATTTGATTTTCATTTTTCTTTGAAAGGCTTCTAGCATCTTCATGATGCTGTTTTTAAGGCCGCTTTCTCTGCTTCTTCTACCTTGTGATGGTCAGGTCTTGCTGTTGGAGGAGGCCTATGTTCTGGTGATGCTGTATCGCTCTTTATGTTGTTGTATGTATTTTTGCCTTGACATCTGCCCATCTCCTCCTCTAATAGGTATAAGAGGTGCCTGTGTCTGAGCAAGTTGCTATTGTTCCACTCTGTGCTTGTTGTGTCTGTGTTGTGTCTCTGGGTCCAATGTTAGATCTTGGTCTAATTGGAACAGGCAGATTGTGTGTTTCAGGAAGCTGCTCTTGGGTCAACCCAAGCTTATTGATTCTGTGACTCATGGAGCCACTCTTGGTCTAATCAGGGCTTTGGTCCAGTCAGAGCTGACAGATTCTGTGTTTCAGGAATCCTGTCTTGGTCCAATGAGAGGTGGCAGATTCTTCATCTCAGAAAGCCACTCTTGGTTTAATGAGGGGTGGCAGATTCCCTGTTTCAGGAGGTTACTCTTGTTCCAATGAGAGCTCTTTGTCCAATGAGGGCTGGTGTTTTGGTTTCCATGCCTTGGGAAGTGGCTGGGGTCTCAGGCGAATGGGTATGGGGACAGGGCATGTAGATTGCACGGTCCACTGGGGGGTCTTGTTGAGGGCAGCCTTCCTGCGGGAGCCCTGCCTACTGGCCAGCAAATGGGACAGAGTTGGGTCGGGGTTCCCGGGGACCAGCTGTGTTCTAGTGATGGGTCCATAGGGCAGGACTCTCTGGGTATGAGCAGAGTCACTCACCTCTTGGTCCCATCGACTCTTTTGTCTTTTATAAAATCTTTTACTTTCTCATTATAAAATTCAGTATTCCCCAGGAAGCTTCCTTACACAGCTGTCTCTGTTGTATGGTAGTGCAGTTTCTCAAAAGTCTCCTGTCCAACCTTTCAACACATTCTTTTCTGTTATTGCCATGGTTGTTTACCTTCCCATGATATATTAACTGAATCTGTGATAAAATATGTAATAAAAATTTTGAGACAATGATATCTTTAAGCCCCCAGAAAAAGAGCTGGAATTCAAAAGCAGAAAGGCAGAGAGTCTGCCTTCTTGTGACTATTTCCTAGTATTAACCCAGTTGTGGCAGTGTACAGTTGTAATTCTAGAATATGGGTATGTGAAGTAGGAAGATTGTAAATGTGATGCCCATCTGAGTTATAGCATGAGATTATAACTGAAAACAAACTAATATTTTCCAGAAGTATCCCCAAGTAATAATTATTGAGATCAGTCTTATGAAAGTGTAAAACTATATTATTCTCATTTACCCATAGAATACAGTATTACATGGTGTAAACATTAACCCCTCTCATATTCCTTGTGCACATTGCCTTCATTCCCATGGATCATTGTCTAGAATTATTTCTATAAATCTCTTTGAACATCACAGGGCAGATTGAGTATGGTGGTGTATAATTTTAATGCCAGCACTTAGGTGGCAAAGTCATGTAGGTGGATCTGTGACCTCTTTGAGCTTGAGGTCAGTCTCGTCTTCAGAGCAACTTCCATCCCACCAGACAGGGCTCCATAGTGAGACCCTCTCTCAAGAAAAACATCCTAACTCATTTAGTAGGTGGGTTGTCATAAACTTGTGAGCACATCACTACAGAGATGGAAGGAGGAGGATTGGCTGTTTAATGAATTCATCCACTAGGAAGTAAGTTTGAGAACAGCATCAGTTTTATGAAACCCTGTCTCTAATATCCTTTCCTCTGTATAAGAAATTATAGACTGTGTCTTTTAGGGCCACAGATCAGTCACATTTTAAGCCCACTCAATATACATATGCTGTGTGGGACTCCTGTCCTCTCAACATTCCCTGTACCTTTCCTAACCCCCTTTCAATGCTTTCTCATTTTATGTTGCCATTTTTTTCTTCATGTCCCCTTTTCACCCTCCATCCATAGTTCCCATCTCTGCATCTGTTCTCTCAGAGCTTTCCGTTGATTACCTTCATTTTTGTTTCTTCTTCTTTTAGGATGCAAAGAGCACCATAAAGAAGATTTGTGACTTCCTAGGGAAGAAATTAGAGCCAGATGAGCTGGATATGGTCCTCAAGTACAGCTCCTTCCAAGCTATGAAAGAAAATAACATGTCCAATTATAGTCTGGTCCCTGAAGATATGGCTTCTAAAGATTTGGTTCTCTTGAGAAAAGGTGAAGAAATTTTTGAGCTTTAAATTTTGTCAGAACATGTGGAAAGCTTGTTGTTCCACTGAGACTCACAGACTTTAGAGGGGAATCATTCCATTATGACAAGGTGGGCTTCAATAGCTCTGAATGATGAGCACGTTGAGATCGCAGAGGGTTTTGTCCAGTACAATAAATGGAAAACAAAAGGGTAGACATGTTGCAGTGAGACTTTGTAAGGCTCCCTGTATCATAGACCTCAACTCTAAAGGAATTAGTGTGTGGGACCAAAGATATATCAGGGATGATAACCACAGAAAATACTTCCATTCATGGCTGGAAAAGATGTTGAACATGCCAAGATTGCTGTCACACACCAGGCTGAGTATAGACTCCATAAAGACTAAGCAAATTATTCATCAGTGTTACAACCTGATGGTACTTGCCAACCTAAATTTGGATTGCTCCAGGGTCAGGGCTACTCAGTTTGTTCTGAATTGCCTCTCCAGGTATGGGAATATTCATCTTCTCTATGTCTGTGCTACCTCTCTATGCTGGGAGCAGATTGTGGGTGTGGTTTCACAGCTGTAAAGTTGAGGAGCAACTTTGCCAGAAAGAACCACACCTGGAGTGTCACCTTTACCTAATTAACAAATAATTGGTGAGATGGGACTGGGCATTGAAGAAGGAATGAATCAGATGTCAGGTCTTTGGGGACAAGTAAAAAAAATGGGTATATATGCAAGAAGTAGAGAGTTATGGGTTTAATTTTCTTCTCCCAATTTTCTTGACATGCTTTAGCCTTGATCTTCCATCCTCCTCCACTCTAGATTGTAAGGATCATGTCCTAGAATATAAAGACATCAGGAGTATACATGTAGATAAGTAAGTTAAAGTGGCTAGCAGATTGCATTTAATCCAGTACTCCAGGTGTCCTCACAAGAGGATGTTTGGGTTCAGATTTAAGCACACATACATGTCACTTCAAGAATATTGTCATTTATACACTATGGAGTGAGATCTCTGGAGAATCCACTGCTATTGACAAATAACCCCAGATTCCTGCGCTTCAGACTCTATGGAGACAGAGTTGTCTGTACTAGAACTGAGGTCCCACATAAGAAGAGAAGTTGCCTATTCTTGGATTTCCTGTAATGAATCAGAATTTGGCAGAGGTAAAACAGTATGTATACATAAAAGGCTTTAATGAAATGCCAAAAGGAATGAAATATCTTGTTTAATAGGGAAAGACTATGGAAACTAACAAGTAGAAGTTTTGTTAGAAACACAATGGAGCAGATTCAATAGAATTAAGGACACAATTCCATGAACAACTGTCAGATGTGGGGTTGGTTAAGATCTTTTCCCATTCTGTAGGGTGTCATTTTGTCTTATTGGACCGTATCCTTCACCCTACAAAAGCTTCTCAGTTTCAAGAGGAGCTGTTTATTAATTGTTGCTTTCAATGTCTGTGCTACTGGTGTTATATTTAGGAAGTGGTCTCCTGTCATTTCCTCTTTTCCATGTAGATTCTTACAGGATGAGACCACAATGGCAATGCATTCAAGACTAGTTCCTACTTTCTCTTCTATCAAGTTCAGTGTAACTGCATTTATATTGAGGTCTTTGATCCACTTGGACTTGAGTTTTGTGCATGGTGACAGATATGGATCTATTTGCAATGTTCTACATGTTGACATCCAGTTACGCCAGCACTATTTGTTGAAGATGGTTTTTTTCCCCATTGTACAGTTTTGGCTTCTTTGTCAAATATAGGTATTCATAGGTTTGTGGATTAATATCAGGTTCTTCAATTCGATTCCATTGGTCCACATGTCAGTTCTTAATCCAGTACCAAGCTGTTTTATTGCTATTGGTATATAGTAGAGCTTGAGGTCAGGGGTGGTGATGCCTCCAGAGGTGGCTTTATTATACAGGATTCTTTTAGCTATCATGGTTTATAGGACACATGAAGATAATGCTGGTCTTTTCAATCCCTACATCATATTGGTTCCTTTTTTAAACCTTGAAGGTATGAGTGATCAAAGATTAATTCTAAAATTAATTTAATTACTTACCATTAGATACCTAATTCTCTAAAGCATAAGGCAATAAAAACCATAGGAGACTGGACAAGAAACTTTTGTGAGAACTGCAACCTCTAGAACTATGAGGATGTTCCTTTCCAACAAGAGTTAAGCTACCAAGAATTAGGGTCTTTAATTTCTCTCTTTATTTCTTCCTTGACCCATTGGTGATTCAATTGGGCATTATTCAGTTCCCATGAGATTGTAGGCTTTCTGTAATTTTGTTGTTGTTGAAATCTAACTCTAAGGCATGGTGGTCCAAAAAATATAAGTTATTTCAATGTTTTTGTATCTGTTGAGATTTGCTTTGTGACTGAGCATGTGGTTGATTTTAGAGAAGGTTCTATGTGGTGCTGAGAAGAAGGTATATTCTTTGTGTTTGGGTCAAGTATTCTGTAGATATCTATTAAGTCCATTTGATTCATAATGCCTGTTAATTCCCTTATTTCTCTGTTAAGTTTCTGTCTGGCAGACCTGTCCATTGGTGAGAGTGGAGTGTTGAATTCTTCCACTACTAGTGTATGTGGTTTGATGTGCGATTTAAGGTTTAGTAATATATCTTTTACAAATGTGGGTGTCCTTGTATTTGGGGCATAAATGCTCAGAATTGAGACTTCATCTTGGTGGATTTCCCCTTTGCTAAATATGAGGTAGTGTGTGTCTTTGCAGTTGAGTTGTGTTTCTTTTTTTTCTTTTTTCTTTTTGGTTTTTCGAGACAGGTTTTCTCTGTGTAGCTTTGGAGCCTTTCCTGGAACTCATTCTGTAGCCCAGGCTGGCCTCAAACTCACAGAGATCCCCTGCCTCTGCCTCCCGAGTGCTGGGATTAAAGGCGTGCACCACCACTGCCCGGCAAGTTGTGTTTCTTTTTTTCTTTCATTTTTCTTTATTAAGAAATTTTCTACTCACTTCACATACTATCCACAGATCCCCCCTCCTCCCTCCTTTCACCCCCAGCCCTCTTTCCCAAGCCATCCTGCATCCCCACATCCCCCAAATAGAGGTCTCCCATGGGAGTTGTGTTTCTTATATGCAGCAGAAAGTTGGATCCTGTTTTTGTATCCATTTTATTTGCCTGTGTCTGTATTTATTTATTTATTCATTTATTTATTTATTTATTTATTTATTTATTTATTTATTTATTTATTTATAGTTTTTTCAAGACAAGGGGTCTCTGTGTTGTTTTGGTGCTTGTCCTGGATCTCACTGTGTAGAGCAGGCTGGCCTTGAACTCACACAGATTCTGTCTGGCTCTGCCTCCCAAGTGCTGTGATGAAAGGCATACGCCACCACTGCCTGGCTTAGGCTGTGTCTTTTATAGGCGAATTGAGACCATTGATATTAATGGATATTAATGACTAGTGATTGTTAATTCCTGTTACTTATTTATTTATTATGTATACAGTGTTCTGTCTGCATGTATGCCTGCTGGCCAGAAGAGGGCACCAGATCTTGTTATAGATGGTTGTGAGCCACCATGTGGGTACTGGAAATTGAACTCAGGACCTTTAGAAGAGCAGCCAGTGCTCTTCTGAGCCATCTCTCCAGCCCTCCTGTTATTTTTTGGTGGTAGTGTTGTGTATTTCTCTTCTTTGGTATTTGTTGGTGTGGGATTATCTACTGCCTATTTTCATGGGTGTATCTAACTTCCTTTTGTTGGATTTTTCCTTCTAGTGCCTTCTGTAGGGGTGGATTTGTGGATAGGTATTGTTTAAATCTGGTTCGATCATGAATTATTTTGTTTTCTCCGTGTATGGTGATTAAGAGTTTTGCTGGGTATAATAGTCTGGGTTGGCATCCATGGTCTCTTAGTTTCTGCATTATGTCTGTCCAGGACCTACTGGTTTTTAGAGTCTCCATTGAGAAATTCAGGTGTTATTCTGATGGGTCTGCCTTTATATGTTACTTGACCTTTTTCCTTTGCAGCTCTTAATATTGTTTCTTTATTCTGTATGTTTAGAGGTTTGATTATTATTTAGTGAGGGACTTTTTTTTTTGGATCCAATCTATTTGGTGTTCTGTAAGCTTCTTGTATCTTAATAGGCATTTCCTTCTTTAGGTTGGGAAAGTTTTCTTCTATGATTTTGTTGAATATATTTTCTGTGCCTTTGAGTTGGTATTCTTTTTCTTTTATCCCTGTGATTCTTAGGTTTGGCCTTTTCATGGTGTCCCAAATTTCCTGGACGTTTTGTGTTATGACTTTGTTGGCTTTAGTGTTTTCTTTGACTGATGAATCTATTTCCTCTATTGTATCTTCAATGCCAGAGATTCACTTTTCCATCTCTTGCATCCTGTTGGTTATGCTTGCACCTGTAGTTTCTGTTCATTTACTCAGATTTTCCATTTCCAGTATTCCCTCAGTTTGTGTCTTCTTTATTATTTTGATTTCAGTTTTCAAATCTTGAACTGATTTCTTCACCTGTTTAATTGCTTTTTCATGGTTTTCTTTAAGGGATTTATTGATTTCTTCCAATTTTTTTGTCTTTTCCTCAATTTCTTTAATGGAATTTTTCATTTTCTCTTTAAAGGCCCCTATCATCTTCTTGAAGTCATTTTTTAAGGTTGATTTCTTCTGTTTCTTCTGCATTGGGATATTCAGATCTTCCTGTTGTAGAACAACTAGGTTCTGATGGAGCCATATTGATCTCTATGTTATTGAATGTATTTTTGCACTGGTGTCTACCCATCTCTTTCTCCACTTGGTGCAAGTGATGTCTGTGTCTGCGGGAGCCTTTCTTGGTCCAATGGGAGCTCTTGGTCTAATCAGGGCTCTTGGTCTATTTTGTGCTGATGGACTTTGTGTCTCAGGGAGCAGCTCTTAGTCCATTTGGCATTGGCATGCTCTGTTTGAGGGAGCAGTTGCAGTCTTGGAGGATTAGTGGGTTTGGGAGGGGTGGAGCTTGTTGGTTGCAGGGCCTGGTGGGGGATGGTGTTAGTCTGACCTGTCTGAAGGAGACCTGTCTACTGACATAAGGCTGGGAATGCAATGGGTGGTGGTGTGGGGGTGCAGGGTTGAACCCCTGGGCCCAAAGCCTAGAGGCTGGGATATTTGTATATGAGGACAAAGACTCACCTCTTAGTCCAATCAGCACTGGCAGGCTCTGTCTCAGGAAGCAGTTGCAGTCTCCAAGGGAGGGTGTGGTTTGGGGGAGGTGGGGCTTGAGGGCTATAGGGTCTGTGGGGGATGGTGGTAGTCTGACCCATCTGAAGGAGATGTGTCTACTGGCCTGAAAGTGAGACTGCAATGGGTGGTGGTGTGGGGGCACAGGGTTTAGCCCCTGGGCCCAAAGCCTAGAGGCTGGAGTGTTTGGCTATGAGGACAAAGACTTTCCTTTTAGTCTAATTGGCATTGGCAGGCTCTGAACACTTGACAGTCTTATAGTCATATCAATTAATGTCATATTCCTTAAATATGGTGTATCAATAATTACCATTTAATTATGAATACTTTATATTTTCTTTAATAATACCACTGGGAATTTAAAGTTAACTTATATGATAAAGGAATGTAATATCATGAGGAAAACCTTGACTTCGACTGTCAGCCTTTTTGGCTTCAAGTTCACTTTCGTCATTATTACGCTGGGTAACATCTCAAGGACTTATTTTTCCTCATCAACAAAATGGAAACAAGGTCAGTACCTTCCTCACTCATTCATGAATGCTTTCAACAATTCCATACTGAGTATGTTCTATGTGCCTGATATGATTTGGTGAATGAATCCTTTGCTGATGAAGGAAACATTTTACTTTCTCAATATATTAGATACATATTTCAGGCATCTTTACAAAAAGGAAATTCATCAAAGTGTCACAGTTATAAAATAAAATACAACAAAGATGGGGCCTGCAGAGTTCTTCATGGAGGGAAGAGAGGAAGAGGTGGTCACAGTGGCGTAAACTAGGAAACCAAAGAACAGGAAGTGAGTATAGGGAAGATATCAGCACTCTAGAAAGAAGGAACACACAGTTCAATGAGAGCAGTTGCAAAATTTGACATCTCTAATGTCAAAACTATAGACATACTAGAATGCAGTGATGAGAACCAAAGTCTGGCAAAAAGATATGGTAAAAAGATCATGTAGGTCTTGATGCATCACCAGACACCATGCTGACTGAAAACAGAAATCTTGGGATGTTCTCAGCTGGCAGTATCTGGGTCTCCTGCATCTGATGAAAGCATCAAGATGATTGGCATGTAGTTCACAACAGTGTGCATCTCCAGCTTAAGGGGATCTGATGCCTCAAAGCTCTACAGGAAACTGCATTCATGTGTACATACACACATATGATTACACTTAATTTTAAAAGATCTTTTAAAAGTTGCTTGCATATTTTGCAGAACTTTTATAAGTAAACATTAAAATTTAGAAAGAAGAATTGAAACCTGTTTGGATAATTGAGATAAGAAACTCTGTTGGATTGGACAGTGTGATGGAAGCAGGTGTAGTAGGAAGCAGGAATAATTTCAACATCTAAAATGTAGAGATAGTGTGGAAGCTCTTAGAGTCTGTAGCTGATATGATGAGATAGGAGAAGAGGGGACATTATTGCCACAGAGGTAGAAGACTGATGTAAATTATGTCAAGGGAATAAGATGTGTTCTCCAGGAAGTCACTGGTACTTCCATTTTATTAACTGTGTGGTCCTTGTCAAGCAGATGGTAAGAGCATGTGAAGGAAGGACTGAGATCAGTGTTGAGATCATCATTAACCCATCTATGTGTCTGCTTAACATTTTCCAGGCATGGCTGGGGACTGGAAGAATCACTTTACAGTAGCCCAAGCTGAAGCCTTTGATAAAGTATTCCAGGAGAAAATGGCCGGTTTCCCTCCAGGGCTGTTTCCATGGGAATAAATTCTTAAACTTTAAAATAATATATGGAGAGTGGGGTTTATTTTCCTGTTCTTGTACATGTGAATGACTGGGTGTGGTCACAGAATAAATACTGTTATTGAATTGTAGAGTTTTGTTTTTTCAGATATTAAGTGATAGAAGTATTGGTAGTGGTAATAGCAGTGGAGGTAGTTGTAATGTGTGTGTGTGTGTGTGTGTGTGTGTGTGTGTGTGTGTGTGTGTGTGTTTCCATATTTGTGTACAGTACCTTCAGTGGTCAGAAGAGTGCATTGGTTCCCATGGGTTTACAGTTATATATTGCTATAAGCTACCTGCTTTGTGTCTTGGAACAGAACTCAGGTCCTCTACAAGGGTAGTACAGTGCTCTTGACCTCAGAATAATCTCTCCAGCTCTAAATCTTGGAGTCTTGATTCATCAAATATTTGCTTCTTTTATTCATGGTTTGTTATACATTATCAGCTAACTCCAATATGCTTCATGGAATCTCAGCTTAAAACAATCCTTGTAACATTTTAAATATAAAAAAAACTGCAAGAAACTTTATTTAACTTTTATTGTGTCTTTTTTGCAAAAGAAATACAAAGTTGTATTTATAGAGACTTTGAAACTTCATTCATATAGCCTAAGGTGTAAGACCTTTGTAAACTTACACTTCTGCTCAGTATTTTATACCTGTATTTCACTATTTCTTTCTTTGTAATTTTTAGTGGGTGTATAAAATGTTGGGTTACATTAGGAAACTTTGAAACAGACATGAGCATCAAGTAATTTACTCAGTATTTCTCCTCTACTGTTGAGTCCTGTCTTTTTGCTCCTATTAGTACTTTATGCTCCCACACAGTCCACTCTGCTTGTGTGTCATAGAGACACACTTATATTTAAATCTGGATGTGCAGGTGGGAAAAGAATGCATTACTCTCTTTACTTTTATGGTTAAATGGAAGTTTTTTCTTATAGACATGGTAGAGAATACAGCCAGGGGCACCTGGAAGATTCTAGAGCAGGGAGAGAAAGTAATAGACTGAACATGGCCAGCAGAATAGGCCAGGCCATGAGGTGGGGAGCAAGAAAGGAGGATGAACAGAGAGGAGCCAAGAGAGAGAGAGAGAGAGAGAGAGAGAGAGAGAGAGAGAGAGAGAGAGAGAGAGAGAGAGACAAGAAGACCAAGAGAGTCAAGAAGTAGTATGTCAGAATGTCATTGTTACACAGGAATCAGAGCTGGGGAAGGAAAGCCGATGATCTGGAGAAGTTTAGGGTAGAGCCTGGAATGAGAGGAGCTGAGAGGAGCCAAGATTCCAGATATCTGAGTGGACTCTGTAACAAATACTTGCCCAGACTGCTTGGAGGCCAGCATGCACTTTGTTTTGCTAATAGGCACCACAGTTAGCCATTTGTCCTGAGTTTTTTTTTTTGGCCTGACATATCAGCCTGTTTGTTGTTGATGATGTAAACTATTCTGTAACTTCTTCTTAGCTGAAGTTAGGACACTGTCAGGACCTAGGCAGGTAAGAGTGCTGACCAAAGGTTGGGAGAAAGGAGAGGAATTCAGGCTTCCTAGGTTCAGTGTGACCATCTGGGGCTACCAAAGTGCAGGGAGCTTTGGAAAAGTCTGAAAATTGTGGTTCAAACCAGAGACTCTGGCTAGTTAGAAATTCCATCAGAAGCATGTGGTGATATTGTGTTCCCCAAAAATATTGTGCACCCTAATAAACTTATCTGGAGTCAGAGAACAGAATGGCAACTAGATAGACATAGAGGCCAGAAAATGGTGGCATATACACCTTTAATCCTAGCATTCCAAAGGCAGAGATCTGTCTGGATCTCTGTGAATTCAAAGCCACACTAGAAACAGCCAGGCATGGTGACTCATGCCTTTAATCCCAGGAAGTGATGGCAGAAAGCAGAAAGGTATTTAAGGTGTGAGGACCAGGAACTAGAGCTAGTTAAGTTTTTAGGCTTCTAGCAGCAGTTCAGCTGAGATCTATTCGGGTGAGGACTCAGAGGCTTCCAGTCTTAGGAAACAGGATCAGCTGAAGAACTGGCAAGAAGAGGAAGCTGTGGCTTGTTCTGCTTCTCTGCTCTTCCAGCATTCACCCCAGTAACTGGCCTTGGGTTTGTTTCTATTAATAATACCTTTTAAGATTCGTGCTACAGAAGCATCTAGTTTACTTTGGTTTTCAGTAAGTGTACGACTACCTGGTGTTGATTTGTAGTAGTTTGTAGTCTTTAAGCAACTAGAAATCTGTTTGGACAGGTACAGACCAGAGAAATAAGGTAAAGTTAAGGAGCTTAGTGGAAAAATGTTTTTCTTTGGTGTACCATTGAGTCTTCCAGATCTGTGCTCCTGGTAGTTAGAATGTGGAAATAGTCTGAAGACTAGGGTTAGCAGAGATGGAGGGAGAGAGAGAGAGAGAGAGAGAGAGAGAGAGAGAGAGAGAGAGAGAGAGAGAGAGAGGACACTTAAGTATAGACAGTAGGTAAGTGGGGAAGCTTAAGCTGTTGATTGAGAGGAGTCCACACCTGGAGTCTGTTTGACCTGTGACAGGGGGATCCAGGTCTTGACTCACTGAAGCTTACATGAATTTTTTAAGTTTACAAAAAGAGATAAAAGTTTTTTGATGTATTAGCATTGCCACTGCTTATAATCAGTCCTGAAATTCTCACTGTAGAGAAAACAGTTAACAAGTGTCTGTAAAACAGCTAGAGTAGACTCATGCCTTAGAGTCATAGCAAAAGGTGTGGTTTTGGGTTAAAACCATGAACATTTTTTCCTCTGTCCATAGAGATGGATATATAAAGATTAGAATGAGATATTTTCATCACAAGGAGAAGCACTTTTAAGTCTATGCCTAGAAAACAACCAAAAGAATGCTAAATTCTGAGCTTATGACTATGATGATAGTAATTAGTACTTTACCAGGGAAAGATTAACAGTTTATCAGAACTCCATTGATTAATGTTAAATGTCTTACCATTTAAAATCTTAGTAAAACAATAGCATAAAAAAGAGTGAAAAATGTGAAACATTTCTCATTATTTTCCCAATACCCTTCACGTACATTAAATCACTTTCTGAGACCCTTACAACTTAAGTATTCACATTCTTAGACCTTTACAATTTGCATTTACACACTTACAATTACTTTCTTAGACCCTCTTTCTCAATTATGGTTTCTACTGCTATGACGAGATACCATGGCCACATCAACTCTTCTAAAGGAAAGCATTTACAGTTTCAAATGTTTAGTCAGTTATCATCAGGGTGGGAAGTATGGAGGTGTGTAGAAAGACATGGTGCTGGAGAAGGAGCTGAGAATTCATCATCTTGATCTGCAGAGAACAGGAATTAAACTGTCTCCCATGCTGGGTATAGCTTGAGCATACACAAATAATACCTTTATCTAGCTTCAAATCGGCCAACAGTGGAAGTCATACCATGTTCCAAGCAGCTGTGTCCAAAATCCTTGAGGGAGAAATGTTATGATAGAAAGAAAAGTGCAAGTTTAATAATAAAATGTTAAACTTAATCCAATAAGGAAAACAAAAAATCAAAATGTAAACAAAAATTGCAGTTGACTATAAGACAGACATATTAACCATAAAAATGACAAGGCTCTAAAAACAAGCTTTCATAGTTAACTCATTCTTGGTGTCATTTGGTCCAAATATGTTGAATCAATACAGTTCATATTTTGTACATTAATTTCATAAAAATAAAAAACCCTAAATCAACACATGAACATCTTTAGGGTCAAATATAATGTACATTACACTGGTAAATTTCATATGTTAAATTTTCATGTGCAAACCCACACTCACACATATATTCATACATAATTGAAAACTAAATATAAATATATATGTGTATAAATACTATATATATATATATATACATATTTAAAAACTAAAATTTTTGTTTGTTTTTTATGACAGGATTTCTCTGAGTAGCCCTGGCTGTTTTGGAACTTGTTCTGTAGACCAGGTTGTGCTCACTCTCAGAGATCCACCTGCTTCTGCCTCTCAAGTTCTGTAATTTAAGGCATGTGCCACCATCACCCAGCTAAAATAAAATATTTATAGAAAAGATATATTTAGAGGGACACACTGAATGTCTTCTACCCTTATCCTTTTGTTCTTCTTGTTTCATGTGAGGGCATACTTATGGAGCTTACACTCTAATGTTGCATGCCAAATCACTCTTCCTTGGGAACTACACACACAGACACACACAGACACACACACACACACACAAAAAAAACCCCAAAATTAAATATGAAATGTTTTTGACAAACACATAATGATCTCTCATGGAAAGAGGTGAGAGGGATCCTTCAGACTTTAAATGTTTTATTTACACTGAATTACTCTTATTTGCATATCTGAGTGTGAGTATAAAGCATGTGCATGAGTAGAAGTCAGAAGACAGTTTGCAGGATCAGTTTTCTCCTTCCACATAGGTTCAGGGGGTCAAATTCTGATCCTCATAATTGGCTACAACTGCCTATACCAGCTGAGCAATATTGCCCATAAAATAGGATGGGGGACATGCACTGTAGCATGGAAGTCCTAATAGTTGTCACAACCCCCCAAAGGGAACAATTCTACCTCCCAAGCCATTAGAGCTCTTCAGTATAGGACTTGTCTTAGAGATCATGTGCCCCATCGATGACAGACTTCTGCTGCCTGACCCACTGCAGGTGTCCACAGCTGCTGTGATTTGATATTTGCTCCATCATGATGAACACATGAAGATATACTATGAGGACTTTTGGAAATTAATTGTTCAACAAATGGTTTCTTCTTGGTTTCCCTATAACTTCTGACCCTTAACCCATATCTTACTAAACAAGTTTTCCTGTGGTAAGAGATCAAAATGCACATTTCTCACTGATTTATTAATTGAATGCAATTAATCTGAGTTTCATCTAAAGGAGGAAGAGGAGATTCCTCTCCAGCATCTTGAACCTCCACACCTTCATCTTACTCCAAAAAATGTTTTTACTTTCCTCTGAGACAACATTCTCCTCTGCTAACTGACAATTCCTGGCCAGAATATCCTCCTTCTTACTTCCCTTTTTCACATCTGATGAAGACGTTTCTTTTTCTTTTTTTCATTTTTCTCTATTAAGAAATTTTCTACTCACTCCACACACCACCCACAGATCCCACCTTCTGCCTCCTCCCACCCCCATCCCACCCTCCCAAGCCACTCCACATCCCCACATCCCCAAATCAAGGTCTCCAATGGAGAGTCAGCAGAGCCCGGCACACAGATCCTAGGCAGTTCCAAGCCCCTTCCCACTGCACCAAGGCTGTGCAAGGCATCACACCACAGGCACCGGACTCCCAAAAGCCTGCCCATGCACCAGGATGGATCCCCGATTCCCCCTGCCTGGGTGTCCCCCAAACAGTTCGAGCCAAACAATCATCCTCCATATCCAGAGAGCCCTGTCCCATGGCAGCTCCACAGCCAGTAGTCTACAGTTCATGGGCTGATGAGGCCTTTTCTGACTCTTCATTCTGCAGATGCTTTAAAGCATTGGGAATTAATTTACATAAAGGCCAAATCTGAAAGAGTATAGCTTCTTCTCTTTGATGAACTCTCCTCAAAGCTCTTAATACTTTGACACTGTCATTTTAATGGAACATGAAGAGTTTCCTGGAACCAATACAAAGCCACTTAATTAGTTCTAAAACCTTGGTAAGCTGTTTCCCTTCCCTTTCCATTTCCTTCTGACAAGGATTTTTAGCAACTGCACATATTGCTGCTTCTGAAATGGAGAATTCCTTATGTCCCTTCCCAATCTCAGAGTCTCATTTGCCTGTGACTGTACTTAACCTGAAGTCCTGGAGCATCTGGACCCCTCATTTCCTTGAGCACCACAGGTTGGGTACCAAATGTCAGTAACTGTTTCATGTGAGATGACTGGAAAAAAAAGAGAGATACTCGAGGATTCACTGAAGCCTTGGGAATCATAGTGGATTGAACCCTTAACAGCCTTAAAAAAACATTTCATTAGTTATTGCACAAAAGGTATTTTTAACAAGTCAAATTCCAAATGCCATATCCTTTGATCTGATCTAGGAGTAGTCAGAAAGAACATATTACTCAAGCCATTCTCAGCCATTACAAGACCTTCTGGTTTGCCATGAATATTTTGTGACCGAATTCATGCAAAGAATCTAAGATCCTACAGAAAAAGCACCTGTATAAATCTCAGATAACAGTCATTGCTTATTGCAAATAATTATTTCAGAGCCTGGTTGTGCCATCACTCTTGAGTTTATGTCAGGTACAATGGCTCTAATGTATTTCCCACAGTAGCCTGTGTGTCTGCTGTGATGTGACTAGCTATCTCAAGGTTCTGTGCCTTGACTTCCCCACAACGATGGGCTGTATCCTGGAACTACAAGCCAAACAAACCCTACCTCCTTTAAGTTCCTTTTCTCAGGGTGAATTATCACAGCACAGGAAGTGAAACTAAGGCAGGTTGCTTAATCTGAGTTAATTCCTCATCCTACAGGACCTGGAGGAATATAAGACTGATGCTGCCAGACACCAGCTACAAAGAGTACTTCCAAAAGGACCTCAGCTCAGATACCCAGTGTAGAAATATCCATCTTATTAAATAGAAACATGAGCCAATGTAAAGATAAAAGCCCAAGAGGTCAGAGCTAAGAGCCTTACCCTTCCTGCTTCAGTGATCCCCTTCAGCCAAGAGAGACCTACTTCCTGTGTGTTTGTCTTTATATAGACTTTCTGTTCTGCCTTCTCATTGGTTGTAAACCGAACCACATGACTGCCTTGTCACTGCCTATCTGTACAGACCTCCAGGTTTTCTATGGTTGGTATTGAGATTAAAGGCGTGTGTCTCCAATGCTGGCTGTATCCTTGACCACACAGCGATCTACCTAGCTCTGCCTACCAAGTGCTGGGATTAAAGGCAGGCACCAAGAATGCCCAGCTCTGCTATGGCTTACTATTAGCTCTGATGCCCAGGCAACTTTATTTATTAACATACAAATAAAATCATATTTAAGTACAAATAAAATATCACCATAACCCAGAAAAAGAGAGAAGAGAGCTTGTGATGATAAAGAGGAACACAGACATCAGAAATGTACTGACAGAGGGGAGAGAACCTGATCTGTGAAACGGCTGTTTGCTGCTATTCCTCCAGTCATACAGAAAGTTAGCTGGGGGGAGATGAGATGGAAGACAGGATTTAGGGCATTAACCTGCCATCTTTTCAGAATGGTGGTTCTCTGAATACTATGCAATGGAAGCTTCTGTTCCAGTGCCTGCTCATACACAGTTTGTGTTCAGAGACTACATAGGTTACATGTACTGGCTACACAGATGGAATGGCTTTCATACCTTGTGCTGAGACATTAAAGAAGAGCACTGACTGTCACCAGGGCTGGTGATGCCTGGGTGTGGGCTTGGAGATATGGGAGTGGAAGGTCCTAAGCATCTGCCTAGCGATTTCACTCAGACTTTCCTTGTACTAGGACCTTTTGTCCGACAAATTTAATTGCTGCAGTTTATTGTTTTGCTCCAGGATTATTTTTTGGTCTTTTATTTAACAATACTTGATTTTTTGTGTGAGAGTATGTGTGCATGCATATATGCATGTATAAGTGCATGTATATGACTGCATATGTATGTGTACATATATATATATGTATATATATATATGTTCATTCCTCATTGATTATGCTTTATTTTATATACACTTCAAGGTCTTGATTAAAAGAAAAGATAAATATAGAAATATGATATGAGTAGGAAAGTAGTGAGATGATCCTCCCTCACAGATGATACTGCCCCACATGTCACAAATCCTAAAGACTCCTCCAAGAAAACACTTAGACCTGATAAGTACTTTCTGCAAGGCAGCACTTTCAAATGACAACAATGAACATGTTGAGAAAGAAATAAGAAAAAGTGCTGTTCACAATAGCTTAAAACGTAATGGGACTAATGCTTCGAGCCACAGAAATATGAAGTAATTACTCAGCTGGCACTGACAAGGCTAACCCAGCAGAGCCCCTGGTTAAAGCCAAACTTAAGGAGTTTTGGTGATATTGGCTTTTGAATGTATTAGCTGTTTCCTGAAGTGAATTTCTTGTGTGCTATTGTAGCCTTCCCATCTGATTCTTCCCCAAGAATTTCTAACAGTGTGATTGATCATTTATTGGGCACAACTTCCCCTATACAATTAGGGTATTTGGATAACATCCCCAGCTGTGTATGGAAACAGTCACACAGTTGATACTTGTTTCCCACAACCAGTTCTTTGTTCCTTTCTCCAATATAAACTTAGACATCTGCTTTCTTGCAGTTATCTTCATTGGCAGACATTTGGTAAATGTTAAGTGTCCAGGCAAAAGTATCTCATTTGAGACATTTACAGACACCCAAGGACATAGAATTGCAACGTGTCGGAATTTGTTGATTCTCAGTCTTTAGGTAGTTAGGGAGAAAATGTGCCCTAGGCTCACCCTACCTGCAGATAGGAAATGCTGCCCCACACATAGACAACCACTTGGGCCTGGAAAGGGCATCGATCTAAGAGGTGAAACTGCTGCTGTAAGTTTCAGAATCCAGTATACTTGCTACCTGTTTTCTTTATACCTGTCTTTTACACACAGATAAATATAGTTCCCACCCTCATCAAAGAAGCTTTTGTAACATATGGAAACTATTACAAAGTCCCACATCTAGTCAAAATGCAGAGAATTGTGGGGCATTCAGGATGACATGAGCTACAAGATGGTGCCGAGAGGAAGTTAGCCCAAGTTGTTTATGCTGAACTTAGATACAAAGATGAGGAGATGATGTCAGTGCATAAACAGCTCGTTAACAAGGAAATGAGCATAGGGTGACCTTTAAAACGATTGGTTGGTTCCTTCCACCTGCTCCTAGGGTTCTGAGGTTTTCTGCTATAAAAGAGGCTTACTGCCTAATAATAAAGGAATTCTTGCTTGGCTTGACTCCCCGCTGTATCTCATTGTCTCCTGGTAAGAGGAAGGCTGGGAAATGGGCAAGCAGCACACTTACCTTTCCTCAGTCCAGGTCACCTCTCCAGAGGTAACCTAAGTTTCTGGTGCAGCAAGAGCCCACAGAGAATAACTGACTGTAAGGTGTCCAGGCACATCTGATACATCTGCAGTGAATCCATTCAACCTAACACTTGGAAAAAACACAGAAGAGGGGACAGAATGGCCCCAGAGGCTAAGGATCCCTGTTGATAGTATATATACCCTAGCCATGACAGGAAAATACACCTATGAACTCTCAGTAGTATATTTAGTGAAAGGTACCATCATAATCACACCAGTTGGTATAGAAATAAGGACAGGGAAATTCTACATGGTTTTACCTCTAGATGAGGGAATACAGGAGTCCAATGGCTGCTGAAAGAGAGAGAATCAGCTGCCTCAGTAGGGAAATCCCATATTGGTTTTCCAATCACAAGTGCTCAGCTCAGCATACATTCACATACAAACAGAACTAATTAGACTCAGTAGGTTATATGTACATGTGATCATATACATATACGTAAATATAGACTGAAAAGTAAAGAAGAAATCCTAAATATGGGAAGGGAGTGAGGTACTGGAGGGGGAGAGTGTGGGTGATAGCCATACAGCACGCTAAGGAATTGAGTTTCTCAAAAACAACCACTACTTTTTTTAAAAAAGAATTGCATGTGGTAACATTTTGTATGATCTCTGTAACTTTTATGCACATTTGAAACTATTCTGAAAACTGAATTGTATTAGAAAACACTTTAAATTAAGCCCCATTTCTATGTCCTAATACTTGTTATTGAGTTTCTTTTTTTTTAAAAATTTTTATTTTGCAATACAATTCAGTTCTACATATCAGCCACAGATTCCCTTGTTCTCCCCCCTCCTTCCCCCCTCACCTTCCCCCCAGCCCGCCCCCCATTCCAATCTCCTCCAGGACAAAGCCTTCCCCACAGACTGAGATCAGCCTGGTGGACTCAGTCCAGGTAGGTCCAGTCCCCTCCTCCCAGGCCGAGCCAATGGACCCTGCATAGGCCCCAGGTTTCAAACAGCCGACTCATGCAATGAGCACAGGACCCGGTGCCACTGCCTGGATGCCTCCCAAACAGATCAGGCCAATCAACTGTCTCACCCACTCAGAGGGCCTGATCCAGTTGGTGACCCCTCAGCCATTGGTTCATATTTCATGTGTTTCCATTTGTTTGGCTATTTGTCTCTGTGCTTTATCTGACCTTGGTCTCAACAATTCTCGCTCATATAAACCCTCCTCATTCTCGCTAATTGGACTCCCAGAGATCCACCTGGGGCCTAGTCATGGATCTCTGCATCCAGATCCCTCAGTAGTTGGATGAGGTTTCTAGCATGACAATTAGGGTGTTTGGCCATCCCATCACCAGAGTAGGTCAGTTCGGACTGTCTCTCGACCATTGCCAGCAGTCTGTTGTGGGGGTATCTTTGTGGATTTCTGTGGGCCTCTCTAGGACTTTGTTTCTTCCTATTCTCATGTGGTCTTCATTTACCATGGTCTCCTATTCCTTGTTCTCCCTCTCTGTTGTTGATCCAGCTGGGATCTCCCACTCACCCAAGCTCTCTTTCCCTCGACCCTCGCCCTTCACTACCCCCACTCATGTCCAGGCTGTTCATGTAGATCTCATTCAATTTCTCTGTCATTGGGCGATCCCTGTGTCTTTCTTGGGGTCCTGTTTTCCTGGTAGCCTCCCTGGTGATGTGAGTAGCAGTCCAGTCATCCTTGTTCCACATCTAGTATCCTGTTATGAGTGAGTACATACCATGTTTGTCTTTCTGAGTCTGGGATACCTCACTCAGGATGATTTTTTTCTAGATCCATCCATTTGTCTGCAAACCTCATGATGTCATTGTTTTTCTCTGCTGAGTAGTATTCCATTGTGTATATGTACCACATTTTGTTTATCCATTCTTCAGTTGAAGGGCATGTAGGTTGTTTCCATGTTCTGGCTATTACAAACAATGCTGATATGAACATAGCTGAACAAGTGCTCTTTTGGTGTGGTTGAGCATTCCTTGGGTATATGCCCAAGAGTGGTATAGCTGGACCCTGGAGTCTCCACGCCCTGCCCCCACCCCCATCCGCCTGAGCCCCAAGCCTCTTCCTGAGACTTAGAGGCCAGCCCCCAGCTCCCAGCTCCCATCTTGCCCCGGACTTCCCTTCTGAAGCACAGGTGAGTCCCCTAACTTGCCCCCAACCCCATCCCTGGGCACCAGCCACTCGGGAAGACCTGTCCAACTTGGCCCCAGGTTCTGGTCACAGGGCAGGTTCCCTTCTAGCCCCACCGGGAAGGATCCCCTTCTCCAAGACCCCTGGCAGACCCTGCAGTCTCCACGCCCTGACCCCACGCCCATCCGCCAGAGCCCCAAGCCTCTTCTTGAGACTTAGAGACTGGCCCCCAGCTCCAATCTTGCCCCGAATTTCCCATCTGGAGGAGAGAGAGAGAGAGAGAGAGAGAGAGAGAGAGAGAGAGAGAGAAGAGCACCCATCCTCCCCCGGACTTCCCTTCTGAACAAGAGCTCCCATCCTGCCCCGGACTTCCAAATTGGACAAGAGAGCTCCCATCTGGACAAGAGAGAGAGACTTCCTGAATCTGTCAGCTCTGTCTGAACCAAGTGTGCGGATAAGGCCAAGAACAAACCACAAGGAGATGGGCAGACGTCAAGGCAGAAACACATACAACAAAATGAATAGCAATACACAATCACCAGGCCCTAGCCCTCCTCCAACACCTAGACCTGAACATCAGAAATTGGAAGAAGCAGAAGAAAATAGTGTTATTGAGTTTCTTGTTTGGGGTCGTGAACTCAGGCTCACAGTTGCTCCAGAATGATCTCTGAATGAGTTCACAATTGCTTAACACAACAACCTTTGACTGGTTATTACATTATTTCTTCCCGTCAGTAGTTAGTTTCACAATGAACTGTGGAGTGTTACTGATTTCTTTGCCTGCACTGTAAATATTACCCTCACCATTTGCTAGAAGCTGAAAAGGTGGCTAAGGCTGTAATCCTAACAGCACCCACAAAGAGCTCTTTGCCATGTCAGACTACCTTTGGTTTGAAGGGATACCTTTCCCTACTGGAGAGTATAAAAAAGAAATAATTGAAGAATCTCATGATAAGTTTGTGATCAGAGATGAAGACACAGTCATACTGACTTACCCTAAATCAGGTAAGAACTGTGAGTGAGAATGATCCTGAAGTGTATGAAGAAGGATAGGGCTTTGATCATCATTCATTTGAGTGATAAGTGGAGTGCTCTATATATCTGATGTTTAAAATGTTTTGTGGGTGTGGAGAGCTGTGTGTGAGTGCATTTTCACTCAGAGAAAGAACTCCAGCCTGGTCTGTGTGGGCAGAGGCTCATCCAGGCCATGTGAGCAATGCCAGTGGATCCTAAGGCAGTCTCTGGCATTGTTCTGTCTCTGTGTGGAGGAGAGTTGAAGAGGGAAATGAGGAAAACAAACAGAAGAAATAGCACCAAGGTATAAAGGCATGGATGTAAGAATATATGGAGGAGAGGACAATGTCAGGTAGAAGAATTATTGTGGACCTTGTCCAAGGAGTAAAAACAGTCTCAAAACTCAAGAACCAAAAAGAAGCATCATGGGCTTTGGGGAGGGTTGTTTGCTGGGTTGCAGAAGCACTGAACACAGGTAAGTTTTGGGTTGCTGACACTGACAGTGAAAGAACATGGAAAAGCCAAGGGTGGTGGGTGGAATGCATGAAGAAGAATTATACAATGGCCCAGAGAAGAGAGCTAGAGAAATACCCAAGGACAAGTGAACATGTAAACATAAATACAAGTGTGAGTGGTAAATAGACAGAAGGGGATTTATTCACCTAAAGAGAAACAGTACTCACACACATACTGCAGCATGGATACATCTCAATTGCTTTGCATTAAAAGAAAGGAGCCAGTCTCAAGGACAGAGTCCACAATTACATTCCTGTGAAGTATCTGGGAAAGTCGAACTCACAGCACCAGAATGTAGAATGATGATGGCCCAGGACTTGAGGGGACTTTCAGGTGGAGTTAATTGAGTATAGTCTCAGTTTCTCCATGTGAAGCATTGGTAATGTGCTGGATGAATATACTTTGTACTTAGAGCATGTGGACATTGTGAACCCCACAGGTCTATGTGCTTGGAAACAGCTGCACTGTAAATTGTACAGATGTACAATTTTCTTCTTGAGGCTTTTTCACAAGTACTGTTGAAATGAGTGACCATTATGTTACCTTCTTCAGGAACTAACTGGCTGATTGAGATTGTCTGCCTGATTCAGACCAAGGGGGATCCCACTTGGATCCAATCTGTGCCTATCTGGGACCGCTCACCCTGGATAGAGTCACAATATGGATATCCACTATTAATCAATAAGGAAGGACCACGCCTCATCAGCTCCCACCTTCCCTTCCATCTTTTCCCCAAGTCTTTCTTCAGTTCCAAGGCCAAGGTCAGTGTCCAGTGGTTGAGAAATCTTTGACCAAATGCTCTTTGAACTTCATCTACCTTGATGGGCCCTGGAGCTCTTGCTGAAATGCACTCGGATTGTGTAGGTTGTGGGTGGGAACATGAGATTCTCATGCACTAAGTGGTGCAGATGTGTCTCCACCTCAGACTACATCAGAGTACCAGAATGTCAAGTACTACACAGTGATCCTGGGCAGATAAATGAGAGAAAGTGAAATATCAACTAGAGCATTTAGGAACTACAGATACAGGTCAAGCAGAGGGCACACTCTAGTGTACAGTGGACATTACTGTTTTGCTGTCATCAAAGTCAATTAGCTAATCTTGATTCTACATAAATCCCATGAGCAGTGTGTGAATCACCCCAGACAGAGTTGCTCATAGAAAAGCAGCCTGACCAGGCATCAGTGCTGTAATCATGGAGATTGAGCAGCAGTCATGGCTCATCTGTACCCACCGTGTGTTGCTCTATCTAGGTGTCCATTGATGTGATTAGCCACAAGAATCACCCACATCATTGATAGAGGATCTCTAGAAGGGATCAGAAATATCCAGATTCTGACCTATCATAGTTTCTTGTTAGTAAGAAAGTTTTTGGAAGTCCTTGCACCATGGAGCCTAAAAATATTTTATGCTTAAATTGCAAAGACAAACTTAGAAAAATTTCCTCTCTTGAAAATATCGTAGGGAACTTTGACCATTTACTCATATGCATGTGCATTATTGGGATTTGACACATACTTAGCTAGAAAAATTGAGGCCTAAAGAGTTGA
Source organism: Peromyscus eremicus (assembly GCF_949786415.1). Taxonomy (NCBI): domain Eukaryota; kingdom Metazoa; phylum Chordata; class Mammalia; order Rodentia; family Cricetidae; genus Peromyscus; species Peromyscus eremicus. The sequence goes on from NC_081416.1 coordinate 174,580,557, forward strand.
ATTCTAGAATAATGTCACAAAGAGTGTTGGCACAAAATATAAATTTCCTTTTATTAAAATTATTTATTTTTAATTTGTTTCTTTCATTGTTTGTAATTATAATTACATACATCATTCCCTCTTTCTCCCTCCAGGCTTTCCTTCTTTCTCTCTTTCAATTTTGTGGTCTCTTTTTTCTTTAATTGTTGTTACATCTCTATATGTATCTACGTATTTCTCAATATTTAAATGTAACCTGCTCAGTCTATAAAATGTTACTTGTATGCATGTTTTCAGGGCTGAGCACTGGGAATTGCATAACCAACCAGCTGTTATGCTTTTCCCAGGGAAAGTCTATTTCTCCAACCCTCTGCATATCTGAGTTGCCTGTAGGTCTTTTTGTTCACTATTGTACAATGACACACTGGCTTTGAGCTCTGCATCATGATTCTTTTGAAAGTTATATTTGGTAGTTAAAGTTGTGGAAAAGAATTAGTTTCTCATATTGTAGATAGATTTAGTACAGTACTCATCTCTGAATATATACGATGTTCTTTCACAGTGGATGAGTGATTTTTCACATTGTAAGATACTGATATTTATAACTAGAGAATCAGTCTTGGATTTTGTTATTGTTGCTTTGTTTTTTAAAGTATTAGTGGCCTGAGTAATTTTGCTGTTACATGTTTGTAAATGAAATAAAATTATAAAAGAGGATTCTCACTATAGATATTTTGCACTTATGTAAATATTTTGTCAAATAAAAATAATTAATGTTTTTAGAAACCTCATGGAGATTTGATTGACATTTCATATAAGTTGTGCAAGTTAAATGGTTTCAAATGATTATGTTGACCTTCATGTACATGTTTTTCTGTCTAAGGTGATCTATTTAATCAGAAATCCCAGAGATGTTCTTGTGTCTGGTTATTTTTTCTGGAGTAAGATGAAATTTGTTAAGAATCCGGAGTCACTGAGAACTTATTTTGAATGGTTCCTCAAAGGAAATGGTGAGTGTCCTATTAAATATAGGGCTTCAGTGAGCCTCAGATCCATTTTTAATGACAAGGTGAGATATAGCTCAGGTTGGTCTTGAACTCTATATAGCCAGGGACAATGTTGAAGCTCTGCTCCTCCTGCATCTAGTTCTTGAGTTCTAGTACTAAAAGCACCTATTACCATGTTCCCTCAATTTAATGCTAGGGCTCACGCCCACAAGATTATGTATTTTATCTAATTTGGTTATGTCCCTAACATTTAGTGTATTCTGTAGTCTTGTCTCCATCTTATCCCTCTATATTCAACAAATCTGTGGTTCTAAATCTCATCACCATTTTGAACCTAATTGTGAAGTCTTCCTGTTTTCACACACCACTGCATAATAGGGCACAACTACAGCTTGACCCATAACACACCATCCTGTCAACATTTGGAGTGTCTGGTCTTTCCAGTACTAAGGTAGGTGTTATAATTTGTGGTATTGAATAAGAAATGCCTCAAATAGACTTTGACATTTGAACACTTGTTTCCCACTTGATGGAACTGTTTCAGAAGATTTATGAGGCACAATTGCAGGAGGTCCATCACTGAGTGTGGGCTTTGAGAGGTTTTTAAATTCTTTTTTAAATTAAATTTTTCATTTATTCTATATCCTGACCAGTTTAGCCTCCCTCCTTTCCTCCAATTCTTCTCCACCCCCAACCCCCACTCCACTCCTCCTCTGTTTCTGTTCAAAATAGTGCAGGCCTCAGCATGGGTGTCAACAAAGCATGGCATATCAAGTTCAGGTAGGGCTAAACTCTTCTTGTATTAAGGCTGGGCAAGGCAACCCACTATGAGGAATAGGTTTCTAAAAGTCAGCCAAAGAAATAGGGATGGGCACTGCTTTCATCACTAGGAGTCCCACAAGCAGATCAAGGTACACAATTGCCATACATGTGTAGAGGATCTAGGTCAGTTCCATGCATGATCTTTAGATGTCAGTCCAGAGTCTGTGAGCTCCTATGAGCCCATGTCATTTGTTTCTGTTGGTACCTTTGGGATGACTTTGACCTACTTGGCTCATCCAATCCTTCCTCTGTCTCTTCAATAGGATTCCCTGAGCTAGGCCCAGTGCTTGGCTCTGGGTTTCTCTATCTGTTTCTTTAGGTCACTGGATGAAGGCTCTCTGATTACAATGTGGTGAGTTACCACCCTGCTTACAGGAGATGGCCAGTTCAGGCTACCTATCCACTATTGCTAATAGTCTTAGCTCGAGTCATCCTTGTAGATTCATGGGAGTTTCTCTTACCAGGTTTCTACCTGACCCCAAATGCCTGCCCTCAAGATGTCTCTTTCATTACTCTCCCACCCCAACTATGCCTCCAACCTAATCTTCATGTTTCCATCCCAGCCAACCCAGGAGTTCTCTTCTATTTTCCCTTCCAGGGAAATCTGTGCATCACCATCCCCTTTGGGCCCTCCTGGTTACCTAGTCTCTATGGAGCTGTGGATTGTATCATGGTTATCCTTTACTTTACAGCTAATATCCACTCTTGAGTGAGTACATACCATGTTTGTCTTTCTGTGTCTGGGATACCTCACTCAGGATGATTTTTTCTAGTTCCTCCAGTTCCCTCAAATTTCCTGATGTAATTGATTTTAACAGTTGAGTAATACTCCATTGTGGAAGTGTACCACATTTCCTTTGTCTATTGTGTGGCTGAGGAGCCCCTAGGCTGCCTCCATGTTCTGGCTATTGTGAAAAACCCTGCCATGAACATAGTTGAACAACTGTTCTTATGGAAAGATTGAGCATCCTTTGGGTATATGCCCAAGAATGGTATCGCTGGGTCTTGAGGTAGATTGATTTTCAGTTTTCTGAGAAACTTCCATATTGATTTCCAAAGTTGCTGTACAAGTCTAGACTACCACTAGCATTGGAGGAGTGTTCCCCTAGATCCATATGAAAAGGTTAAGTTCTTAAGTCACTTCCAGTTTCTTGTCTCTGCTTCCAGCTTGTAGTTGAGATGATCTCTCAGCTTCATGCTGCTGTAGCCCTGCCTGCCACTTTTTGCCATTCCCTCCTTTCTCCCATCATTTATTCATATCCATCTAGAATAATAAGCCAAAATTAAGTTCTCTCTGCTTACTTAAGTTGCCTTTGTTCATGATGTTTTATCACAGCAACAGAAAACTAACAAAAATTTTGGTCTTCCTACCACACCACTCATTTGTGGATTCTCTTAGTCTTTTTTTCTTTGGCTTCCCATACTTTGTCCTGACTGTCTATTATTTTGTTAAGATGCATCTTTCCAAATATTATAAATTCTATTTTCTTTATTGTCTTAAAAGTATTTTCAGAGGCATGGATTCTTAACACTTTTTAAATGTGTTTAACTTTTATTGACTTACAACAATTATATATAATTATTATGACATTTTCATATATATATGCAGGTATTTTTGATCAAATTAATGGCCCACTATCCTCTCTTCTGCTATTTCCACTTTTGCTGATCCTTTTCCTCTTCCTGAGTAACTCTGCTTTCTACTTCCATGTCCCTGTTCTGCATGTGTCTGTTTGTGACGCAATGAGGTCCATTGGGGTCGCTTACTGAAGCACAGGGAAAGAGTCATTTACAGGAGCATGGGTACCTTACCAGTAGCTCCAATACTGAAAAAAATACCTCTCCTTCCACTAGCAACCACTAACTGCCTATAGACCGTGGAAGGAGGGGGTCTCATGAGCCCTGGCCCCTAACTACACTTGACTGCTCATAAAGCCACAGGAAAGTGGTGGATACTTGGGAGTACTTTCTCTCTCCTTGATAGAGTATTTTAGGGCCCAGTCTTGTACAGTAATCCCAGCTACTAAGAGTTAAAATGTGCTGTGGCCTTGTCATGTCTAGAAGATAATATTCCACATCATTCTACCCCATATTTAAGCTTTTACATCATTTCCATACCTTCTTCCTCCATGTTTCTTAAGGCTTCATGGGGGGGGGTGTCTAGATCATCTCATTTGGTGAGCACTGAAAAAGACCTTATTCTCAGCATTTTGGCCAATTTTATGTCTCCAAAACTCCTCACTTCAAGAAGAATCTTTTTTTTTTTTTAAACCAAGCTGACAGTAGTGATATATAAGGAGATACATAGCTATTTAGAAGAGAATTGGATGTGTACATCAAGTCCATTCAGCAGAACAACAGTGATAGCTTCAACCCTAGGACCTATTCCCTCCACAGCATGTATATTCAACCACATTGAGTGCACCACATTTGAACTCTTCTCAATCAGAAAAGGATTGGTTACCCTGATACCACAATTTCCATGATTGCACTACTGGACATGCCTTATAAGGCTGGTTGAAGTATCCATCACAGTGTCCACAGCTGAATACCATGACTATTGATGAGAGTCTCCTGCTATCAGACTGCACAACACTTTCCGGCACTATGAGAGCTATTGCACAGGAAGGCATATTTCAGGCAATTCCCAGCTTGCTTTCTTTATGTATTTTGATAAGAATATGAGGATATGTTTAGAAATAGGGTCTTAACAACTAGTTTTAGGGGGCACTGACAACAGTGACAATTGCCTATATTATTTGGTTCGTTGGGCCTTTCTAGGCAACAAATCCTAGGGAGGTATCCCACCACTAGCAATGGAGTTTTTATTTAATAACCTATGACTTCTGGGAGCAGTACTGTAGCTTGACTTATACTTTTTAATGAGCTTACAAACCAATGAGTTTCCATAAGGCATTGTCATATATTCTTGGATTTGGTTAATTTAATTTTATTTTTTTGAGAAAAGGTTTCTCTGTGTAGCTTTGTGCCATTCCTGGAACACACTATGTAGCCTAGACTGGCCTTGAATTCACAGAGATCCGCCTGCCTCTGCCTCCGTAGTGCTGGGATTTAAGGCATGCACCACCACCGCCTGGTGGTTTTGATTAATTTTATTCCTCATTCTCTCACCCCATCTTCACATTAACCCATTCAGTCTCATATTCACTCCCTTCACATTCATACCAGAGGTATTCTGGAATTTCTCTTTTCTTGAGGTCTCTTTTTCATGTTCCCAATCTAAGGGCCCTTTCCAGTTTCCTGTACTTATAATGCACTTCAAGTTAAACACACTAAGAACTTGTCTAGGATCCTTATATGAGAGAGCACATGCAATGGTTGTCTGTCTGTGCTGGGCTTACCTCATTAGGCATATTTTCCAGTTCCATCTATTTTACTGAGAATTTTATAATTTCATCTTTATAGCTGAAGGAAATTTAATTGTGTATATACATTACAATTTTATTATCTACTTTTCAGTTGATGGGCAGGTAGGGTGAACCTATTTCCTAGCTATTGTGAGTAGAGCTGCAATGAACACAGACTTTTGAGTTCCTGCATAGTTGTACATATCTAAGTATATAGTAGACTATACCTAAATAATTTGAGTATATACCTAAGAATTGATAGCTGGGTCATATGGAAGTTCTCTTTTCAGCTTTTTTTTAGTAAACTCCACAGTGATTTTAGTAAGGGTTGTATCAGTTTGCACTCCCACCAACATTTCTCTTTCCCCACATTTTCTTCATAAATTTTAAAAACTAAGCTTTATTATAAAGAAACTTTTAAATAAGGAAAAACAAGATACACCCAAATTAATGAGACTCTAAGCCTATAACTTGATGAATACAAATTATATATAAAATACAGTTAGATTTGATATTAAAAAGAGAAGCTGCTACGAGTCACATTACATGTTATACTTTCAATATCACTTATATTGCACTCAATTTTCCATCACTGTGACAAATTTATAACTAGAACACTGTAACCTTATATTGTCTTTCAACACTCTCATCCATTATCTGCATCTAGTCCTTTCTCATCCCCTTATATTTGGAGAAAACCAAAATGGCTAAGAAACACTTAACAAAATGTTCAACATCCTTAGCCATCAGGGAAATGCAACTTAAAATGACTCTCAGAATCCACTTCAACCTGTCAGAATGGCTAAGATAAAAAACACAAGTAACAGCTCATGCTGGAGAGGAGGTAGTGTGAGGGGAACACTCCTCCATTGCTGGTGGGAGTGCAAACTGGTACAGCCACTTTCAAAGTCAGTGTGGAGGTTTCTCAGAAAACTGGGAATCAATCTACCCCAAGACCCAACTATACCACTCTTGGGCACATAGCCAAAGAATGTTCGATCGTACAATATGGATATTTGCTCAACTATGTTCATAGCAACATTATTTGTAATAGATAGAACCTGGAAACCCAGATGTCATCAACCAAGGAATGGATTAAGAAAACATGGAATATTACTCAGCTGTTTAAGAACACCAGGAAATTTGAAAGCAAATGGATAGAACTAAAAAAAAAAAAAATCCCGAGTGAGGTAACGCAGACAGAGAAAGACAATCATGGTATGTACTTGCTCATATGAGGATATTAGCTATAAAATAAAGGATAATAGTGCTATGATCCACAGACCCAGAAAGACTAGGTAACAAGGAGGATTCATGGTGGGGACACGCAGATATCCTTGTGAAAGGAAAAAAGAAGTGATTTTTGTGAGTGAACAGGGAACAGGTGGGCATGGGAATGTGAGTGGTCAGGTTGAGGGAGGGGATGAAGTGGGAAAGTTCTGAAAGAGACTACTGGAAAGGGGAACATTTTTGGGTCAGGTAAAAACATTGCCAAGAATCTCCAAGGAAGACTTCGATTAGACTCCTAGCAACAGCAGATATATAGTCTGAACAGTCCATCTCCTGTGACCAGATTTGTGCCTAGCCTAATTGTCATCAGAGAGACTTCATCCAGCAACTGATGGAAACAGATGCAGACCAACAGGCAAATATTAGGTGGAGTTCAGCGAAGCCTGCACAAGAGGGGGAGAAAGAATACTTGGAGCTACAAGGGTCAAGGACACCACAAGAATACTCACAGACCCAACCTGGGCTCATAGAGGCTCACAGAGTCTGAAATGCCAACCAGGGTGCCTACATGGGACTGATGTAGACCCTCTGTATATGCTGTTATAGCTTTGTAGATCGGTGCTCTTGTAGGACTTCAAAGAGTGAGAACAGGGGCTATCTCCAATTCTTTTACTGGTGTTGAGACCTTACTTCACATGCTTGGTCACCTTGCCCAGCTTTAATTCATGGGGAAGTACTTGGTCTTATTGTGACTTGATATGCCATGTTGATACTCATAAGAGACCTGCCGTTTCCTAAACAGAAATGGAGGAGGAGGAATTTGGGAGGTGGTAAGAGAGGGGGGTTCGCCTGGGGGAGATACTGGGAGGAGAGGACACAAGGGAAAACTATGGCTGTAAAGTAAAATAAGTACACAAATACATTTATTTTAAAAAGAAAAGGAAAAAACAATCGAACCATGTTGCAGACCCTCTGGGCATTGACATGCTCCTCTATCAATGGCAGTCTTTTCTCATACCAGTCAAACATGTTCTGTCTCCTATTCCAACCTATTTGTACCATTTTGCTACTCCATCTTTTCCACCTGTCCATCGCATATTTATTCATCATAATCGCATTGGGAGCTGAGGTGTGTCATGCAGTATACCCTTTTGCCCAGACAGCTTTACTTGCCAATGTTCATTGCAGTGAGCTGTTGGTCTGGTTCAGGGCCTCTGGCTTCTGCTACACCATCAATACTGACTCCTCTAGACTCCTCTCAGATATCCTACTGTTGCTCAGAGTCATGGAGATCCTGTGGCTATGCTTCTGCAGGACTGGCCCTTTCCACCTTCTCCACCAGATCAGAGATACAATAAATGTTGGGGTGAACCAACTCAAAGCCCTATGTCTGGGCGTCTGTGGTTGCTGAGTTATTCAGCACTGCTCTTTGCTCTGCCTTCTCCTGCCCCAGAGGTGGCAGGAAAAGGGTAGGTGCAGTTCTGATTACTTTTAAGGTTCATTTCATTTTATTTATAGAAATATTTTTCTTGCATGTATGTGTTTGTTGAATATGTGTCGGGGGCCCAGAGGGGCAGGAAGAAGGCATTGTGGGTAGTAGAAATTGAGTCCTGGTTCTCTAAAAGAACAGTGAATGCTTTTAACTGCTCAGCCTTCTCCACATCCCTACTTGTTTATTTGTTTAAAATGTCATCTTAGTTTAATTTTGGTAGTTTTTAATCTATGTAGAAATTCATCCATATGTTTTTATATTTTCCAGTTTAGTGGAATGCTCTTAAGGTAAACTATAATAATTTTCTGAATTTCACTGGAGCTTGTCATAATGACTCCATTTTCATGTCTTACTGTATGAACTTTGGCATTCATTATTCCTCTTGGTTAATTTATCTAAAGTTAGTCAATATGTGAAAGAACCAAATCAGTTCATTGACTCTATGGTTTGTTTTGTTGTTGAGCTCTTTTTGTTCCACTGATTGCACTAATGTCAGTGTTTTCTTTCCAGCTAATGATTTTGGTGTTTGACTTGTTCCTTTTCTACAGCCCTAAGGTGAACCATTAACTAAATTATTAGAGATTTCTTTGATTTCTTAATATAGGAACACTGACCTTTAAACATCTCTGTTAGGACTGTTTACATCGCATCTCACAGATTAAAGGATGTTGTGTTTAATTTTCATTTTATTGAAGGAGTCTTTCTACTCTTGGATTCTTTAAGAAACCATTCGTGATTATGTTGTGAGTTGTTTAATCTCCATGAGTTTGTTTACTTTTAGAGTTTCTCTTGTTTATTTATAGTCATTTTATTGGTGTTGGACAGAGTATAAAGAAATATTTCAGTTTCCCCATATTTGCTGAGACGTTCTTTGTGTCCTAATATATCTTGGAATTCCAACTCCTGTCTTCTTATTATATTATCTTTGTTCTTATTGGATTTTCCCAAGTACTCCACCTTACCTTCACACTGTGATTTTTTCCTTTAAAAATATCCTATTTATTGTGATCTTGTGTGTATGTGTGCATGAGTGTCTGTTTGGGCACACACATCTCACAGAACATTTGTGAGAACCTGAGGACAACTTTGTGGAGTCAGTTGTACTTCTGATTTATGTGGGTTACAGAGACAGTTTGGTCATTGGGTTTATATGATAAGCACTTGGTTTATCCATTATTATTTCACAATGCCACCATTCCCTTTTGTATCTCTATTTACTTCATTTACTATTTAGTAGTTGTGTAGATCTCTTGTGCTAATTTCTACTCTTCCTTGTGCAATAAAGTTGTTTTCATAACTTACTTTTAAAAATTATGTCATTAGGCACTGCAGAGATGCTTTGGTGCTCAAAAGAACTTGGTGCTTTTTAGGGGAGGGGAGTTTGTTTCCCAGTACCCACTTCAAGTGGCTCACAAATTTCCATAGCTCTAGCTTCAGGGGAACTGGCACTCTTCTCATCTCTGCAGACACAGAAATACACAGACTCACACTCATATGAAAACACACAAACATACTAAAAGAAAAAATTAAGATAAATCTTTCAAAAATTATTTCTTTAACTACAAGTTTCTAGGGCATTGCACATTCTCTGAACACTCATCTCTCTCTCTCTCTCTCTCTCTCTCTCTCTCTCTCAATCTCTCTCTCTCTCTCTCTCTCTCCTCCCTCTCTCTGTCTCTTTCTCCCTTTCCCACTCCCTCTACCCTTTCCCCACCTCTCTCTCTCTCCTTGATGACTTATTTCCTTCATTCTTTTAATTGTTATTATTAATGATGCCATACAACCTTGATTCATTCATTTGGTTTCACTCAACTGCTTGTTGTATTGATGAGAATCATTCTTCTCAATGTCATACAAAATGCCATTCTTCTCATCTCTGTCTTTGAATCTTTTTGTTTTTATAGGACCAAGATATAGGTACTTACTTGCCTGATAATTGAACATTACTCCCCACTAAGACTCAGATCTTGAGGTTGTTTGTTTTTGGATACAGCCACTAGGTCTCATCACTTGATACACATCAATTAAAATGTAACAAAATATAAATATCCAGGCTGATTAGTATGGTGCAAGCGTGCAATCACAACATTCATGGGATGGGTTCAAGTGAATCAACAGTTCAAGAACACCCTTGTCTACATACCAAGATGGAGGCAGCCTTGTCGAGATATTCTTTTTAATACCTGCTTCCAAATAAACACTTATCTTTTAAAATGACTTCCAAGGCAGAACCACTGTTAATTATCAGCTACATATATGTCATTACCTTATTCTTGGTGCTCTCCCTAAAATGCTTTTGGCTTTTTGTTTGTTTTCATACAGGATCTGTTATATCCCAGATTGGCCACAAATTCTCTATGTACTTGAAAATGACATTGAACCTCTGGTCTTCTCTTGTCTTGACCTCCCAAGTTTTAGTATTGCACATGTATGCCACATTTGGCTTGGCTTTTAGCTTTTCTTTGAATGTGAATAGGTATGTGTGTTTATGCTGGTGTGGTTACAAATGTGTGAATGTGGCTGTTCTTGTGCCAAAGCTTGAGGGTGGAAGACAAACAACAACATCAGGCGTTGAGCCTTAATTTCTACCTTGTCTGAGGCAAAATCTCTTTCTTCTTGTTCAGCACTGTGTGTGCCAGCTTAGCTGGTCCCAAGCTTCTGGGCATTCTCCTGTCTCCACCTCCCATGTCATAGAAGGAGCACTAGGATAATAAAAAGAGACTGAATCACCATCTTTGAATGGTTCTTGAGGATTCAAACTCAGGCCCTCACACATGCAAGGCAAATGCTTTCCACTGAGCCATCACCTGAGCCCAGCTTTCAATCTCGTTAAGTGGCTTAGTTCTGTCATGTATTGTGCAGTTTATTTCTCTCTACTACTTCTCTGTAGATCATTTACCCCCAGCTTTCAATCAAATTTTAAATTCTTTGAATTCATGTGTCCTACTGCTCTGACCCTTGTTTAACTCTTAACTTTACTCCTGACTTGATTTAGTTAGTTTGTCAGATAATGGTTGAACAATGCAAATGTGTAAAGGAAGCTGAGAAATATAGAGAGAGGCCTAAACCAGGAATAGTGAAGACACTGTGACTGTTGAGAAAACATCACAATAGCCCTAGGAATGTAAATGAAGCTTTGAGGTGTGTATCAGGGTTCAGTGATGTTTTTCCTTTTGGGGGAGGAGCCAAGTAGACACAGAGTCAATGACACAGATTATGGGAGAATGTTGAAACAAGCCTGGTTTATTCAGGAAGAGGCAAGTCTTACATACTCCTCCACCCCACCCTGGGAGAAGGTTTTAAGAATATGCATCTGCTGGTGTGACATGGTTGCCTCTCATTGGTCTAGATTATCTCCAGATCATGTCTCAGCTGCTGTTGCTAAGGCCCTTAGCCAGACTCAGATTGGTTCTCAGAAAGTATCTTTTTTTAAAAAACTGATTTGGGCCAGCTGGCTCTCAAGCTTATTAGGGATGAGTCATCCCACAGGGGTGAAGGTATAATTCTATGCCTGGAAGGTCTCTAGTAGTCTGTGTTTAGGAGGCTAGGCTATTGAAGAATCACTATTGAGAAGTGGTAGAAGCTTAGAAGTAGATGCCAGGGTGAGGAGATCTCCCTTAGAAAGGATTAAGATAGTTCTTTTTTTTTATTTTTTTTAATTTCTTTTATTTTTTTTATTTTTTGGTTTTTCAAGACAGGGTTTCTCTGTGTAGCTTTGCGCCTTTCCTGGAACTCACTTGGTAGTCCAGGCTGGCCTCAAACTCACAGAGATCCGCCTGCCTCTGCCTCCTGAGTGCTGGGATTAAAGGCATGCGCCACCACCGCCCGGCTAAGATAGTTCTTTAGACATGATAGTAATATAAAGTCCAACCATGGCCATGCCAAGACCACTCTGGCTTACTGTATTGGTATGATTGCTTTTCCCCCAAACATGACTCCATCACTAAAGCCCAAGAGGAGGATGTTTCCATGAGGCATCAGGGGTAAATCTGTGAGATGATGAGTTTACAAATGAACTTGATTTAATCAGCTCAATATCTGTGTGTATTTGTTAAATGTCACATTGTATACTATAAATACTGGTTTGATTTTTCTTAGTAAAGCTGTCTGCCATTTCCAGAAAATATCAGGAAGACCTCACTTTCTTTCTCTATAATCAGTGCTTTCCTCTTCCCTTAACACAGTGCCATTTGGATCATGGTTTGAACACACCCGTGCCTGGCTATCCATGAGAAAAAGGGACAACTTCCTGATACTGAGCTATGAAGACATGAAAAAGGTAACTGTTACAGCAATCACAAAGTCTCTCACAAACTTTCCCCATGCAGCACCTCATATTCTTCTGTATCCCCATGTTAGTGTTAGGTCAATGAAGAGTCTGTAAAAGTGAGATTATGCCCTATATCCTTTATTGAGCTGCATCTGACATTTTCTCTGCAGTCTCCTTGTCAATCATCCACAACTTCTTTACCCTACTCCACCCTGGGGTAGGGTGGGGTAGCTCACACTTGCGCTATAGGGTTTTTAATCCTGTCTATGCAACACATTCCATACACCTAATAACCCAGTGGTCATTGGGGAATGGGTAAAGCAGTGCCATTCCACTGTTGTTTCCAAATGTATGTCATCCCCCCTTGAAGGCAAGAAGAGAGACAAAGGCAGGAAATCCATCTGTGAATCCTGGGAAAGCACAAGTCCTGAAGTTATATGAAAAGCATGAGTGATACAACTGACTAGGCATGTTCAGGATGCAGCCAGTCAGGGATGATTGTGTTCTGTGCTCTGCAGTACAGAGGTTTCTGCATGTGGGCTAGAATATGCTGGAGATTTTAAAACTCTTAGTAGAGAATATCTGAAATATTTCAACATTTAGTAATGACATATGTCTAAATAAACTCTTAGGCCATATCCTTAGCAGCTCATTGCAGGTTTCATTTCATTGAAATGCCCCTCAGACAGCAACATGTTGAAGTACTGTGTATGTGTCTAAAATATCTCTTATTTTAAAAATTAAAAAAATTAAAAAAATATGTCTTGGCAAGTCATCACATGACTAAAACTAGCACTGGGAGAGAGAGAGAGAGAGAGAGAGAGAGAGAGAGAGAGAGAGAGAGAGAGAGAGAGAAAGAATCAGGGGTTCTAGGTTATCCTTGTTTGTATGGTGGGTTTGAGGTCAACCTTGGCCAAAAGAGACATTGATTCAAAAGATCATTCATTAAAAATAATTTTAAGTTCATTTGTATATTTTATTTTTATTTAGTTAAAAAATTCTCCCTCTACTGATGGACACATAATAATGACACCAAGCATATAAGCACAAAAATATTCACATTTGACCACCAACTCAAAAGTTTAAGTAGTTTGGAAGTTATCAGTGAAAGGTGATCATCATTTATATATCACAGGTAAAAGTATCAATTGTACTTTTTTACTGAACAAGAAAAGAATTGTGCAGTCTATCAGAGAAAAAACACTTGCCCATCCTTAGAATAGTTCAAAAATTTAGTTAAGGCTGAAAAGAAGCAGTCTTAAAGCCACTGTGTACCTTTCAGAAGTAGACTCTGGTGATGATGAAGGTTACTGATAGCTGTAACTTTGTTTTCATTTTTATTTCTCTTATGAAAATTTTATTACTTAAAACAATTTTTAAATTTAAATATATTTTGATCATATTCTTTCTCTCCCACAATTTCTTCCAAGTTTTCTCCTCCTCCTTACCCACACAACCTTAAATTCTTTCTGAAAAAAACAAACAAAATCCCAATAAAACAAAATTCCCCCTGAAAGAAAACAAAATAAAACAATAACCAAAAAGAAAAAAAAAACCCACTGAACTGCAACCAAACAAAAGCATACACACTCATAAAACAAAACCAAAACCAAAACCAAAACAAAAGAAAAACAAAAACAAAACAAAACTTGGATTCTATTACATATTGGTCAACTACTCCTTCACATGAAGACTTTCCTGCGGTGGTTGATATATCCAGTGTCATTTCATTAGAGACAATGGATTTTCCCTTTCCCAGCAGGTATAAATGACAGTTTAGTTGTTAACCTTTACCCTAGTGGCTACATTTTCATGCATTCATTTTTTTTAAAAAAATATAACAACATAAAGTACAATCTGATGAAATAATATTATTCCCTCAAAGTTGGACAAGACAAACCAACAGAAAGAAAACAGCACAAGAGAAGGCACAAGCAGAGACCCACATGTTTGAACATCCAGGAAGACCACAAAATCACTAAACTCTAGACCCTAACACATAAGCAGAGGATTGATGCAGACTGGTGTGGTACTGTGCATATTGCTCCAGTCTGTGGGCTCATATGAGCTTTTCTTACGTTGATGTGGATGGTCATGTTTTCTTAGTGTCCTCCCTATTCTCTGTCTCTAACACACTTTCTTCTCCTTCTGAAGAGTTATCTGAGCTCTAAAGTGAGAGATTTGGTGGAGACATACCATTAGGGCTGATTGTTCAAAAGTATCTCAATCTCTGTGTATTCTCCATCTGTGGATCTCTGTATTTCTTCTCAGCTGCTTTGGGAGAAAACTTCTCTGATGATGACTGTACAAGGTGCTAATCTGAGTAGAGCAGAATATCATCTGGAATCATTTTTCACTAATTTTTCAGACCAGTATTATTTGGTTTTACCCTACGTCCCTAGGCTATCTAGTCTCTGGTCACCAAAGCAGTGTCAGCTATGTGTTCCATTTCATAGAGTAGGCCTTAAGTAAAATCTGTTATTGGTTGGTTACTCTTGTGAGTTTTGTGGCATTGTTTTAGTGTATCTTGCAGGTAGGACTATGTAATTGGAAGTTTCCTGTCCCAACCACCTGGTCCCAAATAACCAACTCAGAGACTGAATGTGAACTATAAATGCTTAGCTGATAGCTCAGGCTTGTTACTAGCTAATTCTTACCTTTAGATTACCCATTTCTCTTAATCTATGTATTGTCAGGTGTCTCATGGCTTTACATGTCCTCTAACATGTCTTTCTTCCTGATCAGCTGGTTGGCATCTCTCCTGAATCTGTTCTTTCTTCCCATCCTTCTCAATTTGATTTTACAGACTAACTTCCTGTCCCGCTACCAGCCAGTCAGCATTTTATTAACCAATATGAGTAATACATATTCATAGTGTAGAAAGGATTGTGACAGATAATTTTTTCCATTTTGTCTAATTAAAAAGGAAGGTTTTATCCTTAATATAGTAAATCTCTGAACAACTAAAACAGTTATTATGTAAGAATTACAGTAACAGGGATGGGGTCTGGGGCAAGCTAGGGCACTCACCTGTGCTTCAGAAGGGAAGTCCTGGGCAAGATGGGAGCTGGGGGGCCTGGCCTCTAAGTCTCAGGAAGAGGCTTGGGGCTCAGGCGGATGGGCGTGGGGGCAGGGCGTGGAGACTGCAGGGTCTGCCAAGGGTCTTGGAGAAGGGGATCCTTCCCGGTTGTGGTAGAAGGGCACCTGCCCGGGGACCAGAACCTGGGCCCAAGTTGGGCAGGTCTTCCCCGGAGTGGCTGGTGCCCAGGGATGGGGTCGGGGGCAAGCTAGGGCACTCACCTGTGCTTCAGAAGGGAAGTCCTGGGCAAGATGGGAGCTGGGGGCCGGCCTCTAAGTCTCAGGAAGAGGCTTGGGGCTCAGGCAGATGGGCGTGGGGGCAGGGCGTGGAGACTGCAGGGTCTGCCAAGGGTCTTGGAGAAGGAGATCCTTCCCGGTTGTGGTAGAAGGGCACCTGCCCGGGGACCAGAACCTGGGCCCAAGTTGGGCAGGTCTTCCCCGGAGTGGCTGGTGCCCAGGGATGGGGTCGGGGGCAAGCTAGGGCACTCACCTGTGCTTCAGAAGGGAAGTCCTGGGCAAGATGGGAGCTGGGGGCCGGCCTCTAAGTCTCAGGAAGAGGCTTGGGGCTCAGGCAGATGGGCGTGGGGGCAGGGCGTGGAGACTGCAGGGTCTGCCAAGGGTCTTGGAGAAGGGGATCCTTCCCGGTTGTGGTAGAAGGGCACCTGCCCGGGGACCAGAACCTGGGGCCAAGTTGGGCAGGTCTTCCCCGGAGTGGCTGGTGCCCAGGGATGGGGTCGGGGGCAAGCTAGGGCACTCACCTGTGCTTCAGAAGGGAAGTCCTGGGCAAGATGGGAGCTGGGGGCCGGCCTCTAAGTCTCAGGAAGAGACTTGGGGCTCAGGCAGATGGGCGTGGGGGCAGGGCGTGGAGACTGCAGGGTCTGCCAGGGGTCTTGGAGAAGGGGATCCTTCCCGGTTGTGGTAGAAGGGCATCTGCCCGGGGACCAGAACCTGGGCCCAAGTTGGGCAGGTCTTCCCCGGAGTGGCTGGTGCCCAGGGATGGGGTCGGGGGCAAGCTTCTTTGTCTATTGTATATAGGAGGGCTACTGATTTTTTGAGTTGATCTTGTATCCTGCTATGTTGCTGAAGGTGTTTATAAGCTGTATCAGTTCCTTGGTGGAATCTTTGGGGTTGCTCAAGTATACTCTCATGTCATCTGCAATAGGGAAAGCTTGACTTCTTCCTTTCCAATTTGTATCCCCTTAATCTCCTTATGTTGTCTTATTGCTCTAGTTAGAACTTCAAGTACTATATTGAATAAGTATGGGGAGAGTGGACAGCCTTGCCTCGTTCCTGATTTTAGTGGAATTGCTTTGAGTTTCTCTCCATTTAATTTGATGTTGGCTGTTGGCTTGCTGTAAATTGCCTTTATTATGTTTAGGTATGTTCCCTGTATTCCTGATCACTCCAAGACCTTTATCATGAAGGGGTGCTGGATTTTGTCAAATGCCTTTTCTGCATCTAGTGAGATGATCATGTGGTTTTTTTCTTTGAGTTTGTTTATATGGTGTAGTACATTGATGGACTTTTGTATGTTGAACCACCCTTGCATCCCTGGAATGAAGCCTACTTGATCATGGTGGATAATTGTTTTGATGTGTTCTTGGAGTCTGTTTGCCAGTATTTTATTGAGTATTTTTGCATCAATGTTCATGAGGGAGATCGGTCTGTACTTCTCTTTCTTTGTTGTATCTTTGTTTGGTTTGGGAATCAGGGTAATTGTAGCCTCATAGAAGGAGTTTGGTAATGTTCCTTCTGTTTCTATTGTGTGGAACAATTTAGAGAGTATTGGTATTAACTGTTCTTTGAAGATCTGGTAGAATTCTGCACTGAAACCATCTGGTCCTGTGCTTTTTTTGGTTGGGAGGCTTCTAATGACTGTTTCTATTTCCTTAGGGGTTATTGGACTATTTAAATAGTTTATCTGGTCTCAATTTAACTTAGATATGTGGTACCTATCCAGAAAGTTATTCATTTCTTTTAGGTTTTCCAGTTTTGTGGAGTAGAGGTTTTTGAAATATGACCTGATGATTCTCTGGATTTCCTCAATGTCTGTTGTTATGTCCTTCTTTTCATTTCTGATTTTGTTGATTTGGGTGCTCTCTCTCTGTCTTTTGGTTATTTTGGATAAGGGCTTGTCTGTCTTGTTGATTTTCTCAAAGAATCAACTCTTTGTTTCATTAATTTTTTGTATTGTCCTCTTTGTTTCTATTTTATTGATTTCAGCTCTCACTTTGATAATTTCCTGGTGTCTATTTTTCCTGGGAGACTTTGCTTCTTCTTGTTCTAGAGCTTTCAGGTGTGTTGTTAAGTCACTAGTGTGAGATTTCTCCAAGCTATTTATGTGGGCATTTAGTGCTATGAATTTCCCTCTTAGTACTGTTTTCATGGTGTCCCATAGGTTTGGATATGTGATGTCTTCATTTTCGTTGTTCTCTAGGAAGTCTTTAATTTCTTTCTTTATTTCTTCCTTAACCCATTGGTGATTCAGTTGAGTATTATTCAGTTACAATCCATGAGATTGTAGATTTTCTGTAGTTTTTGTTGTTGTTGAAATCCAACTTTAGACCATGTTGGTCTGATAGAACACAGGAGGTTATTCCAATTGTTTTGTATGTGTTGAAATTTGTTTTGTGGCCAAGTATGTGGTCGATTTTAGAGAAGGTTCCATGGTTTGCTGAGAAGAAGGTATATTCTTTTTTGTTAGGATGGAATGTTCTGTAGATATCGATTAAGTCCATTTGAGTCATGACATCAGTTTAGTCCTTTATTTCTCTGTTAAGTTTCGATTTGGGAGATTTGTCCAGTGGTGAAAGTAGGGTGTTGAGGTCTCCCACTATTAATGTGTGGGGTTTTATATGTGATTTAAGGTTTAGTAATGTTTCTTTTACATATGTGGGTGCCCTTGTGTTTGGGGCATAAATGTTCAGAATTGAGACTTCATCTTGGTGGATCTTTCCTGTGATGAGTATGTAATGCCCTTCTTGATCTCTTTTGATTGATTTTAGTTTGAAGTCTATTTTGCTGGATGTCAGGATGGTTACACCCACTTGTTTCTTAAGACCATTTGATTGGAAAGTCTTTTCCCAGCCTTTTATTTTTAGGTAGTGTCTATCTTTGAATTTGAGATGTGTTTCTTGTATGCAGCATTAAGATGGGTCCTGCTTTTGTATTCATTCTGTAAGCCTATGTCTTTTTATAGGTGAATTAAGTCCATTGATATTGAGGGATATTAATGACCAGTGATTGTTCATTCCTGTTATTTTTTGGTGGTGATGTGTGTGTACTTCTGTTCATTGGGGTTTACCGTTGTGGCTTTATCTATTGCCTGTGTTTTCGAGGGTGTATCTGACTTCCTTAGGTTGGAATTTTCCTTCTAGTGCTTTCTGTAGGGCTGGGTTTGTGTATAAGTATTTTTTAAATTTGGCTTTGTCATGGAATGTCTTGTTCGCTCCATCTATGATGATTGAAAGTTTTGTTGGGTATATTAGTCTAGGCTGGCATCCATGGTCTCTTAGTGTCTGCATTACATCTGTCCAGGTCCTTCTGGCTTTCAAAGTCTCCATTGAGAAATCGGGTGTTATTCTGATGGGTTTGCCTTTATAAGTCACTTAGCCTTTTTCCTTTGCTGCTCTTAATATTCTTTCTTTATTCTGTACGTTTAGTTGTTTAATTATTATGTGGCGAGGGGACTTTTTTTGGCGGGGGTCTAGTCTGTTTGGTGTTCTATAGGCTTCTTGTATCTTCATAGGCATGTCCTTCTTTAAGTTGGGAAAGTTTTCTTCTATGATATTGTTGAATATATTTTCTGTGCCCTTGAGTTGGTATTCTTCTCCTTCTTCTACCCCTATTATTCGTAGGTTTGGTCTTTTCATGGTGTCCCAAATTTTTTGTGGTTCGTTCTTGGCCTTATCTGCATACTTGGTTCAGATAAAGCTGACAGATTCAGGAAGTCTCTCTCTCTTGTCCAGATGGGAGCTCTCTTGTCCAAATGGGAACTCCGGGGCAGGATGAGAGCTCTTGTCCAGAATGGAAGTCCAGGGCAGGATGGGAGCTCTTCTCTCTCTCTCTCTCTCCCTCTCCCTCCCTCTCTCTCTCTCTCTCTCTCTCTCTCTCTCTCTCTCTCTCTCTCCCCTCCAGAAGGGAGGTCCTGGGCAAGATGGGAGCTGGGGGCCAGCCTCTAAGTCTGAGGAAGAGGCTGGGGGCTAGGGTGGATGGGCTTGGGGGCAGGGCATGGAGATTGCAGGGTCTGTCGGGGGTCTTGGAGAAGGGGATCCTTCCCGGTGGGGCTAGAAGGGAACCTGCCTGGTTGCCAGAACCTGGGGCCAAGTTGGGCAGGTCTTCCCCGGAGTGGCTGGTGCCCAGCGATGGGGTCCTGGCCGAGCTAGGGCACTCACCTGTGCTTCAGAAGGGAAGTCTGGGGCAGGATGGGAACTGGGGGCCGGCCTCTAAGTCTCAGGAAGTGGCTGGAGTCTTGGGCGGATGGGCGTGGGGGCAGGGCGTGGAGATTGCAGGGTCTCCCGGGGATCTGGAGAAGGGGATCCTTCCCGGTGGGGCTAGAAGGGAACCTGCCCAGTGGCCAGAACCTGGGGCCAAGTTGGGCAGGTCTTCCCCGGAGTGGCTGGTGCCCAGCGATGGGGTCCTGGCTGAGCTAGGGCACTAACCTGTGCTTCAGAAGGGAAGTCTGGGGCAGGATGGGAACTGGGGGCCGGCCTCTCTATCCTCCTTTTTCTTTTCCGAACAAGATTCCTGAATCTAATCTCACTGTTTAGCATTTTTTTTCTGTCCATTATATATAACAACTTGTAGCCAACCCTCAAATAATGACAATCATAATGTGTTTTTGGGAATGTGGGTGTAGTTCTCTAGACTATTTCTGGTTGATTTTGTGTCCTGGTAATGTTTTGGGGATCCTGCGAAAATTTAGTATTATGGTCAAGTCCTGACTGAAGTATTCTGTGAGGCTGGATCATCTCAGCCAGCAGCCTTGAAGTTGTTCTGTTGCAGAACTCAGAGGGAACTGCAACAGAGGCACTCTCAAATTTTGCATCAGTTGGGTAATCCTTTTCCACTAGAGATTTTTCAGACGGTCTTTCTCATTCAAACCTGATTTTTCTTAACTCCAAATGAATCCAGAGCCTCTCATTTCCTGTGGAATAAAAGCAGAATCTCTTTCCCAAAGTAACATATCTTTTGACTTAAATTTTGATGTCAAGATATTTTCAAAATATATAGTTTGATTTAATCTAGCAGCTTTCATAATCAAATGTTTCTTTGCAGTTCTCATTTGTTGATAAGTATACAAAAAATTTAAAGACAAAATAATAACATACAGTATCTAGACTCTCTGTGTGTTTTCCATATTTATGTGGCTTATTATTTAAGGAATTTGCTTTATTTTAAAACTATATTTTTTAATATAGGACTATATATATTCTTTTTTCTCTCTCCCAAGCCAATGCATATTAGACACACTGTGACCTGTTTAGAAGATCTTTTTAAAAAATCTGTCCTTATTGCACATCAGTAACCTTTTCTGTGTGCATGAACCAAAAAATTGCTATGTAACTTAGATCACAGAATGCTGGTGCTTGTTCATCCCCCTTGGTTTCCTGAGAGTCTAGTCTCACGGCAGAGGCATGTTTACCACCAGCTTTGGGAACCATGTTTACTTTCTGATCTCTGGGAAGTTTCTAGGTTCATGCTTCCATAGAGTAGCATGCTGCCAGCTGCTCTCAAGCCCCATATAAATGTTTGGTAGTGGGGTCTCTTAAAAGAGCCACCGTCCATGTTTGCTGCTAGCACTAAGCCTGAAAGCTACCTCATAAAGGAGCCATGCATGTGCTCACTGCCAGCAAACAGCCCAGTGGAGAAAAAGTCACTATCAAGAAGTCATGCTTGACTACATTCTTGTGTGTCTAGGATCCTCTCCTGGAGAGCTGCAATCTCTGGCTCAGTGTTACCAGCTCTCTCTTGCTCAGTCCACTATGGGACGCCCCAGCAAGGTTCTTCTGTTCAGCTCCCCCCTTGCTCAATCCTCTACAGGATGTCCCAGCAAGGTTCTTCTGTGTACCAGTGAATGAAGGTCTTTACCCAAAACTCTTTTGAGAAAGAGATTTATTTGGGAAGGAGGAGTTCAGGAGAGTAGCCTCCTCTACCAGGGTGGAGAGAATGGTGTACAATTGACCGGGCAGGCCGGTTTATATAGGATGTCCAGGGGGCGGAGTCAACTGTGATTTTTTTCTGCCCAGGATTGGCCAGTTTTGTGGGCAAGGGGCAGAGATGGCCCTGATATCAGGGCCAAACTGTATTGCTTTCACTGGCCTTATTGGATTTTTGACACCACCTCTAAGGCCAGGGCACATTTCTTTCACTGAATCTGATTCTAGGGGCCAAGAGTGTTATTTTGGTACTAGTTTCAGAGTCAGAACATATTTCCTGGGTTCTGGGTTTGGGGATAAAGTGTTCATTTCTCTGGCTCAGGTCCCAAACACAGGCTGTGTTTCTTTCCCTGGTCCTGGGCCATAGGGCCAGGATTCTGCTGTCCTGCTCTGTGATTGGTTGGTTTCACAAGTCAGTTGGACAGGGGCAGAGATGGCTCTGATCTGAGCTAAACTGTGTTTGTCTCACTGGCCTTGTCTGAGCCATTCTTCCCTAATTCTTGGCTCCAGGGTCATGGTGGGTTGCTTTAGCCAGCCCCTTTTCCCTACACTCCTCAGCTATTGGTCCACAGTTCATGTGTTTTCACTAGTTTGGCTGGCCATCTCTGTATGTCTCCCCATCGTGATCTTGATGTCCCTTGCTCATAGAATCTCTTTTCTCTCTCATCAGTTGGACTCCTGGAGCTTGGCCTGGCTGCTGGCCATGGATATCTGCATCTGCTTCCATCAGTCACTGGATGAAGGCTCTGTGATGACAGTTAGGGTAATCACCCATCTGATCACCAGAGTAGGCCAGTTCAGGTACCCTATCAATTATGCCAGTAGTCTAAGGTGGGGTCATCCTTGTGGATTACTGGGAACTTCCCAAGCACCCTGTTTCTCCCTATTCCCATGATGTCTTCATATATCATGGTATCTCTTTCATTGCTCTCCCACTCTGTCCCTGTTCCAGCTCGAACCCTCTGTTCCCCTATGTTCTCACCTCACATCTGTTGCCCTCCATTACCCGCCTCAGCTCTAGTTTGCTCATCTATTTCTTCTTCACTTGGTGATCCATGCATCCCTCCTAGGCTACTCCCTGCTAGCTAGCCTCCCTGAAGTTGTAGGTTGCAGTCAGGTTATCCTTTGCTTTACATCTAGTATCTACTTATGAGTGAGTACACACCCTCTTTGTCCTTCTGAGTCTGGGTTACCTTGCTCAGGATGATATTTTCTAGTTCCATCCATTTGCCTGCAAACCTCATGATGTCATTGGTTTTTAGTGCTGAGTAGTACTCCATTGTGTATATGTGCCACATTTTCTTTATCCATTCTTTGGTTGAAGGCCATCAGGGTTGTTTCCAGGTTCTGGCTATTATGAATAATGCTGCTATGAACATAGTTGAACATGTGTCCTTGTGGTATGATTGAACATTCCTTGGGTATATGTCCAAGAGTGGTATAACTGGGTCTTGAGGAAGATCGAGTCCCAATTTTCTGAGAAAATGACATACTGATTTCCAGAGTGGCTGTACAAGTTTGCACTCCCACCAACAGTGGAGTAGTGTTCTTTTTGCTCCAATCCTCTCCAACATAAGCTGTCATCAATGTTTTTGATCTTAGCCATTGTGATGGGTATAAGATGATATTTCATAGTCGTTTTGATTTGCATTTCCCTGATGA
Organism: Peromyscus eremicus; assembly: GCF_949786415.1. Classification (NCBI taxonomy): domain Eukaryota; kingdom Metazoa; phylum Chordata; class Mammalia; order Rodentia; family Cricetidae; genus Peromyscus; species Peromyscus eremicus. The sequence continues at coordinate 174,603,623 of NC_081416.1, forward strand.
GTAAGAATGTTGAGAAATTCTTTTAATGTCTTTCAGCCATTTGAGATTCTTCTTTTGAGAATTCTCTGTTTAGCACTGTAGTCCATTTTCTAATTGGATTGTTTTGTATTTTAGTGTCTAGTTTCCTGAGTTCTTTACATATTTTGGAGATCAGCTGTCTGTCAGATGTGGGAGATCTTTTACCACTTGGTAGGCTGTCATTTTGTCTTATTGACTATGTACTTTAACCTACAAAAGCTTCTCAGTTTCAAAAGGTCCCATTTATTATTTGTTGCTCTCAGTGTCTGTGCTACTGGTGTTCTATTTAGGAAGTGGTTTCCTGTGCAGTCAAGACTACTTCCTACTTTCTCTTCTATCAAGTTCAGTGTAACTAGATTTTATATTGAGGTCTTTGATCCACTTGGACTTGAGTTTTGTGCATGGCAAAAGATATGGATGTATTTGCATTGTTCTACATTTTGACATCCAGTTATGCCAGCACCATTTGTTGAAGACACCGTCTTTTCTCCATTGTACAGTTTTGGCTTCTTTGTCAAAAATCAGGTGTTCATAGGTGTGTGGATTAATGTCAGGGTCTTCAATTTGATTCCATTGGTCCACATGTCAGTTTTTATGCCAGTACCAAGCTGTTTTTCTTACTGTAGCTCTATAGTAGAGCTTGAAGTCAGGGATCGTGATGCCTCCAGAGGTTGTTTTATTGTACAAGATTCTTTTGGCTATCCTGGGTTTTCTGATTTTCTATATGAAGTTGAGTATTGTTCTTTCCAAATCTATGAAGGATTGTGCAGGAATTTTGATGGGGATTGCATTGAATCTGTAGATTGCTTTTGGTAAGATTGTCATTTTTACTATGTTAATCTTACCTATCCATGAGCATGGGAGATCTTTCCATTTTCTGATATCTTCTTCATTTTTATTCTTCAGAGACTTAAAGTTCTTATCATACAGGTCCTTCCCTTTTGTAGTTAGAGTTACCCCAAAATATTTTATATTATTTGTGACTATTGAAAACGGTGATGTTTCTTTGATTTCTTTCTCAGCTCCTTTATCATTTGTACATAGGAAGGTTACTGATTTTTTTTTGAGTTAACTTTGTACCCTGCCACATTACTGAAGGAGTTTATCAGCTGTAGGAGTTCTCTGGTACAATTTTTGGGGTCACTTATGTATTCTATCATATTGTATTCAAATATTGAAAGTTTGACTTCTCCATTTCCAATTTCTATCCCTTTCATCTCCTTTTGTTGTCTTACTGCTCTTACTAAAACTTCAAGTATTATATTGAATAAATATTGGGAGAATGGACAGCCTTGTCTTTTTCCTGATTTTAGTGGACTCACTTTGAGTCCATTTTTGGTGCTTTGATGTTGCCTGTTGGCTTGCTGTAAATTGCCTTTATTATGTTTAGGTATGTTCCTTGTATTCCTGATCTCTCTAGAACCTTTATCATGAAGGGCTGATGGATTTTGTGCCAGGCGTTTTCAGCATCTAATGAGATGATCATGTGGTTTTTTTCCAGTTTGTTTCCATGGTATATCACATTGACAGATTTTCATATGTTGCATCTCTGGGATGAAACCTACTTGGTTGTGGTGGATAAATTTTTTGATGTGTTCTTAGATTTGGTTTGCCAGTATTTTATTGAATATTTTTGCATCAATGTTCATGAGGGATATTGGTCTGTAATTTTCTTTCTTTGTTGCATCTTTGTGTGGTTCAGGTATCAGGTAACTGTATCCTCATAAAAAGAATTTGGTAATGTTCCTTCTGTTTCTATTGTGTGGAACAATTCAGAGAGTATTGGTATTAGCTCTTCTTTGAAAATCTGATAGAATTCTGCTCTGAAACCATCTGGTCCTGGGCTTTTTTTTTTTTTTTTTTTGGTTAGGAGACTTTTAATGATTGTTTCTATTTCCTTAGGGGTTATTGGTCTATTTAAATTATTTATCTGGTCCTGATTTAACTTTGGTATGTGCTACCTATCCAGAAAATTGCCCATTTCTTTCAGGTGGAGTACAGATTTTTGAAGTATGACCTGATGATTCCTCATTGTCTGTTGTGATATCTCCCTTTTCATTTCTGATTTTGTTGATTTGGATACTTTTTCTCTGCCTTTTGGTTAATTTGGATAAGGGCTTGTCTATCTTGTTGATTTTCTCAAGGAACCAACTCTTTGTTTTATTGGTTCTTTGTAGTGTTCTCTTTGTTTTTATTTTATTGATTTTAGCCCTCAATTTGATTATTTCCTGTTGTTGATTCCTCCTGGGTGAGTTTGCTTCTTCTTGTTCTAGAGCTTTCAGGTGTGCTGTTAAGTCACTAGTGTGAAATTTCTCCATCTTCTTTGTGTGGGTTTTTAGTGCTATGAATTTTCCTCTTTGCTCTGCTTTCAAAGTGTCCCATAAGTTTGGGTATGTTGTACTTTCACTTTCATTGAATTCTAGGAAATCTTTAATTTCTCTCTCTCTCTCTCTCTCTCTCTCTCTCTCTCTCTCTCTCTTTCTTTCTTTCTTTCTTTTTTTTTGGTTTTTCGAGACAGGGTTTCTCTGTGTAGCTTTGCGCCTTTCCTGGAACCCTCTCTGTAGCCCAGGCTGGCCTCGAACTCCCAGAGATCCACCTGCCTCTGCCTCCTGAGTGCTGCGATTAAAGGCGTGCACCACTACCACCCAGCTCTTTCTTTATTTCTTCCTTGACCCAGTGGTGATTCTTTTGGGCATTGTTCAGTTTCCATGAGATTGTAGGCTTTCCGTAAATGTTGTTGAATTCTAACTTTAAGCCATCGTGGTCCGATAAAATACAGGAGGTTATTTCAATGTTTTTGTATCTGTTGAGATTTGCTTTGTGGCCGAGCATATGGTCAATTTTAGAGAAGGTTCCATGGGGTCCTGAGAATAAGGTATATTCTTTTGTGTTAAGGTGGAATGTTCTGTAGATATCTATTAAGTTCATTTTAGTCATAACTTCTGTTGGGTCCCTTATTTCTCTGTTAAGTTTCAGTCTGGCAGATCTATCCATTGGTGAGAGTGGGGTGTTGAAATCTCCCACTACTAGTGTGTGAGATTTGATGTGTAATTCAAGCCTTATTAATGTTTCTTTTACAAATGTGGGTGCCCTTTTATTTGGGGCATAAATGTTCAGAATTGAGACTTCATCTTGTTGGATTTTCCCTGTGATAAATATGTAATGTCCTTCCTGACCTCTTTCGATTGATTTTAGTTTGAAGACTATTTTATTAGATCTTAGAATAGCTATTCCATCTTGCTTCTTAAGTCCATTTGATTGGAAAGTCTTTCCCCAGACTTTTCCTCTGAGGTAATGTCTGTCTTTAAAGTTGAGGCGTGTTTTTTGTTTGCAGCAGAAAGATGGATCCTGTTTTCATATCCATTCTATTAGCCTATGTCTTCTTATAGGCGAATTAAGACTATTGATATTAATGGATATTAATGACCAGTGATTGTTAATTCCTGTTATTTTTTGTGGGTAGTGTTGTGTGTTTCTCTTCTTTGGTATTTGTTGGTGTGGGATTATCTATTGCCTGTGTTTTCATGGGTGTGTCTAACTTCCTTAGGATGGATTTTTCCTTCTAGTGCTTTCTGTAGGGCTGGATTTGTGGATAGGTATTTATCAAAGAATATTTTGTTTACTCCATGTATGGTGATTGAGAGTTTTGCTGGATATAATAGTCTAGGTTGACATCCATGGTCTCTTAGTGTCTGCATAACGTCTGTCCCAGATCTTCTGGCTTTCAGAGTCTCCACTGAGAAGTAAGGTGGTATTTTGATGGGTCTACCTCTATATTTTACTTGGCCTTTTTCCATTGCAGCTCTTAATATTTTTTCTTTATTCTGTATTTTTAGTGGTTTGATTATTATGTGATGAGGGTTCTTTTTTTTTTTTTTGACCCAGTCTATTTGGTGTTCTGTAAGATTCTTGTATCTTCATAGGCATTTCCTTCCTTAAGTTGTGAAAGTTTTTCTTCTATGATTTTGTTGAATATATTTTCTGTGCTTTTGAATTGATATTCTTCTCCTTCTTCTATCCCTATTATTCTTAGGTTCTGTCTTTTCATGGTGTCCCAAATTTCTTGGATATTTTGTGTTATGACTTTTTTGGCTTTAGTGTTTTCTTTGACAGATGAATCTATTTCTTCTATTGTATCTTCAACATCAGAGGTTCTCTCTTCCATCTCTTGCATTCTGTTGGTTATGCTTGCATCTGTAGTTCCTGTTTGTTTACTTGGATTTTCCATTTCCAGCCTTCCCTCACTTTGCATCTTCTTTATTGCCTCTATTTCAGGTTTCAAATCTTGGACTTTTTTGTTCACCTGTTTAATTGCTTTTTTTTTGCCTTTCTTTAAGGGATTTATTGATTTCTTCCAATTTTTTGTTTGTCTTTTCTTTGAATTCTTTAATGGAATTTTTCATTTCCTCTTTAAACGTGTAATTTAAAAATATTATAATTAATTTAATTTTACATATCAGTCATGGATTCCCCTGTCCTCCCTCCTCCCCCAACCCACCCCCCATTCCTACCTCCTCCAAGGCAATGACTCTCCTGGGGATTCAGCTCAGCCTGGTAGATTCAGTCCAGGCAGGTCCAGTCTCCTCCTCCCTTCACCCAGGCCGAGCAAAGTGTCTCAGCAGAGGCCCTAGGTTCCCAAAAGCCAGCTCATGCACTAGGGACAGGTTCTGGTCCTACTGCCTGGGGGGCCTCCTAAATAGTTCAAGCTAATTGACAGTCTCGCTTATCCAGAGGGCCTGATCCAGTTCCATGGGGGCTCCTCAGCTCTTGGTTCATAGTTCATGTATTTCCACTAGTTTGGCTATTTGTCCCTGTGCTTTTTCCAATCATGGTCTCCACAATTCTTGCTCATACAATCCCTTCTCTCTCTCGCTGATTGGACATCTGGAGCTCCACCTGGGGCCTGGCCATGGATCTCTGCATCTGCTTCCATCAGTCATTGGATGAGTGTTCTATCATGACAGTTAGGGTGTTTGGCCATCTGATCACCAGAGTAGGTCAGTTCGGGCTTTCTCTTGACCATTGCCAGTAGTCTATTGTGGAGGTATCTTTGGATTTCTGGGGACCCCTTTAGCACTTTGCTTCTTCTTATTCCCATGGGGTCTTCATTTATCATGGTATCTCTTTCCTTGTTCTCCCTTTCTGTTCTGATCCAGCTGGTTCTCCCGCTCCCCTAAGCTCTCTTTCCCCTGACCCTTGCCCTTCATCCCCCCCCACCATGTCCAGTTTGCTCATGTAGATCTCATCCATTTCTCTGTCATTGGGCGATCCCTGTGTCTTTCTTAGGGTCTTCTTTACTAGGTAGCCTCTCTGGAGTTGTGAGTAGCAGTCTAGTCATCTTAGGGTCATTTTTAAGGTCGATTTCTTCTGTTTCTTCTGCTTTGTGATGCTCAGGTCTTGCAGATGTAGCACCACTAGGTTCTGTTGGTGCCACATTTTTTTTATGTTGTTAAATGTATTTTTGCATTGGCATCTACCCATATCTTGCTTCACTCTGTGCAAGTTTTGTCTATGTCTGAGGGATCGTCTTTTGGTCCAATTGATACTCTTGGTCTAATGGGAGCTCTTGATCTAATCTGGGCTCTTGGTCCAATCTGTTCTGATGGATTCTGTGTCTCAGGGAGCAGATCTTAGTCCAGTGAGCACCAGTGGGCTCTGTCTCAGGGAACAGCTATTCCCAATTGTTGACAGAGTGGGACCTGCTTCCTGTTCCCAATTGGTGCATGGTGGGCTTATGTCTCTGTTTTTCACTGGTGTCACAGGGGTGTGTTTTCTTGGTGAGGGGCAGGGGAAGAGGCATCTGGATGGTCTCTAGGGCTCCAGTGGCTTGGGGGAGGGGCACAGAGTGTGCCTCAGTGGCTTAAGGGGTAGGGACCTAGTCTACCCAGTCTAAGATGGGGCCTTACCTGTTTCCAATTGGTCCAGGGTGGGCTTATGCCTCCAGTGGTCACTAGTGCCACAGGGGATGGTTGTCTTGGTGAGAGGGTGGGGCTCTAGGATCCTTTTTTTAAGGTTTGTCAGGTTTTATGGAGAAATTTTGGCCACACCTTGGAATACCATATGTAAAGGGACATTACCTGTCCCAACTGCCTAGTCCCAAAGAACCGACTTAGAGGCTGAATATGAATTATAAATGTTTAACTGATAGTTTACGCTTGTTATCAATTCAATCTTACATTTAAATTAACCCATTTCTATTAATCTATGTAATGCCATGTGGCTTGTGGCTCTACCTGTCTTCTAGCATGTCTTGCTTCCTGGGTAGCTGGCTGGCATCTCTCCTGACTCCACTCTCCTTCATCCTATCATTCTCAGTTTCTCTTTCCCATGTAACTTGCTGCCCAGATACTTGCCCGTCAGCTTTTTATTAACCAATGTGAGTAATACATATTCATAGTGTAGAAAAGGTTTGCTCCACAGCAAACACCATTGTAGATCAAAGGATTTGTGGCTGGCTTCATGTTTCCATTTCTTTTTTGATAGTGTGCAAAGTACATTCTTGTAACAAAGATGCTGGAAAGTAGGGATGAAAACTCGTTGTAGTCACCAGCCAAGCATCTCCACGTTCAGTGAGTTATGAAGGTGTTGTCTTCAGCAACAGTATTTTGTCATCAGTTTGTAAAGAGCAACCTATAGCCTGTGTTGTTAGGAGTTCCCATGAGATCTCTTTGGCCAACAACTCAATGAGGTGTAAACTAATCTCAGTAATAGAAAATTCCTTTGGTGACAAGAGATGGCCATTTGTGATACCATATGCCCCATTATTACGTTATATTGTTTAGATAGTCCTTGTATACACACACACACACACACACACACACACACACACAAACACACACACATATATGTAGATATATACATACATATATATCTATGTGTATTCATTCATATAAATAAAAAAGTTACTACTGTATTAGGTTGCATATGTTCCCTCAAATGTCCCTTAATTTTAGCTGTATCTCCTCATAGTCCCTCCTCCCAGTCTCTCTCCTTTCATCCTCCCCACTTGATCCTACCATTCCAGCACTTAACTATTCATCCATTACTTGCCCTCTATGTTTAGATTTTTTTTTATAATTTTTACATGCTGTAGGCACTTCCTTCCATGATTCAGCCTATTTGGTGTTCTGCATGCTTCTTTTACTCTGATAGACATCTCCTTCTTTAGGTTAGATAATTTTTTTGTATGATTTTGTTGAAAATATTTTCTGTGCCTTTGATCTGGGTTTTCATCTTCTTCCTCTATTCTTATTATTACACTTGTTCTTTTTGTACTTTCCCAGATATCCTGAATGTTTTGTGATGGGTATTTTTTAGATTTAACCTTTTCTTTGACAAAGGTATCCATTTCTTCTATTTTGTCTTCAATGCCTTAGATTTTCTCATCCATTTCTTGTATTGTACTCATGAAGCTCACATCTGAGGTTTCTGTTTGAGTTTCTAAGTTTTTCTTTTGCAGATTTCCTTCAATTTGAGTTTTCTTGATTGATTTTATTTCTACTGTCAGGTCTTGAATGGTTTATTCCTTTCCTTCCACTGTGTTTTCGTAGATTTCTTTATGATATTTACTCTTTTCCTCTTTAAGGAACTCTATCATCTTCATATATGCTAATTTAGTGTCAGTTTCTTATTCTGTATCTATGGTGGAATATTCAGGGCCTGTTGTAGTATGGTTACTGGGATCTAGTGAAAACATACTGTCCTGGATGTTATTGACTGTGCTTTTAGGTTGGCATCTAGGCATCTGGGATTGGGAAAATTGTAATTCTACATGCTGACATCTAGTCTTGTCTTTGTTGGGTTCATGCTTCCTTCCTTATTTTTTGTTGCTCTATCTGGTACATAGGAGTGTGGTGGCCGTGTGTTGCCAAGTAGGAAATTCTTCTGGGATCCTGATAAGTGTGGCCACTGGGGATTCTAGGTAAAATGTTTCCAGACATAGAAAGCTAAAACTTAGGAATGGGGATGGTCTAGGAGTGGGTCATAAGAAGGTCCACAGGAGGCAAGGGAGCAGAGTTTTCCACAGGAGCTGCTTAGTTAGTCACCTGAGAATGGGGACACTGAGTGAGGTCAGGCCACAGCAGAAGGTTCAATATAAAGCTGTGAATGAGACTGAGGAGTGGACTTGGAAGAATGGAGGAAGAGATGAAGATCTGCAGTTAGCCTATTTGCTTTCCTGGTAAGAGTGGCCTGCAGGTGCTTAGGGAGTGTCTTCTGGATTTCAGGATTTGCTAGGACAAAACAGTGAGTAGGGAGAATGAACTTTGGAACTTGAGACTTGTGTAATCCATATGAAACAAGAGCATTTGGTGAAGGGAGACTGTAGCAGGCGTTCTACACAGAGCTGAGAAAGAGACTAGGAGACTGGATTTGAACGAACAAATAGAGATGTGACGATCTGCATTTAGCCCAACTGCTTCCATGCCCAGCTTGGTCTTTGGGTTCCCAGGGAATGCTTGATGGAGTTGAGGTGTGTAACAAATCAATGCATTGTTGTTGGGATGTTAGGAGGGGTCTGGAAGATCCACTAGGGATGTGGGTGGCTGAGGCAGGTGTTCTGCTACAGAGCTGGGGGTAACCCTGGGGGATTGTACTTAAAGGAATGAGGGGGAGGTGAAGATCTGTAGTTGGCTTACCTCCACCCCAGCCAGAATGGTCTCTGGTTTCACAATGAGGGCCTGTTGGAGTTGGATGTTGGGATAGTACAATGAATTGCAGCACTAAGGTTAGAAGATCTGTGGAATCCACTCTAGGTGTGTGGGGGGGTTGCCACAGATTTTCTGTGGCACAACTGGGCATGAGACTGAGGAATTGGATCTGGAGGAGCACAGTGAAAGGTAAATGTCTACAATCAGCCTATCTGCTTCCCTGGCAGGAGTCAAAAAATAATTTTTAATGAAAAATATTAAGAAGCATCAAAAACAGGAAAATTGAATTATTTAAAAGGAATTTGATCTCTTAATGGTATCATGCAGGAACAGAAAGTTTCCATATAAGTAGCAATACAAAAGGCTCTTGTCTTCTGTAAAATCTTTTACTTTCTCATCAAAAAATTCAATATTCCCCAGGAAGCTTCCTTACTAAGATGTCTCTGTTGCATGGTAGTGCAGTTTCCTATGAGTTTTCTGTCCAACCATTCAACACATTTTTTTCTGTTATTACCATGGATTTTACCTTCCCATGAAATATTAACTGAATCTGTGATAAAATATGTAATAAAAGTTTTCAGACAATAATACATTTAGGCCTCCAGAAAAAGAGCTGGAATTCAAAGCAAATCCAAGACTGTGCCTTCTTGTGACTATTTCATAGTATTAACCCAGTTGTGGCAGTGTACATTTGTAATTCCAGAATACGGTATCTGAAACAGGAAAACTGTGAATGCGATGCCCATCTGAGTTACAGCATGAGGTAAAACTTGAAACAAACTAATATCTCCCAGAAGTATCCCCAAGTAATAATTATTGAGAACAGTCTCATGAAAGTGTAAAACTGTATTATTCTCATTTACCCATAGGATATAGTATTACATGATGTAAACATTAACTTCTCTCAAATTCTTCGTACAGATTGCCTTCTTTCCTGTGGATCATTGTCTAGAATTATTCTTACAAGTCTCTTTGAACATCACAGGGCAGGTTGGGTACGGTAGTGCACACCTTTAATGCCAGCACTTAGGTAGCAAAGGCATGTAGGTGGATCTCTGACCTCTTTGAGCTTGAGGTCAGTCTGGTCTCCAGAGCAACTTCCATCCCACCAGACAGGGCTCCATTGTCAGATCATCTCTCAAGAAAAAACATCCCAAGTATATTTAGTAGGTGGGTTGTCACACACATGTGGACACATCACTACAGAGATGGAAGCAGGAGGATCAGCCATTCAATGAATTTGTCCACTAGGAAGTAAGTTTGAGAACAGCACCAATTTTATGAGACCTTGTCTCTAATATCCTCTCCTCCCTAGAAGAAATTCCAGCCTCTGTCTTTTAGGGCTATAGATCAGTCACATTTCAAGCCCACTCAATATACAAATGGTGTGGGACTCCCACCCTCTCAACATTCCCTGTACCTTTCCTAAACCCCTTTCAATGCTTTCTCATTTTATGTTGCCATTTCTTTCTTTATATCCCCTTTTAATCCTCCATCCATAGTTCCCATCTCTGCATCTGTTCTCTCAGAACTTTCTATTGATTACCTTCATTTTTGTTTCTTCTTCTTTTAGGACACAAAGAGCTCCATAAAGAAGATCTGTGACTTCCTAGGGAAGAAATTAGAGCCAGATGAGCTGGATATGGTCCTCAAGTACAGCTCCTTCCAAGTCATGAAAGATAATAACATGTCCAATTATAGTCTGGTCCCTGAAGATATCGCTTCTAATGATTTGGTTCTCTTGAGAAAAGGTGAAGAAGTTTTTGAGCTTTAAATTATGTCAGAACATGTGGAGGGCTTGTTGTTCTAGTGAGACAGGGTTTCCCTGTGTAGCTTTGCACCTTTCCTGGATCTCGCTCTGTAGACCAGGCTGGCCTTGAACTCACAAAGATTCGCCTGCCTCTGCCTCCCAAGTGCTGAGATTAAAGTCGTGCACCACCACCACCCCGCTTGAAGAGCTACTCTTTACCTGGGAGACTCAATCATCTGGCTAGTTGGGATGAATCTGGTTTAAGCTTCAAGCAATAATTATCTACAAACAATTTTGGTCCTTATGATTCCATATTATATACTGCATGAACTACAGACTGGAGAGATGGTCATTTCCATTCATCCACTGTTTAGTTGACAGAACTTTCATAAAGACATTGTCACAATCAAGACATGAGAAAGGAAACGTCTTCTGACAAACTTCAAAGGTTTTGGACCTCATTACTTCACAGTGGATGTTTTCTAAACAGAGTGCTTGAGCCATGAATCATTTTTTACTGGTGTTCTTAGAAGGCATTAATCTGAGACATATAGGAAAGAAGACCTAGAGAGAAGCCCACTATGTGCAGGCCAATAAAAACCATAGGAGACTGGACAAGAAACTTTTGTGAGAACTGCAACCTCTAGAACTATGAGGATGTTCCTTTCCAACAAGAGTTAAGCCACCAAGAATTAGGGTTATCTTGTCCCCTGACACGCCAGACTTTGAGGAGATTTTTAGAAAGAACAAATGAAGAGAAATATAGGCTTAGAAGATGCACTTCTCCCATCTGGACTGATTCAATCCAAGTGGGCAGTCATATTGAATATACTGAGATTCTGTTAGCTCAGCGTCCAGTCTGGCTGATCAAGAGCCAGGTGTGCTGTGGGAAAACAATAAAGAAACTTGTTCTAATAATGAAGAAAATAACAAAGCTGAGAGTAGCAATGGATACCGATAGATTCCCATCTTAACAGATGACACTCTTATAGTCATATCAATTAGTGGCATATTATTTGAATATGGTGTATCAATAATTACCATTTAATTCTGAACAGCATATATTTTCTTTAATAATACCACTGGGAATTTAAAGTTAACTTATATGATACATAAGGAATACAAAGTAATAAGGAAAACCATGACATCTACTGTTAGTATTTTTGGCTTAAAGTACACATCCATCACCATCATGCTGGGTAACATCTCAAGACTAATTTTCTCTCATCAGCAAAATGGAAACAAGGCCAGTACCTCCCTCACTCATTCATGAATGCTTTCAACAATTCCATACTGAGTATGGTATATTTGACTGATATGATTTGATGAATGAAGCCTTTGGTGATGAAAGAAACATTTTACTTTTTAAATATATTAGATACATGTTTCAGGCTTCTTTACAAAAAGGAAATTCATCAAAGTGTCACAGTTATGAAATAAAAGACTGCAAGGATGGGCCTGCAGAGTTCTACATGGAGGGAAGTTAGGAAGAGGTGGTCACAGTGGCATAAACTAGGAAATAAAAGAATAAGAAGTGAGTACATGGAAGACATCAGCACTCTAGAAAGAAGGGACACACAGTTCAATGAGAGCAGTTGCACAATTTGTCATCTCTAATGCCAAACCTAAAGACATATGAAATGGAGTGATGAGAACCAAAGTCTGGTAAAAAGATATGGAAAAATGATCATGGAGGTCTTGATGCATCACTAGACACCATGCTGATTGAAAACAGAAATCTTGGGATGTTCTCAGCTGGTATTATCTAGGTCTCCTGCACCTGATGAAAGCATCAAGATGATTGGCATGTAGCTCACAACATTGTGCATCTTCAGATCAAGGGGATCTGATGCCTCAAAGCTCTGCAGGCACCTGCATTCATGTGTACCTACACACATATAATTAAACTTAATTTTAAGAGATCTTTTAAAAGTTGCTTGCATGTTTTGCAGAACTTTTATAAGTAAACACTAAAATTTAGAAAGAAGAATTGAAACCTGTTTGGATAATTGAGATAAGAAACTCTGTTGGGTTGGACAGTGTGATGGAAGCAGGTGTAGTGGAAAGCAGGAATAATTTCAACGTCGAAAAGGTAGAGATAGTGTGGAAGCTCTTAGAGTGTGTAGCTGATATGATGAGATAGGAGAAGAGGGGACGTTATTGCCACAGAGGTAGAAGACTGATGTAAATTATGTCAAGGGAATAAGATGTGTTCTCCAGGAAGTCAATGGTACTTCCACTTTATTAACTGTGTGGTCCTTGTCAAGCAGATGGTAAGAGCATGTGAAGGAAGGACTGAGATCAGTGTTGAGATCATCATTAACCCATCTATGTGTCTGCTTAACATTTTCCAGGCATGGCTGGGGACTGGAAGAAGCACTTTATAGTAGCCCAAGCTGAAGCCTTTGATAGAGTATTCCAGGAGAAAATGGCCGGTTTCCCTCCAGGGCTGTTTCCGTGGGAATAAATTCTTAAACTTTAAAATAATATATGGAGAGTGGGGTTTATTTTCCTGTTTTTGTACAGAATAAATCCTGTTATTGAACTGCAGAGTTTTGTTTTTTTATGTATTAAGTGATAGAAGTTTTAGTAGTGGTAATAGTAGTGGAGGTAGTTGAAGTGTGAGTGTGTGTGTGTGTTTGTGTGTGTGTGTGTGTGTGTGTGTGTGTGTGTGTGTGTCCATATTTCTGTGTACAGTTCCTTCGAGGTCAGAAGAGTGCATTGGTTTCCAAGCAGTTCCAGTTACATGTGCTGTAAGCCCCCTGCTTTGTGTCTTGGAACTGAACTCAGGTCCTCTACAAGGGTAGTACAGTGCTCTTGACCTCAGCGTCATCTCTCCAGCTCTGAATCTTGGAGAAATGAGTCAACAAATATTTCCTTTTTTTATTAGTGGTTTGTTATACATTATAAATTAACTCCAATATGCTTCATGGAATCTCAAATTAAAGCAATCCTTGTAACATTTTAAACATAAAACACTACAAGAAACTTTAAGTAATTTTTATTCTGGGACATTTGTGCAAAAGAAATAAAAATGTTTTTATAGAGACTTCATTCAAATAGCCTAAGGTTTAGTAAGACCTTTATAAACTTACATTTCTGCTCAGCATTTTATACTTGTATTTCACTTTTTCATTTTTTTGTAATTTTAGTGGATGTATAAAATAATGGGTTACGTTAGGAAATCTTGAAACAGACATGAGCATCAAGTAATTTACTCAGTATTTCTCCTCTACTGTCGAGTCCTGTCCTTTTTCTCCTGTTAGTACTTTCTGCTTCCACATGGTCCCCTCTGTTTGAATGTCATAGAGACACACTTATATTTAAATCTAGATGTGCAGACTGGAAAAGAACGCATTATTCTCTTTACTTTTATGGTTAAGTGGGAGGTTTTTCTGATAGACATGATGGAGAATACAGCCAGGGGCACCTGGAAGAGTCCAGAGCAGGGAGAGAAAGTAGTAGACTGAACATGGCCAGTAGAATAGGCCAGGCCATAGGGTGGGGAGCAAGAAAGCAGGACCAACATAGAGGAACTGAGAGAGAGAGAGAGAGAGAGAGAGAGAGAGAGAGAGAGAGAGAGAGAGAGAGAGAGAAAGAGAGAGAGAGAGAGAGAGAGAGAGAGAGAGAGAGAGAGAGAGAGAGAGAGAGAACAATTAAGTATAGACAGTAGGTAAGTGGGGAAGCTTAAGCTGTTGATTGAGAGGAGTCCACACCTGGAGTCTGTTTGACCTGTGACAGGGGGATCCAGGTCTTGACTCACTGAAGCTTACATGAATTTTTTAAGTTTACAAAAAGAGATAAAAGTTTTTTGATGTATTAGCATTGCCACTGCTTATAATCAGTCCTGAAATTCTCACTGTAGAGAAAACAGTTAACAAGTGTCTGTAAAACAGCTAGAGTAGACTCATGCCTTAGAGTCATAGCAAAAGGTGTGGTTTTGGGTTAAAACCATGAACATTTTTTCCTCTGTCCATAGAGATGGATATATAAAGATTAGAATGAGATATTTTCATCACAAGGAGAAGCACTTTTAAGTCTATGCCTAGAAAACAACCAAAAGAATGCTAAATTCTGAGCTTATGACTATGATGATAGTAATTAGTACTTTACCAGGGAAAGATTAACAGTTTATCAGAACTCCATTGATTAATGTTAAATGTCTTACCATTTAAAATCTTAGTAAAACAATAGCATAAAAAAGAGTGAAAAATGTGAAACATTTCTCATTATTTTCCCAATACCCTTCACGTACATTAAATCACTTTCTGAGACCCTTACAACTTAAGTATTCACATTCTTAGACCTTTACAATTTGCATTTACACACTTACAATTACTTTCTTAGACCCTCTTTCTCAATTATGGTTTCTACTGCTATGACGAGATACCATGGCCACATCAACTCTTCTAAAGGAAAGCATTTACAGTTTCAAATGTTTAGTCAGTTATCATCAGGGTGGGAAGTATGGAGGTGTGTAGAAAGACATGGTGCTGGAGAAGGAGCTGAGAATTCATCATCTTGATCTGCAGAGAACAGGAATTAAACTGTCTCCCATGCTGGGTATAGCTTGAGCATACACAAATAATACCTTTATCTAGCTTCAAATCGGCCAACAGTGGAAGTCATACCATGTTCCATGCAGCTGTGTCCAAAATCCTTGAGGGAGAAATGTTATGACAGAAAGAAAAGTGCAAGTTTAATAATAAAATGTTAAACTTAATCCAATAAGGAAAACAAAAAATCAAAATGTAAACAAAAATTGCAGTTGACTATAAGACAGACATATTAACCATAAAAATGACAAGGCTCTAAAAACAAGCTTTCATAGTTAACTCATTCTTGGTGTCATTTGGTTCAAATATGTTGAATCAATACAGTTCATATTTTGTACATTAATTTCATAAAAATAAAAAACCCTAAATCAACACATGAACATCTTTAGGGTCAAATATAATGTACATTACACTGGTAAATTTCATATGTTAAATTTTCATGTGCAAACCCACACTCACACATATATTCATACATAATTGAAAACTAAATATAAATATATATAAATATATATGTGTATGAATACATATATATATATATACATATTTAAAAACTAAAATTTTTGTTTGTTTTTTATGACAGGATTTCTCTGAGTAGCCCTGGCTGTTTTGGAACGTGCTCTGTAGACCAGGTTGTGCTCAGTCTCAGAGATCCACCTGCTTCTGCCTCTCAAGTTCTGTAATTTAAGGCATGTGCCACCATCACCCAGCTAAAATAAAATATTTATAGAAAAGATATATTTAGAGGGACACACTGAATATCTTCTACCCTTATCCTTTTGTTCTTCTTGTTTCATGTGAGGGCATACTTATGGAGCTTACACTCTAATGTTGCATGCCAAATCACTCTTCCTTGGGAACTACACACACACACACAAAAAAAAACCCCCAAAAACCCACAATTAAATATGAAATGTTTTTGACAAACACATAATGATCTCTCATGGAAAGAGGTGAGAGGGATCCTTCAGACTTTAAATGTTTTATTTACACTGAATTACTCTTATTTGCATATCTGAGTGTGAGTATAAAGCATGTGCATGAGTAGAAGTCAGAAGACAGTTTGCAGGATCAGTTCTCTCCTTCCACATAGGTTCAGGGGTCAAACTCTGATCCTCATAATTGGCCACAACTGCCTATACCAGCTGAGCAATATTGCCCATAAAATAGGATGGGGGACATGCACTGTAGCATGGAAGTCCTAATAGTTGTCACAACCCCCCAAAGGGAACAATTCTACCTCCCAAGCCATTAGAGCTCTTCAGTATAGGACTTGTCTTAGAGATCATGTGCCCCATCGATGACAGACTTCTGCTGCTTGACCCTCTGCAGGTGTCCACAGCTGCTGTGATTTGATATTTGCTCCATCATGATGAACACATGAAGATATACTATGAGAACTTTTGGAAATTAATTGTTCAACAAATGGTTTCTTCTTGGTTTTCCTATAACTTCTGACCCTTAACCCATTTCTTACTAAACAGGTTTTCCTGTGGTAAGAGATCAAAATGCACATTTCTCACTGATTTATTAATTGAATGCAATTAATCTGAGTTTCATCTAAAGGAGGAAGAGGAGATTCCTCTCCAGCATCTTGAACCGCCACACCTTCATCTTACTCCAAAAAATGTTTTTATTTTCCTCTGAGACAACATTCTCCTCTGCTAACTGACAATTCCTGGCCAGAATATCCTCCTTCTTACTTCCCTTTTTCACATCTGATGAAGACGTTTCTTTTTCTTTTTTTCATTTTTCTCTATTAAGAAATTTTCTACTCACTCCACACACCACCCACAGATCCCACCTTCTGCCTCCTCCCACCCCCATCCCACCCTCCCAAGCCACTCCACATCCCCACATCCCCAAATCAAGGTCTCCAATGGAGAGTCAGCAGAGCCCGGCACACAGATCCTAGGCAGTTCCAAGCCCCTTCCCACTGCACCAAGGCTGTGCAAGGCATCACACCACAGGCACCGGACTCCCAAAAGCCTGCCCATGCACCAGGATGGATCCCCGACTCCCCCTGCCTGGGTGTCCCCCAAACAGTTCGAGCCAAACAATCATCCTCCATATCCAGAGAGCCCTGTCCCATGGCGGCTCCACAGCCAGTAGTCTACAGTTCATGGGCTGATGAGGCCTTTTCTGACTCTTCATTCTGCAGATGCTTTAAAGCATTGGGAATTAATTTACATAAAGGCCAAATCTGAAAGAGTATAGCTTCTTCTCTTTGATGAACTCTCCTCAAAGCTCTTAATACTTTGACACTGTCATTTTAATGGAACATGAAGAGTTTCCTGGAACCAATACAAAGCCACTTAATTAGTTCTAAAACCTTGGTAAGCTGTTTCCCTTCCCTTTCCATTTCCTTCTGACAAGGATTTTTAGCAACTGCACATATTGCTGCTTCTGAAATGGAGAATTCCTTATGTCCCTTCCCAATCTCAGAGTCTCATTTGCCTGTGACTGTACTTAACCTGAAGTCCTGGAGCATCTGGACCCCTCATTTCCTTGAGCACCACAGGTTGGGTACCAAATGTCAGTAACTGTTTCATGTGAGATGACTGGAAAAAAAAGAGAGATACTCGAGGATTCACTGAAGCCTTGGGAATCATAGTGGATTGAACCCTTAACAGCCTTAAAAAAACATTTCATTAGTTATTGCACAAAAGGTATTTTTAACAAGTCAAATTCCAAATGCCATATCCTTTGATCTGATCTAGGAGTAGTCAGAAAGAACATATTACTCAAGCCATTCTCAGCCATTACAAGACCTTCTGGTTTGCCATGAATATTTTGTGACCGAATTCATGCAAAGAATCTAAGATCCTACAGAAAAAGCACCTGTATAAATCTCAGATAACAGTCATTGCTTATTGCAAATAATTATTTCAGAGCCTGGTTGTGCCATCACTCTTGAGTTTATGTCAGGTACAATGGCTCTAATGTATTTCCCACAGTAGCCTGTGTGTCTGCTGTGATGTGACTAGCTATCTCAAGGTTCTGTGCCTTGACTTCCCCACAACGATGGGCTGTATCGTATCCTGGAACTACAAGCCAAACAAACCCTACCTCCTTTAAGTTCCTTTTCTCAGGGTGAATTATCACAGCACAGGAAGTGAAACTAAGGCAGGTTGCTTAATCTGAGTTAATTCCTCATCCTACAGGACCTGGAGGAATATAAGACTGATGCTGCCAGACACCAGCTACAAAGAGTACTTCCAAAAGGACCTCAGTTCAGACACCCAGTTTAGAAATATCCATCTTATTAAATAGAAACATGAGCCAATGTAAAGATAAAAGCCCAAGAGGTCAGAGCTAAGAGCCTTACCCTTCCTGCTTCAGTGATCCTCTTCAGCCAAGAGAGACCTACTTCCTGTGTGTTTGTCTTTATATAGACTTTCTGTTCTGCCTTCTCATTGGTTGTAAACCGAACCACATGACTGCCTTGTCACTGCCTATCTGTACAGACCTCCAGGTTTTCTATGGTTGGTATTGAGATTAAAGGCGTGTGTCTCCAATGCTGGCTGTATCCTTGACCACACAGCGATCTACCTAGCTCTGCCTACCAAGTGCTGGGATTAAAGGCAGGCACCAAGAATGCCCAGCTCTGCTATGGCTTACTATTAGCTCTGATGCCCAGGCAACTTTATTTATTAACATACAAATAAAATCATATTTAAGTACAAATAAAATATCACCATAACCCAGAAAAAGAGAGAAGAGTGCTTGTGATGACAAAGAGGAACACAGACATCAGAAATGTACTGACAGAGGGGAGAGAACCTGATCTGTGAAACGGCTGTTTGCTGCTATTCCTCCAGTCATACAGAAAGTTAGCTGGGGGGAGATGAGATGGAAGACAGGATTTAGGGCATTAACCTGCCATCTTTTCAGAATGGTGGTTCTCTGAATACCATGCAATGGAAGCTTCTGTTCCAGTGCCTGCTCATAAACAGTTTGTGTTCAGAGACTACATAGGTTACATGTACTGGCTACACAGATGGAATGGCTTTCATACCTTGTGCTGAGACATTAAAGAAGAGCACTG
The DNA here is from genome assembly GCF_949786415.1 of Peromyscus eremicus. Lineage (NCBI taxonomy): Eukaryota > Metazoa > Chordata > Mammalia > Rodentia > Cricetidae > Peromyscus > Peromyscus eremicus. The sequence continues at coordinate 174,622,640 of NC_081416.1, forward strand.
ACTGTCACCAGGGCTGGTGATGCCTGGGTGTGGGCTTGGAGATATGGGAGTGGAAGGTCCTAAGCATCTGCCTAGCGATTTCACTCAGACTTTCCTTGTACTAGGACCTTTTGTCCGACAAATTTAATTGCTGCAGTTTATTGTTTTGCTCCAGGATTATTTTTTGGTCTTTTATTTAACAATACTTGATTTTTTGTGTGAGAGTATGTGTGCATGCATATATGCATGTATAAGTGCATGTATAAGTGCATGTATATGACTGCATATGTTTGTGTACATATATATATATATATATATATATATGTTCATTCCTCATTGATTATGCTTTATTTTATATACACTTCAAGGTCTTGATTAAAAGAAAAGATAAATATAGAAATATGATATGAGTAGGAAAGTAGTGAGATGATCCTCCCTCACAGATGATACTGCCCCACATGTCACAAATCCTAAAGACTCCTCCAAGAAAACACTTAGACCTGATAAGTACTTTCTGCAAGGCAGCACTTTCAAATGACAACAATGAACATGTTGAGAAAGAAATAAGAAAAAGTGCTGTTCACAATAGCTTAAAACGTAATGGGACTAATGCTTCGAGCCACAGAAATATGAAGTAATTACTCAGCTGGCACTGACAAGGCTAACCCAGCAGAGCCCCTGGTTAAAGCCAAACTTAAGGAGTTTTGGTGATATTGGCTTTTGAATGTATTAGCTGTTTCCTGAAGTGAATTTCTTGTGTGCTATTGTAGCCTTCCCATCTGATTCTTCCCCAAGAATTTCTAACAGTGTGATTGATCATTTATTGGGCACAACTTCCCCTATACAATTAGGGTATTTGGATAACATCCCCAGCTGTGTATGGAAACAGTCACACAGTTGATACTTGTTTCCCACAACCAGGTCTTTGTTCCTTTCTCCAATATAAACTTAGACATCTGCTTTCTTGCAGTTATCTTCATTGGCAGACATTTGGTAAGTGTTAAGTGTCCAGGCAAAAGTATCTCATTTGAGACATTTACAGACACCCAAGGACATAGAATTGCAACGTGTCGGAATTTGTTGATTCTCAGTCTTTAGGTAGTTAGGGAGAAAATGTGCCCTGGGCTCACCCCACCTGCAGATAGGAAATGCTGCCCCACACATAGACAACCACTTGGGCCTGGAAAGGGCATCGATCTAAGAGGTGAAACTGCTGCTGTAAGTTTCAGAATCCAGTATACTTGCTACCTGTTTTCTTAATACCTGTCTTTTACACACAGATAAATATAGTTCCCACCCTCATCAAAGAAGCTTTTGTAACATATGGAAACTATTACAAAGTCCCACATCTGGTCAAAATGCAGAGAATTGTGGGGCATTCAGGATGACATGAGCTACAAGATGGTGCCGAGAGGAAGTTAGCCCAAGTTGTTTATGCTGAGCTTAGATACAAAGATGAGGAGATGATGTCAGTGCATAAACAGCTCGTTAACAAGGAAATGAGCATAGGGTGACCTTTAAAACGATTGGTTGGTTCCTTCCACCTGCTCCTAGGGTTCTGAGGTTTTCTGCTATAAAAGGGGCTTACTGCCTAATAATAAAGGAATTCTTGCTTGGCTTGACTCCCCGCTGTATCTCATTGTCTCCTGGTAAGAGGAAGGCTGGGAAATGGGCAAGCAGCACACTTACCTTTCCTCAGTCCAGGTCACCTCTTCAGAGGTAACCTAAGTTTCTGGTGCAGCAAGAGCCCAGAGAGAATAACTGACTGTAAGGTGTCCAGGCACATCTGATACATCTGCAGTGAATCCATTCAACCTAACACTTGGAAAAAACACAGAAGAGGGGACAGAATGGCCCCTAGAGGCTAAGGATCCCTGCTGATAGTATATATACCCTAGCCATGACAGGAAAATATACCTATGAACTCTCAGTAGTATATTTAGTGAAAGGTACCATCATAATCACACCAGTTGGTATAGAAATAAGGACAGGGAAATTCTACATGGTCTTACCTCTAGATGAGGGAATACAGGAGTCCAACGGCTGCTGAAAGAGAGAGAATCAGCTGCCTCAGTAGGGAAATCCCATATTGGTTTTCCAATCACAAGTGCTCAGCTCAGCATACATTCACATACAAACAGAACTAATTGGACTCAGTAGGTTATATGTACATGTGATCATATACATATACGTAAATATAAACTGAAAAGTAAAGAAGAAATCCTAAATATGGGAAGGGAGTGAGGTACTGGAGGGGGAGAGTGTGGGTGAGAGCCATAGAGCACAGCTAAGGAATTGAGTTTCTCAAAAACAACCACTAATTTTTAAAAAAAGAATTGCATGTGGTAACATTTTGTATGATCTCTGTAACTTTTATGCACATTTGAAACTATTCTGAAAACTGAATTGTATTAGAAAACACTTTAAATTAAGCCCCATTTCTATGTCCTAATACTTGTTATTGAGTTTCTTGTTTGGGGTCGTGAACTCAGGCTCACAGTTGCTGCAGAATGATCTCTGAATGAGTTCACAATTGCTTAACACAACAACCTTTGACTGGTTATTATATCATTTCCTCCTCTCAGTAGTTAGTTTCACAATGAACTGTGGGATGTTACTGATTTCTTTGCCTGCACTATAAATATTACCCTCACCATTTGCTAGAAGCTGAAAAGGTGGCTAAAGCTGTAATCCTAACAGCACCCACAAAGAGCTCTTTGCCATGTCAGACTACCTTTGGTTTGAAGGGATACCTCTTCCTTCTGTAGAGTATAAAAAAGAAATAATTGAAGAATCTCGTGATAAGTTTGTGATCAGAGATGAAGACACAGTCATACTGACTTACCCTAAATCAGGTAAGAACTGTGAGTGAGAATGATCCTGAAGTGTATGAAGAAGGATAGGGCTTTGATCATCATTCATTTGGGTGATGAGTGGAGTGCTCTATATATCTGATGTTTAAAATGTTTTGTGGGTGTGGAGAGCTGTGTGTGAGTGCATTTTCACTCAGAGAAAGAACTCCAGCCTGGTCTGTGTGGGCAGAGGCTCATCCAGGCCATGTGAGCAATGCCAGTGGATCCTAAGGCAGTCTCTGGCATTGTTCTGTCTCTGTGTGGAGGAGAGTTGAAGAGGGAAATGAGGAAAACAAACAGAAGAAATAGCACCAAGGTATAAAGGCATATATATATAAAGGCATGTAAGAATATATGGAGGAGAGGACAATGTCAGGTAGAAGAATTATTGTGGACCTTGTCCAAGGAGTAAAAACAGTCTCAAAACTCAAGAACCAAAAAGAAGCAGCATGGACTTTGGGGAGGGTTGTTTGCTGGGTGGCAGAAGCACTGAACACAGGTAAGTTTTGGGTTGCTGACACTGACAGTGAAAGAACATGGAAAAGCCAAGGGCAGTGGAATGCATGAAGAAGAATTATACAATGGCCCAGAGAAGAGAGCTAGAGAAATACCCAAGGACAAGTGAACATGTAAACATAAATACAAGTGTGAGTGGTAAATAGACAGAAGGGGATTTATTCACCTAAAGAGAAACAGTACTCACACACATACTGCAGCATGGATGCATCTCAATTGCTTTGCATTAAAAGAAAGGAGCCAGTCTCAAGGACAGAGTCCACAATTACATCCCTGTGGAGTATCTGGGAAAGTTGAACTCACAGCACCAGAATGTAGAATGATGATGGCCCAGGACTTGAGGGGACTTTCAGGTGGAGTTAATTGAGTATAGTCTCAGTTTCTCCATGTGAAGCATTGGTAATGTGCTGGATGAATATACTTTGTACTTAGAGCATGTGGACATTGTGAACCCCACAGGTCTGTGTGCTTGGAAACAGCTGCACTGTAAGTTGTACAGGTGTACAATTTTCTTCTTGAGGCTTTTTCACAAGTGCTGTTGAATTGAGTGACCATTATGTTTCCTTCTTCAGGAACTAACTGGCTGATTGAGATTGTCTGCCTGATTCAGACCAAGGGGGATCCCACTTGGATCCAATCTGTGCCTATCTGGGACCGCTCACCCTGGATAGAGTCACAAGGTGGATATCCACTATTAATCAATAAGGAAGGACCACGCCTCATCAGCTCCCACCTTCCCTTCCATCTTTTCCCCAAGTCTTTCTTCAATTCCAAGGCCAAGGTCAGTGTCCAGTGGTTGAGAAATCTTTGACCAAATGCTCTTTGAACTTCATCTACCTTGATGGGCCCTGGAGCTCTTGCTGAAATGCACTCGGATTGTGTAGGTTGTGGGTGGGAACATGAGATTCTCATGCACTAAGTGGTGCAGATGTGTCTCCACCTCAGACTATATCAGAGTACCAGAATGTCAAGTACTACACAGTGATCCTGGGCAGATAAATGAGAGAAAGTGAAATATCAACTAGAGCATTTAGGAACTACAGATACAGGTCAAGCAGAGGGCACACTCTAGTGTACAGTGGACATTACTGTTTTGCTGTCATCAAAGTCAATTAGCTAATCTTGATTCTACATAAATCCCATGAGCAGTGTGTGAATCACCCCAGACAGAGTTGCTCATAGAAAAGCAGCCTGACTAGGCATCAGTGCTGTAATCATGGAGATTGATCAGCAGTCACGGCTCATCTGTACCCACCGTGTGTTGCTCTATCTAGGTGTCCACTGATGTGATTAGCCACAAGAATCACCCTCATCACTGATAGAGGATCTCTAGAAGGGATCAAAAATATCCAGATTCTGACCTATCATAGTTTCTTGTTAGTAAGAAAGTTTTTGGAATTCCTTGCACCATGGAGCCTAAAAATATTTTGTGCTTTAACTGCACAGACAAACTTAGAAAAATTTCCTCTCTTGAAAATATCGTAGGGAACTTTGACCATTTACTCATATGCATGTGCATTATTGGGATTTGACACATACTTAGCTAGAAAAATTGAGGCCTAAAGAGTTGAATTCTAGAATAATGTCACAAAGAGTGTTGGCACAAAATATAAATTTCCTTTTATTAAAATTATTTATTTTTAATTTGTTTCTTTCATTGTTTGTAATTATAATTACATACATCATTCCCTCTTCCTCCCTCCAGGCTTTCCTTCTTTCTCTCTTTCAATTTTGTGGTCTCTTTTTTCTTTAATTGTTGTTACATCTCTATATGTATCTACGTATTTCTCAATATTTAAATGTAACCTGCTCAGTCTATAAAATATTACTTGTATGCATGTTTTCAGGGCTGAGCACTGGGAATTGCATAACCAACCAGCTGTTATGCTTTTCCCAGGGAAAGTCTATTTCTCCAACCCTCTGCATATCTGAGTTGCCTATAGGTCTTTGTGTTCACTATTGTGCAATGACACACTGGCTTTGAGCTCTGCATCATGATTCTTTTGAAAGTTATATTTGGTAGTTAAAGTTGTGGAAAAGAATTAGTTTCTCATATTGTAGATAGATTTAGCACAGTACTCATCTCTGAATATATAAGATGTTCTTTCACAGTGGATGAGTGATTTTTCACATTGTAAGATATTGATCTTTACAACTAGAGAATCAGTCTTGGATTTTGTTATTGTTGCTTTGTTTTTTAAAGTATTAGTGGCCTGAGTAATTTTGCTGTTACATGTTTGTAAATGAAATAAAATTATAAAAGAGGATTCTCACTATAGATATTTTGCACTTATGTAAATATTTTGTCAAATAAAAATAATTAATGTTTTTAGAAACCTCATGGAGATTTGATTGACATTTCATATAAATTGTGCAAGTTAAATGGTTTCAAATGACTATGTTGACCTTCATGTACATGTTTTTCTGTTTAAGGTGATCTATTTAATCAGAAATCCCAGAGATGTTCTTGTGTCTGGTTATTTTTTCTGGAGTAAGATGAAATCTGTTAAGAATCCGGAGTCACTGAGAACTTATTTTGAATGGTTCCTCAAAGGAAATGGTGAGTGTCCTATTACATACAGGGCTTCGGTGAGCCTCAGATCCATTTTTAATGACAAGGTGAGATATAGCTCAGGTTGGTCTTGAACTCTATATAGCCAGGGACAATGTTGAAGCTCTGCTCCTCCTGCATCTAGTTCTTGAGTTTTAGCACTAAAAGCACCTATTACCATGTTCCCTCAATTTAATACTGGGGCTCACACCCACAAGATTATGTATTTTACCTAATTTGGTTATGTCCCTAACATTTAGTGTATTCTGTAGTCTTCACTTGTCTCCATCTTATCCCTCTATATTCAACAAATCTGTGGTTCTAAATCTCATCACCATTTTGAACCTAATTGTGAAGTCTTCCTGTTTTCACACACCACTGCATAATAGGGCACAACTACAGCTTGACCCATAACACACCATCCTGTTAACATTTGGAGTGTCTGGTCTTTCTAGTACTAAGGTAGGTGTTATAATTTGTGGTATTGAATAAGAAATGCCTCAAACAGACCTTGACGTTTGAACACTTGTTTCCCACTTGATGGAACTGTTTCAGAAGATTTATGAGGCACAATTGCAGGAGGTCCATCACTGAGTGTGGGCTTTGAGAGGTTTTTAAATTCTTTTTTAAATTAAAATTTTCATTTATTCTATATCCTGACCAGTTTAGCCTCCCTCCTTTCCTCCAATCCTTCTCCACCCCCAACCCCCACTCCACTCCTCCTCTGTTTCTGTTCATAAAGGTGCAGGCCTCAGCATGGGTGTCAACAAAGCATGGCATATCAAGTTCAGGTAGGGCTAAACTCTTCTTGTATTAAGGCTGGGCAAGGCAACCCACTATGAGGAATAGGTTTCTAAAAGTCAGCCAAAGAAACAGGGATGGGCACTGCTTTCATCACTAGGAGTCCCACAAGCAGATCAAGGTACACAATTGCCATACATGTGTAGAGGACCTAGGTCAGTTCCATGCATGATCTTTAGATGTCAGTCCAGAGTCTGTGAGCTCCTATGAGCCCATGTCATTTGTTTCTGTTGGTACCTTTGGGATGACTTTGACCTACTTGGCTCATCCAATCCTTCCTCTGTCTCTTCAATAGGATTCCCTGAGCTAGGCCCAGTGCTTGGCTCTGGGTCTCTCTATCTGTTTCTTTAGGTCACTGGATGAAGGCTCTCTGATTACAATGTGGTGAGTTACCACCCTGCTTACAGGAGATGGCCAGTTCAGGCTACCTATCCACTATTGCTAATAGTCTTAGCTCGAGTCATCCTTGTAGATTCATGGGAGTTTCTCTTACCAGGTTTCTACCTGACCCCAAATGCCTGCCCTCAAGATGTCTCTTTCATTACTCTCCCACCCCAACTATGCCTCCAACCTAATCTTCATGTTTCCATCCCAGCCAACCCAGGAGTTCTCTTCTATTTTCCCTTCCAGGGAAATCTGTGCATCACCATCCCCTTTGGGCCCTCCTGGTTACCTAGTCTCTGTGGAGCTGTGGATTGTATCATGGTTATCCTTTACTTTACAGCTAATATCCACTCTTGAGTGAGTACATACCATGTTTGTCTTTCTGTGTCTGGGATACCTCACTCAGGATGATTTTTTCTAGTTCCTCCAGTTCCCTCAAATTTCCTGATGTAATTGATTTTAACAGTTGAGTAATACTCCATTGTGGAAATGTACCACATTTCCTTTGTCCATTGTGTGGCTGAGGAGCCCCTAGGCTGCCTCCATGTTCTGGCTATTGTGAAAAACCCTGCCATGAACATAGTTGAACAACTGTTCTTATGGAAAGATTGAGCATCCTTTGGGTATATGCCCAAGAATGGTATCGCTGGGTCTTGAGGTAGATTGATTTTCAGTTTTCTGAGAAACTTCCATATTGATTTCCAAAGTTGCTGTACAAGTCTAGACTACCACTAGCATTGGAGGAGTGTTCCCCTAGATCCACATGAAAAAGTTAAGTTCTTAAGTCACTTCTAGTTTCTTGTCTCTGCTTCCAGCTTGTAGTTGAGATGATCTCTCAGCTTCATGCTGCTATAGCCCTGCCTGCCACTTTTTGCCATTCCCTCCTTTCTCCCATCATTTATTCATATCCATCTAGAATAATAAGCCAAAATTAAGTTCTCTCTGCTTACTTAAGTTGCCTTTGTTCATGATGTTTTATCACAGCAACAGAAAACTAACAAAAATTTTGGTCTTCCTACCACACCACTCATTTGTGGATTCTCTTAGTCTTTTTTCTTTGGCTTCCCATACTTTGTCCTGACTGTCTATTATTTTGTTAAGATGCATCTTTCCAAATATTATAAATTCTATTTTCTTTATTGTCTTAAAAGTATTTTAAGAGGCATGGATTCTTAACACTTTTTAAATGTGTTTAACTTTTATTGACTTACAACAATTATATATAATTATTATGACATTTTCATATATATATGCAGGTATTTTTGATCAAATTAATGGCCCACTATCCTCTCTTCTGCTATTTCCACTTTTGCTGATCCTTTTCCTCTTCCTGAGTAACTCTGCTTTCTACTTCCATGTCCCTTTTCTGCATGTGTTTGTTTGTGACGCAATGAGGTCCATTGGGGTTGCTTACTGAAGCACAGGAAAAGAGTCATTTACAGGAGCATGGGTACCTTACCAGTAGCTCCAATACTGAAAAAAATACCTCTCCTTCCACTAGCAACCACTAACTGCCTATAGACCGTGGAAGGAGGGGTCTCATGAGCCCTGCCCCCTAACTACACTTGACTGCTCATAAAGCCACAGGAAAGTGGTGGATACTTGGGAGTACTTTCTCTCTCCTTGATAGAGTATTTTAGGGCCCAGTCTTGTACAGTAATCCCAGCTACTAAGAGTTAAAATGTGCTGTGGCCTTGTCATGTCTAGAAGATAATATTCCACATCATTCTACCCCATATTTAAGCTTTTACATCATTTCCATACCTTCTTCCTCCATGTTTCTTAAGGCTTCATGGGGTGGGGGTGTCTAGATCATCTCATTTGGTGAGCACTGAAAAAGACCTTATTCTCAGCATTTTGGCCAATTTTATGTCTCCAAAACTCCTCACTTCAAGAAGAATCTTTTTTTTTTAAACCAAGCTGACAGTAGTGATATATAAGGAGATACATAGCTATTTAGAAGAGAATTGGATGTGTACATCAAGTCCATTCAGCAGAACAACAGTGATAGCTTCAACCCTAGGACCTATTCCCTCCACAGCATGTATATTCAACCACATTGAGTGCACCACATTTGAACTCTTCTCAATCAGAAAAGGATTGGTTACCCTGATACCACAATTTCCATGATTGCACTACTGGACATGCCTTATAAGGCTGGTTGAAGTATCCATCACAGTGTCCACAGCTGAATACCATGACTATTGATGAGAGTCTCCTGCTATCAGACTGCACAACACTTTCCGGCACTATGAGAGCTATTGCACAGGAAGGCATATTTCAGGCAATTCCCAGCTTGCTTTCTTTATGTATTTTGATAAGAATATGAGGATATGTTTAGAAATAGGGTCTTAACAACTAGTTTTAGGGGGCACTGACAACAGTGACAATTGCCTATATTATTTGGTTCGTTGGGCCTTTCTAGGCAACAAATCCTAGGGAGGTATCCCACCACTAGCAATGGAGTTTTTATTTAATAACCTATGACTTCTGGGAGCAGTACTGTAGCTTGACTTATACTTTTTAATGAGCTTACAAACCAATGAGTTTCCATAAGGCATTGTCATATATTCTTGGATTTGGTTAATTTTATTTTTTTTTTTGAGAAAAGGTTTCTCTGTGTAGCTTTGTGCCATTCCTGGAACACACTATGTAGCCTAGACTGGCCTTGAATTCACAGAGATCCGCCTGCCTCTGCCTCCGTAGTGCTGGGATTTAAGGCATGCACCACCACCGCCTGGTGGTTTTGATTAATTTTATTCCTCATTCTCTCACCCCATCTTCACATTAACCCATTCAGTCTCATATTCACTCCCTTCACATTCATACCAGAGGTATTCTGGAATTTCTCTTTTCTTGAGGTCTCTTTTTCATGTTCCCAATCTAAGGGCCCTTTCCAGTTTCCTGTACTTATAATGCACTTCAAGTTAAACACACTAAGAACTTGTCTAGGATCCTTATATGAGAGAGCACATGCAATGGTTGTCTGTCTGTGCTGGGCTTATCTCATTAGGCATATTTTCCAGTTCCATCTATTTTACTGAGAATTTTATAATTTCATCTTTATAGCTGAAGGAAATTTAATTGTGTATATACATTACAATTTTATTATCTACTTTTCAGTTGATGGGCAGGTAGGGTGAACCTATTTCCTAGCTATTGTGAGTAGAGGTGCAATGAACACAGATTTTTGAGTTCCTGCATAGTTGTACATATCTAAGTATATAGTAGACTATACCTAAATAATTTGAGTATATACCTAAGAATTGATAGCTGGGTCATATGGAAGTTCTCTTTTCAGCTTTTTTTTAGTAAACTCCACAGTGATTTTAGTAAGGGTTGTATCAGTTTGCACTCCCACCAACATTTCTCTTTCCCCACATTTTCTTCATAAATTTTAAAAACTAAACTTTATTATAAAGAAACTTTTAAATAAGGAAAAACAAGATACACCCAAATTAATGAGACTCTAAGCCTATAACTTGATGAATACAAATTATATATAAAATACAGTTAGATTTGATATTAAAAAGAGAAGCTGCTACGAGTCACATTACATGTTATACTTTTAATATCACTTATATTGCACTCAATTTTCCATCACTGTGACAAATTTATAACTAGAACACTGTAACCTTATATTGTCTTTCAACACTCTCATCCATTATCTGCATCTAGTCCTTTCTCATCCCCTTATATTTGGAGAAAACCAAAATGGCTAAGAAACACTTAACAAAATGTTCAACATCCTTAGCCATCAGGGAAATGCAACTTAAAATGACTCTCAGATTCCACTTCAACCTGTCAGAATGGCTAAGATAAAAAACACAAGTAACAGCTCATGCTGGAGAGGAGGTAGTGTGAGGGGAACACTCCTCCATTGCTGGTGGGAGTGCAAACTGGTACAGCCATTTTCAAAGTCAGTGTGGAGGTTTCTCAGAAAACTGGGAATCAATCTACCCCAAGACCCAACTATACCACTCTTGGGCACATAGCCAAAGAATGTTCGATCGTACAATATGGATATTTGCTCAACTATGTTCATAGCAACATTATTTGTAATAGATAGAACCTGGAAACCCAGATGTCATCAACCAAGGAATGGATTAAGAAAACGTGGAATATTACTCAGCTGTTTAAGAACACCAGGAAATTTGAAAGCACATGGATAGAACTAAAAAAAAAAATCCCGAGTGAGGTAACGCAGACAGAGAAAGACAATCATGGTATGTACTCGCTCATATGAGGATATTAGCTATAAAATAAAGGATAATAGTGCTATGATCCACAGACCCAGAAAGACTAGGTAACAAGGAGGATTCATGGTGGGGACACGCAGATATCCTTGTGAAAGGAAAAAAGAAGTGATTTTTGTGAGTGAACAGGGAACAGGTGGGCATGGGAATGTGAGTGGTCAGGTTGAGGGAGGGGATGAAGTGGGAGAGTTCTGAAAGAGACTACTGGAAAGGGGAACATTTTTGGGTCAGGTAAAAACATTGCCAAGAATCTCCAAGGAAGACTCCGATTAGACTCCTAGCAACAGCAGATATATAGTCTGAACAGTCCATCTCCTGTGACCAGATTTGCGCCTAGCCTAATTGTCATCAGAGAGACTTCATCCAGTAACTGATGGAAACAGATGCAGACCAACAGGCAAATATTAGGTGGAGTTCAGCGAAGCCTGCACAAGAGGGGGAGAAAGAATACTTGGAGCTACAAGGGTCAAGGACACCACAAGAATACTCACAGACCCAACCTGGGCTCATAGAGGCTCACAGAGTCTGAAATGCCAACCAGGGTGCCTACATGGGACTGATGTAGACCCTCTGTATATGCTGTTATAGCTTTGTAGATCGGTGCTCTTGTAGGACTTCAAAGAGTGAGAACAGGGGCTATCTCCAATTCTTTTACTGGTGTTGAGACCTTACTTCACATGCTTGGTCACCTTGCCCAGCTTTAATTCATGGGGAAGTACTTGGTCTTATTGTGACTTGATATGCCATGTTGATACTCATAAGAGACCTGCCGTTTCCTAAACAGAAATGGAGGAGGAGGAATTTGGGAGGTGGTAAGAGAGGGGGGTTCGCCTGGGGGAGATACTGGGAGGAGAGGACACAAGGGAAAACTATGGCTGTAAAGTAAAATAAGTACACAAATACATTTATTTTAAAAAGAAAAGGAAAAAACAATCAAACCATGTTGCAGACCCTCTGGGCATTGACATGCTCCTCTATCAATGGCAGTCTTTTCTCATACCAGTCAAACATGTTCTGTCTCCTATTCCAACCTATTTGTACCATTTTGCTACTCCATCTTTTCCACCTGTCCATCGCATATTTATTCATCATAATCGCATTGGGAGCTGAGGTGTGTCATGCAGTATACCCTTTTGCCCAGACAGCTTTACTTGCCAATGTTCATTGCAGTGAGCTGTTGGTCTGGTTCAGGGCCTCTGGCTTCTGCTACACCATCAATACTGACTCCTCTAGACTCCTCTCAGATATCCTACTGTTGCTCAGAGTCATGGAGATCCTGTGGCTATGCTTCTGCAGGACTGGCCCTTTCCACCTTCTCCACCAGATCAGAGATACAATAAATGTTGGGGTGAACCAACTCAAAGCCCTATGTCTGGGCGTCTGTGGTTGCTGAGTTATTCAGCACTGCTCTTTGCTCTGCCTTCTCCTGCCCCAGAGGTGGCAGGAAAGGGGTAGGTCCAGTTCTGATTACTTTTACGGTTCATTTCATTTTATTTATAGAAGTATTTTTCTTGCATGTATGTGTTTGTTGAATATGTGTCTGGGTCCAGAGGGGCAGGAAGAAGGCATTGTGGGTAGTAGAAATTGAGTCCTGGTTCTCTAAAAGAACAGTGAATGCTTTTAACTGCTTAGCCTTCTCCCCATCCCTACTTGTTTAGTTGTTTAAATGTCATCTTAGTTTAATTTTGGTAGTTTTTAATCTATGTAGAAATTCATCCATATGTTTTAGATTTTCCAGTTTAGTGGAATGCTCTTAAGGTAAACTATAATAATTTTCTGAATTTCACTGGAGCTTGTCATAATGACTCCATTTTCATGTCTTACTGTATGAACTTTGGCATTCATTATTCCTCTTGGTTATTTTATCTAAAGTTTGTCAATATGTGAAAGAACCAAATCAGTTTCATTGACTCTGTGGTTTGTTTTGTTGTTGAGCTCTTTTTGTTCCACTGATTGCACTAATGTCAGTGTTTTCTTTCCAGCTAATGATTTTGGTGTTTGACTTGTTCCTTTTCTACAGCCCTAAGGTGAACCATTAACTAAATTATTAGAGATTTCTTAATATAGGAACACTGACCTTTAAACATCTCTGTTAGGACTGTTTACATCGCATCTCACAGATTAAAGGATGTTGTGTTTAATTTTCATTTTATTGAAGGAGTCTTTCTACTCTTGGATTCTTTAAGAAACCATTCATGATTATGTTGTGAGTTGTTTAATCTCCATGAGTTTGTTTACTTCTAGAGTTTCTCTTGTTTATTTATAGTCATTTTATTGGTGTTGGACAGAGTATAAAGAAATATTTCAGTTTCCCCATATTTGCTGAGACGTTCTTTGTGTCCTAATATATCTTGGAATTCCAACTCCTGTCTTCTTATTATATTATCTTTGTTCTTATTGGATTTTCCCAAGTCCTTCACCTTACCTTCACACTGTGATTTTTTTCCTTTAAAAATATCCTATTTATTGTGATCTTGTGTGTATGTGTGCATGAGTGTCTGTTTGGGCACACACATCTCACAGAACATTTGTGAGAACCTGAGGACAACTTTGTGGAGTCAGTTGTACTTCTGATTTATGTGGGTTACAGAGACAGTTTGGTCATTGGGTTTATATGATAAGCACTTGGTTTATCCATTATTATTTCACAATGCCACCATTCCCTTTTGTATCTCTATTTACTTCATTTACTATTTAGTAGTTGTGTAGATCTCTTGTGCTAATTTCTACTCTTCCTTGTGCAATAAAGTTGTTTTCATAACTTACTTTTAAAAATTATGTCATTAGGCACTGCAGAGATGCTTTGGTGCTCAAAAGAACTTGGTGCTTTTTAGGGGAGGGGAGTTTGTTTCCCAGTACCCACTTCAAGTGGCTCACAAATTTCCATAGCTCTAGCTTCAGGGGAACTGGCACTCTTCTCATCTCTGCAGACACAGAAATACACAGACTCACACTCATATGAAAACACACAAACATACTAAAAGAAAAAATTAAGATAAATCTTTCAAAAATTATTTCTTTAGCTACAAGTTTCTAGGGCATTGCACATTCTCTGAACACTCATCTCTCTCTCTCTCTCTCTCTCTCTCTCTCTCTCTCTCTCTTTTTCTCCCTCTCTCTGTCTCGTTCTCCCTTTCCCACTCCCTCTACCCTTTCCCCACCTCTCTCTCTCTCCTTGATGACTTATTCCCTTCATTCTTTTAATTGTTATTATTAATGATGCCATACAACCTTGATTCATTCATTTGGTTTCACTCAACTGCTTGTTGTATTGATGAGAATCATTCTTCTCAATGTCATACAAAATGCCATTCTTCTCATCTCTGTCTTTGAATCTTTTTGTTTTTATAGGACCAAGATATAGGTACTTACTTGCCTGATAATTGAACATTACTCCCCACTAAGACTCAGATCTTGAGGTTGTTTGTTTTTGGATACAGCCACTAGGTCTCATCACTTGATACACATCAATTAAAATGTAACAAAATATAAATATCCAGGCTGATTAGTATGGTGCAAGCGTGCAATCACAACATTCATGGGATGGGTTCAAGTGAATCAACAGTTCAAGAACACCCTTGTCTACATACCAAGATGGAGGCAGCCTTGTCGAGATATTCTTTTTAATACCTGCTTCCAAATAAACACTTATCTTTTAAAATGACTTCCAAGGCAGAACCACTGTTAATTATCAGCTACATATATGTCATTACCTTATTCTTGGTGCTCTCCCTAAAATGCTTTTGGCTTTTTGTTTGTTTTCATACAGGATCTGTTATATCCCAGATTGGCCACAAATTCTCTATGTACTTGAAAATGACATTGAACCTCTGGTCTTCTCTTGTCTTGACCTCCCGAGTTTTAGTATTGCACATGTATGCCACATTTGGCTTGGCTTTTAGCTTTTCTTTGAATGTGAATAGGTATGTGTGTTTATGCTGATGTGGTTACAAATGTGTGAATGTGGCTGTTCTTGTGCCAAAGCTTGAGGGTGGAAGACAAACAACAACATCAGGCGTTGAGCCTTAATTTCTACCTTGTCTGAGGCAAAATCTCTTTCTTCTTGTTCAGCACTGTGTGTGCCAGCTTAGCTGGTCCCAAGCTTCTGGGCATTCTCCTGTCTCCACCTCCCATGTCATAGAAGGAGCACTAGGATAATAAAAAGAGACTGAATCACCATCTTTGAATGGTTCTTGAGGATTCAAACTCAGGCCCTCACACATGCAAGGCAAATGCTTTCCACTGAGCCATCTCCTGAGCCCAGCTTTCAATCTCGTTAAGTGGCTTAGTTCTGTCATGTATTGTGCAGTTTATTTCTCTCTACTACTTCTCTGTAGATCATTTACCCCCAGCTTTCAATCAAATTTTAGATTCCTTGAATTCATGTATCCTACTGCTCTGACCCTTGTTTAACTCTTAACTTTACTCCTGACTTGATTTAGTTAGTTTGTCAGATAATGGTTGAACAATGCAAATGTGTAAAGGAAACTGAGAAATATAGAGAGAGGCCTAAACCAGGAATAGTGAAGACACTGTGACTGTTGAGAAAACATCACAATAGCCCTAGGAATGTAAATGAATCTTTGAGGTGTGTATCAGGGTTCGGTGCTGTTTTTCCCTTTGGGGGAGGAGCCAAGTAGACACAGAGTCAATGACACAGATTATGGGAGAATGTTGAAACAAGCCTGGTTTATTCAGGAAGAGGCAAGTCTTACATACTCCTCCACCCCACCCTGGGAGAAGGTCTTAAGAATATGCATCTGCTGGTGTGACATGGTTGCCTCTCATTGGTCCAGATTATCTCCAGATCATGTCTCAGCTGCTGTTGCTAAGGCCCTTAGCCAGACTCAGATTGGTTCTCAGAAAGTATCTTTTTTTTAAAAACTGATTTGGGCCAGCTGGCTCTCAAGCTTATTAGGGATGAGTCATCCCACAGGGGTGAAGGTATAATTCTATGCCTGGAAGGTCTCTAGTAGTCTGTGTTTAGGAGGCTAGGCTATTGAAGAATCACTATTGAGAAGTGGTAGAAGCTTAGAAGTAGATGCCAGGGTGAGGAGATCTCCCTTAGAAAGGATTAAGATAGTTCTTTAGACATGATAGTAATATAAAGTCCAACCATGGCCATGCCAAGACCACTCTGGCTTACTGTATTGGTATGATTGCTTTTCCCCCAAACATGACTCCATCACTAAAGCCCAAGAGGAGGATGTTTCCATGAGGCATCAGGGGTAAATCTGTGAGATGATGAGTTTACTAATGAACTTGATTTAATCAGCTCAATATCTGTGTGTATTTGTTAAATGTCACATTGTATACTATAAATACTGGTTTGATTTTTCTTAGTAAAGCTGTCTGCCATTTCCAGAAAATATCAGGAAGACCTCACTTTCTTTCTCTATAATCAGTGCTTTCCTCTTCCCTTAACACAGTGACATTTGGATCATGGTTTGAGCACACCCGTGCCTGGCTATCCATGAGAAAAAGGGACAACTTCCTGATACTGAACTATGAAGACATGAAAAAGGTAACTGTTACAGCAATCACAAAGTCTCTCACAAACTTTCCCCATGCAGCACCTCATATTCTTCTGTATCCCCGTGTTAGTGTTAGGTCAATGAAGAGTCAGTAAAAGTGAGATTATGCCCTATGTCCTTTATTGAGCTGCATCTGACATTTTCTCTTCAGTCTCCTTGTCAATCATCCACAACTTCTTTACCCTACTCCACCCTGGGGTAGGGTGGGGTAGCTCACACTTGCGCTATATGGTTTTTAATCCTGTCTATGCAACACATTCCATACACCTAATAACCCAGTGGTCATTGGGGAATGGGTAAAGCAGTGCCATTCCACTGTTGTTTCCAAATGTATGTCATCCCCCCTTGAAGGCAAGAAGAGAGACAAAGGCAGGAAATCCATCTGTGAATCCTGGGAAAGCACAAGTCCTGAAGTTATATGAAAAGCATGAGTGATACAACTGACTAGGCATGTTCAGGATGCAGCCAGTCAGGGATGATTGTGTTCTGTGCTCTGCAGTACAGAGGATTCTGCATGTGGGCTAGAATATGCTGGAGATTTTAAAACTCTTAGTAGAGAATATCTGAAATATTTCAACATTTAGTAATGACATATGTCTAAATAAACTCTTAGGCCATATCCTTAGCAGCTCATTGCAGGTTTCATTTCATTGAAATGCCCCACAGACAGCAACATGTTGAAGTACTGTGTATGTGTCTAAAATATCTCTTATTTTAAAAATTAAAAAATTAAAAAAATATGTCTTGGCAAGTCATCACATGACTAAAACTAGCACTGGGAGAGAGAGAGAGAGAGAGAGAGAGAGAGAGAGAGAGAGAGAGAGAGAGAGAGAGAGAGAAGAGAGAGAGAGAGTAAGAATCAGGGGTTCTAGGTTATCCTTGTTTGTATGGTGGGTTTGAGGTCAACCTTGGCCAAAAGAGACATTGATTCAAAAGATCATTAATTAAAAATAATTTTAAGTTCATTTGTATATTTTATTTTTATTTAGTTAAAAAATTCTCCCTCTACTGATGGACACATAATAATGACACCAAGCATATAAGCACAAAAATATTCACATTTGACCACCAACTCAAAAGTTTAAGTAGTTTGGAAGTTATCAGTGAAAGGTGATCATCATTTATATATCACAGGTAAAAGTATCAATTGTACTTTTTTACTGAACAAGAAAAGAATTGTGCAGTCTATCAGAGAAAAAACACTTGCCCATCCTTAGAATAGTTCAAAAATTTAGTTAAGGCTGAAAAGAAGCAGTCTTAAAGCCACTGTGTACCTTTCAGAAGTAGACTCTGGTGATGATGAAGGTTACTGATAGCTGTAACTTTGTTTTCATTTTTATTTCTCTTATGAAAATTTTATTACTTAAAACAATTTTTAAATTTAAATATATTTTGATCATATTCTTTCTCTCCCACAATTTCTTCCAAGTTTTCTCCTCCTCCTTACCCACACAACCTTAAATTCTTTCTGAAAAAAACAAACAAAATCCAAATAAAACAAAATTCCCCCTGAAAGAAAACAAAATAAAACAATAACCAAAAAGAAAAAAAAACCCACTGAACTGCAACCAAACAAAAGCATACACACTCATAAAACAAAACCAAAACCAAAACCAAAACAAAAGAAAAACAAAAACAAAACAAAACTTGGATTCTATTACATATTGGTCAACTACTCCTTCACATGAAGACTTTCCTGCGGTGGTTGATATATCCAGTGCCATTTCATTAGACAATGGATTTTCCCTTTCCCAGCAGGTATAAATGACAGTTTAGTTGTTAACCTTTACCCTAGTGGCTACATTTTCATGCATTCATTTTTTTAAAAAAGTATAACAACATAAAGTACAATCTGATGAAATAATATTATTCCTTCAAAGTTGGACAAGACAAACCAACAGAAAGAAAACAGCACAAGAGAAGGCACAAGCAGAGACCCACATGTTTGAACATCCAGGAAGACCACAAAATCACTAAACTCTAGACCCTAACACATAAGCAGAGGATTGATGCAGACTGGTGTGGTACTGTGCATATTGCTCCAGTCTGTGGGCTCATATGAGCTTTTCTTACGTTGATGTGGATGGTCATGTTTTCTTAGTGTCCTCCCTTTTCTCTGTCTCTAACACACTTTCTTCTCCTTCTGAAGAGTTATCTGAGCTCTAAAGTGAGAGATTTGGTGGAGACATACCATTAGGGCTGATTGTTCAAAAGTATCTCAATCTCTGTGTATTCTCCATCTGTGGATCTCTGTATTTCTTCTCAGCTGCTTTGGGAGAAAATTTCTCTGATGATGACTGTACAAGGTGCTAATCTGAGTAGAGCAGAATATCATCTGGAATCATTTTTCACTAATTTTTCAGACCAGTATTATTTGGTTTTACCCTACGTCCCTAGGCTATCTAGTCTCTGGTCAAAAAGCAGTGTCAGCTATGTGTTCCATTTCATAGAGTAGGCCTTAAGTAAAATCTGTTATTGGTTGGTTACTCTTGTGAGTTTTGTGGCATTGTTTTAGTGTATCTTGCAGGTAGGACTATGTAATTGGAAGTTTCCTGTCCCAACCACCTGGTCCCAAATAACCAACTCAGAGGCTGAATGTGAACTATAAATGCTTAGCTGATAGCTCAGGCTTGTTACTAGCTAATTCTTACCTTTAGATTACCCATTTCTCTTAATCTATGTATTGTCAGGTGTCTCATGGCTTTACATGTCCTCTAACATGTCTTTCTTCCTGATCAGCTGGTTGGCATCTCTCCTGAATCTGTTCTTTCTTCCCATCCTTCTCAATTTGATTTTACAGACTAACTTCCTGTCCAGCTATCAGCCAGTCAGCATTTTATTAACCAATATGAGTAATACATATTCATAGTGTAGAAAGGATTGTGACAGATAAATTTTTCCATTTTGTCTAATTAAAAAGGAAGGTTTTATCCTTAATATAGTAAATCTCTGAACAACTAAAACAGTTATTACGTAAGAATTACAGTAACAGTATCTGATCCATTTATATTTGCAAAAGTGGAGAAAATACTTAATTATCTACCTTATCTTGGTTTGTCTAAATTTTGTATCTAATTTATTTTCTATTATAACTAAGGAAAACTATAACTATAACTATTTAATCTTCAGCTCCATCAAAGACTCCAGAAGGGTGAAAAGTTACCTAATGGCAGGGACATCAGTTTGCCTGGACAGTCACCCAAAGTTCATCTGTAACACTGGGGCATCCAACTCTGGCCTACAGGCCAAGCATATCTGACAGACTTTCCTGTTAAACAGAGAATATTGAAGGACTGTCCTACACTATCTTGGCAAAGTCCAGCAGTTACCTTTCTTGCATCCTGCTGGTCCAGTTTAGAAAGTAACTGTCAGTAATTGAGGCAAGGGCAATTACTTTACCTCTGTTGCTAGCTTTTGCCATAATGAAAACCAACTCCATATGGAATTTCTTTGATGCCCGTCATCCTCTCTGAAGTAGTTGGTGATGCCAGGAGCAGACATATCTCACTGTCAAGAAAAGTCTATATTCTTAAAACATTTCAAATGCTGTATTCTGTAGGTCTTTGAAGTGTTTGAAGATTGCCTATCTATCTGAAATATACCTATGTATACCTAGAAGACCTCACTAACACCTCTATACGTTTGCTATTATAGATGACTATTAATCTGTGTTTCTTAACTATATATTACATTTTAAAATTAGCTGCATAACCATAATACCAGAGACAAGAGTAGAAATATACACACTATAACAAAATTGACTTTAAATTTGTATCAATAAACCAAAATCCATATCAATGTAAAATACATAAGATTAGTACTTTGTTTTTGGATTAAAGTAGATTTAATAGTCTACCATTTTTCCTATCATTTCTATATCCTCCTTTTTCTTTTCTTTTTTTTTAAAAATTTTTTATTTTTATTTTGCAACCCAATTCAGTTCTACATATCAGCCACGGATTCCCTTGTTCTCCCCCCTCCAGCCCCCCTTACCTTTCCCCCAGCCCACCCTCCATTCCCACCTCCTCCAGGGCAAAGCCTCCCCCGAGGACTGAGATAAACCTGGTAGACTCAGTCCAGGTAGGTCCAGTCCCCTCCTCCCAGGCCGAGCCAAGTGATCCTGTATAGGGCCCAGGTTTCAAACAGCCAACTCATGCAATGAGCACAGGACCCGGTCGCACTGCCTGGATGCCTCCCAAACAGATCAAGCCAATCAACCGTCTCACCCATTCAGAGGGCCTGATCCAGCGGTGACCCCTCAGCCATTGGTTCATAGTTCATGTGTTTCCATTCGTTTGGCTTTTTGTCCCTGTGCTTTATCCAACCTTGTTCTCAACAATTCTCGCTCATATAAACCCTCCTCATTCTCGCTAATTGGACTCCCAGAGATCCACCCAGGGCCTAGTCATGGATCTCTGCATCCAGATCCCTCAGTAGTTGGATGGGGTTTCTAGCACGACAATTAGGGTGTTTGGCCATCCCATCACCAGAGTAGGTCAGTTCGGGCTGTCTCTCGACCATTGCCAGCAGTCTGTTGTGGGTGTATCTTTGTGGATTTCTGTGGGCCTCTCTAGCACTTTGCTTCTTCCTATTCTCATGTGGTCTTCATTTACCATGGTCTCCTATTCCTTGTTCTCCCTCTCTGTTGTTGATCCAGCTGGGATCTCCCACTCCCCCAAGCTCTCCTTCCCTCGACCCTCATCCTTCATTACCCCCACTCATGTCCAGGCTGTTCATGTTGATCTCTTCCATTTTTCTGTCATTGGGTGATCCCCGTGTCTTTCTTAGGGTCCTGTTTTCCAGGTAGCCTCCCTGGTGATGTGAGTAGCAGTGCAGTCATCCTTGTTCCACATATAGTATCCTCCTTTGAGTGAGTACATACCATGTTTGTCTTTCTGAGTCTGGGTTACCTCACTCAGGATGATTTTTTCTAGATCCATCCATTTGTCTGCAAACCTCATGATGTCATTGTTTTTCTCTGCTGAGTAGTATTCCATTGTGTATATGTACCACATTTTGTTTATCCATTCTTCAGTTGAAGGGCATCTAGGTTGTTTCCATGTTCTGACTATTACAAACAATGCTGATATGAACATAGCTGAACAAGTGCTCTTGTGGTGTGGTTGAGCATTCCTTGGGTGTTGAGCACCACTTGCCCAAGAGTGGTATAGCTGGATCTTGGGGGAGATGGATTCCCAATTTTTCTAAGAAAGCGCCATATTGATTTCCAAATGGCTGTACAAGCTTGCATTCCCACCAGCAGTGGAGGAGAGTTGCCCTTGCTCCACATCCTCTCCAGCACAAGGTGTCTTCAGTGTTTTTGATCTTAGCCATTCTGACAGGCATAAGGTGGTATCTCAGAGTTGTTTTGATTTGCATTTCCCTGATGATTAGGAATGTTGAGCAATTCCTTAAATGTCTTTCAGCCATTTGAGTTTCCTCTGTTGAGAATTCTCTGTTTAGTTCTATAGCCCATTTCTTAATTGGACTGTTGGGCATTTTGCTGTCTAATTTCTTGAGTTCCTTATATATTCTGGATATCAGTCCTCTGTCAGATGAGGGGTTGGTGAAAATCTTTTCCCATTCTGTAGGCTGTCACTTTGCCTTGTTGACCATATCTTTTGCTCTACAAAAGCTTCCCAGTTTAAAGAGGTCCCATTGATTGATTGTTTCTCTCAGTGTCTGTGCTACTGGTGTTCTATTTAGGAAGTGATCATTTATGCCAATGTGTTCAAGACTACTTCCTACTTACTCTTCTAGCAGGTTCAGAGTAGCTGGATTTATGTTGAGGTCCTTGATCCACTTGGACTTAAGTTTTGTGCACGGTGATAGATATGGATCTATTTGCAGCCTTCTACATGTTGATATCCAGTTTTGCCAGCACCATTTGTTGAAGATGCTTTCTTTTTTCCATTGTGCACTTTTGGCTTCTTTGTCAAAAATTATATGTTCATAGGTGTGCGGATTAATGTCAGGGTCTTCAATTGGATTCCGTTGGTCCACATGTCAATTTTTATGCCAGTACCAAGCTGTTTTTCTTACTGTAGCTCTATAGTAGAGCTTGAAGTCAGGGATCATGATGCTTCCAGAGGTTGTGTTATTATACAGGATTCTTTTGGCTATCCTGGGTTTTTTGTTTTTCCATATGAAGTTGAGTATTATTCTTTCCAGGTCTGTGAAGAATTGTGTTGGTATTTGATGGGGATTGCATTGAATCTGTAGATTGCTTTTGGTAAGATTGCCATTTTTACTATGTTAGTCCTGCCTATCCATGAGCATGGGAGATCTTTCCATTTCCTGACATCTTCTTCAATTTCTTTTTTCAGGGACTTAAAGTTCTTGTCATATAGGTCCTTCACTTGCTTGGTTAGTGTTACCTCAAGGTATTTTATGTCATTTGTGGCTGTTGTAAAGGGTGATGTATCTCTGATTTCCTTCTCAGCTTCTTTGTCTGTTGTATATAGGAGGGCTACTGATTTTTTGAGTTGATCTTGTATCCTGCTATGTTGCTGAAGGTGTTTATAAGCTGTATCAGTTCCTTGGTGGAATCTTTGGGGTTGCTCAAGTATACTCTCATGTCATCTGCAAATAGGGAAAGCTTGACTTCTTCCTTTCCAATTTGTATCCCCTTAATCTCCTTATGTTGTCTTATTGCTCTGGTTAGAACTTCAAGTACTATATTGAATAAGTATGGGGAGAGCGGACAGCCTTGCCTCGTTCCTGATTTTAGTGGAATTGCTTTGAGTTTCTCTCCATTTAATTTAATGTTGGCTGTTGGCTTGCTGTAAATTGCCTGTATTATGTTTAGGTATGTTCCCTGTATTCCTGATCACTCCAAGACCTTTATCATGAAGGGGTGTTGGATTTTGTCAAATGCCTTTTCTGCATCTAGTGAGATGATCATGTGGTTTTTTTCTTTGAGTTTGTTTATATGGTGTATTACATTGACGGACTTTTGTATGTTGAACCACCCTTGCATCCCTGGAATGAAGCCTACTTGATCATGGTGGATAATTGTTTTGATGTGTTCTTGGAGTCTGTTTGCCAGTATTTTATTGAGTATTTTTGCATCAATGTTCATGAGGGAGATCGGTCTGTAGTTCTCTTTCTTTGTTGTGTCCTTGTTTGGTTTAGGAATCAGGGTAATTTTAGCCTCATAGAAGGAGTTTGGTAATGTTCCTTCTGTTTCTATTGTGTGGAACAATTTAGAGAGTATTGGTATTAACTCTTCTTTGAAGATCTGGTAGAATTCTGCACTGAAACCATCTGGTCCTGTGCTTTTTTTTGGTTGGGAGACTTTTAATGACTCTTTCTATTTCATTAGGGGTTATTGGACTATTTAAATAGTTTATCTGGTCTTGATTTAACTTAGGTATGTGGTACCTATCCAGAAAGTTATTCATTTCTTTTAGGTTTTCCAGTTTTGTGGAGTAGAGGTTTTTGAAGTATGACCTGATGATTCTCTGGATTTCCTCAATGTCTGTTGTTATGTCCCCCTTTTCATTTCTGATTTTGTTGATTTGGATGCTCTCTCTCTGTCCTTTGGTTATTTTGGATAAGGGCTTGTCTATCTTGTTGATTTTCTCAAAGAACCAACTCTTTGTTTCATTAATTTTTTGTATTGTTCTCTTTGTTTCTATTTTATTGATTTCAGCTCTCACTTTGATAATTTCCTGGTGTCTATTTTTCCTGGGAGACTTTGCTTCTTCTTGTTCTAGAGCTTTCAGGTGTGCTGTTAAGTCACTAGTGTGAGATTTCTCCAAGCTATTTATGTGGGCATTTAGTGCTATGAATTTCCCTCTTAGTACTGCTTTCATAGTGTCCCATAGGTTCGGATATGTGGTGTCTTCATTTTCATTAATCTCTAGGAAGTCTTTAATTTCTTTCTTTATTTCTTCCTTAACCCATTGGTGATTCAGTTGAGTATTATTCAGTTTCCATGAGATTGTAGATTTTCTGTAGTTTTTGTTGTTGTTGAAATCCAACTTTAGACCATGGTGGTCTGATAGAACACAGGAGGTTATTCCAATTGCTTTGTATGTGTTGGGATTTATTTTGTGGCCAAGTATGTGGTTGATTTTAGAGAAGGTTCCATGGTTTGCTGAGAAGAAGGTATATTCTTTTTTGTTAGGATGGAATGTTCTGTAGATATCGATTAAGTCCATTTGAGTCATGACATCAGTTTAGTCTTTTATTTCTCTGTTAAGTTTCGATTTGGGAGATCTCTCCAGTGGTGAAAGTGGGGTGTTGAGGTCTCCCACTATTAATGTGTGGGGTTTTATATGTGATTTAAGGTTTAGTAATGTTTCTTTTACATATGTGGGTGCCCTTGTGTTTGGAGCATAAATGTTCAGAATTGAGACTTCATCTTGGTGGATCTTTCCTGTGATGAGTATGTAATGCCCTTCTTGATCTCTTTTGATTGATTTTAGTTTGAAGTCTATTTTGCTGGATATCAGGATGGCTACACCCACTTGTTTCTTAAGACTGTTTGATTGGAAAGTCTTTTCCCAGCCTTTTATTTTTAGGTAGTGTCTATCTTTGAATTTGAGATGTGTTTCTTGTATGCAGCAGAAAGATGGGTCCTGCTTTCGTATCCATTCTGTAAGCCTATGTCTTTTTATAGGTGAATTAAGTCCATTGATATTGAGGGATATTAATGACCAGTGATTGTTCATTCCTTTTATTTTTTGGTGGTGATGTGTGTGTACTTCTGTTCATTGGGGTTTACCGTTGTGGCTTTATCTATTGCCTGTGTTTTCGAGGGTGTATCTGACTTCCTTAGGTTGGAATTTTCCTTCTAGTGCTTTCTGTAGAGCTGGGTTTGTGGATAAGTATTGTTTAAATCTGGATTTGTCATGGAATGTCTTGTTCGCTCCATCTATGGTGATTGAAACTTTTGTTGGGTATATTAGTCTAGGCTGGCATCCATGGTCTCTTAGTGTCTGCATTACATCTGTCCAGGTCCTTCTGGCTTTCAAAGTCTCCATTGAGAAATCGGGTGTTATTCTGATGGGTTTGCCTTTATAAGTCACTTAGCCTTTTTCCTTTGCTGCTCTTAATATTCTTTCTTTATTCTGTACGTTTAGTTGTTTAATTATTATGTGGCGAGGGGACTTTTTTTGGGGGTGTCTAGTCTGTTTGGTGTTCTATAGGCTTCTTGTATCTTCATAGGCATTTCCTTCTTTAAGTTGGGAAAGTTTTCTTCTACAATCTTGTTGAATATATTTTCTGTGCCCTTGAGTTGGTATTCTTCTCCTTCTTCTACCCCTATTATTTATAGGTTTGGTCTTTTCATGGTGTCCCAAATTTCTTGGACATTTTGGTTCATGACTTTGTTGGCTTTAGTGTTTTCTTTGACTGATGAATCTATTTCTTCTACTCTATCTTCAACACCAGAGATCCTCTCTTCCATCTTTTGCATTCTGTAGGTTATACTTGCATCTGAAGTTCCAGATCATTTACTCAGATTTTCTATTTCCAGCATTCCCTGTGTTTGTGTCTTCTTCATTTTTTCTATTTCCCTTTTCAGGTCTTGGACTGTTTCCTTCATTTGTTTCATTGCTTTTTCTTGATTTTCTTTCAGTACTTTATTGTTTTCTTCCAGGACTTTATTGATTTCTTCTAATTTGTTTGCCCTTTCCTCTAGTTGTTTACAGCATTCTTCCCATTTTTTTTTGTTTTTTTCCTCTACACAAGCCTCTAGCTTCCTCATGATGTCATTCATAAAGCTGTTTTCTTCTGCTTCTTCCAATTTCTGATGTTCAGGTCTAGGTGTTGGAGGAGGGCTAGGTCCTGGTGATGCTGTATTGCTATTCATTTTGTTGTATGTGTTTCTGCCTTGATGTCTGCCCATCTCCTTGTGGTTCGTTCTTGGCCTTATCTGCACACTTGGTTCAGATAAAGCTGACAGATTCAGGAAGTCTCTCTCTCTTGTCCAGATGGGAGCTCTCTTGTCCAAATGGGAACTCCGGGGCAGGATGAGAGCTCTTGTCCAGAATGGAAGTCCAGGGCAGGATGGGAGCTCTTCTCTCTCTCTCTCTCTCCCTCTCCCTCCCTCTCTCTCTCTCTCTCTCTCTCTCTCTCTCTCTCTCTCTCTCCTCCAGAAGGGAGGTCCTCGGCAAGATGGGAGCTGGGGGCCAGCCTCTAAGTCTGAGGAAGAGGCTGGGGGCTAGGGTGGATGGGCTTGGGGGCAGGGCATGGAGATTGCAGGGTCTGTCGGGGGTCTTGGAGAAAGGGATCCTTCCCGGTGGGGCTAGAAGGGAACCTGCCCGGTTGCCAGAACCTGGGGCCAAGTTGGGCAGGTCTTCCCCGGAGTGGCTGGTGCCCAGCGATGGGGTCCTGGCCGAGCTAGGGCACTCACCTGTGCTTCAGAAGGGAAGTCTGGGGCAGGATGGGAACTGGGGGCCGACCTCTAAGTCTCAGGAAGTGGCTGGGGTCTTGGGCGGATGGGCATGGGGGCAGGGTGTGGAGATTGCAGGGTCTCCCGGGGGTCTGGAGAAGGGGATCCTTTCCGGTGGGGCTAGAAGGGAACCTGCCCAGTGGCCAGAACCTGGGGCCAAGTTGGGCAGGTCTTCCCCAGAGTGGCTGGTGCCCAGGGATGGTGTCCAAGACGAGCTAGGGCACTCACTTGTGCTCCAGAAGGGAAGTCTGGGGCAGGATGGGAGCTGGGGGCCGGCCTCTCTATCCTCCTTTTTCTTTTCCGAACAAGATTCCTGAATCTAATCTCACTGTTTAGCATTTTTTTCTGACCATTATATATAACAACTTGTAGCCAACCCTCCAAATAATGACAATCATAATGTGTTTTTGGGAATGTGGGTGTAGTTCTCTAGACTATTTCTGGTTGATTTTGTGTCCTGGTAATGTTTTGGGGATCCTGCGAAAATTTAGTATTATGGTCAAGTCCTGACTGAAGTATTCTGTGAGGCTGGATCATCTCAGCCAGCAGCCTTGAAGTTGTTCTGTTGCAGAACTCAGAGGGAACTGCAACAGAGGCACTCTCAAATTTTGCATCAGTTGGGTAATCCTTTTCCACTAGAGATTTTTCAGACGGTCTTTCTCATTCAAACCTGATTTTTCTTAACTCCAAATGAATCCAGAGCCTCTCATTTCCTGTGGAATAAAAGCAGAATCTCTTTCCCAAAGTAACATATCTTTTGACTTAAATTTTGATGTCAAGATATTTTCAAAATATATAGTTTGATTTAATCTAGCAGCTTTCATATCAAATGTTTCTTTGCAGTTCTCACTTGTTGATAAGTATACAAAAAATTTAAAGACAACATAATAACATACAGTATCTAGACTCTCTGTGTGTTTTCCATATTTATGTGGCTTATTATTTAAGGAATTTACTTTATTTTAAAACTATATATATATATATATATATATATATATATATATATATTTTTGTTTTTCGAGACAGGGTTTCTATGTGTAGCTTTGCGCCTTTCCTGGAACTCACTTGGTAGCCCAGGCTGGCCTCGAACTCACAGAGATCCTCCTGCCTCTGCCTCCCGAGGGCTGGGATTAAAGGCGCGCGCCACCACTGCCCGGCTAAAACTATATTTTTTAATCTAGGACCATATATATTCTTTTTTTCTCTCTCCCAAGCCAATGCATATTAGACACACTGTGACCTGTTTAGAAGATCTTTTTAAAAAATCTGTCCTTACTGCACATCAGTAACCTTTTCTGTGTGCATGAACCAAAAAATTGCTATGTAACTTAGATCACAGAATTCTGGTGCTTGTTCATCCCCTTTGGTTTCCTGAGAGTCTAGTCTCACGGCAGAGGCATGTTTACCACCAGCTTTGGGAACCATGTTTACTTTCTGATCTCTGGGAAGTTTCTAGGTTCATGCTGCCATAGAGTAGCATGCTGCCAGCTGCTCACAAGCCCCATATAAATGTTTGGTAGTGGGGTCTCTTAAAAGAGCCACCGTCCATGTTTGCTGCTAGCACTAAGCCTGAAAGCTACCTCATAAAGGAGCCATGCATGTGCTCACTGCCAGCAAACAGCCCAGTGGAGAAAAAGTCACTATCAAGAAGTCATGCTTGACTACATTCTTGTGTGTCTAGGATCCTCTCCTGGAGAGCTGCAATCTCTGGCTCAGTGTTACCAGCTCTCTCTTGCTCAGTCCACTATGGGACGCCCCAGCAAGGTTCTTCTGTTCAGCTCCCCCCTTGCTCAATCCTCTACAGGATGTCCCAGCAAGGTTCTTCTGTGTACCAGTGAATGAAGGTCTTTACCCAAAACTCTTTTGAGAAAGAGATTTATTTGGGAAGGAGGAGTTCAGGAGAGTAGCCTCCTCTACCAGGGTGGAGAGAATGGTGTACAATTGACCGGGCAGGCCGGTTTATATAGGATGTCCAGGGGGCGGAGTCAACTGTGATTTTTTTCTGCCCAGGATTGGCCAGTTTTGTGGGCAAGGGGCAGAGATGGCCCTGATATCAGGGCCAAACTGTATTGCTTTCACTGGCCTTATTGGATTTTTGACACCACCTCTAAGGCCAGGGCACATTTCTTTCACTGAATCTGATTCTAGGGGCCAAGAGTGTTATTTTGGTACTAGTTTCAGAGTCAGAACATATTTCCTGGGTTCTGGGTTTGGGGATAAAGTGTTCATTTCTCTGGCTCAGGTCCCAAACACAGGCTGTGTTTCTTTCCCTGGTCCTGGGCCATAGGGCCAGGATTCTGCTGTCCTGCTCTGTGATTGGTTGGTTTCACAAGTCAGTTGGACAGGGGCAGAGATGGCTCTGATCTGAGCTAAACTGTGTTTGTCTCACTGGCCTTGTCTGAGCCATTCTTCCCTAATTCTTGGCTCCAGGGTCATGGTGGGTTGCTTTAGCCAGCCCCTTTTCCCTACACTCCTCAGCTATTGGTCCACAGTTCATGTGTTTTCACTAGTTTGGCTGGCCATCTCTGTATGTCTCCCCATCGTGATCTTGATGTCCCTTGCTCATAGAATCTCTTTTCTCTCTCATCAGTTGGACTCCTGGAGCTTGGCCTGGCTGCTGGCCATGGATATCTGCATCTGCTTCCATCAGTCACTGGATGAAGGCTCTGTGATGACAGTTAGGGTAATCACCCATCTGATCACCAGAGTAGGCCAGTTCAGGTACCCTATCAATTATGCCAGTAGTCTAAGGTGGGGTCATCCTTGTGGATTACTGGGAACTTCCCAAGCACCCTGTTTCTCCCTATTCCCATGATGTCTTCATATATCATGGTATCTCTTTCATTGCTCTCCCACTCTGTCCCTGTTCCAGCTCGAACCCTCTGTTCCCCTATGTTCTCACCTCACATCTGTTGCCCTCCATTACCCGCCTCAGCTCTAGTTTGCTCATCTATTTCTTCTTCACTTGGTGATCCATGCATCCCTCCTAGGCTACTCCCTGCTAGCTAGCCTCCCTGAAGTTGTAGGTTGCAGTCAGGTTATCCTTTGCTTTACATCTAGTATCTACTTATGAGTGAGTACACACCCTCTTTGTCCTTCTGAGTCTGGGTTACCTTGCTCAGGATGATATTTTCTAGTTCCATCCATTTGCCTGCAAACCTCATGATGTCATTGGTTTTTAGTGCTGAGTAGTACTCCATTGTGTATATGTGCCACATTTTCTTTATCCATTCTTTGGTTGAAGGCCATCAGGGTTGTTTCCAGGTTCTGGCTATTATGAATAATGCTGCTATGAACATAGTTGAACATGTGTCCTTGTGGTATGATTGAACATTCCTTGGGTATATGTCCAAGAGTGGTATAACTGGGTCTTGAGGAAGATCGAGTCCCAATTTTCTGAGAAAATGACATACTGATTTCCAGAGTGGCTGTACAAGTTTGCACTCCCACCAACAGTGGAGTAGTGTTCTTTTTGCTCCAATCCTCTCCAACATAAGCTGTCATCAATGTTTTTGATCTTAGCCATTGTGATGGGTATAAGATGATATTTCATAGTCGTTTTGATTTGCATTTCCCTGATGAGTAAGAATGTTGAGAAATTCTTTTAATGTCTTTCAGCCATTTGAGATTCTTCTTTTGAGAATTCTCTGTTTAGCACTGTAGTCCATTTTCTAATTGGATTGTTTTGTATTTTAGTGTCTAGTTTCCTGAGTTCTTTACATATTTTGGAGATCAGCTGTCTGTCAGATGTGGGAGATCTTTTACCACTTGGTAGGCTGTCATTTTGTCTTATTGACTATGTACTTTAACCTACAAAAGCTTCTCAGTTTCAAAAGGTCCCATTTATTATTTGTTGCTCTCAGTGTCTGTGCTACTGGTGTTCTATTTAGGAAGTGGTTTCCTGTGCAGTCAAGACTACTTCCTACTTTCTCTTCTATCAAGTTCAGTGTAACTAGATTTTATATTGAGGTCTTTGATCCACTTGGACTTGAGTTTTGTGCATGGCAAAAGATATGGATGTATTTGCATTGTTCTACATTTTGACATCCAGTTATGCCAGCACCATTTGTTGAAGACACCGTCTTTTCTCCATTGTACAGTTTTGGCTTCTTTGTCAAAAATCAGGTGTTCATAGGTGTGTGGATTAATGTCAGGGTCTTCAATTTGATTCCATTGGTCCACATGTCAGTTTTTATGCCAGTACCAAGCTGTTTTTCTTACTGTAGCTCTATAGTAGAGCTTGAAGTCAGGGATCGTGATGCCTCCAGAGGTTGTTTTATTGTACAAGATTCTTTTGGCTATCCTGGGTTTTCTGATTTTCTATATGAAGTTGAGTATTGTTCTTTCCAAATCTATGAAGGATTGTGCAGGAATTTTGATGGGGATTGCATTGAATCTGTAGATTGCTTTTGGTAAGATTGTCATTTTTACTATGTTAATCTTACCTATCCATGAGCATGGGAGATCTTTCCATTTTCTGATATCTTCTTCATTTTTATTCTTCAGAGACTTAAAGTTCTTATCATACAGGTCCTTCCCTTTTGTAGTTAGAGTTACCCCAAAATATTTTATATTATTTGTGACTATTGAAAACGGTGATGTTTCTTTGATTTCTTTCTCAGCTCCTTTATCATTTGTACATAGGAAGGTTACTGATTTTTTTTTGAGTTAACTTTGTACCCTGCCACATTACTGAAGGAGTTTATCAGCTGTAGGAGTTCTCTGGTACAATTTTTGGGGTCACTTATGTATTCTATCATATTGTATTCAAATATTGAAAGTTTGACTTCTCCATTTCCAATTTCTATCCCTTTCATCTCCTTTTGTTGTCTTACTGCTCTTACTAAAACTTCAAGTATTATATTGAATAAATATTGGGAGAATGGACAGCCTTGTCTTTTTCCTGATTTTAGTGGACTCACTTTGAGTCCATTTTTGGTGCTTTGATGTTGCCTGTTGGCTTGCTGTAAATTGCCTTTATTATGTTTAGGTATGTTCCTTGTATTCCTGATCTCTCTAGAACCTTTATCATGAAGGGCTGATGGATTTTGTGCCAGGCGTTTTCAGCATCTAATGAGATGATCATGTGGTTTTTTTCCAGTTTGTTTCCATGGTATATCACATTGACAGATTTTCATATGTTGCATCTCTGGGATGAAACCTACTTGGTTGTGGTGGATAAATTTTTTGATGTGTTCTTAGATTTGGTTTGCCAGTATTTTATTGAATATTTTTGCATCAATGTTCATGAGGGATATTGGTCTGTAATTTTCTTTCTTTGTTGCATCTTTGTGTGGTTCAGGTATCAGGTAACTGTATCCTCATAAAAAGAATTTGGTAATGTTCCTTCTGTTTCTATTGTGTGGAACAATTCAGAGAGTATTGGTATTAGCTCTTCTTTGAAAATCTGATAGAATTCTGCTCTGAAACCATCTGGTCCTGGGCTTTTTTTTTTTTTTTTTTTGGTTAGGAGACTTTTAATGATTGTTTCTATTTCCTTAGGGGTTATTGGTCTATTTAAATTATTTATCTGGTCCTGATTTAACTTTGGTATGTGCTACCTATCCAGAAAATTGCCCATTTCTTTCAGGTGGAGTACAGATTTTTGAAGTATGACCTGATGATTCCTCATTGTCTGTTGTGATATCTCCCTTTTCATTTCTGATTTTGTTGATTTGGATACTTTTTCTCTGCCTTTTGGTTAATTTGGATAAGGGCTTGTCTATCTTGTTGATTTTCTCAAGGAACCAACTCTTTGTTTTATTGGTTCTTTGTAGTGTTCTCTTTGTTTTTATTTTATTGATTTTAGCCCTCAATTTGATTATTTCCTGTTGTTGATTCCTCCTGGGTGAGTTTGCTTCTTCTTGTTCTAGAGCTTTCAGGTGTGCTGTTAAGTCACTAGTGTGAAATTTCTCCATCTTCTTTGTGTGGGTTTTTAGTGCTATGAATTTTCCTCTTTGCTCTGCTTTCAAAGTGTCCCATAAGTTTGGGTATGTTGTACTTTCACTTTCATTGAATTCTAGGAAATCTTTAATTTCTCTCTCTCTCTCTCTCTCTCTCTCTCTCTCTCTCTCTCTCTCTCTCTTTCTTTCTTTCTTTTTTTTTGGTTTTTCGAGACAGGGTTTCTCTGTGTAGCTTTGCGCCTTTCCTGGAACCCTCTCTGTAGCCCAGGCTGGCCTCGAACTCCCAGAGATCCACCTGCCTCTGCCTCCTGAGTGCTGCGATTAAAGGCGTGCACCACTACCACCCAGCTCTTTCTTTATTTCTTCCTTGACCCAGTGGTGATTCTTTTGGGCATTGTTCAGTTTCCATGAGATTGTAGGCTTTCCGTAAATGTTGTTGAATTCTAACTTTAAGCCATCGTGGTCCGATAAAATACAGGAGGTTATTTCAATGTTTTTGTATCTGTTGAGATTTGCTTTGTGGCCGAGCATATGGTCAATTTTAGAGAAGGTTCCATGGGGTCCTGAGAATAAGGTATATTCTTTTGTGTTAAGGTGGAATGTTCTGTAGATATCTATTAAGTTCATTTTAGTCATAACTTCTGTTGGGTCCCTTATTTCTCTGTTAAGTTTCAGTCTGGCAGATCTATCCATTGGTGAGAGTGGGGTGTTGAAATTTCCCACTACTAGTGTGTGAGATTTGATGTGTAATTCAAGCCTTATTAATGTTTCTTTTACAAATGTGGGTGCCCTTTTATTTGGGGCATAAATGTTCAGAATTGAGACTTCATCTTGTTGGATTTTCCCTGTGATAAATATGTAATGTCCTTCCTGACCTCTTTCGATTGATTTTAGTTTGAAGACTATTTTATTAGATCTTAGAATAGCTATTCCATCTTGCTTCTTAAGTCCATTTGATTGGAAAGTCTTTCCCCAGACTTTTCCTCTGAGGTAATGTCTGTCTTTAAAGTTGAGGCGTGTTTTTTGTTTGCAGCAGAAAGATGGATCCTGTTTTCATATCCATTCTATTAGCCTATGTCTTCTTATAGGCGAATTAAGACTATTGATATTAATGGATATTAATGACCAGTGATTGTTAATTCCTGTTATTTTTTGTGGGTAGTGTTGTGTGTTTCTCTTCTTTGGTATTTGTTGGTGTGGGATTATCTATTGCCTGTGTTTTCATGGGTGTGTCTAACTTCCTTAGGATGGATTTTTCCTTCTAGTGCTTTCTGTAGGGCTGGATTTGTGGATAGGTATTTATCAAAGAATATTTTGTTTACTCCATGTATGGTGATTGAGAGTTTTGCTGGATATAATAGTCTAGGTTGACATCCATGGTCTCTTAGTGTCTGCATAACGTCTGTCCCAGATCTTCTGGCTTTCAGAGTCTCCACTGAGAAGTAAGGTGGTATTTTGATGGGTCTACCTCTATATTTTACTTGGCCTTTTTCCATTGCAGCTCTTAATATTTTTTCTTTATTCTGTATTTTTAGTGGTTTGATTATTATGTGATGAGGGTTCTTTTTTTTTTTTTTTGACCCAGTCTATTTGGTGTTCTGTAAGATTCTTGTATCTTCATAGGCATTTCCTTCCTTAAGTTGTGAAAGTTTTTCTTCTATGATTTTGTTGAATATATTTTCTGTGCTTTTGAATTGATATTCTTCTCCTTCTTCTATCCCTATTATTCTTAGGTTCTGTCTTTTCATGGTGTCCCAAATTTCTTGGATATTTTGTGTTATGACTTTTTTGGCTTTAGTGTTTTCTTTGACAGATGAATCTATTTCTTCTATTGTATCTTCAACATCAGAGGTTCTCTCTTCCATCTCTTGCATTCTGTTGGTTATGCTTGCATCTGTAGTTCCTGTTTGTTTACTTGGATTTTCCATTTCCAGCCTTCCCTCACTTTGCATCTTCTTTATTGCCTCTATTTCAGGTTTCAAATCTTGGACTTTTTTGTTCACCTGTTTAATTGCTTTTTTTTTGCCTTTCTTTAAGGGATTTATTGATTTCTTCCAATTTTTTGTTTGTCTTTTCTTTGAATTCTTTAATGGAATTTTTCATTTCCTCTTTAAACGTGTAATTTAAAAATATTATAATTAATTTAATTTTACATATCAGTCATGGATTCCCCTGTCCTCCCTCCTCCCCCAACCCACCCCCCATTCCTACCTCCTCCAAGGCAATGACTCTCCTGGGGATTCAGCTCAGCCTGGTAGATTCAGTCCAGGCAGGTCCAGTCTCCTCCTCCCTTCACCCAGGCCGAGCAAAGTGTCTCAGCAGAGGCCCTAGGTTCCCAAAAGCCAGCTCATGCACTAGGGACAGGTTCTGGTCCTACTGCCTGGGGGGCCTCCTAAATAGTTCAAGCTAATTGACAGTCTCGCTTATCCAGAGGGCCTGATCCAGTTCCATGGGGGCTCCTCAGCTCTTGGTTCATAGTTCATGTATTTCCACTAGTTTGGCTATTTGTCCCTGTGCTTTTTCCAATCATGGTCTCCACAATTCTTGCTCATACAATCCCTTCTCTCTCTCGCTGATTGGACATCTGGAGCTCCACCTGGGGCCTGGCCATGGATCTCTGCATCTGCTTCCATCAGTCATTGGATGAGTGTTCTATCATGACAGTTAGGGTGTTTGGCCATCTGATCACCAGAGTAGGTCAGTTCGGGCTTTCTCTTGACCATTGCCAGTAGTCTATTGTGGAGGTATCTTTGGATTTCTGGGGACCCCTTTAGCACTTTGCTTCTTCTTATTCCCATGGGGTCTTCATTTATCATGGTATCTCTTTCCTTGTTCTCCCTTTCTGTTCTGATCCAGCTGGTTCTCCCGCTCCCCTAAGCTCTCTTTCCCCTGACCCTTGCCCTTCATCCCCCCCCACCATGTCCAGTTTGCTCATGTAGATCTCATCCATTTCTCTGTCATTGGGCGATCCCTGTGTCTTTCTTAGGGTCTTCTTTACTAGGTAGCCTCTCTGGAGTTGTGAGTAGCAGTCTAGTCATCTTAGGGTCATTTTTAAGGTCGATTTCTTCTGTTTCTTCTGCTTTGTGATGCTCAGGTCTTGCAGATGTAGCACCACTAGGTTCTGTTGGTGCCACATTTTTTTTATGTTGTTAAATGTATTTTTGCATTGGCATCTACCCATATCTTGCTTCACTCTGTGCAAGTTTTGTCTATGTCTGAGGGATCGTCTTTTGGTCCAATTGATACTCTTGGTCTAATGGGAGCTCTTGATCTAATCTGGGCTCTTGGTCCAATCTGTTCTGATGGATTCTGTGTCTCAGGGAGCAGATCTTAGTCCAGTGAGCACCAGTGGGCTCTGTCTCAGGGAACAGCTATTCCCAATTGTTGACAGAGTGGGACCTGCTTCCTGTTCCCAATTGGTGCATGGTGGGCTTATGTCTCTGTTTTTCACTGGTGTCACAGGGGTGTGTTTTCTTGGTGAGGGGCAGGGGAAGAGGCATCTGGATGGTCTCTAGGGCTCCAGTGGCTTGGGGGAGGGGCACAGAGTGTGCCTCAGTGGCTTAAGGGGTAGGGACCTAGTCTACCCAGTCTAAGATGGGGCCTTACCTGTTTCCAATTGGTCCAGGGTGGGCTTATGCCTCCAGTGGTCACTAGTGCCACAGGGGATGGTTGTCTTGGTGAGAGGGTGGGGCTCTAGGATCCTTTTTTTAAGGTTTGTCAGGTTTTATGGAGAAATTTTGGCCACACCTTGGAATACCATATGTAAAGGGACATTACCTGTCCCAACTGCCTAGTCCCAAAGAACCGACTTAGAGGCTGAATATGAATTATAAATGTTTAACTGATAGTTTACGCTTGTTATCAATTCAATCTTACATTTAAATTAACCCATTTCTATTAATCTATGTAATGCCATGTGGCTTGTGGCTCTACCTGTCTTCTAGCATGTCTTGCTTCCTGGGTAGCTGGCTGGCATCTCTCCTGACTCCACTCTCCTTCATCCTATCATTCTCAGTTTCTCTTTCCCATGTAACTTGCTGCCCAGATACTTGCCCGTCAGCTTTTTATTAACCAATGTGAGTAATACATATTCATAGTGTAGAAAAGGTTTGCTCCACAGCAAACACCATTGTAGATCAAAGGATTTGTGGCTGGCTTCATGTTTCCATTTCTTTTTTGATAGTGTGCAAAGTACATTCTTGTAACAAAGATGCTGGAAAGTAGGGATGAAAACTCGTTGTAGTCACCAGCCAAGCATCTCCACGTTCAGTGAGTTATGAAGGTGTTGTCTTCAGCAACAGTATTTTGTCATCAGTTTGTAAAGAGCAACCTATAGCCTGTGTTGTTAGGAGTTCCCATGAGATCTCTTTGGCCAACAACTCAATGAGGTGTAAACTAATCTCAGTAATAGAAAATTCCTTTGGTGACAAGAGATGGCCATTTGTGATACCATATGCCCCATTATTACGTTATATTGTTTAGATAGTCCTTGTATACACACACACACACACACACACACACACACACACAAACACACACACATATATGTAGATATATACATACATATATATCTATGTGTATTCATTCATATAAATAAAAAAGTTACTACTGTATTAGGTTGCATATGTTCCCTCAAATGTCCCTTAATTTTAGCTGTATCTCCTCATAGTCCCTCCTCCCAGTCTCTCTCCTTTCATCCTCCCCACTTGATCCTACCATTCCAGCACTTAACTATTCATCCATTACTTGCCCTCTATGTTTAGATTTTTTTTTATAATTTTTACATGCTGTAGGCACTTCCTTCCATGATTCAGCCTATTTGGTGTTCTGCATGCTTCTTTTACTCTGATAGACATCTCCTTCTTTAGGTTAGATAATTTTTTTGTATGATTTTGTTGAAAATATTTTCTGTGCCTTTGATCTGGGTTTTCATCTTCTTCCTCTATTCTTATTATTACACTTGTTCTTTTTGTACTTTCCCAGATATCCTGAATGTTTTGTGATGGGTATTTTTTAGATTTAACCTTTTCTTTGACAAAGGTATCCATTTCTTCTATTTTGTCTTCAATGCCTTAGATTTTCTCATCCATTTCTTGTATTGTACTCATGAAGCTCACATCTGAGGTTTCTGTTTGAGTTTCTAAGTTTTTCTTTTGCAGATTTCCTTCAATTTGAGTTTTCTTGATTGATTTTATTTCTACTGTCAGGTCTTGAATGGTTTATTCCTTTCCTTCCACTGTGTTTTCGTAGATTTCTTTATGATATTTACTCTTTTCCTCTTTAAGGAACTCTATCATCTTCATATATGCTAATTTAGTGTCAGTTTCTTATTCTGTATCTATGGTGGAATATTCAGGGCCTGTTGTAGTATGGTTACTGGGATCTAGTGAAAACATACTGTCCTGGATGTTATTGACTGTGCTTTTAGGTTGGCATCTAGGCATCTGGGATTGGGAAAATTGTAATTCTACATGCTGATATCTAGTCTTGTCTTTGTTGGGTTCATGCTTCCTTCCTTATTTTTTGTTGCTCTATCTGGTACATAGGAGTGTGGTGGCCGTGTGTTGCCAAGTAGGAAATTCTTCTGGGATCCTGATAAGTGTGGCCACTGGGGAATCTAGGTAAAATGTTTCCAGACATAGAAAGCTAAAACTTAGGAATGGGGATGGTCTAGGAGCGGGTCATAAGAAGGTCCACAGGAGGCAAGGGAGCAGAGTTTTCCACAGGAGCTGCTTAGTTAGTCACCTGAGAATGGGGACACTGAGTGAGGTCAGGCCACAGCAGAAGGTTCAATATAAAGCTGTGAATGAGACTGAGGAGTGGACTTGGAAGAATGGAGGAAGAGATGAAGATCTGCAGTTAGCCTATTTGCTTTCCTGGTAAGAGTGGCCTGCAGGTGCTTAGGGAGTGTCTTCTGGATTTCAGGATTTGCTAGGACAAAACAGTGAGTAGGGAGAATGAACTTTGGAACTTGAGACTTGTGTAATCCATATGAAACAAGAGCATTTGGTGAAGGGAGACTGTAGCAGGCGTTCTACACAGAGCTGAGAAAGAGACTAGGAGACTGGATTTGAACGAACAAATAGAGATGTGACGATCTGCATTTAGCCCAACTGCTTCCATGCCCAGCTTGGTCTTTGGGTTCCCAGGGAATGCTTGATGGAGTTGAGGTGTGTAACAAATCAATGCATTGTTGTTGGGATGTTAGGAGGGGTCTGGAAGATCCACTAGGGATGTGGGTGGCTGAGGCAGGTGTTCTGCTACAGAGCTGGGGGTAACCCTGGGGGATTGTACTTAAAGGAATGAGGGGGAGGTGAAGATCTGTAGTTGGCTTACCTCCACCCCAGCCAGAATGGTCTCTGGTTTCACAATGAGGGCCTGTTGGAGTTGGATGTTGGGATAGTACAATGAATTGCAGCACTAAGGTTAGAAGATCTGTGGAATCCACTCTAGGTGTGTGGGGGGGTTGCCACAGATTTTCTGTGGCACAACTGGGCATGAGACTGAGGAATTGGATCTGGAGGAGCACAGTGAAAGGTAAATGTCTACAATCAGCCTATCTGCTTCCCTGGCAGGAGTCAAAAAATAATTTTTAATGAAAAATATTAAGAAGCATCAAAAACAGGAAAATTGAATTATTTAAAAGGAATTTGATCTCTTAATGGTATCATGCAGGAACAGAAAGTTTCCATATAAGTAGCAATACAAAAGGCTCTTGTCTTCTGTAAAATCTTTTACTTTCTCATCAAAAAATTCAATATTCCCCAGGAAGCTTCCTTACTAAGATGTCTCTGTTGCATGGTAGTGCAGTTTCCTATGAGTTTTCTGTCCAACCATTCAACACATTTTTTTCTGTTATTACCATGG
Source organism: Peromyscus eremicus (assembly GCF_949786415.1). NCBI lineage: Eukaryota > Metazoa > Chordata > Mammalia > Rodentia > Cricetidae > Peromyscus > Peromyscus eremicus. Next base: position 174,662,685 of record NC_081416.1, read on the forward strand.
ATTTTACCTTCCCATGAAATATTAACTGAATCTGTGATAAAATATGTAATAAAAGTTTTCAGACAATAATACCTTTAGGCTTCCAGAAAAAGAGCTGGAATTCAAAGCAAATCCAAGACTGTGCCTTCTTGTGACTATTTCATAGTATTAACCCAGTTGTGGCAGTGTACATTTGTAATTCCAGAATACAGGTATCTGAAAGAGGAAAACTGTGAATGTGATGCCCATCTGAGTTACAGCATGAGGTAAAACTTGAAACAAACTAATATCTCCCAGAAGTATCCCCAAGTAATAATTATTGAGATCAGTCTCATGAAAGTGTAAAACTGTATTATTCTCATTTACCCATAGGATATAGTATTACATGATGTAAACATTAACTTTTCTCAAATTCTTAGTACACATTGCCTTCTTTCCTGTGGATCATTGTCTAGAATTGTTCTTCCAAGTCTCTTTGAACATCACAGGGCAGGTTGGGTATGGTGGTGCACACCTTTAATGCCAGCACTTAGGTAGCAAAGGCATGTAGGTGGATCTCTGACCTCTTTGAGCTTGAGGTCAGTCTGGTCTCCAGAGCAACTTCCATCCCACCAGACAGGGCTCCATTGTCAGATCATCTCTCAAGAAAAAACATCCCAAGTATATTTAGTAGGTGGGTTGTCACACACATGTGGACACATCACTACAGAGATGGAAGCAGGAGGATCAGCCATTCAATGAATTTGTCCATTAGGAAGTAAGTTTGAGAACAGCATCAATTTTATGAGACCTTGTCTCTAATATTCTTTCCTCCCTAGAATAAATTCCAGCCTCTGTCTTTTAGGGCTATAGATCAGTCACATTTCAAGCCCACTCAATATACAAATGGTGTGGGACTCCCACCCTCTCAACATTCCCTGTACCTTTCCTAAACCCCTTTCAATGCTTTCTCATTTTATGTTGCCATTTCTTTCTTTATATCCCCTTTTAATCCTCCATCCATAGTTCCCATCTCTGCATCTGTTCTCTCAGAACTTTCTATTGATTACCTTCATTTTTGTTTCTTCTTCTTTTAGGACACAAAGAGCTCCATAAAGAAGATCTGTGACTTCCTAGGGAAGAAATTAGAGCCAGATGAGCTGGATATGGTCCTCAAGTACAGCTCCTTCCAAGTCATGAAAGATAATAACATGTCCAATTATAGTCTGGTCCCTGAAGATATCGCTTCTAATGATTTGGTTCTCTTGAGAAAAGGTGAAGAAATTTTTGAGCTTTAAATTATGTCAGAACATGTGGAGGGCTTGTTGTTCTAGTGAGACAGGTTTTATCTGTGTAGCTTTGCACCTTTCCTGGATCTCGCTCTGTAGACCAGGCTGGCCTTGAACTCACAAAGATTCGCCTGCCTCTGCCTCCCAAGTGCTGAGATTAAAGTCATGCACCACCACCACCCCGCTTGAAGAGCTACTCTTTACCTGGGAGACTCAATCATCTGGCTAGTTGGGATGAATCTGGTTTAAGCTTCAAGCAATAATTATCTACAAACAATTTTGGTCCTTATGATTCCATATTATATACTGCATGAACTACAGACTGGAGAGATGGTCATTTCCATTCATCCACTGTTTAGTTGACAGAACTTTCATAAAGACATTGTCACAATCAAGACATGAGAAAGGAAACGTCTTCTGACAAACTTCAAAGGTTTTGGACCTCATTTCTTCACAGTGGATGTTTTCTAAACAGAGTGCTTGAGCCATGAATCATTTTTTACTGGTGTTCTTAGAAGGCATTAGTCTGAGACATATAGGAAAGAAGACCTAGAGAGAAGCCCACTATCTGCAGGCCAATAAAAACCATAGGAGACTGGACAAGAAACTATTGTGAGAACTGCAACCTCTAGAACTATGAGGATGTTCCTTTCCAACAAGAGTTAAGCCACCAAGAATTAGGGTTATCTTGTCCCCTGACTCGCCAGACTTTTTTTTTTTTTGGTTTTTCGAGACAGGGTTTCTCCGTGTAGCTTTGCGCCTTTCCTGGAACTCACTTGGTAGCCCAGGCTGGCCTCGAACTCACAGAGATCCGCCTGGCTCTGCCTCCCGAGTGCTGAGATTAAAGGCGTGCGCCACCACCGCCCGGCGACATGCCAGACTTTGAGGAGATTTTTAGAAAGAACAAATGAAGAGAAATATAGGCTTAGAAGATGCACTTCTCCCATCTGGACTGATTCAATCCAAGTGGGCAGTGATATTGAATATACTGAGATTCTGTTAGCTCAGCGTCCAGTCTGGCTGATCAAGAGCCAGGTGTGCTGTGGGAAAATAATAAAGAAACTTGTTCTAATAATGAAGAAAATAACAAAGCTGAGAGTAGCAATGGATACCAATAGATTCCCATCTTAACAGATGACACTCTTATAGTCATATCAATTAATGGCATATTATTTGAATATGGTGTATCAATAATTACCATTTAATTCTGAACAGCATATATTTTCTTTAATAATACCACTGGGATTTAAAGTTAACTTATATGATACATAAGGAATACAAAGTAATAAGGAAAACCATGACTTCTACTGTTAGTATTTTTGGCTTAAAGTACACATCCATCACCATCATGCTGGGTAACATCTCAAGACTAATTTTCTCTCATCAGCAAAATGGAAACAAGGCCAGTACCTCCCTCACTCATTCATGAATGCTTTCAACAATTCCATACTGAATATGGTATATTTGTCTGATATGATTTGATGAATGAAGCCTTTGGTGATGAAAGAAACATTTTACTTTTTAAATATATTAGATACATGTTTCAGGCTTCTTTACAAAAAGGAAATTCATCAAAGTGTCACAGTTATGAAATAAAAGACTGCAAGGATGGGCCTGCAGAGTTCTACATGGAGGGAAGTTAGGAAGAGGTGGTCACAGTGGCATAAACTAGGAAATAAAAGAATAAGAAGTGAGTACATGGAAGACATCAGCACTCTAGAAAGAAGGGACACACAGTTCAATGAGAGCAGTTGCACAATTTGTCATCTCTAATGTCAAACCTAAAGACATATGAAATGGAGTGATGAGAACCAAAGTCTGGTAAAAAGATATGGGAAAATGATCATGGAGGTCTTGATGCATCACCAGACACCATGCTGATTGAAAACAGAAATCTTGGGATGTTCTCAGCTGGTATTATCTAGGTCTCCTGCACCTGATGAAAGCATCAAGATGATTGGCATGTAGCTCACAACATTGTGCATCTTCAGATCAAGGGGATCTGATGCCTCAAAGCTCTGCAGGCACCTGCATTCATGTGTACCTACACACATATAATTAAACTTAATTTTAAGAGATCTTTTAAAAGTTGCTTGCATGTTTTGCAGAACTTTTATAAGTAAACACTAAAATTTAGAAAGAAGAATTGAAACCTGTTTGGATAATTGAGATAAGAAACTCTGTTGGGTTGGACAGTGTGATGGAAGCAGGTGTAGTGGAAAGCAGGAATAATTTCAACATCTAAAGGGTAGAGCTAGTGTGGAAGCTCTTAGAGTGTGTAGCTGATATGATGAGATAGGAGAAGAGGGGACATTATCGCCACAGAGGTAGAGGACTGATGTAAATTATGTCAAGGGAATAAGATGTGTTCTCCAGGAAGTCAATGGTACTTCCACTTTATTAACTGTGTGGTCCTTGTCAAGCAGATGGTAAGAGCATGTGAAGGAAGGACTGAGATCAGTGTTGAGATCATCATTAACCCATCTATGTGTCTGCTTAACATTTTCCAGGCATGGCTGGGGACTGGAAGAAGCACTTTACAGTAGCCCAAGCTGAAGCCTTTGATAAAGTATTCCAGGAGAAAATGGCCGGTTTCCCTCCAGGGCTGTTTCCATGGGAATAAATTCTTAAAACTTAAAAAAATTGTGGAGAGTGGGGTTTATTTTCCTGTTTTTGTACAGAATAAATTCTGTTATTGAATTGCAGAGTTTTGTTTTTTTAGGTATTAAGTGATAGAAGTATTAGTAGTGGTAATAGTAGTGGAGGTAGTTGAAGTGTGAGTGTGAGTGTGTGTGTGTATGTGTGTGTGTGTGTGTGTGTGTGTGTGTGTGTGTGTGTGTGTGTGTCCATATTTCTGTGTACAGTTCCTTCGAGGTCAGAAGAGTGCATTGGTTTCCAAGCAGTTCCAGTTACATGTGCTGTAAGCCCCCTGCTTTGTGTCTTGGAACTGAACTCAGGTCCTCTACAAGGGTAGTACAGTGCTCTTGACCTCAGCGTCATCTCTCCAGCTCTGAATCTTGGAGAAATGAGTCAACAAATATTTCCTTTTTTTATTAGTGGTTTGTTATACATTATAAATTAACTCCAATATGCTTCATGGAATCTCAAATTAAAGCAATCCTTGTAACATTTTAAACATAAAACACTACAAGAAACTTTAAGTAATTTTTATTCTGGGACATTTGTGCAAAAGAAATAAAAATGTTTTTATAGAGACTTCATTCAAATAGCCTAAGGTTTAGTAAGACCTTTATAAACTTACATTTCTGCTCAGCATTTTATACTTGTATTTCACTTTTTCATTTTTTTGTAATTTTAGTGGATGTATAAAATAATGGGTTACGTTAGGAAATCTTGAAACAGACATGAGCATCAAGTAATTTACTCAGTATTTCTCCTCTACTGTCGAGTCCTGTCCTTTTTCTCCTGTTAGTACTTTCTGCTTCCACATGGTCCCCTCTGTTTGAATGTCATAGAGACACACTTATATTTAAATCTAGATGTGCAGACTGGAAAAGAACGCATTATTCTCTTTACTTTTATGGTTAAGTGGGAGGTTTTTCTGATAGACATGATGGAGAATACAGCCAGGGGCACCTGGAAGAGTCCAGAGCAGGGAGAGAAAGTAGTAGACTGAACATGGCCAGTAGAATAGGCCAGGCCATAGGGTGGGGAGCAAGAAAGCAGGACCAACATAGAGGAACTGAGAGAGAGAGAGAGAGAGAGAGAGAGAGAGAGAGAGAGAGAGAGAGAGAGAGAGAGAGAAAGAGAGAGAGAGAGAGAACAATTAAGTATAGACAGTAGGTAAGTGGGGAAGCTTAAGCTGTTGATTGAGAGGAGTACACACCTGGAGTCTGTTTGACCTGTGACAGGGGGATCCAAGTCATGACTCATTGAAGCTTACATGAATTTTTAAAGTTTACAAAAAGAGATGAAAGTTTTTTTGATATATTATCATTGCCTCTGATTAAAATCTGTACTGAAATTCTCACTGTAGAGAAAGCAGTTAACAGGTGTCTGTAAAACAGCTAGAGTACACTCATGTCTTAGAGTCATACCAAAAGCTGTGGTTTTGGGGTAAAAGCTTCAACACTTTTTTTCTCTATCGAGAGGGATGGATATAAAAAGATTAGAATGAGATGTTTTCAGCACAATGAGAAGCACTTTTAAGTCTATACCTAGAAAACAATCAAAGGAATTTTAAATTTTGAGCTTATGACTATGATGATAGTAGTCAGTACTTTACCAGGAAGAGATTAACAGTTTATCAGAACTCCATCAATTAATGTTAAACATCTTAACATTTAAAATCTTAGTAAAACAATAGCATAAAAGAATGAAAAATATGAAACATTTCTCATTTTTTTCCCCAATACCCTTCGTGTGCATTGAATCACTTTCTGAGACCCTTACAACTTAAGCATTCATATCCTCAGACCTTTACAACTTGCATTTACACACTTACAATTACTTTCTTAGACCGTCTTTCTCAGTTATGGTTTCTACTGCTATGACGAGATACCATGTCCACATTAACTCTTCTAAAGGAAAGCATTTACAGTTTCAAATGTTTAGTCAATTATCATCAGGATGGGAAGCATGGAGGTGTGTAGGAAGACATGGTGCTGGAGAAGGAGCTGAGAATTCATCATCTTTTTTTAAAATTTTTTTTATTTTTATTTTGCAATACAATTCAGTTCTACATATCAGCCACGGATTCCCTTGCTCTCCCCCCTCCAGCCCCCCTCACCTTCCTCCCAGCCCATTCCCCATTCCCACCTCCTCCAGGGCAAAGCCTCCCCCCGAGGACTGAGATCAACCTGGTAGACTCAGTCCAGGTAGGTCCAGTCCCCTCCTCCCAGGCCGAGCCAAGCGATCCTGCATAGGCCCCAGGTTTCAAACAGCCAACTCATGCAATGAGCACAGGACCCAGTCCCACTGCCTGGATGCCTCCCAAACAGATCAAGCCAATCAACTGTCTCACCCAGAGAATTTATCATCTTGATCTGCAGAGAACAGGAATTAAACTGTCTCCTATGCTGGGTATAGCTTGAGCATACACAAATAATACCTTTATCTAGCTTCAAATCGGCCAACAATGGAAGTCATATCATGTTCCAAGCAGCTGTGTCCAAGATCCTTGAGGGAGAAATGTTATGATAAAAAGAAATGTGCAAGTTTAATAATAAAATGTTAAACTTAATCCAATAAAGAAAACAAAAATCAAAATGTATACAAAAATTGCAGTTGACTATAAGATAGCCATATTAAGCATAAAAATGACAAGGCCCTAAAAACAAGCCTTCATAGTTAACTCATTCTTGGTGTCATTTGGCCCCAATATGTTAAATCAATACAGTACATATTTTGTACATTAATTTCATAAATATAAAATCCCCTAAATCAACACATTAACATCTTTAGGGTCAAATATAATGTACATTACAACTGTAAATTTCATGTGTTAAATTTTCATGTGCAAACCCACACTCACACATATATTCATACATAATTGAAAACTAAATATATCTATATGTATATAATATGTGTATAAATAAATACATATACATATTTAAAAACTAAAATTTTTGTTTGTTTTTTATGACAGGATTTCTCTGAGTAGGCCTGGCTGTTTTGGAACTTGCTCTGTAGACCAGGTTGTCCTCAGTCTCAGAGATCCACCTGCTCCTGCCTCTCAAGTTCTGTAATTTAAGGCATGTGCCACCATCACCCAGCTAAATAAAATATTTATAGAAAAGATATATTTAGAGGGACACACTGAATGTCTTCTACCCTGATCTTGTGTTCTTCTTGTTTCATGTGAGGGCATACTTATGGCTTACACTCCAATGTAGCATGCCAAATCACTCTTCCTTGGGAACTACACAAACACACACACACACACACACACACACACACACACACAATTAAATATGAAATGTTTTTGACAAACACATAATGATCTCTCATGGAAAGAAGTGAGAGGGATCCTTCAGACTTTAAATTATTTACACTGAATTACTTTTATTTGTATATCTGAGTGTGATTATAAAGCATGTACATGAGTAGAAGTCAGAAGACAGTTTGCAGGATCAGTTCTCTCCTTCCACATAGGTTCAGGGGGTCAAACTCGGATCCTCACAATTGGCTACAACCGCCTTTACCAGCTGAGTGATGTTGCCTGTGAAATAGCATGGGGGGGCTATGCACTGTAGCATGGATGTCCTAATTTAGTCACAACTCCAAAAGGGAATAATTATCCCTTCCAAGCAGTTAGAGCTGTTCAATATGGGACTTGTCCTAGAGATCATGTGCCCCATCGATGACAGACTTCTGCTGCTTGACCTCCTGCAGGTGTCTACAGCTTTTGTGATTTCACATTTCCTACATCATGATGAACACATGAAGATATACTATGAGCACTTTTGGAAATTAATTGTTCAACAAATGGTTTCTTCTTGGTTTCCCTATAACCTCTGACCCTTAACCCATTTCTTACTAAACATCCATAACATAAATATTCTCTTTATCCAGAACCCTAAGCTTAGGTCTGATCTTTCCATTATTCTTAGTCTAGTAGTTCCTTTTAATTTTATATATTATAATTCGATATATTCTCTTCATTACATCATCTAGGGATTTTTTTTTTGTTAAATGATTTTTGAGACCAGGACAAACTATATAACCCTGGCTCGTTGTCAAACCTCAATGAAGAGCAGGCTGCTCTTGAATTCATAAAGATCCTCCTGCCTCAACATTCTAGGTATTGGGTGACCATACCTGGCTATTTTTAAATTATAGCTACAGGGCTGAGGGGGTTTTGGAGGAAGGTTTGTACACATGAGTACATTTACACAAGCAGACCAGAAGAAGCCCTCATATACCCTGTAGCTAGAGTTTTCCTGCCTGGCCCACAGTCAGGACAAATCTCTCTCACCTGCCAGTCCCACAGCCACTCAGACCCAACCAAGTAAACACAGAGACTTATATTGCTTACAAACTGTATGGCCGTGGCAGGCTTCTTGCTAACTGTTCTTACAGCTTAAATTAAACCATTTCTATAAATCTGTACCTTGCCACAAAGCTTACCGGCATCTTCACATGTTGTTTGTCATCGTGGCGGCTGGCAGTGTCTCTGACTCAGTCTTCCACTTCCCAGCTTTATTTTCCTCCTTGTCCTGCCTATACTTCCTGCCTGGCCATTGGCCAATCAGTGATTTATTTATTGACCAATAAGCAACACACTTGATATACACCCATCCCACAGCACCCTCAAGCTGTTCTTATAGAAGGTAGTGAACTGCCCAGCCTGGGTTCTGGATATTGAGCTCTGGTCCACTGGAAGAGCAGCAAGCAATCTTAACCTCTAGTCATATATCCAGTCTCAGTATATTTTATTCCTTAAACAATTTTATCTATTAAAACAATAAAGCATGAAGCCTGTTAGAAATATGTTTAAAATGACACAAAATTTTATGTTTTTGAGAATCCCTGGAAATAGTGACATAATATACAAGAAGTGGAATCTGAAAATACTGGCAAACTTTTCCTCATATTGGTGTTATTATTATTGTATCAGTATTGGATGATTAAACATACTTCTTTTAAATTAATATTAATATAAATACCATGTTACAAGTAATCTAAAGCTAAATGGGGAAAACAAGTCTGTGTACTAACTACAGAGGGGATGTAGATCTATATAGAAGAAGGAAAAAGAATGATAAATTAAGAGTATGTATAAAAATATCATAAGGAATCATACTATAAAGAACTCAACATATAACACATAAACATAGTTTTTAAGAAAATTTTTTATGTGTAAAACTAATCTACATTTTATTTTTGCAAAATTTCATCAAATATCATACAAAATTTAAAATAACTCATTAAATATTTATAGATCACTTAGCTTAATGCAGACCTCATTCAGAGGATTACAAAGCCATGGTGATTTATCGTGCTCATATGAAGATCACCTGGTATGAAATGTAGAATTTCCAGTTTCAGATTTAATAAATCTAATATATTTACAAAATAGAATTACTTCCCACATTTGAGGGATAGGTTTGGATTATTCTGTAGAGTAATCACAGCCAATATGCATTTTGTAGATTAAAAAAGGCTTCATCTAAAGTTGAGTTGTGGAATATAAAGGTAATTCTAAAGAATTAGTAATTTTAAGCCATCAAAATCAATGACAATCACTTTGTCCTCCACTCACCATCAAAGATGTAAAAATATGTTAAGATGTGTATGACAATAATGCAGTTGGTTTTCTAGTTTCTTTTTTTCTTTCTTTTTTATTATTAAGAAAATTTCTATTTATTTTACATATGAACCACAGATTTCCCTCTCTCCCCTCCGCCCAGCATTCCCCCAACCCACCCCCTATTTCCACCTCCTCCAGGGCAAGAACTCCCATGGGGAATCAGCAGAGCCTGGTACATTCAGTTGAGGCAGGTCAAAGCCCCTCCACCTGCATCTCAAGGCTGTATAAGCTGTTCAACCATTGGCACTGGGCTCCAAAAAGATCAGGATGGATCCTGATCCTGCTGCCAGGGGGCCCCCTAAACAGTTTAAGCAAAACAACTGTCTTGCCTATGCAGAGGGCATAGTCCCGTCCCATGGGGGCTCTAAAGCTATTGGTCCATAGTTAATGAGTTCCCAATAGTTTGGTTTGGTTGTCTCTGTAGGTTTCCCCATCATGATCTTGATGTCCCTTGCTCATAGAATCCCTCTTCTCTCTCATCAACTCGACTCCTGGAGCTTGGCCTGGTGCTTGTCTGTGGATCTCTGCATCTGCTTCCATAAGTTACTGGATGAAGGCTCTATGATGACAGTTAGGGTATTCACCAATCTGATTACTGGAGTAGGCCAGTTAAGGCATCCTCTTCACTATTGTTAGTGTTTAAGGTGGGGTCATCCTTGTGGATTCCTGGGAACTTCCCTAGCACTCTGTTTCTCCCTATTCCCATGATATATCCATCTATCATGGTATCTCTTTCCTTGCTCTCCCATTCTGTCCTTGTTCCAGCTCAAACCTGTCATTACCTTGTGTTCTCATCCCCCAACCCCTACTCTAAATTGCCCCCCTTTACCTCCAGTTTGCTCATAGAGATCTCATCTATTTCTCCTTCAAAGGGCAATGCATGCATCCTTCTTAGGATACTCCTTGTTAGCTAGCTTCTCTAGAGCTCGGGGTTGTAGTGTGGTTATCCTTTACTTTACATCTAGTCTCCTCTTATGAGTGAGTGAGTACCATATTTGTCCTTCTGTGTAGGTTACCTCACTCAGGATGATATTTTCTAGTTCCATCTATTTACCTGCAATTTTCATGATGTCATTGTTTTTTACTACTGAGTAGTACTCCATTGTGTTATGTGCCACATTTTCTTTATCCTTCCACTCTTTGGTTGAGGGGTATTAGGTATTTCCAGGTTCTTGCTATTACAAATAACGCTGCTATGAACACAATTGAGCATGTGTCCTTGTGGTATGATTGTGCATTCCTTGGGTATATGCCCAAGAGTGGTATAGCTGGGTCTCCAGGTAGATTGACTCCCAATATTTTGAGAAAAAGCCATACTGATTTCTTGAGTGGCTGCACAAATTTGCACTCCTACCAACAGTGAAGGAATATTCTCCTTGCTCCACATCCTCTCCAACATAAGCTGTCATCAGTGATTTTGATCATAGCCATTCTGACGGGTGTAAGATGTTATCTCAGAGTTGTTTTGATCTGCATTTCTCTGATGACTGAGGATGTGAAGCAATTCCTTAGAAGTCTTTTGGCCATTTGAGATTCTTCTGTGGAGACTTTTCTGTTTAGCTCTATAGCCCATTTCTTAATTGGCCTGTTGGGCATTTTGATGTCTAGTTTCTTGAATTTTTTATACATTTTGGAGATCATGCCTCTGTCAGATGTCGGGTTGGTGGTGATCTTTTCCCATTTTGTAGGCTTTTATTTTGTCTTACTGATTGTGTCCTTTGCCCTACAAAAGCTTCTCAGTTTCAAGAGGTCCCATTTATTAATTGTTGCTCTCAGTGTCTGTGCTACTGCTGTTATATTTAGGAAGTGGTCTTCTGTGCCAATGCATTCAAGGCTACTTCCTACTTTCTCTTCTAGCAGGTTCAGAGTAGCTGGATTTATGTTGAGGTCTTTGATTCCCTTGGACTTGAGTTTTGTGCACGGTGACAGATATGGATCTATTTGCAGCCTTCTACATGTTGACATCCAGTTTTGCCAAGCACCCTTGTTGAAGATGCTTTCTTTTTTTCATTGCACAGTTTTAGCTTCTTTATAAAAAATCAGGTGTTCATAGGTGTGTGGATTAATGCCAGGGTCTTCAATTTGATTCCATTGGTCCACATGTCAGTTTTTATGCCAGTACCAAGCTGTTTTTATTACTGTAGCTCTATAGTAGAGCTTGAGGTCAGGGATCGTGATGCCTCCAGAGGTTGTTTTATTGTACAGGATTCTTTTGGCTATCCTGGGTTTTTTGTTTTTCCATATGAAGTTGAGTATTATTCTTTCCAGGTCTGTGAAGAATTGTGTTGGTATTTGATGGGGATTGCATTGAATCTGTAGATTGCTTTTGGTAAGATTGCCATTTTTACTATGTTAATCCTGCCTATCCATGAGCATGAGAGATCTTTCCATTTTCTGACATCTTCTTCAGTTTCTTTTTCCAGGGACTTAAAGTTCTTGTCATATAGGTCCTTCACTTGCTTAGTTAGAGTTACCCCAAGTTATTTTATATTATTTGTGGCTATTGTAAAGGGTGATGTTTCTCTGACTTCTTTCTCAGCCCTTTTATCATTTGTGCATAGGAAGGCTACTGATTTTTTTGAGTTGATCTTGTATCCTTCCACTTTACTGAAGAAGTTTATCAGTTGTAGGAGTTCCCCGGTAGAATTTTTGGGGTCACTTATGTATACTATCATGTCATCTGCAAATAGCAGAAGCTTGACTTCTTCCTTTCCAATTTTTATCTCCTTGATCTCCTTATGTTGTCTTATTGCTCTGGCTAGAACTTCAAGCACTATATTGTCTAAGTATGGGGAGAGTGGACAGCCTTGCCTCATTCCTGATTTTAGTGAAATCGCTTTGAGTTTCTCTCCATTTAATTTGATGTTGGCTTGCTGTAAATTGCCTTTATTATGTTTAGGTATGTTCCTCGTATTCCTGATCTCTCCAGGATATTTATCATGAAGAGGTGCTGGATTTTGTTAAATGCCTTTTCAGCATCTAGTGAGATGATCATGTGGTTGTTTTCTTTCAGTTTGTTTATATGGTGTATTACATTGACAGACTTTCATATGTTGAACCACCCTTGCATCCCTGGGATGAAGCCTACTTCATCATGGTGGATAATTGTTTTGATGTTCTTGGTATCTGTTTGCCAGTATTTTATTGAGTATTTTTGCATCAATGTTCATGAGGGAGATTGGTCTGTAGTTCTCTTTCTTTGTTGTGTCTTTGTTTGGTTTGGGAATCAGGGTAATTGTAGCCTCATAGAAGGAGTTTGGTAATGTTCCTTCTGTTTCTATTGTGTGGAACAATTTAAAGAGTATTGGTATTAACACTTTTTTGAAGATCTGGTAGAAATCTGCGCTGAAACCATCTGGTCCTTGGCTTTTTTTTGGTTGGGAGACTTTTAATGATTGATTCTATTTCCTTAGGGGTTATTGGAATATTTAAATAGTTTATCTGGTCTTGATTTAACTTAGGTATGTGGTATCTATCCAGAAAATTATCCATTTCTTTTAGATTTTCCAGTTTTGTGGAGTAGAGGTTTTTGAAGTATGACCTGATGATTCTCTAGATTTTCTCAGAGTTAGTTGTTATGTCTCCCTTTTCATTTCTGATTTTGCTAATTTGGATGCTCTCTTTCTGCCTTTTGGTTAGTTTGGATAAGGGCTTGTCTATCTTGTTGATTTTCTCAAAGAACCAACTCTTTGTTTCATTAATTTTTTATACTGTTCTCTTTGTTTCTATTTTATTGATTTCAGCTCTCAATTTGATTATTTTCTGGTGTCTATTTCTCCTGGGTGACTTTGCTTCTTCTTGTTCTATAGCTTTCAGATGTGCTGTTAAGTCACTAGTGTGAGATTTCTCCAACTTCTATATGTGGACATTTAGTGCTATCTTAGCACTGCTGTCATAGTGTCCCATAAGTTTGGGTGTGTGGTATATTCATTTTCATTGATCTCTAAGAAGTCTTTAATTTCTTTCTTTATTTCTTCCTTGACCCATTGGTGATTCAGTTGAGAATTATTCAGTTTCCATGAGATTGTAGGTTTTCTATAGTTTTTGTTGTTGTTGAAATCTAACTTTAAACCATGGTGGTCTGATAGAACACACAAAATTATTCCAATTTTTTTTTATCTTTTGAGATTTTCTTTGTGGCAAAGTATGTGGTTGATTTTAGAGAAGGTTCTATGGGGTGCTGAGAAGAAGGTATATTCTTTTTTGTTAGGATGGAATGTTCTGTAGATATCAATTAAATCCATTTGAGTCATAACATCAGTTAAGTCCTTTATTTCTGTCTTAAGTTTCAATTTGGCAGATCTCTCCTGTGGTGAATGTGGGGTGTTGAAGTTTCCCATTATTAATGTGTGGGGTTTTATATGTGATTTAAGCTTTAGTAATGTTTCTTTTACATATGTGGGTGCCCTTGTGTTTGGGGCATAAATGTTCATAATTGAAACAATCTTTGTGGATCTTTCCTATGATTAGTATGCAATGCCCTTCTTGTTCTCTTTTGATTGATTTTAGTTTGAAGTCTATTTTGCTGGATATTAGGATAGCTACACCAGCTTGTTTCTTAAGACCATTTGATTGAAAACACTTTTCCCAGCCTTTTATTCTTAGGTAGTGTCTGCCTTTGAATTTGAGGTATGTTTTTTGTATGCAGCAGAAAGGTGGGTTCTGCTTTTGTATCAATTCTGTTAGCCTGTGTCTTTTTATAGCTGAATTATGTCCATTGATATTAAGGGATATTAATGACCAGTGATTGTTCATTCCTGTTATCTTTTGGTGGTAGTGTGTGTGTACTTCTCTTCGTTGGGGTTTACTGCAGTGGTGTTATCTATTGCTTGTGTTTTTGAGGGTGTATCTGACTTCCTTAGGTTGGAATTTTCCTTCTAGTGCTTTCTGTAGGGCTATGTTTGTGGATAAGTATTTTTTAAATCTGGCTTTGTCTTGGAATGTCTTGTTCACTCCGTCTATGATGATTGAAAGTTTTGCTGGGTATATTAGTCTAGGCTGACATCCATGGTCTCTTAGTGTCTCCATTACATCTGTCCAGGCCCTTCTAGCTTTCAAAGTCTCCATTGAGAAATTGGGTATTATTCTGATGGGTTTGCCTTTATAAGTCACTTGGCTTTTTTCCTCTGCTGCTCTTAATATTCTTTCTTAATTCTGTACATTTAGTTGTTTAATTATTATGTGGCAAGGGGACTTTTTTTGGGGGTCTAGTCTGTTTGATGTTCTATCGGCTTCTTGTATCTTCATAGGCATTTCCTTCTTTAAGTTGGGAAAGTTTTCTTCTATGATCTTGTTGAATATATTTTCTGTGCCTTTGCGTTTTTATTCTTCTCCTTCCTCTATACCTATTTTTCATAGGTTTGGTCTTTTCATGGTGTCCCAGATTTCTTGGACATTTTGTGTTATGATATTTTTGGCATTGGTATTTTCTTTGACTGATGAATCCATTTCCTCTATTGTATCCTTTATACCAGAGATCCTCTGTTCCATCTCTAGTATTCTGTTGGTTATGCTTACATCTGTGTTTCCTGTTTGTTTACTCAGATTTTCTATTTCCAGCATTCCTCCTGTTTGTGTCTTCATTTTTCTATTTCCCTTTTCAGGTCTTGAACTGTTTCCCTCACCTGTTTCATTGCTTTTTCATGGTTTTCTTTAAGGGATTTATTGTTTACTTCCACTTTTTGTCTTTTCCTCTAGTTCTTTATAGATTTTTCCCATTTTTTGTTTGACCTTTTCTCATTTTCTTTATTGATTTCCTCCACTTTTTTGTTTATCTTTTCCTCAATTTCATTTCTTTATTTTTTCTTGAAAGGCCTCTAGTATCTTCATGATGTTCTTCTTAAGGTTGCTTTCTTCTGCTTCTTCCACCTTGTGATGTTCAGATCTTGCTGTTGGAGGAGGGTCTGGTTCTGGTGATGCGCTATTGCTCTTTATGTTGTTGTATGTACTTCTGCCTTGACGTCTGCCCATCTCTTTGTCTAATAGATATAAGAGGTGCCTGTGTCTGAGTGAGTTGCTTTTGGTCCACTCTGTGTTTGTTGTGTCTGTGTCTCAGGGGGCCCTTCTGGGTCTAATCTTAGCTCTTGGTCTGATTGGAGCAGGCAGCTTCTGTGTCTCAGCGAGCTGCTCTTGGGTCAACCCAAGCTATCTGATTCTGTGATTCATAGATTCATTCTTGGTCTTATCAGGGCTCTTGGTCCAGTCAGAGCTTACAGACTCAGCGTTTCAAAAAGCCTCTCTTGGTCCAATGAAAAGTGGCAGATTCTACTTCTCAGAAAGCCACTCTTGGTCTAATCAGGGCTGGCAGATTCAATGTCTCCTGAGTTTACTCTTGGTCCAATGAGGGCTCTTTGTCCAATGAGAGCTCTCTCTTTGTCTGGGCTGGGTGGGAGCTCTCTGGGCTGGATGGGAGCTCTCTGGGTTGCTGGATGGGAGCTTTGGTCTGGATGGGACTGCGGTCTGGTCTCCAAGTCTCAGGAAGTGGCGGGGGTCTCAGGCGGATGGGTGTGGGGGTAGGGTATGTAGATTGTAGGTTCCACTGGGGAGTCTTGGAGAAAAGGAACCTTCCCATGAGAGCCCTGCCCCTGGCTGGCAACTGGTGCCAAGTTGAGCGGGTCTTCCCCAGGAATGGCTGGGGCCCAGGTATGGGATCTAGGGTCAGGCCTCCCTGGGTATGAACCCAGTCACTCACCTCTGTGTCAGGTGGGAGCACTGTGCCAGATGGGAGCTGGGAGTTGGTCTCTCTCCAAGTTCTTTATGTAGGCATTTAGTGCTATGAATCTTCCTCTTAGTACTGCTTTCATAGTGTCCCATAAGTTTAGTTATGTTGTACTTTCATTTTCATTGAATTCTAGGAAATCTTTAATTTTTTCTTTATTTCTTCCTTGACCTCTTGGTGATTCAGTTGGGTATCATTCAGTTTCCATGAGATTTAGATATCTATTAAATCCATTTTTGTCATAGTATCTGTTAGAAACTTAACAGAGAAATAAGGGAACTATCTGGCAGATCTGTAATTTGGTGAGGGTGGGGTTCTGAAGTCTCCCACTACTAGTGGGGTTTGATGTGTGATTCATGTTTTAGTAATGTTTCTTTTACAAATGTGGGTGCCATTTTATTTGGGGCATAAATGTTCATAATTGAAATTTCATCTTGGTAGATTTTCGCAGTGATAAATATGAAATGTCCTTCCTGAACTCTTTCGAATGATTTTAGTTTGAAGTCTACTTTATTAGATATTAGGATAGCTATACCAGCTTACTTTGTAAGTCCATTTGATTTGAAAGTCTTTACCCAGATTTTATCAGAGGTAGTGTCTGTGTTGGCATCAGCTTGGCCAAGTATAAGAGTTTTTCCTCCTCTTCTCTAGACCATTCGACTTTTTTAATACTTGGATCCAGCCATTCATATAGTCTGGCTTTGCACTGCTTTACTGATTTCCTATGCAACAATGAGGCAATCCTAGACCACTGGTTTTTCTCATATGTCATTACTGCTGCTTTCAGAATTTCATCCTCGGTATTTCTCCACATGCCCCCTTTGTTGATAATCCAAGGCATCTTGACAGCAGGGAAACTGTAAGTGGGCTGAGAGGAGCTTCAGAATGTGGGAAAGGTGATTTTTATTTACAGGAAGCTATTGCCCAAATTCTAAATGTTCTTACAATACATTATCCGGATCCAGATAATGGGGTAAATGGTGAAAGATGAAAGACAAAGGAACCACTCACTAGAGAAAATTCTCACCACTAATCCTCAGGCCTAAAGGGTGGGAGATCCTGTGTCCACAAGTCCTCAGACTGCAAGCCTATGAGTCCTCAGCCAAAGCTTCAATTTCCTGTCTCCTCAGGCCTTATATACCTTTCTCCACCCAGCCATATCACTTCCTTCTGAGTGCTGGGCTTAAAGGCATGTGTGCTTCCGAAATACTAGTAGCAAAGGCATTAAATCTCAAGTGCAGGGATTAAAGGCATGTGACTCCCAAGTACTGGGATTAAAGGTGGGTGCCACCACTGCTTGGCTTTTTTTCTCTGTTTCTCTCCTAGACTGACTCAATCACATGTAATCTAGGTTAGATTTGAACTTACAGAGATCTAGATCCATCTCTGCCTCCAGAGTGCTAGGATTAAAGGTGTGTGCCACCACTGCATGGCCTCTATGTTTAATCTAGTGGCTAGGTGTGTCCTCTGATCTTCAGGCTAGCTTTATTTCTATCTATACATTTTTTTTTTGCTTGAGAATGTCTTTCTGTGGAGCTCCAAGCTCTCCTAGAAAGTCTTATGTAGATCAGACTTCCCAACTCACAGGGATCATCTTGCTTCTTGATTCTTGGGATTAAAGGTAGATCCTATGCCAAGGTAATTTAAATATATTTAATACACTTTTCTCCTAAAAATAAAAACCAGTAATTATTTTTCTGAGTCCACCAAGTTGGCTCACTATGAAAAGGCATTTGCCAAAAAGAGATTCTTGAAACTTGTCCACTGACCTCCCCATGTGACTCCAGAACCTTTATACTACATAAAATATAATTTTTAAAAGTTATATAAAGACTTTAAAAGAAATCTTCTTGGACTGGGTGTATCACTGAGAATTGGGGTGCTGGCAGAGGAGCAAAGGTTGGAAGTTTCATCTCAAGCCACCTCAGACATTCCATCCCATTTGTCTCTTGTCAGGCCTTCCTCACAAAACATAATAACACCTTGCTTTCTCTTCTCCTTCCTTTCCTGATCTTCTAAAGACTGGTGATTGAATTAGGGTCCTATACATAATGAAAATGCAAAGAGGCATCTGTTTCACTGAGATAAATTTCAAATGTTCATCCCATTTTTTTTCAAATGAAAAGTTCAAGCCACATACCCCTGGTTGACCCCAAAGTCACTTTGTAGCCCAGGCTGTCCTTGAACTGGCAATTCTTCTGGTGCTTCATAAGTAGCTGGAATTACAGGTCTATGTCCTCAGATTTTGCCCTTGGTAACAGTAATGGTTCAGAATTTTTTTTCTCTTGTGAAAATCTAGAGACACATGGAGAGTGTTTTGTCTGTTGTTGTTACATGCACTTTTTCCTATTGAGACAGGATCTCATGTAGCCCAGGCGGGATTTGGAGCTACTATGTCGTTGGTATAGGCTAGCCATCAACTCCTGAAATTTGTTTCCCTATCTCCAATACAAACAGGTCTGGTGTCCCAAACTGGCATGTAGAAGCAATAAATGGCCCTAACTTCCATACTTTTCCAAGATATAACAGTTAAGGTAAAGGCTGCCAAACAGTGCAACATTTGAGCACAGATTCATTCTCGACATCAGAACCAAGATGGTAGGACCAATATTCTCTTAGTTTCCATTTTTCACACATTGCTGTCACTCCCTTCATAACTGTTTGGAAAACAATCATTAAACCTCCCAGGGCAGGGCGGTGGTGGCACACGCCTTTAATCCCAGCACTCGGGAGGCAGAGGCTGGTGGATCTCTGTGAGTTCGAGGCCAGCCTGGGCTACCAAGTGAGTCCCAGGAAAGGCGCAAAGCTACACAGAGAAACCCTGTCTCGAAAAACCAAAAAAAAAAAAAAAAAAAAAAAAAAACCTCCCAGGGTCCTGGTTACTCCCTCTTTTAATGCTAGCCTTCAGGAGCATGATCAAAATTGTTATCTATAAGTTTGAGGCCAGGCTGGTCAACATTGTGAATGGCAGGTCTCTTGGG
Organism: Peromyscus eremicus; assembly: GCF_949786415.1. NCBI lineage: Eukaryota > Metazoa > Chordata > Mammalia > Rodentia > Cricetidae > Peromyscus > Peromyscus eremicus. Next base: position 174,681,903 of record NC_081416.1, read on the forward strand.
ATAATAGAAAGACCTTGAATTAAAAAAAAATTAAGATTGAATCAGTAAGATTAGGAGTCTCTGGAGTGGGGCACATACTGAGGGGTATAAACTGGTGGTTGTGAGTAATGGATTAGATAGCCTGTAGTGTGGGAGGAGCCAAAAGATGGGTGGAGCTTTTTGAATTTTCACCTTGGAGAAGGTATTTAAGCCCTGCTTCTTAGACTAGTGTTCACACACTGAGAGGGCTCTTAGCAAGTTGCAGCAACCTACTGATTTCCTGGTGAGGTGAGGCCTCAATGTAGGTTGGGGGGTACCTTGATGGGTGAGAGTGGGAGCTATTGAAGCTGGCTTGGTAGCATGTGGAGCTAATATGGGTGTTTGGAGTTTGAAGTTCACAACAAGCCTGTAGCAGCTGATGGGAAAGAATTAGTGTAGGAGTTAGTGACTGTGGGGCTTCTCTGATGTCTGTTTTTTAATCCCAGGTTCCCGAGTGTAGGAAGATCTCACAATGGGATCAAATTCTCCTGCAATCAGTGGCTCTCAAGTCCCCCAAGGATCTCCCTTGCCACCTGGAGAGTGTGGATGCCCCAGTGTACTTCCCAGAAACAAATGCTGTAGTTCTCCAGTGAACTCAGATACCCAAGGTTCTACAAGTGCCTCAGTTCCACCATTTCAACAGGGTTTCCTGGCATCTCAAGTCACACCAAGGTCACAAGATTCATCTGGTGAACCTAGGAAGCAACAGAAGAAACACACTGTGTTCACCCAGGAACAGAAACTTGTCCTTGAGGAACAATTTAAAAACTGCATATATGTGAGCAAGGAGCAATGCATGGCACTGGCTCAAAGGTTTGGCTTAAAGGGGAACACTATCAAGGTATGTCCCCCTCATATATCCCCCACCGAGGAGCCACCAACACACCCCTGAATCCTCTATTTCTGGTAGCCCTGCATTATTGGGGCTACTTGACACAGAAACACTTTGTAGCAGGGTAACGATGCTGTATCCCAGGGTGAGTTGGAATGCCCCTTAGTGCAGTCTGATGATGTGGTGCAGAGGGATAATGATTTCCCAAATTGTCTTATTGGGAAGACTCCAAACTCCAAGCTTCTAGTAGAAGCTCCATCATATCTCAGGCTCAGATCATCTGGTTTTCCTCCTTCTTGATTCCAGGAACCTTAGAGATCTGGGTTAGGTGCTGGGTGTAGACCAAGGTCCAGGCTTTCATCTAGTGCCTTCAGATAGGAACCTCCATGTGGCACCTGGCCTCTCCTGATCTCCACTCTCCCTTGTATTTCCAGGTGTGGTTCAAGAACAGAAGAGCTAAGAGGAAACAGAAGAATGCTCAAGAACTTTTTGTGAATCCTGGCTGTGGACCTCCTGATAGGCCAGCTCTCCCTGATAGTTGTGCCTGTCTTGCCCCATCTATGAGTGCAGATTCCCTCTTCCAGAAGCCTGACCAGCAGTCCCCAGACAAGGAATCCAACTCTTGCACCCTTGGTCAGGTCCCTGAGCAGGTTGGCTTCACGAAGAGTCCAGCCAGAGAGCAGAGGGAGAGCCAAAAGGATAGTGAACTACCTGGGAAGAGTGGCCACCAATCAAGTGGTAGGTCTGGCCTTGGTAAAGTTTCTGTCCCTCTTCCTTGGCCTGGCAGCTCACAGCCTAGGCAGGAGAGACCATTGGATGTCAGCTCTCCTCCACTCAACACTACTCTTTTCACAGAACCTCAATCCATCTCCTACATTACTCAGACCAATGAGTGTCTCTTAAATGAAGTCCCAGCAGCAGGAGACAGAATCCCAGGTCAGTCAGCAGACTGTGCATTTTCTGCAAGCCCAACTCCAGCCCATGATGCGGACTCAACACAACCTGTGGAATCCAGGACATCTTCAAAACCAGCTCCAGAGACAGCCACCAAGGTGGCTGAAAGAGTAAAGGAGACTCCATCAGTCAAGAACATTCCAGAAACAAAGGATTATCAAGACTCCAGTGCCATCCAGGACCAGCTGTTTCTGCAGCATTTGTGTGACTTGGAAGCCTCCATAGTCCCACTGTCCCCACCTGACTTCTTTGAGAACTTCTCTCTCCTTGAATTCTTTTAAGAACTCTTGATCCTGAGCATCCTGACACCCCGTCTTCAACTTCCAGAGTAAAGTGAACACAGGTTGCTGCTGCCACACACTGTTGTCCTCTGCCGGGACAAAATTCTAACTCTGTGTTCCCCAGGCTGCCCTTTAATGGTCAGGGATCCACCTGCTTTTATTGCAGAGTGTGTGTGTGATCACAATTGATGGCTGAGAATTTGGACATAAGACTAGAAGTTTTTCAGTGACAGTATTTTTTGTTGTTTTTGTTTATTTTGGAGTTAACTGTGTCTAATGTCCATGCAATATGTAACAATTGTGCAGATATCATGGGAGAGCTTTCCTTGATGTAGATCAGTTTGGACTATATATTCTGGCTCTCCTCTTTTCTGCCCCTTGAGTTATGATATTCCAGGTGTAGGCTAATATATCTGGTCTGTGAACTTCTCTCCTAATTAGTGAATTGTATTAATCCACTTTGTTTTTCATTTCTTATCTTTCAATCAATAAAGTGATTTTAATCAAATTCCACATGTATTTCTTACTAGTTTATAATGGGCTACAACACTGAGAAAATTAAAATCTTGGGTGTGTTAGATGGCTAAGAAGAAAAGAGCATGTACTTTGGACACACTTTAATTCCCAGCATGCATGTTCTGTGGGCCCACATTTCTACTGCAGGGGTCTGACCCCCCCTCTCCTGGACCTTGTGGGCATCTACAGTGCCATGTGCACATACTGCATTTTTCTACAGAATTAAAACATTGGAATACTGAGAATGACCTTGGGTATTTCAAAGGGTTCATTAAGCTGATCCGTGTGAACTAAACATTTATTCCCAGCAGAAAAGATGCAGAGTTAGGAGGATTTATCTGGGTTTGAATGTAGCCTAGTCTATATAGTGATTGCAGGGCAGCCAGAACTATGTAGATAGCCCCCAGTCTCAATAAAACAGAAGAAAGAATAAACTCCTGCATAGATTTTTAAAGTTGGAGTGTGAGACCTTGTTCTTGTCTCCAACAGCATGTCTTCAATCATTGATCAGAGACAGAGGTCACCAGAGTGTGGAGAGAGTACTTAAGAATCATAACTCTCGCCGGGTGGTGGTGGCACGCCTTTTATCCCAGCACTCGGGGGGCAGAGCCAGGTGGATCTCTATGAGTTCGAGGCCATCCTGGGCTACCAAATGAGTTCCAGGAAAGGCACAAAACTACACAGAGAAACCCTGTCTTGAAAAACCAAAAAAAAAAAAAAATCATAACTCTCAGTGAGCCAGTCTGTTATTGGGCTAAAGTCATGCATTAACACAGGAATGATTAACATAGGAATAATTATTCCGCTGTTGAGAAAACATAGTTCCTCAGTAGACAGAACAACAGCTGGAGACAAACGATGAGTACCCCAGTCATCCATGCTACAAAAGAAATCTTCTGCTAAAATTCATGGTGAAGACCTAGGGAGTTTGGAGTTACTCTGGTCCATTTCTCTCCTTCCAGCTTCACTGATACAGGAAGGTATCACGGTAGGTTCACATCCCAGTATGCTTTCTTGTCTAACATTGCCTGAATTTTCCCCAATGGATCCATCTTACCCAAGAACCCTTTTTCCATAAATGCCTCAAGATCCCCCCATGCCTGTATATTACCAGATGTCCTCAGAGGCACTCAATGCAACAAGTTTCCAAATGCCTTAAGAGCACATTAGGAACTTATGTCTTTTAATAGCTCAAAGTCCTCCAGTGTTCCCAGGCACCCAAATGCTGCCAATTTTCCAATGGCATCCAGACCCTGAAACATCAAAAGGTCCCCAAGTGCCCCCAGGAGCACATGAGAAACACACTTTTCATGTGCAAGTATGTCCCATACTTTTCCCAGGTTCCTAAACACTGTTAAGTTCCCAGTTGTCCCAAGTCCACCAATGTCCTCATGTTCCCCAAAGAGTTATGTTTGGTAGGCTTCCCTGGGCTTCTAATGCACACAGTCTAATCCTGCCTCTGGCAAGTTTGTCCCAAGACTCTAATGTAACAGTGTGTACACCAAGGAACAAAACTGTGCTGCAAGAATATTTTGATATTCAGCGTGTGTATCCCTGCCTAAAGCAATGCAAGGTATTGGCCTGTAGAATGCTCATGATTGACAGTTCCAGGTCTGACCCTATCCTATCCTTCTCTCCTCCAGCTGGAATTGCTCTCTCCTTCACCATCAGTACACATATCAGAATCTTCTAGTCTTTGTGATACTTTACTGTTTGTGGCATCTTGAGACAGTTAGAGAATATATATATGCATTTGGGCTGTTTCTTGCATTATATTTAAAGTGGATTACTACATTGGATTCACATTATTTCCCACAGGGTCTCAGAGATGTAGATGTCATGGCTTCTAGGAAATCCCTGGATTTTTAGCTCAGAGGATTTCAATGTTCACAATTCTGTTACCCTTTAACTCATGTTGTGTTTACCCTGCCAACCATAAAATTCTTTTCATTGCTTCTTCATAACTGTAATTTCACTACTGTTTATGAATCATAAATATAAATGTCTGATATTTCCCATGGTCTTAGGCTACCTTTTTGAAAGGGTCATCAACTCCAAATGTCCTGATCCACAGCTTTAGAACCACTGTTTTAGATGATGCTTTCATAGTCCTTTGGTGTTAAGTCTTACTCATCCTACCTTCCTACCTAATTTTTGGTATCAAGAGCCTGAAAACTCTTTGTGTGGGTGTGTGGCTGTAGCCAAGCTTTCCATCCAGGATTTTCCCATGTGGCCCAGTTGGGGACACTCAGATCTTCCTCTGACTTCTCCTTTGTCTTTCTAGATCTGGATCAAGAACCGTGGTGGTAAGTACATAGGGGACAATTCTCACGGTGTTCCAGAAAAGGGCCTATGACAGGTGCAAGCTGAAAGTGTTTTCTAAGTCATCCCATTTTCTTGATTGCTTAACTGTCCTTGTCTTTGTCAAAGTAGATTCCAAGTCTCTGGGCATATCCTGAGTGGGCTCCAATTCCAAACTCATCCCCATTGTAGAAGTTCCTCACCATGATGATCAGGCCCCTGTGTGTGCTGTGTGTAGTCCTTAAGGACACCTGCTGTGTGGCCTAGCCCCAGCTGTAGCTGCTGACCCATGTCAACCCCAGCACTTGAAGGAGAGACTGGGCCATTAGAAGCTGAAGATTCAGCCTCAGCTGAAGCTCCAGTTCCCACCTCAGCTGATCCTGAATCCCAGAGAATGCTCAAGACCCAGGTCCATCTGCTGAGGGCTCTGGCCAAGAGTTCTTCATGACATGGATACTCTTCTAGACCTCCTGCTAAGTCCTGACCCCACCCAGCACATCTCAACCCTGTACCAAGGATCTTGCTCATAGCAAGAAATCAGTGTGTAGCAAGGAGAGGGGGCAGGGAGAGGAGTGCTCCTGTTTCCTAAGGACTACACGTCATATCCTGGTGTTGGTTTGAACTTTCTGAATGCATTAACTTTGATCTGATGCCTGGGGACATTTTTTTTTCACTGAGGCAGTCTAGATGAATGCCACTACTGGTCATATGGGACAATGGTCACAGCAACAAAGACAGTGGATTTCTAGGACATGCAGTGGAGAAGTTGGCCACTGAGAGAGGAATGGAATAGTAGTAGAGGAGTGTTCCTGCAGAAAGCATTGCCTCCATCTCGACCAGGTCCTGGACTGGAGTTCCGCAGATGTGGATGTTGCTCCACTCACAAGTGGGTTTTTAAAGTTTTTCACCTGGCAACTTAATCCTGTTTGTGGTTTTATTCTCATTTTTCATTTTTTTTTCAGAACAGCTGCTCTGGAGCAACATTCAATGGTAAAATGCCCCCCACCCACCCACTTTCAGTCCGAATCTTTGTCCATCTTATTCGGAATATTTGCAGATCTTGATTTCATCCACTGAAGGCTGAGTTTCTATGTGGTGACTGAGAAGATGAGTTTTAGAATTAGACATTTCTGCTTGGTTGTGGTGTCTCATGCCATTAATCCCAGTACTGGGAAGGCAGGTGGATCTCTCTGAGTTTGAGGCTACCTTGTTCTTCAGAGTGAGGTCTAGGGAAACCAGGGCTACTCAGATGAACCCTGTTTTGAAACAAACCCCCAAATTAGAAAATTCCTCAGGTTTTAAAATGTAAATTCTATGAATTTGTGCATATATATATGTATTTATTTTCCCATTATTGACAGACTGCTTTATTATTTTCTGTTATCAATCCCATTAGGACATTCAGTTCTTTTTGAGACAGTGTCTCTTTGTGCAGACCAAGCTGGAACCCCTGGTCTGTTTCTTCTCTTTCTATCCCTTGTATACTGAGATCCAAGTGGGAGCTAATACTCCAGCATTCACCAGAAACTTCTTTTAGCTTTAAATTGTTGTAACCATCACCCTGTGTGATTTATTTTTTTTCTTCAAGTGAGTAAAATATTTTTGAGAGTAATTTAATGTGTTTGAATTTCCTACTTCATACCATTGGGAAAGATAAATTCATTCTTGGATTGCTGCTAATGTAAATGAAAAATTAGAGAGTAAATCTGGGAGTGGTTTGGAGGGTAAAACAGATCACAATATATTGTATAAATTTTAAAATTAAGAATAAGAAAAATTTTCAGTTTCATGAGGTCCCATTGAGTAAATTTTGTCATAACTAGGAAAACTCTAATTATAACTATCTAGTCTTCAACTCTATCAAAGACTGCAGAAGGATACAATATTGCCTGAGTAAACAGGAAGTACATTGCAAGCAACTTCCAAAACTCTAGAAATGACAAGAGACATTTGACTGCCAGGACAGTCACCAAAAATTGTTCTGTAATATTGAGGCATCCATCTTCAACCTACAGGTCTAGAGTGTCTGGCAGATTTCTCAGCAAAGAAGGAAATTTGAAAGACTGTCTCACCTATTTTGGCAAAATTCATCAGTCACTTTCTTTTGTGTCCTGCAGAATGTCTGGCAACTCTTTCATGAATCAGGAACCCTGAAGGACTGTCCCACCTTGTTTTTACCATGTTTCACAGTAGGAGCAGTAATTGGTCCTAACTTCCATAATTTTTTCCCTGATCTGGCAGGTATGGTAAAGGCTGCCAAACAGGGCAACATTGGAGCACGAATTCATTCTAGATATCAGAACCAAGATGGTAGGACCAATATTCTCTTTGTTTCCATTTTTCACACAATGCTGTCACTCCCTCCATAATCATTTGGAAAACAATGTTTAAACCTCCCAGGGTCCTGGTTACCCACTCCTTTAATGCTAGCCTTCAGGAGCATGATCAAAATTAATATCTGTAAGTTTGAGGCCAGGGGCTGGTCAACATTGTGAATGATAGGTCAGTTGTGGTCATAGAAAGACCTTGACATAAAAAACCAATTATGATTGAATCAGTAAAATTAGGACTCTCTGGAGTGGGGCTGATACTGAGGGAGCATAAACTGGTGGTTGTGAGTAATGGATTAGATAGCCTGAAGTGTGGGAGGAGCCAAAGGATGGGTGGAGCTTTTTGAATTTTCACCTTGGAGAAGGTATTTAAGCCCTGTTTAAGTCCATAAAAAGAAGAAAGAAATAATGCATTATTTTCCCATCTGTACAGATATAATTAAATATAAGTGTGTCTCTATGACACACAATGAGAGAGGACCATTTGGGAACAGAAAGTACAAACAGGAGCATAAGGACAAGACGGCAGTAGAGGAGAAATACTGAGTAAATTACAATGATGTGCATGTTTATATCAAAGTTCCCTAACTTAACTCATTACTTTATACACATGCTAAAAATTTACCAAGACAAAGAAGAAAAAGTGAAATACAAGTATGAAATACTGAGCAGAAGTGTTAAGTTTATAAAGGTCTTATACCATAGGCTATCGGAATGAGGTTTAAATGTCTTTTAAATACAATTTATTTCCTTTGCCCCAGTGTCACAGAGTAGTAATTTCTTAAAGTTTCCTGTAGTGTTTCTTTATGTTTAAAATATTACAGTGAGTGTTTTAAGCTGGAATTCCATGAAGCATATTGGAGTTAGTGATAATGTATAACAAATTAGTAATAAAAGAAGCAAATATTGATGACTCAAGACTCTAAATTTTACGGCTGGAGATATGATTCAGAGGTAAAGAGCACTTTACTGCCCTTGTAGTGGACCTGAGTGCAGTTCCAAGACACAAAGCAGGAGGCGCACAGCACATGTAACTGCAACTCCATGGGAACCAATGCATTCTTTTGTCCTCTGAAGGCACTGTACACAGAAATACAGAAACACACACACACACACACACATACACACACACACACACACACACACAATACAATGAGCACTACCACCACTACCACTGCTGCTACTAATAATATCTTAAAAATAACTCCACATTTCTTTTTCTTTTTTTTTTTTTTTGGTTTTTTGAGACAGGGTTTCTCTGTGTAGCTTTGCGCCTTTCCTAGAACTCACTTGGTAGTCCAAGCTGGCCTCGAACTCACAGAGATCCGCCTGGCTCTGCCTCCCAAGTGCTGGGATTAAAGGCGTGCGCCACCACCGCCCGGCATAACTCCACATTTCAATAACAGGATTTATTTTATGACTGAATCCAGACATTCACATGTATAAGGACAGGAAAATAAACCCCTCTGTCCATATATGATTTAAAAGTATTAAGAACTTATTCTCACAGAAAAAGCCCTGTGGGAAAACCGGCCATTTTCACCTGAATACTTTATCAACGGCTTCAGCTTGGGCTATTGTAAAGTGATTCTTCCAGTCCCCAGTCATACCTGGAAAATGTTAAACAGACACATAGATGGTTTAATGATGATCTCAACACTACACTGCTCTCAGTCCTTCCTTAACATACTCTTACCATCTGCTTGACAAGGACCACAGAGTTAATAAAGTGGAAGAACCAGTGACTTCCTGGAGAACACACGTTATGCCTTGAAGTAATATCCATCAGACTTCTACCTCTGTGGCAATAATGCCCCCCATTTTTCTATCACACCATATCAACAGCTTTAACACTAGCTCTACCTTTTAGATGTTGAGATTATTCCTGCTTCTCACTACACCTGCTTCCATCACACTGTCCAACCCAACCGAGTTTCTCATTTTAATTACCCGAACAGTCTTCAATTCTTTGTTCTACCTTTTAGGATTTACTTATAAAAGTTCTGCAAAGCATGCAAGCAATTTTTAAAACATCTTTTAATGTTAATTTTAATTATGTGTGTGTATAGGTGCACATGAATGCAGGTGCCTGCAGAGCTTTGAGGCTTCAGATCCCCTTGAGCTGGAGATACACACTGTTGTGAGCTACATGCCAACCATCTTGATGCTTTCATCAGATACAGGAGACCCAGCAACTGCCAGCTGGAAACATCTCAAGATTTCTGTTTTCAGTCAGTATGGTGCTCAGAGATGTATGAAGATCTACATGATCTTTTAATCATACATTTTTACCATTTCTTGGTTCTTATCACTCCATTCTAATATGTTTTTAGTTTTTTTTTTTTGGTTTTTCGAGACAGGGTTTCTCTGTGTAGCTTTGCGCCTTTCCTGGGACTCACTTGGTAGCCCAGGCTGGCCTCGAACTCGCAGAGATCCGCCTGCCTCTGCCTCCCGAGTGCTGGAATTAAAGGCGTGCACCACCACCGCCCGGCTGTCTTTAGTTTTGACGTTAGAGATGTCAAATTGTCCAGCTGCTCACATTGCATTGTGTTTTCCTTCACCCTAGATTGCTGATGTCTTCCATATAGTCACTTTTTGTTCTTTAGTTTCCTAATTTATGCCACTATGGCCACATCTTCATATCTTCCTCCCATTTAGAACTCTGCAGGCCACATACTTGCTGCTTTTTATTTCATAGTGTGACACTTGGATGAATTTCCTTTTTGTAAAGATACCTGAAATACGTATCTAATGCATTTGAAAAGCAAAATATTTCTTGTATCACCAAAGGCTTCCTTTATCAAAGCATATCAGACATATAGAACTTACTTAGTGTGGAATTGTTGAAAACATTCATGAATGAGTGAGGATGGCACTTGCCTTGTTCTCATTTTGCAGGAAATGAGATGAGGAAAAATTAGTCCTTGAGATGTTATGCAGCATAATAACGATGGATGTGGATTTAATGTAACAAAGATTAAAAATAGAAGTCATATTTTCCTTATCACATTATATTCCTTATGTATCACATAAGTTATCTTTAAATTTCCAGCTGTATTATTAAAGAAAATATACAAAATATTTATAATTAAATAGTAACTATTGATACACAATATTCAAAAAATATACCATTGATACAAGTATAAAAGTGTCATCTCTTAAGATGGGAACCTATAGGTGTCCATTGCTACTGTCAACTTCATTACTATCTTCATTATTAGAACAAGTTTTGTTATTGTTTCCCACAGCACTACTGGCTACTGGAAAGCCAGAATGCATGTCAAGCTACTAGAATCTCAGCAAATTCAATATGGCTGCTCACAGATTGAACCAGTTCAGATAAGAGAAGCATGTCTTTGCAGGTACACACATAAAGTTTTAAGTCAAATTATGTCAAAATCCTGTGCACCTTACAAGCATATTTCTGTTCATTTGTACTTTCTAAAGACCTCAAACTCCATTTTGTCAGGGGACAGGATAACCCTAATGCTTGGTGGTTTGTCTTGTTGGAAAGGAACTTCCTCATAGTTCTTTATGCTGCAGGTCTCACAAAAGGTTGTTGTCCAGTCTTCCCTGGCCTGCAGATAGTGGGCATCTCTCTAGGTCTTCCTCCCTCTGTGTCTCAGATTAATACCTTCTCAGGACACCAGTGAAAATGATTAATGGCTTAAGCACTCTGTTTAGGAAATATTCACTGTGAAGGAATGAAGTCCAAATCTTTTGAAGTTTGTCGGAAGATGTTTCCCTTCACATGTCTTCATTGAGAAAATGTCTTTATAAAAAGTTCTGTCAGCCGGGCGGGTGGTGGCGCACGCCTTTAATCCCAGCACTCGGGAGGCAGAGCCAGGCGGATCTCTGTGAGCTCGAGGCCAGCCTGGGCTACCAAGTGAGTCCCAGGAAAGGCGCAAAGCTACACAGAGAAATCCTGTCTCGAAAAACCAAAAAAAAAAAAAAAAGTTCTGTCAACTAAACTGTGGATGAATGGGAATGACCATGTCTCTGGTCTGCATTTTCTGCAGCATCTTTTTTTTTTTTGTTTGGATTGTTTGGATTTTTGAGACAGGATTTTTCCACATAGTTTTGGTGCCTATCCTGGATCTTGCTCTGTAGACCAGGCTGGCCTTGAACTCACAGAGATCCCCTGCTTCTGCCTCCTGAGTGCTGGGATTAAAGGCGTGCATCACTACTACCTAGCTCCTGCAGAAACAGGCCATGTTGAGAGGGTAAGAGTCCCACCTAGCATTTGTATATTGAGTGGGCTTGAAATGTGGTTGATCTGTGACCATAAAAGAGAGACTGGAATTTCTTCTAGGTAGGAGAGGATATTTGAGACAGGGTCTCATATAACTGATGGTGTTCTCAAACTTACTTCATAGTGGATGAAGTCATTGAACATTTGAACCTCCTGCTTCCATCTCTGTAGTGCTGTGTTCACAGGTGTGTGCCAACCCACCTACTAAATGCACTGCAACGTTTTTTCTTGAGAGAGCATCTCACAATGGAGCTCCGACTAGTAGGATGGAAGTTGCTCTGGAGACTAGACTGACCTCAAACTCAAAGAGGTCAGAGATCCACCTACCTGACTTTACCTCCTAAGTGCTGGCATTAAAGGTGTGCACCACCATACCCAGACTACCCTGAGATGTTTAAAAAGACTTAGAAAATTAATTCTGGACAGTGATAAATGGGAAGGAAAGGAATGTGCACAAATAATTTAAGAGTGGTTAATGTTTACACCATGTAATATTGTTTCCTGTGGGTAACTGAGAATAATATAGTTTCATAAGATACTTTCATAAGAATGATCTCAGTCATTATTACTTGGGGTAGTTCTGGGAGGTTTTATTTTGTTTTGATTTATGAGCTCATGTGTAACTAAGATAGACATCATATTCACAGTCTTCCTGTTCAGATGCCTGTATTCTGGAATTACAACCGTTGACTGCCACAACTGGCTATCCAATAAGATAGTCATAAGAAGGCAGAATTTTGGAACACTGAAGACTTTTCTTTGAATTCTAGCCATTGTCCTGAGCCCTAAAGGTATTATTGGCTCAATAGTTTTATTATATATTTATGACAAGTTGAGTTTCATGGGAAGGAAACAACCATGGCAATAACTGAAAAGGATGTGTTGAAAGGTTGGACAGGAGACTTTTGAGAAACTGCAATACCATACAACAGAGACAGCTGTGTAAGGAAGCTTCCTGGGGAATATTGAATTTTATAATGAGAAAGTAAAATATTTTACAAAATACAAAACAGTCTTTGGTGTTGCTACTTACATGGAAACTCTTTGTTCCTGGATGATAAGGTTAAGAGATCACATTTTTTTAATGATCCAATTTTTCTGTTTTTGATGCTCCTTAATATTTTTCATTAAAATGAATTTTTTTGTTGTTACTACCTGCGCTGATATATTGTGTACCCTAATAAAGCTTACCTGAAGATCAGAAGACAGAGCCTGACACTAGATCAGACATAGAGCTCAGGAAGTGGTGGCATACACCTTTAATACTAGCACTCTGGAGGCAGAGATCCGTCTGCATCTCTGAGTTCAAGGCCACCCTGGACTACATACATGAGATTGACTCAGTCTAGCAGAGAAACAGAGCCAGACATTGGTGGCACACACCTTTAATCCTAGCACTTGAAATCTCATGCCTTTGCTTGGGAAGCACATACATATTTAATTCCAGTAAGTAATATGTAATGGCAAAGAAAGGTATATGGGGCTTGAGGAGACAATAACTAAAATATTTTGGCTGAGAAAAGCTTTTCAGGCTGAGGAGTCCTAGCTGTATGAGGTGGTTTGTTCCTTTGTCTCTCTGATCTTTCAGTATTTACCCCAATTTCTGGCTCCAGGTTTTCTTTAAAAGATTTTTGAGAATTTGAGTAACATCTGGCATCCAACTTTTGGGGCATGAATTCATGAAAAAGCCTTGCAGTTCCCCGCTCAGGCCTCAGCTGCACGTGGCCAGAGTCTCCACCCTATGTGGGTGGGACTCTCTAACCAACTGGCTAAGTTTTTGTTGCAACCTGTGCAGCAAACTCCACAAGTTTTTGGGCTCCAAAAACCATAGGAGTTAGCCACTTTGGAAGACTTCCCCCATGCAGACTGTTGGATCATTTGCTCCTTTTCTCTCCTGGTGGGTTTTAGCTTTCTCTGGGCCTCCTCCTCAGGCTGCTGCCACACCATCATCTGAATTTCATTGTCAGCAGAGTTAGTGAGTCAATTGGGATTTCTTAAGGAGGAATTACTTAATAGAAATTTTTTCTCACATTAGAAAATGGGAAGCGTTTTTAAAATGGAGGGATTTTGGTCTCTATTTGATAATGCAATTGATAGTCTGAAAATGGACCAATTAAATGAAAGGGTAATTAATGCTGATGGGATTTACATAACATCAATTATAAATACTATTTTTTGATCATTTCTGTTTTATCATTAATAAAGTCGGTTAATATGAGTGCCAAGATATAAGTTTTAGAAAAACTTGTTAAAACAAATCACAGAGAAATTCAGACCCAGACAAAAGAATTTAATGGAGAACCAATCTCAACATTGCATTATAAGGTTACAGAGAAACAGCCTAGGGCTTTCAAACAGCCAACCTTATTCTATCTAGTAACCTTACAGGAACTACTCAGTGATAGATATCCTCAATGCTGTGTAAGAGCTGACTTGAATCCTGTGCAAATGTTAGGCTTAAGGAAATTCTTAGAAGCAACATTCTCTTATGGTATCCACTCGTCTTTCATGAAGCAGATGTTAAATTTGTGATCAGCTTGTAATAAAATTATCCCTCAAGACTGGAGAGGTTTGGTTACAGCAGTTTAGAGGGCAGTCCCTAATTACAATGGAGGACATGGTAGAAAGATGGGACTAAGACCATTAAATGGTGAAGTAGGGATAGAGGTATGGAAATTTTCCAAGATCAACTTCTTGGAGATAATCGTCATTATGCTTATATACAAAGACAAAGTTTATAGGATGACCACACCCTGGCTTTATGCCAAATGACAGCCTTGAATGTTTGGGACAGAATTGAAAAAGTAAGAAAGAAAATTGAATCATTTACTAAAGTTATACAGCGCCCAAAAGAAACCTTCACTGATTTCTTAAAAAGACTGATGTCAATAGTAAAGAGAATGATACCAAATTCAGAAGCTAGACAGGTAATAATTAAATCCATGGCTCTTGAAAATGCTAATGCACAATGAAAAAGGGTAATTAGGCTGTTAAAGACAAGGTCAGCACCATTGGAGGAATGGATCTGAGATACAATAAATATCAAATCTCATGATTATGATGATGCTTAGTAGGAGAGGTGATTTCCAGAGGTTTGAAGAAAAATAGTAATGTCAAATGTTTTAATTGTGGTAAACAAGGTCACCTAAAAAGGGACTGTAAACAGGGCATTCCTAGAAATAATGTTTTTTTTTCAAGGAATAATCCCAACACCCCTCCCTTCTGGATTATGCAGAAAGTGTGGCAAAGACAGACACTGGACTAATGAATACATCAACAAGGGACAGGCAAGGTAATCCCTTGGCTTTGCCATTGGGAAACTCCCTCAGGGGCCTCTTGCAGGCCCCCATGTCAAATTCCATTGAATCCTTTCCTGAAATCCTGTAGTAAACTCCTTTCTAGAGCAATTAAAGAACCTAATGCTTATTGTAAAAATCCACACTGCTTGGAGTGATAGAATAGCCATAGAAAAGAGAATAAAAATTACAGCTTTAGAAAATAAAACAAAACTTTAAGGAGAAACCATAAATCAAAATTGATAAACATTAGAAAATGGAAACTCCCCAAAGTTAGGACTAAGGAAGGGTTTTGTTTTTGTCATTCAGGAGAATGAAGGCTGAGGAATCTGAAGAACACTGAACAAATGAGACATCTGAAGAAAAAGGACAAATCATCCAGAAAAAATGTCCCAAGAAAAAGAGTAAATTGGCCTATTGGTATATCACATATCTACTAAGATAAAATTCCATTAGTCTTTCTAAATGTTTGTTTTTGCTGTTCTCTACAGATACATAACATGAGTGGTCTTCATGTAGTCATAGTTCAATTAAAAATCAAAGCTGGTTTTGGAATTGGAATGTGCTTCTCTCCTTCTCTAAACCCAAGCATGCTTGTTAAAAGAAAATGCAAAATCTGTGTATCATGTCACAAGGGCCACCTGATATGGGACAGAAGAAAAACCTCTTAAGGTATGAATTTTATATCAAAATTTATAAGATTAGTATATATATATATATTTTAAATTTTTATCATGACATTAATGGTCATATAGAATACTAACTAATTCTATAAAAAACGCTTCATGCAGCTTCCTGTACATGATTTCAGGTTTTAGTCTCCATCAGTTTTCTGCAGTGAACCATGACCATTCCTAACAGCAACTTTGAAGTCTCTAAAAAGATGATGGGGCCGCACAATGACGATTTCGTCAGGACAATGATAATGCCACCAAGCTGACAAACACCACCCGATGACTGGCTTTGGACTAAAAACTGCTCAGGACAATATCAAGATAGCTAGCTGAGATGATACAGCCTCACAGACTACTCCAATCAGGATTTGACCATAATCCTAAATTTTCTTTGTGCCTCCACAAGACTACCAGTGCTCCCAATCAGCAGGAAGTAGCCTGGAAAACAATGGTACATTACAAAAAATGGATTATGGATGTTTGTCTGTTTAGGGGTTGGTTAAAAATGGTTTTTGGTCATAGTCAATTTCTTTCTAAAAGAAGTAAGGTGGATATGATATAGAAACATATTATACAGAAATGATAAGATAAAAGCTACATTATTAAATCTACTCTAAAAAGTATAGAAATGATAAGATAAAAGTGTAGATTATTGAATCTACTCTGAACAGGAAAAAAAGAAGATATAGATAAGGGGTAGGTTACTGAATCCTCTCTAAAAAATGAAGACATAGAAATAATAGGATAAGTGGGTAGATTATTTAATCTACTTTAAAAAAGCAACTACTAGTTTTAAATATTTTACATTGGATTGGATTTCTGTACATTGTACACAAATTTTGTATATTAATGCAAATTTGAGATTAATTTTGTTGAAACATACTATACATAACAATTCTAATCTTGTTCAAGTACCTATACAATTCATTTAACAATGCAGTGCAAATTGCCAGTCCTTGAAATTTATTGTTACCAACCAATTATAATATAAAAAATGCAAGTTAGTAGCTAGTCACCTATTACAATTGAACTTGTAGGTATGTTTTCAAGGTCAAACAGAAATATATTTTAGATAGACGGGTCATCTTCAAACACTTCAGAGATCTGCAGAATATGTCATTTGAGATGTTTTAATAACATAGATGATTTTTTATGACTATGAGATATGTCTGCTCCTAACAGCACCAATCTAATTTAGAGAAGATGAGGGGCATGGAAGAAACTCTTATGGAGATTACTTTCTTTGTGGCAAAAAGTTAGCCACTGGGCAAGAAAGTGGCCTTGCTTCAGCTGCTGACAGTACAATGTCCAAAGGAACAAGCAGGACACAAAAGAAAGTACTGCTGAACCTTGCCAAGACAAGGTAGGAAGGCCCTTTTGAAAATCCTGAGTTACAGATGAGTCTGTCAAATATGCTAGGTCTGTAGGTTGAAGACAGATGCCACAACATTGAAGAGAAACATTGGGTGACTGCCAGGCAATCAGCTGTTTCTATCATTTCTCATACTTTTTAGATGTTGCTTGTACTTCCTGTTTACTTTAGGTACTATTATTTCCTTCTTGGGTCTCTGAGGGAGTTGAAGACCAGGTAGTTATAGTTACAGTTTTTTTGTTAACTAATTCAGAAAAGAAACTCACTAAAGAGTTGTAAATTATGTAAGTTTGAAAGATATCAAAAGATAGTATTTGCTTGGTAATACAAGTTAGGATAGAAAGTGACTTAGGTACAACATTTTGAACTCACCAAAATAGGATAAATAATGGAATATTTTCTCTGAATCTGTCAAATGTTAATGGACTAGACATTGTTAATGTAATTCTTGACTGTATATATTATATACACTGATTGTACATATTGCATATACTTTTTCTTTTTTAAATTTTTTAATTTTTATTTTGCAATACAGTTCAGTTCTACATATCAGCCACGGATTCCCTTGTTCTCCCCCCTCCTGCCCCCCTTACCTTCCCCCCAGCCCACACCCCATTCCTACCTCCTCCAGGGCAAAGCCTCCCCCGCAGACTGAGATCAACCTGGTAGACTCAGTCCAGGTAGGTCCAGTCCCCTCTTCCCAGGTCGAGCCAAGGGCCCCTGCATAGGCCCCAGGTTTCAAACAGCCGACTCATACAATGAGCACAGGACCGGGTCCCACTGCCTGGATGCCTCCCAAACAGATCAAGCCAATCAACTGTCTCACCCATTCGGAGGGCCTGATCCAGTTGGTGACCCCTCAGCCATTGGTTCATAGTTCGCATATACTTTTTCTTATGTTAGTTATAATCATCTATTATTTTAGACAAAAGTGGAAAACGTGATAGATTGTATACCCCAATAAAATTCGCCTGAGGATCAGAGGACAGAGCCAGCCACTAGATCAGACATAGAGGTCAGGAAGTGGTGGCACACACCTTTAATACTAGCACTCTGGAGGCAGAAATCTGTCTGCATCTCTGTGAGTTCAAGGCCACCCTGGACTACATACATGAGATTGACTCAGTCTAGGAAAGAGCCAGACATTGGTGGCACACACCTTTAATCCCAGCACTCGAGATATCATGATTTTGCTTGGGAATCACACATTCCTTTAATCCCAAGGAGTAATATGGCAGGGTGAAGAAAGTTATATAAGGCATAAAGAGACAGGAACTAAAGCCACTTTTTGGCTGAGGCATTTCAGCTAATGACTCAGAGGCCTTCAGGAACAGCTGAGGAGTTGGAGAGGTGAGGTAGGCTGTGGATTGCTCTGCTTCTCTGATATCAGCATTTACCTCAACATCTGGCTCAGGGTTTTCTATTAATAAGACTTTTAAGAATCCAACAATACCTGCCAGGAAAGCAGGTAGGCTGACTTCAGATTTTTACCTTCCCCTGTGCTCCTTCAGATCCAATTCTCCTGTCTCATCCCTAGTTATGCCATAGATAATCTGTGGCATTTCTCATCATCTAGGTTTTCTAACCCCACTCCTCCAATTCATAATACTATCTGAACATCCAATTCCAATATGCCCTCCTTACAAATCCACAAACTACTGTGGCCAGGGAAGAGGTAAGCTAATTACAGATCTTCACCCTCCTCATTCCTTTGAGTCCAATCCCCTGTCTTGCTCCCAGCTCTGCAGCAGAACACCTAACTTAGCCACCCAAATTTCTAGTGGATCTTCCAGATCCCTCCTAACATCCATACCACAATGCATTGATTTATCCCACACCTGAACTACTTCAAGCATTCCCTAGGAACCTACAGAACAAGCTGGGCAGGGAAACAGTTAGGCTAAATGCAAATCTTCACCTCTCCATTTGTTCCTCCAAGTCCAGTCTTCTAGTCTCATTTCAAGCTCTGTGCAGTCCTCTCCCCTATATGCCCCTGTCTCATGTGGATAACACAGATTTTAACAAACAAAATCCCTTCTCCCTTCTCATTTTATTGTCCTAGCAAATCCTGAAATCCAGAAGCCACTTCCTAAGAACCAGCTTGCCACTCTAACCAGGAAAGCAAGTATGCTAACTGCAGATCTTCATCTCTCCTTCCATTCTTCTAAGTCCAGTCTTCAGTCTCATTCATACCATCATATCAAACCTTCTCCTGTGGCCTGACTTCACTCAGTGGTCCCATTCCCAGGTGACTAAGCAGCTCCTGTGAAATACTCTGTACTCTTCTCTTCTGTGGATCTGCTTATACTCCCCTCCTAGATGATCTCCATTCCTAAATGTCAGCTTTCTATATCTGGAAACATTTTACCTGAAATCCCCAGTGGCCACACTTATCAGGATCCCAGAAGTTCCTACTAGGCAATGCACAGCCACCACATTCTCCTAAGTACCTGACAGAGTAAGAGAAAATAAGGAAAGAAGCATCAACCCAGCAAAGACAAGACTAGATATCAGCATGTAGAATTACAGTTTTCTCAATCTCAGATTCATAGATGCCAGCCTAAAAGCACAACCAATAACATCCAGGACAGCATGTCTTCACCAGCAACTATACTACAACAGGCCCTGAATATTCCAACATAATTGCAGAAGAAGAAAAGGACCCTAGAAAGCCTGTATGGAGATGATAGAGGTCCTTAAAGAAAAAAGGAATAAATTCCATGAAGAAATCTGTGAAAACACAAGCCACGGAAGGAAATAAATACCATCAAGACCTGAAAGTTGAAATCATGAAAACCCAAATTGAAGGAAATGCAAAAGAAAAACTTGGGAATCAAACAGGAACCTCAGAGATGGTATTCAGGAATAGAATACAAGAAATGGATGAGGGAATCTCAGGCATTGAAGACAACATAGAAGAAATGTAGACATTTGTCAGAGAAAATGTTAAATCTAAAAATCCTGTCACAAAACATTCAGGATATCTGGGACACTATGAAATTAATAAGTTTAATAATAAGAATAGAGGAAGAAGAAGAAAACTCAGGTCAAAGGCACAGAAAATACCTTCCACACAATCATAGAAGAATATTTCCCTAACTTAAAGAAAGAGATGCCTATCAAAGTAAATGATGCATACAGAACACCAAACAGACTGTGTCAGGGAAGAAGGTTCCCTCAGTTTGTAATAATTATAAAAAAATCTAAATTTATAAGGCAAATAATAGATGACTAGTTAAGTACTAGAATGGAAGGACCAAGTGTGGACGAGGAAAGGAGACTTGAGGAGGGGATATGGAGAGGCATAGATAAAATTAATGGACATTTGAGGGAACTTCTTTATACATATAAAGACCATCTAAATAGTATAACCTAATAATGGGGGAGATGGTGTTCCAAATGGCAATTTCTTGACACCAAAAACAAGGCCTTCCACATCAACATAAGAAAAGCTCATATGAACCCACAGACTGGAGCAGCATGCATAGTCCCACACCAGTCTGCACCAATCCTCTGTTTATAAGTTTAGTGATTTTATGGCTTCTAAAATGTGCAAACATGTGGGGATGTGGCCTTCTCTTGTGCTGTTTTCCTTCTGTTGGTTTGTCTTGTCCAACTTTGAGGTGATAATATTATTTCAACATATTGTACTTTATTTTGTTATATTTTTAGAAACTGAATGAATGAATAAATAAATCAAAATCTAGCCACTAGGCTAAAGGTTAACAACTCAACTTTCATTTGTACCTGGTGGGAGAGGGAAAATCAGTTTTCTTCAATGCAGTGACACTGCATATATCAACCACTCTAATGCAGTCTTCATGTTCAGGAGGAGCTGAACAACGTATAATAGACTCCACAGTTTTATTTTGTGTTAGGGGGCATGCTTTTACTTGATTACAGTTCAGTGTTTTCATTGTTTTTCATTTTATGTATTGTTTTATTTTGTCTTCTTTCAGGGAGAATTTTGTTTTATTTGGATTTTGTTTGTTTTTTCTGAAAGAATTTAAGGTTGGGTGGATAAGGAAGAGGAAAAAATTTGGAAGAAATTGTGAGAGGGAAAGAATATGACCAAAATATATTTAAATTGAAATTTTATTTTAAATGTTAAAAAATGTAATAAGAGAAATAAAATGAATAAAAAATAGTTACAACTCTCAGTAACCTTCATCATCACCAGAGTCTACTTCTAAAAGGTAAACAGTGGTTGTAACACTGCTTCTTTTCCTCCTTAACTAATATTTTAGACTGTTTTAAGTATGAGCAAGTGTTTTCTCTGACAGACTGCATGCTCAGTACAATTTTCTCTTGTTCAGTATAAAGTACAATTTATATCTTTATCTGCAATATGTAAATGATGGTTATCTTTCACTTATAATTTCCAAACTACTTAAACTTTTGAGTTGCTGATCATATGAGAACATTTTTATGTTTATATGCTTGGTGTCATTAGTGTGTGCCCATTAGTAGAGGGAGTATTTTTTAACTAAATGAAAATAAAATACATAAATGAACTTAACATTATTTTCCTCAATGGTTTTTTGAAACAATGTCTCTCGTAGCCAAGATTGACCTGAAACCCACCATACACACAAGGATGATCTAGAAACCCTGAAACTGTCATGCCATGTGACACCCTGCCCAGATTTTTAAAAAAAAATTTAAAGTAAGAGATATTTGAGACACATGTATAGTGCTTAAACATGTTTATAACATTCAGTGGGAACATTTCAATGAAATGGAACCTGCAATGATCTGATTAAGAGTGTGGCCTATCAGTCTATTTAGACATATGTCATTACTTAATGTTGAAACATTTTAGATATTCTTTACCAAGAGTTTTGAAATCTCTAGTGTATTCTAGCCCACCATGTAGAACTCTCTGTACTTCAGAGCACAGGACATGATCCCCCCTGACTGGCTGCATTCTATGCATGCCTGGTCAGATGTGAGTATCACTAAGTGCTGTTCATGTGACTTCAGCACTTTCTTGTGCTCTCCCAGAATTCACTGATGGATTTCCCGCCCTTGTTCCTCTTCTTACAGTACAGGGGAGTGACATACATTTGGGCACAACAGTGGAATGAAACTGCTTTATGCATTCCCCACTGAACAATGGGTTATTAGGTGTATTAAATGTGTTGCATAGACAGAATTAATAAAACCATTAGCACAAGTGTGAGCTAGCCCACCCTACCCCAGGGTGAATAAGGTAAAGATGGGGGTGATGGATAAGGAGGCTGGAGAGAAAATGCCAGCTGTAGGTCAATAAAGGACATAGGGCATAATTTCACTTTTTATTGACTCTTTGTGACCCTAAAACTGACTTGCCAATACTGAGAAATATGGGTTGCTGTATGGGGTGAGTTTCTGAGAGGCTTTGTGATTGCTGTAAGAATGACAATTACCTTTTTCATATCTTCGTAACTCAGTAGCAGGAAGTTGTCTCTTTCTCTCATGGATATCCAGGCAGGGGTGTGCTCAAACCATGATCCATATGCCACTGTGTGAAGGGAAGAGGAACGTGTCATTTATAAAGAAGGAAAATCATGTCTTCCTGATATTAGTCACTTTTCTGCAAATAGCAGATAGCTTTACTAAGAAAAATCAAACCAGTATTTACACTATTCAAAGTGACATTTGACACTTACATACAAATAGTATGCTGAGTAAATCATGCTCATTAGTAAACTCATCACCTCACAGCTTTACCCCCGATGCCACATGGAGTCATTCTCCTGGTGGGCTGCAATGATAGAGACATGTCTTGGGGAAAAGCAGTCATACTAATACAGTAAGCCAGAGAGGTCTTGGCATGGCTAGTTTGGGACTTTTTATTATCATCAAGTCTAAAGAACTATCTCAATCCTTTTGACAGAGATCCCCTGACTCTGTTATCCATCTCTAAGCTTCCACCACTTCTCAACAGTGACTCCTCAACACCCAAGTTTCCAAGACCCAGACAACTAAAGACCTTCCAGGCATAGCCCAAGAGCTTCACCTCAAAGCCCCATTTACATTCCGAGGGCTACTGTGATGTGTTCTCAACAGTCACAGTGTCTTCACTGTTCCTGGTCTAAGACTTTCTGTACATGTCTCAGCCTCCATTGCACACTTGGATTCTTCACCATTATTTGTAGAACTTACTGAATAAAGTCTGGAGAGAAATTAAGAGTTACACCATGGTCAGAGCAGTAGGATACGAGAATTCAAGGAATACAAGATTTGATTGAAAGCAGGGGGTGAATGATCTACAGAGAATTAGTAGAGAGAAAGTGAATTGCACAACACATAACAGAGTTAAGGCACTTAATGTGATTAACAGCTGTGCCCAGGAGATAGCTCAGTGGAAAGCATTTGCCTTGCATGTGTGAGGACCTGAGTTTGAATCCTCTGGAAGGACTCAAAGATGGTGATGCAGTCTCTATCTCTTACCCTAGTGCTCCTTCTATGACATGGGAGGTGGAGACAGGAGAATGCCCAGAAGCTTGGGACCAGCTAAGCTGGCACACACAGTGCTGAACAAGAAGAAGGAGACTCTGTCTCAAACAAGGTAGAAATTAAGGCTCAACCTCTGATGTTGTTGTTTGTCTTCCACCCTCAAGCTTTGGCACAAGAACAGCCACATTCTCACATTGATATGCACACCATGGTAAACACACACACATATGCAAATCCAAAGAAAAGCTAAAAGACAAGCTGAATATGGTGGCATACATCTGCAATACTAAAACTCGAGAGGTAGAGACAAGAGAAGACCAGAGGTTTAATGTCATTTTCCAGTACACAGAGAATTTGTGGCCACCATGGCATACAACAGATCCTGTCTGAAAAGAAACAAAAAGCCAAAACCATGTAGGTTTGAGCACTAAAAATAAGCCAATGACATATACATAGCTTATAATTAACAGTGGTTCTGCCTTTGAAGTCGTTTTAAAATATATCTGTTTATTTGGAGGCAGGGATTGCAAAGGATATGCCAACGAGGCTGCCTCAGGCTTGGCATGTAGTCAAGGCTGCTCTTGAACTATTGATCCACTTGAATAGATCCCATGAATGTTGTAATTGCAGGCTTGCACCATAATAATCAGTTTGGATATTTATTATTTTGTTACATTTTAATTGATGTGTATCAAGTGATGAGACCTACTGGCTGTATCCAACAACAAATAACCACAAGATCTGAGTGTTAACAGGAGTAATGTTCAATAAGCAGACAAGTAAGTACCTGCCTCCTGGTGAAGTGTGCTATGAAGATAGAATGATTCAATAACAGAGATGGGAAGAATGGTATTTTGTATGATGTTGGGAAGAATGATTACCATCAATGCAAAAACCTCTTGAGTAAAATCCAAGGATGGAATAAATCAAGGTTGCATGACATCGTTAATAGTCACATCAATGAACAGAGAGAGGGGAATAAGTCATCTGGTAGAGAGAGAGGTGGAGAAGATGAGATGAAATGGGAAAGGGAGGGAGAAAGAGAGAGAGAGAGAGAGAGAGAGAGAGAGAGAGAGAGAGAGAGAGAGAGAATGTTATACATGGGCAATCAGATAATATGCAAGGCAAAAGAAACTTATAGTTAATAAAATTATTTTAAAAGATTTATTTTTTTACTTTTGTATATGTTTGTGTATTTTCATAGGAGTATGAGTTTCTCTCTCTCTCTCTCTCTCTCTCTCTCTCTCTCTCTCTCTCTGTGTGTGTGTGTGTGTGTGCCCAGTGAAATTTGAAGATTGTCAGTTCCCCTGAAGCTAGAGTCATAGAAAATTGTGAGTCACTTAATGTGAGTGCTGGGAAACAAATGCCACTCTTCTGAAAATCTTCAAGTACTTTTGACCACTGAAGTATCTATCCATCCCCTCATGACATAATTTTGAAGAGTAAGTTATAAAAATAACTTTATTGCATAAGGAAATGTAGAAACTAGCAAAAATGATCTAAAAACAAATAAATTGCAAATGAAATAGAGATACAAAAGGGAATGGTGACATTGTGAGATAAAAGTGGGTAAAGAAAAAGTACTTATCATATAAACCTGGTGACCAAACTGTCTCTGTAATCCACATAAATTACATGTAGACAAATGACTCCACAACATTGTTCTCAAGTTCTCACAAATGTTCTTTGAGATGTGTGTACCCACATAGCCACTCATGCACACATACACACCAGATCATAATAAATAAGATATTTTTAAGGAAAAAATCAGTGTTCAAAGGCAAGATGGAAGACTTGGGACAATCTTTTTTTTTTTTTAAAATAGTATGTTTTACTAATTCTTAGAGAATTTTTTTTTTAACTTTTATTTTGCAATACAATTCAGTTCTACATATCAGCCACGGATTCCCTTGTTCTCCCCCTCCCGCCCCCCTCACCTTACCCCCAGCCCGCCCCCCATTCCCATCTCCTCCAGGGCAAAGCCTTTTCCGCAGACTGAGATCAACCTGGTAGACTCAGTCCAGATAGGTCCAGTCCCTTCCTCCTAGGCCGAGCCAAGCGACCCTGCATAGGCCCCAGGTTTCAAACAGCCGACTCATGCAATGAGCACAGGACCCGGTCGACTTGGGACAATCTTACAAAGATTATTTAATAAGAAGATAGGAGTGGAATATCTGTCACCAAGATATCTGTCACTCTATGCAAAGATGAAATCTAAGGTTCATAGGTATAAAAAACATTTTTATGATCTTTTCCTATAGTTAGGAAAAGAGATGTTGTGTTTAGTAGCTTTTAGTTTTAACTTAGCACAACCTATAACCACCTTGGAAAAGATTTTCAATGAGGAATCATCTAGATTACATTGGCTCTGGGCATGTCTTTGAAAAGGTGTCCTGATAATTCGTTGATGATTTAGAACATTGTGGGCAGCATTATTCCCTACTCATGGGAGTCCAGAAAATTATAAGGGAAGAGAAAGCTAGTTGCAGGCAAGAAAGCAAGAGTAAACATATTGTCTGTCTGATTTTGACTGTAAATACAGTGCTTTAACTTCCTACCAAGACTTATTATCAGTAATAAACTGTACTCTGGAGTTGTAAGCAAAACAAGTGCTTTTCTCTCTAAGTTGCTTTTTGTTAGAATGGATGCAAATTCAGATACAGGAAGAATTTAGAATCCCACATAGACAAGACCATAAAAGAACCACCTCTCAAAATATTGTATTTAAACAAAGAAAATATATTGAAATTGGAAAGAGAGAAACACCAAGTTAAATGTTAAGGAAGGTCTGTCAGAGTAAAAGATTTTAGAAGAGACTTTGAAAACCAGAAGGGACTGGAAAGCTTTATTTCAAGTTCTAAAAGACAACCAATGACAACTTAGACTACTGTACCCATCAAAGCTATTTGTCATAACTCAAGGAGAAATAAAAGTTTATATGCTAAAAATATGTGAAATGAATTTATGACCACCAACACAGCTCCACAAAACTTATTTATAGGAGTGTCCATACTGAAGAGGAAAATAGATGTATCCTTAAGACTGCAACAAGTGTAAGTTAGCTTCCCTAGTCAACTTGACACAACCTAGAATTATCTGAGAAAGCCACAGTTAAGATATTGTCCCCATCAGATTGACATGTTACCAGGTGTTTCAGCTGTTGTCTTCATTGACGATTGAAGTTTTGGGGCCCACAGCAAAGGTAGCTGGGTTTGGCTTGTATGAGAAAGCTAACTGAGCATGAAACACTGAGGAAGTTAACAAAGCAGATTAGTAAAATGGTTTCTGCTTCAGTTCCATCTGGAAATACTACCCTGACTTCTCCCATAGATAGATTGCGACTTGAAAGTGTAAGCCAGATAAATACTTTCTTCCCCTACATTGCTTCTAGCAAGAATGTTTTATCACAGAAACCATAAAGCAAACTAGAACAACAGCTAAGCAAGTAGTAAAATGAAAACAGCTCGAGCACATTGGCAAAATCATCAAAATTACAATAATCAATAGGCACCTTTCAGTAGTATTTTACTGTTAATGGTGTCAATTCCTTAATCAAAAGACACAGGTTAGGAGATTAGAATAAAAAAGTAGGAAGTATTCTTTTGCTGTACTCCATCATAAAAGAGAGATGTAACCTTACAATGAAGTGATGAAAAAAGATGTTCTAGGCAAATGGAGCTTGAAAACAAGCTAATGTTGCTGATGCAATCTGACAAAATAGACTTGTAATCAAATCTAATGAGAAATGATAAATATCACTTCCTACTGATTAAGGGAACAATTCATGGAGACAACTGTACAATTCCACACGAATGTGAACCCAGTTCTACATAGAAAATATTACTAGATGTAAAGCCATTGGCTATCACCACGTGTCATAGTAGTTTTGTTCCCAACGATTAACCCTTCATCCCAATAGAAAGTAGACAGAATTAAATGAAATCAAAGGTAAAATGGCCTGAAAAGACAATTTACAGAATGTTGTATCCAAACACTGCAGAATATAAATTGTTCTCGGCAGCCCATGAAACTTTCTTTAAAATACATCATATATTAGGACACAAAGAACATTCAAGCAAATATGGGGAAACTGAAGTATTCCCTTATATTCTACCTGACAACAATAAAATGACTACAAATAAATAAGAGAAACTCTAAAAGGTAAACAAACTCAAGGAGATTAAACAACTCACAACCTAATTATGAATGATTTCATGAAGAAATCAAAAGCAGAAAGATACCTATAATAAAATGAAAATTAAAACAAATGTACTTTAATCTGTGAGATGCAATGTAAATAGTCCTAAGAGAGATGTTTAAAGGTCAACATGCCTACATTATGAAATCAAAGAGATTTCTAATTATTTAGTTAATGGTTCACTTTAGGGCTCTGGAAAAAGATCAAGTTACACATCAAAATCAGGAGCCACCAAGACTCAGATCTAGGGCTTTGAGTTGGGTCACCCCAACATTAACCCTATGTATGAGCTGGTGGAGAAGGTGAAAAGGGCTGGTCCTTGAGAACCTAGTCACAGGATACTCATGACTCTGAGCAATAGTAGGATATCCAAGAGGTGTCTTATTGCTCTGGCTAGAACTTCAAGTACTATATCGAATAAGTATGGAGAGAGTGGACAGCCTTGCCTTATCCCTGATTTTAGTGGAATTGCTTTTAGTTTCTCTCCATTTAATTTGGTGTTGGTTGTTGGCTTGCTGTAATTTGCCTTTATTATGTTTAGGTATGTTCCCTGTATTCCTCATCACTCCAAGACCTTTATCATGAAGGGGTGTTGGATTTTGTCAAATGCCTTCTCTGCATCTAGTGAGACGATCATGTGTTTTTTTTTTTTGAGTTTGTTTATATGACGTATTACATTGATGGACTTTCTTATGTTGAACCACCCTTGCATCCCTGGGTTGAAGCCTACTTGATCATGGTAAATAATACTACTCAAACTTCTGAGTTGATGATCATAGATAATTGTTTTGATGTGTTCTTGGAGTCTGTTTGACAGTATTTTATTGAGTATTTTTGCATCAATGTTCATGAGGGAGATTGGTCTATAGTTCTCTTTCTTTGTTGCATCTTTGTTTGGTTTAGGAATCAGGGTAATTGTAGCCTCATAGAAGGAGTTTGTTAATGATCCTCCTGTTTCTATTATGTGGAACAATTTAGAGAGTATTGGTATTAAATCTTCTTTGAAGATGTGGTAGAATTCTATGCTGAAACCATCTGGTCCTTGGCTTTTTTTGGTTGGGAGACTTTTAATGACTGATTCTATTTCCTTAGGGGTTATTGGACTATTTAAATAGTTTTTTTGGTCTTGATTTAACTTAGGTATGTCGTAGCTATCTAGAAAATTATCCATTTCTTTTAGATTTCCAGTTTTGTGGAGTAGAGGTTTTTGAAGTATGACCTGATGGTTCTCTGGATTTTCTCATTGTCTGCTGTCATGTCTCCCTTTTCATTTCTGATTTTGTTAATTTCAATGTTCTTTCTCTGTCTTTTGGTTAGTTTGGGTAAGGGCTTGTCTATCTTGTTGATTTTCTCAAAGAAACTCTTTGTTTCATTAATTTTTTGTATTGTTCTCTTTGTTTCTATATACTGTTTCTCTTCAGCTACATTTTGCCTCAGGACTTTTTTTTTTTTTTACCTTTCTTTCATTTTGTATATCTTACTTTCCCTGATTGCTCTGTGTCTGACTGGCTGGCCCTTGGCACCTGCTTCTCTTTCTCCCTTATTCCCTCCACTCTTTTTTTCTAGAATCCTACTTCTATTTATTCTCTCTTCCCACCAGCTCCACCTATACCTCTACTGCCTAGCTACTGGCTTTTCAGCTTTTTATTAGATCAATGAGGTATATTATGAAGGCAAAGTAAAACAAATGCAACACATAAGTACATATTTAAACAAATGCAGCATAAACAAATGTAACACATAATTTACATAGAAGTTATCAGTGAAAGGTATCCATCATTTACATATTACAGATAAAGATATCAATTTCACTTTATACTGAACAAGAAAAAATTGTAGTGAGCACGCAGTCTGTCAGAGAAAACACTTGCCCATCCTTAGAACAATCCAAAATATTAGTTAAGGAGGAAAAAAAGCAGTGTTACAACCACTGTTTACCTTTTAGAAGTAGACTCTGGTGATGACGAAGGTTATTGAGAGTTGTAACTAATTTTTGTTCATTTTATTTCTCTTATTACATTTTTTAACATTTAAAATAA
This sequence comes from Peromyscus eremicus, assembly GCF_949786415.1. NCBI lineage: Eukaryota > Metazoa > Chordata > Mammalia > Rodentia > Cricetidae > Peromyscus > Peromyscus eremicus. The sequence continues at coordinate 174,711,407 of NC_081416.1, forward strand.
AATTTCAATTTAAATATATTTTGGTCATATTCTTTCCCTCTCACAATTTTTTCAAATTTTATCCTCCTCCTTACCCACCCAACCTTAAATTCTTTCAGAAAAATAAACAAAATCCAAATAAAACAGAATTCTCCCTGAAAGAAGACAAAATAAAACAATACATAAAATGAAAAACAATGAAAACACTGAACTGTAATCAAGTAAAAGCATGCCCCCTAACACAAAATAAAACTGTGGAGTCTATTATACGTTGTTCAGCTCCTCCTGAACATGAAGACTGCATTAGAGTGGTTGATATATCCAGTGTCACTGCATTGAAGAAAACTGATTTTCCCTCTCCCACCAGGTACAAATGAAAGTTGAGTTGTTAACCTTCATTTGTTTTACCAAATTTTGGTCATTTGAAAGAAAATGCCCCCTGAAAGGAAGTGCCAATATTAGCAGATATGGCTTTGTTTGAATATGTGTGACCTTGTTGGAGGAAGTGTTTTACTGTGGGGTGGGCTCTGAGGTCTCATATATGCTTAAGCCACTCCCAGTGACTCAGACCATTTCTTATTGCCTTTGGGTCAAGATATAAGGATTCTTAGCTTCAGCACCATGTCTGCCTGCATGTTGCCTTGCTTCCCACCATGACAATAATGAACTAAAACTTTGAAATGTAAGTGAGCTACTCCATTAAATGTTTTCCTTTATACAAGTTGCTGTGGTCATGGTGTCTCTACAAAGCAATAGAAACACTAATACACAAATTTTATTTGTGATGAGAAATAAGAGATTAGACCTGAGAGATGTCAGGATTCCATAGACAGATTTCCATTTTTTGGAAAACTGGATTTCTTATTTATAAGCAGACCCTAAAATGTGAAAGGCACAATATGGCTCAGTGGTTAAGAGCACTTGTTGCTCTTACAGAGGACCCAGGTCCAATCCTTGTCACTCATATATTACTTTCAACCATCTATAACTGCAATTCCAGGGAATCCAGTGATCTCTCCTGGCCTCAACAGGTACAAGAAATGAAAGAGGTACACAGATATTCATGCAAGTAAGACACTAAAACATTAGAGTAAAATAAACTTAAACATATTAAAAAAGGAATGCAATTAAAATTGTTACACAATCGCACTGTAAATTTCTTTTTCTGGGTCCTAATGACTCCCTCAGTGGAGGGGATGTGAAGGTGCAGCATCAATTGCACAGACACCAAGAGTCAGATGAAAGGCAAACAGCAAACTCATTTATTCAATAATGGGGAAGGCTTCTAATGTATATAAATATATATATACCATCCTCCTAGCACACAGCCTATATTGCAATCTGATGACATTGCATGGTCATCCCTAATTGCCTGGGTATGATCAGCAGCTCTGACAGAAATCTGGTGGCATCGTGTGGTGACCCCTCATTAGCTGGGCAGTATCAGGAACTCTGACAATGCCTGCTGCTAGGCCCTCAGGCAGACACTAGGATAGTTTATAAAGAAGTGCATGCCTTGGCAACTGATTTGAGCCAATTTCCTTAACCCTATGGGACTGTCCTACAACATATCCACCATTTTATTCTATTACATGTGTGCTCAGCAAGAGGTGGAGTTCTTTGCACCAGACTTATTGCCCCTATCTCAGAAGAACTTACCAACTGGACTGTGCCTGTATTAGGTTGGCTTGCCAAACAAGTTCTTACCCATCATTGACTATGAGCCCTTGAAGAGCATCAATCCCTGGGGAGTCATCCTGGGTGGGGAGGATCAGAAAGTATTATTTTGAATTTCAGAAAGCCAGGCATGCATAACCTCCTGTGGAGGGTTATGAGTTGGATGTCTAAGAGCCATTAACATCTGTAAAGTTGCCTTAGTGGCTGCCTGTTGTTGCCAGTTGTGGTAGAGTAGACACTTAAAAAGGAGAAAGGTTAAAAACACCACGAGGCCAATGAAAACATAAGTGAGAATCCAGGAGGGATCAAACAGTCTTTTTATATTGTGGGAAACCTTTTCAAAAAATAAAGAATCAAAAGCCATAACCTCTGCTCTTGTCTGATTTAGTTGAAAATTTTTTTGTGTGTGTTAGCTGTAATGAATAATACAGAAACTTAGCTGACCATGAGCCCTTAATATATTTAACTAGTGCCTGGCATACTAAACTAACATTCCTCAATTCTAAAGTGATGGGGAATATCTTTCTGTAGGCTGTGAATATGTGTGGCTCTGATTGGTTGATAAATAAAGCCGTTTGGCCTATGGTAAGGCAGCTTAGAAGCAGGTGGGGAAATCCAAACAGAGAGACAGGAAAAAGGCAGAGGAGAGGCCAACTGCCACTGAAAGAGAAGCAACATGCCAACAGACCGGTAAAGCTATGGAACACATTGCAAAACTTAGGTTAATATAAATGGGTTAATTTCAAATGTAAGAGCTGGTCAGTAATAAGCCTGGGCTAACAGCTGAGCAGTTACAATTAATGTAAGACTCTGTGTATTTACTGAAGGGATATGAGTATCCCTACTTCTTGCTGGCCAGGACACAGGAAATCTTCCAAGTACACCAAAAGCATCATATGAAATGTGGAAAAGCAAGGACCCACAAGTCTTCAGCTTTTAGAGGGGCAATGAGAGCAAGAAAAGGGAGTATATAAATTACATGTCCTCAGTTACTTCCTACTTCAAGTGATAGAAACAGGCTGATCCATGGCTGGGTGTACATCTCTTGCTTGGACCCATATTGGTGTAGTGGAACTCTGAGGAAAAACACAAGCATACCCTCTCCCATGGGTATGCAGGGGGCAGGTTGCCACCATTGGAGGGAGATAGGATCTCTCAATCTCACCAAACACATCTAGTACTTGTAGGTTGGGCTGAGCCCCTTGTCATCAAAACTGAGAAAGTTCATATGGAAAAGGACACCTGTTAATGCCAGATAAAGATCTCTCCTAGCCTCTGGTGAAATAGCCCTTGCCAATAGCTCCTTAAGAGCTGTGTTGGTCCTCTCCACAATGGCTTGTCCCAGAGGGTTGTAGGGAATGCCAGTTGTGTGGGAAATCTTCCAGGACCCCAGAAAGTATTGAATTGTTGAGAGGCATAGGCATGGCCATTGTCAGTATTAAGTGCCCAAGGTACCCCCATAACTACCATGACCAATCTAATAGCCTTGATAGCATTTATGGCCTTCTCCCCAGAAAGGGTGAGGGAATAAACAAAGGATAAGCAGGTATTTATTATCTCATGAACATATTTAAGATTGCCAAAGAGGGCATGATGTGTGACATCCATTTGCCAGATTGCATTAGGCAACAAGACCCAGGGATTAACCCATGCACATTGAAGTGGTCTTAAGTGGGCAAGAGGGGTGCAAGTTGCACATGCCCAGGACAAATGTTTACATTGGGAAACTGATAATTCTGGAAGAAGTCTATGCAAATTCTGTGGAGACAGATGGAACAGCTGGTGAAGAGCCCTGTCTTCCTCTAGGAAATACATACTGGCTGAATATGATGGTATCTGTGACCTCATTTCCTTGAGCCAATATTCTGGGTAATTTTGAGTGAGATTAATATGGGATAGTGACTGGGACCAGCCTCAGCAGTTTTGAAGATCTCGAAGGGCAGGAATGTAGGCAGGTGCAAGAAAAGATTCAGACACACAAGTTGGTGTAAGCTGACCAGTCTTCTCAGATCTGCAAATGTGCATCTTCTCAACCTTCCCTTGGTCTGACTCAACCCCAGTCTTTTATTGTAATAATACAAGAAAATAGGGGATGAGAAAATTCAACAGGTGATTGGATTCTTTACAATAGTTTCTAAAGTTCTTTTTGTAAATCAGCAAAGTGTACCCTGTGCCCCTTGATTGCACATAGAAGTTCCCAGGAAGAAAGCCAAAGCATACCAGATTTTTCTTTTGCAGGTTAATATTATAACAATTATCAGAACATCTGAGGTTATCACCCCAGAGGCCATCTACTTGAGGTTTCTCAGAAAGCACAGAAATACAAGCACTGGTTTAAGGTACCAGACTGCCAGCTTCCTCTCAGCTTAAGTCCTTCTTCATCTCTCTGTAATTCATCAAGTTGTCTTCTAACTAGTTCTGGACAACTCTTGTCTTTTATCCCATCTATATGTCACTCCATCTACAGTTTTCTGCCACCAGCCTTCTGGGTTTTTCCCATGACCTGCATAGCAGCTTTAACTCCTACCATTGTCACAACCTCAATATCATTTCTAATTTCACGGAAACCACCACAGGAGAGAGAAAGAAAATCATAAAGAGCAAATAGAGTAGGAGGATTACAAGAACCAGTAACTGTTGGATGGGTGAGAACACGACATGCATACACCATAAAGTCAGCCCTCGGGACACAAGGGTTATTTTCTCCCTGGCCCACAGAAGGCAGGCTTAGTAGAATATCCAGCAGGGCAGGCCCGGAGGGATTGATGTCCTCATTCTTGTGTACCTCCAGCACAGATTCCACTGGCCACACATCGGGCTTTTCATATGCCGTCTCTGGCAGGACAAGTACCAGTGCTCAATCCTCTGATTTAGGACATCTTGTATGAGTAGCATGGTGCTGGCAATGGGGATCAGTGAGTCTTTGACTCTAGAAAAGTCCAGCACATAAACTGCCTGTACAGCATACTGGCTGACAGAAAAAATATTAACAGGCTCAGGCTAGCACTCCACTAGAGCATTTGGGATGGCCAATAGCTCACCCAATTGAATGGAACCAGGTTTAGGGATAACATATGTAACATCTTTGGAGCCAGAACAATGGATAAGAAGACCACGTGTGTTTTTATTGGAATCTGAAAAGGCCAGGGTGGCATGAGGAATGGGAGTGGAGTAGGGGACTTCATGGGCTTGTATCTTTACAGGAAGTGTGGGGAGTTCTGCTAAGATCTTGATTTTTGACAAATGATTGTCACTAGTTCCTGTGAATCCTGCAACCATTTCCTGGAATGAGATGGTATCTGCCCAGAGGGACTCTGTGTTGTTTAAAGAAAAGGGGAAGATAAGATTATCTGGCTCTCTTCCATATGTTTTCCATGCTAGGATCCATGGCTTAAGGCTGAGTTGGAAGGACTGGTCAAACTTAAAGGTGACTTTGTGCAGGTCAGAATGTGCTTGTTGTATCCATAGAATGGGCCCAGGTTTTCATAATACTCCCCTAAATCCCCTGCATGTCCAGAGGACCATTGCCATTAAGGGTCTTTGGGTATCATGACGTTGCAGGATGGAGGTTGCTAGAATGGCCACAAGCTTTTGTAGCCAATCTTTAGCTTCTTGGGTAAGACTAACCTTAGTGGAAGGACAAGTGAGGCCCTCCAACAACAGAAAGGTGTCTCATCTCTTAGTCAGGGATGGGCAAGAAAGGTTTAAGCCAATTAACTGCACCACATAATAGTTGTAATTCTGAGAGTGAGTACAATTCCTTTATTAGCAATTTAAAAGAAAGGAGGTGGATCTGCTTAGCAAAAAAAAGCCTGAAAAGACAAAGTGGGGTACCATTTGGACCTTATCTGGAGCTACCATCAGATGTAACAATGCAAAATCTTCTAATACTCCTTTGGCAGTCTTTTATAGGTAGGCTGCATCTGGGTGTGACAGGAGAAGATCATCCACATAATGGATCAAAAGAACATCCCTTGGGATATTGACCAAAGCTTGAGAAATATATAATTGGCAAATATTGGGGCTATTCTTCATTCCTTGGAGCAAAACAGTTCATTGATATCTCTTAGCTGGTTTACACATATTAGGTTCCCACACAGAATTGGCAAAATGATATTGTGTGGTGGTTTTGGGTTCCCCAAAATATTGTGTACCCTAATAAACTTATCTGGGATCAGAGAACAGAACAGCCACTAGATATAGAGGCCAGAAAATGGTGGCGCACACACCTTTAACCCTATCACTTGGGAGGCAGAGATCCATCTGGATCTCTGTGAGTTTAAAGCCGCACTGGAAACAGCCAGGCATGGTGACTCATGCCTTTAATCCCAAGAAGTGAGGACAGAAAGCAGAAAGGTATATAAGGCATGAAAACCAGGAACTAGGCTGGTTAAGCTTTTAGGCTTTTGAGTAGCAGCAGTTCAGCTGAGATCCATTTGGATGAGAACTCAGAAGCTTCCAGTCTGAGGAAACAAGATCAACTGGGGAATTGGCAAGGTGAGGTGGCTCTGGCTTATTCTGCTTCTCTGATCTTCCAGCGTTCACCCCAATACCTTGCTTCAGGTTTGTTTTTGTTAAAAAGAACTTTTAAGATTCATGCTACAATATTGATCTTATTTTGCCAGAGGATTTGAAAAAAGCAATCCCTAATACCTAAAACTAATATATAGTAAGATGGAGAAACAGCATGAGGGTGGGGGAGTCCTGGCTGTGTAGACACCATTTTTTTTCTATTTGACCATTAACTACGCAAAGATCCTGCAGGAGACAGTAGTATACTGATCTCTTGGATATGAGGGTATTATGTTTACTTGTGGATGGTTCTATGTGTCCCACCTTTAGCTGTTCTGCAACTATTTACTTCAGGATTGACAGCTTGGGTTCAATTACAGGCCACTGTTCCACCTGTACTTCTTGATTTAAGAGTCATATCAAAGAAATGGGGATAGGGGACTTGATTGTGGTGGACCTTATGGGGACAGTGGCCCTTAGAATTGGGGGTGCAGATCACATGCAGGGTCACAGACTGCAAGACCTGCCTTTTAATAGACCTCAATGTCATCCAAAAGGCTCTGTCATCTGTAGTTAGGAGATCACCCCTATCCTCCCAAACATCTTTGCCCCACAGGTTCTTAGGTAAAGTGCAAACGATAGGGTAAATGGCTCCCCAACTACCACTAAGGTCCTTCCAATGGACCAGACAGGTGGTCATCTTAGAATCTTATTGGCCTCTCACACCACTGATGGGGGGTGGGATTAAACTTCCAATGAGGGAAGTGAAGTACCTCTGTCTTGGTTAAAATGGTGGTGTCTGCACCCATGTCAATAAAGCCTTTCACAACTTGTCCATCAAGATAGATGGTCAGCATTGGAGAGTGTGGAAAAATGGTCATTGTTCATTAGATTTTTGGATTATCAGAGCCTTTTCTTACTGGCAGGGCTGAGGATTTCCCTGCCTGGTGTTTAAAGTGGTTTGCGTATTGGCAGGCTGGGACCTATAATCCTTTGCCCAATGAAATCCCTTAATGCATCTGGAACATCGGCCCCTAAGTTTTGGTTGGGGACAGTCATGCCACAAATGGCCTGGTTTACTGCATCCCCAACAAGTTCTATCTACCTAGGGCCCTTGGAGGTGTCATTAGCACACTGCCTGTCAGTGAGGAGAGCATCTAGGAAGTCAGTAGGAGCAACAATGAGACAGGTGCTGGGGTCAAGATCTTTGGTGGCCTGCACTCATTTATATAAGTCCTCATTTCACAGGGCTGCAATTTCATTTTGGGTTTGGACACTGAGCCCCTCCCAAGTCAGATGTTTAATTAACATATCTCTAGTGGGTCCTGCATCCACTCTGTGCTCTACTGTGTAGCTAGAGTTTTCCTGGCTGGACCACAGTCAGGACAAGTCTCTCTCACCTGCCAGTCCCACAGACGCTCAGACCCAACCAAGCAAACACAGAGACTTATATTGCTTACAAACTGTATGGCCGTGCAGGCTTCTTCCTAACTGTTCTTACAGCTTAAATTAATCCATTTCTATAAATCTATACCTTGCCACATGGCTCGTGGCTTACCGGCATCTTCACATGCTGTTTGTCATCGTGGCAGCTGGCAGTGTCTCTCTGACTCAGCCTTCCACTTCCCAGCTTTATTCTCCTCCTTGTCCCGCCTATACTTCCTGCCTAGCCAATGGCCAATCAGTGTTTTATTTATTGACCAATCAGCAACACATTTGCCATACAGAACACCCCTCAGCACTTCCCCCCCTTTTTTTTTTCAAAAAGGAAGGTTTTAACCTTAACAAAGTAAAATTACATATAATTTGGGAATTTGGGCGTAGCTTCTCTTACTACTTCCTGCTGGAGGGGGGCGCTGTATCTTATGGGGATACAAAGAAAATTTTAGGATTATGGAATAGTCCATGAGGGTGTATCATCGGAGCCAGTTGCCTTGAAACAATTCTGGATGTTGGATCATCTGGGCCATGGTGTCATCGGAGACCTTTCAGGGGGTCTTGGCTGGTCAAACCTGATGTATCTTAGTCTGGAACAAATCCATAGCCTTTGGCTTTCTGTGGGAACAAAAGCAGAGTCTCCTTTCCAAAGCAACATATCCTTATATCCAAATTTTGAAGTCAAGGTACCTTTAAAATATACATTTTGGCATAATTCAACAGCTTTTACAATCAAATACTTTTCTGCAGTTAAAAATCCCAAAGATAACACAATCCAGATTCTCTGTGTAATATTCATCTTCACATGGCTTATTTTTTATATTGATTTTACTGTCTCTTTAAAGACTTTATTTTTTAAAGCTATGTATTTGTTTATATAACTGTATATATCACCTTTTTTGTCTCTTTCAAGCCTACGTATATTTTACACACATTGTAAACTATTACATCTGAATCTGTCTTATTGTGAATCTATTGCTTTAAACTGCAGCAGCTGTGGCTGCTGGCTCCGCCCACCTCAGCTTCCCAACATGGTGGTGTTGCGTTTTCCACCAGCTCTGGGAGCTATTGTGGGTCTATACTTTTATCCAAGCAGCCTGTAGCCCAGAAACCTCTTTTTTTTTTGTTTTGTACTAGCAAAGGCTAAATCCACCATGCAGCTTAATGTGCCACTTGCAGAGGCCTCATTCCCGCCATACGGCAGGTCGCGCGCACATACTAGGAACCCACCAGTAGCTCAAACCGGCAGCTGCCGCTCATTTGAGAGAGACAATTAGGAACTGTTTTTAGCTCCGTTTTAGAATCCTTTTTCTCTGTTTTTAGGTGGAAACTCTTGCCACCACGTTGGACGCCACTACTGCATCATTGACATGGGCCTGGAAGTTGGTGAACACCTCTCCTGGCTGTTGAATAAGATTATGAAAGTAAGCTGAAGTGTCCTGTGGGTACATGCCTTAAGAGCCTTGAAGGCCAGGTGTGGAGGCCCACAAAGGTTTCCTAGTGAGATCTGAGCTTGCTTTACTCAGCAGAGCTGCATTGTAGGGTTGCTTGACCATATGTATAGTTACCAGGTGATTGGAAATGGTCTGCTCTTGGCTGTGCTAGGGGGTGGTCTTTTGCTAAGTCCCTTGGCATTCCTATAAATAACCCTATAGAAGAGACAGAAGGGGCCAGTGGATAAGGACTCAGGCCCTTGTAAGGTTAGCCTCTGTTTCTGCTTCTCTCCATTCTATCCTTTTATCTTAATCTCTTATCCCTCTCTCCTCAAGAATACCCTGGGGTAGAATGTGGGAGCAGGTCTCCCTGCTGGCCTCCCACAGCCAGGTAAGAAATCTGTTGGAAATAGGCTCAATGGCCAATCTTTATTGGAAGGCTTGCATGGACAAAGTTACCTCATCCAGTGAGCTTGTCAAGGGTCACTGGAATGTTAATTAAGAGGTTCATTCATGCTTGAGTTTCTGCTTGATCAGCATAAGCTGATTTCCAGCTAAGAAAGGTAGCTGGCTCCAGCACAGCTTTGAACAAACTATACCACTCAAATTATGTCTTTGGTTGCATTGCCCATTGTGTGGGGACCTGTTCCAAATAAAGTGAGTCCAGGCCCTACTTATTGCCTGCCTTCCAGATGAGGAAGAATTCAGCTATGGGGTGGGAATCCAGGGGTAACAGGCATTTGGACCGAGGTATACCGGATAAACTCTTGCAGGCCTCCCGGTGTTGAATGGGGCTGGCTGTACAGAGTGAGGGTATACAGTGCAGCAGGACAGTGGCCAGTCTCCAAGGCAGGCAGTCCCTGGGGCAGATTGCCCCAAGGACATCCCAGGGGTGTTGACATCTATGGTGGAATTGGGGCTGAAGGGGAAGTAGAGCATGGGGTCTTAATGGTAGCTGCATTCTCCTTGACAGACTTCATGGGCCTGAACTGTCTGCATCCTCATCATTGAATGTCCTAATGAGATCACACATGGGAGGGGAGGAGGTGATGAAGAGGTTACATATCTTAGAGAGGGAGACAGAAGGCAAACAACAGTCAGAAAGTAGATGACAATCAACAGGGGTAGAAATTTGTATCTGACCCTTATGTCTTGTGCTTAGTGGGGTACTTCCATGGTTTTGTAGGCCTTGGCCATAAGCCCACACAGTGTCTCCAGATGAGGGATGGCATTTGGGAGCCGAGCCTTGATTCTACCTTCTGGGGGTGATCATTGCTTATGTGCAGGTGCTGGGTATACCGAAACAAAAAAAAATGCACCTTCTCAGTGGGACCAGGTCCTTGCTCAGTGCATGAGTTGGCTGTTTGAAACCTGGGGCTTATGCAAGAATGCTTGGCTCAGCCTGGGAAGAGGGGACTGGACCTGCCTGGATTGAGTCTACCAGGTAGATTTCAATCCTCGGGGGAGTCTTTGCCCTAGAGGAGGTGGGAATGGGGGGTGGGCTGGGGGGAAGGGGAGGTGGGTGGGAGGGGGGAGAACAAGGGAATCCGTGGCTGATATGTAGAATTAAATTATATTGTAAAATAAAATAAAATAAAATAAAATAAAATAAAATAAAATAAAATAAAAAAGTGCCTTCCTAATGGGACAGGCAGACAAACATGACAGACAACACAAAAGAATGAAAGAAATGGTGGTTCCAATGTTTACCTGTAACACAAATTGCTAAATGGTCTTATTAATAGGAACCCCATAGCAAGACAGGGATGAAAGCTGAAACATAAGAGAAGCAGAGCAAGCCAGCCATAAGTTCTTACCTCTATGAAATCCTTAGTCTATATACAGTGAGTTTCTGTGTCCTCATGCCTTCTACACCTTTTTCTGCCCTACCATCTTACTTCCTGGGATTAAAGGCATGTGTGCTTCCCAAGCAATTCGTGAGCTCTCTAGTGTTGGGATTATAGGTGTGTGCCACCACATCTGGCTCTGTTCCCACTGTAGCCTTGAACTCACAGAGATCTGGATGGATCTCAGTCTCCTTAATAATAAGATTAAGAGTGTGTGCCATCACGGTCTGGCCTCTATGTTTAATCTAGTGGCTGGCTCTCTCCTCTGATCCCCAGATAAGTTTTACTGAGGTGTACAATATATCACCACATTTACTTGCTGAAGGGACCAAAAGAACACAGCACTGAGGGGCCTTCTCACCCAAACACACCATCTGGGGGCACTGTCTAGCACCACGAGTGAAGAGAGGGAGATGATCAGAACCAAAGCAGGAAAGTGACAGTAACAGAAGTCCCATGTTCAGGTGCCAGATGTTGGTGGGTCCTAATGGCTTCCTCGGGGGAAGGAGTAAGAAGGCACCACATCAAAGACACAGATACTGGGAGTCAGATGAAAGGCAAAGAGCAGACTGATTTATTTAATAATGGCCAAAAGACATTTAAGGACATGTTCCACATCCTTAGCCATCAGGGAAATGCAAATCAAAATGACTCTGAGATACCATCTTATGCCTGTCAGAATGGCTAGGATAAAAATACAGATGACAGTCTATGTTGGAGAAGATGTGGAGAAAAGGGGACTCCTCTGCTGCTGGTTGGAATGCAGTCTTGTACAGCCACTCTGGAAATCAGTATGGCACTATCTCAGAAAATTGGGAGTCCACCTATCTCAAGATCCAACAATACCACTCCTTGGCATGTAACCAAAACTTGCTCAACCACTCCACAAGGTCATTTGCTCAGCCATGTTCATAGCAGCATTATTTGTAATAGCCAGAACCTAGAAACACCTAGATGCCCTGCAATAGAAGAATAGATAAAGAAAATGTGGTACAATTACATAATGGAGTATTATGCAGCAGTAAAAAACAATATCATCATGAAATTCATAGGCAAATGGATGGAACTAGAAAAAAAATCATCTTGAATGAGGTAATCCAGACCCAGAAAGACAAACACGATATGTACTCACTCATAAATGAATGTTAGAAGCAAAGCAAAGGATAACCGGGGTACAATCCACAACCTAGAGAAGCTAGGTAAAGAGAAGGATACTAAGAGGGACACACATGGATTACTCCAGGAAGGAAAAAGGGTTAAGATCTCCTGGGCAAACTGAGAGGAGGGATAGAGGGAAGGGGATGGGAAGAGATAGGAGGTGTGAACATGGGGGAGAGAGAGGGAGGGAGAGCAATGAAAGAGATATCTTGACAGAATGTACCATTAAGGGGATAGGGAGAAATCTGCAGCTAGGGAAAACCCCAGGAACTCACAAGATTGTCCGCAGCCAAGACTCATAGCAATGGTAGAGAGGATTCAAGAACTATCTTTCCCCTGCACTTAGATTGGTGTCTACCCTAATTGTCATCACTGAACCTACATTCAGTGGCTGATGAAAGCAGATGCAGAGACTCACAACCGAGCACTTAGCCAAGATCCTGGAGTTCAGTTGAAAGAAGGAGGAAGGATTGATTATAAAAGCAAGGGGGGTCAGAATCATGATGGGAAAAACCACAGAAATAGCTGACCCAAGCTAATGGGAGCTCATGAACTCTGGACTTACAGGTGGGGAGCCTGCATGGGACCAAACTAGGCCCTCTGAATGTGGGTGAAAGTTGCATGGCTTGATGTGTTTGTGGGTCCCCTAGTAATGGGACCAGTACTTACCCCGGGTACACAAACTGGCTTTTTAGAGCCCATTCCCTAACGTGCAATGCTTTACTCAGCCTTGATGCAGGAGGGAGGGGCTAGGTCTGGCCCCAAATGGTATAATAGCCTATGTTGACTACCCAAGGAAGGCCTTACTCTCTATGAGGAGGGGATGGGTGTGGGATGAGGGTAGGTGTGAGGAGCTGGAGAAGAGGAGGGAGGGAAAACAAGGGTTGGTATGTAAAAGGAAAGAAAATCTTTTTTTATATCAAAATTTATATATAAAAAAAACAATAATGGGGATGGCCTTATATACCCTCCTCTCAGCACACAGGCTGTGTCCCAATCTGGTGACATTGAACGATTAGGAACTCTGACAGAACCTGTTGCAAGGCTCTCAGGCAGACTCTAGTTTGGATCATAAGGAAGTAAGTTATGGGCATCCTTAGGCAACTGATTTGATCCAATTTCCTCGGCCCTATAGGCCTGTCCTACTACAAATTTCCTGTGCTATTTTAGTCATTTTCATAATATTAAATTTGCCCATCTGGGAGGATGTGCAGAGATGACGGACCACACTAGCGGAAACCCATGAACTGTGGACTGGTGGCTGTGGAGCCCCCATGCGACTGGACTAGGGCCTCTGGACATGGAAGACAGTTGTTTGGCTTGAACTGTTCTGAGGGCACCCAGGCAGGGGCATCGGGATCTGTCCCTGGTGCATGGGCAGGCTTCTGGGAATCCGATGCCTGTGGTGTGACACCTTGCACAGCCTTGGTGCAGTGGGAAGGGGCTTGAACCTTCCTAGGCTCAGTGAGCTGGGCTCTACTGACTCCCCATGAGAGACCTCAATTTGGGGGATGTGGGGTGGCTTGGGAAAGAGGGCTGGGGGGTTAGAGAAGGGAGGGGGGTCTGTGAATAGCATGAGGAGTGAGTAGAAAATTTCTTAATAAAGAAAAATAAAAAAAAGTAAATTTGCCCATCTGTAAAGAGAGCATTGTGGGATGGGAGGAGGAGGCTTATCCCAGTTTGTGTTGTCCTTTTTAGGTACTTTTTTGGTCTCTTAAATCTTTGCTGTAAATGATTTTCACTTCTTTTTAAGGATTAGTCCCAGTATATTTTAACCGATTTGAACAGTACTTTTTCGTCTTTCACTTTCAACATGTTCATTGGTTCATTGTGGTCATTGGAACTTGCTGCAATGCAGACAGTAGTTATCAGGTCTAATTGTTTCTCAGAGGATCTTTAGGATCTGTGACATATGAGGGGGCATCATCTGATTACTTTTCTACTCATATCCTACTTATCTATTTCTCTTTTCTTTTTGTCAAGACCTTGAGGAGTGTGTAAAATGAAGTACAATCAATTAGATATGAGTGTACGTACATATATGCACACATACACATGTAGTCATTCACATGTGCTTATAATGCATATACACATACTCTCACATGAAAAGATAAATCAAGTACTGTTAAAAACAATTTCCAAACAATAATCCTGGAGCAAAAACAATAAAGTGAGCAATTCAACGGTCCTAGTGCAAGGAAAGTCTCTGAGTGAAGTCACCGTGCAGCTGCTCAGGACTTTCCCATCCCAGAGCCCACACCCAGGCCTTACCAGCCCTGATGACAGACAGTGCTCTTCCTTAATGTCTTAGCACAGAGTATTAAACCCATCCCATCTGCGTGGCCAGGACATGTTACCTATGTAGTCTCTCAATACAAATTGCCCATGAGCATGCACTGAAACAGAATCTTTCCATTGTGCAGTATTCAGAGATCACCAGTCTAAAAAGACAGCAAGTTAATGCCCTAAATCCTGTCTTCCATCTTATCTCCACCCAGCTAACTTTCTGGATGACAGGAGGAACAGCAGCATACAGCCACTTCACAGATCAGGTTCTCTCCCCTCTGTCAGTACATTTCTGATGTCTGTGTTCCTCTTTATCATCACAAGCACTCTTCCCTTTTCCTCTGGGTGTCTGAGTTGAGGTCCTTTTGGAAGTACTCATTGTATCTGGTGTCTGGCAGCATCAGTATTATATTCATCCAGGTCCTGTGGGCTGAAGAATTAAATCAGATCAAGCAACCTGCCTTAGTTTTATTTCCTGTGCTGTGATAATTCAGCCTGAGAAAAGGAACCTGAAGGAGGAAGACATGGTTTGGCTCATATATCCAAGACACAGCATATCATGGTGGGGAAGTCAAGGCATAGGACCTTGAAGTAACTAGTCACATCACAGCAGACACACCGACTACTGTCGGAAATACAGTAGAGCCATTGTACCTGACATAAACTCAGGAGTGATGGCACAACTAGTTTTTGAAATTATCCTTTGTATTAAGCTGTGATTGTTATCTGAGATTTATGAAGTTGCTTATTGTATAGGAGCTTCTGACTGTTTGCATACATTCAGTCACAAGATATTCAGGGCAAACCTGGAAGTCTTGTAATGGCTGAGAATGGCTTGGGTAATGTGTTCCTTCTGACAGCTTTTGGATCAGATCAAAGCCTATGATATGTGGAACTTGACTTTTTAAAAATACCTTTTGTGTAACAATTAATAAAATGTTTTTTCAAGGTTTCTCAGGGTTCAGTCCACTGTGATTTCCCCTTTGCTCTCCCAAGTCTTCATTACATCATCAAGTCTCTTTCTTTATTTTTTGGTCATCTACCATGAAACAGTTACTGACATTTGATACCCAACCTGTGGTGCTCAAGGAAATGAGGAATCTGGATGTGCCAGGACTGCAGGTTTACTACATTCACAGGCAACTGAGACTCCAAGATTGGGAAGGGACATGAGGAATTTCCCATTTCAGAAGCAGCAATAAGTACAGTTGCTAAAATGCTTGACAAAAGACATGGAGTGAAATAAAAGAAAAACAGCTTAATGACCTTTTAGAACTAATTACGTGGCTTTGTATTGGTTTCAGGCAACGCCTCATGTTCAATTAAGAAGACAGTGTCAAAGTATTGAGAGCTTTTTGGAAAGCTCATTAAAGAAGCTATACTATGAGAGATGAGGTTTTTTGTAAATCAATTCCCAATGCTTTGGAGCTGCTGCAGACTGAAGAGTCAGAAAAGGTTTCATCAGATGCGGAAAAGTGAAGTAAGAAGAAGGATATTCTGATGAGGAATTGTCAGAGGAGAATGTTGTCTCAGAGGAAAATAAAAACATTGTTTTCGAGTAAGACGAAGGTGTGGAGGCTCAAGACACTGGGGATGAATCTTCTTTTCCTCCTTTATATGAAATAGACTTAGATTAATTGCATTGGATTACTACATGTGAATCAGTGAGAGATGTGCATATTAATCCCTTACCACAGGGAAACCTGGTAAAGGGCCTATTTCATTGCCATGGACCAAACAGTATGAACCACTTATATCCTCTCAGCAATGGAATAATCTCAAAAACAAAGCAATCAGTGGAATGCAAGTTTAGTATTGGAGATTTAATGCATGCTACTTTGGGTAGTGCTCATTTATATTTGGCTCAGGGTAAACATCTTACATTATCTCTACAAATCGCTTGTTTTAAAATAGCCACTGGGGTTTATGCCCCTCTTCCCTCAGGGAAAGTGGAGGATGATTTTTGGAAAGAGTAGATTAATATCTCAAAGATTTATAGTACACCCAGAAATTACAGATGAAGATTACAAAGGAGAAATTGAAATACTCACACAAGGAATTTAAACAGTCTAAGCTTATGCCAATATTTTGTGCCTCAACCTCTGGAATTGGTTATTAAACAATTTTATCAGTCCATTAATTACCATTATATGGATGTTATTTTATTAGCTGCTTCTGATACAGATACCTTAGAAAGAATGTTTAATGAAGCAGAACACATTTTACTTTGTTGGAGATTACAGAATACACCTGAGAAGACACAGAGAGGAAATTCTATAAACTCTATAGAATTTAAATTAAGTCAACAGAAATATTCAACCCCAAAAGGTTCAGGTCAGAAGACATCAACTGCAAAGTCTTAACGATTTTGAAATACTACTGAGAGATATTAATTGGATATGACTCAATATTGGATTGATTACTCAAGAATTAAGAAATTTATTTCAAGCTTTGCATGGTAATTCAGATTTAAATAGTCTGTGAGATCTAACAGCTGATGCTGAGAGAGAAATGACCAAAGTGGAAAAAAAGATTACACGAGGCATATCTGGATCAATTTATTGGTAAAATTATTAAGGCCACTCCACGTAGTTAAAAGGAGATTTATTTAATGGTGTAACTTACAAATTAAGGGATAAGTAGGTCACGGGGTCTGGGGAAGGTGTATCGCAGTCCAGCGGTGTTCTCTGGAGCTCTGCTTGGCCCACCTCCACCATCCAGGGTCCCGAACCAAGAGAGCTCCGGCTGATCCAGATCTCAGGTCCCCAGGCACCTCCCTTGGCCCCGCCTTGTAGGCGTGACAGTTGCCAAAGTCTCAATGGGGGTTGGAACTTCCAGATCAAAGCTGGAATGGCTACCCACTACATCAATTAAGCCCTAAACTTGAATATATTTTAGTTATTTTACCTTCTATCAATTCTCCTACTGGAATTATTATGCAAACAGAAGATAATATTTTAGAATTGACCTTGTTAGCCCCCAAACATAAAAAGTTAAAAACTTATATAGAAAATTTGGTTCAGTCTCTGTGAGCAATTATGAGACCTGGTTAGTTGTCTATGAGGCCCAGGTCCTTGAACTCTTGGATTTCTACAATCCTTCCTCCCCATGTTCTGCAGGATTGCCAGACCTCCAGCTATTGTTTCACTGTGGATCTCTACATCTGCTCTCACCAATTGCTGGATGAAGCCTCTCTGGTGATGTTTATGATAGGCTCCTGTCTATGAGTAGAGCTGAGTACCATTAGGAATAATTTCATTGACATTTATTTATTTATTTATTTATTTTTCATTCATTCATTCATTCATTTATTTATTTAAAGTTCATATTTAGCTCTACCCTTGGTCTCTGGGTTATCCCACCTCTTATTTCTGGCCCCCAGACAGTTCCAGTTGTGGACTCCCTCTCACGGCACGGGTCTCAAGTTGTACCAGTCATTGGTTGGCCACTCCATAAGTTCTGCCCCTCTTTTACCCCAGCACATCTGGTTGAGAGTTTTGTGGCTAGGTTGGTGTCCCAATCACTTCACTGGAAGCCTTGCCTGGTTACAGAAGATGGCCACTTCAGGTACTCCCATTACTAGGAGTCTTTGCTAGCATCACCCTTGCAGATTCCTGGGAGTTTTCATTGCACTTGGTTTCTACCACACCTCCAAAGTGACCCCCAATTCCATGGCTCTCCCAGGACACTCTCCCTCTCTCCCAGGACTACCTCATCCCTCCTGTTCCTGTCTCTACCCATTCCCAGTCCACCCATGAAATCTTTCTATTTCCCCTTCCAAAGGATATTCATGCATCCTCTCTTGAGCTCTCCTTGCTACTTAGCCTCTGGGTCTGTGTATTGTAGCATTATCATTCTTACAGCTAATATATATTTATCAGTGAGTACAGACCATGTTTGTCTTTCTAGGTCTCAGTTACCTCAATTAGGATGATTTCTTTTTCTAGTTCCGTCCACTTGTTTTCAAACTTCATAATGTCATTGTTTTTAACAGCTGGGTAATGCTCCATTGTGTAAATGTAGCACATTTTCTCCATCTGCTTTGGTTGAGGGATATCTAGGTTGTTTCCACTTTCTGACTATTATGAATGAAGATACTATGAACGTAGTTGAGCAACTGTCTACAAGCAATGGAGGAGTGTTCCCTTTTCTTCACATACTTACCAGAATGAACTGTCACTTAAGGTTTATTTTTAATTAAAAAATGTATTTGTTTTTCTAGAGAGAGTTTCTCCGTAGACTTGGATGTTGTAAAGCTTTCCCCTGGACACCAGTCTGACATTGAACTCACAAAGATATACCTACCTCTGCCTCTCCAGTGCTAGGACAAAGACAATTGTCACCACCACTCAGCTATCACTTGTATTTTTGATCTTAGCCTTTATGAGGGGGTGTATGATGCAATCCCTGAGTCATTTTGATTTGTATTTTTATGTGGCAGAGGGTGTCAAACACTTCTTTAAGTGCTTCTCAGCCATTTGAGATTTCTCTGCTGAGAATTCTCTGTTCAGATGTGTACCTAAATTTTAAACTTGAATTATTTAGTTATTTGATGTCCAGTTTTTTGAGTTATTCATAGATTTTGGACATTAGCCCTCTGTCAGATGTGGAGTTGCTGCAAATCTTTTCCCATTCTGTAGTCTGTCATTTTGTGCTATTGATGGTATCCTTTGCCTTACAGAAGCTTTTCAGTTTCATGAGGTCCCAGTTTTTGGTTGCCAATCTTAGTGCTTCTACTATTGGTGTTCTGCTCAGGAAGATGTCTCCTGTGCCACTGAGTTCAAGGCTATTCTCCACATTCTCTTCTATCAGGTTCAGTGTTTCTGGTTTTATGCTGTGGTCTTTGAATTGCATGGATTTAAGTTTTGTGCAGGGCGATAGATAGGGATCTATTTGCATTCTTCCACAGACCAGCATCAAGTAAGACCACCAGCATTTTGTTGAAGGTGTTTTCTTTTCCCATTGTATGTTTCTGACTTTTTCAAAATAAAAAAATCAGGTGTGTGTATTTATATCTGGGTCTATGATTCAATTATGTTGATCCACATGTCTGATTTTCTGCTAATACCATGTGGTTTTCATTACTATACTCTGTAGTACAGCTTGAAATCATGGATGGTGATACGTCCAGAAGTTCTTTTATTGTACAGGATTGTTTTACCTGTCATGGGATTTTTGTTTTTCCATATGAAATTGAGTATTATTCATTTGAGGAATGTAAAGAATTGTGTTGGAATTTTGATAGTGACTGCATTGAATCTGTTGATTATTTTTGGTAAGATGGCCATTGTTACTAATTAACCCTACACATCCATGAGCATTGGAGATCTTTCTGTTTTCTAATATCTTCTCCAATTTCTTTCTTCAAAGACTTGAAGTACAGGTCTTTTTCTTGCTTGGTTATTGTTACCCCAAGATTTTTTTTTTATTATTTGTGGCTATTGTGAAGGGAGTTGTCTCCTTAGTTTCTTTCTCAGCCTGTTTGTCATTTGTATATAGGAGAACTACCGATTTTTAGACTTAATCTTGTATCCTGCCATTTCAATGAAGGTGTTTATCAGCTGTAGGAGTTCCCTGATAGAATTTTTGAAGTTGTTTATATAAACTATCATATTATCTGCAGTTAATGACACTATGACTTCTTCATTTTCATTATGTATGCTCTTGATCTCTTTAGCTGTCTTTCTTTCTCTAGCTAAAACTTATAGGACTATATTGAATAGATATGGAAAGAGTGGACAGGTTTCTCTTGTTCCTGATTTTAGTGCAACTGCTTTGAGATTGTATGAGATTGTATTTAATTCGATGTTGGCTATAGTCTTGCTATAAATTGCCTTTATTATTTTGAAGTGTGCTCTTCGTATCCCTGATCTCTCCAAGACTTTTATCATGAAGAGGTGTTGCATTTTTTAAAAGGCCTTTTCAGCATCATATAAAATGATCATGTGCTTTATTTCTTTAAGTTTGTTTATATGGTGGCTTACATGGACAGATGTTTGTATGTTGATCTCTCCCTATGTCTCTTGGCTGAAACCCACCTGATCATGGTGGATGATCTTTTTGATATGTTCATGGATATGTTTGTGAGTATTTTATTGAGTATTTTTGCCTCAATGTTCATGAGGGAAATTGGTCTATAACTGTCTTTATTTGTTAAATCTTTGTGTCGTTTAGGTGTCAGGGTAACTGTGGCCTCTTAAAATGAATTTGGCAATGTTCCTTTTCTATCTATTTTATTGAATAATTTGTGCATTTGTTGTTGGTATTAGGTCTTTCCTGAAAGTAGAATTCTTTGAAGGTAGAATTCTGTGATAATAGTGACTGGCCATGTGTTTTCTTCTTTTGAAGACTTTTAGTGACTCTATTTCCTGTTTCTATTAAACTGTTTTTTCTGATCTTGAATTAACTTTGGTAAGTAGTATTATATTGTATATTTCTTTTCCATTTTCCAAATTTGTGGAGTATAGGTTTTTGAAGTTAATGATTCTTTGTATTTCCTCGGTGTCTGTTGTTATGCCCCCCTTTTCATTTCTGATTTTGTTATTTTGGATATTCTCTCTTGGTCTTTTCATTGCATTGGCTTTGTATATCTCAATAATTTTTCTCAAAGAACCAAATGTTTGTTTCATTGATTCTTTGTATTGTTCTCTTTGTTTCTATTTTATTGATTTCAGCCTTCAGTTTGATTATATTTCCTGTCATCTACTACTCTTGGGTGTGTTTGCTTCTTTTCGTTTTAGGGCTTTCAAGTGTTCTTTTAAGTTGCTATTTTGAGATGTTTCCTATTTATTTATTTATGAGGGGACATATTGCTATATAACCTCCTCTTAGAATCACTTTCATTGTGTCCTATAAATTTGAATATGTTGTTAATTCATTTTCATTGGATTCTAGGAAGTCTGATTTCTTTGTTTCTGCCTTGATCAAGTATGCATTCAATAGAGAGTTGTTCATTTTCTGTGAGTTTGTGTACTTTCTGTTTTTATCTGTTGTTGAAATCCAGCTTTAACCCATGGTGGCCTGATAGGATACAGGATGTTATTTTAATATCCTTGTATCAATTAAGGATTGTGGCTGAGTTTGTGGACAACTTTGGAGAATGTTTCCTGAGGGGCTAAGAAGAAGGTATATATTTTTTTGTGTTTGGGAGAATGTTCTATAGTTATCTTTTAGGTCCCTTTGGTTCATAATGTCTGTTAGCTCCATTATTGCTCTGTCTAGTTTTTGTCTGGGTAATCTGTCCAGTGGTGGGGGTGTGGTATTAAAGTTTCCCACTATTAATTTGTGAGGTTTGATTTGTGACTTGATTTTTTAGTAATGTTTCTTTTAAAATGTGGAAGCCCTTGAGTTAGGGGCATAGATGTTAAGAATTGACATATCATTTTTCCTTCAATGAATATGAAGTATACTTCCCCCTCTGTGGTGATATTTTATCTGTGACCTCAATAAATTTTATCTGAGTATCAGAGAAAAAAGACAGCCCCTATATTAAATATAGAGGTCTGGCAATGGTAGCACATGCCTTTAAACCTATCAGAGGGAAAACAGAGATCCACTTGGGTCTCTGTAAGTTCAAGGCCACACTGGGAACACAGCCAGGCATGGTGGTACATACCTTTATGCAAGCACTAACCGTAAAGGTCTGGATGTCTATGCAGACAGACAGGAAGTGACAGAGCTGGGTAGGAAGAAGAAGTGATGTACCTGGGCAGAGAGAGGAAATGAAATGACAGAACAGAAAGGCATATAGGCGTGGGTACACGGGAAGTTGTTCTTTTTGGCTGAGGATCTCCAAATGGTGAGAACATGGTTGGCTTCTTTCTGCTTTTCTGATCTCTTGGTTTTAACCCCAATATCTGGCTCTGAGTTTTTTTTTTTATTAATAAGACCATTTAGCAATTCATCCTACACTCTTCTCTTTTGATTAATTTTGGTTGAAAGTTTATTTTGTTAGATATAAGAATAGTTTAACCTGCTTGATTCTTGGGTCCTTTGTTTAGAAAATCTGTTCCCAACCATTTACTCTGAGGTAATGCCTCTCTTGATGTCAAGATGTGTTTCTTACATGAAGCAGAAGGATGGATCCTTTTGTCACATCCATTCTGTTATCCTGTGTCTTTTTACTAAAGAATTAAGTCCATTGATATTGAGGGATATTAATGAATGACTGTTAATTCCTGTTATTTCACTGTTATTGTTTTTGTTGTTGTTGTTGTTGTTGTTGTGTGTGTGTGTGTGTGTGTGTGCGCGCGCGTACGTGTGCGCGCGCGTGCTTTCCTTTCTTTGGTTTTGCTGGTAGGGGTTATTAATTTCCTGTGTTTTCACGGGTATAGTTAACCTCCTTGAGTTGGCGTTTCCTTTTAGTACTTTCTGTAGGGTTGGGTTTGTGAATAAATATTGTTTAAATTTGCCTTTGTCACAAAATATCTTTTTTCTCCATCTACAGTGAGTAAAGGCTTTTCTGGGTATAGTAGTCTGTGCTGGCATCCATGGAATCTTAGAGTCTAGTCTCCAAGACATCTCTTCAGGCCCTTCTGGCTTTGAGAGTCTCCACTGAGAAGTCAGGTATATGTCTAATAGGTCAGGCTCTATATGTTACTTTGTTTTTATTCTTTGCAATTTTTAACATTCTTTATTTGTTATGTATGTCTTGTGTTTTGACTATTATGTACCACAGAAACTTTTTTTTTTGTGTGATCTATTTGGTGTTTTGTAAGATTCTTGTATCTTTATAGGCATGTCCTTCTTTAAGTTATGAAAATTTTCTTCTAGAATTGTGTTAAAATATTTCTCAGCCTTTGAGATGTGATTCTTCCTCTTACTCTATTCCTATTAATTTTAAGTTTGGTCTTTTCATAGTGTCTCAGAATGCCTTGATGTTTTATGTAAATTTACCATTTTTTTGATTGATGTAGCAATTTCTTCTATCCTGTCTCATATGCCTGACAGTATCTCTCCATCTCTTGTATTCTGTTGGTGATGCTTGTGTCTGTACTTTGTGTTCACTTACCTAGATTTCTATCTTCAGGATTTCCTCAGTTTGTGTTTTCTTTATTCCTTGTATTTCTATTTTCATGTCCTACACAGTTTTATTTCCTTCATAAGTTTGTTTGTTTGTTTTTCTTGAGTTTCTTGGCTTTCTCTAAGGAATTTTTTCATTTCCTCACATTGTTTGTGTGTGTTTTCTTGAATTTCTTTAAGGGATTTATTCACTTCCCTCCCTATTTTTTCAATACACAATGCAGGTTTTATTAAGGAGGTATTTTAAGTTCACACAGAACTTTGCAAACTTCAAAATCCTGTGTGTTTGAGACTCCCAGTGTAATAAGTTTTGGCACTAAATTTCTTTCTTTTTTAATTAAGAGTTTTTAAATCATTTTACATACCAACTTTCTTCCTTCTGCCTCCCTAGTATTCCCCAACCCAGCCCCCATTTCTTCC
Organism: Peromyscus eremicus; assembly: GCF_949786415.1. Taxonomy (NCBI): domain Eukaryota; kingdom Metazoa; phylum Chordata; class Mammalia; order Rodentia; family Cricetidae; genus Peromyscus; species Peromyscus eremicus. Next base: position 174,735,177 of record NC_081416.1, read on the forward strand.
TCCAAAAAGGTAAGGCCTCCCAAGGGGAGTCAGTAGAGCCTGGTACATTCAGTTGAGACAGGTCCAAGCCCCTCCCCGCCGCTGCATCAAGGCTGTGCAAGGTGCCCCACCATAGGTAGTGGGCTCCTAAAAGCCAGCTGATGTACCAGGGTTGGATCCTGATCCTACTGCCAGGAGGACCCTCAAGCAGATCAAGCTACAAAACTATCTCCCTCCTTAAGGAACTCATCATCTTCATAAAGTTGGTTTTAAAGCCATTTTCTTGTGCTTCAATTGTGTTGGAACATTCAGGGATTGCTGTAGTAGGATATCTGGTCTCTGGAGGTTACATATTGCCCTGACTTTTGTTGATTGTATTCTTACACTGGCCTCTAGGTGTCTAGGTTTAGGCAATTATGAGTTTATGTTCTGATTTCTGAGTTTGACTTTGTTGGATGTGTATTTTTCCCTGGTTCCTGTTTTTTCTCTGGTTTTCTGTCTGATTGGTCCCAAATTCTGGTCACCGTGAGTCTTCTGATGTAGTAGGATGACTCCCTGGAGTTTAGGCTTTCTATGTGACCTCTAGGATTCTGGGTGCCACGTTGCCTCTGGGGTCTAGGACCTGGCATTGCCACTGGTAGAGTAAGGGAATGTGATCCTGGGTACCAGTGTGGCCTCTGTTAGAACAGGGTTTTTCTGCTAACCTTGTGATCTGGGATACAGTGATAAGGGGAGTGTAGGCTGTTGGGGAAAGCTGGCTGGGCTATAAGGAAGTGTTCTGGGGCTGCAGGTGGTGTCTTACTTGGGTTTTGGGTTACTAGCATGATTTATGGTAGAGTAGGGGACTTCTGCTGGAGTTGTGGGCTAGGATATGGAAAGAAGGGGAGAAGTGGTTGTTGGGGAAAGCTGGCCAGGCTCTGAGGAAGTGTTGGTGGTTTGTAGGTGGTGTCTTACTTGGGGTTCTGGATATTGGCATGTCCTCTGGTAAAGCAGAAGGCCTTGAAGTTACTCTTGTGAGATAGTGTTCATTATAATGAATAATGTTTTGCATGTACCTTAGCATATATTCTTTTTTTTTTTAATTTTTATTTTGCAATACAATTCAGTTCTACATATCAGCCACAGATTCCCTTGTTCTCCCCCCTCCCGCCCCCCTCACCTTCCCCCCAGCCCGCCCCCCATTCCAATCTACTCCAGGGCAAAGCCTTCCCCACAGACTGAGATCAACCTGGTGGACTCAGTCCAGGTAGGTCCAGTCCCCTCCTCCCATGCTGAGCCAAGGGACCCTGCATAGGCCCCAGGTTTCAAACAGCCAACTCATGCAATGAGCACAGGACCCGGTCCCACTGCCTGGATGCCTCCCAAACAGATCAGGCCAATCAGCTGTCTCACCCACTCAGAGGGCCTGATCCAGTTGGTGACCCCTCAGCCATTGGTTCATACTTCATGTGTTTCCGTTTGTTTGGCTATTTGTCTCTGTGCTTTATCCGACCTTGGTCTCAACAATTCTCTCTCATATAAACCCTCCTCATTCTCGCTAATTGGACTCCCAGAGATCCACCTGGGGCCTAGTCATGGATCTCTGCCTCCAGATCCATCAGTAGTTGGATGAGGTTTCTAGCACGACAATTAGGGTGTTTGGCCATCCCATCACCAGAGTAGGTCAGTTCGGATTGTCTCTCGACCATTGCCAGCAGTCTGTTGTGGGGGTATCTTTGTGGATTTCTGTGGGCCTCTCTAGCACTTTGTTTCTTCCTATTCTCATGTGGTCTTCATTTACCATGGTCTCCTATTCCTTGTTCTCCCTCTCTGTTTTTGATCCAGCTGGGATCTCCCACTCACCCAAGCTCTCTTTCCCTCGACCCTCGCCCTTCACTACCCCCACTCCTGTCCAGGCTGTTCATGTAGATCTCATTCCATTTCTCTGTCGTTGGGCGATCCCTGTGTCTTTCTTGGGGTCCTGTTTTCCAGGTAGCCTGCCTGGTGATGTGAGTAGCAGTCCAGTCATCCTTGTTCCACATCTAGCGTCCTGTTATGAGTGAGTACATACCATGTTTGTCTTTCTGAGTCTGGGATACCTCACTCAGGATGATTTTTTCTAGATCCATCCATTTGTCTGCAAACCTCATGATGTCATTGTTTTTCTCTGCTGAGTAGTATTCCATTGTGTATATGTACCACATTTTGTTTATCCATTCTTCAGTTGAAGGGCATCTAGGTTGTTTCCATGTTCTGGCTATTACAAACAACGCTGATATGAACATAGCTGAACAAGTGCTCTTGTGGTGTGGTTGAGCATTCCTTGGGTATATGCCCAAGAGTGGTATAGCTGGATCTTGGGGGAGATGGATTCCCAATTTTCTAAGAAATCGCCATATTGATTTCCAAAGTGGTTGTACAAGCTTGCATTCCCACCAGCAGTGGAGGAGAGTTCCCCTAGCTCCACATCCTCTCCAGCATAAGGTGTCTTCAGTGTTTTTGATCTTAGCCATTCTGACAGGCGTAAGGTGGTATCTCAGAGTTGTTTTGATTTGCATTTCCCTGATGATTAGGGATGTTGAGCAATTCCTTAAATGTCTTTCAGCCATTTGAGTTTCCTCTGTTGAGAATTCTCTGTTTAGTTCTATAGCCCATTTCTTAATTGGACTGTTGGGCATTTTGATGTCTAATTTCTTGAGTTCCTTATATATTCTGGATATCAGTCCTCTGTCAGATGTGGGATTGGTGAAGATCTTTTCCCATTCTGTAGGCTGTCGCTTTGCTTTGTTGACCGTATCCTTTGCCCTACAAAAGCTTCTCAGTTTCAAGAGGTCCCATTGATTGATTGTTTCTCTCAGTGTCTGTGCTACTGGTGTTCTATTTAGAAAGTGGTCTCCTATGCCAATGTGTTCAAGACTACTTCCTACTTTCTCTTCTAGCAGGTTCAGAGTAGCTGGATTTATGTTGAGGTCCTTGATCCACTTGGACTTAAGTTTTGTGCACGGTGATAGATATGGATCTATTTGCAGCCTTCTACATGTTGATATCCAGTTTTGCCAGCACCATTTGTTGAAGATGCTTTCTTTTTTCCATTGTGCACTTTTGGCTTCTTTGTCAAAAATTATTTGTTCATAGGTGTGCGGATTAATATCAGGGTCTTCAATTCGATTCCATTGGTCCACATGTCGGTTTTTATGCCAGTACCAAGCTGTTTTTATTACTGTAGCTCTATAGTACAGCTTGAAGTCAGGGATCGTGATGCCTCCAGAGGTTGTTTTATTGTACAGGATTCTTTTGGCTATCCTGGGTTTTTTGTTTTTCCATATGAAGTTGAGTATTATTCTTTCCAGGTCTGTGAAGAATTGTGTTGGTATTTTGATGGGGATTGCATTGAATCTGTAGATTGCTTTTGGTAAGATTGCCATTTTTACTATGTTAGTTCTGCCTATCCATGAGCATGGGAGATCTTTCCATTTTCTGACATCTTCTTCAATTTCTTTTTTCAGGGACTTAAAGTTCTTGTCATATAGGTCCTTCACTTGCTTGGTTAGTATTACCCCAAGGTATTTTATGTCATTTGTGGCTATAGTAAAGGGTGATGTATCTCTGATTTCCTTCTCCGCTTTTTTGTCCATTGTATATAGGAGGGCTACTGATTTTTTGGAGTTGATCTTGTATCCTGCTATGTTGCTGAAGGTGTTTATAAGCTGTATCAGTTCCTTGGTGGAATCTTTGGGGTTGCTCAAGTATACTATCATGTCATCTGCAAATAGGGAAAGCTTGACTTCTTCCTTTCCAATTTGTATCCCCTTAATCTCCTTATGTTGTCTTATTGCTCTGGCTAGAACTTCAAGTACTATATTGAATAAGTATGGGGAGAGCGGACAGCCTTGCCTCGTTCCTGATTTTAGTGGAATTGCTTTGAGTTTCTCTCCATTTAATTTGATGTTGGCTGTTGGCTTGCTGTAAATTGCCTTTATTATGTTTAGGTATGTTCCCTGTATTCCTGATCGCTCCAAGACCTTTATCATGAAGGGGTGTTGGATTTTGTCAAATGCCTTTTCAGCATCTAGTGAGATGATCATGTGGTTTTTTTCTTTGAGTTTGTTTATATGGTGTATCACATTGACAGACTTTCGTATGTTGAACCATCCTTGCATCCCTGGAATGAATCCTACTTGATCATGGTGGATAATTGTTTTGATGTGGTCTTGGAGTCTGTTTGCCAGTATTTTATTGAGTATTTTTGCATCAATGTTCATGAGGGAGATCGGTCTGTAGTTCTCTTTCTTTGTTGTATCCTTGTTTGGTTTGGGAATCAGGGTAATTGTAGCCTCATAGAAGGAGTTTGGTAATGTTCCTTCTGTTTCTATTGTATGGAACAATTTAGAGAGTATTGGTATTAACTCTTCTTTGAAGATCTGGTAGAATTCTGCACTGAAACCATCTGGTCCTGGGCTTTTTTTGGTTGGGAGACTTTTAATGACTGTTTCTATTTCGTTAGGGGTTATTGGACTATTTAAATAGTTTATCTGGTCTTGATTTAATTTAGGTATGTGGTACCTATCCAGAAAATTATCCATTTCTTTTAGGTTTTCCAGTTTTGTGGAATAGAGGTTTTTGAAGTATGACCTGATGATTCTCTGGATTTCCTCAATGTCTGTTGTTATGTCCCCCTTTTCATTTCTGATTTTGTTGATTTGGATGCTCTCTCTCTGTCTTTTGGTTAGTTTGGATAAGGGCTTGTCTATCTTGTTGATTTTCTCAAAGAACCAACTCTTTGTTTCATTAATTTTTTGTATTGTTCTCTTTGTTTCTATTTTATTGATTTCAGCTCTCACTTTGATAATTTCCTGGCATCTATTTTTCCTGGGAGACTTTGCTTCTTCCTGTTCTAGAACTTTCAGGTGTGCTGTTAAGTCACTAGTGTGAGATTTCTCCAGCTTATTTATGTGGGCGTTTAGTGCTATGAATTTCCCTCTTAGTACTGCTTTCATAGTGTCCCATAGGTTTGGATATGTGGTGTCTTCATTTTCGTTGATCTCTAGGAAGTCTTTAATTTCTTTCTTTATTTCTTCCTTAACCCATTGGTGATTCAGGTGGGTATTGTTCAGTTTCCATGAGATTGTAGGTTTTCTGTAGTTTTTGTTGTTGTTGAAATCCAACTTTAGACCATGGTGGTCTGATAGAACACAGGAGGTTATTCTAATTGTTTTGTATCTGTTTAGATTTGCTTTGTGACCAAGTATGTGGTCGATTTTAGAGAAGGTTCCATGGGGTGCTGAGAAGAAGGTATATTCTTTTTTGTTAGGATGGAATGTTCTGTAGATGTCGATTAAGTCCATTTGAGTCATGACATCAATTAAGTCCTTTATTTCTCTGTTAAGTTTCGATTTGGGGGATCTGTCCAGTGGTGAAAGTGGGGTGTTGAGGTCTCCCACTATTAATGTGTGGGGTTTTATATGTGATTTAAGCTTTAATAATGTTTCTTTTACATATGTGGGTGCCCTTGTGTTTGGGGCATAAATGTTCAGAATTGAGACTTCATCTTGGTGGATCTTTCCTGTGATGAGTATGTAATGCCCTTCTTGATCTCTTTTGATTGATTTTAGTTTGAAGTCTATTTTGCTGGATATCAGGATGGCTACACCCGCTTGTTTCTTAAGACCGTTTGATTGGAAAGTCTTTTCCCAGCCTTTTATTTTTAGGTAGTGTCTATCTTTGAATTTGAGATGTGTTTCTTGTATGCAGCAGAAAGATGGGTCCTGCTTTCGTATCCATTCTGTAAGCCTATGTCTTTTTATAGGTGAATTAAGTCCATTGATATTGAGGGATATTAATGTCCAGTGATTGTTCATTCCTGTTATTTTTTGGTGGTGATGTGTGTGTACTTTTCTTCGTTGGGGTCTACTGCTGTGGCTTTATTTATTGCCTGTGTTTTCGAGGTTGTATCTGACTTCCTTAGGTTGGAATTTTCCTTCTAGTGCTTTCTGTAGGGCTGGGTTTGTGGATAAATATTGTTTAAATCTGGCTTTGTCATGGAATGTCTTGTTCACTCCATCTATGAGGATTGAAAGTTTTGCTGGGTATATTAGTCTAGGCTGACATCCATGGTCTCTTAATGTCTGCATTACATCTGTCCAGGACCTTCTGGCTTTCAAAGTCTCCATTGAGAAATCGGGTGTTATTCTGATAGGTTTGCCTTTATATGTCACTTGGCCTTTTTCCTTTGCTGCTCTTAATATTCTTTCTTTATTCTGTACGTTTAATTGTTTAATTATTATGTGGCGAGGGGACTTTTTTTGGGGGTCTAGTCTGTTTGGTGTTCTATAGGCTTCCTGTATCTTCATAGGCATTTCCTTCTTTAAGTTGGGAAAGTTTTCTTCTATGATCTTGTTGAATATATTTTCTGTGCCCTTGAGTTGGTATTCTTCTCCTTCTTCTACCCCTATTATTCGTAGGTTTGGTCTTTTCATGGTGTCCCAAATTTCTTGGACATTTTGGTTCATGACTTTGTTGACTTTAGTGTTTTCTTTGACTGATGAATCCATTTCTTCTATTGTATCTTCAACGCTAGAGATCCTCTCTTCCATCTCTTGCATTCTGTTGATTATACTTGCATCTGAAGTTCCCAATCGTTTTCTCAGATTTTCTATTTCCAGCATTCCCTCTGTTTGTGTCTCTTCATTTTTTCTATTTCCCTTTTCAGGTCTTGAACTGTTTCCTTCATTTGTTTCATTGATTTTTCTTGATTTTCTTTCAGTATTTTATTGTTCTCTTCCAGGACTTTATTGATTTCTTCTAATTTGTTTGCCCTTTCCTCTAGTTGTTTACAGCGTTCTTCACATTTTTTTGTCTTTTCCTCTACACGAGCCTCTAGCTTCTTCATGATGACATTCATAAGGCTATTTTCTTCTGCTTCTTCCAATTTCTGATGTTCAGGTCTAGGTGTTGGAGGAGGGCTAGGGCCTGGTGATGGTGTATTACTATTCATTTTGTTGTATGTGTTTCTGCCTTGACGTCTGCCCATCTCCTTGTGGTTCGTTCCTGGCCTCATTCGCACACTTGGTTCAGAGCTGACAGATTCAGGAAGTCTCTCTCTCTCGTCCAGATGGGAGCTCTCTTGTCCAAATTGGAAGTCCGGGACAGGATGGAAGCTCTTGTTCAGAAGGGAAGTCCGGGGGAGGATGGGTGCTCCCCTCTCTCTCTCTCTCTCTCTCTCTCTCTCTCTCTCTCTCTCTCTCTCCTCCAGATGGGAAATCCACGGCAAGATGGGAGCTGGGGGCCAGCCTCTAAGTCTCAAGAAGAGGCTTGGGGCTCAGGCAGATGGGCGTGGGGGCAGGGCGTGGAGACTGCAGGGTCTGCCAGGGGTCTTGGAGAAGGAGATCCTTCCCGGTGGGGCTAGAAGGGCACCTGCCCGGGGAGCAGAACCTGGGGCCAAGTTGGGCAGGTCTTCCCTGGAGTTGCTGGTGCCCAGGGATGGGGTCCGGGGCAAGCTAGGGCACTCACCTGTGCTTCAGAAGGGAAGTCCTGGGCAAGATGGGAGCTGGGGGGCCTGGCCTCTAAGTCTCAGGAAGAGGCTTGGGGCTCAGGCGGATGGGCGTGGGGGCAGGGCGTGGAGACTGCAGGGTCTGCCAGGGGTCTTGGAGAAGGGGATCCTTCCCAGAGGGGCTAGAAGGGCACCTGCCCGGGGAGCAGAACCTGGGCCCAAGTTGGGCAGGTCTTCCCCAGAGTGGCTGGTGCCCAGGGATGGGGTCGGGGGCAAGCTAGGGCACTCACCTGTGCTTCAGAAGGGAAGTCCTGGGCAAGATGGGAGCTGGGGGCCGGCCTCTAAGTCTCAGGAAGAGGCTTGGGGCTCAGGCAGATGGGCGTGGGGGCAGGGCGTGGAGACTGCAGAGTCTGCCAATGGTCTTGGAGAAGGGGATCCTTCCCGGTTGTGGCAGAAGGGCACCTGCCCGGGGACCAGAACCTGGGGCCAAGTTGGGCAGGTCTTCCCCGGAGTGGCTGGTGCCCAGGGATGGGGTCGGGGGCAAGCTAGGGCACTCACCTGTGCTTCAGAAGGGAAGTCCTGGGCAAGATCAGCATATATTCTTGTTTAGTTTCTCCTGTGAAACTCACCCTCAGCATCCAGCTTGGAATATGATCATTTTCCTTCTTGGTCTATGATCTTGAATTTCACTTGGCTATCTAACCTATTCCCTTTATATTTCAAACAAGAGTTACTCAGTTCAGCTCTTACAGACTATTTGGATCAAGGCACTTATACAAAAATAAAGAAAGTGGGAAGATGGACAAACTTAACATCTGTTTAGAACATCCAACTTCTGGCAGTAACTCAGAGGAGGATTGCTGTTGCAATCAAGACATGGCAGCAATGGTAGTCCCTGATTGCCTGAAGAGGAGACAGACAGGTCCTGCTGACAGGTAGTTGTCCATCCTTGCTTGGACGCAGGAAACAGACAAGCCTTGCAATGAATGATTGTTAGTTTTTTTTTCACTTTTAATTGTGTGTATGGAAATTCTTTCCTCACACATGATAGTTAAGTGCTCTTCCATTAGATCATAAAGTAGTATTGCTTAAAACTGCTGGTGGGAATGCAAGCTTGTACAGCCACTTTGGAAATCAATATGGCTCTTTCTTAGAAAATTGGGAATCAATTTCCCCCAAGACCCAGCTATACCACTCTTGGGCATATTCCCAAGGAATGCTCAATCATACCACAAGGGCACTTGCTCATCTATGTTCATATCAGCATTGTTTGTAATACCCAGAACCTGGAAACAACCTAGATGCCCTTTAACTGAAGAATGGATAAGTAAAATGTGGTACATATGCACAATGGAGTACTACTCAGCAGAGAAAAACAATGACATCATGAGGTTTGCAGGCAAATGGATTGATCTAGAAAAAATCATCCTGAGTGAGGTAACTCAGACTCAGAAAGACAAACATGGTATGTACTCACTTATAGGAGGATACTAGATGTAAAACAAAGGATGACTAGACTGCTATTCACAACTCCGGGGAGGCTAACTAGAAAACAGGACTCTAAGAAAAACACAGGGATTGCCCAATGACAGAGAAATGGATGAGATCTACATGAACAACCTGGATGTGAGTGGGGGTAATGAAGGGCAAGGTTCAAAGGAAAGAGAGCTTAGGGGAGCTGGAGATCCCAGCTGGATCAAGAACAGAGAGGGAGAACAAGGAATAAGAGACCATGATAAATGAAGACCACATGGGAATAGGAAGAAGCAAAGTGCTAGAGAGGTCCCCAGAAATCCACAAAGATACCTCCACAATAGACTGCTGGCGATGGTCAAGAGAAAGCCCAAACTGACCTACTCTGGTGATAGGATGGCCAAACACCCCAGCTGTCATGAGAGAAATCTCATCCAATGACTGAGGGAAGCAGATGCAAAGATCCATGGCCAAGCCCCAGGTGGAGCTCCAGGAGTCCAATTGGCAAGAAAGAGGAGGGATTGTATGAGCAAGAATTGTTGAGACCAAGATTGGAAAAAGCACAGGGACAAATAGCCAAATGAATGGAAACACATGAACTATGAACCAATAGCTGAGGAGCCCCCAACTGGATTAGGCCCTCTGGATAAGTGAGACAGTTGATTAGCTTGAACTGTTTGGGAGGCACCCAGGCAGTGCAACCGGGACCTGTCCTTAGTGCATGAGCTGACTGTTTGAAACCTGGTGGTAGTGTTGTATGTTTCCCCTCTTTGGCATTTGTTGGTATGGGACTATGTATTGCCTGTGTTTTCATGGGTATATCTAACTTCCCTAGGTTGGATTTTTCTGTCAAGTGCTTTCTGTAGGGTTGGATTTCTGGAGAGATATTTTTTAAATATAGTTTTATCATGGAAAATTTGTTTACTTAGTCTACGGTGACTGAGAGTTTTGCTGGGTATAATAGTCTAGGTTGGCATCCATGGTCTCTTAGTGTCTCTATAATGTCTGTCCATGTCCTTCTGGGTTTTAGAGTCTCCATTGAGAAGTCAGATGTTATTCTTATGTGTCTGCCTTTATATGCTACTTGTCCTTTTTCTTTTGTAGCTTTTAATATTTTTTCTTTATTCTGTATGTTTAGTGGTTTGATTTTTATGTGGCCAGGGGACATTTTGGGGGGTCCAGTCTATTTGGTGTTCTGTAAGCTTCTTGTATCTTTATAGGCATTTCCTTCTTTAGGTTAGAAAGTTTAATTCTATGATTTTGTTGAATACATTTTCTGTGCCTTTGAGTTGGTATTCTTCTCTTTCTTCTATCCCTGTTATTCTTAGGTTTGATCTTTTCATGGTGTCCCAAATTTATTGGACATTTTGTGTTATGACTTTGTTTTCTTTAATGTATTCTTTGACTGGTGAATCTATTTTCTCTATTGTATCTTCAACACCAGAGATCCATTCTTCCATCTCTTGCATTCTGTTGGTTATGCTTGCATCTGTAGTTCCTGTTCATTTACTCAGTTTTCACTTCCAGCATTCCCTTGATTTGTGTCTTCTTTCTTATCTTGATTTCAGTTTTCAAATATTCAACTGTTTTTCTCACCTGTTTATTTGTTTTCTCTTGTCTTACTTTAAGGGATTTACTGATTTCTTCCAATTTTTTGGTTGACTTTTCTTTGACTTCTTTAAGGGAATTTTTCGTTTCCTCTTTAAAGATCTCTATCATCTTCTTAAAATAATTTTTAAGGTCAATTTCTTCTTTTTCTTCTGTGCTGGGATGTTCAGGTCTTGCTGATGTAGGTTCTGATGGAGCCATATTGTTTCTTTGTTGTTGACTGTATTTTTGCACTGATGTCTACCCATCTCTTTTTCCACTTGGTGCAAGAGGTGTCTGTGTCTGAGGGAGCCTCTCTTGGTCTGATCGATAGTCTTGGTCCAGTGGGAGCTCTTGGTCTAGTCAATGCTGATGTTCCCTTTGTCTCAGGGAGCTGCTCTTACTCCAAATGGTGCTCATGGGCTCTTAAGTCCAATCAGGTGCTAGCGGGCTATGTCTCAGGGAACAGTTGCATTCTTGGAGTGTTGAAATTTTGCAAAAATAAAATGTAGATTGTTTTTCATATTTATAAAAAAGAAAGTTTCATAGAAAACTGTATATGTTTATGTGTTATATGTTGATTTCTTTGTAGTATGATTCCTTGTGATATTTTTATACATACTCTTAATTTATCATTCTTTTTCCTTCTTCTATATGGATCTACATCCCCTCTGTAGTTAGTATACACCCTTGTTTTCCCCATTTCTCTCCAGATTACTTATAACACGGCATTTATATTAATTTTAATTTAAAAGAATTATGTCTATTCATCAAATACCGATACATTTAAGAATAATAACAATGTGGGAAAAAGTTTCCCAGTATTTTCAAACTCTTCTTCTTAGATAGTATGTTCTTATGTAAGAACAACTTGAGGGTATATGAGGGCTTCTTCTGGTCTCCTGTGCAAATGTTCTCATGTGCACAAACCTTCCTCTAAAACCCCCTCAATCATGTAGCTATAATTTAAAAATATCCGGGCATGGTCAACCAGTACCTAGAATGTTGAGGCAGGAGGATCTTTATGAGTTCAAGGGTAGCCTGATCTTCACTGAGATTTGACAACCAGCCAGGGTTATATAATTAGTTTGTCCCTGTCTCAAAAAACATTTAACAAAAAAATCCCCAGGTGATAAAATGAAGAGAATAAATCAAATTATAATATATAAAATTAAAAGCAACTACTAGACTAAGGATGATGGAAAGATCAGACCTAAACTTAAGGTTCTGAATAAGAAGAATATTTATGTTATGGGTATTTAGTAAGAAATGGGTTAAGGGTCAGAGGTTATAGGGAAACCAAGGAGAAACCATTTGTTGAACAATTAATTTCCAAAAGTGCTCATAATATATCTTAATGTGTTTATCATAATGTAGCAAATATGAAATCACAGCAGCTGTGGATACCTGCAGGGGTTCAAGCAGCAGAAGTCTGTCATTGATGGGACACATGATCTCTAGGACAAGTCCCATACTGAAGAGCTCTAACTGCTTGGGAGGGAGAATTATTCCCTTTTGGGGTTGTGACAACTATTAGGACTTCCATGCTACAGTGTATAGCGCTCCCCACGCTATTTCAAAGGCAACATCACTCAGCTGGTAAAGGCAGTTGTGGCCAATTGTGAGGATCAGAGTTTGACCCCCTGAACCTATGTGGAAGGAGAGAACTGATCCTGCAAACTGTCTTCTGACTTCTACTCATGCACATGCTTTATACTCACACTCAGATATGCAAATAAGAGTAATTCAGTGTAAATAAAACATTTAAAGTCTGAAGGATCACTCTTACCTCTTTCCATGAGAGATCATTTTGTATTTGTCAAAAACATTTCATATTTAATTTTATGTGTGTGTAGATGTGTGTGTCTGTGTGTGCATGTGTGTGTATGTGCATATATGTGTGTACGTGTGTGTGTGTGTGTGTGTGTGTGTGTGTGCATGTGTGCGTTCCCAAGGAGCAAAAAAGAGGTTATTGGATCTCTTAGAGTTGCAGTTAGGCAGTTATGAGCCACCTGAAATGGGTGATAGGAATGGAACTTAGGTCCTCTGCAAAGCGGGGCCCCTCTTTAAACAATGAGCCATTTCTCCAGCTCTCTTATGAAATTCTTAACATATGCTGTGAAAAAGGATTTCTTCCATATGCTCTAGAGTTATAATATAACCTTTCCTTCTATAGTGGTTACAATTCCCCTCTTGTTTTTCGACTTCAACCTCGAGTGATTTGGGATGCTACATTGAACTTGGAGTGTAAGTTCCATAAGTATGCCCTCACATGAAACAAGAACACAGGATAAGAGTAGAAGACATTCAGTGTGTCCCTCTAAAATATATTTTTTCTTAAAATATTTTATTTTATCTGGGTGATGGTGGCACATGCCTTTAATTATAGAACTTGAGAGGCAGAAGCAGGTGGATCTCAGAGATTAAGGACAACCTAGTCTACAGAGCAAGTTCCAAAATGGCCAGGGATACTCAGAGAAATCCTGTATTGAAAAACAAAGATTTTAGTTTTTAATTAAGTATATATATATATATTATGTACACATAGTTATATTTAGTATTTAATTAAGTATAAATATGTGTCTGAGTGTGGATTTGCACATGAAAATTTAACACGTGAAATTTATGGATGGAATGTGTATTATATTTGACTCTAAAGATGTTCATGTGTTCATTTATGTTTTTTATCTTTATTACATTAATGTACAAAGTATGAAATGTATTGATTTAACATATTTGGGTCAAATGACACCAAGAATGAGTTAACTATGAAGGCTTGTTTTCAGAGGCTTGTCATTTTTATGGTTACTATGGCTATTTATACTCAGCTGCAATTTTTGTTCACATTTTCATTTTTTGTTTTCCTTATTGGATTAAGTTTAACATTTTAATATTAAACTTGCACATTTCTTTCTATCATAACATTTCTCCCTCAAGGATTTTGAACACAGCTGTTTGGAACATGATATGACTTCCATTGTTGGCTGATTTGAGCTGGATAAAGATATTATTTGTGTATGTTCAAGCTATTCCTAGCGTGGGAGACAATTTAATTCCTGTTCTCTAAAGATCAAGATGATGAATTTTCAGCTCTTTATCCAGTGCCATGTCTGCCTACACACTTCCATGCTTCCCACCCTGATGATAATGGACTAATCATCTGAAACTGTATATGCCTTCCTTAATAAGAATTGATATGGCCATGGTGTCTCTTCACAGCAATAGAAACCATAACTAAGACAGTGTGTCTAAGAAAGTAATTTCAAGTATGTAAATGCAAGTTGTAAAGGTCTGAGGATGTGAATGCTTAAGTTCTGAGGGTCTGAGAAAGTGATTTAAGGTATGTGAAGAGTATTAAAAAGTGAGAAATGTTTCATATTTTTCTCTTTCTATGCTATTGTTTTACTAAGATTTTAAATGTTAAGACTTTTAACATTAATCAATGGAGTTTTGATAAACTGTTGATAAATTGTTAATCTGCAGAGTAAAGTACTGACTACTATCATCATAGTCCCAAGCTCAAAATTTAAAACTCCTTTGGTTGTTTTCTAGGTATAGCCTTAAAAGTGCTTCTCATTGTGCTGAAAACATCTCATTCTAATCTTTATATATCCATCCCTCTGGACAGAGGAAAAAGTGTTCATGCCTTTAACCCAAAACCACAGCTTTTGGTAAGACTCTAAGGCATGAGTCTATTCTAGCTGTTTTACAGACACCTGTTAACTGCTTTCTCTACAGTGAGAATTTCAGTACAGATTATAATCAGTAGCAATGCTAATACTTCAAAAAACTTTTATCTCTTTTTGTAAACTTAAAAAATTCATGCAAGCTTCAATGAGTCATGACTTGGATCCCCCTGTCACAGGTCAAACAGACTCCAGGTGTGAACTCCTCTCAATCAACAGCTTAAGCTTCCCCACTTACCTACTGTCTATACTTAAGTGTAGTCTCTCTGTCTCCTTTTCTGTCTGTCTGTCTGTCTGTCTGTCTCTGTCTGTCTCTCTCACTGTCTCTTTCTGCTACCCCCAGTCTCTGGACTATTTCCACATCCCAACTACCAGGAACACAGGTCTGGAAGTTACAATGGTGCACCAAAGAAAAAGATTTTTCCACTAAGCTTCTTAACTTTACCTTATTTCTCTAGTCTATACCTGTCGAAGGAGATTTTTAATCACTTAAAGACTGCAAACTACTACAAATCAACACCAGCTAGTCCTAGACTTACTGAAAACCAATGTAAACTAGGTGCTTCGGATAGCATTTCTAACGGGGCTGAGCCTTTGGCTTGAACCAGAATTTTCAGACTTTTCCAAAGCCATCTGCACTTTGCTAGCCACAGATGGTCACACTGAACCTAGGAAGCCTGAATTCCTTTCCTTTCTCCTAACCTTTGGTCAGCACTCCAACCTGCCTAGGTCCTGACCTTGTCCTTATTTCAGCTGAGAAGTTACAGAATAGATTACATTATCATCAACAAAAAGGTTGATATGTCAGGCCCAAAAGAAACTCAGGACAAATTGCTAATTATGTTGCCTATTAGCACGACAAAGTGCATGCTGGCCTCCAAGCATTCTGGGCAAGTATTTGTGAGAGTCCACTCAGATATATGGAATCTTGGCTCCTCTCAGCTCCTCCCATTCCAGGCTCTACCCTAAACTTCTCCAGATCATGGTCTTCCCTTCCCCAGCTTCTGATTCCTGTGTAACCATGACATTCTGACATGCTCCTTCTTGACTCTCTTGGTCTTTTTGCCACTCTCTTTCTAGGCTCCTTTTTGTTGGTCTTCCTTCCTTGCTCCTCACCTCATGGCCTGGCATATTATGCTGGCCATGTTCAGTCTACTACTTTCTCTCCCTGTTCTGGACTTTTCCAAGTGTCCCTGGCTATATTCTCCACCATGTCTATGAGAAAAAAGCTTCCATTTAACCATAAAAGTAAAGAGAGTAATGCATTCTTTTCCCATCTGCACATCTAGATTTAAATATAAGTGTGTCTATGACACACAAGCAGAAGGGACCATGTGGTAGCAGAAAGTACTAACAGGACCATAAGGGCAGGACTCAGCAGTAGAGGAGAAATACTGAATAAATTACTTGATGTGCATGTTTGTATCAAAGTTTCCTAATATAATCCAACATTTTATACACCCACTAAAAATTACAAAAGAAGAAAAAGTGAAATAAAGGTATAAAATACTGAGCAGAAATGTAAGTTTATAAAGGTCTTACTACACCTTAGGCTATTTGAATGAAGTTTCAAAGTCTCTATAAATACAATTTTTTAAAATTTCTTTTGCACAAAAGTCACAGAGTAAAAATAATTAAAGTTTCTTGAATTTTTTATGTTTAAAAGTTATAAGAATTGTTTTAAGCTGGGATTCTATGAAGCATATTGGAGGTAGCTGATAATGTATAACAAACCGGTAATAAAAGAAGCAAATATTTGATGACTCAAGACTCCAAGATTCAGAGCTGGAGAGATGATTCTGAGGTTAAGAGCACTGTACTACCCTTGTAGAGGACCTGAGCTCAGTTCCAAAACACAAAGCAGGCAGCTTATAGCAATATATAACTGTAACTTTATGGGAACCAATGCACTCTTCTGATCTCTGAAGGCACTGTACACAAAAAATATGGAAACATACACAAACAAAACACACACACACACACACACAACACACACAAGAACTACCTCCACTACTATTACCACTATTAGTATTTCTATCACTTAATATCTAAAAAAAAGTCTACAATTCAATAACAGGATTTATTTTGTGACCACACCCAGTCATTCACATGTACAAGAACAGGAAAATAAACCACACTCTCCATATATATTTTTTTTAAGTTTTAAGAATTTATTTCCATGGAAATAGCCCTGGAGGGAAACCAGCCATTTTCTCCTGGAATATTTTATCAAAGACTTCAGCTTGGGCTACTGTAAAGTGATTCTTCCAGTCCCCAGTCATGCCTGGAAAATGTGAAGCAGACACATAGATGGGTTAATGATGATCTCAACACTGCTCTCGGCCTTTCCTTCACATGCTCTTAACCATCTGCTTGACAAGGACCACACAGTTAATAAAGTGGAAGTACCAGTGATTGCCTGGAGAACACATCTTATTCCCTTGACATAATTTACATCAGTCTTCTACCTCTGTGGCGATAATGTCCCCCCTTCTCCTATCTCATCATATCAGCTACACACTCTAATAGCTTCCACACTTGCTCTACCTTTTAGATGTTGATATTTTTCCTGCTTCCCACTACACCTGCTTCCATCACACTGTCTGATCCAACAGTTTCTTATCTTAGTTATCCAAACAGACTTCAATTCTTCTTTGTAAATTTTAGTGTTTACTTGTAAAAGTTCTGCAAAACATGCAAGCAACTTTTGAAAGATCTTTTAAAATTAAGTTTAATTATATGTGTTTAGGTACCTATGAATGTAGGTTCCTGCAGAGCTTTGAGGCACCAGATCCCCTTGAGCTGGAGATGCACACTATTGTGAGCTACATGCCAATCACCTTGATGCTTTCATCAGATGCAAAAGACCCAGGTACAACCAGCTGAGAACATCCCAAGATTTATGTTTTCAATCAGCATGGTGTCTGGTGATGCATCAAGACCTCCATGATCTTTTTTTTTTTTTTTACCATATCTTTTAACCTTACTTTGGTTCTCAACACTCCATTCTAGTATGCCTTTAGTTTTGACATTAGAGATGTCAAATTGTCCAACTGCTCATTGAATTGTGTGTTCCTTCTTTCTAGAGTGCTGATGTCTTTCATATACTCACTTCTTGTTCTTTTATTTCCTAGTTTATGCCACTGTGACCACCTCTTCTTAACTTCCCTCCATGTTGAACTCTGCATGCCCCATTCTTGCTGTATTTATTTCATAACTGTGACAGTTGGATGAATTTCCTTTTTGTAAAGAAGCCTGAAATATGCATTTAATATATATTTAGAAAGGTAAATGTTTCTTTCATCAGCAAAGGATTCATTCATCAAATCATATCAGACACATAGAGCACGCTTAGTATGCAATTTTTGAAAGCATTCATGAATAAATAAGGAAAGTACTGGGCTCGTTTCCATTTTGCTGATGAGAAAAATTAGAGACAGACCCCACCAGTGCTGATTGAACTGAGGTCAGTCTTTGTCCTCATAGCCAAACACTCTAGGCTTTGGGCCCAGGGGCTCAACTGTGTGCCTCCACACCACCACCCATTGCATTTCCAGTTTCACGCCGTATGCAGGTCTCCGCCAGACAGGTCAGACTACCACCATCCCACACCAGGCCCTGTAACCCACACGCCCCACCCCTCCCAAACCCACTATCATCTGAGACTGCAGCTGCTCCCTGAGACACAGAGTCCATCAGCACCAATTGGACCAAGACCCCTGATTAGACCAAGAGCTCCCATTGGACCAAGAGAGGCTCCCTCAGACACAGACACCACTTGCACCAAGTGGAGAAAGAGATGGGTAGATGCCAGTGCAAGAATACATTCAACAACATAAAGAACATTATAGATCTATCAGAACGTAGTGGTTATACATCAGGAAGATCTGGACATCCCAACAGAGAAGAAGCAGAAAAAAATCAACCTCAAAAATGACTTTAAGAAGATGATAGAGGCCTTTAAAGAAAAAATGAAAAATTCCCTTAAAAAATTGAGGAAAAGACAAACAAAAAATTGGAAGAAGTCAATAAATCCTCTAAAGAAAGCCAAGAAAACTATAAAAAAGCAATTAAACAGGTGAAGGAAACAATTCAAGATTTTGAAACTGAAATCAGGACAATAGAGAAGATGAAAGTGGAGGGAATGCCGGAAATGAAAAATCTGAGTAAATGAACAGGAACTACAGGTGCAAGTATAACCAACAGAATGCAAGAGATGGAAAAGTGAATTTCCGGCATTGAAGATATGATAGAGGAAATAGATTAATCAGTCAAAGAAAACACTAAAGCCAAAAAAGTCATAACACAAAACGTCCAGGAAATTTGTGACACCATGAAAATACCAAACCTAAGAATAATAGGGGTAGAAGAAGAAGAAGAAGAAGAAGAAGAAGAAGAAGAAGAAGAAGAAGAAGAAGAATTATTCCAACTAAAAGACAGAAAATATATTCAACAAAATCATAGAAGAAAACTTTCCAAACTTGAAGAAGGAAATGCCTATGATGATACAAGAAACTTACAGAACACCAATTAGACTAGATCCAAAAAGAGTGCCCTCACCACATAATAATCAAACCTCTAAACATAAATAATAACAAAACAATATTAGAGCTGCAAAGGAAAAAGGAAAATTAACATATAAAGGCAGCCCCATAAGAATTACACCTGACTTCTCAATGGAGACTCTGAAAGCCAGAAAGTCCTGGACAGACATGATGCAGAAACTAAGAGACCATGGATGCCAACCCAGACTATTATATCCAGCAAAACTCTTAATCACCATAGATGGAGCAAACAAAATATTCCACGATCAAATGAGATTTAAACAATACCTATCCACAAATCCACCCCTACAGAAAGCACTAGAAGGAAAAATCAAACAAAAGGAATTTATATACACCCTTGAAAACACAGGCAATAGATAATCCCACTCAGACAAATACCAAAGAAGAGAAACACAGAACATTACTACCAAAAATTAGCAGGAATTAACATTTACTGGTCATTAATATCCCTTAATATCAAAGGTCTCACTTTGCCCCTTAAAAGACACAGCCTTATCTAGGCAGTGGTGGCATATGATTTTTATGCCAGCATTTGGGAGGCAGAACCAGACAGGATCTCTGTGAATTTAAGGCCAGCTTGGTCTACACAGTGAGATCTAAGACAAGAACCAAAACAACACAGAGAAACCCTGTGTCAAAAAAATGAAAAAATAAAAACAAAACAAAACGGGCTAACAGAATGGATACCAAAACAGGATCCATCCTTCTGCTGCATATAACAAAAACACCTCAACTTCAAAGACAGACACTACCTCATACTTAGAAATCAAAGAAGATATCAGAAAATGGAAAGATCTCCCATGCTCCTGATAGGTAAGATTAACATAGTAAAAATGGCAATCTTACCAAAAGCAATCTACAGATTCAATGCAATCCCCATCAAAATCCCAGCACAATTCTTCACAGACTTGGAGAGAACAATATTTAACTTCATATGGAAAAACAAAAACCCATCATAGCTAAAAGAATCCTGTATAATAAAGCTACCTCTGGAGGCATCACCATCCCTGATCTCAAGCTCTGCTATACAGTTATAGTAATAAAAACAGCTTGGTACTGGCATAAAAACTGATGTGTGGACCAATGGAATTGAATTGAAGACCCTGACATTAATCATAAAACCTATGAACATCTGATTTTTGACAAAGAAGGCAAAACTGAACAATGGAAAAAAGAAAACATCTTCAACAAATGGTACTGGCATAACTGGATGCCAACATGTAGAAGATTGCAAATAGATCCATATATGTCACCATGCACAAAATTCAAGTCCAATAAGACTAAAGACCTCAACATAAATTCACTTACACTGAACTTGATAGAAGAGAAATTAGGAAATATTCTTGAATGCATTGGCACAGGAGACCACTTCCTAAATATAATACCATTAGCACAGACATTGAGAACAGCAATTAATAAATGGTCCCTCTTAAAACTGAGTTGGTTTTAAGGGCAAAGGACATGGTCAATAAGACAAAATGACAGCCTACAGAATGGAAAAAGATCTTCACCAACCCCACATCTGACAGGGCTGATCTCCAAAATATATAAAGAATTGAAGAAACTAGACATCAAAATACCAAACAGTTCAATTAATGGGCTCCATAGTTAAACATAATTGTCAACAGAAGAATCTCAAATGGCTGAAAGATATTTAAGGTATTGCTCAACATCCTTAGTCATAAGGGAAATGCAAATCAAAATGACTCTGAGATAACATCTTACACCTGTCAGAATGGCTATGATCAAAATCACTGAAGACAGCTTATGTTGGAGAGGATGTGGAACAAAGAGAACACTACTCCACTGTTGGTGGATATGCAAACATATACAGCCACTTTGGAATTCAGTATGGTGGTTTCACAGAAAATTGGGAGTCAATCTACCTCAAGACCCAGCTATGCCACTCTTGGGCATATACCCAAGGAATGCTCAATCATACCACAAGGACACATGCTCAACTATGTTCATAGCAGTATAATTTGTAATAGCCAGAACCTGGAAACAAACTAGATGTCCCTCAACCAGAGAATGGATAAAGACAATGTGGTACATATACACAATGGAGTACTACTCAGCAGTAAGAAAAAATGATATTATGAAATTTCCAGGCAAATAGTAGAACTAGAATATATCATTCATGAGGTAACCCATACTCAGAAGAACAAACATGGTATGTACTCACTCATAAGTGGATACTAGACATAAAGCAAAGGATAACCACCCTACAACCCACAGCTCCAGAGAAGCTAGCTAACAAGGAGGACACAAAGAGGGATATATAGATAGCCTAGTGAAGGAAAAAATAGACAAGATACATAAGGAAACTGGGGGTCGGAGGTAATCGAGGGCAAAGAATGGGGGATGAGAACAAAGAAATAGGATGTTTGAGCTGGAACAGGGACAGAGTGAAAGAACAAGGAGATTCTATGATAAATGGATACACTATAAACAGGGAGAAACAGGGTGCTAGGGAAGTTCCCAGGAATTCACAAGGATTACTTCATCTTAAACAACTAGCAATAGTAAAGAGGGTGCCTGAATTGTTCTACTCCAGTATCCCCATTAGTAAATACCCTAACTGTCATCATAGAGCCTTCATTCAGTTGCTGATGGAAGCAGATGAAGAGTTCTATGGCTGGGCACAAAGTCGAGCTCAAGAGACCAATGGATGAGAGAGAGAAGGGATTCTACAACAAGGGACCTTGATATCATGATGGGAAAATGTACAGAGACAGCCAGCCAAACTAATGGACTGTCAACCAACAGCTGTGGAGCTCCCATGGGACTGGACTATACTCTCTGGATATGTGAGACAGTTGTTTAGTTTGACCTGTTTGTGGGTCCCCCAGACCGGGGCATCAGGATCCATCTCTGGTGCATGAGTAGGCTTTTTTGAGCCTAGGACCTAAGATGTGACACTTAGTGTGGGAGTTAGGGGCTTGGACCTGCCTCAACAGAAAATACTAGGCTCCCCATGGGAGACCTTGACTTGGAGGAGGTGGGAATGTGGAGAGGGTTGGGAGGGAGGCTGGTTGGTGGGAAGAGAGAGGAGGGGGGATCTGTGGTTGGTATGTGAAATGAATTGAAAATTTCTTAATAATAAAAAAAGAAAAAAGTCATCTGTTAAGATGGGAACCTATTGGTATCCATTACTATTTTCAGCTTTGTTACTATATTCATTATTAGAACAAATTTCTTCATTGTTTCCCAAAGCACACCTGGCTCTTGATAAGCCAGACTGGATACTGAGCTAACAGAATCTCAGTAAATTCAATATGATTGTCCACTTGGATTAAATCAGTCCAGATGAGAGAAGCATGTCTTTGCAGGTACACACATGAAGTTGTAAATCGAATTATGTCAAAATCATGTGTACCTTACAAGCATATATTTCTCTTCATTCATTCTATCTAAAAATCTTTTCAAACTCTGGTGTGTCAGGGGACAGGATAACCCTAAATTTTTGTGGCTTAATTCTTGTTGGGAAGGAACTTCCTCATAGTCCTGGAGGAGGCAGGTCTCACAAAAAGTTGTTGTCCAGACCTTCCCTGGCTTTTTATTGGCCTGCAGATAGTGGACTTCTCTCTAGGTCTTCTCCCCTCCGTGTCTCAGATTAATGCCTTCTAAGGACACCAGTGAAAATTATTCATGGCTCAAGCATTCTATTTAGAAAACATCCACTATGAAGTACTGAGGTCCTAAACCTTTTAAGTTTGTCAGAAGATGTTTCCTTCCTCATTGTGACAATATCTTTATAAAAGTTCTGTCAAGTAAACAGTGAATGAATGGGAATAACCATCTCTCTGGTCTGTATTTCCTGCAGTATCAAAATATGGAATCATAATGATTAAATTGTTTGTAGGTAATTATTGCTCGAAGCTTAAAACCATATTCATTCAACTGAGCCAGATGATTGAGTCTCCCAGGTAAAAAGTAGCTCTTATAGTAGCTATCCAGAGGTAAGAAAAGGTATTTTTCTTGGGTCCTGAGAAGAGTAAATAAAGGACAGTGAAAATAGGTCTAAAGAATTCTTCCCACTTAAGGCCAGTTGTAACAATTAACAAAGCTTTTCATGCATTATGATTTAGGGAATTAGGTATCTGCTGGTAAGTAATTAAATTAATTTTAGCATTAATCTTGGTTCTTTTCATACCTTCAAGAATAAAAAAGGAACCAATCTGATGTAGGAATTGAGAAGACCAACACTATCCTCATGCATCTTATTCTTTCAAAAATGTTTCCCTGATATCGATCTCAGCATCCTCTATAATGAAGTCATGCATCAGGTTGGGGTGAATAGTGAAGTTGTTCTCCCCCTTCAATGTCCTTGTTTCCACTGGGACTCATGGTTTATAATGAGTGTGAATAGAAGAAAAATAATTCCCCAGAGTAAAAGTTATCTTCAAATACAAAAGAAAGTAATGTCACATATAATTACTATAATTAAATTACAAATAATTTTTGGACTCAGATCAGGTTTTTTGACAGAGCTAATGTATATATATATATATATATATATACACACACACACACACACACACACATATATATCTATATCTATATATACGTGTGTGTGTGTGTGTGTGTGTGTGTGTGTGTGTGTGTGTGTGTTACCCCTAAGGTATATAATACATGAAAAATTACTATGTTTTGGAAGTGGCTTAAATAAATTCCCATTGTAGTCTCCTCCTATAGGAATCTACATGGAAAACAGGAAATGACAGGTGTTCATGGAATTGTGTCCTTAATTCTATCGCATCTGTTCCATTGTGTTTCTAACAAAACTTTTACTTGTTAGTTTCCATAGTTTTTCCCTATTAAAAAAAGACATTTCTTTCATTTTGGCATTTCATTAAAGCTCTTTATGTATACATACTGTTTTTATCTCTGCCAAATTCTGATTCATTACAGGAAACTCAAGAATGAGCAACATCTCTTTTTATGTGGGACCTTCAGTTCTAGTGCAGACAACTCTGTCTCCATAGAGTCTGGCGCACAGGAGTTTGAAGTTATCTGTCAATAGCAGTGGATTCTCCAGAGGTCTCACTCCATAGTTTATAAATGACAATATTCTTGAAGTAAAATATGTATGTGCTCAAATCTGAGCCCAAACTTCCTCTTGTGAAGACACCAGGAATATTGGATTAAACGTAATCTACTATCCAGTTTATCTTATTTACCTATATGT
Organism: Peromyscus eremicus; assembly: GCF_949786415.1. Classification (NCBI taxonomy): domain Eukaryota; kingdom Metazoa; phylum Chordata; class Mammalia; order Rodentia; family Cricetidae; genus Peromyscus; species Peromyscus eremicus. Next base: position 174,759,126 of record NC_081416.1, read on the forward strand.
ATACTCATGATATTTTTATATTCGAGGACCTGATCTTTACAATCTAGAGTAGAGGAGAACTGAAGGTTAAGGCTGAAGCATGTAAATGATTGGAAGAGGAAAATTAAACCCATAACTCTCCACTTCTTTTACCTCTACACATGTTCTTTACTTGTCCCAAAGACCTGACATCTCATTCATTTCTTCTTCAATGCCAAGTCCCATCTCACTAATTATTTGCTAATTAGCCATGAATGGAAGTGTTTTCTGTGGTTGTAATCCCTGATATATCTTTGGTGCCACACACTAAGTGTTTTCTTTAGAGTTGAGGTCTATGATTCAGGGAGCCTTACAAAGCCTTACTGCAACATGTCTACCCTTTAGTTTTCCATTTACGGTATTAGACAAAAAGATCTGCAATCCCAAGGTGTTCATCTTTCAGAACTACTGAAGCCCACCTCATCACCATGGAATGATTCCCCTCTAAAGTCTGTGAGTCTCATTGGAATAACAAGTCCTCCACATGTTCTGACATCATTTAAAGCTCAAAAATTCCTTCACCTTTTCTCAAGAGAACCGGACCATTACTAGCCACATCTTCAGGAACCAGACTATAATTGGACATGTTATTTTCTTTCATGGCTTGAAAGGAGCTGTACTTGAGGACCATATCCAGCTCATCTGGCTCTAATTTTTTTCCTAGGAAGTCACAAATCTTCTTTATCATGCTCTTTGTATCCTAAAAGAAGAAGAAACAAAAATGAAGGTAATCAACAGAAAGTTCTGAGACAATAGATACAGAGAAGGGAACTATGGATGGAGGGTGAAAAGGGACATGAAGAAATATATGGCAACTTGAAATGAGAAGACATTTGAAAGGATTTCAGAAAGAAACAGGTCGCCGGGCAGTGGTGGCGCACGCCTTTAATCCCAGCACTTGGGAGGCAGAGCCAGGCAGATTTCTGTGAGTTTGAGGCCAGCCTGGGCTACCAAGTGAGTTCCAGGAAAGGCGCAAAGCTACACAGAGAAACCCTGTCTCGAAAAACCAAAAAAAAAAAAAAAAAAGAAAGAAACAGGTCATGTAGAGAGGGTAGGAATCCCACACAGCATTTGAATATTGAGTGAGTTTCAGTGTGGCTGATCTGTGGCCCTAAAAGACAGAGGCTGGAATTTCTTCTAAGGAGGAGAGGATATTAGAGACAGGGGCTCATATAACCAATACTGTTCTCAAACTTACTTCATCGTGGATGAAGTCATCGAACATTTGATCCTCCTGATTCCATCTCTGTAGTGCTGTGTTCACAGGTGTGTGCCAACCCACCTACTAAATGTACTGGGATGTTTTTTCTTGAGAGAGGATCTCACTATGGAGCTCTATCTGGTGAGATGGAAGTTGCTCTGGAGACCAGATTGACCTCAAGCTCAAAGAGGTCAGAGATCCACCTACATGCCTTTGCCACCTAAGTGCTGGCATTAAAGGTGTGCACCACCATGGCCAACCTACCCTGTGATGTTCAAAGAGATTTATAGAAATAATTCTAGACAATGATCCATGAGAATGAAGGCAATGTGAACAAAGAATTTGAAAGAGGTTATTGTTTATACCATGTAATACTGTATCCTATGGGTAAATGAGAATAATATAGTTTTATACTTTCATAAGACTGATCTCAATAATTATTACTTGGGGGTACTTCTTGGAGATACTAGTTTGTTTTGAGCTTTACCTCATGCTGTAACTCAGATGGATATCACATTCACAGATTTCGTGCTTCAGATACACATATTCTGGAATTACAACTGCCACAACTGGATTAATACTAGAAAATAGTCATAAGAAGGCAGAATCTGGGATTTTGCTTTGAATACCAGCTTTCTCCTGGAGACCTAAAGATATCATTGTCTCAAAACTTTTATTACATATTTTATCACAGATTTAGTTAATATATCATGGGAAGGTAAACAACCATGGCAATAACAGAAAAGAATGTGTTGAATGGTTGGGCAGAAAAGTCATGGGAAACTGCACTACCACGCAACAGAGACATCTGAGTAAGGAAGCTTCCTTGGGAATATTGAATTTTATGATGAGAAAGTAAAGGATTTTATAAAAGACAAAAGAGTCTTTTGCATTGCTACTTATGTGGAAACTTTCTATTCCTGGATTATATCATTAAGAGATTAAATTCCTTTTGAATAATCCAATTTCCTGTTTTAGATGCTCCTTAACATTTTTCATTAAAAATTATTTTTTGGACTCCCCTTAATAAAAAAAAGGAGGATTTTTTTTACTCCTTCAGGGAAGCAGGTAGGCTGAGTGCAACTTTTTACCTCCCCCTGTGCTCCTCCAGATCCAATTCCCCAGTCTCATGCCAAGTTATGCCACAGAAAATCTGTGGCAACCCCGCCTGCATCTAGAGTGGATTCCACAGATCTTCTAAACTCAGTCCTCCAATTCATTGTACTATCCCAACACCCAACTCCAACAGGCCCTCTTTTGGAAACCAAAGACCACTGTGGCCAGCTAAGAGGTAAACTAACTACAGATTTACACCTCCCCCCTCATTCCTTTGAGTCCAATCCCCCAGGGTTACCCCCAACTCTGCAGAACACCTGTCTTAGACACCTACATCTCTAGTGGATCTCCCAAACCACTCAGAACATCCCTAAATCAATGCATTAATTTGTTCCACACCTCAGGTCCATCATGCATTTCCTGGGAACCCACAGGCCAAGCTGGGCAGGAAGCAGTTAGGCTAAATGCAGATCTTCACCTCTCCATTTGCTCCTTCAAGTCCGGTCTCCTAGTTGCCTTCCCAGCTCTGTGTCGAACACATACTACCGTCTCCCTTCACTAAATGCAACTGTCTCATGTGAATAACACAAAGATTAACCTCCAAAGTTCCTTCTCCCTACTCTTTGATTTGTCCTAGCAAATCCTGAAATCCAAAAGACACTCCCTAAGCACCTACAGGCACTCTAACCAGGAAAGCAAGTAGGCTAACTGCAGATCTTCATCTCTCCCTCCATTCTTCCAAGTCTACTCCTCAATCTTTTTTTTTTTTTTTGGTTTTCCGAGACAGGGTTTCTCTGTGTAGCTTTGCGCCTTTCCTGGAACTCACTTGGTAGTCCAGGCTGGCCTCGAACTCACAGAGATCCACCTGGCTCTGCCTCCCGAGTGCTGGGATTAAAGGCGTGCGCCACCACCGCCCGGCTCTACTCCTCAGTCTTATTCACAGCTTTATATTGAACCTTCTGCTGTAGCCTGACCTCACCCAGTGGCCCCATTCTCAGGTGACTGACTAAGCAGCTTCTGTAGAAAACTCTGCTCTCTTCCCTCCTGTGGACCTTCTTATGACCCTTTCCTAGGTTATCCCCATTCCTAAGTGTCAGCTTTCTATATCTGGAAACATTTTACCTGGAACTCCCAGTGACCACACTTATCAGGATCCCAGAAGAATTTCCTACCAACACATAGCCACCACACTCTCCTAAGCACCAGACGAAGCAACAAAAAGTAAGGAAGATAGCACTAACCCAACAAAGACAAGATCAGATATCACCACCTAGAATTACAATTTTTCCCAATCCCAGATAACTATGTGATAACCTAAAAGTACAGTCAATAACATCCAAGACAGTATGTCCTCACTAGAACCCAGCAACTACACTACAACAGGCACTGAGAATTCCAAAATATGCGCAGAACAAGAAAATGACCCTAAAATAGCCTGTATGGGAAGAATAGAGGTCCTTAAAGAGGGACAAAATAAATCCCATAATGAAATCTATGAAAACACAAACAGTGGAAGGAAATGAATAAAACCTCTGACCTGAAAATGGAAATAAAATCAATCAAGAAAACCCAGACTGAATGAAATCTGCAAAAGAAAAACTTAGGAACTCAAACAGGAACCTTAGATGTGAGCTTCATGAATACAATACAAGAAATGAATGAGAGAATCTCAGACATTGAAGACAACATAGAAGAAATGGATACATTTGTCAAAGAAAAGGTTGAATCTAAAAAATTCCGGTCACAAAACATTCAGAATATCTGGGACACTATGAAAAGAACAAGTCTAATAATAAGAATAGAGGAAGAAGAAGAAAACCCAGATCAAAGGCACAAAAAATATTTTCAAAAAAATCATAGTAAAAAATTTCTCTAACCTAAAGAAGGACATGCCTATCAAAGTGAAAGAAGCATACAGAACACTAAATAGGATGAATTGGGAATGAAAGTTCCCTCAGCATGCAATAACTATTACAAATATAAACATAGATGCTGTGGATATCGCTCTATATAAATAAAGCACTGATTGGCCAGTGACCAGGCAGGAAGTATAGGCACGAGAAGGAGAGAGGAGAATTGAGAAAGGAGGGAGGAAGGAGAGACCAGTTGAAGCCACCGCCAAGACAAGGAAGATGTAAAGTACCGGTAAGCCACGAGCCACGTGGCAAAGTATAGATTAATAGAAATGGGCTAAATATAAGAGTGAGAGCTAGACAATGATAGGCCTGAGCTAATGGCCAAGCAGTTTAAATAATGTAAGAGTCTGTGTGTTTATTTTATAAGTGGGGTCTGGGACTGGCGGGACTTGGCAGTGGGAGCTGGAGAAAAATTCTCCAGCTACACATAGAGGGCAAATTATGGATGAATGGGTAAGTGATGGAATGGTAGGATCAAGTGGGAAGGGTGAAAGGAGAGAGAATGGGAGGCGGGACTATGAGGAGATACAGCTAAAATTAAGGGACATTTGAGGGAACATATGCAACCTAATATATTATATATACATATGAGAACCATCTAAATAATATGACCTAATAATGGGGGAGATGGTTTTCCAAATGGCCATCTCTTGTCACCAAAGGAATTTTCTATTACTGGGATCAGTTATATCTAATTGAGCTGTTGGCCAAAGAGACCTCATTGGAACCCCTAAGAACACATGCTATAGGCTGCTCTTCACAAACTGACAGCAAGGCCCAATTGCTGAAGACAACACCTTCATAATTTATCAAAATTTGAGTTGCTTGTCTGGCAACTACATAGAGCTTTCATCCATACTTTCCAGCAACCTTGTTATAGGAATGCACTTTGCACACTATCAAAAGAGAAATGTAGACATGAAGCCAGCCATAAATCCTTTGATCTACAGTGGTGTCTGTTGTGCAGCAACCCTTTTCTATACTATGAAAATGTGTTACTCACATTGGTTAATAAAAAGCTGACAAGCAAGTAGCTGGGCAGCAAGTTAGATGGAAAAGCCAAACTGAGAATGATGGGAGAAGGATGGTGGAGTCAAGAGAGATGTTAGCCAACCACACAGGAGGCAAGACATGCTAGAGGACAGGTAAAGCCATGAGCCACCTGACATTACATAGATGAATGGACATGGGTTAAATTAAATGTAAGATTGAGCTGGTAACAAGCTTAAGTTGTTACCCAAGCATTTACAATTCATATTCAGCCTCTGAGTTGGTTAGTTGGGACTAGACACTTGGGATAGGAAAGGTCCCTTTACATATAGCATTCCAATGTTTGTCAAAATTTCCACATAAAACATGACAAAGCTTAAGAAAGAATACTAGACATACAAGAAAGTTGTCAAACATGGCTTCTTGGTAGTAATTTTTCTCCATTGGGCTCTATTTGCTGGCAGTGAGCACATGGATGGCATCTTTAAGAAATGGCTTTCTGGCCTACTGCTAGCATCAAAAATGGGTAGTGGCTCTTTTAAGAGGCCCTACTACCAAAAACTTACATGGTGTTTATGAGCAACTGGCAGCATGCTACTCTGTGCTAGCATCGACCTAGAAACTTCCCAGAGATCAGGAAATAAACATGGCTCCCAATGCTGGTGATAAACATGCCTCTGCCATGAGACTAGACTCTCAGTGAATCAAGAGGGAGGAGCTAGCACCAGTATGCCATAATTTAACTTACACTGCAGTTTTTTTTTGTTCATGAAGACAGAAAAGGTTATCAGTGTGCAGTAAGGACAGATTCAGACAAAAAGAGCCTCTAAACAGGTCACAGTGTGTTTAAAAAATGCATATGCTTGGGAGAGAGAAAAAAGAATATATATAGTCCTTGATTAAAAAATGTACTTTTTAAAGTTAAGTAAATTCCTTAAATAATAAGCCATATAAATATGGAAAACACACAGAGAGTCTAGATACTGTATGTTATTGTGTTGTCTTAATTTTCTGACTACTCATCAACAAATGATAACTGTTAAGAGATATTTGATTATGAAAGCTTCTAGGTTAAACAAACCTATAAATTTTCAAAATATCTTGATATCAAAATTTAAGTTAAAACATATGTTACTTTGAGAAAGCAGATCTGCTTTTATTTCCACAGGAAATGAGAGGCCCTGGATTTATTCTGGGTTAATAAAAATCAAGTTTGAATGAGGAAGACCCCCTGAAAATTTTCCATTGGGAAAGATTAACCCAGATGGTGCAGTGTTTGAGAGCACTTCTGTTGTAGTAACCTTTTAGTTCTGCATCAGAACAACTTCAAGGTTAATGGCTGAGATGATCCAGCAAACTTATAATCATGTTAGTTAGGTCTGCTAGGTATACAGAGATATATTCCAGATAGATAGATAGGCAATCTTCAAACATTTCAAATAATATGATATTTAAAATGTTTTAAAAACTTAGACTTTTCTTGACAGTGTGACATGTCTGCTCCTGTCAGCACCCATTACTTCAAAGAGGATGATGGGTATTGAAGAAATTCCATATGGAGTTTGTTTTTTTATGGTAAAACGTAGCCATAGGGGGTAAAAAAAACTTCCCTTGTCTCAACTACTGACAGTTACTATCTAAACTGTACCAGGAGGATGCAAGAAAGATGACTGCTGAACTTTGCCAAGCTGGTGTAGGACAGTCCATCAAATTTCTCTGTTTCACAGGAAAGCCCAGCAGATATGCTTGAACAGTATGTCAGAGTTGGATGCACCAAGTGTTACGAGGAACTTTGGGTGACTGTCCAGGCAACCTGATGTCCCTGCCATTAGGTAACTTTTCACACTTCTGGGGTCTTTGAGAGAATTGAGGACTAAATAGTTATAATCATAATTTCCTTAGTTATAATAGAAAGTAAATTAGACACAAAAGTTTAGGCAAGCCAAGATATTATAGATAAGTGTTTTCTCTAATTTTGCCAAATGTAAATGGATTAGATATTATTACTGTAATTCTTACTTAATAACTGCTTTAGTTGTATATAGTTTTACTATATTAAGGTTAAAACTTTCATTTTTGATCATGGTGGATAATTGTTTTGATGTGGTCTTGGAGTCTGTTTGCCAGTATTTTATTGAGTATTTTTGCATCAATGTTCATGAGGGAGATCGGTCTGTAGTTCTCTTTCTTTGTTGTATCCTTGTTTGGTTTGGGAATCAGGGTAATTGTAGCCTCATAGAAGGAGTTTGGTAATGTTCCTTCTGTTTCTATTGTATGGAACAATTTAGAGAGTATTGGTATTAACTCTTCTTTGAAGATCTGGTAGAATTCTGCACTGAAACCATCTGGTCCTGGGCTTTTTTTGGTTGGGAGACTTTTAATGACTGTTTCTATTTCGTTAGGGGTTATTGGACTATTTAAATAGTTTATCTGGTCTTGATTTAATTTAGGTATGTGGTACCTATCCAGAAAATTATCCATTTCTTTTAGGTTTTCCAGTTTTGTGGAATAGAGGTTTTTGAAGTATGACCTGATGATTCTCTGGATTTCCTCAATGTCTGTTGTTATGTCCCCCTTTTCATTTCTGATTTTGTTGATTTGGATGCTCTCTCTCTGTCTTTTGGTTAGTTTGGATAAGGGCTTGTCTATCTTGTTGATTTTCTCAAAGAACCAACTCTTTGTTTCATTAATTTTTTGTATTGTTCTCTTTGTTTCTATTTTATTGATTTCAGCTCTCACTTTGATAATTTCCTGGCATCTATTTTTCCTGGGAGACTTTGCTTCTTCCTGTTCTAGAACTTTCAGGTGTGCTGTTAAGTCACTAGTGTGAGATTTCTCCAGCTTATTTATGTGGGCGTTTAGTGCTATGAATTTCCCTCTTAGTACTGCTTTCATAGTGTCCCATAGGTTTGGATATGTGGTGTCTTCATTTTCGTTGATCTCTAGGAAGTCTTTAATTTCTTTCTTTATTTCTTCCTTAACCCATTGGTGATTCAGGTGGGTATTGTTCAGTTTCCATGAGATTGTAGGTTTTCTGTAGTTTTTGTTGTTGTTGAAATCCAACTTTAGACCATGGTGGTCTGATAGAACACAGGAGGTTATTCTAATTGTTTTGTATCTGTTTAGATTTGCTTTGTGACCAAGTATGTGGTCGATTTTTGAGAAGGTTCCATGGGGTGCTGAGAAGAAGGTATATTCTTTTTTGTTAGGATGGAATGTTCTGTAGATGTCGATTAAGTCCATTTGAGTCATGACATCAATTAAGTCCTTTATTTCTCTGTTAAGTTTCGATTTGGGGGATCTGTCCAGTGGTGAAAGTGGGGTGTTGAGGTCTCCCACTATTAATGTGTGGGGTTTTATATGTGATTTAAGCTTTAATAATGTTTCTTTTACATATGTGGGTGCCCTTGTGTTTGGGGCATAAATGTTCAGAATTGAGACTTCATCTTGGTGGATCTTTCCTGTGATGAGTATGTAATGCCCTTCTTGATCTCTTTTGATTGATTTTAGTTTGAAGTCTATTTTGCTGGATATCAGGATGGCTACACCCGCTTGTTTCTTAAGACCGTTTGATTGGAAAGTCTTTTCCCAGCCTTTTATTTTTAGGTAGTGTCTATCTTTGAATTTGAGATGTGTTTCTTGTATGCAGCAGAAAGATGGGTCCTGCTTTCGTATCCATTCTGTAAGCCTATGTCTTTTTATAGGTGAATTAAGTCCATTAATATTGAGGGATATTAATGTCCAGTGATTGTTCATTCCTGTTATTTTTTGGTGGTGATGTGTGTGTACTTTTCTTCGTTGGGGTCTACTGCTGTGGCTTTATCTATTGCCTGTGTTTTCGAGGTTGTATCTGACTTCCTTAGGTTGGAATTTTCCTTCTAGTGCTTTCTGTAGGGCTGGGTTTGTGGATAAATATTGTTTAAATCTGGCTTTGTCATGGAATGTCTTGTTCACTCCATCTATGACGATTGAAAGTTTTGCTGGGTATATTAGTCTAGGCTGACATCCATGGTCTCTTAATGTCTGCATTACATCTGTCCAGGACCTTCTGGCTTTCAAAGTCTCCATTGAGAAATCGGGTGTTATTCTGATAGGTTTGCCTTTATATGTCACTTGGCCTTTTTCCTTTGCTGCTCTTAATATTCTTTCTTTATTCTGTACGTTTAATTGTTTAATTATTATGTGGCGAGGGGACTTTTTCTGGGGGTCTAGTCTGTTTGGTGTTCTATAGGCTTCCTGTATCTTCATAGGCATTTCCTTCTTTAAGTTGGGAAAGTTTTCTTCTATGATCTTGTTGAATATATTTTCTGTGCCCTTGAGTTGGTATTCTTCTCCTTCTTCTACCCCTATTATTCGTAGGTTTGGTCTTTTCATGGTGTCCCAAATTTCTTGGACATTTTGGTTCATGACTTTGTTGACTTTAGTGTTTTCTTTGACTGATGAATCTATTTCTTCTATTGTATCTTCAACGCTAGAGATTCTCTCTTCCATCTCTTGCATTCTGTTGATTATACTTGCATCTGAAGTTCCCAATCGTTTTCTCAGATTTTCTATTTCCAGCATTCCCTCTGTTTGTGTCTTCTTCATTTTTTCTATTTCCTTTTTCAGGTCTTGGACTGTTTCCTTCATTTGTTTCATTGATTTTTCTTGATTTTCTTTCAGTATTTTATTGTTCTCTTCCAGGACTTTATTGATTTCTTCTAATTTGTTTGCCCTTTCCTCTAGTTGTTTACAGCGTTCTTCACATTTTTTTGTCTTTTCCTCTACACGAGCCTCTAGCTTCTTCATGATGACATTCATAAGGCTATTTTCTTCTGCTTCTTCCAATTTCTGATGTTCAGGTCTAGGTGTTGGAGGAGGGCTAGGGCCTGGTGATGGTGTATTACTATTCATTTTGTTGTATGTGTTTCTGCCTTGACGTCTGCCCATCTCCTTGTGGTTCGTTCCTGGCCTTATCCGCACACTTGGTTCAGAGCTGACAGATTCAGGAAGTCTCTCTCTCTTGTCCAGATGGGAGCTCTCTTGTCCAAATTGGAAGTCCAGGGCAGGATGGAAGCTCTTGTTCAGAAGGGAAGTCCGGGGGAGGATGGGTGCTCTCCTCTCTCTCTCTCTCTCTCTCTCTCTCTCTCTCTCTCTCTCCTCCAGATGGGAAATCCACGGCAAGATGGGAGCTGGGGGCCAGCCTCTAAGTCTCAAGAAGAGGCTTGGGGCTCAGGCGGATGGGCGTGGGGGCAGGGCGTGGAGACTGCAGGGTCTGCCAGGGGTCTTGGAGAAGGAGATCCTTCCCGGTGGGGCTAGAAGGGCACCTGCCCGGGGAGCAGAACCTGGGGCCAAGTTGGGCAGGTCTTCCCCGGAGTGGCTGGTGCCCAGGGATGGGGTAGGGGGCAAGCTAGGGCACTCACCTGTGCTTCAGAAGGGAAGTCCTGGGCAAGATGGGAGCTGGGGGGCCTGGCCTCTAAGTCTCAGGCAGAGGCTTGGGGCTCAGGCGGATGGACGTGGGGGCAGGGCGTGGAGACTGTAGGGTCTGCCAGGGGTCTTGGAGAGGGGGATCCTTCCCAGTGGGGCTAGAAGGGCACCTGCCCGGGGAGCAGAACCTGGGCCCAAGTTGGGCAGGTCTTCCCCGGAGTGGCTGGTGCCCAGGGATGGGGTCCACCAGGTTGATCTCAGTCTGTGGGGAAGGCTTTGCCCTGGAGGAGATTGGAATGGGGGGCGGGCTGGGGGGAAGGTGAGGGGGGCGGGAGGGGGGAGAACAAGGGAATCTGTGGCTGATATGTAGAACTGAATTGTATTGCAAAATAAAAATTTAAAAAAAAAAAAAACTTTCATTTTTATTTAGACAAAAAGGGGAAAATTTTGTGTAACAATCCTTTCCACACACACACACACACACACACACACACACACACAAACTGTATATATATATTACTCACATTGGTTAATAAACAGCTGACAGTTTGGTAGCTGGGCAGGAAGTTGGCAGTAAAACCAAACCGAGAATGATGGGAAGAAGGAAAGCAGATTCAGCAGAGATGTCAGCCAGCCAGCCAGGAAGCAAAACATTCTCGAGGATAGGTAAAGCTATGAGACACCTGCCAATACGTAGATTAATAAAAATGGGTTAATTTAAAGGTAAGAGTTAGCTAGTAACAAGCCTGAGCTGTCAGCCAAGCATTTATAATTCACATTTAGGCTCTGAGTTGGTTATTTAAGACCAGGCAATTAGGACAAGAAGTGTCCAATTACGTAGTCCCAACTGAAAGATATGCTAGGATGATGTTGCAGAAAGCTCATGGAAGTAACCAACCAATAACTGATTTTTTAAGGCCCACTCCCTAAGATGGAACACATAACTGATACTGCTTTTGTGACCACAGACTAGATAGCCTGGGGACCTAGGGTAAAACAAAATAATACTGGTCTAAAAAATTATTGAAAAAGGACTCTGTATGGTGTTCTGCTGTGCTCAGATTAGTGCCTTGCTCAGCCATCATTGGAGAAAATTTCTTCCAAAGCAGTTGGGAACAAATGTAGTGATCCACAGACAGACAATACACAGAATTTGAAATATTTTGAACAATCAGCCCTACATGATATGTCTCTACCAAATCTCTCACTTTAGAGATCAAAGAACTCAGAAGAGGAAAAGGAAAAGGAAGAAGAAGAAGAAGAAGAAGAAGAAGAAGAAGAAGAAGAAGAAGAAGAAGAAGAAGAAGAAGAAGAAGAAGAAGAAGGTGTTAGAGCCAGAGAGGAGGGAGGACACTAAGAAAACATGACCATCCATATGAAAATAAAAAAGCTCATATGAACCCACAGACTGGAGCAGCATGAGAAGTGCCACCCTAGTCTGCACCAATAATCTGCTTATAGGTTAGTGTCTACAGTTGAGCGACTTTATGGACTTCCTAGATGTTTGAACACGTGAGTCTCTGCTTGTGCCTTCTCTTGTGCTGTTTTCCTTCTGTTTGTTTGTCTTGTCCAACTTTGAGGTCATAATATTATTTTATCATATTGTACTTTATTTTGTTATATTTTAATGAAATGAATAGTGAAAATCTAGCCACTATGGTAAAGGTTAGTTAACAACTGAACTGTCATTTATACCTGCTGGTAGAGGAAAAATTGACTGTCTCCAGTGAACTTGCACTGGATATATCAACCACTCCAGGAAAGTCTTCATGTGAAGGAGTAGTTGATCAACATTTTATAGAATCCACAGTTTTATTTCTCTGTCTGTCTCTCTCTGTCTCCATCTCTGTCTCAGTCTCTCTGTCTCTGTCTCTCTCTCTCTCTCTGTGTGCTTTTATTTGGTTGCAGTTTAGTGTTTTTTTTCTTTTTGGTTATTGTTTTATTTTTTTAGGGGGAATTTTGTTTTATTTGGATGTTGTTTGTTTTTTTTAGAAAGAATTTAAGGTTGTGTGGGTAAGGAGAAAGAGAAAACTTGGAAGAAATTTTGAGAGAGAAAGATATGATCAAAATATAATTAAATTTAAAAATTGTTTTAAATAATAAAAAATTTTGTAAGAGAAATAAAAACGAAAAAAAAGAAGTTACAGCTGTCAGTAATCTTGATCACCACCAGAGTCTACTTCGGGAAGGTATACAGTGGCTGTAAGACTGCTTCTTTTCCTCCTTAACTAAATTTTTGAACTGTTCTAAGGATGGGGAAGTGAATTCTCTGATAGATTGCACAATTTTTTTCTTTTTCAGTTAAAGTACATTTGAAATTTTTACCTGTGATATATAAATGATGGTTACCTTTCACTGATAACTTCCAAACTACTTAAATTTTTGAGTTGCTGATCAGATGTGAATATTATTGTGCTTGTATGCTTGTCATTATTTTTTTATTTTATTTTATTTTTTTAATTTTTATTTATTTTTTATTATTTTTTTAATTTTTATTTTGCAATACAATTCAGTTCTACATATCAGCCACAGATTCCCTTGTTCTCCCCCCTCCCGCCCCCCTCACCTTCCCCCCAGCCCGCCCCCCATTCCAATCTCCTCCAGGGCAAAGCCTTCCCCACAGACTGAGATCAACCTGGTGGACTCAGTCCAGGTAGGTCCAGTCCCCTCCTCCCAGGCCGAGCCAAGGGACCCTGCATAGGCCCCAGGTTTCAAACAGCCAACTCATGCAATGAGCACAGGACCCGGTCCCACTGCCTGGATGCCTCCCAAACAGATCAGGCCAATCAACTGTCTCACCCACTCAGAGGGCCTGATCCAGTTGGTGACCCCTCAGCCATTGGTTCATATTTCATGTGTTTCCGTTCGTTTGGCTATTTGTCCCTGTGCTTTATCCAACCTTGGTCTCAACAATTCTCTCTCATATAAACCCTCCTCATTCTCGCTAATTGGACTCCCAGAGATCCACCTGGGGCCTAGTCATGTATCTCTGCATCCAGACCCCTCAGTAGTTGGATGAGGTTTCTAGCACGACAATTAGGGTGTTTGGCCATCCCATCGCTTGGTGTCATTATTATGTGTCCATCAGTAGAGGGAGAATTTTTTAACTAAATGAAAATAAAATACCCAAATTACCTTAAAATTAATTTAATTAATGATCTTTTGAATCAATGTCTTCTTTAGCCAAGGTTGACCTCAAATACACTATACAAACAAGGATAACCTAGAACCCTTGACTCTGACTCTCTCTCTCTTCCAGTGCTAGTTTTAGAATCATGTGATGCCTTGCCAAGATATTTTTTTTTAATTTTTAAAATAACATATTTTAGACACATAGACAGTACTTGAACATATTGCTAACTGTGTGTGGGACATTTCAATAAAATGAAACCTGCAATGATCTGATAAGGATATGGCCTATCAGTCTATTTAGACATATGTCATTAGTAAAGGTTGTAACATTTTAGATATTCTATACTAAGAGTTTTGAATTCTCCAGTATATTTTAGAACACTATGCAGAACCCTCTGTACTGCAGAGCACAGGACACGATCATCCCTGACTGGCTACATCCTGTACATGCCTAGTCAGATGTGAGTATCACTCAGTGCTGTTCATGAAACTTCAGCACTTGTGCTCTCCCAGGATTCACAGATGGATTTCCTGCTTTTGTCTCTCTTCTTGCTATCAAGAGGGGATGACATGCATTTGGGCTCAACAGTGGAATGACACTGTTTTATTCATTCTCCACTCACCACTAGGTTATTAGGTGTATGGAATGTGTTGCATAGACAGATTCCAAAGACCTATAGTGCAAGTGTGAGCTACCCCACCCTACCCCATGAGGCAGCAGGGTAAAGAAGTTGTGGGTGATAGACAAGGAGGCTGGAGAGAAAATGCCAGATTCAGCTCAATAAAGGACACGGGACATATTCTCACTTTTATTGACTCTTCATTGACCTAACACTGACATGGGGATACTGAAGAAGGTGAGGTGATGCATGGGTAAGTTTTTGAGAGGTTTTGTGATTGCTGCAGGAATGACAGTTACCTTTTTCATGTCTTCATAGCTTAGTAGCAGGAAGTTGTCCCTTCTCACATGGATAGCCAGGAACAGGTGTGCACAAACCATAATCCAAATGCTGCTTTGTCAAGGGAGGAGGGAAGCATTGATTATAAAGAATGAAAGTGAGGTCTGCCTGATATTCTTCAGTTTTCTGCAAATGTCAGTCAGCTTTACTAAGAAAAATCAAACTTGTATTTACACTATTCAATGTGACATTTGGCACATACACACAGATAATGAGCTGATTAAATCAAGTTCATTAGTAAACTCAACATCTCACAGATTTACCCTGTTGTCTTATAGAGATATCCTCCTGGTGGGCTACAATGATGGAGGCATGTTTTAGGGAAAATAATCATACCAATACAGTAAGCCAAAGGGGTCTTTGCATGATCATGCTTGAACTTTATATTACCATCATGTCTAAAGATGTATCTTAACTCTTTTGGAGGGAGATCCCCTTACCCTGGATCCACCTCTAAGTTTCCACCACTTCTCAATAGTGACTCCTCAATACCCTAGCCTCCTAAACACAGACCACTAGAGACCTTCCAGGAATAGTATTCCACCTTCACCCTAAAGCTTCATTTACATTTCTAGGGCTACTGTGATGTATTCTGAACAGTTGTCATGTCCATACTGCTCTTGGTCTAGAGCTCTCTACATTTTTCCAGTACATAGAGAATTTATAGCCAACCTGGGATACAACAGATCCTGTCTAAAAACAAACAAAAAGCCAAAAGCATGTTAGTGCAAGCACCAAAAATAAGCCAGTGACGTATATGTAGCTGATAATTAACAGTGGTTCTGCCTTGGAAGTCATTTGAAAAGATATGTGCTTATTTGGAGGCAGGTATTGAAAAGATATGTCAGCCGGGTGGTGGTGGCGCACGCCTTTAATCCCAGCACTCGGGAGGCAGAGCCAGGCGGATCTCTGTGAGTTCAAGGCCAGCCTGGGCTACCAAGTGAGTTCCAGGAAAGGCGCAAAGCTACACAGAGAAACCCTGTCTCGAAAAACAAAACAAAACAAAACAAAACAAAAAAAACATAAAAAAAAGAAAATATATGTCAACAAGGCTACCTCAGTCTCAGTGTGTAGACCAGGATTGTTGCTCTATCCTAACAGCTCCCTTGGGGGAGGTGGTGAGAAGGTGTGGTGTCAGTGGCACAGACACCACGAGTCAGTTGAAGGCAAACAACAAACTCATTTATTAAGTAATGGGGAAGGCCTTCTACATCCTCTTCACAGAACCCAGTCTGGGTCACAATGTGGTGGCATTGCATTGTTGTCCCTCATTGGCTGGGCATGATCTGGAACTCTGACAGTGATTAGTAACTCTGACAGTGACTGTGACTATGCCCTAAGGCAGACTCTGCACAATCAGGAATTCTGACAGAGACCAGGAACTCTGACATTGCCTGTTTCTAGACCCTCAGGTAGACTCTGCAATATCAGTAACTCTGACACTGACTAGAAACTCTGAAAGCAAGTGTTGCTAGGCCTTCAGGCAGGTTTGCTCATAAGGTAATACATTATGCGCATGCCTTGGCAACGGGTTTGAGCCTGTTTCCTTGACCCTGTGGCCCTGTCCTACTACAAAGGATGGTCTTGAACTATTGATTCACTTGAATCCATCCCATGAATGTTTTGATTACAGACTTGCACTACACTAATCAGCCTGCATATATATTATTTTGTTACATGTTAATTTATGTATATCAAGTAAAGAGAACTAGTGGCTGTATCCAACAACAAACAACCTCAAGATCTGAGTGTTAGTGGGGAGTAATGGTGAGTAAACAGACAAGTAAGTACCTGCCTCCTGGTGAAGTGTTCTAGAAAAACACAAAGATTTAATGACAGAGATGGGAAGAATGGCATTTTGTATGATGTTGGGAAGAATGATTCTCATCAATACAACAACCAGTTGAGTGAAACCATGAATGACTCAATGTTGTATGACATCATTAATAATCACAATTAACAAAATTAGAAGAATAACTCTTCAAGTAGAGAAAGAGAAGTGGGGTAAAGTGTAGCTGGAGAATTTTTTTCCAGCTCCCACCGCCAAGTCCTGCCAGTCCCAGACCCCACTTATAAAATAAACACACAGACTCTTACATTATTTAAACTGCTTGGCCATTAGCTCAGGCCTATCATTGTCTAGCTCTCACTCTTATATTCAGCCCATTTCTATTAATCTTTACTTTGCCACGTGGCTCATGGCTTACCGGTACTTTACATCTTCCTTGTCTTGGCCGTGGCTCCAGCCGGTCTCCCTTTCCTTCCTCCTTCCTCAATTCTCCTCTCTCCTTGTCCCACCTATACTTCCTGCCTGGTCACTGGCCAATCAGTGCTTTATTTATATAGAGTGATATCCACAGCACTTCCCCTTTTTTCTTTTTCAAAAAGGAAGGTTTTAACTTCAACATAGTAATATTACATATAACAAAATAATTATCGAGTAAGAATTATAGTTACAATATAAAAGAAGATATCTATCTTATATTTGTGAGTTTAAGGTTTTTTATCTAACTTATCTTTTATCATAACTAAGGAAAATTGTAAGTATCTAGTCTTTAACCACATCAAAGACCTCAGAAGGATATAATACTACCTGAGAAATGGGAGAAGGATGCAAGCAACTTTCAGGAGTCTTGTAGGGTAGACAGAGACAGCTGACAGCCTGGACAGTCATTCAAAGTTCTCTTGTAAAGTTGGGGCATCTGTCTTCAGCCCACAGGCCTAGAGTCCTTTATTTACTTTTCTCTGTGTCCTATAGAATGTCTGGCAGTTTTCTCTGTAAAGCAGGAACCTGAAGGACCATTTTGTCAAGCAAAGTTCAGTGGTCACTTTTCTATGGGTCTTGCATGTCAAGTTGATCAAGCAGTCCAGGCAAGAACAGTTTCTTGCCCAAATGGCTATTTTTGTCAAGGTGAAGATAAACTACATATGGAGTGTCTTCGATATCCATACTCCTCTCTGAAGTAAATTGGTATTGTCAGGAGCAGACATGTCTCACTGTCCAGAAAATCTAAAATTTTTTTATTTTTTTTTATTTTTTATTTTTTATTTTTTTGTTTTTCGAGACAGGGTTTCTCTGTGTAGCTTTGCGCCTTTCCTGGAACTCACTTGGTAGCCTAGGCTGGCCTTGAACTCACAGAGATCCGCCTGTCTCTGCCTCCCAAGTGCTGGGATTAAAGGCATGTGCCACCACCGCCCGGCCCAAGTCTAAATTTTTAAAACATTTTAAATGCCATATTCTTTAGGTCTTTGAAGTGTTTGAAGACTACCTATCTATCTGAAATATATCTATGTATACCTAGAAGACTTAACTAACATGGCTACAAATATGATTATCATAGATGACTATTAATCTATTTTTTAATTATCCATTACAATTTTAAATGAGTTACATAAACATAATACCTCACACAAGAATAGAAATACATATACAGTATAACAAAATTAAGTTTAAATTTGTATCAATAAACTAAAATCTATAGCAATGTAAAACATTTTAAACAAGTTGTTATTCTTTAAAAGTAGGTTCATTAATCTACCCTTTTATCCTATCATATCTAAACTATCCCCTTTTTTTCTTTGGAAAGAGATTGTATTTATAATCAACCTGTTTTAAATAAAAATATTGGTTTTTCTCTGTCCCACATCAGAGGGCTCTTCTGATTTGGGACACAAGAATCTTTTAACCATTTTTTTTAAGCAATATGTCTGGGTTTAGAGGGGGAGTGAGCCAATTCCATCTCTAAAGCCAGCTTGGTGTATTTGGGAATTTGGGCGTAGATTTTCTTACTACTTCCTGCTGGAGGGGGGCGCTGTATCTTATGGGGACACAAGGAAAATTTTAGGATTATGGAGTAGTCCATGAGGGTGTATCATGTGAGCCAGTTGCCTGAAACTGTTCCGGATGTTGGATCATCTGGGCCATGGTGTCATTGGAGACCTTTCAGGGGGTCTTGGCTGGTCAAACCTGATGTATCTTAATCTGGAACAAATCCATAGCCTCTGGCTTTCTGTGGAAACAAAAGCAGAGACTCTTTTCCAAAGCAACATATCCTTATATCCAAATTTTGAAGTCAAGGTACCTTTAAAATTTACGTTTTGGCATAACTGAACAGCTTTTACAATCAAATGTTTTTCTTCAGTTATGAATATCAAAGACAACATAATCTAGATTCTATGTGTGATAGCCATCTTTACGTGGCTTATTACCTTTATTGTTTCTTTAAAGACTTTAGTTTTAAAAACTATTTGTTTATATAACTGTATATATTCTTTTTTATCTCTTTTTTAAGCCTATGTACATTTTTATATGCATTGGAAACTATTTTTTTTATTTCTATATATTTTTTAAAATTTTTATTTTGCAATACAATTCAGTTCTACATATCAGCCACAGATTCCCTTGTTCTCCCCCCTCCCGCCCCCCTCACCTTCCCCCCAGCCCGCCCCCCATTCCAATCTCCTCCAGGGCAAAGCCTTCCCCACAGACTGAGATCAACCTGGTGGACTCAGTCCAGGTAGGTCCAGTCCCCTCCTCCCAGGCCGAGCCAAGGGACCCTGCATAGGCCCCAGGTTTCAAACAGCCTACTCATGCAATGAGCACAGGACCCGGTGCCACTGCCTGGATGCCTCCCAAACAGATCAGGCCAATCAACTGTCTCACCCACTCAGAGGGCCTGATCCAGTTGGTGACCCCTCAGCCATTGGTTCATATTTCATGTGTTTCCGTTTGTTTGGCTATTTGTCTCTGTGCTTTATCTGACCTTGGTCTCAACAATTCTCGCTCATATAAACCCTCTTCATTCTCGCTAATTGGACTCCCAGAGATCCACCTGGGGCCTAGTCCTGGATCTCTGCATCCAGATCCCTCAGTAGTTGAATGAGGTTTCTAGCAAAACAATTAGGGTTTTTGGCCATCCCATCACCAGAGTAGGTCAGTTCGGACTGTCTCTCGACCATTGCCAGCAGTCTGTTGTGGGGGTATCTTTGTGGATTTCTGTGGGCCTCTCTAGCACTTTGTTTCTTCCTATTCTCATGTGGTCTTCATCTACCATGATCTCCTATTCCTTGTTCTCCCTCTCTGTTGTTGATCCAGCTGGGATCTCCCACTCACCCAAGCTCTCTTTCCCTCGACCCTCGCCCTTCAGTACCCCCACTCATGTCCAGGCTGTTCATGTAGATCTCATTCCATTTCTCTGTCATTGGGCGATCCCTGTGTCTTTCTTGGGGTCCTGTTTTCCAGGTAGCCTGCCTGGTGTTGTGAGTAGCAGTCCAGTCATCCTTGTTCCACATCTAGTATCCTCCTATGAGTGAGTACATACCATGTTTGTCTTTCTGAGTCTGGGATACCTCACTCAGGATGATTTTTTCTAGATCCGTCCATTTGTCTGCAAACCTCATGATGTCATTGTTTTTCTCTGCTGAGTAGTATTCCATTGTGTATATGTACCACATTTTGTTTATCCATTCTTCAGTTGAAGGGCATCTAGGTTGTTTCCATGTTCTGGCTATTACAAACAATGCTGATATGAACATAGCTGAACAAGTGCTCTTGTGGTGTGGTTGAGCATTCCTTGGGTATATGCCCAAGAGTGGTATAGCTGGATCTTGGGGGAGATGGATTCCCAATTTTCTAAGAAAGCGCTATATTGATTTCCAAAGTGGTTGTACAAGCTTGCATTCCCACCAGCAGTGGAGGAGCTTTCCCCTAGCTCCACATCCTCTCCAGCATAAGGTGTCTTCAGTGTTTTTGATCTTAGCCATTCTGACAGGTGTAAGGTGGTATCTCAGAGTTGTTTTGATTTGCATTTCCCTGATGATTAGGGATGTTGAGCAGTTCCTTAAATGTCTTTCAGCCATTTGAGTTTCCTCTATTGAGAATTCTCTGTTTAGTTCTATAGCCCATTTCTTTTTTTTTTTTTTTTTTTTTTTTTTAATTTTTATTTTGCAATACAATTCAGTTCTACATATCAGCCACAGATTCCCTTGTTCTCCCCCCTCCCGCCCCCCTCACCTTCCCCCCAGCCCGCCCCCCATTCCAATCTCCTCCAGGGCAAAGCCTTCCCCACAGACTGAGATCAACCTGGTGGACTCAGTCCAGGTAGGTCCAGTCCCCTCCTCCCATGCTGAGCCAAGGGACCCTGCATAAGCCCCAGGTTTCAAACAGCCAACTCATGCAATGAGCACAGGACCCGGTCCCACTGCCTGGATGCCTCCCAAACAGATCAGGCCAATCAACTGTCTCACCCACTCAGAGGGCCTGATCCAGTTGGTGACCCCTCAGTCATTGGTTCATATTTCATGTGTTTCCGTTTGTTTGGCTATTTGTCTCTGTGCTTTATCCGACCTTGGTCTCAACAATTCTCTCTCATATAAACCCTCCTCATTCTCGCTAATTGGACTCCCAGAGATCCACCTGGGGCCTAGTCATGGATCTCTGCCTCCAGATCCATCAGTAGTTGGATGAGGTTTCTAGCATGACAATTAGGGTGTTTGGCCATCCCATCACCAGAGTAGGTCAGTTCGGATTGTCTCTCGACCATTGCCAGCAGTCTGTTGTGGGGGTATCTTTGTGGATTTCTGTGGGCCTCTCTAGCACTTTGTTTCTTCCTATTCTCATGTGGTCTTCATTTACCATGGTCTCCTATTCCTTGTTCTCCCTCTCTGTTGTTGATCCAGCTGGGATCTCCCACTCACCCAAGCTCTCTTTCCCTCGACCCTCGCCCTTCACTACCCCCACTCCTGTCCAGGCTGTTCATGTAGATCTCATTCCATTTCTCTGTCGTTGGGCGATCCCTGTGTCTTTCTTGGGGTCCTGTTTTCCAGGTAGCCTGCCTGGTGATGTGAGTAGCAGTCCAGTCATCCTTGTTCCACATCTAGTATCCTGTTATGAGTGAGTACATACCATGTTTGTCTTTCTGAGTCTGGGATACCTCACTCAGGATGATTTTTTCTAGATCCATCCATTTGTCTGCAAACCTCATGATGTCATTGTTTTTCTCTGCTGAGTAGTATTCCATTGTGTATATGTACCACATTTTGTTTATCCATTCTTCAGTTGAAGGGCATCTAGGTTGTTTCCATGTTCTGGCTATTACAAACAATGCTGATATGAACATAGCTGAACAAGTGCTCTTGTGGTGTGGTTGAGCATTCCTTGGGTATATGCCCAAGAGTGGTATAGCTGGATCTTGGGGGAGATGGATTCCCAATTTTCTAAGAAATCGCCATATTGATTTCCAAAGTGGTTGTACAAGCTTGCATTCCCACCAGCAGTGGAGGAGAGTTCCCCTAGCTCCACATCCTCTCCAGCATAAGGTGTCTTCCGTGTTTTTGATCTTAGCCATTCTGACAGGCGTAAGGTGGTATCTCAGAGTTGTTTTGATTTGCATTTCCCTGATGATTAGGGATGTTGAGCAATTCCTTAAATGTCTTTCAGCCATTTGAGTTTCCTCTGTTGAGAATTCTCTGTTTAGTTCTATAGCCCATTTCTTAATTGGACTGTTGGGCATTTTGATGTCTAATTTCTTGAGTTCCTTATATATTCTGGATATCAGTCCTCTGTCAGATGTGGGATTGGTGAAGATCTTTTCCCATTCTGTAGGCTGTCCCTTTGCTTTGTTGACCATATCCTTTGCCCTACAAAAGCTTCTCAGTTTCAAGAGGTCCCATTGATTGATTGTTTCTCTCAGTGTCTGTGCTACTGGTGTTCTATTTAGAAAGTGGTCTCCTATGCCAATGTGTTCAAGACTACTTCCTACTTTCTCTTCTAGCAGGTTCAGAGTAGCTGGATTTATGTTGAGGTCCTTGATCCACTTGGACTTAAGTTTTGTGCACGGTGATAGATATGGATCTATTTGCAGCCTTCTACATGTTGATATCCAGTTTTGCCAGCACCATTTGTTGAAGATGCTTTCTTTTTTCCATTGTGCACTTTTGGCTTCTTTGTCAAAAATTATTTGTTCGTAGGTGTGCGGATTAATGTCAGGGTCTTCAATTCGATTCCAGTGGTCCACATGTCGGTTTTTATGCCAGTACCAAGCTGTTTTTATTACTGTAGCTTTATAGTACAGCTTGAAGTCAGGGATCGTGATGCCTCCAGAGGTTGTGTTATTGTACAGGATTCTTTTGGCTATCCTGGGTTTTTTGTTTTTCCATATGAAGTTGAGTATTATTCTTTCCAGGTCTGTGAAGAATTGTGTTGGTATTTTGATGGGGATTGCATTGAATCTGTAGATTGCTTTTGGTAAGATTGCCATTTTTACTATGTTAGTTCTGCCTATCCACGAGCATGGGAGATCTTTCCATTTTCTGACATCTTCTTCAATTTCTTTTTTCAGGGACTTAAAGTTCTTGTCATATAGGTCCTTCACTTGCTTGGTTAGTGTTACCCCAAGGTATTTTATGTCATTTGTGGCTATAGTAAAGGGTGATGTATCTCTGATTTCCTTCTCCGCTTTTTTGTCCATTGTATATAAGAGGGCTACTGATTTTTTTGAGTTGATCTTGTATCCTGCTATGTTGCTGAAGGTGTTTATAAGTTGTATCAGTTCCTTGGTGGAATCTTTGAGGTTGCTCAAGTATACTATCATGTCATCTGCAAATAGGGAAAGCTTGACTTCTTCCTTTCCAATTTGTATCCCCTTAATCTCCTTATGTTGTCTTATTACTCTGGCTAGAACTTCAAGTACTATATTGAATAAGTATGGGGAGAGCGGACAGCCTTGCCTCGTTCCTGATTTTAGTGGAATTGCTTTGAGTTTCTCTCCATTTAATTTGATGTTGGCTGTTGGCTTGCTGTAAATTGCCTTTATTATGTTTAGGTATGTTCCCTGTATTCCTGATCGCTCCAAGACCTTTATCATGAAGGGGTGTTGGATTTTGTCAAATGCCTTTTCAGCATCTAGTGAGATGATCATGTGTTTTTTTCTTTGAGTTTGTTTATATGGTGTATCACATTGACAGACTTTCGTATGTTGAACCATCCTTGCATCCCTGGAATGAATCCTACTTGATCATGGTGGATAATTGTTTTGATGTGTTCTTGGAGTCTGTTTGCCAGTATTTTATTGAGTATTTTTGCATCAATGTTCATGAGGGAGATCAGTCTGTAGTTTTCTTTCTTTGTTGTATCCTTGTTTGGTTTGGGAATCAGGGTAATTGTAGCCTCATAGAAGGAGTTTGGTAATGTTCCTTCTGTTTCTATTGTATGGAACAATTTAGAGAGTATTGGTATTAACTCTTCTTTGAAGATCTGGTAGAATTCTGCACTGAAACCATCTGGTCCTGGGCTTTTTTTGGTTGGGAGACTTTTAATGACTGTTTCTATTTCGTTAGGGGTTATTGGACTATTTAAATAGTTTGTCTGGTCTTGATTTAATTTAGGTCTGTGGTAACTATCCAGAAAATTATCCATTTCTTTTAGGTTTTGCAGTTTTGTGGAATAGAGGTTTTTGAAGTATGACCTGATGATTCTCTGGATTTCCTCAATGTCTGTTGTTATGTCCCCCTTTTCATTTCTGATTTTGTTGATTTGGATGCTCTCTCTCTGTCTTTTGGTTAGTTTGGATAAGGGCTTGTCTATCTTGTTGATTTTCTCAAAGAACCAACTCTTTGTTTCATTAATTTTTTGTATTGTTCTCTTTGTTTCTATTTTATTGATTTCAGCTCTCACTTTGATAATTTCCTGGCATCTATTTTTCCTGGGAGACTTTGCTTCTTCCTGTTCTAGAACTTTCAGGTGTGCTGTTAAGTCACTAGTGTGAGATTTCTCTAGCTTATTTATGTGGGCGTTTAGTGCTATGAATTTCCCTCTTAGTACTGCTTTCATAGTGTCCCATAGGTTTGGATATGTGGTGTCTTCATTTTCGTTGATCTCTAGGAAGTCTTTAATTTCTTTCTTTATTTCTTCCTTAACCCATTGTTGATTCAGTTGGGTATTGTTCAGTTTCCATGAGATTGTAGGTTTTTTGTAGTTTTTGTTGTTGTTGAAATCCAACTTTAGACCATGGTGGTCTGATAGAACACAGGAGGTTATTCCAATTGTTTTGTATCTGTTTAGATTTGTTTTGTGACCAAGTATGTGGTCGATTTTAGAGAAGGTTCCATGGGGTGCTGAGAAGAAGGTATA
This sequence comes from Peromyscus eremicus, assembly GCF_949786415.1. Taxonomy (NCBI): domain Eukaryota; kingdom Metazoa; phylum Chordata; class Mammalia; order Rodentia; family Cricetidae; genus Peromyscus; species Peromyscus eremicus. The sequence goes on from NC_081416.1 coordinate 174,783,933, forward strand.
TTCTTTTTTGTTAGGATGGAATGTTCTGTAGATGTCGATTAAGTCCATTTGAGTCATGACATCAATTAAGTCCTTTATTTCTCTGTTAAGTTTCGATTTGGGGGATCTGTCCAGTGGTGAAAGTGGGGTGTTGAGGTCTTCCATTATTAATGTGTGGGGTTTTATATGTGATTTAAGCTTTAATAATGTTTCTTTTACATATGTGGGTGCCCTTGTGTTTGCGGCATAAATGTTCAGCATTGAGACTTCATCTTGGTGGATCTTTCCTGTGATGAGTATGTAATGCCCTTCTTGATCTCTTTTGATTGATTTTAGTTTGACGTCTATTTTGCTGGATATCAGGATGGCTACACCCGCTTGTTTCTTAAGACCGTTTGATTGGAAAGTCTTTTCCCAGCCTTTTATTTTAGGTAGTGTCTATCTTTGAATTTGAGATGTGTTTCTTGTATGCAGCAGAAAGATGGGTCCTGCTTTCATATCCATTCTGTAAGCCTATGTCTTTTTATAGGTGAATTAAGTCCATTGATATGGAGGGATATTAATGTCCAGTGATTGTTCATTCCTGTTATTTTTTGGTGGTGATGTGTGTGTACTTTTCTTCGTTGGGGTCTACTGCTGTGGCTTTATCTATTGCCTGTGTTTTCGAGGTTGTATCTGACTTTCCTTAGGTTGGAATTTTCCTTCTAGTGCTTTCTGTAGGGCTGGGTTTGTGGATAAATATTGTTTAAATCTGGCTTTGTCATAGAATGTCTTGTTCACTCTATCTATGATGATTGAAAGTTTTGCTGGGTATATTAGTCTAGGCTGACTTCCATGGTCTCTTAGTGTCTGCATTACATCTGTCCAGGACCTTCTGGCTTTCAAAGTCTCCATTGAGAAATCGGGTGTTATTCTGATAGGTTTGCCTTTATATGTCACTTGGCCTTTTTCCTTTGCTGCTCTTAATATTCTTTCTTTATTCTGTACGTTTAATTGTTTAATTATTATGTGGCGAGGGGACTTTTTTTGGGGGTCTAGTCTGTTTGGTGTTCTATAGGCTTCCTGTATCTTCATAGGCATTTCCTTCTTTAAGTTGGGAAAGTTTTCTTCTATAATCTTGTTGAATATATTTTCTGTGCCCTTGAGTTGGTATTCTTCTCCTTCTTCTACCCCTATTATTCATAGGTTTGGTCTTTTCATGGTGTCCCAAATTTCTTGGACATTTTGGTTCATGACTTTGTTGACTTTAGTGTTTCTTTGACTGATGAATCTATTTCTTCTATTGTATCTTCAACGCTAGAGATACTCTCTTCCATCTCTTGCATTCTGTTGATTATACTTGCATCTGAAGTTCCCAATCGTTTTCTCAGATTTTCTATTTCCAGCATTCCCTCTGTTTGTGTCTTCTTCATTTTTTCTATTTCCCTTTTCAGGTCTTGGACTGTTTCCTTCATTTGTTTCATTGATTTTTCTTGATTTTCTTTCAGTATCTTATTGTTCTCTTCCAGGACTTTTTTGATTTCTTCTAATTTGTTTGCCCTTTCCTCTAGTTGTTTACAGCGTTCTTCACATTTTTTGTCTTTTCCTCTACACGAGCCTCTAGCTTCCTCATGATGACATTCATAAGGCTATTTTCTTCTGCTTCTTCCAATTTCTGATGTTCAGGTCTAGGTGTTGGAGGAGGGCTAGGGCCTGGTGATGGTGTATTGCTATTCATTTTGTTGTATGTGTTTCTGCCTTGACGTCTGCCCATCTCCTTGTGGTTTGTTCTTGGCCTTATCCGCACACTTGGTTCAGACAGAGCTGACAGATTCAGGAAGTCTCTCTCTCTTGTCCAGATGGGAGCTCTCTTGTCCAAATTGGAAGTCCGGGGCAGGATGGGAGCTCTTGTTCAGAAGAGAAGTCCGGGGGAGGATAGGTGCTCTTCTCTCTCTCTCTCTCTCTCTCTCTCTCTCTCTCTCCTCCAGATGGGAAATCTGGGGCAAGATGGGAGCTGGGGGCCAGCCTCTAAGTCTCAAGAAGAGGCTTGGGGCTCGGGCAGATGGGCGTGGGGTCAGGGCGTGGAGACTGCAGGGTCTGCCAGGGGTCTTGGAGAAGGGGATCCTTCCTGGTGGGGCTAGAAGGGAACTTGCCCGGTGACCATAACCTGGGGCCAAGTTGGACAGGTCTTCCCGAGTGGCTGGTGCCCAGGGATGGGGTTGGGGGCAAGTTAGGGGACTCACCTGTGCTTCAGAAGGGAAGTCCAGGGCAAGATGGGCGGAAACTATTATATCTGAATCAGTCTTATTGTGAACCTATTGTTCTAAACTGTAGCCTTCTAGGCCTGAAATGGCACTGTGGCTGCTGGCTCTGCCCACTTTTGCTTCCCAACATGGCGGTTCCGCCAGCTCTGGGAGCCATCAAGTGTCAGAAATAGTGGGTCTACGCTTTTATCAAAGCAGCGTGTAGCCCAGAAACCTCTCTCTCTCTTTTTCTTTAAATACTAGTAAAGACTAAATCTACCACACAGCCGCTGGCACAGTCTCATTCCCGCCATACTGCAGGTCAAGTGCACACAACAGGAACCCACCAGTAGCTCAAACCCGCGTTTCACGCCATCTAGCTGCCCATATGAGACATGAAGCAGGAACCTGGTTTTGGCTCTGTTTAGAATTGGTTATTAAATATTGTTAGGTTTAAGGTGGAAACTCGAGCCATTGGGCGCCATTTGTAGCTGGAGAATTTTTTTCCAGCTTCCACCGCCAAGTCCCCCCTGTCCCGGACCCCACTTATAAAATAAACACACAGACTCTTACATTATTTAAACTGCTTGGCCATTAGCTCAGACCTATCATTGTCTAGCTCTCACTCTTATATTCAGCCCATTTCTATTAATCTTTACTTTGCCACGTGGCTCATGGCTTACCGGTACTTTACATCTTCCTTGTCTTGGCCGTGGCTCCAGCCGGTCTCCCTTTCCTTCCTCCTTCCTCAATTCTCCTCTCTCCTTGTCCCACCTATACTTCCTGCCTGGTCACTGGCCAATCAGTGCTTTATTTATATAAAGCAATATCCACAGCAGTTAAGGGAGAGGGTGTGGGAAAGGGAGAGAGAGAGAGAGAGAGAGAGAGAGAGAGAGAGAGAGAGAGAGAGTATAAATGAGCATTCAGTGAATATGCAAGGCCCTAGAAAATTGTTGTTAATGAAATAATTTGAAATATTTTATTTTTTATTTTGGTATGTTTGTGTGTTTTCATATGAGTATGAGTCTGAGTCTGTATGTTTATGTGTCTGCAGAGATGAGAAGTGTGACAGTTCCCCTGAAGCTAAGAGTTATGAAAAATTGTGAGTCATTTGTTGTGGGTACTGGGAAACAAACTCCCCTCCTGTAAAAAGCATCAAGTTCTTTTGAGCACCAAAGCATGTCTCCAGCACCTAATGACATAATTTTAAAAATTAAGTTATGAAAACAACTTCATTTGCACAAAGAAGAGTAGAAATTAGCACAAGTGATCTACACAACAAATAAATAGCAAATGAAGCAAATAGGGATACAAAAGGGAATGGTGGTATTATGAAATAACAATGGGTGAAAATGTGCTTATCATACAAACCTTATGACCAAACTGTCTCTGTAACCCACATACATTAGAAGTAGACAACTGACTCCACAAAGTTGTTCTCAGGTTCTCGCAAATGTTATGTGAGATGTGGGTACTCACACAGACACTCATGCACACAAACACACCAGATCATAATAAATAAGGTATTTTTAAAGGAAAAAATTACAGTGTGAAGGCAAGGTGGAGGACTTGGGACAATCCAATAAAAACAAAGTTAACATAATAAGGAGATAGTAGTGGGAATTCCAATATATCGGTCATACTATGAAAAGAGGAAATCTAAGTTTCATAGTTATAGAAAACATTTTTAAGACCATTTCCTGTAGTTAGGAAAAGAGATGTTGTATTTAGTAGCTCTTAGTGTTAACTTAACACAAACTATAACCACCTTGAAAGAGATTTTTAATGAGGAATACTCTAGATTTCATTGGTCTGTGGGCATGTCTTTGAAGAGCTGTGCTGATAGTTCATTGATAATGTAGAAGGATGGAGCATTATTCCCTACTTACAGGATCCAGAAAAGCATAAGGAAAGAGAAAGCTAGCTGTGGTAAAGAAAGCAAGGGTAAACATCTTTATTGTCTCTCTGCTCTTGACTGTGGACATAGTGCTTTAACTTCCTGCCAACCTTCTCATCAATCATAAATTTTAACCTTGAGTTGTAAGCAAAACAAATCCTTTTTTCTCTAAGTTGCTTTTTGTTAGAACAGATGCCAACTCAGATACAGGCAGAATTTCAAACACCACATAGACAGGACCAAAAAAGAATCTCCCTTCATAATATTATAATTAAACAAAGAAAGTGCACTGAAATTGACAAGAGAGAAATATCAAGTCAAATGTAAAGGAAGGTCTGTCAGAATAACAGATTTTTTTTAACAGTGACTTTAAAATGCAGGAGGAACTAACAGCTATATTTTAAGTTACAAAAGACAACCAATGCCAAATACTGTACCCATCCAACCTTCTTGTCATAACTCAAGGAGAAATAAAATTTTACATGCTAAAATTATGGAAAATGAATTTATACCCATCAACATGGCTCTACAAAATATATTTATAGAAGCCATTTAGACTGAAGAGAAAAAAAAAGATGTGTCCATAAGACTGCAGCAAGCATAAGATTACTTTACCAATCATCTTGATACAACCTAGAATTATCTGAGAAAGTCTCAGTTAAGATATTGTCCCATATGATAAAGGTCTTGGAGTGATCAGGAATACAGGGAACATACCTAAACATAATAAAGGCAATCTACAGCAAGCCAACAACCAACATCAAATTAAATGGAGAGAAACTCAAAGCAATTCCACTAAAATCAGGAACGAGGCAAGGCTGTCCGCTCTCCCCATATTTATTCAATATAGTACTTGAAGTTCTAGCCAGAGCAATAAGACAACATAAGGAGATTAAGGGGATACAAATTGGAAAGGAAGAAGTCAAGCTTTCCCTATTTGCAGATGACATGATAGTATACTTGAGCGACCCCAAAGATTCCACTAAGGAACTGATACAGCTTATAAACACCTTCAGCAACATAGCAGGATACAAGATCAACTCAAAAAAATCAGTAGCCCTCTTATATACAATGGACAAAAGAGCAGAGAAGGAAATCAGAGATACATCACCCTTTACTATAGCCACAAATGACATAAAATACCTTGGGGTAACACTAACCAAGCAAGTGAAGGACCTATATGACAAGAACTTTAAGTCCCTGAAAAAAGAAATTGAAGAAGATGTCAGAAAATGGAAAGATCTCCCATGCTCATGGATAGGCAGGACTAACATAGTAAAAATGGCAATCTTACCAAAAACAATCTACAGATTCAATGCAATCCCCATCAAAATACCAACACAATTCTTCACAGACCTGGAAAGAATAATACTCAACTTCATATGGAAAAACAAAAAACCCAGGATAGCCAAAAGAATCCTGTACAATAACACAACCTCTGGAGGCATCACGATCCCTGACTTCAAGCTGTACTATAGAGCTACAGTAATAAAAACAGCTTGGTACTGGCATAAAAACCGACATGTGGACCACTGGAATCGAATTGAAGACCCTGACGTTAATCCGCACACCTATGAACAAATAATTTTTGACAAAGAAGTCAAAAGTGCACAATGGAAAAAAGAAAGCATCTTCAACAAATGGTGCTGGCAAAACTGGATATCAACATGTAGAAGGCTGCAAATAGATCCATATCTATCACCGTGCACAAAACTTAAGTCCAAGTGGATCAAGGACCTCAACATAAATCCAGCTACTCTGAACCTGCTAGAAGAGAAAGTAGGAAGTAGTTTTGAATGCATTGGCATAGGAGACCACTTTCTAAATAGAACACCAGTAGCACAGACACTGAGAGAAACAATCAATCAATGGGACCTCTTGAAACTGAGAAGCTTTTGTAGAGCAAAGGATACGGTCAACAAAGCAAAGCGACAGCCTACAGAATGGGAAAAGATCTTCACCAACCCCACATCTGACAGAGGACTGATATCCAGAATATATAAGGAACTCAAGAAATTAGACATCAAAATGCCCAACAGTCCAATTAAGAAATGGGCTATAGAACTAAACAGAGAATTCTCAATAGAGGAAACTCAAATGGCTGAAAGACATTTAAGGAATTGCTCAACATCCCTAATCATCAGGGAAATGCAAATCAAGACAACTCTGAGATACCACCTTACACCTGTCAGAATGGCTAAGATCAAAAACACTGAAGACACCTTATGCTGGAGAGGATGTGGAGCTAGGGGAACTCTCCTCCACTGCTGGTGGGAATGCAAGCTTGTACAACCACTTTGGAAATCAATATGGCGCTTTCCTAGAAAATTGGGAGTCCATCTCGCCCAAGATCCAGCTATACCACTCTTGGGCATATACCCAAGGAATGCTCAACCACACCACAAGAGCACTTGTTCAGCTATGTTCATATCAGCATTGTTTGTAATAGCCAGAACATGGAAACAACCTAGATGCCCTTCAACTGAAGAATGGATAAACAAAATGTGGTACATATACACAATGGAATACTACTCAGCAGAGAAAAACAATGACATCATGAGGTTTGCAGACAAATGGATAGATCTAGAAAAAATCATCCTGAGTGAGGTATCCCAGACTCAGAAAGACAAACATGGTATGTACTCACTCATAACAGGATACTAGATGTGGAACAAGGATGACTGGACTGCTACTCACAACACCAGGCAGGCTACCTGGAAAACAGGACCTTAAGAAAGACACGGGGATTGCCCAATGACAGAGATATGGAATGAGATCTACATGAACAGCCTGGACATGAGTGGGGGTAGTGAAGGCAAGGGTTGAGGGAAAGAGATCTTGGGGGAGCGGGAGATCCCAGCTGGATCAACAACAGAGAGGGAGAACAAGGAATAGGAGACCATGGTAAATGAAGACCACATGAGAATAGGAAGAAGCAAAGTGCTATAGAGGCCCACAGAAATCCACAAAGATACCCCCACAACAGACTGCTGGCAATGGTCGAGTGACAGCCCGAACTGACCTACTCTGGTGATGGGATGGCCAAACACCCTAATTGTTGTGCTAGAAACCTCATACAACTACTGAGGGAACTGGATGCAGAGATCCATGGCTAGGCCCCGGGTGGATCTCTGGGAGTCCAATTAGCGAGAATGAGGAGGGTTTATATGAGCGAGAATTGTTGAGACCAAGGTCGGATAAAGCACAGGGACAAATAGCCAAATGAATGGAAACACATGAACTATGAACCAATGGCTGAGGGGTCCCCAACTGGATCAGGCCCTCTGAATGGGTGAGACAGTTGATTGGTTTGATCTGTTTGGGAGGCATCCAGGCAGTGGGACCGGGTCCTGTGCTCATTGCATGAGTCGGCTGTTTGAAACCTGGGGGCCTATGCAGGGTCCCTTGGCTCGGCCTGGGAGAAGGGGACTGGACCTACCTGGACTGAGTCTACCAGGTTGATCTCAGTCTGTGGGGAAGGCTTTGCCCTGGAGGAGATGGGAATGGAGGGTGGGCTGGGGGGAAGGTGAGGGGGGCGGGAGGGAGGAGAACAAGGGAATCCGTGGCAGATATGTAGAACTGAATTGTATTGCAAATAAAAAAGAAAAGATATTGTCCCTATCAGCTTGGCCTGTGACCAGGAATTTGAGTTGTTGTCTTCATTGATGATTGTTGTGTTAGGGCCCACAGCATAGGTAGCTGGTCCTGGGATGTATGAAGAATCAACCTAGCCTAGAACACTGAGTGAGTTAGCAAGAAGGTTAGTAAAACAGATACTACTTCAGCTCCTTCTGGAGATAATTCCCTGACATTTCCCATAGATAGATTGTGACCAGAAAGTGGAAGCCAGATAAACACTTTCTTTTCCTACATCGTTTCTTAAAGAAAACTAGAACCACAGTTAAACAAGAAAACAGCTTGAGCCCCTTGGCAAAATCATCATAATGACAGTAATCAATAGGCACCTTTTACTAGTAACTGAATAGTAATGTCAATTCCCAGTTAAAAAACACAGGCTAGGAGATTGGAATAAAAAAGTAGGACATATAAACTTGATGTACTCCATCATATAAGGCAGATATAACCTACAATGAAGTGATGAAAAAAGGTGTTCAGGGCAAATGGAGCTAGAAAACAACCAAGTGTTGCTGATCTAAGCTGACAAAATAGACTTGGAAGTAAATCTAGTGAGAAACGATAAATACTACTTCCTACTGATTAAGACAACATTTCATAGAGAGAACTGTACAATTCCATACACATGTGCACCCAGTTGTATACAGAAAATACTATTAGATGTAAAGCTACAGATATCACCAGGTGTCATAGTAGTTTCATTCCCAAGAATTAACACTTCATCCCAGTAGAGAATAAACCAAATTAAATGACATCACAGATAAAATTGTCTTAAAATACATCTAGTGAATATTTTATCCAAACGCTGCATAATACTCCTTGTTCTCAGCAGTCCATGGAACTACCTCTAAATTAGATCATATATTATGACACAAAGAACATCTGAGCAAATAGGGGGAAACAAAAACATTTCCTTATAGTCTACCCAACAACAATAAAATGACTACAAGTGAAGAGAAACTCTAGAAAGTAAACAAATTCATGGACATAATTATGAATCATGTCTTGAAGAAATCAAGAGCAGAGAGTCTCCTTCAGTAAAATAAAACTTAAATCCCAACATTCTTTAATCTATGAGATGCCATGTAAACAGTTCTAAGAGAGATGTTTGAAGGTCAGTGTTCCCATATTAAGAAATCAAAGCAGGGATTGGGGATTTAGCTCAGCGGTAGAGTGAGTGCTTAGCAAGCACAAGGCCCTGGGTTCGTTCCTCAGCTCTGAAAAAAAAGACAAAATAACAAAAAAGAAATCAAAGCGATTTCCAAAAATTTAGTTAATGATTCACCTTAGGGCTGTAGAAAAGGAATATGAGATGTTTAAAGGTCAGTGTTCCTATATAAAGAAACCAAAGAGATGTCCAATAATTTAGTTAATGATTCACCTTTAGCTGAAGAAAAGGAACAACTCAAACACCAAAATCATTAGCTTGAAAGAAAACACTAACATTAATGAAATTAGTGAAATGAAAGCAGCTCTGCAACACAACAAACCACAGAGTCAATGAAATACATTTGGTTCTTTCACAATACAAACAATATTGACAAGATAAACTAACCAAATGAAGAAGGAATGCCAATGCTAATACTGTAAGCCATGAAAATGGAGTCACTATGACAAACTTCAGTGAAATTCAGAAAATTATTAACATTTACCTTAAGAACATTCCACTAAACTAGAAAATATAAAACATATGGATGAATTTCTACATAGAGTAGAAACTACCAAAATTAAGCTAAGATGATATTTTGAACAAATAAACAAGTAGGGATGAGGAGAAGGCTGAGCAGTTAAAAGCATTCACTGTTCTTTTAGAGAAGAAGGACTCAATTTATACTACCCATGTGATAACTCACAATGCCTTCTTCCAGCCTCTATGGTCACCAGACACATATACAACAAACACAGACATAGAAGAAAAATACTTCTACATATAAGATAATATGAACCTTAAAATAGTCAGGACTGGCCCTGCCCCCACCTCTGGGGTGGAGGACAGCATAGCAAAGACCAGTGCTGAATTACTCAGCAACCACTAAGGTCCAGATCTAGGGCTTTGAGTTGGTTCCCGCCAACATTTAACCTATCTATGAGCTGCTGGAGAAGGTGGAAAGGGTCAGTCCTGCAGAAGCATAGCCACAGGATCTCCATGACTCCAGGGAATAATAGGATATCTGAGAGGAGTCTAGAGGAATCATTATTGAAGGTGTAGCAGAAGCCAGAGGCTCTGAACCAGACCAACAGCTGATTGCAATGAACATTTGCAAATAAAGCTGTTTAGGCAGAAGGGTATACTGCATGACACACCTCAGCCCCCGATGTCATTATGATAAACAAATATATGATGGAAATGTGGGATAGTGGGGAGTAGCAAAGTGAAACAAGTATTTTGGAACTGGAGACACAACATGTTTGACTGGTATGAGAGAAGACTGCCATTGACAGAGGAGCATGTCATTGCCCAGAGGTGTTGGTAAGATGGTTTGATCTTTGGTTTGTTTGTTTTTCCTTTTCTTTTTAAAATAAATTTATTTGTGTATTTATTTTTCTTTTCAGCCATAGTTTCCTCCCTGTCCTCTCCTCCCAGTATCTCCCACAGTAAAGCCCCCCCCTGTTCCCACCCTCCAAACCACTCTTCCTCCATTTCTGTTTAGGAAAGGGCGGGTCTACCATGAGTATTAACAAAACATGGCATATCAAGCTGCAGTAAGACTAAGTACTTCCCCATGTACTAAAGCTTGGCGACGTCACCTAGTATGTGGAGTAGGGTCTCAAAAGCCAGTAAAAGAATCAGAGAATGCCCCTGTTTCCACTATTAGGATTCCTACAAGAGCACCACCCAGCTACAAAACTATAATACACATACAAAGGGCCTAGATCAGTCCCGTGTAGGCACTCGTTTTAGCAGTTCAGACTGTGAGCCCCTATGAGCCCTGGTTGATTCTATGAGTTTTCTTGTGGTGTCCTTGACCCCTGTGGCGCCAACAATTCTTTCTCCCCTCTTCTGCAGGATTCTCTGAAATTCACCTAATGTTTGCCTGTGGGTCTGCATCTGTTTCCAACAACTGCTGGATGAAGCCTCTCTAATGACAATTGGGCTAGGCACCAATCTGGTCACAGGAGATGGACAGTTCAGACTACATATCTGCTGTTGCTAGGAGTCTAAGGTGGAGTCTTCCTTTGAGATACATGGCAATGCCTTGTGCCAAGTTTCTACCTAAACCTGCAATACACCGCTTTCTAGTAGTCTTTTTCAGGACTTTCCCCTTCATTCCCTTCCCTTAACCTGATCGCTCACATTTCCATGTCCACCTGCCCTCAGTTAACTCACAAAATCTCTTCTATTTCCATTTCATAGGGATATCTGGGTGTCCCTCCACCATGAATCTTCCTTGTTACCTAGTCACTCTGGTTCTGTGGATCATAGCATTATTATTCTTTATTTTACAGCTAATATCCACATATGAGTAGGTACATACCATGACTGTCTTTCTCTGGATTACTACACTCAGAATGATCTTTTGTCTCTCTTCTTGCTATCAAGGGGGGGTGACATGCATTTGGGCTCAACAGTGGAATGACATTTCTTTACCCATTCCCCACTGACCACTAGGTTATTAGGTGTATGGAATATGTTGCATAGACAGAATCCAAAAACCAATTAGTGCAAGTGTGAGCTACCCCTTATGCAGGGGTATGCAGTTCATACTACTCCTGATTCAACTCAAATTGTTGAGTTGAGCTGTTAGTTTTTCAAGTTCTGAAAGATAATTCATTTATTTTTATATACAAATAGTCCCTATATTTATAGAGCTCTTCAAGGTATACAAACTATTTCTTATATTGAAACTATTAATGAGCAAACAATAATGTTATTTTCAACAAATTCAGGATGCCATTCATTTAAGAAAATTGCCGTATTTTGTGGTACATATTAGAGCACATTCAAACCTTCCTGGTACATTGGCTGAGAGGTAATGCTTTAGCTGATAAATTTACTCAGTGGATCACTTTATCTGAAGTTGAGCTTGCTCGGCAATCACATGCTTTGCATCATCAATATAGCAAATCTTTAGAAAATGATTTGGTTTAACAAGAGAAACTGCTGGTCAAATTATTAAAAAATGTGCTATGTGTCCATAATATTTGCCTGTGCCTCATTTGAGGTAAATTCTCCAGATCTTCTTCCTAATCATTTATGGCAAATGGATACCAGTCATATCACAGATTTTGGAAAATTTAAATATATGTATGTGACAATTGATAATTATTCAGGATTTTTAATGGCTACTGCTCAAACTGGAGAAGCTACCAAGCATATAATTGTCCATTACCTGAAATGTTTCTCCTATATGTGGATACCAAAATTTATTAATACTGATAGTGGATCTGGATATCTTAGAAAGCTTTTTATCAATTTTGTTCTCAATGGCAAATTGAACATAAAATAGGTATTCCTTATAATCCTCAAGGACAAGGTATCATTGAAAGAACTCATGGCAGCCTCAAAATACATTTTCAAAAAATTTTAAAAAGGGCAAATTATACCCTCAATCTTCACATAGTGTATTAAATCACACCTTATTTGTTTTAAATTTTTTAAATGTGGACGCTGGTGGAAAATCTACAGCTGATCAATTTTGGCATGAAGGCACCATCACAAAATTTGCTCGAGTTAAATGGAAAGATCCTTGTACTGGCCTATGGAGGGGCCCCAACCCTGTTTTAATATGGGGACAAGGACATGATTGTGGTTTTTTTCCACAGGATGAAATGAAGCGTGTTTGTTGCCTGAATGATTGATGCAGTGTATGAAGCAGAGAGATGCTGATCCTGGTATTGTTGATGACCATCCAGAGATGCCAGAGTGAAACCTATTGGGCATATGTTCCTGATCCACCAATTTTATCTCCTGAAACTTGGGAATGAAAAGAAATTGTGGTCGCAGTTAATGATACCAGGCATTTAGATCAACGTGCCACCCAAGAGTTCTAGATTGCTTGCAATTTCTCTTATATTGGATATGGTAAAGGTATTCCTGTATATTTTTAAAAAAATATTACTTTGGAAGGATGTCTTGGAGTGTTTCCAAAACAAGTATTGGGACATGATAAACAAGGTACAAGTTACACAAAGTTATTGCTTCCTGAAGGTAATTGGGTAAGTAATACTTCACCCTCTCAATGATTTCCTCCGTGCAAAAAAGAACTGTGAGAGTCTAACAGAACTTTGTTATGGAGACATGTACTGACATTAATCCTTTAAACATCATGGGGACAGAGCAATATATTCTTGATTGGTCTACAATTATAGTGACTCTTATCTTGTGTCTACGGTAGAATCTTGGGACCAAGGCCTGTCAGCTGGAATTCATTATTCCCATACTGGATCTCCACAAACTTACATTTGGAAACTCACTGCTGCCATGGAACAATGGCAGAACATTCCAGTCACTTGTAACCTATTTGTCTTTTGAAAGGAACTGATTTAGCTTGTGTTAAAATGCCCTACATTCTTTTAGGTGGTGAAGAAAATATTTCTATGAATAGTTTTATGTTTATTGTATCATGCCTTAATTGTATTTTGACTATTTCTCAAATGGATAACCATACTCCAGTAATAATGTTAAAACAACCTTCATTTGTAATATTACCAGTACATATGAGTGATCCATGGTTTGATGATAAAGGGATACGAGTGATTGAAGAAATAAAGGAAGCTTTAAGCAGACAGATGCATGTTGTTGGATTAGTTACAGAAGGAATTGCAGCTCTTATTACTGTGCTTGCTACTACTACTGTTGCTTCAGTGGCTTTGAGTCAATCCATTCAGACAGCAGGGTTTGTTAATCAGTTGTCTATGAGTGTTTCTATGACATTAGAACATATAGATGTGAATTTGGAATGTGCTTTGTATGATGTGGCACAATTTCTGCAGCCAAAATCTGGTCAGTTTTCCTTACCTCCTTTCATCCTAAGACAAGACATGAATGATGGATTTCATGCTCACATGATGGGTAAGACTGGAGTGCGGTAAGGAAACAATTAAGACAGGCACAGTCATCTGAGAGACTCTCTGAGTCTTAAAATAAATAAAAAGGGAGGAATTGTGGGAGCCAACAACTGACTCAGTTTCCCAGTTTGAATCTGAAGAGTATTCTGAGTCAATGGAGTTCAAGCTTGCTTGCTCCAGGTCTGTGAGAAAGTCCTGATTATCCCGCAGGGTCTACTGGAAGGGCTGTGAGAAAGTCCTGATTAGTCCATGGGAAGGAATGTACTATTTAGCTGGACATAGACTGCTGATGCCAGCTAGAGGTACATTGAGACAGAAAATGAAACTGCCTGCTCCTTGATGCAAGGATGGGATAGACATTGGTTGAATGCTTGTGCTGTGCATTGTTCTACATCTGTCCTTCAAGACTGCATATAAGCTGGCTATGAAATAAACTCAGGGCTGTCCCGGCATTGACTGGCAAACCTCTCCACTCTTTTCTGTCTTCTTGATTGTCTCTTAATCCACACACCTCGACTGAGCCACCCAGATAACTGTCAGCAGGCCTTGACAAAGTACAAAAGTGTCAGGAGAAGAGATGATGTGTTTAAAGCCTAGGCTACATTGAAAATTGGGCAATATTTCTGACCTGAAACTTCTCAAGAGACGAAATTAAAATGGCTAGGCAATATCTTTTAAATTGGTCAGCATCTTTAAAATTAAGAAAATTAAAATTAAAACTACTTTGAGATTTCATTTTACTCCAGCAAGAATGGTTATTTGAAGAAACAAAACAAAACTAACAAAAAACCCTCAGATACTTGCAAGAATAAATGCTGGTGAAGGTGTGTGGAAAGGGGAACCCTCATTCACTATTAGTGTGATTGTAAACTGTGGAAATCAGTGGAGACATTTTGGAAATCAATGTGGAAAATTTATCACGTGGCCCAGATACACCCCTCCTTGGCTTATGTCCAAAAAACTTGATACCTTAGTCCACAAATTCTTCCTTAGCTATGTTCATTACTTCTCTATTCAAAATAGCTAAGAAATGAAAACCATTTAAATCTGCTTCAACAAAATAATGACTAAGGAAAATGTGTTACACACATACAATAGAATTCTACTTAGCTGTGGAGAAAAATAAACTCATGAAAATTTTCACATAAATGTGTGAAACTAAGAAGTATTATATTGAGGTACCCCAGCCACAGAAATACTAATGTTAAATGTTCCCTCTTCTTTGTGCTTTCTGTCTTTGAATTTGTAGATGTGCATTTATAACCTGGAGAAACTGCAAAACTAAGATAGGAAAACAAAGGAAGTAACCCTAGATACTAGAATAGCATGCAGGTGTTACAAAGGGAGAAATAAATAAATAGAGGGGGCCTTTAACTGATAAGGAGTCACAGAGCACAATCCAGAGTGAAAGAGAGGAAGGAGAGATAGATACTACTAAGGATGTTTTGAGAGATACTGGGAAGTTTATTATCTCATATTTATCTAAAATCATATATAATATGCATGCATTAACATGTATTTTAAAGATATTATGCAATTTATAATGCTAATACGTCTCCCAAGTGCCATGGACTATATGGAAAAACCTTTTTGACATTGTTGGTCAGGGTACTCCAAGTGACCTCCCAAACAATACCAAGTATTATTGCCCTTGATTGGCTTATAGAACTTGAAGATATAATTCTGTTACAGAAACCACAATACACTTCAGACACAGAAATTGGAGGAATTGAACTGAAATTGTCCTGGAACTTCTTCCTGGAGTAGTGGATTTCATAAAGTAAAAAAGTGCCAAGGCATAAGAGCAATAACTAGGCTTATCTAGGTGTGATATCTGTGAACAAGAAAAATCAATAAACTATCAAGAAATCCATGATGTTGTAATAGTGGAATTTTTATCTTGGAGATTCTAAGGGCTGTTTAATTGGACTTAAGGCACACTCATTAAGAGGGAAGCCATACCTTGTACTGTAAACACAGACAATTACTTGGGCCTGGAAAGGGCATAAATCCAAGAGGGGATTTGCTACTGTCAGTTTCAGAATCCAGTTTACTTTGTTGTTGTTTTCTTAATACCCATCTTTTACACACAGATAAATATAGTTCTCACCCTTAATCAAGGAAGCTTCGTTTTACAATATATGGAGACTATCATGAAGTCCCACAACTGGTCAAAATGCATAATTGACTGTAAGGTGCCTAACCCCAACTGATACATCTACAATGAATCCATTCAAGTTAAGGCTAGGAAAAAACACAGAAGAGGGCACAGAAAGCCCCCAGAGTCCAAGAGTCCCTATTGATAGGATATATCCATTGGCCATGACAGGGAAATATGCCTATGAACACTCAATAGTACATTTATCCAAATGAACCAGCATAGTTGCACCAGTTGGTACACACATAAGGACAGAGGAACATCTACATGGTCTTACCCCAAGATGGAGGAATACAGCAGTCCAATGGCTGCTGAAAGAGGGAGAATCAGGAGCCTCAGGTGAGAATTCCCATATGGGTTGTCCAATCCCAAGTACTCTACTCAGGATTCATTCACATACAAACAGAATTAAAAAGGACTTAGTAGGTATATGTACATGTGTTAATATACACATACACATACAGAAACTGAAAATTAAAGAAGAAGAGACCATAAATATGGGAAAGGGGGAAGCATTGGAAGGGGAGATGGAGGGTGGGAATCATATAGTGTAGCTAAGAAACTATGAGTTTCTCAAAAACATCCAATACTTTTTAAAAAAGAATTGCACGTCATAACATTTTGTATGATCTGTAACTTTTCTGCAAATTTGAAAACATTTTGAAAGCTGAACTGTGTTAAAAAACATTTTAAATTAAACCCCAATTCAATCTCATACTACTTGTTATTGAGTTTCTGGTTTAGGGTCATGAACTTATGCTCACAAATGCTACAGAATGATCTCTGAATAATTTCATAATTGCTTAATACAACAACCTTTAACTAGTTGTTACAATATCCATTTCTTCCTATCAGTAGCTAGATTTACAATGAACTGTGGAGTGTTATTATTTCTTTTGACTGCGGTGTGAATTTTACCTCTCAAGATTTGCTACAAGCTAAACAGTTGGCTAAAGCTGTAATCCTAACAGTAACTACCAAGATCTCTTTGCCATGTCTGACTACCTTTGGTTTGAAAGAATACATTCCCCTGCTGTAGGGCTTGAAATAGTAATAACTCAAAAAGCCCATGATGAGTTTGTGATTAGAGATGAAGACACACTCATACTGACTTACTCCAAATTATGTAAGAACTGTGAGTGAGAATCATCCTGAAGTGTATGAAGAAGGTTAGGTCTTTGATCATCATTGATTTGGGCACTTAGTGGAGTGCTATTTATATCTGATATTTAAAATATTTTTGGGTATGGAGAGCTGTGTGTGAGTGCAATTTCACTCAGAGAAAAACCTCCAGCCTGATCTATGTGGACAGAGGATCGTTCAAGGCATATGAACAATGTCAGTGGATCCTAAGGCCAACTCTGGCATAGTTCTGTCTCTGTATGGAAGAGAGAGTGGAAAAGGAAGAATAATAAAAATAAACAGAAGAAATAACATCAAGATATAAAGACATGGATTCAAGAATATATGGAGAGAAGACAATGTCAGGTAGAAGAATTATCATGGACCATGGAAGCAAAAAGAGGCATCATGGGTTCTGGAGGAGGGGTGTTTGCTGGGTAGCAAAAGCACTGAACATTGGGTAAATGTTACATTGCTGATATCGAAAGTGCAATAACATGGAAAAGTCAAGGGCAGGCAAGGGAATGCAAGAAAAAGATTCAGGTAATAGTCCAGAGACAAAAGCTAGAGAAATATCCATTGACCAAGAAGCATGTAAACACAAAGTGTGTGTGGTAAATAGACACAAATTGATTTATTTGCCTTAAAGAGAAGCAGTGTTCAAACACACACCACAGCATGGATACATCTCAACAGCAATGTATTAAGTGACAGGAGCCAAGCCCAAGGATAGATTCCATGACTACATCCATGTGAATATCTGGGATAGTCAAATTCACTGCATCAGAATGTAGAACGATGATGGCCCAAGACTGGAAGTGATGTTCAGTAGGCAGGTAGAGTTTATTGAGTATAGCTCAATTTTTACAGGTTAAGCATTGGGAATGTACCAGATGAATATACTTTGCACCATGTAGACATTGTGAACACCACAGGTCTGTGTGCTTTGAAATAGTTGCTCTGGAAATTGTGTGGTTATATATTCTAATTGAGGCTTTTTTTGCAAGTACTGTTGAAATATTGACCATTACTTTTCCTTCTTCTTCAGGAACTAACTGGATGATTGAGATTGTCTGCTTGATTCAGACCAAGGGGAATCCCAAGTGGGTCCAATCTGTGCCTAACTTGGAATGCTCATCCTGGATAGAGTACCAAGAAGGATATCAAACAGTAATCAATAAGGAAGGATCACACCTCATCAGCTCCCACCTTCTCTTCCATTTTTTCCCCAAGTCTTTCTTCAGTTCCAAAGCCAAGGTCAGTGTCCAGTGGTTGAGAAATCTTTTACAAAATGCTCTTTGAACTTATTCTTCCATGACAGGCCTTAAAGCTCTTGCTGAAATGAACTCTCATGGTGTAGGTTGGGGGAGGGAAACTGGTACTCACATACAGAGGTGATGTTGATGTGTCCCCTCCTCAGACTACATCAGAGTACGAGGATGTAAATCACCACATAGTGATCCTTGGAAAATATACAAGAGAATGTGAAATATCAACTAGAGCATTCAGAAACTATATATACAGGGCAAGCATAGTTCAAACTCTAATGGCCAGTGGATAATAATGTTTTCTGTCATTGAAGTCAATTAGTTAATCTGGATTCTATACATAGCCCATGCTCTGTGAGGGAATCATTCAAGTCAGAGCTGCTTATAGGGGAAACAGCCTGAACAGGTGTCAATGGTCTGGTCATAGAGATTATTCAACAGTCATGGCTCATCACTACCCGCTATATCTTGCTGTGTCTATCTGTCCATTGTGATCACAGGATTCATCCACATCACTGATAGAGGATATCCAGAAGGGATCAGAGATATATAGGTTCTGACCTATCATAGTTTCTAGTTAGTAAGTTTGTTTTCTGGAAGTTTGTACACTGTGGAACTTAAAAATATTTTATACTTAAAATACAAAGACAAATGTAGAAATATCTCTCTTGAAAATATCCTAATGAAGTTGTGAACATTATACGCATGTGTGTTATATGGATTTGTCAAAATCTTGGCAGGAGAAATTGAAGCCTAAAGAGTTGAATTCTAGAATAATGTTACAAAGAGCATTGGTATGAAATATGAATTTTCTTTTATGAAAATTATTATATATTTTTAATTTAACTCTTTTATTTTGTGAAATTATAATAAAATTACACACATTATTCTCCCTTCTTCCTCCCTCCAAGCTTTCCTCTTTTTTCTCTTGCAAAATTATGGTCTCTTTTTTTCATTAATTAATGTTACATCTGTATATGTATCTACATCTATCTACATTAAAAATTTAATATAATCTTCTCAGTCTATACAATGTTACTTGTATGTATGTTTTCAGGGCTGAGATTGGTATTGGATGACCAAATGCTATACTTTTTCCAGAGGAAGCCTATGTCTCCCTCTATCACATTTCTTAGTTGCCTCAATGTCTTTGTTTTTACCATTGTGCAATGACACACTGGCTCTGAGCTCTGCACCATGATTCTTTTGAAAGTTATGTTTGGATACTCAGGGAGGCATGCCCCTAGGTCCCATTCTTGGGTCCCAGCCATTCCCAGGGAAGACCCACCCAACTCAGCCACAGTTGCAGGTCAGTGGGCAGTCCCACAGGAAGGCTCTCCTTCTCCAAAACCCCCCACCTAGCTCAGAGAGCTCCCATCCAGCTCAGAGAAAGAGAGAGCTCTCATTGGACAAAGAGCTATCATTAGACCAAGAGTAAACTCAAGAGACAGTGAATCGGCCAGCCCTGATTAGACCGAGAGTGGCTTTCTGAGAAGTAGAACCTGCCACCTCTCATTGGACCAAGAGAGGCTTCCTGAAAGGCAGAATCTGCCAGCTCTGACTGGACCAAGAGCCATGATAAGACCAAAAACAAATCTGTGAGTCACACACTCAACTAGCTTGGGTTGACCCAAGAGCAGCTCACTGAGACACAGAAGCTGCCTGCTCCAATCAGACCAAGAGCTAAGATTAGACCCAGAAGGACCCCTGAGACACAGACACAACAAACACAGAGTGGACCAACAGCATCTCACACAGGCACCTCTTATATCTATTAGACAAAGAGATGGGCAGACGTTAAGGCAGAAGTACATACAACAACATAATGAGCAATACAGAATCACCAGAACCAGGCCCTCCTCCAACAGCAAGACCTGAACATCACAAGGTGGAAGAAACAGAAGAAAGCAACCTTAAGAAGAGCATCATGAAGATGTTAGAGGCCTTTCAAGAAAAAAATGAAAAATGAAATTGAGGAAAAGATAAACAAAAAAGTGGAGGGAATCAATAAAGAAAATGAGAAAAAGTCAAACAAAAAATGGGAAGAAATCTATAATAAACTAGAGGAAAAGACAAATAAAAAGTGGAAGAAAACAATAAACTCCTAAAAGAAAACCATAAAAAGCAATGAAACAGGTGAGGGAAACAGTTCAAGACCTGAAAAGGGAAATAGAAACAATGAAGAAGACACAGAGGGAATGCTGGAAATAGAAAAATGGAGTAAACAAACAGGAAACACACATGCAAGCATAACTAACAGAATACAAGAGATGGAAGAGAGGATCTCTGGTGTAGAGGATACAATAGAGGAAATGGATTCATCAGCCAAAGAAAATACCAATGCCAAAAAACTCATAACACAAAATGTCCAAGAAATCTGGGACACCATGAAAAGACCAAACCTATGAATAATAGGGATAGAGGAAGGAGAAGAATAACTCAAAGGCACAGAAAATATATTCAACAAGATCATAGAAGAAAACTTTTCCAACTTAAAGAAGGAAATACCTATGAAGATACAAGAAGACTACAGAACACCAAACAGACTAGACCCCCCCAAAAAGTCCCTTTGCCACATAATAAACAACTAAATATACAGAATAAAGAAAGAATATTAAGAGCAGCAAAGGAAAAGGCCAAGTGACTTATAAAGGCAAGCCTATTAGAATAACACCCGATTTCTCAATGGAGACTTTGAAAGCTAGAAGGACCTGGACAGATATAATGCAGACTCTAAGAGACCATGGACGCCAGCCTAGACTAATATACCCAGCAAAACTTTCAATCATCATAGACAGAGAGAATAAGACATTCCAAGACAAAACCAGATTTAAACAATACTTATCCACAAACCCAGCCCTACAGAAAGCACTAGAAGGAAAATTCCAGCCTAAGGAAGTCAGATATACCCACGAAAACACAGGCAATAGAAAATACCACAGCAATAAACTCCAAAGAAGAGAAGTACACACACACTACCACCAAAAGATAACAGTAATGAACAATCACTGGTCATTAATATCTCTTAATATCAATGGACTTAATTCACCTATAAAAAGACACAGGCTTACAGAATGGATATGAAAGCAGGACCCATCTTTCTACTGCATACAAGAAACACAACTCAAATTCAAAGATAGAAACTACCTAAGAATAAAAGGCTGGGAATAGTCTTTCCAATCAAATGGTCTTAAGAAGCAAGCTGATGTAGCTATCCTAATATCCAGCAAAACAGACTTCAAACTAAAATCAATCAAAAGAGAACAAGAAGGGCATTACATACTAATCACAGGAAAGATCCACCAAGATGAAGTTTCAATTCTGAACATTTATGCCCCAAATACAAGGGCATCAACATATGTAAAAGAAATATTACCAAAGTTTAAACTACATATAAAACCCCACACATTAATAGTGGGAGACTTCAACACACCACTCCCACTACTGAACAGATCTGCCAAATCGAAACTTAACAGAGAAATAAAGGACTTAACTGATGTTATGACTCAAAAGACTTAATTCATATCTACAGAACATTCCATCATAACAAAAAAGAATATACCTTCTTCTCAGCACCCCATGGAACCTTCTCTAAAATCAACCACATACTTGGCCACAAAGTAAATCTCAACATATACAAAAAAATTAGAATAACCTCCTGTGTTCTATCAGACAACCATGGTTTAAAGTTAGATTTCAACAACAACAAAAACTACAGAAAACCTACAATCTCATGGAAACTGAATAATGCTCAACTGAATCACCACTGTGTCAAGGAAGGAATAAAGAAAGAAATTAAAGACTTCCTAGAGATCAATGAAATGAATATACCACATACAAAAACTTATGGGACACTATGAGAGCAGTGCTAAGAGGGAAATTCATAGCACTAAATACCCATATAAAGAAGTTGGAGAAATCTCACACTAGTGACTTTAACAGCACACCTGAAAGCTCTAGAAGTAGAAGAAGCAAAGTCTCCCAGGAAAAATAGATGCCAGGAAATAATCAAATTGAGAGCTGAAATCAATAAAATAGAAACAAAGAGAACAATATAAAAATTAATGAAACAAAGAGTTGGTTCTTTGAGAAAATCAACAAGATAGACAAGCCCTTATCCAAACTAACCAAAAGGCAGAGAGAGAGAGCATCCAAATTAGCAAAATCAGAAATGAAAAGGGAGACATAACAACTAACTCTGAGGAAATCCAGAGAATCATGAAGTCATACTTAAAAAACCTCTACTCCACAAAACTGGAAAATCTAAAAGAAATGGATAATTTTCTGGATAGTTACCACATACCTAAGTTAAATCAAGACCAGATAAACAGTTTAAATAGTCCAATAACCCCTAAGGAAATAGAATCAGTCATTAAAAGTCTCCCAACCAAAAAAAAGCCCAGGGTCAGATGGTTTCAGTGTAGATTTCTACCAGATATTCAAAGAAGATTTAATACCAATACTCTTTAAATTGTTCCACACCATAGAAACAGAAGGAACATTCCCAAACTCCTTCTATGAGGTTACATTTACCCTGATTCTAAGCTAAACAAAGATGCAACAAAGAAAGAGAACTACAGACCAATCTCCCTCATGAACATGAATGCAAAAATACTCAATAAAATACTGGCAAACAGACTCCAAGAACACATCAAAATAATTATCCATCATGATCAAGTAGGCTTCATCCCAAGGATGCAAGGGTGGTTCAACATACATACGAAAGTCTGTCAATGTAATACACCCTATAAACAAACTTAAAGAAAACAACCACATGATCATCTCATTAGATGCAGAAAAGGCATTTGACAAAATCCAACACCCCTTCATGATAAAGGTCTTGGAGAGATCAGGAATACAGGAAACATACCTAAACATAATGAAGGCATTTTACAGCAAGCCAACAGCCAACATCAAAGTAAATGGAGAGAAACTCAATGCAATTCCACTAAAATCAGGAACAAGGAAAGGCTGTTCGTTCTCCCCATACCTTTTCAATATAGTACTTGAAGTTCTAGCCAGAGCAATAAGACAACATTAGGAGATTAAGGGGATACAAATTGGAAAGGAAGAAGTCAAGCTTTCACTATTTGCCAATGACATGATAGTATATGTAAGTGACCCCAAAAATTTGACCAAGGAACTCAAACAGCTTATAAACACCTTCAGCAACATAGCAGGATACAAGATCAACTCAAAAAATTAGTAGCCCTCCTATATACAATTGACAAACAGGCTGAGAAGGAAATCCGAGAAACATCACCCTTTACAATAGCTACAAATGTTTTAAAATACCTTGGGGTAACTCCAACTAAGCAAATGAAGGACCTGTATGACAAGAACTGTAAGTCCCTGGGTCCTGTGCTCATTGCATGAGTCAGCTGTTTGAAACTTGGGGCCTATGCAGGATCGCTTGGCTCAGCCTGGGAGGAGGGGACTGGACCTACCTGGACTGAGTCAACCAGGTTGATCTCAGTCCGTGGGGAAGGCTTTGCCCTGGAGGAGGTGGGAATGGGGGGTGTGTTGGGGGGAAGGTGAGGGGGACAGGAGGGGGAAGAACAAGGGAATCCGTGGCTGATATGTAGAACTGAATTGTATTGCAAAATAAAAATAAAAATAAAATAAAAGAAAAGAAATTAAAGAAGACGTCAGAAAATGGAAAGATCTCCCATGCTCATGGTTATGCAGGATTAACATAGTAAAAATGGCAATCTTACCAAAAGCAATCTACAGATTCAATGCAACCCCCATCAAAATACCAACACAATTCTTCACAGACCTAGAAAGAGCAATATTCAACTTATATGGAAAAACAAAAACTCAGGATAGCCAAAAGAATCCTGTACAGTAAAACAACCTCTGGAGGCATCACGATCTGCTGTGGGATGGTCTGTAAGTGCTGTGGGATGGTCTGTATGTCAAGTGTGTTGCTGATTGGTCAGTAAATAAATCACTGATTGGCCATTGGCTAGGCAGGAAATATAGGCGGGACAAGGAGAAGAATTCTGGGAAGTGGAAGGCTGAGGGAGAGAGACTGCCAGCCGCCACCATGACAAGCCGCATGTGAAAATACTGGTAAGCCACGAGCCATGTGGCAAGGTATAGATTTATAGAAATGGATTAATTTAAGCTGTAAGAACAGTTAGCAAGAAGCCTGCCACGGCCATACAGTTTGTAACCAATATAAGTCTCTGTGTTTACTTGGTCGGGTTTGAGTGGCTGTGGGACTGGCGGGTGGGTGACAGAGATTTGTCCTGACTGTGGGCAAGGCAGGAAAACTCTAGCTACAAATGGCGTCCAACGTGTTGGCAAGAGTTTCCACCTAAAACGTGAGTAAAAAGATTCTAAAACGGAGCTAAAAACAGCTCCTAGTTGTCTCTTTTAAGCTAGCGGCAGCCTGCGTGTTTGAGCTACTGGCGGGTTCCTAGCGTGCTTGCATGCTTGACCTGCAGTATGGCAGGAATGAGGCCTCTGCAAGTGGCACATTAAGCTGTGTGGTGGATTTAGCCTTTGCTAGTACAAAAAAAAAGAGGTTTCTGGACTACACGCCGCTTTGATAGAAGCATAGACCCACTATTTCTGAGAGTTGATGGCTCCCAGAGCTGGTGGAAAACGTACTACCGCCATGTTGGAAAGCTGAAGTGGGCGGAGCCAGCAGCCATAGCGCCAGTGCCGTTTTAGGCTTAGAAGGCTGCAGTTTAAAGCAATAGGCTCAAGCTAATATAAAAAAATAAGCCACGTAAAGATGGCTACCACACAGAGAATCTGGATGATGTTCTCTTTGATATTTGTAACTGAAGAAAAACATTTGATTACAAAAGCTGTTGAGTTATGCCAAAATGTATATTTTAAAGGTACCTTGACTTCAAAATTTGGATGTAAGGATATGTTGCTTTGGAAAGGAGGCTCTGCTTTTGTTTCCACAGAAAGCCAGAGGCTATGGATTTGTTCCAGATTAAGATACATCAGGTTTGACCAGCCAAGACCACCTGAAAGGTCTCCGATGACACCATGGCCCAGATGATCCAACATCCAGAACTGTTTCAAGGCAACTGGCTCAGATGATACACCCTCATGGACTACTCCATAATCCTAAAATATCCTTTGTGTCCCCATAAGATACAGCGCCCCCCTCCAGCAGGAAGTAGTAAGAGAAGCTACGCCCAAATTCCCAAATATACCAAGCTGACTTTGGAGATATGTAAAGGTTAAAACCTTCCTTTTTAAGAAAAGAAAAGGGGAAGTGCTGTGGGATGGTCTGTAAGTGCTGTGGGATGGTCTGTATGTCAAGTGTGTTGCTGATTGGTCAGTAAATAAATCACTGATTGGCCATTGGCTAGGCAGGAAGTATAGGCGGGACAAGGAGAAGAATTCTGGGAAGTGGAAGGCTGAGGGAGAGAGACTGCCAGCCGCCACCATGACAAGCCGCATGTGAAGATACTGGTAAGCCACGAGCCATGTGGCAAGGTATAGATTAATGGAAATGGATTAATTTAAGATATAAGAACAGTTAGCAAGAAGCCTGCCACGGCCATACAGTTTGTAACTAATATAAGTCTCTGTGTTTACTTGATCGGGTCTGAGTGGCTGTGGGACTGGCGGGTGAGAGAGATTTGCCCTGACCGTGGGCCAGGCGGGAAAACTCTAGCTACAACGATCCCTGACTTCAAGCTCCACTATAGAGTTACAGTAATAAAAACAGCTTGGTAATGGCACAAAAACCGACATGTGGACCAATGTAATCAAATTGAAGACACTGACATTAATCTGCACACGTATGAACATTTAATTTTTGACAAAGAAGCCAAAACTGTACAATGGAAAAAAGAAAGCATCTTCAACAAATCGTGCTGGCATAATTAGATGTCAAAATACAGGAGATTTCAAATAGATCTATATCTGTCACCATTCACAAAACTTAAGTCCAAGTGGATGAAAGACCTCAACATAAATCCAGTTACTCTGAACCTGATAGAAGAGAAAGTAGGAAGTAGTCTTGAACGCATTGGCACCAGAGATCACTTCCTAAATATAACTCTAGTAGCACAGACACTGAGAGAAACAATCAATCAGTGGGACCTCTTGAAACTGAGAAGCTTTTGTAGAGCAAAGGACATGGTCAACAAGACAAAGCAACAGCCTACAGAATGGGAAAATATCTTCACCAACCCCACATCTGACAGAGGGCTGATCTCCAGAATATATAAAGAACTCAAGAAATTAGACATAAAAATGTCCAATAGTCCAATTAAAAAATAGGCTATAGAGCTAAACAGAATTCTCAACAGAGGAAACTCAAATGGCTGAAAGACATTTAAGGAATTGCTCAACATCTCTAATTATCAGGGAAATGCAAATCAAAACAACTCTGAGATACCACGTTACACCTGTCAGAATGGCTAAAATCAAAAAACACTGAAGACACCTTATGCTGGAGAGGATGTGGAGCAAGGGGAACTCTCCTCCACTGTTGGTGGGAATGCAAGCTTGTACAACCACTTTGGAAATCAATATGGCTCTTTCTTAGAAAACTGGGAATCAATCTCCCCAAAGACCCAGCTATACCCCTCCTGGGCATATACCCAAAGAATGCTCAATCATACCACAAGGGCACTTGCTCTGCTATGTTCTTATCAGCATTGTTTGTAATAGCCAGTACCTGGAAACAACCTAGATGCCCTTTTAGTGAAGAATTAATAAATGAAATGTGGTACATATACACAATGGAATACTACTCAGCAGAGAAAACAATGACATCATGAGGTTTGCAGGCAAATGGATGGATCTAGAAAAAATCATCCTGAGTGAGGTAACCCAGATTCAGAAATACAAACATGGTATGTACTCTCTCATATGTGGATACTAGATGTAAAGCAAAGAATGATTAGACTGCTACTCACAACTCCAGGGAGGCTACCTAGTAAAGAGGACCCTAAAAAAGACACAGGGATTGCCCAACGACAGAGAAATGGATGAGATCTACCTTAGCAAACTGGACCTAGGTGGGTGGTAATGAAGAGCAAGGGTTGGGGCAAAGAGAGCTTAGGGGAGTGGGAGATCCCAGCTGGATCAAGAACACAGAGAGAGAACAAGGAAAGAGAAGAACAATAAAAATGAAGACTCGATGGGAATAGGAAGAAACAAAGTGCTAGAGAGATCCCCAGAAATCCACAAAGATACCTCCACAGTAGACTACCAGCAATGGTCAAGAGAAAGCCCGAACTGACCTACTCTGGTGATTGGATGGCTAAATACCCTAGTTGTCATGATAGAACTCTCATCCAATGACTGATGGAAGCAGATGCAGTGATCCATGGCCAGGCCCCAGGTGGAGTTCCAGGAGTCCAATTGGTGAGAAAGAGGAGGGATTATATGAGCAAGAGATACTGAGACCATGACTGGAAAAAGCACAGGGACAAATAGTCAAACTAGTGGGAACACATGAACTATGAACCAATACCTGAGTAGCCCCAATAAACTGGTCAGGCCCTCCTGATAAGTGAGACAGTCAATTAGCTTGAACTATTTAGGAGGCCCCCAGGCAGTAGGATTGGGACCTGTCCTTAGTGCTTGAGCTGGCTTTTTGGAACCTAGGGCCTGTGTTGGGATACTCTGCTCAGCCTAGGTGAAGGGAGGAGGGTACTGGACCTGCCTCAACTGAATCTACCAGACTGAGCTGAATCCCCAGGGGAGTCCTTGTCTTGGAGGAGGTGGGAATGGGGGATGAATTGGGGGAAGGCTGGTGGGGGGGGGCAGGAGAAGGGAGGACAGGGTAATCTGTGACTGATATGTAAAATTACATTAATTATAAAATAAAAAATAAAAAAAGTTATATTTGGTAGTTACAGTTATGGGAAGCAATTAGTTTCTCATATTGCAAATAGATTCAGCACTGTACTCATCACTCCTTGAATATAAGTTGTTCTTCACAGTGGATGTATGATCTTTCACATTGTAAGATATTAATCTTTACAACTATAGAATCATTCTTGTATTTTTGTTATTCTTGTCATTTTGTTTTTTTCAGTATTATTGACCTGAGCTGTTTTGCTGTTACATATACAAATGAAATAAAAATATAAAAGAGAATTCTAACCATACATTTGCACTTATGTAATTTTTTGTCCAAATGAAAATAATAAACGCTTTTAGAAACTTCATGGAAATTTGATTAGTAATTCATATAAATTTTGTCAATTAAAAGTTAGGGAATGACTATATTGACCTTCACGTACATGTTTTTCCATTTAAGGTAATCTATGTCATCAGAAATCCTAGAGATATTCTTGTGTCTGGTTACTTTTTTTCTGGTGTAAAGCAAACCTTGTTAAGAATCCAGAGTCACTGACTACTTATTTTGAAAGGTTCCTCAAAGGAAATGGTGAGTGTCCTATTAAATATAGGACTTAGGGGAGACTCAGAGACATTTTTAATGACAAGGTGAGATAAAGCTCAGGTTGGTCTTGAACTCTATATACCTAGGGACAATGTTGAAGCTCTGCTCCTCCGCATCTACCTCTTGAGTTCTAAGACTACAAGCACTTACTACCATGTTCTTTTTATTTAATTCTGGGGCTCTCATCTACAGTATTATGTATGTTATCTAATGTGGTTACATCCCTAGCCCTTAATATATTCTTTGGTCTTAACATGGCTCCATCTTATCTCTCTACATTCAACCAATCTGTGGCCTCAAGTTTCATCACCATTTTGAATCTAATTGTGAAGTCTCCCTGTTCTCACATACCACTGTATAACAGGGCATAGCCATAGCTTGCCCCATGACACACCATCCTGCCAACATTGGGAATACCTAGTATTTCCAGTACTAGGATAGGTATTATAATTTGTGGTGGTTGATTGAGGGATGCCCTATATAAACCCTGCCATTTGAACACCTTTTCCCACTTGATGGCACTCTTTCAGAAGATTTATAAAGTACAAATTTTCAGTAAGAAGTACATCATTGAGTGTGGGCATTGCTAGGTTTAAATTTCTTTTTAATTTTTTTCATTTATTTTATATCCTGACCACTCCCCTCTGTCCTTTCCTTCCATTACCTCTCTCACCTCCCTCCCCATTGCTACCACCAATCCACAACTCCTCTGTTTCTGTTCAGAAAGGGCCAGGCCTCAGCCTGCATGTCATCACAGCATGACATATTAAGTTGATACAGGGCTATGCTCCTCTGCTTGTATTAAGGTACAACAAGGCAACCCATTATGAACAATAGGTTCCTAAAAGTCAGCCAAAGCAATTGAGATGGGCCCTGCTTTCACCACTAGGAGTCCCACAAGCAGATAAGCTACACAATTGTCACACACATGTAGAGGGCCTAGGTTGGTCCCTTGCTGTCTCCCTAGCTGTGAGTTTAGGGTCTATGAACTCCTATAAGCCCATGTGAATTGCTTCTGTGGGTACCCTTGTGATGACATTGACCTAGCTATCTTGTCCAATTCTTCCTCCCTCTCTTCAATGGGATTCCCTGAGCTAGGCCCAGTGCTTGGCTATGGGTCTCTGTATCTGTTCACATCAGTCACTGGATGAAGGCTTTCTTCTGACAATGTGGGTAGTTACAAATCTGATTACAGGAGATGACCAGCTCAGGAAACTATCCACTATTCCTAATAGTCTTAGCTTGAGTCATCCTTGTAGATTCATGAAAGTTTCCCTTGTAACATGTTTTGACCTGACCCCAAAATTCCTACCATCTCTTTCATTACTCTCCTACTCCATTCATACCTGCAACCTAATCTGTCATGTTCCCATCCCCATTTGTCCCCAACCAACCAAAGAAATCTCTTCTAATTTCTCTTCCCAGGAACATTCATGCTCTCCATCCCCTTTGGGCTCTCCTTGTTACCTAGTCTTTTTGAGGCTGTGGATTATAGCAAGATTATCATTTACATACAGCTAGTATCCACTTATGAATGAGTACATACCATGTTTGTCTTCCTGGGTGTGGGTTACCTTAGTCAGGATGATATTTTTCTAGTTCAATCCATTTTTCTTCAAACTTTCCGATGTCATTGATTTTAACAGCTGAGTAATATTCCATTGTGAAAATGTACCACATTTTCTTTATCCATTGTATAGTTGAGGAGCCCCTAGATTGTTTCTATGCTCTGGCTATTATGAAATTATATGAAATTTCACTGCTATGAAATTAGTTGAACAATACATCTTGTGAAAATACTGAGCATCCTTTGGGTATATGCCTAAGAGTGGTATTGCTGGGTCTTGAGGTAGATTTATTCAGTTTTCTGAGAAACCTCCAGATGGATTTTCAAAGTGGCTGTACAAGTTTGCACTACCACTAGCAGTGGAGGAGTGTTCCCCTAGATCCACATCAAATGGTTAACTTCTTAAGTCACTTCCAGTTTCTTGGCTCTGCTTCCAGTTTGTAGTTGAGATGACCTCTGAGCTTCCTGCTGCTATAGCCCTGCCTGCCACTTGTTGCCATTCCCTCCTTTCCACCATCATTTATTCTTATCCCTCTAGAATAATCAGTCAAAAATTAAGCTCTCTCTGCTTACTCAAGTTGCCTTTGTTCATGATGTTTTATCACAGCAACAGAAAAATAACAATGTGATTTCCTTCCTACCACACAACTCATTTGTGGATTCTCTTAGTCTTTTTTTCATTGGCTTCCCATACATTGTCCTGACTGTCTATTATTTTGTTAAGATGCATCTTTCCAAATATTGTAAATTCTATTTTCTTTATTGTCTCAAAAGTATTTTCATAGGCATGGATTCTTAACACTTTGTATATAGTTTAACTTTTATTGAGATATAGTAATTATATATATTATATATAATAATCAGTTTCATTATGACATTTTCATATGTGTATGCAGGTATTTTTGATCAGATTAATGTCTCACCAACCTCTCTTTTACTGTTCACACTCTTGCTGATCCTTTTCCTCTTCCCAACTAGCTCTGCTTTCTACTTCCGTGTCCCTTTTCTGCATGTGTGTGTTTGAGACCCAATGAGGTCCATTGGGGTCGCTTACCTGAGCACAGGGAAGGAGTTATTTACAGGAACATGGGTACCTTACTAGTAGCTCCTATATTGAAACGTAGCTATTTAGAAGATAATTTGATGTGCACGTAGAGTCTATTTAGCAGAACAACTGTGATAGCTTCAACGGTATGATCTATTCCTTGTCTGAGATGGATTCAACCAAATGCACCACATTTGAACTCTTCTCAATCAGAAAATGATTGGTTACCCTGATACCACAATTTCCCTTATTGCACTAGTGGGCATATCTTGTAAGGTTGGTTGAACTATAGATTACAGTGTCCACAGCTGAATATGACTGTTGATGACAACCTCTCACTATCAGACTGTACAACACTTTCTGGTATTGTGAAAGCTATAGTCATATTTCAGCTCTTTTCTGTAGTGGGTAGCCATTCCAGCTTTGATCTGGAAGTTCCAACCCCCATTGAGGCGGGGCCAAGGGAGGCACCTGGAGACCCAGATCTGGATGAACCAGTGCTCTCTCTGTTCCTGGACCCTTGACGGTGGAGGTTGACCGAGCAGAGCTCCAGAGAACACCACTGGACTGCGATACATCTTCCCCAGACCCTGCGACCTACCTGTCCCTTTATTTGTAAGTTACCCACTAAATAAATCTTCCTTTTAACTACATGAAGTGGTCTTAATAATTTCACCAATATCTGGCGCCCAACATGGGGCAAATTCCAAAGGCCTGGGTGGCTCCCACCCTCAGCCTCCTTCCCAGCTGGCGGGTACCTAAACCCGCCTGCAAAGTTCCATATAACCAGGGAATGCCTACACGGTTCCATTCCCCAAAAAAGGGAACAGCTAGTCCGGTCTCAGTTCCCTAGCTTAGCCCTGAGACCAGCGAAAAACCACTGTGAGTGAGGTGTTCCCCTGAGTGCCGGCTCTGGCTCCCGCCATCTCGACTCCTGTGAGCTGCAGTCAACCAAGGTCGCCAGCAGGCCCTGCTTTGGAGCTGTACCAATGCTACCTGCTGGCTGAAAAGTACTACTACACCCCCCAAAACCACGAAAGGTAATCGAGGCAAACAAGCATATTGTTTCAAATAAAAGTACTTGATAATTTTACACCTTAAAATTGACTAACAAATTTTGAGTAATTCTTGTAATATGGCCGACAACATTACCTCACAAAAAGGTTTAAAAACCTTTTTGCCTGTATGATGAATGACATCTTCCTGGAAATATATGACCTTCCTAAGGCATATCTGGCCTGTACCATTTTGACATTCATTGTAATAATTCACACAGTGTTCAAACACTGGTTTAATAACAAGAACAAAGATGAGTCATTATTGGGACTGATACAGGCTTTAAAAGATAACAATAAAAGCTTACAGAAAAAGAGTCTCTTTCTGGAATCTGCTTTAAAAGATAACAATGAAGGCTTACAAAAAAGATTCTTTCTCTGGAATCTGCTGATCAGGATTTACAAAACAGGCTTGTACCAAAAATTGATCTTATTGATAATAAATGTAAATGTTTAATCTACAAAACAGTAACTCTCCAGACACTATATAAGAAAGAAAGATTATCATTAATTGATAAGATAAGGTCCATGGAATCATGTTTCTGAGGAACACAAAAACTTCTATGATTCCATGAAAAATCTGGAGTCCCTTGCCAGAGAGGAGGTTCACTCCCTAGAACAGACCCTAGGTGCTCGTTTGCAAGCCCTAGAAGAAACTCTCAGTAAACATGACAAGGGACCTAATAAACAAAAGGACAAGACCATAGAAGTTGTAACATCTCCAAATGGCTCTCATACAATGGCTTATCCTGTTATCATCCATGAGAAGCCAACAGATGACACACACCCTGAGCCATATAGTACATATACATTACAACCAATTTCAACAAGAGACTTTAAAAATATAAAGAAAATGGTAGTTATGTATGGGATGCACTCCACATACGTAAAACAGATGTTAAATTCATGTGTACCTCACATAGAATCATTCCAGATGACTGACATCAGTTAATTTCAGCTGTTCTAAAATATAGCCAAGAGTTACAATAAAAAAGCTGGTTGAGAAAAGAGACATAAAATTTAAAACAACAAGGTAAACTCAGAGGTTTTGTGATCTCCCAAGATCAAATACTTAGTGAGGAATATTTCGCTGACAGAAATGTACGAGCCACTTATGATAAACATACAATATCCCTATGCCGTACAGCAGCTCTAAATGCTTGGGAAAAAATCCAAAACATAAAACATTTCCAATTGCTTTCTTTATGTACTGTGACAAGAATGTGAGGGTTTATTCAGAAACAGGGTCTTACCAGTTAGTTTTTGGGGCCACTGACAACAGTGAAAATTTCATTGATTACTTGAATCCTCAGACCCTTTCTCGGCAACCACCCCTATCGAGGTAACCCAACACTAGCAGTGGAGTTTTCATTTAATAACCCATGACTTCTGGGAGCAGTACTGTACCTTGGCTTATCCTTTTTAATGTTTTTAATGAGCTTACAAACTGATGAGTTTCCATAAGGCATTGTCATATATTCTTGGTTTTAGTTAATTTTATCCCTCACCCTCTCACCCTATCTTCACATTAACCCACTGATCTCATATTCCCTCCCTCCACATTCAAATACAGGTTTCCTGGAATTTCTCTTTCCTTGAGGTCTTTTTTCTTTCATGTTCCCCTTCTAATGGCCCCTCCAGGTTTCCTTCAAGTTTTAACATAGTAAGAATTTATTTAGGGTCCTCATATGAGAGAGAACATGTAATGTTTGTCTATCTGTTACCTCATTAGGTGTGTTTTCTAGTTCCATATATTTTACTGAGAATTTTATATTTTTATCTTTATGGCTAAAAGAAATTTTATTATGTGTACTTATCACAATTTCATTATGTGGTGGTATTGTGTTCTCCGAAATATTGTGCACCCTAATAAACTTATCTGGGGTCAGAGACAGAACAGCCACAATATTAAACATAGAGGATAGGCAGTGGTAGCACATGCCTTTAATCCTAGCATTCCAGAGGCAGAAATCCATGTGTTCAAGGATACAGCCAAGCATGGTGACTCATGCCTTTAATCCCAGAAAGCCAGCCTTTAATCCCAGGGAGTGATGGTAGAAGGCAGAAAGGTATATAAGGCGAGAGGACCAGAAACTAGAAGCATTTGGCCTGGTTAAGCATTCAGGCTTTTGAGCAGCAATTCAGCTGAGACCCATTCTGGATGAGGACTCAGAGGCCTCCAGTCTGAGGAAGCAAGACCAGCTGAGGATCTGGTGAGGTGAGGTAGCTGTGGCTTGTTCTAGTTCTCTGATCTTCCAGTGTTCACCCCAATAACTGGCCTCAGGTTTGATTTTATTAATAAGAACTTTTAAGATTCATGCTACATTGCCGGGCGGTGGTGGAGCATGCCTTTAATCCCAGCACTCTGGAGGCAGAGGCAGGTGGATCTCTGTGAGTTCAAGGCCAGCCTGGTTTACAGAGTGAGTTCCAGGAAAGGCACAAAGCTACACAGAGAAACCCTGTCTTGAAAAACCAAAAAAAAAAAAGATTCATGCTACATCATTATCTCTTTTTCAGTTGATGGGCATGTAGAGTGAACCTGTTTCCTAGCTATTGTGAATAGAGCTGCGATAAGCACAGATATTTGAATACCTGTGTAGTTATACATATCTAAGTATATAGCAGACTATACCTAAATAATTTGAGTATATACCTAAGAATCGATAGCTGGGTCCTGTGGAAGTTCTCTTTTCAGCTTTGAGTAAATGCCACAGTGATTTCAGTAACAGCTGTGTCATTTTCCTCTCTCACCAGGGTTTCTGCTTCCCCACATATTCTTTCTTAAAATTTAAAAACTGGCTGGGCAGTGGTGGCACAAGCCTTTAATCCCAGCACTTGGTGGACAGAGTCAGGCAGATCTGTATGAGTTCGAGGCCAGCTTGGTCTACAGAGTGAGATCCAGGACAGGCATCAGAACTACACAGAGAAACCCTGTCTCAAAAAAACCCCCAAAAACAAGAAATTAAAAACTAAGCTTTATTATAAAGAAACTTGTAAATAAACAAGAAGATAAACCCAAATTAATGAGACTCTAAGTCTATACTTTTTATTGAATTTATATACAGTTAGAATTGGCATTCAAAAGAGAAACTGTGAAGCTTCACATTAAATGTTATACATTTATTTGTAATTCACTCAATTTTCCAACTCCAAAACCAAAAATCCATGACAAATTTATAACTAGAACACAGTAGCCTGATATTCTCTTTCAACACTCTCATCCGTTATCTGCATCTACCCTTTCTCATCCCTTTATATTTTTATTCTCTTCTCTTTGCCCAACACTTCGAACATTTGCTGCCATTTGATCTTTATCTTTAATTAATTAATTAATTAATTTGAAGAGACAGGGTTTCTCTGTGTAATTGTTCTGGCACGATTTGTTTTCTTTTCTTTCTTTTTTTTTTTTTGGTTTTTCGAGACAGGGTTTCTCTGTGTAGCTTTGTGCCTTTCCTGGAACTCACTTGGTAGCCCAGGCTGGCCTCGAACTCACAGAGATCCGCCTGGCTCTGCCTTCCGAGTGCTGGGATTAAAGGCGTGCGCCACCACCGCCCGGCTACGATTTGTTTTCTTGACAATAGCCATTGTGACTGGGATATGATAGACTCTCTAATTAGTATTATTTGTACTTCCTAGATAGTTAACAATGTTGAGTACCTTAAAAATTCTCATGA
Organism: Peromyscus eremicus; assembly: GCF_949786415.1. Classification (NCBI taxonomy): domain Eukaryota; kingdom Metazoa; phylum Chordata; class Mammalia; order Rodentia; family Cricetidae; genus Peromyscus; species Peromyscus eremicus. Next base: position 174,819,961 of record NC_081416.1, read on the forward strand.
GGCATGGTTTTTCTTTTTGTGGAACACTGTTGAGTTTCATGGCCCAGGTTTTGTTCCATGAATTTTTTCCATAGTGTTGAGGGTTAGTTTTGGTTTTGTTTTGTATTGTTTTTTCTTCATAGATGCTAGATACATATTGTCTGGGAGCATGCGGCTGGGGAAGATTTTCTTTGGTTGTGTAGGCTGCATCTTCATGTGGTTAATGATTTCCTTTGGTTGATATGTCTTTTAATTTCCTGAGGTCCCACTTGTTTATTTACCGTATTTTCTGAGTATTATTTAGAAAGTCCTTAGCTGTGATTCCATTTCAAGTTGGACTTCCTAATCTTTCTTCTACCAGTTTCAGAGTTTGGGGTCTTCTGTGAAGGTTTTTGATTCATTTGGAATTAGGGTGAATGCACTTGCATCTCTGTGTCTGTTTATATATATATATAATATATATATATTATATATATATATATATATATATATATATATAATAAATATGTGGGTATATGTGAAATCAGGTGAGCAGGTGGAAACAAAGGACAACTTACAGGAATGTGTTCTTTATTTTCATTGTGTGGATTTAGTTCATCAGGTTTGGCAGCAAATAACTTTTCCTGTTGAGCCGTTTAACTACTCTTTTATATATTCCTGATTTTGTTTAGGAAGTATCTCATTGAGAAGTTTTGTATCTATATTCATCATGTATCTTGGTCTGTACTTTTTCTATTTTGTTGAATATTTGTCTGCATTTCATACCAAGATGGATACTTTACAAAAGTACTTCTGTGGTGTGCCTTCTTTTTCTTCTTTAATCGAACAGATCAACAAGCTTTGGTCAAGTTCTCTGAAGGTCTGAGAAAATTCATCTGGACCTGATTTGTTTTAATTTAGACATTGTTTTAAGTACTTCCACAAATTAATTGCTTATTACAGGCTTGAGTATTTGTATAACATGACTCTTATTATTTCTATGATAATTTATCATCATGCACCCCAATCCCACTCATTTCCTAGGTCTTCCATACCTACCTTCCACCCTTGTATCCTCCCCCCAAAAAGAAAATAAAAAAATGAAAATATTTTTAAAAAGAAAGTTTGAGTACTGATCTTTACTGAATAAGAGATCAGAAGAGGGAAAAATCTCCATGCTCATGGATCTGTAAGATAAAAACAGTAAAAATGGTCATCTTACCAAAAGCCAGCTACATATTCAACATTATTTCCATCAATGTTTCAACACAATTGTTAAAATAATTTGAAAGAACAATACTCAATTTCATATGGAAAAACAAAAGATACAGGATAGCTAAAACAATCCTGTACAATAACAGAACACCCACAGGTATCACCATCTCTGATTTCAAGCTCTACTACAGAGCTGTGGTAGTAAAAACTGTATGTTATTGGCATAAAAACAGAAAGGTGGATCAGTGTAATTGAACCAAAGACCAAGACATAAATCCACAAAACTATGGACACCTGATCTTCAACAAAGAAGCAAAAAATTATACAATGGAAAAAGAAAGCATCTTCAACAAATGGTGCTAGACTAAATTGTAGCAGAAATCTTAAAGAGTCTTATTAATAAAAAGAAACCTGAGGCAGGTATTGGGGTGAACTGGAAGATCAGAGAACCAGAACAAGCCATAGCTACCTCACCTCACCGGATCCTCAGCTGATCTTGCTTCCTCAGACTGGAGGCCTCTGAGTCCTCATCCAGAATGGGTCTCAGCTGAATTGCTGCTCAAAAGCCTGAATGCTTAACCAGGCCAAATGCTTCTAGTTTCTGGTCCTCACGCCTTATATACCTTTCTACTTTCTACCATCACTCCCTGGGATTAAAGGCTGGCTTTCTGGGATTAAAGGCATGAGTCACCATGCTTGGCTGTATCCTTGAACACATGGATTTCTGCCTCTGGAATGCTAGAATTAAAGGCGTGTGCTGCTGCTGCCTATCCTCTAAGTTTAATATTGTGGCTGTTCTGTCTCTGACCCCAGATAAGTTTATTAGGGTGCACAATATTTCGGGGAACACAATACCACCACACTAAATGGATGTCAGCTTGTAGAGGAATACAAATCAATCCATAGCTATCATCTTTTACAGAACTGAAGTCCAAGTAGATGAAAGGCCTCAACATAATCCAGATGCACTGTACCTGATAGAAGAAAAATGGGGAATAGCCTTGAATTACACAGGAGACAATCTCCTAAACAGAACACTGATAGCACAGGCACTAAGATCAACAATTAATAAATGGGACCTCAAGAAACTGAAAATCTTTTATAAAGCAAAGGACACCATTAATAGGGACAAAATTGCAGCCCACAGATTAGAAAATGGTTTTCAACAACTCTGCATCTGACGCAGGATTAATATCCAAAATATATAAAATAACTCAAAATCCTAGACACTATCAAACTAAATAATCCAATTTAAAAATTGAGTACAGTTTTCAATAGAGAAGTCTCAACAGAGGAAACCAAAATTGCTAAGAAACATTTAAAGAAATGTTCAACATCCTTAGCCAACAGGGAAATGTAAATTAAATTGACTCTGCAATTCTATCTTAACCTGTCATAATGGCTAAGAACAAAAGCTTAAGAAACATCTCATGCTGGAGAGCAGGTAGAGTAAGAGGAACACTCTTCCATTGCTTATGGGAGTTCAAACTTGTACAGCTTCTTTAAAAGACAGTGTGGAAGTTTCTCAGAAAACTGGGAATCAACCTATCCAAAGACCCAAGTATACCATTATTGAGCATATATGCAAAGGATGTTCAATAATACAACAAGGATATTTGCTCAACTATGTTTATAGCAACTTTATTAGTAATTGACAGAACTTGGAAACATAGATGTCTCTTAACCAAGGAATGATAAAAGAAAATATGGCACATTTACACAATGGAGTATTACTCAGCTGTTAAAAACAAGCACACCAGGACATTTGGAAACAAACAGATGGAACTAGAAAGAAATTATCCTGAGTGAGGTAACTCAGACAGAGAAAGACAAACATGGTATGTACTCACTCATAAGTGGATATTAGAGACAAAAAAGGGATAATAATGCTATGATCCACAGACCCAGAAAGACTAGGTAACAAGGAGGATTCATAGGGGGCTACACCATGATATCACTGTAGAAGTGAAATAGAAGAGAATTTGTGAGTGATCTGAGGGCAGGTGGGGTGGGAATAGGAGTTATCAGTTTGAGGTGGGATAGTGGGGGAGAGTACTAAAAGAGACTACTGGAAGAGAGGGGACATGTCAGGGTTAGGTAAAAACTTGGCAGGAGGGAATCCCCAAAGAACCTATCAGGAAGATTCCTTAGACTCCTAGAAATAGCAGGCATGTTGTCTGAACTGGACATCTCCTGTGACCAGATTGGTGCCTAACCCAATTGTCATGAGAGAGGCTTCATCCAGCAACTAATGGAAACAGATGTGGACTCCACATGTGGATTACAGAGAATCCTGCAGAAGATGAGGAGAAAGGATTGGAGGAGCCACAGGGGTCAAAGACACCACAAGAAAACTCACAAAACCAACCTGGGCCTACAGGGGCTCATAGAGTCTGAATTGCCAACAAACCAGGTTGCCCACATGGGACTGACCTAGGCCCTCTGTGTATGTGTTAGAGTTTGTAGCTTGGTGCTTTTGTAGGACTCCTAACAGTGGGAAAAGGGTCTGTCTCCAACTCTTTTACTGGCTTTTGGGACCCTACCCCTCATACTGGATCAACTTGTCCAGCTTTAAGACATGGGGGATTACTGCAACTTCTTAGGCCATGATTTATTGATACCCTAAACAGAATGGAGAAGGAGTGGTTTGAGCAGTGGGAACAGAGGAAGGCTAGATGAAGGTCCTGGGAGGAGGGGAGGGAGGGGAAACTATGGCTGGAATGTAAAAAAAAAAGTAAATAAATTTATTTTATAATGAAAAGGAAAAACAAACAAACCGAAGATCAAACCATCTTGTTGACCCCTCTGGGCAATATATGCTCCTCTATCAATGGCAGTCTTCTCTCCTAGCAGTCAAACGTCATGTCTCCAGTCCCAACATATTTGTACCACTTTGCTACTCTATTTATTCCACCTCACCATTACTTATTTATTCATCATAATGGCATAGGGAGCTGGGTGTGTGTCATGCAGTATACCCTTTTCCAAAACAGCTTTACTTGCTAATGTTTATTGAAATGAACTGTTGGTCTGGTTCAGGGCCTCTGCCTTCTGTTACACCATCAGTACTGGAACCTCACCCAGTCATCTCTTGGATATCCTACTGTTGCTCAGAGTCATGGAGATCCTCTGGTTATGCTTCTGCAGGACAGGCCCTTTCCACCTTCTCCACCAGCTCATAGATAGGGTTAATGTTGGGGTGACCCAACTCAAAGCCCTAGATCAGAGCCTCAGTGGTTGCTGAGTTATTTAGCACTGGTCTTTGCTATGCTGTCCTCCACCACAGAGGTGGGGGCAGGGCCAGTCCTGACTATTATTAAGGTTCATTTATTTTATGTATAGAAGTGTTTTTCTTGCATGTATGTGTTTGTTGTGTATGTGTCTGATACCCTAAGAGTCTGGAAGAAGGTATTGTGAGTTGTCAATGTAGGTACTAGAAACTGAATCCTAGTTCTCACAAGAACAACTGCTGAGCCTTATCCCCATCCACACTTGATTGTTTAAAATTTCATTTTAGTTTAATTTTGCTAGTTTTTAATCTATGTAGAAATTCATCCATATATTTTAGGTTTTCCAGTTTAGTGGAATCTTCTTGAGATAAACTCTAATAATTTTCTGAATTTCACTGGAGCTTGTCATAATGACTCCATTTTCATGTCTTACTGTATCAGCGTTGGCATTCATTCTTCCTTTTGGTTAGTTTATCTAAAGTTTGTCAATATTGTTTATATTGTGAAGGAACCAAATCTATTTCATTGACTCTGTGGTTTATTTTATTGTTGAGCTGTTTCACTAATTTCATTAATGTCAGTGCTTTCTTTCCAGCTCCTGATTTTGATGTTTGACTTGTTCTTTTTGCCAGAGACCTAAGGTGAATCATTAACTTAATTACTAAATATCTCTTTGATTTCTTAATGTAGGCATGTTGACCTTTAAACATCTCTTTTAGGACTGTTTACATTGCGTCTCACAGATTAAAGTATGTTGGTTTTAATTTTCATTTTATGAAGGAGTCTTTCTGCTCTTGATTTCTTCAAGAAATCATTCATAATTGTGTTGTGAGTTGTTTAATGTCCATGAGTTTGTTTACCTTCTAGAGTTTTTCTTGTTTATTTGTAGTCATTATATTGTCATTAGGTAGAATATAAGGAAATATTTCTATTTCCCCATATTTCCTCAGACATTCTTTGTGTTCTAATATATGATTTATTTTAAAGAAAGTTCCATGGGCTGCTGAGAACAGTTTATATTCTGCAGTGTTTGGATACAATATTTTATAGTTGTCTTTTAAGGCCATTTTACCTTTGATTTCATTTAATTCTGTCTACTTTCTATTGGTACTAAGTGTTAATTGTTGGTAATGAATCTACTTTGACACCTGGTGATAGCCTGTGGCTTTACATCTAGTAGAATTTTCTGTGTAGAATTGGGTTCATGTGTGTGTGTGGAATTGTACAGTTCTCTCCAAAAATTGTTCCCTTAACCAGTAGGAAGTATAGTTATCATTTCTCATTAGATTTGATTGCTGGTCTATTTCATCAGATTGCATCAGCAACATTTGCTTGTTTTCAAGCTCCATTTGCCTAGAACAACTTTTTTCATCATTTTATTGTAAGGTGACATCTCTCTTTAATAATGGAATGCAACAAAAATATATTTCCTACTTTTTTATTCTAATCTCCTAAGCTGTGTCTTTTCATTAAGGAATTGAAACCATTAATATTAAGATACTACTGAAAGGTGCCTATTGATTACTGTAATTTTGATGATTTTGCCAACGTGCTCGAGCTGTTTTCCTTTTATTACTTCTTTACTGTTGTTCTAGTTTTCTTTATGGTTTCTGTGATAAAACATTCTTGCTAGAAGCAATGTAGGGGAAGAAAGTATTTATCTGGATTACACTTTCAGGTCGCAATCTATCTATGGGAGAAGTCAGGGTAGTATCTCCAGAAGGAACTGAAGCAGAAACCATTTTACTAATGTTCTTGTTAACTTTATCAGTGTTTCATGCTCATTTAGCTTTCCCATACAACCCAGACCCAGCTACCTATGCTGTGGACCCTAACACATCAATCATCAACAAAGACAACAACTCAAACACCTGGTCATAGGCCAATCTGATGGGGACAATATCTTAACTGAGAATTTCTCAGATAATTCTAGGTTGTGTCAAGTTGACTAGGGAAGCTAACTTACATTTCTTGCAGTCTTAAGGATACATCTATTTTCCTCTTCAGTACAGACAACTTCTATAAACATATTTTGTAGAGCTGCATTGGTGGTCATAAATTCATTTCACATATTTTTAGCATATAAAGCTTTATTTCTCCTTGAGTTATGACAATTAGCTTTGATGGGTACAGTAGTCTAAGTTGTCATTGGTTGTCTTTTAAAACTTGAAAAAGAGGTTTCCAGTCCCTTCTGCTTTTCAAAGTCTCAGCTAAAAATCTGTTATTCTGACAGATCTTCATTTACATTTGACTTGGTGTTTCATTCTTTCCAATTTCAATATATGTTCTTTGTTTAATTATAATATTTTGAGAGGTGGTTCTTTTCTGGTCTTGTCTATTTGGGGTTCTAAATTCTTCCTGTATCTGAATTTGCATCCATTCTAACAAAAAGCAACTTAGAGAAATGGGTTTGTTTTGCTTATGACTCCAGGTTACAGTTTATTATTGATAAGAAGTCTTGGTAGGAAGTTAAAGCACTGTAATCATAGTCAAAATCAGACAGACAATGGGTTTACTTTTACTTCCTTGCTGGCAACTAGCCTTCTCTTCCCTTACAATTTTCTGGACTCCCATGAGTAGGGAATGATGCTGCCCACAATGTGTAAATTATCAATGAACTATCAGGACACCTTTTCATGCCCAGAGCCAATGTAATCTAGATTATTCCTTATTGGAAATCTCTTCCAAGGTGGTTATAGGTTGTGCTAAGTTAACACTACAAGCAATTAAACACAACATCTCTTTTTGTAACTATAAGAAATGATCATAAAAATGTTTTCTATACCTATGAATCTCAGATATCATCTTTGCATAGGGTGACAGATATCTTGGTTACAGATATTCCACTCTTATCTTCTTATTATATAATTTTTGTTTTTATTAGATTGTCCAAAGTCCTCCACCTTTCCTCCATACTGTGATGTTTTACCTTAAAAATACCTTATGTATTATGATCTGGTGTGTGTGTGTGTGTGTGTGTGTGTGTGTGTGTGTGTGTGTGTGTGTGTGTATGTGTGTGTGTGTGTATGTGTATGTGTGTGTGTGTGTTCATGAGTGGCTGTGTGGGTACACACATCTCAAAGAACATTTGTGAGAACTTGTGAACAATGCTGTGGAGTTATTTGTCTACATGTAATTTATGTGAGTTACAGAGACAGTTTGGTCATCATGTTTATATGATAAGCACTTTTTCATTTACCCATTTTTATCAAATAATGTCACCATTCCCTTTTGTATTTCTATTTATTTCATTTACAATTTATTTGTTGTATAGGTCGTTTGTGCTAGTTTCTATATTTCCTTGTGCAATAATGTTGTTTTTATGACTTACTTTTCAAAATTATGTCATTAGGGAATGGATAGATACTTCAGTGGTCAAAAGTACTTGAAGAATTTTAGAAGAGTGACATTTGTTTCCCACCACCCATAGTAAGTGGCTCACAATTTCCCATGACTCCAGCTTCAGGGGAGCTGACACTCTTCAAATCTCACTGGACACACACACACACACACACACACACACACACACATCCCTTTCCTACTTCCTCTCCTCTTCCCCACATCTCTCTCTACTAGATGACTTATTCCCCTCACTCTGTTAATTGATGTGACTATTAATGATGTCATACAACCTTGATTTATTCCATCCTTGGATTTTACTCAAGAGGTTTTTGTATGGATGGGAATCAATCTTCCCAGGATTGTACAAAATACCATTCTTCCCACCTCTGTCATTGAATCATTCTATCTTCATAGCACACTTCACCAGGAGGCAGGTACTTACTTGTCGGCTTATTGAACATTACTCCTGTTAACACTCAGATCTTGTGGTTATTTGTTGTGGGATACAGCTAATAGGTCTCATCACTTGATACACATCAATTAAAATGTAACTCAAAAGTAAATATCCAAATTGATTATTATGGTGCAAGCCTGAAAACACAACATTCAAGTGGATCAATAGTTCAGGACAATCCTTGACTACATGCCAAGACTGAGGCAGCCTTATTGACATACCCTTTGCAACCCCTGCCTCCAAATAAACACATGTCTTTTAAAACAACTTCTAAGGCAGAACCATTGTTAATTATTAGCTACATTCACGTCATTGGCTTATTTTTGGTCCTTGCACTAATACAGTTTTGGCTTTTTGTTTGTTTTCAGACAGGAGCTGTTGTATTCCAGGTTGAGCACAAATTCTCTGTGTACTGGAAAATGACTTTGAACCTCTGGTCTTCTCTTGACTCTACCTCCTTAGTTTTTGTATCGCAGATGTATAACAACATCACATTTGGCTTGGCTTTAACCTTTTTCTTTGGATGTGCATAGGTATGTGTATTTACAATGGTGTGGTTACAAATGTGAGAATGTTCTTGTGCCAAAGCTTGAGTGTGGAAGACAAACAACAACATCAGGTGTTGAGCCTTAATTTCCACCTCGTTTGAGGCAGAGTCTCTTTCTTCTTGTTCATCACTGTGTGTGCCAGATTAGCTAGTCCCAAGCTTCTGGGCATTCTCCTGTCTCCACCTCCCAAGTCATAGAAGGAGCACTAGGGTAAGAAATAGAGACTGCATCACTATCTTTGAGTCCTACCTGAGGATTCAAACTCAGGTACTCACACATGCAAGGTAAATGCTTTCCACTGAGCCATCACCTGAGCCCAGCTTTTAATCACGTTAAATGTCTTAACTCAGTGATGTATTGTGCAACTCTCTTTCTCTCTATTATTTCTCTATAGATCATTTACCCCTAACTTTCAACAGAAAATTCTGTCAGATATTATGTAATTCACTTTCTCCCTACTAATTCTTTTTTTTTATTTTGCAATACAATTCAGTTCTACATATCAGCCACAGATTCCCTTGTTCTCCCCACTCCCCCCTCACCTTCCCCCCAGCTCGCCCCCCATTCCAATCTCCTCCAGGGCAAAGCCTTCCCCACAGACTGAGATCAACCTGGTGGACTCAGTCCAGGTAGGTCCAGTCCCCTCCTCCCAGGCCGAGCCAAGGGACCCTGCATAGGCCCCAGGTTTCAAACAGCCGACTCATGCAGTGAGCACAGGACCCGGTCCCACTGCCTGGATGCCTCCCAAACAGATCAGGCCAATCAACTGTCTCACCCACTCAGAGGGCCTGATCCAGTTGGTGACCCCTCAGCCATTGGTTCATATTTCATGTGTTTCCGTTTGTTTGGCTATTTGTCTCTGTGCTTTATCTGACCTTGGTCTCAACAATTCTCACTCATATAAACCCTCCTCATTCTCGTTAATTGGACTCCCAGAGATGCACCTGGGGCCTAGTCATGGATCTCTGCATCCAGATCCCTCAGTAGTTGGATGAGGTTTCTAGCACGACAATTAGGGTGTTTGGCCATCCCATCACCAGAGTAGGTCAGTTCGGACTGTCTCTTGACCATTGCCAGCAGTCTGTTGTGGGGGTATTTTTGTGGATTTCTGTGGGCCTCTCTAGCACTTTGTTTCTTCCTATTCTCATGTGGTCTTCATTTACCATGGTCTCCTATTCCTTGTTCTCCCTCTCTGTTGTTGATCCAGCTGGGATCTCCCACTCACCCAAGCTCTCTTTCCCTCGACCCTCGCCCTTCACTACCCCCACTCCTGTCCAGGCTGTTCATGTAGATCTCATTCCATTTCTCTGTCATTGGGCGATCCCTGTGTCTTTCTTGGGGTCCTGTTTTCCAGGTAGCCTGCCTGGTGATGTGAGTAGCAGTCCAGTCATCCTTGTTCCACATCTAGTATCCTGTTATGAGTGAGTACATACCATGTTTGTCTTTCTGAGTCTGGGATACCTCACTCAGGATGATTTTTTCTAGATCCATCCATTTGTCTGCAAACCTCATGATGTCATTGTTTTTCTCTGCTGAGTAGTATTCCATTGTGTATATGTACCACATTTTGTTTATCCATTCTTCAGTTGAAGGGCATCTAGGTTGTTTCCATGTTCTGGCTATTACAAACAATGCTGATATGAACATAGCTGAACAAGTGCTCTTTTGGTGTGGTTGAGCATTCCTTGGGTATATGCCCAAGAGTGGTATAGCTGGATCTTGGGGGAGATGGATTCCCAATTTTCTAAGAAATCGCCATATTGATTTCCAAAGTGGTTGTACAAGCTTGCATTCCCACCAGCAGTGGAGGAGAGTTCCCCTAGCTCCACATCCTCTCCAGCATAAGGTGTCTTCCGTGTTTTTGATCTTAGCCATTCTGACAGGCGTAAGGTGGTATCTCAGAGTTGTTTTGATTTGCATTTCCCTGATGATTAGGGATGTTGAGCAATTCCTTAAATGTCTTTCAGCCATTTGAGTTTCCTCTGTTGAGAATTCTCTGTTTAGTTCTATAGCCCATTTCTTAATTGGACTGTTGGGCATTTTGATGTCTAATTTCTTGAGTTCCTTATATATTCTGGATATCAGTCCTCTGTCAGATGTGGGATTGGTGAAGATCTTTTCCCATTCTGTAGGCTGTCGCTTTGCTTTGTTGACCGTATCCTTTGCCCTACAAAAGCTTCTCAGTTTCAAGAGGTCCCATTGATTGATTGTTTCTCTCAGTGTCTGTGCTACTGGTGTTCTATTTAGGAAGTGGACTCCTATGCCGATGCATTCAAGACTACTTCCTACTTTCTCTTCTAGCAGGTTCAGAGTAGCTGGATTTATGTTGAGGTCCTTGATCCACTTGGACTTAAGTTTTGTGCACGGTGATAGATATGGATCTATTTGCAGCCTTCTACATGTTGATATCCAGTTTTGCCAGCACCATTTGTTGAAGATGCTTTCTTTTTTCCATTGTGCACTTTTGGCTTCTTTGTCAAAAATTATTTGTTCATAGGTGTGCGGATTAATGTCAGGGTCTTCAATTCGATTCCATTGGTCCACATGTCGGTTTTTATGCCAGTACCAAGCTGTTTTTCTTACTGTAGCTCTATAGTAGAGCTTGAAGTCAGGGATCGTGATGCCTCCAGAGGTTGTTTTATTGTACAGGATTCTTTTGGCTATCCTGGGTTTTTTGTTTTTCATATGAAGTTGAGTATTATTCTTTCCAGGTCTGTGAAGAATTGTGTTGGTATTTTGATGGGGATTGCATTGAATCTGTAGATTGCTTTTGGTAAGATTGCCATTTTTACTATGTTAGTTCTGCCTATCCATGAGCATGGGAGATCTTTCCATTTTCTGACATCTTCTTCAATTTCTTTTTTCAGGGACTTAAAGTTCTTGTCATATAGGTCCTTCACTTGCTTGGTTAGTGTTACCCCAAGGTATTTTATGTCATTTGTGGCTATAGTAAAGAGTGATGTATCTCTGATTTCCTTCTCCGCTTTTTTGTCCATTGTATATAGGAGGGCTACTGATTTTTTGGAGTTGATCTTGTATCCTGCTATGTTGCTGAAGGTGTTTATAAGCTGTATCAGTTCCTTGGTGGAATCTTTGGGGTTGCTCAAGTATACTATCATGTCATCTGCAAATAGGGAAAGCTTGACTTCTTCCTTTCCAATTTGTATCCCCTTAATCTCCTTATGTTGTCTTATTGCTCTGGCTAGAACTTCAAGTACTATATTGAATAAGTATGGGGAGAGCGGACAGCCTTGCCTCGTTCCTGATTTTAGTGGAATTGCTTTGAGTTTCTCTCCATTTAATTTGATGTTGGCTGTTGGCTTGCTGTAAATTGCCTTTATTATGTTTAGGTATGTTCCCTGTATTCCTGATCTCTCCAAGACCTTTATCATGAAGGGGTGTTGGATTTTGTCAAATGCCTTTTCAGCATCTAGTGAGATGATCATGTGGTTTTTTTCTTTGAGTTTGTTTATATGGTGTATCACATTGACAGACTTTCGTATGTTGAACCATCCTTGCATCCCTGGAATGAATCCTACTTGATCATGGTGGATAATTGTTTTGATGTGTTCTTGGAGTCTGTTTGCCAGTATTTTATTGAGTATTTTTGCATCAATGTTCATGAGGGAGATCGGTCTGTAGTTCTCTTTCTTTGTTGTATCTTTGTTTGGTTTGGGAATCAGGGTAATTGTAGCCTCATAGAAGGAGTTTGGTAATGTTCCTTCTGTTTCTATTGTATGGAATAATTTAGAGAGTATTGGTATTAACTCTTCTTTAAAGATCTGGTAGAATTCTGCACTGAAACCATCTGGTCCTGGGCTTTTTTGGTTGGGAGACTTTTAATGACTGTTTCTATTTCGTTAGGGGTTATTGGACTATTTAAATAGTTTATCTGATCTTGATTTAATTTAGGTATGTGGTACCTATCCAGAAAATTATCCATTTCTTTTAGGTTTTGCAGTTTTGTGGAATAGAGGTTTTTGAAGTATGACCTGATGATTCTCTGGATTTCCTCAATGTCTGTTGTTATGTCCCCCTTTTCATTTCTGATTTTGTTGATTTGGATGCTCTCTCTCTGTCTTTTGGTTAGTTTGGATAAGGGCTTGTCTATCTTGTTGATTTTCTCAAAGAACCAACTCTTTGTTTCATTAATTTTTTGTATTGTTCTCTTTGTTTCTATTTTATTGATTTCAGCTCTCACTTTGATAATTTCCTGGCATCTATTTTTCCTGGGAGACTTTGCTTCTTCCTGTTCTAGAGCTTTCAGGTGTGCTGTTAAGTCACTAGTGTGAGATTTCTCTAGCTTATTTATGTGGGCGTTTAGTGCTATGAATTTCCCTCTTAGTACTGCTTTCATAGTGTCCCATAGGTTTGGATATGTGGTGTCTTCATTTTCGTTGATCTCTAGGAAGTCTTTAATTTCTTTCTTTATTTCTTCCTTAACCCATTGGTGATTCAGGTGGGTATTGTTCAGTTTCCATGAGATTGTAGGTTTTCTGTAGTTTTTGTTGTTGTTGAAATCCAACTTTAGACCATGGTGGTCTGATAGAACACAGGAGGTTATTCCAATTGTTTTGTATCTGTTTAGATTTGTTTTGTGACCAAGTATGTGGTCGATTTTAGAGAAGGTTCCATGGGGTGCTGAGAAGAAGGTATATTCTTTTTTGTTAGGATGGAATGTTCTGTAGATGTCGATTAAGTCCATTTGAGTTATGACATCAATTAAGTCCTTTATTTCTCTGTTAAGTTTCGATTTGGGGGATCTGTCCAGTGGTGAAAGTGGGGTGTTGAGGTCTCCCACTATTAATGTGTGGGGTTTTATATGTGATTTAAGCTTTAATAATGTTTCTTTTACATATGTGGGTGCCCTTGTGTTTGGGGCATAAATGTTCAGCATTGAGACTTCATCTTGGTGAATCTTTCCTGTGATGAGTATGTAATGCCCTTCTTGATCTCTTTTGATTGATTTTAGTTTGAAGTCTATTTTGCTGGATATCAGGATGGCTACACCCGCTTGTTTCTTAAGACCGTTTGATTGGAAAGTCTTTTCCCAGCCTTTTATTTTTAGGTAGTGTCTATCTTTGAATTTGAGATGTGTTTCTTGTATGCAGCAGAAAGATGGGTCCTGCTTTCGTATCCATTCTGTAAGCCTATGTCTTTTTATAGGTGAATTAAGTCCATTGATATTGAGGGATATTAATGTCCAGTGATTGTTCATTCCTATTATTTTTTGGTGGTGATGTGTGTGTACTTTTCTTCGTTGGGGTCTACTGCTGTGGCTTTATCTATTGCCTGTGTTTTCGAGGTTGTATCTGACTTTCCTTAGGTTGGAATTTTCCTTCTAGTGCTTTCTGTAGGCCTGGGTTTGTGGATAAATATTGTTTAAATCTGGCTTTGTCATGGAATGTCTTGTTCACTCCATCTATGATGATTGAAAGTTTTGCTGGGTATATTAGTCTAGGCTGACATCCATAGTCTCTTAATGTCTGCATTACATCTGTCCAGGACCTTCTGGCTTTCAAAGTCTCCATTGAGAAATCGGGTGTTATTCTGATAGGTTTGCCTTTATATGTCACTTGGCCTTTTTCCTTTGCTGCTCTTAATATTCTTTCTTTATTCTGTACATTTAATTGTTTAATTATTATGTGGCGAGGGAACTTTTTTTGGGGGTCTAGTCTGTTTGGTGTTCTATAGGCTTCCTGTATCTTCATAGGCATTTCCTTCTTTAAGTTGGGAAAGTTTTCTTCTATGATCTTGTTGAATATATTTTCTGTGCCCTTGAGTTGGTATTCTTCTCCTTCTTCTACCCCTATTATTCGTAGGTTTGGTCTTTTCATGGTGTCCCAAATTTCTTGGACATTTTGGTTCATGACTTTGTTGACTTTAGTGTTTTCTTTGACTGATGAATCTATTTCTTCTATTGTATCTTCAATGCTAGAGATCCTCTCTTCCATCTCTTGCATTCTGTTGATTATACTTGCATCTGAAGTTCCCAATCGTTTTCTCAGATTTTCTATTTCCAGCATTCCCTCTGTTTGTGTCTTCTTCATTTTTTCTATTTCCCTTTTCAGGTCTTGGACTGTTTCCTTCATTTGTTTCATTGATTTTTCTTGATTTTCTTTCAGTATTTTATTGTTCTCTTCCAGGACTTTTTTGATTTCTTCTAATTTGTTTGCCCTTTCCTCTAGTTGTTTACAGTGTTCTTCACATTTTTTTTTGTCTTTTCCTCTACACGAGCCTCTAGCTTCTTCATGATGACATTCATAAGGCTATTTTCTTCTGCTTTTTCCAATTTCTGATGTTCAGGTCTAGGTGTTGGAGGAGGGCTAGGGCCTGGTGATGGTGTATTGCTATTCATTTTGTTGTATGTGTTTCTGCCTTGACGTCTGCCCATCTCCTTGTGGTTTGTTCTTGGCCTTATCTGCACACTTGGTTCAGACAGAGCTGACAGATTCAGGAAGTCTCTCTCTCTTGTCCAGATGGGAGCTCTCTTGTCCAAATTGGAAGTCCGGGGCAGGATGGGAGCTCTTGTTCAGAAGGGAAGTCCGGGGGAGGATGGGTGCTCTTCTCTCTCTCTCTCTCTCTCTCTCTCTCTCTCTCTCTCTCTCCTCCAGATGGGAAATCCAGGGCAAGATTGGAGCTGGGGGCCAGCCTCTAAGTCTCAAGAAGAGGCTTGGGGCTCAGGTGGATGGGCGTGGGGTCAGGGCGTGGAGACTGCAGGGTCTGCCAGGGTTCTTGGAGAAGGGGATTCTTCCCGGTGGGGCTAGAAGGGAACCTGCCCGGGGACCAGAACCTGGGGCCAAGTTGGGCAGGTCTTCCCCAGAGTGGCTGGTGCCCAGGGATGGGGTCCGGGGCAAGCTAGGGCACTCACCTGTGCTTCAGAAGGGAAGTCCTGGGCAAGATGGGAGCTGGGGGCCGGCCTCTAAGTCTCAGGAAGAGGCTTGGGGCTCAGGCGGATGGGCGTGGTGTCAGTGCGTGGAGACTGCAGGGTCTGCCAGGGGTCTTGGAGAAGGGGATCCTTCCCGGTGGGGCTAGAAGGGAACCTGCCCGGGGACCAGAACCTGGGGCCAAGTTGGGCAGGTCTTCCCCAGAGTTTCTGGTGCCCAGGGATGGGGTCCGGGCAAGCTAGGGCACTCACCTGTGCTTCAGAAGGGAAGTCCTGGGCAAGATGGGAGCTGGGGGCTGGCCTCTAAGTCTCAGGAAGAGGCTTGGGGCTCAGGCGGATGGGCGTGGGGGCAGGGCGTGGAGACTGCAGGGTCTGCCAGGGGTCTTGGAGAAGGGGATCCTTCCCAGTGGGGCTAGAAGGGAACCTGCCCGGGCACCAGAACCTGGGGCCAAGTTGGACAGGTCTTCCCCAGAGTGGCTGGTGCCCAGGGATGGTGTCCGGGCAAGCTAGGGCACTCACCTGTGCTTCAGAAGGGAAGTCCTGGGCAAGATGGGAGCTGGGGGCTGGCCTCTAAGTCTCAGGAAGAGGCTTGGGGCTCCCTACTAATTCTTTGTAGATCATGTATGCCCTGCTTTCAATCAAATCTTTTTTTTTTTTTTTTTTTTTTGGTTTTTGAGACAGGATTTCCCTGTGTAGCTTTGCACCTTTCCTGGAACACACTTGGTGGCCCATGCTGCCTTGAACTCATGGAGATCCGCCCGGCTCTGCCTCCCGAGTGCTGGGATTAAAGACATGCGCCACCACCGCCTGGCTCAATCAAATCTTATATTCCTTGAATTTATGCATCGTACTGCTCTGACCATGGCGTAATTCTTTACTTCTCTCCAGACTGGATTCAGTAAGTTCCACAGATAATGGTAAAGAATCCAAGTGTACAATGGAGGCTGAGACATGTACAGAAAACCTTAGACCAGGAACAGTGAAGACACTGTGACTGTTTAGAACATATCACAGTAGCCCTAGGAATGTAAATGAGAGTTTGAGGTGAAGCTTTTGGGCTATGCCTGGAAGGTCCCAAGCTGTCTGGGTTTTGGAAACTTGAGTGTTGAGGAGTCACTAATGAGAAGTGATGGAAGCATAGAGGTGGATAACACAGTCAGGGGATCTCCCTCAGAAAGGGTTAAGATAGTTCTTTAGACTTGATGACAAAAAGTCCAAACCTAGCTATGCCAAGACCTCTCTGGCTTACTGTATTGGTATGATTGCTTTTCTCCAATACATGCCTCCATCATTGCAGCCCACAAGGAGAATGACTCCATGTGGCATCAGGGATAAAACTGTGAGATGATGAGTATACTAATGAGCATGATTTACCCACCTCACTATCTGTGTGTATGTGTCAAATGTCACATTGAATAGTATAAATACTGGTTTGATTTTTCTTAGTAAAGCTGTCTGACATTTGCAGAAAAGTGAAGAATATCAAGAAGACACAACTTTCATTCTTTGTAATTGACACCATTCACCTTCCATCAAACAGTGGCATACATATCATAGTTTGAGCACACTTGTGCCTGGATATCCATGAAAGAGAGGGACAACTTCCTGCTACTGAGTTACGAAGATATGAAAAAGGTAATTGTCATTCTTACAGCAATCACAAAGCCTCTCACAAACTCACCCAGTGCAGCACCCCTTATTTCTCAGGATCCCCATGTCAGTTTTAGACTCATGAAGGGTCAATAAAAGTGAAATTACGCCCTATGTCCTTTATTGACGTGCACCTGGAATTTTCTCTCCAGCCACCTTATCCATCATCCCCATCTTTACCTTATTCACCCTCAGGAAGGGTGGGGTAGTTTACACTTGTGCTAATGGTTTTATTAATTCTGTCTATGCAAAATATTTAATACAACTAATAACCCATTGTTCAGTGGGGAATGGGTAAAGCAGTTTCATTCCACTGTTGTGCCCAAATGTATGTCACACCCCCTATACTGCAAGAAGAGAAACAAAGACAGGAAATCCATCTGTGAATCCTGGGAGAGCACAAGAAAGTGCTAAAGTCACATGAACAGTACTTATGATACTCACATCTGACTAGGCATGTACATTATGAGACCAGTCAGGAAGCAGTGTGTCCTGTGCTCTGCATTACAGACGGTTCTGCATGGTGAGCTAGAATACACAGGAGATTTCAAAACTCTTGGTAGAGAATATCTAAAATGTTTCAACATTAAGAAATGACATATGTCTAAATAGACTGATAGGCCACATTCTTAATCAGATCATTGCAGGTTACATTTCATTGAAACGCTCCCACAGAATGTTATAAATATATTTAAGTTCTATACATGTGTCTCAAATATCTCTTATTTTAAAAATTAAAAAGTATCTTAGCAGGGTGTCACATGACTCTAAACCTAGCATGGGCAGATAGAAACAGTTTCAGGGTTTCTAGATCATCTTTGTGTGTATGGTGGGTTTCAGGTCAGTCTTGGCTACGAGAGACATTGTTTCAAAAGACCATTAAGGAAAATAATGTTAAGTTCATTTATGTATTTTATTTTCATTTAGTTAAAAAATACTCCCTCTAGTGATGGGCACACACTAATGATACCAAGCATGTAAACACAAAAAAGTTCTCATATGATCATCAACTCAGAAGTTTAAGTAGTTTGGAAGTTATCAGTGAAGGATAACTATCATTTACATATTACAGATAAAGATATCATTTGTACTTTATACTGAATAAGAAAAAATTGTAGTGAGCATGCAGTCTGTCAGAGAAAACACTTGCCCATCCTTAGAACAATCCAAAATAATAGTTAAGGAGGAAAAGAAGCAGTGTTACAACCACTGTTTACCTTTTAGAAGCAGAATCTTGTGATGATAAAGGTTACTGAGAGTTGTAACTATTTGTTTTCATTTTATTTCTCTTATTACATTTTTTTAACATTTAAAATAAATTTTCAATTTAAATATATTTTGGTCATATTCTTTCCCTCTCACAATTTCTTCCAAATTTTATCCTCCTCCTTACTCACACAACCTTAAATTCTTTTAGAAAAATAAACAAAATCCAAATAAAACAAAATTCTCCCTGAAGGGAGACAAAATAAAACAATATATAAAATGAAAAAAATGAAAACACTGAACTGTAATCAAGTAAAAGCATGCCCTGTAACACAAAATAAAACTGTGGAGTCTATTATACATTGTTCAGCTCCTCCTGAACATGAAGACTTCTTTAGAGTGGTTGATATATCCAGTGCCACTGCATTGAAGAAAACTGATTTTCCCTCTCCCAGCAGGTACAAATGAAAGTTGAGTTGTTAACTTTTAGCCTAGTGGCTAGATTTTAATGTATTCATTCATTCATTCATTCATTCATTTATTCAGTTTCTAAAAACATAATAAAATAAAGTACAATATGTTGAAATAATATTATCACCTCAAAGTTGGACAAGATCAGCCACTAGAAGGAAAACAGCACAAGAGAAAGCACAAGCAGAGACTCACATATTTGCACATTTTGGAAGTCCATAAAATCACTAAACTGGAAGCCATAACTTATAAACAGAGGATTGGTGCAGACTGGTGTGGCACTATGCAGCTGCTCCAGTCAGTGGGTTCCTATGACCTTTTCTTACATTGACGTGGAAGGCCCTGTTTTTTTGGTGTCAATAGATGGCCATTTGGGACACCATCTCCCCCATTATTCGGTTATACTACTTAGATTGTCGTCATATATGCATGTGTGTATATATATATGTATAAATAAAAAGAAGTTCCCTCAAATGTCCATTAATTTTAGTTGTGTCTCTCCATCTTCCCTCCCTCAAGTCTCTCTCCTTTTCCCAGCCACACTTGGTCCTGCCATTCTAGTACTTAACTAGTCATGCATTATTTGCCTTCGATGATTAGATTATTTTTTTATAATTATTACATCCTGAGGGGATTTTCTTTCTTGATTCAGTCTATTTGGTGTTCTGCATTCATCTTTTACTTTGATAGGCATCCTCTTCTTTAGGTTAGGGAAATATTCTTCTTTGATTTTGTTGAAACAATTTTCTGTTCCTTTTACCTGGGTTTTCTTCTTCTTCTTCTTCCTCTATTCTTATTATAAGACTTATTATTTTCATAGTGTCCCAGATAACCTGAATGTTTTGTGACAGGATTTTTTTAGATTAACATTTTCTCTGACAATTGTCTACATTTCTTCTATGTTGTCTTTAATGCCTGAGATTCTCTCATCCATTTCTTGTATTCTATTCATGAAGCTCACGTTTGAGGTTGCTGTTTGAGTTCCTAAGTTTTTCTTTTGCATTTCCTTCAATTCGAGTTTTCATGATATCCACTTTCAGGTCTTGAATCGTATTCATTTCCTTCCACTGTTTGTGTTTTCATAGATTTCTCCATGAGATTTATTCCTTTTTTCTTTAAGGACCTCTATCATCTCCATACAGGCTTTCTAGGGTCCTTTTCTTCTTCTGCAATTATGTTGGAATATTCAGGGCCTATTGTAGTATGGTGCTGGGTTCTAGTGAAGACATTCTGTCCTGGATGTTATTGATTGTGCTTTTTGGCTAGCATCTATGCACCTGGGATTGGGAAAATTATAATTCTACATGCTGATATCTGGTCTTGCCTTTGCTGTGTTGATGCTTTCCTTATTTTCTGTTGTTCTGTCTGGTACTTAGGAGAGTGTGGTGGCTGTGTTGCCTAGTAGGAAATTCTTCTGGGATCCTGATAAGTGTGGCCACTGGGGATTTCAGGTAAAATGTTTCCAGATATAGAAAGCTGACATTTAGGAATGGAGATTTTCTAGGAGGGGAGTATAAGGAGATCCACAGAAGATAAGAGAACAGAGTATTGCCCAGGAGCTGCTTAGTTAGTCATCTGGGAATGGGATACCTGAGTGCAGTCAGACCACAGGAAAAGGTTTGATATAAAGCTATGAATGAGACTGAAGATTGGACTTGGAAGAATAGAAGGAGAGATGAAGATCTGCAGTTAACCTACTTGCTTTCCTGGTTAGAGTGTCAAGTTTGTTCTTAGGTAGTGTCTTCTGGGGTTTAGGATTTGCTAGGACAAAGAAATGAGAATAGATAAGAAATTTTATTTGTTAAAATCTGGGTTACCCACATGAGACAGGGGCATATGAGAGCGAGGACTGCAGCAGGTGTTCTACACAGAGCTTTAAATGAGACTAGGAGACGGGATTTGGAGGAACAAATGGAAAGGTAAAGATTTGCATTTAGCCTAACTGCTTCCCTGCCCAGCCTGGTCTGTGGGTTCCTAGAGAATACTTGAAGGAATTCAGGTGTGGGACAAATCAATACATTGTGGTATGAATGTTAGGAGGGATCTGGGACATCCACTAGAAATTTGGGTTCATAAAGGCAGTTGTTCTGCAAAGCTGGGGGCAAGAAAGTGGATTGTTGTTTTTGATCTTAGCCATTCTCACAGGTGTAAGATGGTATATCAGAGTCATTTTGATTTGTATTTCCATGATGACTAAGAATGTTCAGCCATTTGAGTTTCTTCTGTTGAGAATTATCTATTTAGCTCTATAGCTCATTTTTTAAATTGGACTGTTAGGTACTTTGATGTCTAGTTTCTTGAGTACTTTATATATTCTGGAGATCAGTCCTCTGTCAGATGTGGGGTTGGTGAAGATCTTTTTCCATTCTCTTGGCTGTCGTTTTGTGTTATTGACCATGTCCTTTGCCCTGCAAAAGCTTCTCAGTTTCAAGAGGTCCCATTTATTAATTGTTGCTCTCAGTGTCTGTGCTACTAGTGTTCTATTTAGGAAGTGATCTCCGGTGCCAATGTGTTCAAGACTACTTCCTACTTTCTCTTCTATCAGGTTAAGAGTAATTGGATTTATGTTAAGATCTTTGATCCACTTGGACTTAAATTTTGTGCACAGTGACAGATATGGATTTATTTGCAATCTTTTACATGTTGACATCCAGTTATGCCAGCACCATTTGTTGAAGATGCTTTCTTTTCTCCATTGAACAGTTTTGGCTTCTTTGTCAAAAATCAGGTGTTCATTAGTTTGTGGATTAATGTTAGGGTCTTCATTTCAGTTCCATTGGTCTCCGTGTTGGTTTTTATGCCAGTACCAACCTGTTTTTATTACTATAGCTCTATAGTAGAGCTTGTAGTCAGAGACTGTGATGCCTCCAGAGGTTGTTTTATTGTAAAGGATTTTTTTTATTGAGGACAGCTTATGTTGGAGAGGATGTTAAACAAGGGGAAGACTCCTAAAAGGTTGGTGGGAATGCAAACTGGTACAGCTACTTTGGACATCAGTATGGCACTTTCTCAGAAAATCGGGAATCAATTTCCCTCAAGATCCAGCTATAGCAGTCTTGGACATATACCCAAGGAATGCTCAGTCATACCACAAAGACACATGCTCAACTATGTTCATAGCACATTATTTGTAATAGCCAGAACCTGGAAACAACCTAGATGACCTTCAACTGAAGAATGGATAAATAAAATGTGTCAACATGTCGAAGGCTGCAAATAGATTCATATCTGTCACCATGCACAAAACTTAAGTCCAAGTGGATCAAAGACCTCAACATAAATCCAGTTACTCTGAACCTGATAGAAGAGAAAGTAGGAAGTAGTCTTGAACTCATTGACATAGGAGATCACTTCCTAAATATAACACCAGTAGCACAGACACAGAGAGAAACAATCGATCAGTGGGACCTCTTGAAACTGAGAAGCTTTTGCAGAGCAAAGGACATGGTCAACAAGACAAAGCAACAGCCTACAGAATGGGAAAAGGTCTTCATCAACTTCACATCTGACAGAGGGTTGATATCTAGAATATATAAAGAACTCAAGAAATTAGACGTCAACATGCCCAACAGTCCAATTAAGAAATGGGCTATAGAACTAAACAGAATTTTCAACAGAGGAAGCTCAAATGGCTGAAAGACATTTAAGGAATTGCTCAACATCCCTAATCATCAGGGAAATGCAAGTCAAAATGACTCTGAGATACCACCTTACACCTGTCAGAATGGCTAAGATTCAAAAACACTAAAGATAGCTTATGCTGGAGAAGATGTGGAGCAAGGGCAACTCTCCTCCACTTTGGTGGGAATGTAAGCTTGTACAGCCACTTTGGAAATCAATATGGTGCTTTCTTAGAAAATTGGGAATCAGTCTCCACCAAGACCCAGCTGTACCATTCTTGGGCATATACCCAAGGAATGCTCAATCATACCACAAGGACACATGCTCAGCTATGTACATAGCAACATCATTTGTAATAGCCAGAACCTGCAAACAACCTAGATGCTATTCAACTGAAGAATGGGTAAATAAAATGTGGTATATATACTCAATGGAGTACTACTCAGCAGAGAGAAGCAGTGACGTCATGAGGTTTGCAGACAAATAATTGAACTAGAAAAAATCATCCTGAGTGAGGTAACCCAGACTCAAAAAGACAAACAAGGTATGTACTCACTCATAAGTGGGTACTAGATGTAAAGCAAAGAATAACTAGACTGCAACTCACAACTCCAGGGAGGCTACTTAGTAAAGAGTATTTTTCATATATCATATATCTTAGGAGAAATAAGTATATATTATTTCTGTAAAAATCTTGTTCTGACTCTGTAAGTCATGTATAATGTAATGATCCTAGTGATTGTATATGACATCTGGTTCTTTTGCTTTTAAAGATAACTTTTACTCTGGGGAATTATTTCCTTGTACTCACACTCATTACAAGCCATGAGTTCCACTGGAAATCAGGACATCGAATGGAGAGACCAACTTCATTACTCACCCCACACTGATTCATTACTTCTTTATAAAGGATGCTGAGTTGGATATAATGGGAAATAATTTTGAAATAAGATGCATGAGGATAATATTCGTCTTTTCAATTCATACATGAGATTGGTTCCATTTTTTAATCTTGAGGATATGATCAGATCAGAGATTAATTCTAAAATTAATTTCATTACTTACTACTACATAACTAATTCCCAAGATCATAATGCATGAAAATCTGTATTAAGTGATACTGACCTTAAATGGGAGGAATTCTCTAGACCTAATTTCACTTTTCCTTTAGTTGCACTTCTTGGGATACAAGAAAAATACATTTTCCTGCCTCTAGAGAGCTACTCTAAAGAGCTACTCTTTATCTGAGAGACACAATTGTCTGGCTAGGTGGAATGAATCTGGCTTTAAGCTTCAAACAATTATTTTCTACAAACAATTTTGGTCATTATGATTGCATATTAAGGCACTGCAGAAAATGCAGACCAGAGACATCGTCATTCCCATTCACCCATAGTTTAGTTGATAGAATATTTATAGAGACATTGTCATAATCAAGACATGTGAGCAAGAAACATCTTCTGACAAACTTTAGAGGATTTGGACCTCATTTCTTCACAGTTGATATTTCTTTTTTTTTTTAATTTTTATTTTGCAATACAATTCAGTTCTACATATCAGCCACAGATTCCCTTGTTCTCCCCCCTCCCGCCCCCTCACCTTCCCCCCAGCCCGCCCCCCATTCCAATCTCCTCCAGGGCAAAGCCTTCCCCACAGACTGAGATCAACCTGGTGGACTCAGTCCAGGTAGGTCCAGTCCCCTCCTCCCAGGCCGAGCCAAGGGACCCTGCATAGGCCCCAGGTTTCAAACAGCCAACTCATGCAATGAGCACAGGACCCGGTCCCACTGCCTGGATGCCTCCCAAACAGATCAGGCCAATCTACTGTCTCACCCACTCAGAGGGCCTGATCCAGTTGGTGACCCCTCAGCCATTGGTTCATATTTCATGTGTTTCCGTTTGTTTGGCTATTTGTCTCTGTGCTTTATCCGACCTTGGTCTCAACAATTCTCGCTCATATAAACCCTCCTCATTCTCGCTAATTGGACTCCCAGAGATCCACCTGGGGCCTAGTCATGGATCTCTGCCTCCAGATCCATCAGTAGTTGGATGAGGTTTCTAGCACGACAATTAGGGTGTTTGGCCATCCCATCACCAGAGTAGGTCAGTTCGGATTGTCTCTCGACCATTGCCAGCAGTCTGTTGTGGGGGTATCTTTGTGGATTTCTGTGGGCCTCTCTAGCACTTTGTTTCTTCCTATTCTCATGTGGTCTTCATTTACCATGGTCTCCTATTCCTTGTTCTCCCTCTCTGTTTTTGATCCAGCTGGGATCTTCCACTCACCCAAGCTCTCTTTCCCTCGACCCTCGCCCTTCACTACCCCCACTCATGTCCAGGCTGTTCATGTAGATCTCATTCCATTTCTCTGTCGTTGGGCGATCCCT
Organism: Peromyscus eremicus; assembly: GCF_949786415.1. NCBI lineage: Eukaryota > Metazoa > Chordata > Mammalia > Rodentia > Cricetidae > Peromyscus > Peromyscus eremicus. The sequence continues at coordinate 174,844,925 of NC_081416.1, forward strand.
GTGTCTTTCTTGGGGTCCTGTTTTCCAGGTAGCCTGCCTGGTGATGTGAGTAGCAGTCCAGTCATCCTTGTTCCACATCTAGTATCCTGTTATGAGTGAGTACATACCATGTTTGTCTTTCTGAGTCTGGGTTACCTCACTCAGGATGATTTTTTCTAGATCCATCCATTTGTCTGCAAACCTCATGGTGTCATTGTTTTTCTCTGCTGAGTAGTATTCCATTGTGTATATGTACCACATTTTGTTTATCCATTCTTCAGTTGAAGGGCATCTAGGTTGTTTCCATGTTCTGGCTATTACAAACAATGCTGATATGAACATAGCTGTACAAGTGCTCTTGTGGTGTGGTTGAGCATTCCTTGGGTATATGCCCAAGAGTGGTATAGCTGGATCTTGGGGGAGATGGATTCCCAATTTTCTAAGAAATCGCCATATTGATTTCCAAAGTGGTTGTACAAGCTTGCATTCCCACCAGCAGTGGAGGAGAGTTCCCCTAGCTCCACATCCTCTCCAGCATAAGGTGTCTTCAGTGTTTTTGATCTTAGCCATTCTGACAGGCGTAAGGTGGTATCTCAGAGTTGTTTTGATTTGCATTTCCCTGATGATTAGGGATGTTGAGCAATTCCTTAAATGTCTTTCAGCCATTTGAGTTTCCTCTGTTGAGAATTCTCTGTTTAGTTCTATAGCCCATTTCTTAATTGGACTGTTGGGCATTTTGATGTCTAATTTCTTGAGTTCCTTATATATTCTGGATATTAGTCCTCTGTCAGATGTGGGATTGGTGAAGATCTTTTCCCATTCTGTAGGCTGTCGCTTTGCTTTGTTGACCGTATCCTTTGCCCTACAAAAGCTTCTCAGTTTCAAGAGGTCCCATTGATTGATTGTTTCTCTCAGTGTCTGTGCTACTGGTGTTCTATTTAGAAAGTGGTCTCCTATGCCAATGTGTTCAAGACTACTTCCTACTTTCTCTTCTAGCAGGTTCAGAGTAGCTGGATTTATGTTGAGGTCCTTGATCCACTTCGACTTAAGTTTTGTGCATGGTGATAGATATGGATCTATTTGCAGCCTTCTACATGTTGATATCCAGTTTTGCCAGCACCATTTGTTGAAGATGCTTTCTTTTTTCCATTGTGCACTTTTGGCTTCTTTGTCAAAAATTATTTGTTCATAGGTGTGCGGATTAATGTCAGGGTCTTCAATTCGATTCCATTGGTCCACATGTCGGTTTTTATGCCAGTACCAAGCTGTTTTTATTACTGTAGCTCTATAGTACAGCTTGAAGTCAGGGATCGTGAGCCTCCAGAGGTTGTGTTATTGTACAGGATTCTTTTGGCTATCCTGGGTTTTTTGTTTTTCCATATGAAGTTGAGTATTATTCTTTCCAGGTCTGTGAAGAATTGTGTTGGTATTTTGATGGGGATTGCATTGAATCTGTAGATTGCTTTTGGTAAGATTGCCATTTTTACTATGTTAGTTCTGCCTATCCATGAGCATGGGAGATCTTTCCATTTTCTGACATCTTCTTCAATTTTTTTTTTCAGGGACTTAAAGTTCTTGTCATAAAGGTCCTTCACTTGCTTGGTTAGTATTACCCCAAGGTATTTTATGTCATTTGTGGCTATAGTAAAGAGTGATGTATCTCTGATTTCCTTCTCCGCTTTTTTGTCCATTGTATATAGGAGGGCTACTGATTTTTTGGAGTTGATCTTGTATCCTGCTATGTTGCTGAAGGTGTTTATAAGCTGTATCAGTTCCTTGGTGGAAACTTTGGGGTTGCTCAAGTATACTATTATGTCATCTGCAAATAGGGAAAGCTTGACTTCTTCCTTTCCAATTTGTATCCCCTTAATCTCCTTATGTTGTCTTATTGCTCTGGCTAGAACTTCAAGTACTATATTGAATAAGTATGGGGAGAGAGGACAGCGTTGCCTTGTTCCTGATTTTAGTGGAATTGCTTTGAGTTTCTCTCCATTTAATTTGATGTTGGCTGTTGGCTTGCTATAAATTGCCTTTATTGTGTTTAGGTATGTTCCCTGTATTCCTGATCGCTCCAAGACCTTTATCATGAAGGGGTGTTGGATTTTGTCAAATGCCTTTTCAGCATCTAGTGAGATGATCATGTGGTTTTTTTCTTTGAGTTTGTTTATATGGTGTATCACATTGACAGACTTTCGTATGTTGAACCATCCTTGCATCCCTGGAATGAATCCTACTTGATCATGGTGGATAATTGTTTTGATGTGTTCTTGGAGTCTGTTTGCCAGTATTTTATTGAGTATTTTTGCATCAATGTTCATGAGGGAGATCGGTCTGTAGTTCTCTTTCTTTGTTGTATCTTTGTTTGGTTTGGGAATCAGGGTAATTGTAGCCTCATAGAAGGAGTTTGGTAATGTTCCTTCTGTTTCTATTGTATGGAATAATTTAGAGAGTATTGGTATTAACTCTTCTTTAAAGATCTGGTAGAATTCTGCACTGAAACCATCTGGTCCTGGGCTTTTTTGGTTGGGAGACTTTTAATGACTGTTTCTATTTCGTTAGGGGTTATTGGACTATTTAAATAGTTTATCTGATCTTGATTTAATTTAGGTATGTGGTACCTATCCAGAAAATTATCCATTTCTTTTAGGTTTTGCAGTTTTGTGGAATAGAGGTTTTTGAAGTATGACCTGATGATTCTCTGGATTTCCTCAATGTCTGTTGTTATGTCCCCCTTTTCATTTCTGATTTTGTTGATTTGGATGCTCTCTCTCTGTCTTTTGGTTAGTTTGGATAAGGGCTTGTCTATCTTGTTGATTTTCTCAAAGAACCAACTCTTTGTTTCATTAATTTTTTGTATTGTTCTCTTTGTTTCTATTTTATTGATTTCAGCTCTCACTTTGATAATTTCCTGGCATCTATTTTTCCTGGGAGACTTTGCTTCTTCCTGTTCTAGAACTTTCAGGTGTGCTGTTATGTCACTAGTGTGAGATTTCTCCAGCTTATTTATGTGGGCGTTTAGTGCTATGAATTTCCCTCTTAGTACTGCTTTCATAGTGTCCCATAGGTTTGGATATGTGGTGTCTTCATTTTCGTTGATCTCTAGGAAGTCTTTAATTTCTTTCTTTATTTCTTCCTTAACCCATTGGTGATTCAGGTGGGTATTGTTCAGTTTCCATGAGATTGTAGGTTTTCTGTAGTTTTTGTTGTTGTTGAAATCCAACTTTAGACCATGGTGGTCTGATAGAACACAGGAGGTTATTCTAATTGTTTTGTATCTGTTTAGATTTGCTTTGTGACCAAGTATGTGGTCGATTTTAGAGAAGGTTCCATGGGGTGCTGAGAAGAAGGTATATTCTTTTTTGTTAGGATGGAATGTTCTGTAGATGTCGATTAAGTCCATTTGAGTCATGACATCAATTAAGTCCTTTATTTCTCTGTTAAGTTTCGATTTGGGGGATCTGTCCAGTGGTGAAAGTGGGGTGTTGAGGTCTCCCACTATTAATGTGTGGGGTTTTATATGTGATTTAAGCTTTAATAATGTTTCTTTTACATATGTGGGTGCCCTTGTGTTTGGGGCATAAATGTTCAGAATTGAGACTTCATCTTGGTGGATCTTTCCTGTGATGAGTATGTAATGCCCTTCTTGATCTCTTTTGATTGATTTTAGTTTGAAGTCTATTTTGCTGGATATCAGGATGGCTACACCCGCTTGTTTCTTAAGACCGTTTGATTGGAAAGTCTTTTCCCAGCCTTTTATTTTTAGGTAGTGTCTATCTTTGAATTTGAGATGTGTTTCTTGTATGCAGCAGAAAGATGGGTCCTGCTTTCGTATCCATTCTGTAAGCCTATGTCTTTTTATAGGTGAATTAAGTCCATTGATATTGAGAGATATTAATGTCCAGTGATTGTTCATTCCTGGTATTTTTTGGTGGTGATGTGTGTGTACTTTTCTTCGTTGGGGTCTACTGCTGTGGCTTTATCTATTGCCTGTGTTTTCGAGGTTGTATCTGACTTCCTTAGGTTGGAATTTTCCTTCTAGTGCTTTCTGTAGGGCTGGGTTTGTGGATAAATATTGTTTAAATCTGGCTTTGTCATGGAATGTCTTGTTCACTCCATCTATGAGGATTGAAAGTTTTGCTGGGTATATTAGTCTAGGCTGACATCCATGGTCTCTTAATGTCTGCATTACATCTGTCCAGGACCTTCTGGCTTTCAAAGTCTCCATTGAGAAATCGGGTGTTATTCTGATAGGTTTGCCTTTATATGTCACTTGGCCTTTTTCCTTTGCTGCTCTTAATATTCTTTCTTTATTCTGTACATTTAATTGTTTAATTATTATGTGGCGAGGGGACTTTTTTTGGGGGTCTAGTCTGTTTGGTGTTCTATAGGCTTCCTGTATCTTCATAGGCATTTCCTTCTTTAAGTTGGGAAAGTTTTCTTCTATAATCTTGTTGAATATATTTTCTGTGCCCTTGAGTTGGTATTCTTCTCCTTCTTCTACCCCTATTATTCGTAGGTTTGGTCTTTTCATGGTGTCCCAAATTTCTTGGACATTTTGGTTCATGACTTTGTTGACTTTAGTGTTTTCTTTGACTGATGAATCTATTTCTTCTATTGTATCTTCAACGTTAGAGATCCTCTCTTCCATCTCTTGCATTCTGTTGATTATACTTACATCTGAAGTTCCCAATCGTTTTCTCAGATTTTCTATTTCCAGCATTCCCTCTGTTTGTGTCTTCTTCATTTTTTCTATTTCCCTTTTCAGGTCTTGGACTGTTTCCTTCATTTGTTTCATTGATTTTTCTTGATTTCCTTTCAGTATTTTATTGTTCTCTTCCAGGACTTTTTTGATTTCTTCTAATTTGTTTGCCCTTTCCTCTAGTTGTTTACAGCGTTCTTCACATTTTTTTGTCTTTTCCTCTACACGAGCCTCTAGCTTCTTCATGATGACATTCATAAGGCTATTTTCTTCTGCTTCTTCCAATTTCTGATGTTCAGGTCTAGGTGTTGGAGGAGGGCTAGGGCCTGGTGATGGTGTATTACTATTCATTTTGTTGTATGTGTTTCTGCCTTGACGTCTGCCCATCTCCTTGTGGTTCGTTCCTGGTCTTATCCGCACACTTTGTTCAGACAGAGCTGACAGATTCAGGAAGTCTCTCTCTCTTGTCCAGATGGGAGCTCTCTTGTCCAAATTGGAAGTCCGGGGCAGGATGGGAGCTCTTGTTCAGAAGGGAAGTCTGGGGGAGGATGGGTGCTCTCCTCTCTCTCTCTCTCTCTCTCTCTCTCTCTCTCTCTCTCCTCCAGATGGGAAATCCAGGGCAAGATGGGAGCTGGGGGCCAGCCTCTAAGTCTCAAGAAGAGGCTTGGGGCTCAGGCAGATGGCCGTGGGGGCAGGGCGTGGAGACTGCAGGGTCTGCCAGGGGTCTTGGAGAAGGAGATCCTTCCCGGTGGGGCTAGAAGGGAACCTGCCTGGGGACCAGAACCTGGGGCCAAGTTGGGCAGGTCTTCCCCGGATTGGCTGGTGCCCAGGGATGGGGTCCGGGGCAAGCTAGGGCACTCACCTGTGCTTCAGAAGGGAAATCTTGGGCAAGATGGGAGCTGGGGGGCCCGGCCTCTAAGTCTCAGGAAAAGGCTTGGGGCTCAGGCGGATGGGCATGGGGGCAGGGCGTGGAGACTGCAGGGTCTGCCAGGGGTCTTGGAGAAGAGGATCCTTCCCGGTGGGGCTAGAAGGGCACCTGCTTGGGGACCAGAACCTGGGGCCAAGTTGGGCAGGTCTTCCCCAGAGTGGCTGGTGCCCAGGGATGGGGTCGGGGGCAAGCTACGGCAGTCACCTGTGCTTCAGAAGGGAAGTCCGGGGCAAGATGGGAGCTGGGGGCCGGCCTCTAAGTCTCAGGAAGAGGCTTGGGGCTCAGGTAGATGGGCGTGGGGGCAGGGCGTGGAGACTGCAGGGTCTGCCAAGGGTCTTGGAGAAGGGGATCCTTCCCGGTTGGGGTAGAAGGGCACCTGCCCGGGGACCAGAACCTGGGGCCAAGTTGGGCAGGTCTTCCCCGGAGTGGCTGGTGCCCAGGGATGGGGTCGGGGGCAAGCTAGAGCACTCACCTGTGCTTCAGAAGGGAAGTCCAGGGCCCACAGTTGATATTTCTTAAACAGAATGTTTGAGCCATTCATCATTTTCACTGGTGTCCTGAGAAGGCATTAATCTGAGACACAGAGGGAAGAAGACCTAGAGAGAAAGCCCGTAATCTGCAGGCCAATAAAAAACCATGGAAGACTAGACAACAACCTTTTGTGAGACCTGCAGCATCAATAACTATGAGGAAGTTCCTTTCCAACAAGACTTAAGCCACCAAGCATTAGGGTTATCCTGTCCACTAACACAACAGAGTTTGAGCAGATTTTCAGAAAGAACAAATGAAGAAAAATATATGCTTGTAAGGTGCACAGGATTTTGACATAATTGGACTTAAAGCTTCATGTGTGTACCTGCAAAGACATGCTTCTCTTCTCTGGACTGGTTCAATCCAGTGAGCAGCAAAATTAAATTTGGTGAGATTCTGGTAGCTTGCCATCCATTCTGGCTTTACAGGAGCCAGTAGTGCTGTGGGAAACAATAACAAAACTTGTTCTAATAATGAAGGTAGTAATGAAGCTGACAGTAGCAATGGATACCTATAGGTTCCCATCTTAAGAGATGACACTCTTATAGTCATATCAATTAATGGTATATTTTTGAATATTATGTATCAATAATTGTGAAATGGCAGATAGGATTGTTGTGATTGCATACCAAATTTATGTCTGAACCTCTCTTATTCCTCTCTCCTTGAGCTGGAATAACCACTCTCCCATTAGCTACTAGTACACATACCAGAATCGTACAATCTCTGTGTTACTTTACTGCTTGTGGCAGCTTGGGACAGTCAGAGAACATGTATACATGTGCATCTAGGGCTGTTCCTTGATTTCTGCTTCAACTGTGGTATGTCCATGGAGTCAAATTATTGCCTCTCAGGGTTGAAGATAACCTCTGGCTCAGTGGTTTTTCATTTTCATAATGTTTGTAGCCTTGAACTCACGTTGTGGTTCTACTCAACTACAAAATGGTTTTCATTGTTACTTCATAACTATAATTTTGCTACTGTTATGAATCATTAGTATAAATATCTGATCTTTCCAATGTTCTAAGGCCATCCCTATGAAGGATCATCAACTCCAGTAGGGATCCTGACCCACAGCTTTAGAACCACTGTTTTATCTGAACTTTCCCTCGTCCTTTGGTGTCTGTTGCTTGGATTCTAATGGTACTCCTCAGGGAGGGGGTGAGAAGGCACAGCATCAATGACATAGACACTTGGAGTCCATTGGAAGCAAATAAGGAACAACTCATTTATTCAATAACAGGGAAGGCCTTATAAACTTTCCTCCCTGTGCCCAGTCTGTGTGGTTGTTCCTCATTGGCTGGGCATGATCAGAAACTCTGACAGCTCCTGTTGCTAGGCCCTCAGGCAGACTCCAGGTTGGCTCTTAAGGAGTATGTTATGTGCATACCTTGACTACTAGTCTGAGCCAATTTCCTCAACCTTCTGAGCTTGTCCTACTACAGGTGTCAAGTCATACTCATTCTCCCTTCTTATCTTCTTTTTGGCATCAACAGCTTCAGAACTCTGTGTGTGGGTGTATGGCTAAAGCTAAGATTTCCATCCAGCATTTTTACCATGCAAACAGGGTTTGGGGGAGCACTCAGTTATTCCTCTGACTTCTCCTTTGTTGTTCTACATCTAGATCAAAAACCATGGTGGTAAGTACAAAGGGGAGAAATCTCATGATATTCCAGAGGAGTGCTTATGATAGGTAGAAACTGAAAGTATTTTCTAAGTCATTCCATTCCCTTGATTGCTTAACTGTCCTTGTCTTTGTCAGTGTAGATTTCAAGTCTCTAGGCACATCCATTGTGGGTTCCGTTAGCAAAGTCAACCCCAGCATTGACACTTCTCTTCATAGTTACCAAAGCTGGGAGTGTGCTAGTTGTTATCCTCAAGGGGACTTGCTTGATTCTCAAGCCCAGCTGCAGCTACAGACCCTGGTCAATCTGAAACAATTAAAGCCCTGACTGTCTCCCACAGTTATTGAAGGTCCAGCCTCAGCTGTAGGTCCAATTCCAACAGCTGCTACAGCCTGAGTTACAGAGGATGCTCAAGATTCAGGATCATTTTCTCAGCATCTCTAGCAATGAACCAATGAAAACCTGAGCACTTCAGGGGACTCATAGACTTGGAGTTACATCCTGCCTCCACACAATCCCTCTCACCCTTGGAACAAGGACCATTGGTCTTAGCTAAAAATAAATAAATAAATAAATAAATAAACAAACAAACAAACCAAAAAGAAAGCAAAACAAAACAAAAAATACCTCAATTGCAAGGAAGAAGTGGCCATGGCATCAATGTGAGGGTGGGGGATTGGGTGCCCCTTTGTCTTAAATACTTCAGGTCATATCCTTGTGTTGGTTTGTAGATAGAGTCAGCAGCTCACTCATGCTTTACACTGTTTTTGCTTGACGACTTAATTACACCCTGGTTGAGGAATTATTTATTTATTTTTTTATATGGGAAGGGCTTTCCATGATCTTCCCACACTCCTCCCTCCCCTCACACCGAGATCATTTCTAGGAACAATTTGGCCCTTGGAAAGACATTAGCATACAAATAAGAGGTGACAATGCAAAAAGTGGACCCAGGACATTTTTATGTGTATAAGGAGTAGTTATGTGGTGGTGCCTTCTTAGTCCTGAAGATTCCCAGGTGAAGTCCTGGTTTTGGTTCATGTTTCATAATCCACCAGCTTCCAAACTGCTGCAAGTGGTTATTGGCTGCTTTCATAGAGCCAGACCCAGACACAGTTAATGTTTGGCCATGAGTGCCACACTTCCATTTGGAGGCCATGGCAGTAATCTCTTGGATTTCTAGCCCAGCAGTTGAATGGATGGGCAGAGGTGATTTTCCTATTGATCTTATTGCCTGGAGCTCCAACAGGTCCTCATGTGTGGGTTTCCTCAGGTGATCAGTGTTATGCCACTCAGAAGTGTTTTTTTTTAATATTTTTATTTTATAATTAATTTAATTTTACATATCAGTGCTGTGGGATGTTCTGTATGGCAAATGTGTTGCTAATTAGTCAATAAATAAAACACTGATTGGCCATTGGCTAGGCAGGAAGTATAGGCAGGACAAGGAGGAGAATAAAGCTGGGAAGTGGAAGGCTGAGTCAGAGAGACACTGCCAGCCGCCATGATGAGAAACAGCATGTGAAGATGCCGGTAAGCCACGAGCCACGTGGCAAGGTATAGATTAATGGAAATTGATTAATTTAAGCTGTAAGAGCAGTTAGCAAGAAGCCTGCCACGGCCATACAGTTTGTAACTAATATAATTCTCCGTGCTTACTTGGTTGGGTCTGAGTGGCTGTGGGACTGGCAGGTGAGAGAGATTTGCCCTGACTGTGGGCAAGGCAGGAAAACTCAAGCTACATATCAGCCACGGATTCCCCTGTCCTCCCTCCTCCCACGCCCTAGCCTTCCCCCTAATCCACCCCCATTCCCACCTCCTTCAAGGCAAGGTCTCCCCTGGGGAGTCAGCCCAGCCTGGTAGATTCAGCTGAGGCAGATCCAGTTCCCTCCTCCCTACACCAAGGCTGAGCAAAGTGTTTCAGCATAGGCCCAGGTTCCAAAAAGAAAGTTCATGTACCAAGGACAGGTTCCAATTCCAAATGGCTGAAAGACATTGAAGGAATTGCTCAACATCCTTAGTCATCAGTGAAATGCAAATCAAAACAACTCTGAGATACTATTTTACACCTGAAAGAACAGATAAGATCAAAAATACTGAAGACAGCTTATATTGGAGAGGATGTGAACCAGGGGGAACACTCTTACACTGTTGGTGGAAATGCAAACTGGTATAGCCACTTTCGAAATGAATAAGGTGCTTCTTAGAAAATTGGGAATCAACCTCCCTCAAGACCCAGCTATACCACTCTTGGGCACATACCCAAGGAATGCTCAATCATACCACAAGGACACATGCTCAACAATGTTCATAGCAGCATTATTTATAATAGCCGGAACCTGGAAACAACCTAGATGCCCTTCAACTGAAGAATGGATAAAGAAAACGTGGTACATATACACAATGGAGTACTACTCAGCAGAGAAAAACAATGACATCATGAGGTTTGCAGGCAAATGGATGGGACTAGAAAAAATTCATCCTGAGTGAGGTAACCCAGACTCAGAAAGACAAACATGGTATGTACTCACTCATATGTGGATATCAGAACTGGGTTTTTAAGAGTTTGTTCAATTGCTAACTCATGCCCTGGCTTCTTTTTATTGTTTATTGTATAATTTGTTTTGTTGAATTTTACTCATCACATATGTGTGCCATTAAACTTGATTCTTCATTTTATATATGTGTTCCATATACATTGAGCTGGACACTCCATGGTACTTTGTCATCTACATTTCGACTACCTGTGGCTTTCATTGTGGTCTCAGTCTGCAATGTTTCCTGAGTCTTGGGTGCAGGAGTTGCAATGTAGATGGATCAGTTGGGGCTGGATACTACATAATCACTTTGTCTGTGTATTTCCATTGGTTGTGGTTTTTGATAGTGGTCTCCATTTGTTGGAAGAAGGTTGAGAGGTTAAAAGTAGACTTTTGGGCGGGTATAAGGATTGAGAATGCATTTAGGCATTCTATTGCTGTAGTAAAGTGGCAACAATGGGTTCTCCTAGGGTCCATGAAGTCAGCAGCCACTGGTAATGGTTAAGTTTACAGTAACCAGGCGTAAATTCCCTCCTAACCTACAGACCTTAAGTCTGATTAGATGGCTCTTTGGTTTTCCCAAGATGTAAGAGTCACAGCTCCATCCTTAGGGATATCTTGCTGTGATTGTGTTATGTGACATAATTCTTGGGAACATGTGAACAAATGTCTCCTCACCGCAAGTTGGGAGAGGTGACAAAAGTACTGGTATCAACAAAGTCTTGGTCGATTTGCCAACAATTTCTCTTGGGGATGTTCACAGGAATATGGAGGAAACCTTTTCTTATAAGAGCAGAAATCAGTCAAAACTAAAATACAGCTAAGGCATCAAAACCCATCTCAGCAAGGATGATATACAATGAAAACTGAAAACCTGGAGTGCACTATATAGCCCATAGGCAATTCTTGACAGGTTGAAGAGTGCCTGTAGTTGCAATTTTCTTTGGGCAGCCAAATAGCTCCCAAATAAAGACATGGAGACCTATTATTAATTTTGAATGCTGAGCTTGTCCCAATAGCTCTTTTAATTTAACCTGTTTCTACTCATCTACATACTGTCTCGGTGTTTTTACCTTTCTTTCATTCTGTATGTCCAACTTTCCTGCTTCCTCCATGTCTGTCTGTCTGTCTGGCCCTTGGCATCTCTTTTCTCCTGAGCCTAAATTCATTCTCCTTCATATTCTCCCTGCCTGAAAGACCTACATATACCTCCTCACTTGCTATTCACCCTTCAGCTTTTTATTAGATGGATCAGGTGCCTTAGGCAAGACATCTTTTCATAATTAAACAAATGCAACACATCTTTAAATAGTTAAATATTCTGCCATAGAGCTTTGCTGGTCTGAGTGTCTCTGAGCTGTCCTCATTTCTTATGTTTGCTTGGGGGATGAATGAGCCATATCACTTCCTTCCTAGTGCTGGGATTAAAGGCGTGTGTTCTTCCAAATACTAGTAGCAAAGGCATTAAATCTCAAGTGCTGAGATTAAAGGCATGTGGTTCCCAAGTATTGGGATTCAAGATGTGTGCCACCACTGCAAGGCCTCAATGTTTAATCTAGTGCCTGGTCTGTCCTCTGATCTTAAGGCAAGCAAGCTTTATTTGATAGACAATATATCACCACATGACTCCACAATAACTTTGTTTTGTTTTTTTTCAAATATTTTTACATGTGAATACCTACATGCATGTATACATTGTCTAGGACCAAAAAGGCCAGAAGAGGCCCTAGGATCTCCTGGGAGTGAAACTACAGACAAGTGAGATCACACATGAGATGCTTGGAACTGAACTCAGGTCCTCTGCAAGATTAGCAAGTGCTCCTAACCACTGAGCACACTCTCCCGTCAATAGAGTAATAATGGTTTTAAATCATGCCTGGGAATCCCTGTCACAGCCCATGAAGCACAGAGTGCATTGAGATAAAATATTTTGTTGTTGTTTAATCATTGTGGTTATTGACAGCATGGAGGCTCACTCTCAGGGGTAAATCTAGTCCTAGGGAAACAGCATATACCTTGTGTACTTACATGCAAGCATATAACTAAAAAATTATTATAAAGCCATATATGCATTCAATAAATTCTATGAAGCACACCACCACTGAACTATATCCCAGCTTTCTTCTTTAAAATAGGTGTTTGTGTCTGTCAGCACTCATAGCTCACTGAAGTGGTGTAGATGTCAGAGGAGGACTGGGAGGAGATCAATTTTTTCCTCCCATCCTTTTAGTCCCTGTGATGGTGGACTGGAACACAGGTCACCAGCCATTTTGACAAACTCCTTTTCGAGAAGATCTACCTCCTGTGGTTCCCTCTCTCCTTCTACATTTTATTTTGACACAGGGTCTCACTGATTTGCCAGACAGCCCTGATTTATTGCAGTCTGTCTTCTTCAGATTTGACTGGCTGGCATTCCAGACCTGTAACCCAAGCCCCATTTTGTCATCTTTGGAGTAGTAGCTACATTATTTCTCTAATGGCTGCAATAGTTTGCAATCCCATCAGCGAGAAATAAGTGTCCCTCTTTGTCCACATCTTCCCTAGCATTAAGATGTCCTTGTTTTATTGATCTTGACCACTCTGACAAGGTAGGTAAAAATCTCAAAGTAGTTTGACTTTGCATTGACCTTACTGCTAAATGTGGTATGTATATACATTTTTGATGCAGAGTGTCTTTATATATCCTTGTCTGTCTCATAAACCAGGTAGACCCAACTGGACTTGAACTCAGAGATCTGACTGCCTCTACCTGTTCAGTGCTAGGATTAAAGGTATGATCCACTACTGCCTCTGAGACTGCAGTATCATTGAGACTGCCAAGGCCTAAGCCAATGGTCTAGCAACCCACTCCTGCTGAGAACATACTAGAACCCTTGGAGGGCAAGCAGACCTCAATGAGTCACAGCACTGAATGTTCCAAATGCTCAAACGGCTTTAAGTGTTACTGTCCAAAGATCAAAAGCAACAGTTGATGACCTCAGGAAGTCTTAGTCTCCATCCCTAGGAATGCTAAAATGACTTTATATAATCCTCTATATGTTTTGAAACCAAGAGTCCACAACATTGTTTACAATGAAAATCCAGCCATTGAGGACACATCCAATATACATGGCATGCTGTGGTGATATATTACGTACGCTAACAAGGCTTACCTGATGTCAAAGAACAGTGACAATCACTAGATTAACAGAGGTCAGGCAGTGGTAGCACACACCTTTAATCTCAACACTTGAGATCTCGTGTCTTTGATTGGGAATCACACATGCCTTTAATCCTAGGAAACAAGATGGCAGGGCAGAAAAAGGTATATAAGGCATGAAGAGACAGGAACTCACTCTCTTGAGACTGAGGATTTCATAGAAGTAAAGACTAGTGTCATGCTGCTCTGCTTCTCTGATCCTTCAGCTTTCATCCCAATATCTAAATCCAGGTTTTTTTTTTTTTATGACTAAGACCTCTTAGTATTTGAGCAAAGCAGACAGTGGGTCAAGCTGACTTAGAAAATGGTTGGACAGAGAGAGGACCTGTGTAAAGTGGACGAGACACATGGACAAGACAACAGAAGGCTAAATATTTAGTACCTAGACTTTTGAAACTAAAAAACCAAAACAGAAGACCTTTTAGACAGTGATTCCAGCATCAGGAGTATTTCTAGTTTTAAGTGGTACAGAGATGACAAATCTCTTAAAATTCAAGACTCTTAACTACTGTAGCTATTGACACTGGACATTCCAAATAGACCCAAGTTTGAAAAAATTCAATATGGAGATACATCTAAACTTGCTCATGTTAGAAGATTTTAGGATTTCAGAATGGTGGTAATAAATGTCAAATTGGTGTTTCCCAATGCTTGATGAGACTTAAGATTTTTAGTAGACTCAGTATTACTGTATAGTTTAAATACACTCAAAATTCTAATTGTCTTTTGGCAGTATTAAGATTAGCTTTATCTGTCTCCTGTGGTGATATATTGTGTACCCTAATAAATTTATCTGAGGATCAGAGGACAGATCCAGGCACTAGAATAGACATAGAGGCCAGACAATGGTGGCACACACCATTAATCCTATCACTAGGGAGGCAGAGTTCTATCTAGATCTCTGGGAGTTCAAGGCCACACTGGAAACAGAGCCAGGCAGTGGTGGCACACACTCCTTTAATCCCAGGAAGTGATGGCAGAGCAGAGAATGGTACATAAAGCATGAGGAGACAGGAACTAAAGCAGTTCAACTGAGACACTTCCGCATGAGGACTCAGAGGCTTTCAGTCTTGGGAAACAGGATCTGCTGAGGAACTGGTGAGGTGAGGTTGGCTGTGGCTTGTCCTGCTCCTCTGATCTTTCAGCTTTCACCCTCATATCTTGCTCTGGATTTTTTGTTTGTTTGTTTGTTAAAAGACCATCTAAGATTCGAACAACAGTGTTCCCTTTTCTCCTTTCTGCCGGCACGGCATATAAGATGGCTGACATGCTGCCAGCAGAGATTGGAGAAAAGGGGACCCGAGATGTGGACCATCAACCCTCAGTGTGTTCCCCTCCAGACCTTCTGCTTAGCATGCCTCTAGAGGGCCAAGACATAAATGCCTATGTGTCCCAAGGTCATGCTTTATGGCGTGCACGTGTCATGTCCTCCTCCATATAAATACTTCTTGGAATACTAGTCTTTTTCTTCTATTTGATCTTCATGTTCTGTCTTCCTAGATCAATGGTGATTTCTGTGATACAGGAAAGAAGTGAAGTAAATTTCACAGGAAATTATACAGAGATGATCACCCAGGCTGGGGTTAAGGCAGTTATGCAATTCATGGAAAAGAACCTGCAGCCTGGGGAAGCTTTTTAGGCTTGGATAAACTGTACCAAATGTGTGGTCAACTATAGCACATGGTATGATGTGTATCAACACACAGGACTCAAATTGGCCATGATGAATAACTCAGTTTCTGAGGATATTCCAAGGACATTGTGTAAAACTTGAGACCCTAAGGGGTATTGGCTGAAGACTGTGGATGGAGTAACATATAGATGGGATGACAAACTAAAAGTGTGGGAACCTAGAATAGAAGGAAAATAGTGACTGCCACCAAGAAAGGGAGATGGCAACTTTAATCCAAATATTTTTTATTCCTCCTGAAGGAGTGTAGAGATAATGTGACCAAATGGAGTGATTACTACAAGTTTTATTGGGTTCCTAGATTGAAAAGAGCTGCCAAGAAAGGTGAGCTTCCTTTCATGAAAACTCTAAATTTAGATCAGGTCTTCCTTGGAATTGTTGGGATATAGAAGGACAGAAGTTGCTGACTTGCAGGGACAAATTTCTTGTCTGAAGTCATTGTGGCCCACCAGTCATGGGGCTTGGTGTTTGCAGAGGGCTGAGGAGGAACTTAGGCAGCTGAGGAGGTCTTGAGGTCGGAGCAGGCTGTGTGAGAAGGAAATTACTTTCTGGTTCATTGATCATGGTTCTTATTTTTACCTTGTTTTTTGTGAAACTGCATGTTGCTAGCCTCTGGGTCAAGTGCTCAGAAAATAATAATTAATAATAAAAATATATTATACTTGCTTTGATGTTATGTTTGGGATAGTTCCTGTGTTTATTAAAAGATGATGAAGAATATATTGGTGATTTTCTAAGAATAACCTTTGGAATCATGAGAACATTTTGTATTGGGTGACTTCCCTTTTTCTTTATGCTCCCCCTTACTTATGATAATAAAAGACTGAGGTCACCAGGGCAAAAGCAGAAGCTAAGAGAAGCTAGGGAAGCTGAAGAAACTGTGGCAGAGAAGCTACTTAGCAACTGCTGAAGCCCGTAGTGACCTGTCAGCTTGCACGAGCATTGTCTCTGAGTTGTTACTATGCCTTCCAGGTATCCCATCCTTCAGACCCCTAAAACTGCTGAGGCTGGTCCCTGGCACCTTTCTATGCCTTTAGATGTTTAACCACTAGGAATGCTCCTGAGGGAGAGAAAAGAAGGGGCCTCAGGTAAGATGGTGGATGCTTCTGCCAGTGTGGGTCACCTTGAGGAAAGTGGCACTGCAGTGGAAAGAATGGCTGAAGTCACTCTGCGAGAAAACCAGGCACAAGGACAGGGAAGATGGGGAGTCACAGACTAAGCAGCTCAGAGAAGAGGAAGAAGAAGATGGGAAGCACAGGGGTCTCAGGCTTTGGAACTACGTCTCAGAGGATGAGGACCTGAAGCGGAAGAGGTCTGCCAGGCCAAACCAGTTGCAATGGAAGAGAAGATGAAGGAGCAGCTAGAGGCTGCCAAGCCAGGGCCTGTCACTGAGGAAGTGGACCTGGCCAACCTCGAACTCTGGACACTTGATTGGGATCTCAAGAGGGATGTGGCCAAGAAGCTGGAGAACCTAGAAAAGCAGACCCAGAGAGCCATTGCAGAGCTGCTCAGTGAACAGCTAAAAGGCCCCCAAATCAGCCTGGCCTCTGCAGTGGATGCCACCACCAGACAAAAGGCCTGTGACTCTGACTGAGGTGTTCACTGTGACCCATCTGCTTAGCATACATGCCCTAGAGGAAGATAGTCTTAGGCAGGATTGGGGTTAGGCTGGCCAGCACTTCTGGGTCTTGAGAATTAAACCAGTCCAGTCAAGTCTCAGCCTCTGTGATGTGAGGCCAGCTCATCTCAGGGCACCCACCACCCTGAGTGGGTCAGAGCAAGGGTCTGTACATATGTGTGTATATTGAGCTTTAAAAAAACCTCATGAAAATAGAGACAAGTAAACTCTCATGTACGTAAAAAATAAAAAAGAATGCTTCTGGTACCTGGTGTGGTGTCGCATCTTTAATCCTAGCTCTTCGGAGGCAAAGTTGGGCAAATCAGAATTCAAGGCCTGCCTGGGTCACATAGATAGTTCTAGGTGTCCAGTGCTACATATACATCAAGAACTTATCTTTAAATGTCACAAAACTGTTGTGTAAGGCAATTGGGAGTAGAATTGGAGACGACGGATGCTATTTTCAGTATCATTCCAGGTGACTTGACAAGGCCAGTGAATTCTGACACTAGAGGGCAGATGGTTGGGTAGAACACCACACTGAGCTAAGTGGAGCCTGTGTCTCTTTAGAGACAGTTAGTCTCTTGCCCTCTGATAGTCTAGAACAGGGAGGAAGGGACATTCTTTTCAGGAACCAGGTATGATCTAGATACTAGACTTATCTCACGCTTCAAACAAGAGCGTGCTGTGGACACATAAGTTTTGCTGAGACTTCGGGCATTAAATGGAGCCTACCCTCTCAAGACACCTTGTCAGACAATTGTCTAACATCACAACAGATACAGAACCCTAGTCCATGTTAAGAAGGTATTCCTGGCTCCTGACTCTAAGTTTGTTTTTTACTGCAGAGTGTAAGATTTGAGTTTCACTTTCTGGCTGAACTCTTAAGATACCAGTGTCTGTATACTTTATCTGTATGTTACAATGGTCAGGTCAGCCAAAGGCGTTATTTGGTAGTTGGCCACTTTTTAGACTTTGGTGAGTCTTTCAGACCTAGAGCTGACATATCTGGCTAGGTTGTTTGGCCACAGTTCTAAGAACCTGAACCTCTTCAAGAAGTGTGCACATCACCACACTAGTTTTTAACATAATTTGGACGTTTGTACTCAGGTACTTGTGTTTAAGCCCTCTGACTCATCTCCCCAGCTCCCCAACTTTTTTAAAGGTATGGGAAATTCTGTTAGGATCAACTTATAAGACACTGAAAATCCAGTCCCAAAAGCCAGAAGTGTTTAAGTACACCTTTAATCCAGCATTTAAGAGGAAGAAGTGGGTGGATCAATGTTGAGTTTAAGGTCAGCTGAGTCTGCTTAGCTAGCTCCAAGGCCAGCCAGGGGGACTTTGTCTCTATCAAACACAACTCTAAAGCAAGAGGGAGGTTAGTACTTTCAGCCCCAGACAGGCTGTTCTCCAGTCCACTGTCTTTTCTGGCCTGTGATGTTGATACCTGGTCATCCCAGCATCTCTCCCATTTTCCCATGAGAATCCTCCACTTCCACATCTCCCTATGGTCACATAAGTGATGGTTACATCAAGGCTGGGACAGCAGCACTAAGTTGGAGACTCAGCCCACAGGTTTGATAGCCCACTGTAGACTGTGTGTATATCAAAAGCTGTGTTTGCTGAGACCAACCCACCCGAAAATGGGCTCAGTCTCTCCTCTGGCTGCTGGCACATTCCTTCCTTGTATCAAAACCAGTATATTTGACATTCCCCAGCATAGACTGACCAGCTTTTACCAGGGTATCTCCAGGACTCCAGCACCCAACTGGGAGAGCAGGAGACTTCCAAGCTACATGAACTCAACTACTGGATACTTCAAGCCTTTTAAGATTGAGAAAGCCTTGTAGACTACTAGACCACATCTTGTGAGCCCATCTGAAAGTCATACAATTCTGTTCCATTGCTTTAGAGTGCCGCTAACAAATTGTGCTCTTGCAAGGGTTCTAAAAAATCCTAATTCTAAGGCAAAGCCAAGGCTCATTGCCTCTTGCCTGTGTTGTCCTTCCCAATTATGAAAATCCTCCAACACTTAATGTTACTGTTCACAACAATGAAGGGAAACCAGTTATAGCACATCAATTCATGGCAGATACATTCAATAATATGTATTATTGAGCATACCATGTAATAGGTAAGTGCAGACCTAAGGAAATTAAGTGCTTAATTACTGAATTATATGCTAACTTTATGAGTTATAAGCTACCCCCTCCAGACATTCATGTTATGGGAGCAGCCAAAGGAATAGGAGAGGCATCTGAGAATGCTTCAGAGCCATTACCCCCTTCCACCTGAAGAGGCTGAAATGGCCACACCTGTGAGCACCTCTAGTGACATGGAACAGCTGTGGCAGCTGGAACCTTGTGAGCACAGGTGATGGCTAGCACATGGTCCCCAGTCAGCACAAGGATTTGTACCTGCAAACTACTATCTACAATTAATCACAGCCCAAGAGCACAAGAGATAACAAGGTTGATGAGGTCTGGGGCAATCAAAGACATGGTGTTCTCTTCCTACCTTGAAAGGGCTGCACATAGGAGAAAGGAAGAAAGGTTATGGAATCCAAAGATCCAAGGAGCCCTTGGGGATTATCCAGGTCCAGCTTACCCCCATATTCCCTACAGCTAATTAACTGACTGAGGCCCTTGTAGATCCAGGAGCACTAGAGTGGCCCTTGGAGAAAACTTGAGTTCACCCTCCATAGAGTTTTAAATGTATGCTCTCTCGTGATCATTTTAGCAGCAACTTTTGTTCAGGCAGTGAAGCGAGATGCCACAGCCTTTCTCAGCCATGAGGAGCAAAAGCCTGAAGGAGAGATACCCATGGTGCTCTAGACAAGGCAGATCGACTTCAGGGTCCCAGCCCTTTGCCCCTTGTTCTCCTGACTCTGCAGGAACCCAGAGTGGTTTCAGGTACACCCAATCCCCCCATTGCTGCTTTGGGATACTCCCACAGAAGTTCTATTAATACCCCTGGCAGTGATTCTGACACTCTTAGGAAACAAGAGGACTGAACAGCCTTCAAAGCAGAAACCCCCAGTGAGTCAGCTCACATGGGTCTCCATTTAGGATCTTGCTCAGCATGCTTAGAAATAAAAATGACCTCCCCCGTCCCCAAGTGCTGGAGATGGAATTCAAAACAATAAGTCTCCTACTGAAGAGTCCCAGGACACAAGTTTACTGTTTTCTCTCCTCCCCCGTGAGCTTAGGACCTCCAGAGCCCAGTTTCTTTTGCAAAGTCAGTAGAGCCCTTAGGGATATAGGAACTGATAAGAAGTGTGCCTGTGTTGAGGGGTGTTTGTAAGGTCAGATCTGTCTTCCACCCACTCCAGCTAAGGAGACCCCATTCTCTCCTCCCAGCACCCCTCCATTTCTGTCCATATGCAACATAATGTATGGAACCCATAGAGATTATAATGGTATAGAGTTCCACATAACTCAAATTATTATAAAGCGGTAAATGTATTCAATAGATTCTAAGAAGCACACCACCAATGAACTATATCCCAGCTTTCTTCTTTAAAATAGGTGTTTGTGTCTGTCAGCACTCATAGCTCACTGAAGGGGTGTAGATGTTAAAGAAGGACTTGTAGGAGATCGTGTTCATTGCTGTCACCCTCTTAGTCCCTGTGATGGAACACAGGTCACCAGCCATTTTGGCAAACTCCTTTTTGAGAAGATCTACCTCCTATGGTTCCTTCTGTCCTTCTACACTTTATTTTTATGAAGGGTCTCACTAATTTGCCAGACAGTCCTGATTTATTGCAGTCTGGTTTCTTCAGATTTGAGTAGCTGGAATTCCAGACTTGTAACCCATGCCCTGTTTTGTCATCTTCTGAGAAATATCCACATTATTTCTATTGTGGCTGCAACAATATGTACTCTTACCAGGAAGAAACAAGTATTCCTCTTTGTCTACATCTTCCCCAGCATTAAGATGTCCTTGTTTTACTGATCTTGGCCACTCTGATCAGGTAAGGTAAAATCTCAAAGTATTTTGAATTTGATTGACCTTATTGCTAAATGTGGTGTGTATATCCCTTTTTTTGAGGCAGAGTGTCTGTATATAGCCTTGGCTGTCTTATAAACTAGGTAGACCCAGCTAGACTTGAATTCAGAGATCTGACTTCCTCTGCTCAGTGCTGGAATTAAAGGAGTGAGCTACCACTGCCCAGCCTGTTGTTTGCTTGTTTGAGACAACATCTCTCTACAAATATACCTCTCTGACCTGGAACTCTTTGTGTAGATCAGGCTGGGTAAAATTCACAAATTTCTTCCTGTATCTGCCCTCTGAGTGCTAGGATTAAAGGAGTGAGCAGCACACCCAGCCTATTTAACTGTCTCTAAAATGGTTGCTCAGGCATCATTTCGTGTTTGGTCTTTTGAGAATTTCTCTTTAGTTCTATACTTCATTTTTAAAATTTGACTGCTAGTTTTCTTTCTATTGTTTGTTATTTTAAAAAGGTTTCTTTTCATTACACTGGCTTTTCTGTAACTCCTTAGATAGCCCAATGTGGCCCAGAACTCACAGAGTTCCACCTACCCCTGCCTCCTAGTGCTAGGGTTAAAGTATGTGTCACCTTGCCCTGTTGGGGACTGATTGTTCCTGCAGTTCATTTAAAAATTTTGTTGTATATTATAGAGATTACCCCTCTGACAGATCATGCTCTGTGACAAACCTTTTTCTGTAGAGATGCAACAAACCTGTGTCTACTCACTGAAAAGGCCTGATTTAACCTTATTGTAGCCATGACAGGCTGCAGACTAGCAATATCGGGACTGTGGCTCACCATTACAATAACCAGGAAAAGTCAAAATCTGTACCCTGTGGGGAACCAATCAGAATTGAGACGAATAAGTACTAAATGGTCTAGAACACAAAGGATAGCTTACATAATTTGTACATAGATGGCTAATTTCCTTGCTGCAATGCCAATACTGATCCCTGTTTGACAAAACTTCTGTTCCCTCACTCCTGACCAATCAGGAGCTCAACCCCCATCTGAATCTGGAATTCTGTTACCCACCAATCTTTACTCCTTAAAAACCATGCCTTAACTGAGCTCAAGACTCTCTATGAGCCATCTGCTGTGTTGGAACAGATGGGAAGCCCAAGTTCGATCTTACAATAAAGGGTCTTTGCTTCTTCATATGAACTCCAGCTTCCCGTAATTTTGGGGGGACAGGGTTCATGATTCTGTCATAGCACTCACCCCAGATAGGGAACCAATGAATGACAGAAAAGAGTACAATGCTGTGAACTATGAGTTCTATCGGGGTTCCTTACAATTTTCTTCTTTTCTTAATATGATTTAATTTTATGTTCATTGGTGTTTTTCTTGTGTGTGTGTCTGTGCAAGACTGTCTTATTCCCTGCAACTAGAGTTTCCCACAGTTGTGAGGTGAATTGTGGGTGCTGGGAATTGAAACCAGGACCTCTTGAAGAACAGCTGATGCTCTTCACAGCCCAAACAATGCTTTTCCCCCTGAGACAGAGTTTCTCTGTGTTTCCCTGGCTTCCCTGGAACTCACTCTCCACACTAGGCTGGACATGAACTCAGAAATTCACCTGCCTCTGCCTCTTCCTCTGCACTGCTGGGATTAAAGGCATGTACCACCATGAACACCTGGCCTTAAAGGTTGTTAAAAGTGGGTAAAACAATAAGGGTATGGTGTAGACCACATGTTCAAGTCATAAATTGTTGGCTTAAATGTGCTCCATGTTATCTTGTGTGTGGCATTATTTATGTACTAATCCTTCTAATTATTTTATGAAAGAGACAAAACTTGAGTTTGCATGACTACAACATGGAGAAGAGCTGGTGGAGTTAAAAGAATATGATATTATATATCTATATACATACATAAATGCACATTTGAATATTTAGGAACATTTATTTCTGTGTAGTTCCAGTTGTCCTGGAAAATGCTATCTAGACAAGGGTAATAAAAAAGTCAAAGAGATTCTCCTACTCCTGCCTTTTGAGTGTCAGGATTAAAAGTAGATCTTATGCCAAGGTGATTAAAATATATTGTATAAAATATTTTATCAAAAGCCATTTGTTACTTTGCTGTGTACCCCAAAATATTGACCAGGTAAAGGCATCTGTAGAAAATCAATTCTGCAGCTTGTCCACTTCCATCTACTTGTGACTCCACAAGACTCACATGAGATTGCTGTGGGATGTTCTCTATGCTGTGAATGTACTGCTATGACTGATAATAAAACACTGATTGGCCAGTAGCCAGGCAGGAAGTATTGGCAGGACAAAGAGAGAGGAGAATTCTGGGAATAGGAGGGCTGAGAGAGAGATGCTGCCAGTCACCGCAAGGAGAAGCATGATGTAAGATACCTGTAAGCCACGAGCCACATGGCAAGGTATAGATTTATATAAATGGGTAAATTTAAGATATAAGAACAGATAGCAAGAAGCCTGCCATGGCCATACAGTTTATAAGTAATGTAAGTCTCTGTGTGTTTACTTGGGGGACGCTGGTGGGAGAAATTTGTCCTGACTGCGGTCCAGGCAGGATCAGGAAAACTTCAGGTACATGAGATAAAATGGAATTTAAAGTTTAAAATTAATCCTCTTAGACTCAGTGTTTCTCTGAGTCTGGAGCAAGGGTGAGTCCTGAAGATACATCTCCACACAAACCAGACATGGGCCCTCATTTGTCTCTAGCCATGGCTTTCTCCTATGACTTAATCCTTTGCCATTTTCTCTTCTCATTTTCTTTAACTCCTCAACACTGTAGATTGAATCATAGACCTGATTATAGTAAAAATGTGAGTGGGGGGTCCTACTCACAGAAAGTTCTTGTCTGTGTTCCCTTTTATAAAATGAAAAGTTTGGGTCACATACACCCAGTTGACCTCAAAGTTATTCTGTAGCCCAGACTGTCCTTAAATCTGAAATTCCCCTGGGGAAGCTTCCCATGCAGCTGGGATTACAGATCTGTGTCCCCGGGTCTGGCTCTTACATAGACTTTGATAACTTTAAGACTGTATGATTATTCTTTTCATTAGAACACTTAATTGTGCCCTGGTTGAGGTTTTAGTCATTTTCATGTGGGAGGTTCTGTCCTGGAGCTCCTGGCATGCCTCCCTCCCCCTTCCACAGTGTAGGGGAAACAGGCAATAGCCGCCACCACACCAGATCACTTTGATTTTTGAAACTGGTTCCAACTTGATGGATGGCTGGAAGTTTTTATGAACTCAATTGTTTTGTCCCATGAATGCTGGGATACTAGCCACTGACTGAGAATCGGACAGGAGTTAGAAGTTCCTTAGAGATTTTTTTTCCAGTTTAATTGGCTTAGTTTTGTGACCTATTAAATAATTACATAAATGTATCTCAATATATAATTATAAAGTATATAATTTATAAATGTATACATATAAACATTGAACCAATATTTCTATATGTAGCCCAGGCTGACCACCAGGTTCTGGCTAATCTCCTTCTGCTTCCTGAGTGCTGAGATTCCAGGTATGTACTAAATGCCTAGGTTACTATGAACTTCTCTTAGTATCTAATGTTTTGTAAATATATCTTATAGTTTCATTTATCTTTTCCTTTTAATAATGTACTTTTTGAGTGAAATTTAATGTGGTCAGTTTGGCTACTTCTTATTGAAAACCTTTAAGTTTTTTTTTGAAAATTCTGTGACTAGAGGTGTCCAGTCACTGAGGATTCCTTTCAGTGGTCTGGAGAGATGGATCAGTGAGTCACAACCATTGTTTTACCAGGTAAGCCTGGTTCTGTTCTCAGCTACCACCAGGTGGCTCACAATCATCCAAGGATCCTGGGCACACCAACATTGTACACACACTTGTGCAGATAAAACATATATGCACCTAAGAAAAGAACAGATTAATTGCACGTGCCATCATCTCCTTGCTTACTAGCTAGTTTTGTTGCTTGAATTTATTCATCCCAGAGATGCAAAACAGGTCACCAGGATTTGTGACGAACTCTTTTATCTGAAGTCCCACTTCCTTTGGACACTCCTCTCCTTTTCTGCTTTTTATTTTGATGTGGGGTTTCACTAAATTTCCCAGACTTGACTTTCAGTCTGGCTGCCTCAGACTGAGTGGCTGGCAGTACAGACCTGTAACCCAGGCCCTGGTTTATCGTCTTTGAGGCATATCCACACTGTTTCTGTAGTGGCTGCACTCCAACTGTCAACAAATAAGTATTCTTATTTGCCCACATCTTCACCAGCATAAGGTGTAATTTATAGACAAAATTCTAAACAATCTTAGTAAAAAAGAAACACAGAGCCAAATACAGAGGAAAAGAGCCAAAGAGATCAGAGCAATAGCCATGACTAGCTTTATCTTACCACCAGTGGTAGCTTCCCCAGAGAGAGAGAGTTTCTTCCTGCCTGACTTGTGTTTTTATTGCCTTTCTGTTCTGCCTTCTGATTGGCTGTAAGCCCAGCCACATGAATTCCTTGTCACTGCCTGTCTATACAGACATACTGGTGTCTATGGTTGGTACTGGGATTAAAGGCTCGTGTCACCATGCTTGTCTGTGTCCTTGACCACACAGAGACTCTGCCTGCCATGTGATAAGATTAAGGATGTGTGCTACCACGACCAGACTTCTGCTTAATGGCTATTTGACCTCTGATCTTCAGGCAACTTTATTTATTAACATACAAATAAAATATCACATTTAATCACAAATAAAATATCACCACAGTAATTCATTTTCTTTTTTTTCTTGGCTACTCTGACTAAGTAAGCTTAAATCTCAAATTATATTTTCCATTTAACTGATGTGTACACACCTTTAATCACAACTCTTGAAAGGATGAGGCAGGAGGATCTCTATGAGTTCAAACACAAAATGGGCTACTGATCAAGTCCCAGTATAGCCATTGAATTCATCTTTCTGATTTTCTTGTTAAAAATATTATTATTTTTTATTTCTTTGAGACAAAGTCTCTATGTAGAGTCTTGGCTGTCCTTGATCCTTCTATATAGACAAGGCCAGGCTGAAACTCACAGATATCTTTCTACCTTAGCCTTCTGAGTATTGAGATTAAAGGTTATCTACAACACATGGAGACGATTTTACATTATAAAAGTGTTTCTCAGTCATTTGTGTTTTATCTTTTGAGAAATTTCAATTTAGTTTTATACCCCATTTTTAAATTTGGTACCTTGTTTTCTTTCTTTTTTTATTATTAAGTTTTTTGAGAACATGTCTCTCTTTGTAGCCCTAGCTGTCCTAGAAATGTTCAGAAAGAGCAGACTGTCCTGGAACTCATAGAGATCAACCTGCCTTTTCTTCCCTAATGGTGGCATTAACGATGTATGTCCCCACAATTTGCTAGGCCAGATGTAGAGACAGATGTTAAGACAGAACACACACACCTATGTCTATTCACTCCTGATAGGGAACCCATGACAGAACAAAGTATGGTTATCACCAAAGTCCAATTGGGGCTTAGCATGGTGCTACATACCTTTAATCACAACTCTTGAAAAGAAGAGGCAGGAGGATCTCTGTGAGTTCAAACCCAAACTGGGCTACTGATCAAGTCCCAGTAAAGCCAGGAATACACAGAGAAACCCTATGTCCAGAAACAAAAGAAGAAAAAGAAGAAGAAGGAGGAGTAAGAGGAGGAGAA
Source organism: Peromyscus eremicus (assembly GCF_949786415.1). Taxonomy (NCBI): domain Eukaryota; kingdom Metazoa; phylum Chordata; class Mammalia; order Rodentia; family Cricetidae; genus Peromyscus; species Peromyscus eremicus. Next base: position 174,871,372 of record NC_081416.1, read on the forward strand.
TGAGGAGGAGGAGGAGGAGGAGGAGGAGGAGGAGGAGGAGGAGGAGAAGAAGAAGAAGAAGAAGAAGAAGAAGAAGAAGAAGAAGAAGAAGAAGAAGAAGAAGAAGAAGAGAAGAAGCAGAAGAAAGTAGTACAATTTGGTGAACTGTGAGATTTCTTGGATTCCTTATTGGTTGTTAGATAGATACTGGGTATGACAAACATACTCTAATGCAGGCCACATTTTCAGGTCAGGAGTTAATGGTTTAAATGGACTCCATTAGGTGTCTGTGTGTCTTACTCATTTTCCTTTTTATTTACTTATGTATTCATTTTTATCAAAGATAATAATCTTGATATTTGGTGAGTTTGATGTGGGTAATAGCTGTGGGAGGGGAAGGAATATGATTTCATATATCTTCACATCTATACATTGGTTGTTTGAGAAGGTCTTTCTGTGGAGCTCCAGCTCTCCTGGAAAGTGTAAATAGATTAGGCTAGCCAACTCACAAGAATCTGCCTGCCTCTGCCTCCCCATTCATGGGATGAAAGGTAGCTCCTATGCCAAGGTAATGGCACTTAATAAACTTTTATTTTCTAAAAAGTCAGTAATTATTTGTTTGATTCCATCAAGATGGCTCACCAGGTTAAGGCATTTGCTAAAAAGAGATTCCTGAAACTTGTCCACTGACCTCCCCATGTGATTCCAAAATCTTCGCACTACATAAAATGTAGTTTTTAAAAGTAATTTAAAGACTTAAAAAGAAATCTTCCTTGCCTGGGTATATTATTGAGTCTTAGGGTGCTGGCATAGGGGCAAGGATGGGGTTGGAAGGTCCATCTCAAGCCACCCCATACACTCTAACTCATCTGTCTCTTCTCATGACTTCCTCACAAAATTGAATCATATCCTGTTTTCTCTCCTCCTGCCTTTCTTTGTCTTCAAAAGAAGTGAGATTGAATCAAGGTCCTGTTCATAGTAAAAATGGAAAAAGGCTCACTCAGATAAATTTCTAATGTTCAGCCCATTTATTCAGATGAAAAGTTTTGGTCACATATCCCAGGTGTACTTCAAAGTCACTCTGTAGCCCATGCTGTCCTTGAACTGGCACTTCTGATACAACTTCACAAGTAGCTAGCATTATAGGTCTAGGACCCCAGATTTGCTCTTAGCCTTTGATAACATTAAGGGTGTGTATATTTTTTTCTGATTTGAAAATCTTGAGACTCATTTTGTCTGTTTTTTAAAGATTTATTTAGTTATGTTTGCAGTGTTCTGTCTGCATGTATGCCTGCAGGCCTGAAGAGGGCACTGAAGAGGGCACTAGATCTCATTACCGATGGTTGTGAGACACCATGTAATTGCTGGAAATTTAATTTTGGACCTTTGGAAGAGCAGCCAGTTTTCTTGACCTCTGAGCCATCTCTCCAGCCCAAATCTTAGTTTTTAATTATGTGTGTGTGTGTGTGTGTGTGTGTGTGTGTGTGTGTGTATAAAATACATAGTATATACATAATTATATTTATGTATAATTGTATATCTTTTTGTGTGTAGTTTTGCACATTTGATTTTAACACGTGAAATTTACCAATGTAATGTACATTATATTTGACACTAAAGGTGTTCATGTGTTGATATAGAGTTTTTTTATCATTATTGAATTAATGTACAAAATATAAAGTGTATTGATTTAACATATTTGGGCCAAAGGACACCATGAATGAGTTAACTGAAAAGCCTTGTTTTTAGAACCTTGTCATTTTTTTTTTTGGTTAGTATGGCTATCTTATACTCAACTGCAACTTTTATTTATATATTTATTTTTTCCTTATTGAATTAATTTAATATTTTATTATTAAACTTGTACATTTCTTTCTATCATAGCATTTCTCCATCAAGGATTTTGGATTCTGCTATTTGGGACATGATATGACTTACACTGTTGGCTGATTTGGAGCTGGATAAAGATATTATTTCTGTATACTCAAGCTTTGCCCAGCATGGGGACAGATCAATTCCTGTTGCTTGCAGATCAAGATGAAAAATTCTCAGCTCCTTCTCCAGCACCATGTCTACCTGCGTGCCCCCATGATTGCCCACCATAATGATAATGGGTTAAAGCCTGAAACTCTAAATGCATTCCTTTATAAGAGTTGCTATGGCAATGGTGTCTTTTCCTAGCAATAGAAGCCATAACAAAGACAGAGGGTCTAAAGAAGTAATTTCAAGTGTGTAAATGCAAGTTCTAAAGGTCTGAGGATGTGAATGCTTAAGTTGTGAAGATTTAAGAAAATGATTTAAAGTGTGTTTAGGGTATTGAAAAATGAGAATTGTTGCATATTTTTTCTCTTTCTATGCTATTGTTAAACTAAGATTTTAAGAATAAGATTTTTTAACATTAATAGATGGAGTTCTGATAAACTGTTAATCTATGCCTGGTAAAGTACTGACTACTATCATCATAGTCACAAGCTCAAAATTTAAAATTCCCTTTGTTGTTTTCTAGGTATAGACTTAAAAGTGCTTCTCGTTGTGCTGAACACATCTCATTCTAAACTATATATATATCCATCCTTCTGTGCAGAGGAAAAAGTGTTCGTGCTTTTAACTCAAAACAATAGCTTTTGCTGACTCTAAGACATAAGACTACTCTACGTGTTTTACAGACAACTATTAACTGCTTTCTTTACAGTGAGAATTTCAGTACAGATTTTTTTTTTTTGGTTTTTTGAGACAGGGTTTCTCTGTGTAGCTTTGCGCCTCTCCTGGAACTCACTTGGTAGCCCAGGCTGGCCTCGAACTCACAGAGATCCGCCTGGCTCTGCCTCCCGAGTGCTGGGATTAAAGGCATGTGCCACCACAGCTTCAGTACAGATTTTAATCAGTAGCAATGCTAATACACCAAAAAACTTTTATTTCTTTTTGTAAACTTTGAAAAGTTGAGGAAGCTTCAATGAGTCATGACTTGACTCCACCTGTCACAGGTCAAACAGACTCCAGGTATGGACTCCTCTCAATCAACAGCTTAAGCTTCCCCACTTACCTACTGTCTATACTTAAATGTAGTCTCTCTCTCTCCCTCCTTCTCCCTCTCCCTCTCCCCCTCCTCTCTCTCTCTCTCTCTCTCTCTCTCTCTCTCTCTCTCTCTCTCTCTCTCTCTCTCTCTCCTTCTCCCTCTCTCTCTGCTACCCCTAGTCTTTAGACTACTTCCACATCCTAACTACCAGGAGCACAGGTCTGGAATTTTCAAGGGTATGCCCAATAAAAACATTTTCTACTAAGCTCCTTAACTTTACCTTATTTCTCTGGTCTATATCTGTCCAATTAGATTTCTAATCACTTAAAGACTGCAAACTGCTAGAAATCAGAATGAGCTAGTTCTAGACTGCTGAAAACCAATGTAAGCTAGATGCTTCTGTTGGAATTTACAGCTGGGCTTGAACCACAATTTTGAGACTGCTCCAAAGCTGCCTGCACTTTGCTAGTCCCAGATGGTCACACAGAACCTGGGAAACCTACACTCCTCACCTTCCTCCCAACCTTTGGTCAGCAGTTCAACCTGTCCAGGTCCTAATAATATCCTGATTTCAGCTAAGAAGCAGTTACAGAATAGATTACATTATCATCAACAAAAAGACTGATAAATCAGGCCCAAAAGAAACTCAGGACAAATGTCTAACTATGGTGCTTATTAGAATAATAAAGTGCATGCTAGCCTCTAAGAACTCTGGGCAAGTATTTGTTACAGAGTCCACTCAGGTATTTGGAATCCTGGCTCCTCTAAGCTCTTCTCATTCCAGGCTCCATGCTAAACTTCTTCCGATCATGGGCTTCCCCTCACCATCTTCTGATTCCTATATAACCCTGACATTTTGACTATGCACCTCTTGGCTCTCTTGGTCTTCTTGCTACTCTCTCTCTTGGCTCCTCTCTGTTGCTCCTCCTTTCTTTCTCCCTATCTCATGATCTGGCCTATTCTGCTGGCCGTGTTCAGTCTACTACTTTCTGTCCCTGCTCTGGACTCTTCCAGTTGCCCTTGGCTGTGTCATGTCTATCAGAAAACCTTCTCCTTTACCATAAAAGGAGAGAAAAATGCATTATTTTCCCATCGGCACATCCAGAATTAAATATAAATGTGTCTCTATGACACACAAGCAGAGGGGACCATGTGGGAACATAAAGCACTAACAGGAGCAAAAGGACAGGAATTGACAGTAGAGGAGAAATTCTGAGTAAATTACAATGATGTGCATTTTTGTATCAAAGTTTCCCAATGTAACCCATTACTTTATACACACACTAAAAAATTAACAAAACAAAGAATAAAAATTGAAATACTGAGCAGAAATGTAAGTTTATAAAAGTCTTATATCACAGGCTATCGGAATGAGGTTTAAAGGTCTTTATAAATACAGTTTATTTCCTTTGCCCCAGTGTCACAGAGCAAACATTTCTTAAAGTTTCTTGTAGCGTTTCTTTATGTTTAAAATATTAGAATGTGTATTTTTTCCTTTTTTCTTTTTTCAAGACAGGGTTTCTCTGTGTAGTTTTGCGCCTTTCCTGGAACTCACTTTGTAGACCAGGCTGGCCTCGAACTCACAGAGATCCGCCTGTCTGCCTCCCGAGTGCTGGGATTAAAGGCGTGCGCCACCACCGCCCGGCCTAGAATGGGTGTTTTAAGCTAGAATTCCATGAAGCATATTGGAGTTAGTGATAACCTATAACAAATTAGTCATAAAAGAAGCAAATATTTGATGACTCAAGACTCTAAATTTCAGGGCTAGAGACATGATTCAGAGGTAAAGAGCACTTTACTGCCCTTGTAGAGGACCTGAGTGCAGTTCCAAGACACAAAGCAGGAGGCGTATTGCACATGTAACTGCAACTCCTTGGGAACCAATGCATTCTTTTGTCCTCTGAAGGCACTGTACACAGAAATACAGAAACACACACACACACACACATACATACATACATACATACACACACACACACACAATATAATGAACACTACCACCACTACCACTGCTGCTACTAATAATATCTTATAAAATTAACTCCACATTTCAATAACAGGATTTATTCCGTGACTGAATCCAGGCATTCACATGTATAAGGACAGGAAAATAAACCCCTGTGTCCATATATGATTTAAAAGTGTTAAGAACTTATTCCCACGGAAAAAGCCCTGTAGGAAAACCGGCCATTTTCTCCTTGAATACTTTATCAAAGGCTTCAGCTTGGGCTACTGTAAAGTGATTCTTCCAGTCCCCAGTCGTGCCTGGAAAATGTTAAACAGACATATAGATGGGTTAATATTGATCTCAACACTGCTTTCAGTTCTTTCTTTCTTTTTTTTTTTGGTTTTTTCGAGACAGAGTTTCTCTGTGTAGCTTTGCGCCTTTTCCTGGAACTCACTTGGTAGCCCAGGCTGGCCTCGAACTCACAGAGATCCACCTGGCTCTGCCTCCCGAGTGCTGGGATTAAAGGCGTGCGCCACCACTACCCAGCTTTCAGTTCTTTCTTAACACACTCTTACCATCTACTTGTCAAGGACCACACAGTTATAAAGTGGAAGTACCAGTGACTTCCTGGAGAACACATCTTATGCCTTGAAGTAATATACATCAGACTTCTTCCTCTGTGGCAATAATGTCCCCCTCTTCTCCTCTCTGTCCATATCAACAGCTTTAACACTAGCTCTACCTTTTAGATGTTGAGATTATTCCTGCTTCTCACTACACCTGCTTCCATCACACTGTCCAACTCAACAGAGTTTCTTATCTCAGTTATCCAAACAGACTTCAATTCTTCTTTGTACCTTTTAGGCTTAACTTTTATAAAAGTTCTGCAAAGTATGCAAGCAACTTTTAAAACATCTTTTAATGTTAATTTTAATTATATGCGCGTATAGGTGCATATGAATGCAGGTACAAGTAGGAATTTGAGGCTTCAGATCCCCTTGAGCTGGAGATACACACTGTTGTGAGCTACATGCCAATCTTCTTGATGCTTTCATCAGATGCAGGAGACCCAGCAACTGCCAGCTGGAATATCCCAAGATTTTTGTTTCCAGTCAGTGTGGTGCTTGCTGATGTATGAAAATCAACATGATCTTCTTACCATAAATTTTTACCATATCTTGGTTCCTATCACTCCATTCTAGTATGTCTTTAGTTTTGACATTAGAGATGTCAAATTGTCCAACTATTCACATTGCATTGTGTTTTCCTTCACACTAGATTTCTTATGTCTTCCATGGAGTCACTTCTTGTTCTTTAGTTTCCTAATTCATGCCACTATGGACACATCTTCATATCTTCCCTCCATGTAGAACTCTGAAGGACACATTCATGTTGTTTTTTGTTTCATAGATGTGACACTTGGTTGAATTTCCTTTTTGTAAAGATGCCTGAAATATGTGTCTAATATATTTGAAAAGTTACCAAAGGCTTTTTTTTATCAAAGCATATCAGACATATAGAACTTACTTAGTATGGAATTGTTGAAAGCATTCATGAATGAGTAAGGATGGTATTAGCCTTGTTCCCACTTTGAAAATGAAGAAAAATTAGTCCTTGAGATGTTACCTAGCTTAATAGTGATGGGATGTGGATTTGAAGCAAAAAAGACTGAAAATATAAGTCATTTTCTTTATCATATTATATTCCTTATGTATCACACAAGTTAATATAAATTCCTAGCTGTATTATTAACAAAATATACAAAGTATTCATAATTAAATGGTGATTATTGATACACAATATTCAAAAATTATACTATTAATTGATATGACTATATGAGTATCATCTCTTAAGATGGGAACCTATAAGTATCCATTGCTACTGTCAGCTTCATTTCTGTATTCATTATTAGAAAATGTTTTGTTGTTTTTTCACACAATACTACTGGCTGCTGTAAAGACAGAATGGATGTCATGCTACCAGAATCTCAGCAAATTCAGTATGGCTGCTCACTGGAGTGAACCAGTCCAGAAGAGAGAAACATGTCTTTGCAGGTACACACATAAAGTTTAAGTCAAATTATGTCAAAATCTGGGGCACCATACAAGCATATATTTTTCTTCATTTGTTCTTTCTAAAAATCTACTCAAACTCTGTTGTGTCAGGGGACAGGATAACTCTAATTCTTGGTGGCTTAAGTCTTGTTGGAAAGAAACTTCCTCATAGTTATGAATGCTGCAGGTCTCACAAAATGTTGATGTCAAGTCTTCCATGCTTTTTTATTGGACTGCAGACAGTGGGCTTCTCTCTAGGTCTTCTTCCCTCTGTGTCTCATATTAATGTCTTCTCAGGACACCAGTGAAAATGATTAATGGCAGAGACACTCTGTTTAGGAAATAACCACTGTGAAGGAATAGGTCCAAATCCTTTAATGTTTATCAGAAGACATTTTCTCCCATAGGTCTTGATTGTGACAACGTCTTTTTAAAAGTTTTGTCAACTATACTGTGGGTGAATGGGAATGACCATGTCTCTGGTCTGCATTTCCTGCAGTATCTTAATAGGCAATCAAATGACAAAATGTTTTGTAGAAAATAATTGTTTGAAGCTCATAACGAGGTTATTCCCACCTAGAAAGATGATTGAGTCTCCCAGGTAAAGAGTAGCTCTTTAGAGTAGCTCTCTAGAGGCAGGAAAATGTATTTTTCTTATATCCCGAGAAGTGCAACTAAAGGACAGTGAAATTAGGTCTAGAAAATTCCTCCCATTTAAAGCCAGTATCACTTAACACAGCTTTTCATGCATTATGATTTAGGGAGTTAGTTATGTAGTAATAAGTAATGAAATTAATTTTAGAGTTAATCTTTGATCTGATCATAACCTCAAGATTAAAAAAATGGAACCAATCTGATGTATGAATTGAAAAGACCAATATTATCCTCTTGTTTCTTAATTCAAAATTGATTCCTATCATATCCAACTCAGAGTACTCTATAAAGAAGTAATGAATCAGGGTGGGATGAGTAATGAAGTTGATCTCTCCCTTTGACGTCCTGATTTCCAGTGGAACTCATGGCTTATAATGATTGTGAGTACAAGGAAATAATTCCCCAGAGTAAAAGTTATCTTTAAAAGCAAAAGAACCAGATATACAATCACTAGGATAATTAAATTATAAGTCACTTACAGAGTCAGAACAAGTTTTTTACAGAACTAATATATATGTATTCCTCCTAAGGTATATAATACATGAAAAATATTATGTTTTTATGAGACTTAAATCCTATTGTGGTCTCATCCTGGAAGAATCTACATGGAAAAGTGGAAATGACAGTTGGCCTCATAAAATCGTGTACTTAATTCCATTGCATCTGCTCCAGTGTGTTTCTGACAAAACTTTTGCATGTTAGTTTCCATAGCCTTTGCCTATTAAACAAGCCACTTCATTTCCTTTGGCATTTCATTAAACCTTTCATGTATGCATACTGTTTTACCTCTGCCAAATTCTGATTTATTATAAGAAATCCAAGAACGGGCAACTTCTCTTTTTACATGAAACCTTCAGTTGTAGTTCAGAGAATTCTGTCTCCACAGAATCTGGAGCACAGGAGTCTGAGGTTATCTGTCAATAGCTGTGGATTATCCGAGTGGCCTCAATCTTTAGTGTATAGATGATTATATTCTTGAGGAGACATGTATGTGTGCTCAAATCTGATTCCCAACTTCCTCTTGTGAGGATATCAACAGTATTGGATTAAATCCAATCTGCTAAGGACTTTAACTTATCTCTATGTATACTCGTGATGTCCTTATATTCTAGGACCTGATCCTTACACACTAGGTTGAAGGAAGACTGAAAGTTAAGGCTGAAGAATGTAAATATTGGGAAATAAATTTAAACTCATAACCCTTTGCTTCCTGTGTCTATACTCGTGTTCTTTTCTCATCCCCTAAGGCCTGACTTCTAACTCATTTCTTCTTCAACCCCAAGTCCTATCTCACCAATTCTTTGATAATTAAGTAAAGGTGACACATCAGGTGTGATTCATTCTGGCAAAGTTGCTCCTCAACTTTACATCTTTAAAACCATACCTGAAGTCTGCTTCCAGCATAGAGAATGGCACAGACATAGAGAAGTTGGATATTTCCATCCCAGGAGAGACAATTCACAACAAACTGAGTAGCTCTGAACCAGAGGCAATCCAAAATTAGGTTGGCGAGTACCATCAGGTTGCAACAGAGGAGAATAATTTGCTTAGCCTTTATGTGGGTCTACTCTCAGACTGCTAAGGTTCAGAAATCTTGACACGTTCAACATCTTTTCCAGTTATCAATGGAAGTGTTTCCTTTGACTATCAACCCAGATACATCTTTGGTCCCATGCACTGAATGTTTTCTTTAGAGTTGAGGTCTAAGATACAGGGAGTCTTACACAGCCTCATTACAACATGTCAACCTTTTTGATTTCTATTGAGGGTATTGGATTGATCATATGCAATCCCAAGATGATTTCCCAGAACAAATCAATGTTTTCAGAACTACTGAAACATTGGAATCATCACCATGGAATGATTCTTCTGTAAGGTCTGTGAAAAAATATAATGTGATAAGCAATGACTTCTGAAACATTGCCGACACTTTCTAAGAGGCTCGTTGGAAAGACAAGCGTTACACATGTTCTGACATATTTTAAAGCTCTAAAATTTCTTCACCTTTTCTCAAGAGAACCAAACCATTAGTAATCAAATCTTCTGTGATAAGACTAAAATTGGACATGTTGTTTTCTTTCATGGCTTCGAAGGAGCTGTACTTGAGGACCATATCCAGCTCATCTGGCTCTAATTTCTTTCCTAGGAAGTCACAGATCTTCATTATGGTGCTCTTTGTGTCCTAAAAGAAGATGAGACAAAAATAAGAGTGATAAACTGGAATCTTTCAGAGAACACATGCAGAGATGGGAACTATGGATGGCGGATGAAAAAAAGGGACATGAAGAAAGAAATTGCAACAAGAAATGAGAAAATACTGAAGAGGATTTAGAAAGAAACAGGCCATGTAGAGATGTTAGGAGTCCCACACAGCCTTTGAATATTGAGTGGGCTTTCAATGTGGCTGATCTATCATCTGAAAAGATAGAGGCTGGGATTTATTTTAGGGAGGAGAAGATATTAGAGACAGGGTCTCATATAACTGATGCTGTTCTCAAACTTATTTCATAGTGGATGAAGTCATTGAACATTTGATTCTCCTGCTTCCATCTCTGTAGTGTTTTGTTCAAAAGTGTGTGCCAACCCACCTACTAAATGCACTGCAATGCTTTTTCCTGAGAGAGGGTCTCACAATGGAGCCCTGACTTGTAGGATGGAAGTTGCTCTGGAGACCAGACTGACCTCAAGCTCAAAGAGGTCAGAGATCCACTTACCTGGCTTTAACTTCTAATTTTTGCCATTAAAGGTGTGCAAACCACCATACCCAACCTTCCCTGAGATGTTTAAAGAGACTTATAGAATTAATTCTAGACAGTGATAAATGGGAATGAAAGCAATGTGCATAAATAATTTGAGAACGGTTAATGTTTACACCATGTAATATTGTTTCCTGTGGGTAACTGAGAATAATATGGTTTTAAAACACTTTCATAAGAATGATCTCAGTAATTATTACTTGGGGTAGTTCTGGGAGATTTTATTTTGTTTTGATTTTTGAGCTCATACTGTAACTAAGATGGACATCATATTCACAGTCTTCCTGTTCAGATGCCTGTATTCTGGAATTACAACTGTGGACTGCCACAACTGGCTTAATCCAATGAGATAGTCATAAGAAGGCAGAATTTTGGAACACTGAAGACTTTTCTTTGAATTCTTGTCCTTGTCCTGAGCCTTAAAGATATTATTGGCTCAATAGTTTTATTATATATTTCACTACAAGTTGATATTTCATGGGAAGGTAAACAACCATGGCAATAAGTGAAAAGAATGTATTGAAAGGTTGGACAAGAGACTTTTGAGAAACTGCACTACCATGCAACAGAGACAGCTGTGTAAGGAAGCTTCCTGGGGAATATTGAATTTTATAATGAGAAAGTAAAATATTTTACAAAAGACAAAATAGTCTTTGGTGTTGCTACTTTCATGGCAACTTTCTGTTCCTGGATGATAAGGTTAAGAGATCAAATTTTTTTGAATGATCCAATTTTCTTGTTTTTGATGCTCCTTAATATTTTTTTATTAAAAATTAATTTTTTGTTACTCCTACCTATGGTGTTATAGTGTGTACACTAACAAAGCTTACCTGACGATCAGAGGACAGAGCCAGCCACTAGATCAGACATAGAGCTCAGGAAGTGGTGGCATACACCTTTAATACTAGCAGAGACCTGTCTGCATCTCCATGAGTTCAAGGCCACCCTGAACTACATGAGATTGACTCAGTCTAGGGGAGAAACAGAGCCAGATATTGGTGACACACACCTTAAATTCCAGCACTTGAAATCTCATGACTTTGCTTGGGAAACACACACACACATTTAATCCCAGTAAGTAATATGTCAGGACAAAGAAAGGTATATGGGGCTTGAGGAGACAATAACTAAAATCTTTTGGCTGAGGAAAGCTTTTCAGGCTGTGGAGTCCTAGCTATATGAGGTGGTTTGTTCCTTTGTCTCTCTGATCTTTCAGTATTTACCTGAATTTCTGGCTCCAGGTTTTATTAAAGACTTTTGAGAATTTGAGTAACATCTGGTATCCAACTTTTGGGGCATGAATTCAGGAAAAAGCCTCTGGCCTGTGGCTTTGCAGTTCCCTGCTCAGGCCTCAGCTGCACGTGGCCAGAGCCTCTACCCTGTGTGGGCTGGATTCCCTAATCCACTGGCTACATTTTTGTTGCAGCCTCTGCAGCAAACTCCACAGGTTTTGGGGCTCCAAAAGACACAGGAGCTAGCCACTTTGGAAGACTTCCCCCATGGAAACAGTTGGATCTTTTGTCCTTTCCTTGCTGGGTGGGTTATAGCGTTCTCTGGGCCCCCGCCCCAGGGGCCACACTGTCATCTGAATGTCCTTGTCAGCAGATTTGGTGAGTCAATTGGGATTTTTAAAGACGAATTACTTAATTGAAGTTTTTCTCACATGAAAAAATTAGAAGCATTTTACAATGGAGAGATTTTGGTCTCTGTTTGATAATACAACTGATAGTCTGAAAATGGACCAATTAAATGAAAGGGTAATTAATGCTGATGGGATTTACATAACATCAATTATAAATATTATTTTTGATCATTTCTGTTTTATCACTAATAAAGTTGGTTAATATGAGTGTCAAGATACGTTTTAGAAAAACTTATTAAAACAGATCACAGAAATATTCAGACCCAGACAAAAGAATTTAATGTAGAACCAAACTTAACATTGCATTATAAGGTTACAGAGAAACAGCCTAGGACTTTCATATAGCCAACCTTATTCTATGTAATAACCTTACAGGAACTACCCAGTGATAGATATACTCAAGGGTGTGTAAGAGCTGACTTGACTCCTCTGCAAATGTTAGGTTTGAGGAAATTCTTAGAAGCAACAGTCTCTTAGGCATCAATTCATCTTTCATGAAGCAGATGTTAAACTTGTGATCAACTTGTAATAAAATTATCCCCCAAGACTGGAGAGATTTGGTACAGCAGTTTAGAGGCTAGACTACAATTATAGTGGAGGGTGTGGTGGAAAGATGAGACTAAGACCATTAAACATTGAAGTAATTCTAGAGGTATGGAAATTTCCCAAGATCAACTTCTTGGAGAAGGAGATAATGCTGACATACAAAGACAAACTTTTTATGATGACCACACCCTGGCTTTATGCTGAATGGCAGTCTTGAATACTTGGGACAGAACGGAAGAAATAGGAAAGAAAATTGAGTCATTTACTAAGGTTATACAGGGCCCAAAAGAAACCTTCACTGATTTCTTAAAAAGACTGATTTCAGCAGGAAAAAGAATGATACCAAATTCAGAAGCTAGAGAGATAATAATTGAATCTCTGGCTTTTGAAAATGCTAATGCACAATACAAAATGGCAATTAGGCTGTTAAAGGCAAGATCAGCAAGCACTGTTGGAAGAATGGATCTGATATACAATATATATTAAATCTCATGATCATGATGATGCTTAGTAGGAGAGGTGATTTCCAGAGGTTTGAAGAAAAATAGTAATGTCAAATGTTTTAATTGTGGTAAACAAGGTCCCTTAAAATGAGACTGTAAACAGGGCATTCCTAGAAATAATGTTTTTTCAAGGAATAACCCCAACAGAACACCCCTCCCTTCTGGATTATGCAGAAAGTGTGGCAAAGACAGACATTGAACTAATGAATGTAGATCAACAAGGGACAGGCAAGGTAATCCCTTGCCTTTGCCATTATGAAACTCCCTGAGAGGTCTCTTGCAGGCCCCCATGTCAAATTCCATTGAATCCTTTCCTGTAATCCTGTAGTAAATTCCTTTCTAGAGCAATTAAAGAATCTAATGCTTATTGTAAAAATCCACACTGATTGGAGTGATAGAATAGCCATAGAAAAGAGAATAAAAATTACAGCTTTAGAAAACAAAACAAGCAGGGCGGTGGTGGCGCACGCCTTTAATCCCAGCACTCGGGAGGCAGAGGCAGGTGGATCTTTGTGAGTTCGAGGCCAGCCTGGGCTACCAAGTGAGTTCCAGGAAAGGCACAAAGCTACACAGAGAAACCCTGTCTCGAAAAACCAAAAAAAAAAAAAAAAAAGAAAACAAAACAAAAATTTAAGGAGAAACCATAAATCAAATTTGATAAACATTAGAAAACAGAAACTCCCCAAAGTTAGGATTAGGGCAGGGTTTTGTTTTTGTCTTTCAGAAGAATGAAGGCTAAGGAATCTGAAGAACACTGAACAAATGAGACATCTGAAGAAAAAGGATAAATCATCCAAAAAAAATTCTCAAGAAAAAGAGTAAATTGGCTTATTGGTATATCACATATCTAATAGGATAGAATTCCATTAGTCTTCCTAAATGTTTGTTGCTGCTGTTCTCTATAGATACATAACACTAGTGGTCTTCATGTAGTCACAGTTCAATTAAAAATCAAAGCTGGTTTTGGAATTGGTATGTACTTTTCTCCTTCTCTAAAGTCAAGCATGTTTGTTAAACAAAAATGTAAAATCTCTCTGTCATGTCAGAAGAGCCACCTGATATGGGACAGAAGAAAAACCAAAATTAAGGGACTGTTCTATTGCTATTAATCTCATGATCCTTTGGTTTTGTTTTGACTCTTTAAAATTTTTCTTAAAATATGAATTTTATATTAAAATTTATAAGATTAGTATATATATATATTAAATTTTTGTCATGATATTAATGGTCATATAAGTTAATAACTAATTCTATAAAAATGGCTTCATCTAGCTTCTTGTACATGATTTTGGGTTTTAGTCTCTATCAGTTTCCTGCAGTGGACCATGGCCATGACCAACAGCAACTTTGAAGTCTCTAAAAACATAATAGGGACCCACAATGATGTATCCATCAGGACATGGTAATGCCACCAAGCTGACAAACACCACCTAAAGATTGGCTTTGGACTGAAAACTGCTCCAGACAACATCAAGATGGCTAATTAAGATGATGCAGTCTCACAGACTACTCCAATCAGGATTTGACCATAATCCTAAATCTTCTTTATGTTCCCATAAGACTACCAGTGCTCTCAATCAGTAGGAAGAAGCCTAGAAAACAATGGCACTTTCCAAAAATATGGATTATGGATGTTTTTCTGTTTAGGGGTTGGTTAAAAATTGTGGTTGGTTATAGTCAATCTCTTTCTAAAAGAAGTAAACTGGATATGATATAGAAACATATTATATAGAAATTATAAGATATTGAATCTAGCAAGACAATTAGGGTGTTTGGCCATCCTATCACCAGAGTAGGTCAGTTTGGGCTGTCTCTTGACCATTGCCAGTAGTCTATTGTGGGGGTATCTTTGTGGATTTCTGTGGGCCTCTCTAGCACTTTGCTTCTTCCTTTTCTCATGTGGTCTTCATTTATCATGGTCTCTTATTCTTTGTTCTCCCTCTCTGTTCTTGATCCAGCTGGGATCTTCCGCTCCTCTAATTGTCATGCTAGAAACCCCATCCAATGACTGAGGGAACCGGATACAGAGATCCACCGCCAGGCCCCATGTGGAGCTCCAGGAGTCCAATTGGTGAGAAAGAGGAGGGTTTGTATGAGCGAGAACTGTTGAGACCAAGGTTGGATAAAGCACAGGGACAAATAGCCAAACGAGTGGAAACACATGAACTATAAACCAATAGCTGAGGAGCCCTCTGGATAAGTGAGACAGTTGATTAGCTTGAACTGTTTGGGAGGCATCCAGGCAGTGGGACCGGGTCCTGTACTCAGTGCATGAGTTAGCTGTTTGAAACCTGGGGCTTATACAGGGACACTTGGCTCAGCCTGGGAGGAGGGGACTGGAACTGCCTGGACTGAATCTACCAGGTTGAACTCAATCCTTAGGGCAGTCTTTACCCTGGAGGAGATGTGAATGGGAAGTGGGCTGGGGGGAAGGGGGGAGGGGAGAGAACAAGGGAATCTGTGGCTGATATGTAAAGTTAAATTAAATTACAAAATGTAAAAAAAGATATTGAATCTACTCTAAAAATTTTAAAAATGATAAGATAAAAGTGTAGATTATTGAATTTACTCTTAAAAAGAAAAAAAGAAGATATAGATTAGAGGTAGTTTACTGAATCCTCTCTAAAAAAGGGAGATATAGAAATAATAGGATAAATGGGTAGATAATTGAATCTACTTTTAAAAAGCAACTACTAGTTTTAAATATTTTACATTGGATTTGAATTTTGTATATTGTATACAAATTTTGTATATTAATACAAATTTGAGATTAATTTTGTTGGAACATACTGTATATACAATTCTAATCTTGTTCAAGATTTTGCATCTATACAATTCATTTAACAATGTAATTAACAATGTAATGCAAATTGCCAGTCCTTGAAATTTTTTATTACCAACCAATTATGATATACAATTTGCAAGTTAGTAGCTAGTCATCTATTACAATGGAACTTGTAGGTATGTTTTCACATCAAACAGAAATATATTTTAGATAGACAGGTCATCTTCTAACACTTCAGAGATCTCTAGAATATGACATTTGAAAAGTTTTAATAACATAGATGCTTTTGATGACTATGAGACATGTCTGCTCCTGACAGCACCAATGTACTTTAGAGAAGATGAGGGACATGGGAGAAACTCTTAAGGGGTTTACTTTCTTTGTAGCAAAAAGTTAGCCACTGGGCAAGAAAGTGCCCTTGCTTCAACTGCTGACATTATAATGTCCAAATGAAGAAGCATGGCACAAAAGAAAGTACAGTTGAACCTTGCCAGGACAAGGTAGGAAGGCCCTTTTGAAAATCCTGAGTTACAGATGAGTCTCTCAAATATGCTAGGCCTGTGTGCTGAAGATGGATGCCCCAATGTGGTGGGGAAACCTTGGGTGACTGTCCAGACAATCAGCTGTTTCTATCATTTCTTACATTTTTCAGATGTTTCATGCTTGTACTTCCTGCTAACTTTAGGTAATATTATTTCCTTCTTGGTTCTCTGAGGCAGTTTAAGACTAGATAGTTATAGTTTTTTGTTAACTAATTCAGAAATGAAACTCACTAAAGAGTTGTAAAGTATGTAAGTTTGAAAGACATCAAAAGATAGTATCTGCTTGGTAATACAAGTTAGGATAGGATGTGGCTTAGGTACAACATTTTGGACACACCAAAATAGGATAAATAATGAATATTTTCTCTGAATCTGTCAAATGTTAATGGACTGGACATTTTTAATGTAATTCTTGACTATATATATTGTATATACTTATTGTACATATTGTATTTACTTTTTCTTATATGAGTTATAATCATCTTCTATTATTTTAGACAAAAGTGGGAAATGTGATAGAATGTGCACCCTAATTAAACTCACCTGAGGATCAGAGGACAGAGCCAGCCTCTAGATCAGACATAGAGGTCAGGAAGTGGTAGCATAAACCTTTAATACTAGCACTCTGGAGGCAGAGATCTGTCAGCATCTCTGTGAGTTCAAGAGCACCCTGGACTACATGATATTGACTCAGTGTAGGGGAGAAAAAGAGCCAGATACTGGTGACACTGGTGGCACACACCTTTAATCCCAGCACCTAAGATCTCATGCCTTTGCTTGGGAAGCACACATTTCTTTAATCCCAATAAGTAATATGGCAACATGAAGAAAGTTATATAAGGCACACGGAGACAGGAACTAAAGGCTCTTTTTGGCTGAGGCTTTTTGGGTGAGGACTCAGAGGATTCCAGGATTGGCTGAGATGTTTGCTAGGTAAGATTGGCTGTGGCTTACTCTGCTTCTCTGATATCAGTTTTTACCCCAATATCTGGCTCAGAGTTTACTATTAATAAGACTGTTTAAGATTCCAACAATACCTGGCAGGGAAGAAGGTAGGCTGACTTCAGATTTTTACCTTTTCAGGTGCTCCTTCAGATCCAATTGCCCTGTTGCATCCCCAGTTATGCCACAGATAATCTACGGCATCTCTCATCATCTAGGTTTTCTAACCTCACTCCTCCAATTCATAATACTATCTGAACGTTCAACTCCAACATGCCCTCCTTGCAAATCCACAGACCACTGTGGCCAGGGAAGAGGTAAGCTAACTACAGCTCTTCACCCTCCTCATTCCTTTGAGTCCAATCTCCCTGTGTTGCCCCCAGCTCTGCAGCAAAACACCTGCCTTAGCCACCCAAATTTCTAATGGGTCTCCCAGATCCCTCCTAACATCCATACCACAATGAGTTGATTTGTCCCACACGTGAACTCCTTTAAGCATTCCCTAGGAACCAACAGACCAAGCTGAACATGGAAGCAGTTAGGCTAAATGCAAATCTTCACTTCTCCATTTGTTCCTCCAAGTCCAGTCTCCTAGTCTCATTTCAAACTCTGTGTAGAACACCTGCTGCAGTCCCCTCCCCTATATCCCCTGTCTCATATGGATAACACAGATTTTAACAAACAAAATTCCTTCTCCCTTCTCATTTCTTTGTCCTAACTCTTGAAATCCAGAAGACACTACCTAAGAACCAACTTGCCACTCTAACCAGGAGAGCAAGTAGGTTAGCTGCAGATCTTCGTCTCTCCTTCCATTCTTCCAAGTCCAATCTTCAGTCTCATTCAGACAAACCTTCTCCTGTGATGAACTGCACGCAGTTGTCCCATTCCCAGGTGACTAAGCAGCTCCTGTGGAATACTCTGTACTCTTCTCTTCTGTGGATCTGCTTATACTCCTCTCCTAGATGATCTCCATTCCTAAATGTCAGCTTTCTATATCTGGAAACATATTACCTGAAACCCCTAGTGGATACACTTATCAGGATCCCAGAAGAATTTCTTACTAGATAACACACAGCCACCACATTCTCCTAAGTACCAGACAGAGCAATAGAAAATAAGGAAAAAAGAATCAACCCAGCAAAGACAAGACCAGATATCAGCATGTGGAATTACAATTTTCCCAATCCCAGATGCATAGATGCCAGCCTAAAAGCACAGTCAATAGTAGGCAGGACAGTATGTCTTCACTAGAGCCCAGCACCATACTACAATAGGCCCTGAATATTCCAACATAATTGCAGAAGAAAAGGGCCCTAAAATAGCCTGTGTGGAGATGATAGAGGTCCTTAAAGAAAAAAAAGGGAATAAATCTCATGAAGAAATCTGTGAAAACACAAGCAGTGGAAGGAAATGAATATCATTCAAGACCTGAAAGTGGAAATCATGAAATCCCAAATTGAAGGAAATACAAAAGAAAAACTTAGGAACTCAGACAGGAACCTCATGAATAGAATACAAGGAAAGGATGAAAGAATCTCATGTATTGAAGACAACATAAAAGAGTTATATAAATTTGTCAGAGAAAATGTTAAATCTAAAAAAATCCTGTCACAAAACATTCAGGATATCTGGGACACTATGGAAATAATAAGATCAATAATAAGAATAGCGGAAGACGAAGAAAAGCCAGGTCAAAGGCACAGAAAATACCTTCAACACAATCATAGAAGAAAATTTCCCTAACCTAAAGAAGGACATGCTGTAGCTAGAGTTTTCCTGCCTGGCCCACAGTCAGGACAAATCTCTCTCACCTGCCAGTCCCACAACTGCTCAGACCCAACCAAGTAAAGACAGAGACTTATATTGGTTACAAACTGTATGGCCATGGCAAGCTTCTTGCTAAGTGTTCTTACAGCTTAAATTAATCCATTTCTATAAATCTATACCTTGCCACATGGATCGTGGCTTACCAGCATCTTCACATGCTGTTTGTCATCATGGCGGCTGGCAGTGTCTCTTACTCAGCCTTCCACTTCCCAGCGTTATTCTCCTCCTTGTCCCACCTATACTTCCTTCCGCCTGACTACTGGCCAATCAGTGTTTTATTTACCAACCAATCAGAGCAACACATTTGCCATACAGAACATCCCACAGCAAGATGCCTATCAAAGTAAAAGTTGCATACAGAACACCAAATAGCCTGAATCAGGAAAGAATGTCCCCTCAGCATGTAATAATTATAAAATTAAAAATTAAGATAAAAAATCTAAACTTAATAGGCAAATAATGGATGAATAGGTAAGTACTAGAATGTTAGGACCTACTGTGGATGGGGAAAGAAGAGAGACTTGAGGAGGGAATATGGGGAGACACAGCTAAAATTAATGGACATTTGATGGAACTAATATATATATTCATACATACATATGAAGACCATCTAAATAGTATAACCTAATAATGAGATAGATGGTGTCCCAAATGGACATCTCTTGACACCAAAAAAAAAAACCAAGACCTTTTACATCAGCATAAGAAATGCTACTATGAGCCCCCAGACTAGAGCAGCATGCATAGTGCCACACCACTCTGCACTAATCCTCTTCTTATAAGTTATGGCTTCCACTTTGGTGATTTTTGTCAGCTTTGAAAATATTAAGTCTCTGCTTGTGCCTTCTCTTGTGCTGTTTTCCTTCTAGTAGTTTTTCTTGTCCAACTTTGGGGTGATAATATTGTTTCATCATATTGCATTTTATTTTGTTATATTTTTTTAAAAATGAATGAATGAATGAATGAATGAATGAATGAAAACAGTCCATTAAGCTAAAGGTTAACAGTCCAACTTTCATTCCTTCTCCTGCTGGGAGAGGGAAAATCAGTTTTCTTCAAAGTAGTGACACTGGATATATCAACATAGTCTTCTTGTTCAGGAGGAGCTGAACAACATATAATAGACTCCACTGTATTTTTCATTTTGGTGGGGGGGGCTTTTATTTGGTTATAGTTCAGTGTTTTATTTTTTCTTTTTGTGTATTGTTTTATTTTGTCTTTCATGGATAATTTTGTTTGATTTGGATTTGGTTTATTTTTTTGGAAAGTATTTAAGGCTGGGTTCATAAGGAGGAGTAGAAAGTTTGAAAGAAATTGTGAGAGGGAAGAATATGATCAAAATATATTTAAATTGAAAAATTATTTTAAACATTAAAAAATTTAGTAAGAGAAATAAAAATGAAAACAAATAGTTACAACTATCAGTAACCTTCATCAACACAGACTCTACTTCTAAAAGGTAAACAGTGGTTGTAACACAGCTTCTTTTCCTCCTTAACTAATATTTTGGATTGTTTCAAGGATGGGCAAGTGTTTTCTCTGACAGACTGCATGCTCACTATAATTTTTTCTTGTTCAGTGTAAAGTGAAATTGATATCTTTATCTGTAATATGTAAATGATGGTTATCTTTCACTTATAATTTCCAAACTACTTAAACTTTTGAGTTGATGATCATATGAGCATATTTTTGTGCTTATATGCTTGGTGTCATTAGTATGTGTCTATCATTAGAGGGAGTATTCTTTAATTAAATGAAAATAAAATACATAAATATTATACATAAATACACTATTTTTCTTAATGGCCTATTGAAACATTGTCTCTTGCAGCCAAGGTTGATGTCAAACAGACCATACACACAAGGATGATCTAGAACCTTTGAAACTGTCTTCACCTATGTTTAGACACATGTGACACCCTGCCAAGATTTTTTTTTTGATTTTTAAAATAAGAGATATTTGAGACACATGTACAATACTTAAACATATTTATATCATGTAGTGGGTAGCCATTCCAGCTTTGATCTGGAAGTTCCAACCCCCATTGAAGCTTCAGCAACTGTCACGCCTACAAGGCGGGGCCAAGGGAGGCGCCTGGAGGCCTGAGATCTGGATGGGTGGTGCTCTCACTCGGTTCCAGGACCTTGGACAGTGAAGGTGGGCCAAGCAGAGCTCCAGAGAACACCTCTGGACTGCCATACACCTTCCCCAGACCCCGCGACCTACCTATCCCTTAACTTGTAAGTTACGTCATTAAATAAATCTCCTTTTAACTACGTGGAGTGGCCTTAATAATTTCGCCAATATCTGGCGCTCACGTGGGGCAAATTCCAAAGGCTTGGGTGGCTCCCACCCTCAGCCTCCTCCCCGGCTAGCGGGGTACCTAAACCTGCCTGCAAAGTTCCATATAACCAGGGAACGCCTACACGGTTCCATTCCCGAAAAAGGGAGCAGCTAGTCCAGTCCCAGTTCCCTAGCTTAGCCCCGAGACCAGCGAAAGAGGCACTCCCCCGCTTCCTGAGTGCAGGCGCTGGCTCTGGCTCCCGCCATCTTGACTCCAGCGAGTATCAGTTAGACAAGATCACCAGCAGGCCCTGCTTTGGAGCTGTACCAACGCCACCTGCTGGCTGAAAAGTGCTACTACACCCTCGAAAACCACGAAAGGTAAGCACATTGTTTCAAGTAAAAGTACTTGATAATTTTACACCTTAAAATTGATTAACAAATTTTGAGTAATTCTTGTAACATGGCCGACAACATTACCTCACAAGAATTTGAAAACCTTTTTGCCTGTATGATGAATGACATCTTCCTGGAAATATACGACCTTCCTAAGGCATATCTGGCCTGTACCATTTTGGCATTCATCGTAATAATTCACACAGTGTTCAAACACTGGTTTAATAACAAGAACAAAGATGAGTCATTATTGGGACTGATACAGGATTTAAAAAATAGCAATGAAGGCTTACAGAAAAAGATTCTCTCTCTGGAATCTGCTTTAAGAGATAGCAATGAAAGCTTACAGAAAAAGGTTCTTTCTCTGGAATCTGCTAGCCAGGATTTACAGGCTTTCAAAGATAGCAATGAAGGCTTACAGAAAAAGATTCTCTCTCTAGAATCTGCTTTAAACGAGAGCAATGAAGGCTTACAGAAAAAGATTCTTTCTCTGGAATCTGCTAGCCAGGATTTACAGGCTTTCAAAGATAGCAATGAAAGCTTACAGAAAAAGGTTCTTTCTCTGGAATCTGCTGATCAGGATTTATAAAACAGACTTGTACCAAAAATTGATCTTATTGATAATAAATGTGAATATTTAATGAACAGAACACTAACTCTCCAGACACTATATAAGGAAGAAAGATTATCGTTAATTGATAAGATAAGGTCCATGGAATCATGTGTTTCTGAGGAACATAAAAACTTCTATGATTCCATGAGAAATCTGGAGTCCCTTGCCAGAGAGGAGGTTCACTCCATAGAACAGACGCTAGGTGCTCGTTTGCAGGCCTTAGAAGAAACTCTCAGTAAACATGACAAGGGACCTAATAAGCAGAAGGGCAAGACCATAGAGGTTGTAACATCTCCAAATGGCTCTCATACAATGGCTTATCCGTTATCATCCATAAGAAGCCAGCAGATGACACACACCCCGAGCCATATAATACATATACATTACAACCAGTTTCAACAAGGGACTTTAAAAATATAAAGGAAGCAGTAGTTACCAATGGGATACACTCCACATAAATAAATCTCCTTTTAACTATGTGGAGTGGCCTTAATAATTTCACCAATAATATCACTCTGTGGGAGCATTTGAATGAAATGGAACCTGCAATGACCTGACTAACGGGATGGACTATCAGTCTATTTAGACATAAGTCATTACTTAATGTTGAAACATTTTAGAATTCTCTACTAAGAGTTTTGAAATCTCTAGTGTATTGTAGCCTTCCATACAGAACTCTCTGCACTGCAGAGCACAGGACACAGTCCTCCCTGACAGGCTGCATCTTGTACATGCCTGGTCAGATGTGAGTATCACTAAGTGCTATTTATGTGATTTCAGTTCTTGTGCTCTCCCAGGAATCAAAGATGGATTTTCTGCCTTTGTTACTCTTTTTGCAGTGCAGGGGGGCATTGGCATACATTTGAGAACAACAGTGGAATGAAAGTGCTTTACTCAGTCCCCACTGACCAGTGGGCTATTAGGTGTATTAAATATGTTGCATAGACAGAATTAAAAAAAAACCTATAGCACAAGTGTAAACTACCCCACCCTTCCCGAGGGTGGGTAAGGTAAAGATGGGGGTGATGGATTAGGAGGCTGGAGAGAAAATTCCAGGTGCAGGTCTATTAAGGACATAGGTCATAATTTTACTTTCATTGACTTTCCATGAGCCTAAACCTGACATGGGGATCCTGAGAAATAAGAGGTGCTGCCAGGGTGAATTTATGAGAGGCTTTGTGATTGCTGTAGGAATGATGATTACCTTTTTTATGTCTTCATAGCTAAGTAGCAGGAAGTTGTCTCTTTCTCTCATGGATAGCCAGGCACAGGTGTGCTCAAACCATGATCCGTATGGCACTGTGTGACAGGAAGAGGAAAGCATTGATTATAAAGAAGGAAAGTGAGGTCTGCCTGATATTCTTCACTTTTCTGCAAATGGCAGACTGTTTTACTAAGAAAAATAAAACCAGTATTTACACTATTCAACATGACATTTGACACATACACACAGATAGTGAGCTAAGTAAATCATTTTCATTCATAAACCTATCCCCTCACAGCTTTACCCCTGATGCCACATGGAGACATCCTCCTGGTGGGCTGCAATGATGGAGGCATGTATTGGGGAAAAGCAATCATACCTATATAGTAAGCAAGAGAGGTGTTAGAATAGCTAGGCTTGGACTTTTTATTATCATGAAGTCTAAAGAACTTCTTAACCCTTTCTGATGGAGATCCCCTCACCCTGTCATCCACCTCTAAGCTACCAACACTTCTCAATAGTGACTCCTCAACACCCAAGTTTCCAAATCCCAGACAACTAGAGACCTTCCAGGCATAGCCCAGAAACTTTACCTCAATGCCTCTTTTACATTCCTGCGTCTACTGTGATGTGTGCTCTCAACAGTCACAGTGTCTTCACTGTTCTTTGTCTAAGGCTTTCTGTACATGTCTCAGCCTCCATTGCACACTTGGATTGTTCAACATTATCTGAAGAACTTACTGAATGAAGTCTGGAGAAAAGTAAAGATTTACACCATGGTCAGAGCAGAAGGATGCATGAATTCAAGGAATATAAGATTTGATTGAAAGCAGGGGGTAAATTATCTACAGAGAAATAGTAGAGAGAAAGGGAGTTGCACAACACATGACAGAATTTTTATTGAAAGTTGGGGTTAATGATCTATAGAGAGGTAATAGAGAGAAAGCACAATACATAACAGGTTTAAGACACTTAATATGATTAAAAACTGGGCTCAGGTCATGGCTCTGTAGAAAGCATTTACCTTGCATGTATGAGACCCGAGTTTGAATCCTCAGGTAGGACTCAAAGATGGTGATCCAATCTCTTTTTGTTACCCTAGTGCTCCTTCTATGACATGGGAGGTGGAGACAGGAGAATGCTCTGAAGCTTGGGACCAGCTATCTGACAAAAACAGTGATGGACAAGAAGAAAGAGACTCGGTCTCAAACCAGGTATAAATTAAGGCTCAACCCCTGATGTTGTTGTTTGTCTTCCACTCTCAAGCTCTGGCAGAAGAACAACCACATTCACACGTTTGTATCCACACCATCATAAACATACATACCTATGAACGTCAAAAGAAAAGTTAAAAACTAAGCTAAATGTGGTGGCATACATCTGCAATACTAAAACTCAGGAGGTAGAGACAAGAGAATACTAGAGGTTCAACGTCATTTTCCAGTACACAGATAATTTATGGTCAAGCTGGCATAAAACAGATCCTGTCTGAAAACAAAGAAAAAACCAAAACTCTGTTAGTTCAAGCACCAAAAATAAGCCAATGACATAAATATGGCTGATAATTAACAGAACAGTGGTTCTGACTTGGAAGTAATATTAAAGATATGTGTTTATTTGGAGGCAGGGTTTGCAGAGGGTATGTCAAGAAGGCTGCCTCAGTCTTGGCATGTAGTCAAGGATGGTCTTGAACTATTGATCCACTTGAATCCATCCCATGAACGTTGTGTTTGCAGGATTGCACCATACTAATCAGCCTAGATATTAATTATTGTGTTACATTTTAATTGATGTGTATCAAGTGATGAGACCTATTGGCTGTATCCAACAACAAACAACTACAAGATCTAAGTTTTAACAGGGAGAAATGTTCAGTCAGCAGACAAGTAAGTACCTGCCTCCTGGTGAAGTATGCTATGAAGACAAAGATTCAGTGACAGAGATGGGAAAAATAGTATTTTGTACCATGTTGGGAAGATTGATTCCCATCAATACAAAAACCTGTTTAGTTAAATCCAATAATGATATAAATCAAGGTTTTATGACATCATTAATAATCACATCAATGAACAGAGTGAGGTGAATAAGTCATCTGGTAGAGAGAGAGGTTGGGAAGAGGAGAGAAAATGGGAAAGTGAGAGATAGAAATATAGAGAATGAGAGAGATAGAGATAGAGATAGAGAGAGATAGAGAGAGAGAGAGAGAGAGAGAGAGAGAGAGAGAGAGAGAGAGAGAGAGAGAGAGAATGTTATATATGGTCAGTCAGGTACTATACAAGGCCCCAGAACATTGTAGTTAATGAAATCATTTTTAAAAGATTTATTTTTTATTTTTGTTTATGTTTGTGCATTTTCATAGGAGTGTGAGTCTATGTGTGTGTGTGCCCACTGAGATTTGAAGAGTGTCTGTTCCCCTGAAGCTAGAGTCATGGAAATTTTTGAGCCACTTAATGTGAGTGCTGGGAAACAAATGCCACTTCTCTAAAAAATCTTCAAGTACTTTTTACCACTGAGGTATCTATTCATCCCCTAATGACATATTTTTGAAGAGTAAGTTATAAAAACAACTTTATTGCACAAGAAAATGTAGAAATTAACACAAATAATCTATAAAAGAAATAAATTGTAAATGAAGTAAATAGAGATACAAATGGGAATGGTAGCATTATTAGATAAAAATGCATAAAAAAGGTGCTTATCGTATAAACCTGATGACCAAGATGTCTCTTTAATCCACATGTATCAGAAGTAGACAATTTATTGTACAACATTGTTCTCAAGTTCTCACAAATGTTCTTTGAGATGTGTGCACCCACACAGATATTTTGGAGACATCTACATCAGATCATAATAAATAAGATATTTTTAAAGGGAAAAAAAATACAGTGTGAAGGCAAGGTGGAGAATGTGTTGGTATTGTGTTCCCCAAAATATTGTGTACCCTAATAAACTTATCTGGGGTCAGAGAACAGAAAAGCCACTAGATACTTAGGATAGGCAGTGGTAGCACATGCCTTTAATCCTAGCATTCCAGAGGCAGAGATCCATCTGCTCAAGGATATAGCCAAGCATGGTGACTCACACCTTTAATCCCAGAAAGTGAGCCTTTAATCCCAGGGAGTGACAGCAGCAAGAGAAAGATATATAAGGTGTGAAGATCAGAAACTAAAAGCATTTGGCTGGTTAAGCATTTGGCTGGTTAAGCATTCAGGCTTTTGAGCTGCACAGTTCAGCTGAGAGCCATTTGGATATGAGGACACTGAGGCTTTCAGTCTGAGGAAACAAGACCAGCTGAGGATCCGGCGAGGTGAGTTAGCTGTGGCTTGTTCTGGTTCTCTGGTCTTCCAGTTCACCCCAATACCTGGCTCAGGTTTGATTTTATTAATAAGGCCTTTTAAGATTCATGCTACATGGAGGACTTGGGACAATCCAATAAGAACAAAGATTACATAATAAGAAGATAGGAGTGGAATATCTGTCACCAAGATATCTGTCACCCTATGCAAAGATGAAATCTAAGGTTCATATGTATAGAAATCATTTTTATGATCATTTCCTGTAGTTAGGAAAAGAGATGTTGTGTTTAGTAGCTTTTAGTGTTTATTTAACACAACCTATAACCACTTTGGAAGAGATTTTCAATGAGGAATCATCTAGATTACATTGGCTCTAAGCATATCTTTGAAAGGGTGTCCTGATAGTTCATTGATGATGTAGAACATTGTGGGCAGCATCATTCCCTATTCTTGGGAGTTCAAAAAGTATAAGGGAAGTGAAAGCTAGTTGCAGGCAAGAAAGCAAGAGTAAATATGTTGTCTGATTTTGACTGTGAATACAGTGTTTTAACTTCCTACCAAAACATCTTATCAATAATAAACTGCAACCTGGAGTTGTAAGCAAAACAAAACCTCTTCTCTTTAAGTTTTTTTTTTTTTTGGGAGAACAGACACAAATTCAGATACAGGCAGAATTTAGAACCCCACATAGACAAGACCTCTCAAAATATTATATTTAAACAAAGAAAATACATTGAAACTGGAAAGATAGAAACATGAAGTCAAATGTAAAGGAAGGTCTGCCAGAATAACAGATATTTAGCTGAGACTTTGAAAAACAGAAGAAACTGGAAAGCTGTATTTCAAGTTCTAAAAGACCACCAATGACAAATCAGACTACTGTACCCATCAAAGCTACTTGTTATAACTGAAGGAGATATAAAACTTTATATGCTAAAAACGTGCAAGATGAATTTATGACCACCAACACAGTTTTACAAAATATATTTAAAGGAGTCTTTTAGAGTTAAGAGAAAAATAGGTGTACCCTTAAGACTGCAACAAGCAAAAGGCCACTTGACCAGTCAACTTGACACAACCTAGAATTATCTGAGAAAGCCTCAGTTAAGATATTGTCCCCATCAGATTGGCATGTTACCAGGTGTTTGAGTTGTCTTCATTGATGATTAGTGTGTTCTGGCCCACTGCAAAGGTTGCTGGGCATGAGTTGTATGAGAAAGCTAACTGAGCATGAAACACTGATGAAGTTAACACTGATGATTAGTGAAATGGTTTCTGCTTCAGTTTCTTTTGGAGACACTGCCCTGGCTTCTCCCATAGATAGATTGCGACCTGAAAGTGTAAGCCAGATAAATACTTTCTTCCCCTACATTGATTCTAGCAATAAAGTTTTGTCACAGAAAATGTAAAGCAAACTAGAACGACAGGTAAACAAGTAATAAAATGAAAACAGCTTGAGCATGTTAGCAAAATCGTCAAAACTACAATAATCAATAGGCACGTTTCAGTAGTATCTTAATATTAATGGTGTCAATTCCTTAATCAAAAGACACAGGTTAGGAGATTAGAATTAAAAAGTAGGAAGTACTTTTTTGTTGTATTCCATCATAAAAGAGAGATGTAATCGTAGAAAAAAAGATGTTCTAGGCCAATGGAGCTTGAAAACAAGCAAACGTTGCTTGTGCAATCTGACAAAATAGACTTGAAATCAAATCTAATGAGAAATGATATCACTTCCTACTGATTATAGGAACAGTTCATGGAGAGAATTGTACAATTCCACACACAGGTACATCTAGTTCTACACAGAAAATACTACTAGATGTAAAGCCATAGGCTTTCACCAAGTGTCATAGTAGTTTCATTCCCAATAATTAACCCTTCATCCCAGTAGAAAGTAGACAGAATTAAATTAAATCAAAGGTAAATTGGCCTTAAAAGACCACTATAGAATATTCTAACCAAACACTATAGAATATAAATTGTTCTCAGCAGCCCTGGAACTATCATTAAAATAGATCATATATTATGACACAAAGAATGTCTGAGCAAATATGGGGAAATGGAGATATTTCCTTATATTCTACCCAAAACAATAAAATGAACACAAATAAATAAGAGAAACTCTAGAAGATAAACAAACCCATGGACATCAAACAACTCACAACACAATTATGAATGATTTCTTGAAGAAATCAAGAGTAAAAAGACTCCTACATAAAATGAAAATTAAAACCAACATCCGAAATGTTTGAGGTGCAATGTAAACAGTCCTAAAAGAGATGTTCAAAGGTCAATATACCTACATTAAGAAATCAAAGAGATGTTTAATAATTAAGTTAATTACGGTTCTGGAAAAAGAACAAGTTACACACCAAAATCAGGAGCTGGAAAGAAAGCACTGACATTAATGAAATTAGTGAAATGAAAACAGCTGAACAAGAAAACAAACCACAGAGTCAATGAATTAGATTTGGTTCCTCCACAATATAAACAATATTGACAAACTTTAGATAAACTAACCAAAAGGAAGAATGAATGCCAGAGCTAATTCAGTAAAACATGAAAATGGAGTCATTATGAGAAGCTTCAGTGAAATTCAGAAAATTATTAGTGTTTACCTTAAGAACATTCCACTAAACTAGAAAATCTAAAACATATAAATAAATTTCTACATAGATTAAAAATTACCAAAATTTAACTAAAATGACATTTTAAACAATATATCAAGTATAGGTGGGGACAAGGCTGAGCACTTAAAAACATTCACTGTTCTTGTAGAGAACCAGGATTCAATGTCTAGTACCTACATGACAACTCACAATGACTTCTTTTAGCCTCTTTG
This sequence comes from Peromyscus eremicus, assembly GCF_949786415.1. Classification (NCBI taxonomy): domain Eukaryota; kingdom Metazoa; phylum Chordata; class Mammalia; order Rodentia; family Cricetidae; genus Peromyscus; species Peromyscus eremicus. Next base: position 174,901,204 of record NC_081416.1, read on the forward strand.
GGCACCAGACACATATGCAACAAACACACATACATGCAAGAAAAACATTTCTACACAAAATAAATTGAACCTTAAAAATAGGACTGGCCCTGTCCCTTGCCTGTCACCTCTGCGGTGGAGGACACCATAGCAAAGACCAGCACTGAATAATTCAGCTACCACCGAGGTCCAGATCTAGGGCTTTGAGTTGGTTCACCCCAACATTAACTCTATCTTTGACCTGGTGGAGAAGGTGAAAAGGGCCGGTCCTGCAGAACCCTAGCCACAGGAGATCCATGACTCTGAGCAATATTAGGATATCCAAGAGGTGTCTGGGTGAGGGTCCAGTATTGATGGTGTAACAGAAGCCAGAGACCATGAACCAGACCAACAGCTCATTGCAATGAACATTTGCAAGTAAAACTGTTTGGGAAAAGGGTATACTGCATGACACACCCCAGCACCCTAGGCCATTATGATGAACAAATAAGTAATGGTGAGGTGGGAAAAATGGAGTAGCAAAATGGTACAAGTATGTTGGAACTGGAGACACAACATGTTTGACTAGTATGAGAGAAGAATTCCTCTATTGATAGAGGAACATATCTTGCCTAGAGGGGCCAACAAGATGGTTTGATTTTTGGTTTATTTGTTTTTCCTTTCCTTTTTAACACACACACACACACACACACACACACACACACACACACACATATATAAAACATTCCAGCCATAGTTTCCCCTCTCTCTTCTCCTCCCAGGACCTTCCCCTAACCTCCCTCAAACTACTCCTTCTCCATTTCTGTTTAGGAAAAGGCAGGTCTCTAATGAGTATCAATAAATCATGTCCTTTGAAGTTGCAGTAAGACTAAGCAATCCCCCATGTATTAAAGCTGGACAAGTTGACCCAGTATGAGGGGTAGGGTCCCAAAAGCCAGTGAAAAGAGTTGGAGTCAGCCCCTTTTCCCACTGTTTGGTGTCCTACAAAAGCACCAAGCTACAAAGCTCTAACATATAAGCAGAGGGCCTAGGACAGTCCCATGTAGGCAACCTGGTTTGTTGGCAGTTCAGATGCTGTGAGCCCCTGTAAGTCCAGGTTGATTCTATGAGTTTTATTGTGGTGTCCTTGACTCCTGTGCCTCCTACAATCCCCATCTTCTGCAGGATACACTGTACTCCACTTGTGGAGTCCGCATCTGTTTCCATTAGTTGCTGATTAAAGCTTCTCTCATGACAGTTGGGTTAGGAACCAATCTGGTCACAGGAGTTGGCCAGTTCAGACAACATATCTGTTATTTCTAGGAGTCTAAGGAATCTTCCTGACAGATTCTTTGGGGATTCCCTTGTGCCAAGTTTTTACCTAACCCTGACATGCCAGTTGTCTCTTCCAGTTGTCTCTTTCAGTACTCTCCCCGTTTATCCTGCATCAAATTGATGATTCTTGTTCCCAGCCCCACCTGCCCTCAGATCACGCACAAATTCTCTTCTCTTTCCCTTCTACATGGATATCTTAGTGTAGCCCCCATGAATTCTCCTTGTTAACCAGTCTCTCAGGGTCGGTAGATCATAGTATTGCAGCTAATACTCACTTATGGGTGAGTACATTCCATGTTTGTCTTTCTCTGTCTGGCTTATATCACTCAGGATAATGTTCCATCTATTTACTTCCAAATTTCCTGGTGTCCTTGTTTTTAACAGCTGAGTAATACTCCGTTGTGTAAATTTGCCACATTTTCTTTTATCATTCCTTGGTTAAGAGATATCTAGGTTTCCATGTTCTGTCTATTACAAATAAAGTTGCTGTGAACATAGTTGAGCAAAGGTCCTTGTTGTATTATTGAGCATCCTTTGCGTATATGTCCAGGAGTGGTATAGTTGGGTCTTTGGGTAGGTTGATTCCTAGTTTTCTGAGAAACCTGCACACTGACTTTCAAAGAGGTTGTACAAGTTTGCATTCCTACCAGCAATGGAAGAGTGTTCCTCTTACTCTACCTCTTCTCCAGTATGAGCTATTATTTGGGCTTTTGTTCTTAGCCATTCTGACAGGTTTATATAGAATTGCAGAGTCATTTTAAATTGCTTTCCCTGTAGGCTAAGGATGGTGAACATTTGTTTATATGTTTCTTGGCCATTTTATTTTCCTTTGTTGAGAATTCACTGTTTAAATCTGTACACCATTTTTAAATTGGATTATTTAGCTTGTGGGTGTCTAGGTTTTTTAGTTCTTTTATATATTTTGAATATTAACCCCATATCAGATGCAGAATGGTGAAATTTTTTTTTTCAGTCTGTAGGCTGCAATTTTGTACCTATTGATAGTGTCCTTTGCTTTATAGAAGATTTTCAGTTTCATGAGGTCCCATTTATTAATTGTTGATCTTAGTGAATGTGCTATTGGTGTTCTTTTTAGGAAGTTGTTTCCTGTGCCTTTCAAAGCTATTCCCCATTTTTCTTCTATCAGATTCTGTGTATCTGGATTTACTTTGAGATCTTTCATTTACTTGGACTTGAGTTCTGTGCAAAGTGATAACTGTGGATTTATTTGCCTTCTTCTAAATCATGACATCCAGTTAGACCACCACTATTTGTTGAAGATGCTTTTTTACCATTGCATAATTTTTGATTCTCTGTTGAAGATCATATGTCTGTAGTTTTGTGGATTTATGTCTTGGTCTTTGGTTCAATTACACTGATCCCCCTTTCTGTTTTTATGCCAATACCATACAGTTTCTACTACCACAGATCTATAGTAGAGCTTGAAATCAGACGTGGTGATACCTATGCATGTTCTGTTATTGTACTGGATTGTTTTAACTGTCTTGTATCTTATGTTTTCTCATATGAAATTGAGCATTGTTCTTCAAGTTATGTGTGTTGGAACTTAGATTGGAATAATGTTAAATCTGTAGCTTGCTTTTGGTAAGATGACCATTTTTACTATATTTATCTTACATATCCATGAACATGGGAGATCTTTCCCACTTCTGATCTCTTACTCAGTAAAGAACAATACTCATACTTTCTTTCTTGTAAAAAAATTATTTTCATTTTTTGGGGAGGATAGAGGGGTGGAGAGCAGGTATGGAAGACCTGAAAAATGAGTGGGATTGGGGTGCATGATGATAAATTCTCATAGAAAAATAAAAATCATGTTATACAGATACTGAGGCCTGTAACAAGCAATGAATTTGCAGAAGTACTTAAAACAATGTCTAAATTAAAAAAAATCATGTTCAGATGAATTTTCTCAGACCTTCAGAGAACTTGACAAAAGCTTGTTGCTCTGCTCCATAAAAGAAAGAACATCACCAAAGTGCTTTTATAAAGTATCCACCTTGGTATGAAAAACAGTTAAATGGTCAACAAAAAAGAAAAGTAAAGACCAAGATACATGATGAACATACATAGAAAAACTTGTCAACAAGATACTCTCTAACCAAAATCAGGAATATATCAAAGAGTAGTTAAATTGCTCAACAGGAAAAGTTATTTGCTGTCAAACCTGATGACCTAAATCTACATGATAAAAAGAAAGAACACATTCTTGTAAGTTGTTCTTGGCCTTGACCTACACACTTGCTTTCACATGTACCCACACATCACATTTATGTACACACACACACACACACACACACACACACACACACACACACGCACACACAGATGCAAATTCATTCACCCTAATTCCAAATGTGTCAAGAATCTTAACAGAAGACCCCAAACTCTCAAACTGGCAGAAGAAAAATTAGGAAGTCCACTTTGAAATGGAATCACACCTATAGACTTTCTAAATAATACTCAGAAAATACAGCAAATAAGCAAGCTGGACTTTGGGAAATTAAGAGACTTCTATTAACCATAGGAAATCTTTAACCACGTGAAGACGCAGCTTAGAAAACCAAAGAAAATCTTTGCCAGCCACATGCTCCCAGACAAAGTATAACTAGTATATATGAAGAAAAAGCAAACAAAACAAAAACAAAAACTAACCCTCAACACTATGAAAAAATTTTTTGGAACAAACTTGGGCCATGCTGGGTGGTGGAGGCACACACCTTTAATCCCAGCACTCGGGAGACAGATCTCTATGAGTTTGAGGCCAGCCTGGTCTACAGAGCAAGATCCATGTCAGGCACCAAAAATACACAAAGAAACCCTGCCTCGAATCACACACGAACAAAGAAAACAAACAAAACCTGGGCCATGGAACTCAAGAGGGTTACCAAAAAAGAAAAAAATATGTCTTATGTGAATTTTTAAGTTATTCAATGTCATTAACGTCTGAGAAGTACAAATAATATTAGAGAAACCCCATCTCTTAAAAAATTAAAAAAAAATAAAGAAAAGTAAAGACAGAGATCAAATGACAACAAATATTTGAAGTGTAGGGCAAAGAGAAGAGAATCCAAATATAAAGGTTTGAGAAAGGGTAGATGCAGATAACGGATGAGAGTGTTGAAAAAGAATATCAGGCTATTGTGTTCTAGTTATAAATTTGTCATGGATTTTTGGTTTTGGTGTTGGAAAACTGAGTGCAATATAAGTGACATTGAAAGTGTAACACTTAATGTGAAGCTTCACAGTTTCTCTTTTGAATACCAATTCTAACTGCATATAAATTCACTAAGTTGTATAGACTTAGAGTCTCATTAATTTGGGTATATTTTCTTGTTTATTTACAAGTTTCTTTATAATAAAGGTTAGTTTTTTTTTAATTTTAAGAAATAAAATTTGGAGGAAAGAGAAACACTGTTGAGAGAGGAAAATGACACAACAATTATTAAAATCACTGTGGCATTTACTCAAAGCTGAAAAGAGAACTTTCCTATGACCCAGCTGTTTATTGTTAGGTATAGACTCAAACTTTTTAGGTATAATCTACTATATACATAGGTATGTGCAACTATACAGGTGTTTGAACATCTGTGTTCATTGCAGCTCCACTCACAATAGCTAGGAAACAGGTTCACCCTGCATGTCACGAACTGAAAAGTAGATAATGAAATTGTAATGTGTATACACAATTAAATTTCATTCAGTTACAAAGATGAAGTTATGGAATTCTCAGTAAAATAGGTGGAACAGGAAAATGTACTTAATGTGGTAATCCCAGCACAGATAGACAAACATTGTGTTCTATCATATGAGGATCCTAGCCAAATACTTAGTTTAACTTGAAGTGCATATAAAGGACAGGAAACTAGAAAGGGGCCATTAGAACAGGAACATGAAGAAATAGACCTTAAAGAGAGAGCAATTCCAGAAAACCTCTGGTATGAATATGAAGGTAGGGAATATGAGATTGAGTGGGTTAATATGAAGATGGGCTGAGAGGATGAGGGATAAAATTAACCAAACTCATCAGTTTGTAAGCTCATTAAAATATTAAAAAGTTTAAGTCAAGGAACAATACTGCTCCAGAATTCATAGGCTATTAAATGAAAACTCCATTGCTAGTGTTGGGATACCTCCCTAGGAGTGGTTGCCTAGAAAGGGCCTAAGGATTCAAATAAAAGCAATTGTCGCTGTTTTCAGTGACCCCTAAAACTAATTGCCAAGACCTATTTCTGAACACATCCTCATATTCTTGTCACAGTACATAAAGAAAGCAAGGTGGGAATGGGTTGAAATATGCCTTTCTGCTGAATAGCTTTCATAGTACCAGAAAGTATTGTGCAGTCTAATGGAGACCATCATCAACAGTCTTACACAGCTCTGGACTTGTGATCTATACCTCAATCAGCCTTACAAGATATGCCCACTAGTGCAATAAGGGAAATTGTGGTATCATAGTAACCAATCTTTTTCTGATTATGAAGAGTTCAAATTTGGTGCATTTGGTCGAATATCCATCTCAGAGAGGGAATAGATCCTACTGTTGAAGCTGTCACAGTTGTTTTGCTTCTTCAGTACTTACCCTAAATGAGATACTCTAGACTCCCATGTAGCCTTAAGAAACATGGAGGAAGATGGTATGGAAATGATGTAAAAGATTAAATATTGGGTAGAATGATGTAAAATATTGTCTTTTAGACATTACATGGCCATAGCACTCTTTAACTCATAGTAGCTGTGATTACTTCAAAAGACTGGGAAGACACTCATGAGTAATCACCCTTTTCCTAGGGCTTTCTGAACAGTTAAGTGTAGTTAGGGACAGGGCTAATGAGACCTCCTCCTTCCAGCATCAATAGGCAGTTAGTAGTTGCTGTTGGAGGGAGAGGTATTTTTTTAGTCTAGGACCTGATGATAAGGTACCCATGTTCCTATTGCTTTGGCTGACTTTTAGGAACCTATTCTTCATAGTAGGTTGCCTTGCTGCACTTTAATACAAGGGGAGGAGCATAGCCCTATGTCAATTTGATATGTCCTCAGCATGGGTATCAACAAAGCATGGCACAGGAAATGGAAGGAAAGGAGAGAGGGGAACTGCTCAGGTGTATAAAATATGAATTTTATGTGAATGAAAAAAATAATAAAAAAAGAAATTTAAACCTCTCAATGCCCACACTCGTAATTCTTACCGAAAGGTTGTACTCATAAATCTTCTGAAACAGTGCCATCAATGGGAAACAAGTGTTCAAATGTCATGGTAGGTAGGACATCTCTCATTCAACCACCACAAATTATAAAATCAACCTTAGTACTGGAAAAACTAGATACTCCAAATGTCGCTAAGATGGTGTGTCATGGGGCAAGCTGTGGCTATGCCCTGTTACGCAGTGGTGTATGAAAAGAGGAAGACTTCATAATTAGATTCAAAATGGTGATGAAACTTGGAGACACAAATTGGTTGAATATAGAGGGATAAGATGGAGCCACATGAAGACTAAAGAATATATTAAAGGCTAGGGATATAAGCAAATTAGATAACATAGATGATATTATGGGTGTGAGCCCCAGCATTAAAGAAACAGAATATGGTAGTAGTTGCTTGTAGTCCTAGAAATCAAGAGGTGGATGCAGGAGGAACAGAGCGTCAACATTGTCCCTGTCTATGTAGAGAGTTCAAGAGCAGCCTGAGCTATATCTCATCTTGTCTTTAAAAATGTCTCTGATCCTCTCTCAAGTCCTATATATAATAGGATACTCACCATTTCCTTTGAGGAACCATTCAAAATAAGTTCTCAGTGACTCTGGATTCTTAACAAGGTTTGTCTTACACCAGAAAAAATAACCAGACACAAGAATATCTCTGGGATTTCTGATGATGTAGATCACCTTAAATGGAAAAACATGCACATGAAGGTCAATATAGTCATTCCATACCTTTTAACTGGCACAATTTACATGAAATGTCAATCAAATCTCCATGAAGTTTCTAAAAGCATTTATTATTTTTATTTGGAAAAAATATTTATGTAAGTGCAAATGTATTGTCAGAATATCCTCTTGTACGTTTTTATTTCATTTACACACATGTAACAGCAAAATAACTCAGGTTAATAATGCTGCAAAAAACAAAATGACAACAATAACAAAAATCTAAGACTGATTCTATAGTTGTAAAGACCAATACCTTACAATGTGAAAGACCATCCACTACTGTGAATAACATCTTATATACACAGAGTGATGAGTACAGTGCTGAATCTATTTGCAATATGAAAAACTAATTGTTTTCCATAACAGTAACTACCAAATATAACTTTCAAAAGAATCATGGTGCAGAGCTCCGTGGTGCAGTGTGTCACTGAACCATGAAAACAAAGATCTTCAGTCAACTAAGAAATGTGATAGTAGGAGACGTAGGCTTCCTCTGGGAAAAGCATAACGATTGGTCATCCAATACCAATCTCAGCCCTGAAAACACACATACAAGTAACAGTGTATAGACTGAGCAGGTTTTATTTACATTTTGAGAAATATATAGATACATATAGAGCTGTAACAACAATTAATGAAACAAGAGACCATAAATTTGAAAGAGAAAGAAGGAAAGCTTGGAGGGAGGAAGAAGGGGAAATGATGTATGTAATATTATAATCTCAAAAATAAAAGAAATAATTTTAAAATAAATAATTTTAACAAATGAAAATTCACTTTGTACCAATGATCTTTGAAACATTATACTTGAATTTACCTCTTTAGGCTTCAATTTCTCCAGCCAAGAATTTGCCAAATCCGCATAACACACATGCATATAAGTGAATGATCACAATTTTTGTTGTGATATTTTCAAGAGATATAATAATTATATATTTGTTTTTGTAGTTTAATCGTAAAATACTTTAAAGTTCTATGGTGAAGAAACTTCCAGAAGACTTTCTTATGAACTAGAAACTATAATAGATCAGAAAGTGTATATCTCCGATCCCTTCTGGAGATCCTCTATCAGTAATGTGGATGAATCCTATGATTACTGATCTCAATGAACAGATAGACACAGCAAGACCCAGTGGGTACAGATGAGCCATAACTGCTGAACAATCTCCATAATTATAGCACTGACACCTGGTCAGGCTGCTTCCCCTATAAGCAGCTGTGTCTTGAGTGATTCACTCCCAGGGCATTAGCTATGTGTAGAATCAAGATTAACTAATTGACTTTGATGACCGCAAACATTATTATCCACTGTACATTTGAGTTTGAACCATGTTTGACCTGTATATAGTTTCTGAAAGCTCTATTTGGTATTTTACTTTCTTTCTTATATTTATTTAACAAGGAGCACTGTGTGGTGGTTGATATCCTGGTACTCTGATGTAGTCTGAGGAGGGGACACAATAGCATCACCTATGTGTGTGAATACCAGCTTCCCTTCCCCAACTTACACAATCAGAGTGCATTTCAGCAATATCTCTAGGGCCTGTCATATTAGAATAAGTTCAATGAGCATTTTGTAAAAGATTTCTCAACCACTGGACACTGACCTTGGCCTTGGAACTGAAGAAAGACTTGGGGAAAAGATGGAAGGGAAGGTGGGAGCTGATGAGGCTTGGTCCTTCCTTCTTCATTAATATTTTATATCCTTCTTCTGTCTCTAACCAGGGTGAACGATCCCAGACAGGCACAGATTGGACCCACTTGGGGTTCCCCTTGGTCTGAATCAAGCAGACCATCTCAATCACCCAGTTAGTTCCTGAAGAAGAAGGAAAAATGATGGTCACTATTTCAACAGTACTTGCAGAAAAGCCTCAAGTAGAATATACAACCATACAATTTACAGTGTAACTGTTTCCAAGCACAAAGACCTGTGGTGTTCACAATTTCTATATGGTGCAAATGTGCATCTAGTATATTCCCAATGCTTGACTTGTAAAAACTAAGATGATACTCAATAAACTCTACCTGAACATCACCTGCAGTCCTGGGCCATCATCATTCTACAGTCTGATACTGTGAATTTGACTATCTCAGATATTTCGCAGGGATGCAGTCATGGAATCTGTCCCTGAGCTTGGCTCCTGTCATTTAATAAAATGCTGTTGAGATGCATCCATGCTGCAGTGTGTGTATGTGTACTGCTTCTCTTCAATGTGAATAAATCCCCTTGTGTCTATTTAGCATATACAATTGTATTTGTGTCTACATGCTTGTTGTTCAATGAATATTTCTATGGCTTTTGTCTCTGAAATTACGTAAATCTTTTTCTTGCATTCCCTTGCCTGCCTTTGACTTTTCCAAGTTATTGCACTTTCAATGTCAGCAATGTAACAATTACCCAATGTTCAGTGCTTTTGCCACCCAGCAAACTCCCCTCCCCCAAAACCCATGATGACTGTTTTTGCTTCCATGAGTTTTGAGACTCTTTCCTCTACCTGGACAAGGTCCATGGTAATTCTTCTACCTGACATTGTCCTCTCTCCACTTATTCTTGCATTCATGTCTTTATATCTTGATGTTACTTCTTCTGTTTATTTTCATCATTCTCCCTTTTCTACCCTCTCTTCCACACAGAGACAGAACAGTGCCAGACTCTACTTTAGGATTCACTGACATTGCTCTCATGGCTTGACTGATCTTCTGCCCACACATATCTGGCTAGAGGTCTTTCTTTGAGTGAAAATGACTCACACACAGCTCTCCATGCTAACAAACATTTTATGTATCAGATATAAAGAGCACTCCACTCATTGCCCAAATCAATGAGAATCAAAAACCTAACCTTCATACACTTCAGGATCATTCTCACTCACAGTTCTTACCTGATTTTGGATAAGTCAGTATGACTGTGTCTTCATCTCTGATCACAAACTTATCACGAGCTTCTTGAAGTATTTCTTTTTCAAACCCTATAGCAGGGAAAGGTATTCCTTCAAACCAAAGGTAGTCTGACATGGCGAAAAGCTCTTAGATTTCCAGCTTTAGCCACCTGTTCAGCTTGTAGCAAATCTTGAGAGGTAGTATTTTATACTGCAGTCAAAAGAAATCATTAACATTCCAGAGTTCATTGTAAAACTAGCTACTGATAAGAAGAAATGCATATTGTAACAACCAGTCAAAGGTTGTTGGATTAAGCAATTGTGAACTCATTCAGAGATCATTCTGTAGCATTTGTAAGCCCGAGTTCATGATCCCAAACCAGAAGCTCAATAACAAGTACTAGGAGATTGAATTGGAGGTTCATTTAAAATGCTTTTTAATACAGTTCAGATTTCAAAATGGTTTCAAATGTGCAGGAAAGTTAGAGATCATACAAAATGATGCCACATGCAATTGTTTTGTAAAAAGTAGTGGTTGTTTTTGAGAAACTCGTAGTTTTAGTTATATATAGTTAGCTGTACTACATGATTCCTATCCTCCCTCTCCCACTCCAATACCTACCCATTTCCCATATTTATGATCTCTTCATATATGAGTACATGTACATATAACCTACTGAGTCGTTTTAGTTCTGTTTGTATGTGAATGAATCCTGAGTTAAGCACTTCTGATTGGGCAACCGATATGGGATTTCTCACCCTGAGGCTCCTGATTTTCCCTCTTTCAGCAGCCATTGGACTGATGTATTCCTCCACCTTGGGGTAAGACCATGTATAAGTTCCTCTGTCCTTATGTGTGTACCAACTGGTGCAATTATGCTGGTGCATTTGGCTAAATATGCTGTGGAGAGTTCATAGGCATATTTCCCTGTAATGGTCAATGGATATATCCTATTAATAGGGACCCTAAGACTCTGGGGTCTTTTCTGGTCACTCTTCTATGTTTTTTCCAAGCCTTAGCTTGAATGGATTCATTTCTGAGATATCATTTGGGGTTAGGCACCTTACAGTCAATTATGCATTTTGACCAGTTGTGGAACTTTGTGATAATATCCATATATTGTAAAAAGATGCTTCCTTGTTGAGGGGTGAGAACTATATCTATGTGTAAAAGATAGGTATTAAGAAAACAAATGGAAAGTATACTGGATTCTGAAACTGACAGCAACAGGTTCACCTCTTGCTTCTACGCACTTTCCAGGCCCAATTAATTATCTGTGTTTACAGTACAAGATATGGCTTCCCTCATAATAAGTGTGCCTTAAGTCCAATTAGCCCTTGCAACCTCCAAGATAAAAATTCCACTATTGCACCATCATGGAATCTTTGCCAGTTAATTTATTTTTGTTGTTCACTGATATCACTCCTGGATAAGCCCAGTTATTACTCTTCTGCTTTGGCAGGTTTTCACTTTATGAAAGCCACTCCTCAGGGAAGAAGTCAAGGTCAGTTTCAGTTCAGTTCCTCCAATCTCTCTGTCTGAAGTGTATTGTAACAAAATTGTATCTTCAAGTTCTGTACAAGCCAATTAAGGGCCATTATACTTGGTATTGTTTTGGAGGTTGCTTGAAGTACCCTGACCAACCATATGAGAGGAGGTTTCTCATGAATGGTACTGGGTTTTTTTCATATAGTCCATGGCACTTGGGGGAAGTATTATCATTATAAATTGCATAGCATCTTTAAAATACATGTTAATGCATGCATATTCTATATGACTTTAGATAAATATGAGATAATAAGCTTCCTCATGTCTCTCCAAACATTCTTAGTAGAATTTATCTCACCTTCCTCTTTATCACTCTGGATTTGGCTCTGTGACTACTTATTAGTTAAAGGCCCCCTCCATTTATTTTATTTCTCCCTTTGTAGCACCTGAATGCTATTCCAGTATGTAAAGTTACTTCCCAATCAGTCCTGTTTTCCCATCTTAGTTTTGCAGTTTCTCCAGGTTATAAATGCACATCTACAAATTCAAAGACAGAAAGCACAAAGAAGAGGGAACATTTAACATTAGTATTTCTGTGGCTGGGTTACCTCACTCAATATAATACTTTTTAGTTTCACACATTTACCCAAAAATTTTCATGAGTTCATTTTTCTCCATAGCTAAGTAGAATTCTATTGTATGTGTGTACGACATTTTCCTTAGTCATTCTTTTGTTGAAGGAGATTTAAGTGGTTTGTATTTCTTAGCTATTTTGAATAGAGAGGTAATGAACATGGCTAAGGAAGAATTTGTGGGTTAGGATATCAAGTTCTTTGGTTACATGCCAAGGAGTAGTGCGTCTGCCATGTAGAAAATTTTCCACATTGATTTCTAGAATGGCTCCCCTGATTTCCAGAGTTTGCAATCACACTAAGAGTGAATGAGGCTTCCCCTTCCCCCACACCTTCACCAGCACGTATTCTGGCCAGCAATTGTTGTTGGTTGTTTTCTTCCTAATAGCTATTCTCACTGAAGTAAAATGAAATCTCAAAGTAGTTTTAATTTTCATTTTCTTCATTTTAAAGATGTTGACCAATTTAAAAGATATTTCTTGGACATTTTAATTTCTTCTCTTGAGAAGTTTTGGGTCAGAGATATTGCCCATTTTTCAATATAGCCTAGTCTTTAAACACATCATCTCTTTCTCCTGACCCTTTTGTACTTTGCCGTGGCCTGCAGACAGTCAGCTGTGTAGCTGGGTAGAGGTATGCGGATTGTAGAGCCAATGAAGAAGACAGAAAAGAGTCGAGAGGTCTTCCAATCAATGCCAGAGCCCCAAATTTATTTCACAGCCAGCTTATATATGGTTTTGAAGGACAGAAGTAGAACAATGCACAGCACAGGCATTCAACCACTATCTGCCCTGTCCTTGAGTCAAGAAGCAGGCAGTTTCATTTTCTATCATGATGTACCTCCAGCTGGTATCAGCAGCCTGCATCTAGCTAGCTAGTGGGTTCCCTTCCATGGGCTAATCAGGACTTTTTCACAGTCGTTCAAGAGAACTCTGTGGACTAATAAGGACTTTCTCACAGCCCTTCAAGGAGACTCTGTGGGCTAATCACGACTTTCTCATAGCCTTGGAGCAAAGAAGCTTGAACTCTATTGACTTAGAATAGACTTCAGAATCATCTGGGAAACTGAGTCACTTGTAGGCTCCCACAATTCCTCCCTTTTTTTATTTTAAGACTCCTCTGAGTCTCTCAGATGACTGTGCTTATCTTAGGTGTTTTCTTACCACACTCCAATCTCACCCATCAAGGAAGCATACATTCCATCATTCATGTTCTGACTTATATTGAAAGGAGGCAAAGAAAACTTACCCATCTTTGGCTACCAACCTCTGGTTCGAGCCTGATGAATATGGGAATTTTACTCCATGGAGTTCCAAGCACAATCTCTGTAACAAGTTCAAAATCAGCTTGAAAATCATAGGCAAACAGATTATGTTTACTAAGACAAATGCTCTAATATACAACACTACTTAAGAGTGAAGTAAATGATGTCCCTGAAGGAATAGCCCTCTTGAATTGTTCTAGAACATCTTCAGCTGTTTCGACTGCATCAAAATCAAATTTAGCCTTTTTCATATCTATAATTTCTTGATGTAATTTAGCCAAATCCAGGGATTCATTAGAATCATACTGAATTCCTTTAAGATGTGTCTTAACTCTTTCCCATCCAATAGCACTTTCATTATACACAGAATATGTAACACAAATCCAATCCTAAATAGCATGAAATTTCAAATATACTCTAGTTTTCCAGCTTTGGAGCTCAACTCCTAGAAATTGTACCACATTCAGTTTATGTTGCATTTTCACTATATCTTGTAATGTCATAGAAACATTCATAGACCATTGATTAACAAACCCTGCTGTCTGAATGGATGGAGACAAAGTCACTGAAACAACAGCAGTAGTAGCAAGCATAGTGATAAGACCTGCAATTCCCTCTATAACTAATCGAGCAACATGCTTCTGTCTGCTTAAAGCTTTCTTGACTTATTCAATCCCTTGTAAGCCTTTATCATCAAATCATGGATCACTCATATATACTGGGAATATTACAAAAGAAGGCTGCTTTAACACTATTACATGAGTATGATTATCCATTTTAGAAATACAATTAGTCAAAGTACAATTAAGACATGATACAATAAACATAGAACTATTCATAGAAATATTTTCTTTACCAACTGAAAGAATGTAGGGAATGTTAACACAAGCTAAAACAGTTCCTTTCAAAGGACAAACAGGTTTCAAGTAACTGGAATTTCCTACCACTGTTCCCATGGCAGCAGCAAGTTTCCAAACATAAGTTTGTGGAGATCTAGTAGTGGAATACCAAATTCCAGCTGACAGTCCTTGGTCACAGGATTCTGCTGCAGAGACAGGATAAGAGTCACTGTAATTATAGACCAATCAGGAATATATTGCTGTGTCCCCATGATGCTTAAAGGAACAATGCCAGTACATTGTCTCCATAACATAGTTCAGCACTTTCTCTTGTTAAACCAGGTAATTTTCTAAAGCTTTTACTATTTTGATGATGCAAAGCATGTGATTGCTGAGCAAGCTCAACTGGAGATAAAGTGATCAACTGAGTAAATTTATCAGCTAAAGCAATACCTTCAGCCAATGGACCAGCAAGATTTGAATATGTTCTAATATGTGCCCCAAAATATGTCAGTTTTCTTAAATTAATTACATTCTGAATTTGTTGAAATAGCATTCTTATTTGATCATTAATAGTTTTAATATAAGAAACAGTTTCTATAACTTGAAGAGTTCTATAAATATATTGACTATCTGTACATAAATTAAATGAATTATCTTTCAGAACTTGAAAAACTAACAGCACAACTCAACAAGTTGAGCTGAATTAGGAGTAGTCTAAACTACATATCCTTTATCATAGTCACATAAGCTATTTTCCCATTAGAAGAACCATCAGTAAAAACCAAAGCAACATCTTTTACTGGAGTTTCATTACCACTTAGGAAAATAAAAGAATGCATCTGAGAAAACTCTAATAATTGATCAGCAGGATAATGATTAACAAATTGACCCGAAAACTTAGCAAAAGCAATTGCTCAAGAGTCATTATTTTGAAATAGTTGATTTGTTATTTAGTAGATGGAACAATTATTACATTTGGTTCCTTTCCAAAATACCTTCTAGAATCAAGCCTTTTCCATTTTCCAGTGGCTCATGCTTCTTGTGGTCATCATCTGACAAATCTCCTAAGATCCATAACCCTAAGCTGTTTCTCATGATCCCTTCATGTCTTTAAGACCATTATTATCTGGGAGACTCTTAAATTACAAAGTTTACCCGCTAGAGCAAGGTACATTCTTGCGTATAAAAGCATTGAGATGCAGCTTTAATAGATTATTAAATTAACATTGTTTTTTAAATACTGTCTTCTATACTACTTATTTTTATGACATGATTTACCATATAGAAATCCACCTCAATCCAAAATATTTGAGGCTTGTTGCCTCCTTATTCTAAAAGGAGATACGATGAATGGAGCACTCATTAGATCTCACAGAGGTATTCTTTAATCTTATTTAAAAATTGTTGCCAGCCACGTGGCTGCCCACTTCATGATGAGGTCAGCAGCCAAGATGCAGGAAGACCTTGTGGTTGCTGTTTAAAATTAAACAATGGTTAAATGTACACATACACAGAGTTGGATCCAACTTTCTTTCATGCCCATACAGAGTTACAAAGTTAAATCTAAATCACATACATGCATATATTTCCATTTTTTAACAAACATTTTGCAATAAAGTATCATCAGCTATTTCTAAAATGATGAAAACCAGAATTAACATAATATGGTTAAATCCTCAACATATCTTACAGTTTCCTTTCAAATTCAGCAGAGTTCACATCTCCTCTGGTCCTCTACTACTTACCATTTACCTTCAGGTCAGGCCCTCCCTGTGCTTGTTCTTCTGGATCAGCCTGACATAGAAAAATCCACCTTTCCTCTCTCCTTTCATTACTCCAGTTTTTTTTTTTTGCCTTCTCTTGCGTTTCAGACAACATGCAAATTTCCATTGAAGTCCCTTTTTTGTGGTTTCTATCCAGCAGTTTAGGACACTGCACAGGTATAGCATCTCAAACAGGAATACAGACATATAGATATGTATGCACATAAAATAAGAAAAAAACTTATACTCTTTATTTTTATGACATAAATTACCCTATAGAAATCCATGTCAACCCAAAATATTTGAGGCGTGTTGCCTTCTTAGTCTAAAAGGACCTGTATCAATGTTAAACATTTGAGATTAGCAGTGGTTTTTCTTATCTTTATCAATAATAATTTATAATCAATTCTCTTAAATGATAAGCATTTGTAATCCCTTGAACTCAAATGACCAAAATCCATGTACCTTTTTTTCCCCTGTGGAGGCAAAAGCATATTTTTTCCAAGCATAATATAGTTTTTACTTTAATTATATAGTCAAAGCTTTTGAAAGTATGCAGGCTTGTAATTCAACATTTTTCTCAAGCAGTATCAGGACAGAAAAGGGTTCAAGTGGGTTAAAGTTGGAAGTTGCTGGCCAGCAGAAGAGACTTGGATGTTATTACAGTGAAGAACTTGGCTTAGGAAGGAAAGCTGGCACAGAGTGTGCTTTTGGCTGTTCCTGAAAAAAATTGTTGACTCCTCTGACTAAAATTAACAGTTAACCCCAGATTCTCTTTTCAGCATTTGTTCACCTTGCCAATTGTAGACAGTAAACTCTCTGCCACTTCACCTGATAGGAGGGGAGCTACGGAGGGAGGTAGCCCTTGCCATGCTCTTCTCTCCTTCTCTTCCAGAAAAATGAGGAAGGTTAGTAGACAGAAACAAAAAACACTTTAACAGACAACAAAATACCTGTACTTCATCACTGAACCAATGGCTTTATTCATGGTTAGTGAGTCCTGCCTAACAGATGGCTTCTCTTGCAATGCACAAGCCACACCTGGCAGGAGTTACCTTCTTATCTCTGTTCAGTCAGGGGGACCCAGTCCCCTTAAACACATGGAACAGAACAGTAACATAGTAACAGTCAGAACACAGGCCAAGACAGAGAGGGCTGACATTTACATTTACCAGCTGCAAGGAACAGATCTGAAAGTGAGACATTGGGTGAATGGTTTGAGGTCATGACCTGCTTAATCTCTGCAGAGAAATCATTCATAGTCAGGAATGGAGGTGGAGCAAAATCCTGAGGTGTGAGAGAATCTTCATTATAATACTTAGCAGCCTCTTCCTCTATTTCTGCCTCATGGCCAAAATCTAACTGGTCATTATCATCAAATAGTTTTATAAAATTATCCACATAAAGTGGTCCCTCTGCCAGAGCACAATATATAATTTCAGTTTTACTTTGTTCAGGAAACACTTTGTGCCTTGCAGGATGGAGGTCTAACCTATCCCAAATGAGTGTGCAGTGACTGATAATATCTGATGGAAGATTTTTTGGACCATGATTATCATAATACTGCTGTACCTTAACTCCAATATGTTCTACAAATTCTAAAAATTTACACAGTTGTTTACATCCTACTTTAGTACCTCTAGTCTTTAAGATAACTTTAAGTAAATGTACAAACAGCTCTTTACTAATTCCTTGGGCCATACCTATTTTTCACACTCATTCAAAATAATTTTTTAACCGCATCTGCTTTTTTATTTATGCTTATCAGTTTTACTCTTGAGTCATACTTACCACAGCTTCTACTTTTTTTTGAGTGCCCTCCTTTTTTTTATCTTCTGTGGTGTCTGTCATGGAATCCTCTGTACCTGCCCCCTCACTGGGTGTCACTTGTCAGGGCCTTCCCACAGTTAGCTGGGTAGTTGGGTAGAGGTATGTGGATTGTATAGACAATGAAGAAGACAGAAAAAAGTTGAGAGGTCTTCCAGTCAATGCTAGCCAGCCTCGAGTTTATTTCACAGCTAGTTTATATACAGTTTTGAAGAACAGAAGTAGAACAATGCACAGCACATGCATTCAACCACTATCTGTCCCATCCCTGAGTCAAGGAGCAAGCAGTATTCATTTTCTATCTCAGTGTACCTCTTGCTGGCTTCAGCAGCCTGTGTCAAGCTAGATAGTATTTCCTTCCCATATGCTAATCAGGACTTTCTCACAGCCCTTCAAGGAGACTCTGTGAGCTTATAAGGACTTTCACACAGCCCTGAAGCAAGCAAGTTTGAACTCTATTGACTCAGAATAGTCTTCAGAATCAAACTGGAAAAGTGAGTCAGTTCTGGGCTCCCAGAGTACTTTTAAAATTTTAATTTCATATATTTTATTTAATTTTTCATATAATATATATGATCATAATTTTTTCCATACCTTGACACCTTACAGGTCCTACCATCTTTCCTACCCACTGAACACTATCCCCTTTTTCCAAAAAGAAAAGCACAAATAAAAATACAAACAAAAGCTCAAACGAAACCAAAATTAAATAAAATCCTCCTCTCCCTCAATAAATAAACATGGAGTTTGTTTTGTGTTTGTCAACTACACCTGGGTGTGAGGGCTATACTAGAATATGGTTGATGTCCCCAGTAACACTTCATTGTAGAAAACTGACTTTGCTTTCCCTAGAACGTATCAATCACATATAGCTTCTTGGTTAGGAGTGAGATCTTGTGTCCATCTGCCTTCCTCTGTGCTGGAGTTTTGTCTGGTTTGAACCTGTGCAAGTCTCATGCATGCTATTGGTCTCTATGAATTCATACATGTACAAACCCTCTTGAGTCTGGAATTATCTGTTTCTTTGAAGTAATCTAACAATTCTGGCTCCTAAAATCAATCTATCTTCTGTTCTTCATAGATTTCAGAATCATGGGTAGATGGGTTTTATGAAAACATTCTGTTTTGGAATGAGTTCTCCAAGTTTCTCACTGTCTATAAGTTGTCCATCTGTGAGTCTCTGTGTTAATCACCATCTACTACAAAAAATAGTTTTTCTGATGACAGTTGGGCAATGTGCTGATCTTTTGGCATAGCAATATATCATCAGGATTCATTTTGTTGTTATATTCATTTAGCAGAATCAATTTAAATCTGATTCTACATAAGTCATAGACTTATGGCAAAATCTGCTACTATTATTCTTGGCCTCATCAGTGTCAGTTATGGGTACCATCTGATGGAGTTGGATTTAATTCCAGATAAAAAGTTGTTGATTGCAGGGCGGTGGGGGTGCATGCCTTTAATGCCAGCACATGGGAGGCAGAGCCAGGGAGATCTCTGTGAGTTCGAGCCAGCCTGGCCTACCAAGTGAGTTCCAGGAAAGGCACAAAGCTACACAGAAAAACCCTGTCTTGAAAAACCAAAAAACAAACAAAAAACCCAGTGTTGATCACTCCCATAACATTTGTGCCATTATTGTACCACTATATCTAGCTACTGGCTGTTCAGCTTTTTGCTGGATCAATGAGGATGCTTAGGGAGGCAAAGTAAGACAAATGCAACTCATCTGTACATATTTAAACAAATGTATCATGGGTGAGACAGTTGATTGGCCTGATCTGTTTGGGAGGCATCCAGGCAGTGGCACCGGGTCCTGTGCTCATTGCATGAGTCGGCTGTTTGAAACCTGGGGCCTATGCAGGGTCCCTTGGCTCGGCCTGGGAGGAGGGGACTGGACCTACCTGGACTGAGTCCACCAGGTTGATCTCAGTCTGTGGGGAAGGCTTTGCCCTGGAGGAGATTGGAATGGGGGGCGGGCTGGGGAGAAGGTGAGGGGGGCGGGAGGGGGGAGAACAAGGGAATCTGTGGCTGATATGTAGAACTGAATTGTATTGCAAAATAAAAATTAAAAAAAACACACACACACACAAAATGTAACACACATTTTCATAGATAAACTAATATTCTGCAACAAAAAATGTAACACAATTTCACATAGTTAAAGTAATATTCCTCAACATATTTTGAATTCATATGATATACCAAATTGTGGTCATTTTAAAGAAAATGGGCCCCCAAAAGAAGTGATAATATTAGCAGGTGTGGCTTTGTTTGAGTATGTGTGTCCTTGTTGGAGGAAGTGTTTCACTGACAGTTGGGCTCTGAGGTCTCATATATGCTTAAGCCACTCCCAGTGACTCAGACCATTTCGTATTGCCTTTGGATCAATATAAGGACTCTTAGCTTCAGCACCATGTCTACCTGGATGTTGCCTTGTTTACCACCATGATAATAATTTCCTCAACTTCTGAAATGTAAGTGAGCTACCCCATTAAATGTATTCCTTTATAGAAGTTGCTGTAGTCATGGTGTCTCTTCAAAGCAATAGACACACTAAGACACAACTCTTGTTTGTGATGGGAAATAAGAGATTACACCTGTGAGATGTCAGGATTCCATAGACAGATTTCCATTTTGTAGAAAACCTTATTTCTTATTTATAAGTAGACCATAAAATGGGAAAGGCACAGTATGGCTCAGTGGTTAAGAACACTTGTTGCTCTTACAGAGGACCCAGGTCCCATTCTTGTCACCCATATATCACTCTCAACCACCTGTAACTGCAGTGCCAAGGAATGCAGTGATCTCTCCTGGCCACAACAGGCACAAGGAATTCATAAGGTGCACAGATATTCATGCAAGTGAAACACTCAAACATTAGAGTAAAACAAACTTAAAATATATCTTAAAAGAAATGCAATTAAAATTGTGACACAATTGCACTGTATATTTCTGTTGCTGGGTCCTAATGGCTCCCTCAGGGGAGGTGGTATGAAGGTGCATCATCAGTGACACAGACACGGGGAATCAGATGACAGGTAAACAGCAGACTCATTTATTTAATAAAGGAGAAGACTCCCATTATATACACACCCTCCTCCTAGCTCATAGGCGTCTATGTCCTAATCTGGTGACACTGCATTGGATGTGGAGAACAACGGGATGCTGAGATGAAGCCACCCACAAGCCAAGAAAAATGGACAAGCTGAATTCCAAAAACATCAACAATTTTCAGAATTTAAAATACTATCATGACAGGACACTAGTGGAATTCAGGTGTTTCTGATACATGGACTTCTCCCACAAGATGTGAGGTCGAGCTGTAGGCCTTGTGTACATCTTACTTCACCAATGAGTCTGTCAGATATGCTAAGCCTATAGACTGAAGATGATGCCCCAACATTGTGGAGAAACCTCCAGTGACTGTCCAGGCAGCTGGCTGTTTCTGTCAACTTACATTTTTTTGGAAGCTGCTTGCATGCACTTCCTGATTTTTTAGGTAATATTATTTCCTTCTTGGGTCTCTGAGGGAGTTGAAGATTAGATAGTTATAGTTTTCCTTGTTAAGAATTTCAGAAAAGAAACTCACTAAAGAAGTGTAAGTGTATAAATTTGAAAGACATTATAAGATAGCTCTGTTAGTAATATAACTTAGGATAGAAAGTAAATCAGGTACATATTGGATTTATCAAAATAGGATAGATAATGGAATATTTTCTCTGAGTTTGTCTAATGCAAATGGACTAGACATTGTTTAGGTATTTATTGCTTGTATATATTGTATATAGTTATTGTACTTATTGTATATAGTTTTTCTTATATTAGTTATAGCTTTCTTCCTCTTTTTTCTTTTATTAGAATAATAGGAGGAAGTGTGGTGATATTTTAATTTGTGCTGAAATGTGATTTTATTTGTATGTTAATAAATAAAGTTTGCCTGGAGATCAGAGGTCATTAGCGGAGAGCCAGGGATAGAAGTCAGCAGGTGATAGCCCAGGCCCTTAATCTGATCACATGGCAGGCAGAGTCTCTGTGTGGTCAAGGACAGAGCCAAGCATGGTGACCTTTGAGTCTTTAATCCCAGTACTAACCATAGAGACCAGGCAGTGACGAGGAAGTCATGTGGCTGGGCTTAGAGCCAGTGAGAAGGCAGAACAGGAAAGCAATAAAACTCAAGACACACAGGAAGAAGGGCTCTCTCTCAGGGGAAGGATGACGGTGAGTGGTAAACTAAAGGGAGTTGTGGGTCTTGCTCAGATCTCTTAGGCTTTAACTCTGTATTTGGCTCTGTGTTTCTTATTTAATAAGACCCTTTAGAATTTCATCTACAGTCATCCCTAACTGGCTGGTCACAATCAGAAGCTCTGACAGCAATCTGATGGCATTGCGTGGTCACCCCTCATTAGCTACTGCTTCTACCAAGTAAGAGCTAGTCAGTAATAAACCTGAGCTAACGGCCAAGCAGTTATAATTAATATAAGCCTCTGTGTGTTTACTTGGGGGATGCGAGTGGGAGAGATTTGCCCCTACTTCTGACAGGTCAGGACACAGAAAATCTTCCAACTACACCAAAGGCATCATATAAAATGAGAAAAAGCAAGGGCACACAAGTCTTCAGCTTTTAGAGTGGCAATGGAAGCAAGAAAGGGGAGTATATATGTTACCCATTTTTGGTTATTTTCTACTTGGTAGAAGCAGGCTGATCTGTGGCTGGGCATATGTTTCTTGCTTGGACCCATATTGATGTCATGGCACTCGGAGGAAAAACACATGCATACCCTCTCCAATGGGTATGCAGTGGGGCTTGTGGCTGCCATTGGAAGGAGATAAGATCTCTCCATCTCACCAAAGATATCTAGTACTTGTAGGCTGGGATGAGCACCTTGTCATCAGAACTGAGAAAGTTCAAAAGAAAAAGGACCTCTGTTAAGGCCACATGAGGATCTCTCCTAGCCTCTGGTGAAATAGTTCTTGCTAATAGCTCCTTAAGAACTCTGTTAGTCCTCTCCATAATGGCATGTCCATGCAAATTGTAAGGGATATCAGCTGTATAGGAACTCTTCCAGGACCCCAGAAAGTATTGAATTGTTGAGAGGCATAGGCAGGGCCATTGTCAGTATTAAGTGCCCAAGGTACCCCCGTAACTACTGTGGCTGATATAATAGCCTTGATAGCACTGTTGGCCTTAAAATATTAATAAGCTCAGTCTGGCACTCAGTCTGGCACTAGAACATTTGGAATGACCAATAGCTCACCCAGTTAAATGGAACCATGTTTAGGGATACCATATGTAACATCCCTGGAGCCAGGACAATGGATAAGAACACCATGTGTATTTATTGGAATCTGAAAAGGCCAGGGTGGCATGAGGGATGGGAGTGGAGTAGGGGACTGCATGGGCTTGTATCTTTATTGGAAGTGTGGGGAGTTCTGCTAAGACCTTGCTTTTTGGCAAAAGATTGTCACTAATTCCTGTGAATCCTACAACCATTTCCTGGAATGAGATGGAATCTGCCCAGAGGGACTCTGTATTGTTTAAAGAAAAGGAGAAGATAAGCTTATTTGGCTCTCTTCCATATGTTCTCCATGCCAGCATCTGTGCCTTAAGGCTGAGTTGGAAGGACTGGCTAAACTTAAAGGTGACCTTGCACAGGTCAGACTGTGATTGTTGTATCCATAGAATGCACCCAGATTTCCATAATACTCCCCAAATCCCCTGCAAGTCAAGGGACCAGTAAATGGCCAGTAAAGGTCTTTAGGGATCATGACTTTGCAGCATGAAGGTTGATAGAATGGCTAAAAAGTTTTTTGTTTTTTTTTTTTTTGGTTTTTCGAGACAGGGTTTCTCTGTGTAGCTTTGCGCCTTTCCTGGAACTCACTTGGTAGCCCAGGCTGGCCTCGAACTCACAGAGATCTGCCTGGCTCTGCTTCCTGAGTGCTGGGATTAAAGGCGTGCGCCACCACCGCCCGGCGGCTAAAAAGTTTTGTAGTAAATCTTTAGTTTCTTGGGTAAGACTAACCTTAGTGTAAGGACAGGTGAGACCTTCCAAACAACAGAAAGAAGTGTCTCATCTCTTAGTCAGGGATAGGCAAGAAAGGTTTAAGCCAATTAACTGTACCACATAATAGTTGTAATTCTGAGAGTGAGTACAATTCCTTTATTAGCAATGTAAAAGAAAGGAGGTGGACCTGCTTAGCAAAAGAAAATTCTGAAAAGGTAAAGGGGGTACCATTTGTGCCTTATCTGGAGCCACCATCAGATGTAATAATGCAAGATCTTCTCATACTCTCTTGGAAGACTTTTGTAGGTAGGCTGCATCTGGGTGTGCCTGGAGGAGATCATCCATATAATGGATAAAAAGAATATCCTTAGAAATATTGACCAAAGCTTAAGAAACATATATTGGCAAATATTGGGGCCATTCTTCATTCCTTGTGGCAAAACAGTTGGTATCCCTTAGCTGGTTTATGCATATTAGGTTCCCACACAGAATTGGCAAAATGATATTGATCTTATTTTGCCAGCGATTTGAAAAAAAAAGCAATCCTTAATATCTAAAACTAATATCTAATAAGATGGAGAAATAGCACTAGGGTGGGGGAGGCCTGGCTGTATAGATCCCATTTTTTTTTCTATTTGACCATTAACTACGCAAAGATCCTGCAGGAGACAGTAGCATACTGATCTCTTGGAGATAACAAATATGGGGGGGATTAGGTTTACTTGTAGATGGTTCTCTGTGCCCCACCTTTAGCTGTTCTGCAACTATTTACTTCAGGATTGACAGCTTGGGTTCAATTATAGGCCACTGTTCCACCCATACTTCTTGATCCAAGAACCATGTCAAAGAAATGAAGGTAGGGGACTTGATTGTGGTGGATCTTATGGGGACAGTGGCCCTTAGAATTGGGGGTGCAGATCGCATGCAGGGTCACAGACTGCAAGACCTGCCTCTTCATAAACTTTGATGTCATCAAAAAAGTCCTGTCATCTTTAGTTAGGAGATCATCCATATCCTCCAAAATATCTCTGCTCCGCAGGTTCTTAAGTACAGTGGAAATGATATGGTGAATGGCTCCCCTATTGTGATTAAGGTCCTTCCAATGGACCAAGAAAGGTGGTCATCTTAGAATTTATTGGCTCTGTCACCACTGATGGAGGGGGGATTAAACTTCTAGTGAGGGAAGTGAAGTACTTCTGTCTTGGTTAAAATGATGATGTTTGCACCCATGTCTACCAAGCCTTTCACAACTTGTCCATCAAGATAGATGGTCAGCATTGGAGAGTGTGGAGAAATGGGCATTGTCCAATAGACTTTTGGATTACCAGAGCTCTTACTGGCAGGGCTGAGGATTGCCCTGCCTGGGGTTTAAAGCGGCTCATGTTTTCGCATGCTGTGACCTACAATTCTTTGTCCAATGAAATCCCTTATTGCATCTGGAGCATCAGGTCCTAAGTTTTGGCCTGGGACAGTCATGCCACAAATTACCTGGTTTGCTGTATCCCTATCAAGTTCTATTTACCAGGGAATCTTCAGGGTTTCATTAGCACATTGCCTGTCATTGAGGAGAGCATCCAGGAAGGCAGTAAGAACAACAATGAGACAGGGGCTGGGGTCAAGATCTCTGGTGGCTTGCACCCATTTATGTATGATCTCATTTTACAGAGTTGCAAACGCATTATGGGTTTGGGCATTGAGCCCCTCCCAAGTCAGCTGTTTAATCAACGTATCTCTAGTGGGGCCTGCATGCACTCTGTGCTCTACTGCATCATTGACATGGGCCTGGGAGTTGGTGAACACCTCTCCTGGCTGTTGAATAAGATTATGAAAGTAAGCTGAAGTGTCCTGTGGGTACATGCCTTAAGAGCCTTGAAGGCCAGGTGTGGAGGCCCACAAAGGTTTTCTAGTGAGATCTGAGCTTGCTTTACTCAGCAGAGTTGCATTGTAGGGTTGCTTGACCATATGTATGGTTACCAGGTGATTGGAAATGGTTTGCCCTTGGTTGTGCTAGGGGGTGGTCTTTTGCTCAATCCCTTGGCATTCCTATAAATAACCCTATAGAAAAGACAGAAGGGGCCAGTGGATAAGGACTCAGGCCCTTGTGAGGTTAGTCTCTGTTTCTGTTTCTCTCCCTTCTATCCTTTTATCTTAATCTCTTATCCCTCTCTCCTCAAGAGAACTCTGGGTTAAAATGTAGAAGCTGGTCTCCCAGCTGGCCTAACACAGCCAGGTAAGAAATCTGTTGGTAATAGGCTCAATGGCCAATCTTTGCCAGATGGCTGGGATGGACAAAGGTACCTCATATAGTGAGCATGTCAAGGGTCACTGGAATGCTAATTAAGAGGTTCATTCATGCTTGAGCTTCTGTTTGATCACCTTAAGCTGATTTCCAGCTAAGAAACACAGTGGGCAACTGCACAGTTTTGAGCAAACTATACCATTCAAAATATGTCCATAGTTGCATTGACCATTGTGTGGGGACCCGTTCTAAATAAGGTGAGTCTAGGTGCTGCTTATTAACTACCTTTCAGATGAGAAAGAGTTCAGCTTTGGGGTGGGAATCCAGGGCTGAACAGAGGCATTTGGACCCAGGCTAACTGGATAAGCTTCTGCAGGCCTCCCCGTGTTGAATGGTGCTGGCTGTGCACAGTGAGTGTATACAATGAAGCAGGGCAGTGGCCAGTCTCCAAGGCAGGTGGTTCGTGGGGTAGATCGCCCCATGGACACCCCAGGGGTGTTGACACCCCTGGATGAAGTGGGTCTGAAGGGGAAATAGAGCATGGGGTCTTAATAGAAGCTGCATTTCCTTGACAGATTTCATGGGCCAGAACTGTCTGCATCCTCATCATCAAATGCCATAGTGAGGTCAGACATGGAACGGGAGGAGGTGATGAAGTTACACACCTTGTAGAGGAAGAAATCAGGCAAACAACAGTCAGAAGATGACAATCAACAGGGGTAAAAATTTGTACCAGACCCTTATGTCCTGTGCTTAGTGGGGAACTTCCATGGTTTTTTAGGCTTTGGCCATAAGCCCAACCAGTGTCTCCAGATGAGGGATGACATTTGGGAGCTGAGCCTTGATTCTACCTTCTGGGGGGCGGTCATTGCTTATGTGCAGATGCTGGGTATACTGAAACAGTAAAAAATTTGCCTTCCTAATGGGACAGGCAGACAAACATGACAGACAACACAAAAGAAGGAAAGAAACGGTGGTTCCAATGTTTACCTATAACACAAATTGCTAAATGGTCTTATTAATAGAAATCCCAGAGCCAGATCAGGATGAAAGCTGAAAGATCAGAGAAGCAGAGCAAGCCAGCCACAAGTTCTTACCTCTATGAAATTCTCATTCTAAATACAGTGAGTTCCTGTTTCGTCATGCCTTCTATAACTTTTTTCTGCTCTGCCATCCTACTTCCTGGGATTAAAGGCATGTGTGCTTCTCAAGTAAGTCATGAGATCTCTAGTGTTGGGATTAAAGGTCTGTGCCACCACACCTGGCTGTTCCCACTTTTTGTAGCCTTGAACTCACAGATATCTGGATGGATCTCAGTCTCCCTAGTGATAGGATTAAGGGTATGTACCATCATGGTCTGGCCTCTATGTCTAATCTAGTGCCTGGCTCTCTCCTCTAATCCCTGGATAGGTTTTATTGAGGTGCACAATATATCACCACTCTTACCTGCTGAAGGGACCAAAAGAACACAGCACTGAGGGGCCTTCTCACCTAAACACACCATCTTGGGCCACTGTCTAGCACCACAAGTGAAGAGAGGGAGATGATCAGAACTAAAGCAGCAAAGTGACAGTAACAGAAGTCCCATGTTCAGGTGCCAGATGTTCGTGGGTCCTAATGGTTTCTTCGAGGGAGGGAGTAAGAAGGCACCACATCAAAGACACAGACACTTTCACTGTCAGATGAAAGACAAACAGCAGATTGATTTATTTAATAATGACCAAAGACAATTAAGGAAATGTTCAACATCCTTAGCCATCAGGGAAATGCAAATCAAAACAACTCTGAGATACCATCTTACACCTGTCAGAATGGCTAAGATAAAAATACAGATGACAGCCTATGTTGGAGAAGATGTAGAGAAAGGGGAACGCTCCTCCACTGCTGGTTGGAATGCAGTCTTGTACAGCCACTCTGGAAATCATTATGGCGGTATCTCAGAAAACTGTGATTCCATCTACCTCAAAACCCAGCAATACCACTTCTGGGCATATACCCAAAAGTTGCTCAACCGCACCACAAGGTCATTTATTTGCTCAATCATGTTCATAGCAGCACTATTTGTAATAGTCAGAACCTAGATGCCCTTCAGGAGAAGAATAGATAAAGAAAATGTGGTATATTTATACAATGGAGTGTAGTGCAGTGGTAAAAACACAGTGTCATCATGAAATTTGTAGGCAAATGGATGGAACTAGAAAAAAAATCATCCTGAGGGAAGTAACCCAGACCCAGAAAGAAAAACACTATATATACTAACTCATAAGTGAACGTTAGAAGCAAAGCAAAGGATAACCAGGCTACAATCCAAAACCCAGAGAAGCTAGATAAAGACAAGGACACTAAGACGGACACACATGAATTGCCCCAGGAAGGAGAAAGGGTTAAGATATCTTGAGCAAATTGAGAGGGGGACGAGAGGAGGGGGGCAGGAGGGGAAGAGAGATGGAAACATGGGGGAGAGACAGGGTGGGAGAGCAACGAAAGTGATATCTTGACAGAGTGTACCATTAAGGGGATGGGGAGAAATTTGCTGCTAGGAAAAACCCCAGGAACTCACAAGAGTGTTCCCAGCTAATACTCACAGCAATGGTGGAGAGGGTACTTAAACTAGACTTCCCCAGCACTCAGATTAGTGTCTACCCTAATTGTCATCATATAACCTATATTCAGTGTCTGATGGAAGCAGATGCAGAGACCCATAGCTAGGCACTTGGCCAAGATCCTGGAGTTCAGCTGAAGAGAGGGAGGAAGGATTGATTATAAGAGCAAGGGGGGTCAGAATAATGAGGGGAAAACCATAGAAATAGCTAACCCAAGCTAATGGGAACCCATAGACTCTGAATTGACAGCTGGAGAGCCTGCATGGGACCGAACTAGGCCCTCTGAATGTGGGTGAAAATTTCAAGGCTTGATGTGTTTGTAGTTCCCCTGGCAATGGGACCAGGACTTACCCCAGCTACACAAACTGGCTTTTTAGGACCCATTCCCTAAGGTGCAATGCCTTACTCAGCCTTGATGCAGAATGGAGGGTCTAGGTCTGGCCCCAACATGGTATAACATCCTGTGTTGACTATTCAAGGGAGGCCTTACTCTCTATGAGGAGGGGATGGGGGTGGAATGGGTGCAGGTATGGGGAGCAGAAGAAGAAGAGGGAGGGGAAACAAAGGTTGGTATTTAAAAGGAAAGAAAATCTTTTTCTTATTTTAATAAATATATATATTAAAAAACAATAATAAAGAAGGCCTTATATGCCCTCTCAGCACACAGGCTATGTCCCAATCTGGTGACATTGCATGGTTATTCCTCATTAGCTGGGCATGATCAGGAACTCGGACAGCACCTGTTGCAAGGCCCTCAGGCAGACTCTAGTTTGGCTCATAAGGAAGTAAGTTACAGGCATCCCTAGGCAACGGATTTGAGCTAATTTTCTCGACCCTATTGGCCTGTCCTACTACAAATTTCCTGTGGTATTTAGTCATTTTCATAATATTGAATTTGCCCATCTGTGAAGAGAGCATTGTGGGGGTGGGGAGGCTCATCCCTGTTTGTGTTGTCCTTTTTAGGTGCTTTGGTGGTCTCTTAAATCTTTGCTGAAAATGACTTTCACTCTTTTTTAAGGATTAGTCCCAGTATATTTTACGCTATTGTGAACAGTACATTTTTGTATTTCACTCTCAACAGGTTTATTGGTTCGTTGTTGTTATTGGAA
Organism: Peromyscus eremicus; assembly: GCF_949786415.1. Lineage (NCBI taxonomy): Eukaryota > Metazoa > Chordata > Mammalia > Rodentia > Cricetidae > Peromyscus > Peromyscus eremicus. The sequence continues at coordinate 174,931,101 of NC_081416.1, forward strand.
AGTGCTGCCCTGCAGACAAGAGTTATGAGGTCTAATTGTTTCTCAGAGGATCTTTGGGATCTGTGTCATGTGAGGGGGGCATCATCTGACTACTTTTCTACTCATATTCTATTTATATATTTCTCTTTTCTTTTAGTCAAGTCCTTGAGGAGTGTATACAATGAAGTACAATCAATGAGATATAAGTGTATGTACATATATTCACACATACACATGTAGTCATTCATATGTGTTTATAATGCGTATATGCATGTGCACATACTCTCACATGAAAAAAAATAATCAAGTATCGTTAAAACAAATTCCAAACTATAATCCTGGAACAAAACAATAAAATGGAGCAATTCAGTTTGTTGGAAGAATGGTCCTAGTACAAGGAAAGTCTGTGAATGAAATCACTGTGCAGCTGCTCAGGAGTTTCCCATCCCAGAGCCCACATCCAGGCCTTACAAGCCCTGATGACAGACAGTGCTCTTCTTTAATGTCTTAGCACAGAGTATTAAATCCATCCCATCTGTGTGGCCAGGACTTGTAATCCATGCAGTCTCTCAATACAAATTGCCCATGAGCATGCACTGAAACAGAATCTTTCCATCCTGCAGTTTTCACAGACTCATCAATCTGAAAAGACGGCAGGTTAATGCCCTAAATCCTGTCTTCCATCTCATCTCCCCCCAGCTAACTTTCTGGATAAGAGGAGGAACAGCAGCATGCAGCCATTTCACAGATCAGGTTATCTCCCCTCTGCCAGTACATTTCTGATGTCTGTGTTCCTCTTTATCATCACAAGCACTCTTCCCTCTTTCTCTGGGTGTCTGAGCTGAGGTCCTTTTTAAAGTACTCATTGTAGCTGGTGTCTGGCAGCATCAGTCTTATATTCCTCCAGGTCCTGTGGGCTGAGGAATTAACTCAGATTAAGCAACCTGCCTTAGTTTCACTTCCTGTGCTGTGATAATTCACACTGAGAAAAGGAACCTGAAGGAGGAAGAGATGGTTTGGCTCATAGTTCCAGGATACAGCCCATTGTTGTGGGGAAGTCAAGGCGAAGGACCTTGAAGAAGCTAGAAACATCAAAGCAGACACCCAGGTTACTATATAGTATACTATATAGTGAGGAATATAGTAGAGCCATTGTACCTCACATAACTCGAGATGATGTGTAGCTAGAGTTTTCCTGCCTGGCCCACAGTCAGGACAAATCTCTCTCACCTGCCAGTCCCACAGCCGCTCAGACCCAACCAAGTAAACACAGAGACCTATATTGGTTACAAACTGTATGGCCATGGCAGGCTTCTTGCTAACTCTTCTTACAGCTTAAATTAATCCACTTCTATAAATTTATACCTTGCCATGTGACTCGTGGCTTACCGGCATCTTCACATGCTGTTTGTCCTGGTGGCGGCTGGCAGTGACTCCTTCTGCCTTCCTGTTCTTTCTTTTCTCCTCTCTGTTAGTCCCGCCTATACTTCCTGCCTAGCCACTGGCCAATCAGTGTTTTATTTATTGACCAATCAGAGCAATACATTTGCCATACAGAACATCCCACAGCAGTGATGGCACAACTAGGTATTAAAATAATCTTTTGCAATAAGCAGTGATTGTTATCTGAGATTTATGAGGTTGCTTTTTGTGTAGGATCTTCAGACTGTTTGCATGAATTCAGTCACAAAATATTCATGGCAAACCAGGAATTCTTATAATGGCTGAGAATGGCTTGGGTAATGTGTTCCTTCTGACAGCTCGTAGGTCAGATCAAAGGCTATTATATGTGGAATTTGACTTGTTAAAAATACCTTTCGTGTAACAATTGATAAAATGTGTTTTCAAGGCTTCTCAGGGTTCTCATTCATAAGTGGATACTAGATATAAAGCAAAGAACAATCAGACTGCAACCCACAGAACCAGGGAGGCTACATAGCAGGAGGGGACACTAGGATGACTGTGGCTTATAATAAGTCTTGGTTTTACTCAGTTACTAGGCAAGCCTCAATGAAACATTTCACTATTAGGATAAGAATTTATACTGTATCAAGCTGATAACAGAAAAATAAATAAATAAATAAATAAATAAAAATGAAAAAATGTTTTTCAAGGTTGCTGAGAGTTCAGTCTACTGTGATTTTCCCTTTGCTCTCCCAAGGCTTCATTGCATCCTCATATGTTTTTTTTGGTCATCTTACATGAAACAGTTACTGACATTTGGTACCCAACCTGTGGTGCTCAAGGGAATAAGGGGTCCAGGTGCTCCAGGACTGTAGGTTAAGTACATTCACAGGTAACTGAGACTCCAAGATTGGGAAGGACATGAAAAATTTCCCATCTAAGAAGCAGCAATATGTGCAGTTGCTAAAATGCTTGACAAAAGGATGTGGAGTAAAAGTGGAAAAAAAAAACAAACAGCTTACTGAGCTTTTAGAACTAATTAAGTGGCTTTGTGTTGGTTTCAGGAAACTCTTCATGTTCAATTAGAATGATAGTGTCAATGTATTGAGAGCTTTTTGGAAAGCTTATTAAAGAAGTTATACTATGAGAGATTTGGTCTTTGTATAAATTAATTCCCAAAGCTTTGGAGTTGCTGCAGAGTGAAGAGTCAGAAAAGGCTCTGTAAGTAAGAAGGATATTATGGCTAGGAATTGTCAGTTAACAGAGGAGATTGTTATATCAGAGGAAAATAAAAACGTTGTTTTGGAGTAAGGTGTGGAGGCTCAGTTCACTGGGGATGAATCTCTTCTTCCTCCTTTAGATGAAACAGACTTCAATTAACTGAATTGGATTAATAAATGTAAATCTGTGAGAGATGTGCATGTTAATCTCTTACCACAGGGAAACCTGATAATGGGCCTAGTTCATCACCAGGGACCAAACAGTATGAGCCACTTATATCCTCTCAGCATTGGAATAAACTAAAAAACAAAGCAATCAGCAGAATGCAAGTTTATTACTGGATATTTAATGCATGCTACTTTAGGTAGTGCTGATTTATATTTGGCTGAAGGTAAATTGCTTACATTATCTCCACAAATTACTTGTTGTGAAACAACCACTGGGACAGTGGGGGATGACTTTTGGAAGGTGTAGATTAATACTTCAAAGATTTATAGTACACCCAGGAAATATAGATGAAGATTACAAAGGAGAAATTAAAATTATGGCTTATGTAAAAAGAACTATGCAAAAAATATCAAGTGATAGAATTGATGAATTATTATTACTTTCATATTTTAGAGGTAAAGCAGCTCCAATATGTAGGACAGGAGGGTTTAGAAGTATTGGAAAGAAGGTATTTTGTCGAAGAGTTATCAATGATGAGAGGCCAAAGTTGAAATGACAAGTAAATGGCATTGAGGAAATCACAGGCTATAAAGGTTGTCCAGCAGCAGGACAAAGCAGGAACTGGCTACCCAAATTTTGAGTAAGGCCACTGCCGGAATACCAAATACTCTACCTTTAGAATGGTTAACTAGTAAGCCTGTTTGGGTGGAGCAGGGACCTCTAACTAAAGAAACATTCAGGCCCTTGAGCAGCTAGTAAAGGATCAGTGAGATGCTAAACATATTGAGGAAACTACTAGTCTTGCAATTCTCCTGAATTTGTAACAAAACAGAAATCTGGGAAATGGAGAGTTTTAACTGATTTAAGATCTGAAAATAATGTGATTCGACCTTTGGGATCTTTATAGCCTGCAATTCCTTTACCTTCTTTATTACCTAAGGAGTGGCCTATTATAGGTATTGATTTCCATGATTTTTTCTTTACTCTCCCTTTACAAGAACACGGTAGAGATTTGCTTTTACAATACCTATGTATAATTATGATCAGCCTGGAAAGAGATATCAATGAAAAATCCTCACACAAGGAATTTAAACAGTCCAACTTTATGCCAATATTTTGTGCTTTAACCACTGGAATTGGTTCATAAACAATTTTATCAATCAATTAATTACCATTATATGGATGATATTTTTTAATAAGGAGATTATATTTTATTCTATTTTCTTTAAAAACATATATAGTAATCCTATAATATTTTTATAACAAGACAAGTAAATATTAATTCAAGAACAGTAAAGTGTTAGCATACTTAATCTCCTTATCTGTAATCACTGGGGAGGGCAGTAATTTCTTCTACATTTTATACTCTGATAACATACATATTTATGAGCTACATTGAAAGTGTTAGGTAAGGGGCACGAAGTTCCTCCAGAAGCCTAGTAGCTATTGGCAATTTCAGCTGTTGGTAGAGGAAAAGTCCTCAAAGAGCATAGTCCTTGAGAAGTGACTGTGATCTACTTGAAGGCCACATTTACAGGAATATTTAGGTAGCACAAATTGGCCCTGATGGGCGCAAAAAGGTCATAGAAGCCAGTTGGAAGGAAAGTGAGTATGAGTCTGGAAAGAACTTGGGGATTCTGGTGGATCTCGGGTGCTAGGCTTGTCCAGCCTGTACCTTTACCTACTGAACCACCTTACCAATACTTAAAATGGAGTCTTTTTTTCAATGAATAATGTATAGAATACATTTTCTTTGACAAGTTATTTTTTTCACCATTGTCCAAACAGCTTTATTATCAACCAATGAGAGTAACACATATTCATAGCATACAGAAGGATGTATCACAACATTTCCCCTTTTCTGTCTAATCAAAAAGGAAAGTTTTTAAATTTAACATAGTAAAATTACATATAACAGAAGAGTTATCAAGCAAGAATTACAGTTTCAATACTTAGTCTATTTGTATTTAATAAAATTAGTGAAAAATGTTAAATTATCTATCTTATTTTGGTGAGTCTAAAGTTTTATATCTAATTTACCTTTTATCACAACTAAGGAAAACTATACTTATAACTATGTAGTCTTCAACTCCATCAAAGACTCCAGAAGGATGTAATGTTACCTAATGACAGGGACATCAGGCTGCCTCAACAGTCAACCAAAATTTCTCTGTAGTATTGGGGCATCCATCTTTTACCTACAGGCCTAGCATGTCTGACAGCATTTTTTCAAAAGCAGGAAAGTTTGAAGGACTGTCCTACCTTGTCTTTGCAAAGTTTGGTAGTTGCTTTTCTTTCTGTCTTGCTAGTCCAGATTGGACAGTGTACTTACTGTCAGCAGTTGAGGCAAGGAAAGTTTCTTTTCTATTAGGCCAGTTTTGCCAAAAAGAAAATAAACTCCATGTGGAGTGTGCCCATCATCCTCTTGGGAGTAGATTGGTGCTGAAAGCCAGGGGCAGTCATGTCTCACTGTCATGAAAACCTTGGGTTATTAAAGTATGTTAAATGCTGTATTTTTGAGGGGGGAGGAAAGGGTTTATTTGGCTTACTCTTAAGCATTTGTGTTTGTCACTGAAGGAAGTCAGGATAGGAACTCAAATAGAACAGGATACCAGAGGCAGGAGCTGATGCACAGGCCATGGAGGGGAGCTGCTTACTGGCTTGCTTCCCATGGTTTACACAGCTCAACTTCTTATAGAACCCAGCGCACCACACACTATGGGCTGGACCCTCCTCCATTGTTCACTAAATGAGAAAATACCATACAGCAGAATCTCAACAAGCCATTTCCTCTACTGAGGCTCTTTCTTCTGATGACTCTAGCTTGTGTGAAGCTGACACACAAAAACAGCCAGTACCATTGACCACTTGTCAACTTGACACACAAACACATCACTATTAAGCCAAAACCCTTCCTTTGTTATTCATCCCCAAGATCTTAAATAACATTAAAAGTCCCACAGTCTTTACAAATGCAAACACATTAAAATTTTAGTCCCTTTAAAATAACCAATTTCTTAAAATCCAAAGTCTTTGAAAAGTCAGTCTCTCAACTAAGGCCTCCAGTAAAATGTGTTCTTACTTCAAGAGGGAAGAATTGGACACAGTCACAACTAAATCAAAGCAAAACAAAATTCCAATCATCCAATATCTGGGATCCACTCATGATCTTCTGGACTTCTCCAATGGGCTTGGGTCACTTCTCTGGCTATGCCTTCTGAAGCACACACGGTTTATTTTCTAGGCTGACTGGCGCCACTCTATTGCTGCTACTGTTCTTGGTGGTCTTCTCATGATCCTGGCATCTCTAAAACACTGGGGTCCTTTGCTGCAACTGTGTTCACCTAACCCATAGCCTTTTATAGGCTCTCTTCATGGTGCCAAGCCTCAACTTCTTTGCATGACCCTTTCAGTCCTGGGCCTTCAAATGCCACTGAGTGTGCACCTTCACCAATGGCCTTTACTGGCCTCTCACAGTGCCAAGCCCAGTTGCTCTTTATGACCCCTTCATGCCATGAAAACCAGTATTACCTGGGTGATGCTTGCACATTACCAAGTCCACTGCCGGTGGGAGGTATAACCTTGGCTGTCTCTGAAACAGAACTTCTGTGTGTTTTCAGGCAACACTTCCCAGAAGATTTCACCTCAGTGATGCTGGTCTCTTCTTAATCACTGCTAATTTCTTAGCTCCAGCCCACCAGCATCAAGTATGCCAGCAAAACAAAATTTTGCTTCAGTAGTTCTGGTATCTTGTTAATCACAGCTCATTCTTCAGCCCCAACTAACCAGAACTACATATCTTAATTCAAAACAATAAATGGCCTTGATAGAGTTTTTAAACTTCCCTCTGAAATTTTCTAAACCAGGCCTCCATCCTCTGCACTTCTCTCAATATTCTTTTTTTTCTTTTTCTTTTTTTAAAATTTAATATAATTTTACATATCAACCACAGATTCCCCTGTCCTCCATCCTCCTGCCCCCCTCACCCCAATACATTCCTCTTCCCCTCTACTTAAGGACAAGGACTTCCCTGGGGATTCAGCTCAGCCTGGTAGATTCAGCTGAGGCAGGTCCAGTCCCCTCCTCCCTTCACCCAAGCTGAGCAAAGTGTCCCAGCATAGGCCCCAGGCTCCAAAAAGCCAGATCATGCACTAAGGACAGGTTGCGGTCCCACTGCCTAGAGGACTCCCAAACAGTTCAAGATAATTGACTGTCTCACTTATCCAGAAGGCCTGATCCAGTTGGGGGCTCCTCAGCTATTGATTCATAGTTCATGTGTTTCCACTAGTTTGACTATTTGTCCCTGTACTTTTTCCAATCATGGTCTCAACATCTCTTTTTTTTTTTTTTTTTGAGACAGGGTTTCTCTGTGTAGCTTTGCGCCTTTCCTGGAACTCACTTGGTAGCCCAGGCTGGCCTCGAACTCACAGAGATCCGCCTGGCTCTGCCTCCCGAGTGCTGGGATTAAAGGCATGCGCCACCACCGCCCGGCTTCAACATCTCTTATTCATATAATCTCTCCTCTTTCTCACTGATTGGACTCCCAGAGTTTTGATTTCATTGTCAAAAATTATATGTTCATAGGTGTGCAGATTAATGTCAGGGTCTTCAATTCGATTCCATTGGTCCACATGTCGGTTTTTATGCCAGAACTAAATTGTTTTTATTACTGCAGCTCTATAGTAGAGTTTGAAGTCAGGGATCGTGGTGCTTCCAGAGGTTGTTTTATTGTACAGGATTCTTTTGGCTATCCTGGGTTTTTTTTATTTTTCCACATAAAGTTGAGTATTGTTCTTTCCAGGTCTGTGAAGAATTGTGTTGGTATTTTGGTGGGGATTGCATTGAATCTGTAGATTGCTTTTGTTAAGATTGCCATTTTCACTATGTTAATCTGGCCTATCCATGAGCATCCTTTCCATTCTCTGACATCTTCTTCAATTTCTTTTTTCATGAACTTAAAGTTCTTGTCATACAGGTCCTTCACTTGCTTAGTTAGTGTTACCCCAAGGTATTTTATATCATTTTTGGCTATTGTAAAGGGTGATGTATCTCTGATTTCCTTCTCAGCCTGTTTGTCAATTGTATATAGGAGGGTTACTGATTTTTTTTAGTCAATCTTGTATCCTGCTACATTGCTGAAGGTGTTTATAAGCTGCATGAGTTCTTTGGTCAAATTTTGGGGTCACTCATGTATACTATCACATCTGCAAATAGCGAAAGCTTGACTTCTTCCTTTCCAATTTGTATCCCCTTGATCTCCTTATGTTGTCTTATTGCTCTGGCTAGAACTTCAAGTACTATATTGAATAAGTGTGGGGAGAGCGAACAGCCTTACCTTGTTCCTGATTTTAGTGGAATTGCTTTGAGTTTCTCTCCATTTAATTTGATGTTGGCTGTTGGCTTCCTGTAAATTGCCTTTATTATGTTTAGGTATGTTCTCTGTATTCCTGATCGCTCCAAGACTTTTATCATGAAGGGGTGTTGGATTTTGTCAAATGCCTTTTCTGCATCTAGTGAGATGATCATGTGGTTTTTTTTTTGAGTTTGTTTATATGGTGTATTACATTGACGGACTTTCGTATGTTGAACCACCCTTGCATCCCTGGAATGAAGCCTACTTGATCATGGTGGATAATTGTACTGATATGTTCTTGGAGTCTGTTTGCCAGTATTTTATTGAGTATTTTTGCATCAGTGTTCATGAGGGAGATCGGTCTGTAGTTCTCTTTCTTTGTTGTATCCTTGTTTGGTTTAGGAATCAGGGTAATTGTAGCCTCATAGAAGGAGTTTGGTAATGTTCCTTCTGTTTCTATTGTGTGGAACAATTTAGAGAGTATTGGTATTAACTCTTCTTTGAAGATCTGGTAGAATTCTGCACTGAAACCATCTGGTCCTGGGCTTTTTTTGGTTGGGAGACTTCTAATGACTGTTTCTATTTCCTTAGGGGTTATTGGACTATTCAAGTAGTTTATCTGGTTTTGATTTAACTTAGGTATGTGGTACCTATCCAGAAAGTTATCCATTTCTTTTAGGTTTTCCAGTTTTGTGGAGTAGAGGTTTTTGAAGTATGACCTGGTGATTCTCTGGATTTCCTCAATGTCTGTTGTTATGTCCCCCTGTTGTTATGATTTTGTTGATTTGGATGCTCTCTCTCTGTCTTTTGGTTAGTTTGGATAAGGGCTTGTCTATCTTGTTGATTTTCTCAAAGAACCAACTCTTTGTTTCATTAATTTTTTGTATTGTTCTCTTTGTTTCTATTTTATTGATTTCAGCTCTCACTTTGATAATTTCCTGCCATCTATTCTTCCTGGGAGACTTTGCTTCTTCTTGTTCTAGAACTTTCAGGTGTGCTGTTAAGTCACTAGTGTGAGATTTCTCCAACTTCTTTATGTGGGCATTTAGTGCTATGAATTTCCCTTTTATCACTGCTTTCATAGTGTTCCATAAGTTTGGGTATGTGGTGTATTCATTTTCGTTGATCTCTAGGAAGTCTTTAATTTCCTTCTTTATTTCTTCCTTAACCCATTGGTGATTCAGTTGAGTATTACTCAGTTTCCATGAGATTGTAGGTTTTCTGTAGTTTTTATTGTTGCTGAAATCCAACTTTAAACCATGATGATCTGATAGAACTCAGAGGGTTATTCCAATGTTTTTGTATCTGTTAAGATTTGCTTTGTGGCCAAGTATATGGTCAATTTTAGAGAAGATTCCATGGGGTGCTGAGAAGAAGGTATATTCTTTTTTGTTAGGATGGAATGTTCTGTAGATATCGATTAAGTCCATTTGAGTCATGACATCAGTTAAGTCCTTTATTTCTCTGTTAATTTTCAATTTGGGAGATCTGTCCAGTGGTGAAAGTGGGGTGTTAAAGTCTCTCACTACTAATGTGTGGGGTTTTATATGTGATTTAAGCTTTAGTAATGTTTCTTTTACATATGTGGGTGCCTTTTGTTTGCGGCATAAATGTTCAGAATTGAAACTTCATCTTGGTGGATCTTTCCTGTGATGAGTATGTAATGCCCTTCTTGATCTCTTTTGATTGATTTTAGTTTGAAGTCTATTTTGATGGATATTAGGATCCTACACCTGCTTGCTTCTTAAGGCCATTTGATTGGAAAGTCTTCTCCAAGCCTTTATTCTTAGATAGTATCTATCTTTGAATTTGAGGTGTGTTTCTTGTATGCAGCAGAAAGATGAGTCCTGCTTTCATATCCATTCTGTAAGCCTGTGTCTTTTTATAGGTGAATTAAGTCCATTGATATTACGGGATATTACTGACCAGTGATTATTCATTCCTGTTATTTTTTGGTGGTAGTATGTGTGTACTTCTCTTCTTTGGGATTTACTGCTGTGATGTTACCTATTGCCTGTGTTTTCGAGGGTGTATCTGACTTCCTTACGTTGGAATTTTCCTTCTAGTGTTTTCTGTAGGGCTATGTTTGTGGATAAGTATTGTTTAAATCTGGCTTTGTCTTTGAATGTCTTGTTCACTCCATCTATGATGATTGAAAGTTTTGCTGGGTATATTAATCTAGGCTGGTATCTATGGTCTCTTAGCATCTGCGTTACATCTGTCCAGGCCCTTCTGGCTTTCAAAGTCTCCATTGAGAAATTGGGTGTTATTCTGATGGGTTTGCCTTCATAAGTCACTTGGCCTTTTTCCTTTGCTGCTCTTAATATTCTTTCTTCATTCATGCTTATTTGTTTAATTATTATGTGGCGAGGGGACTTTTTTGGGGATCAGGTCTGTTTGATGTTCTATAGGCTTCTTGTATCTTCATAGGCATTTCCTCCTTTAAGTTGGGAATAATTTCTTCTATGATCTTGTTGAATATATTTTCTGTGCCTTTGAGTTGGTATTCTTCTCCTTCCTCTATCCCTATTATTCTTAGGTTTGGTCTTTTCATGGTGTCCCAGACTTCTTGGACATTTTGTGTTATAATTTTTTTGGCGTTGGTATTTTCTTTGATGAATCCATTTCCTCTATTGTATCCTCTACACCAGAGATCCTCTCTTCCATCTCTTGTATTCTGTTGGTTATGCTTACATATATGTTTCTGTTTGTTTACTCAGATTTTCCAGTATTCTTTCAGTTTCTTTCTTCTTCATTGTTTCTATTTCCCTTTTCAGGTCTTAGACTGTTTCCCTCACCTGTTTCATTGCTTTTTCATGGTTTTCTCTAAGGGATTTATTATTTTCTTCTGCTTTAATTGTCTTTTCCTCTAGCTTTTTTTTTTATAGAGTTCTTCCCATTTTTTGTTTGACTTTTCATTTTCTTTATTGATTTCCTCCACTTTTTTTGTTTATCTTTTCTTCAATTTCATTTTTGATTTTTTTCTTTAAAGCCTCTAGCATCTTCATGATGCTTTTCTCAAGCTTGCTTTCTTCTGCTTCTTTCACTTTCTGATGTTCACGTCTTGCTGTTGGAGGAGGGCTAGGATCTGGTGATGCTGTATTGCTCTTTACGTTGTTGTATGTATTTCTGCCTTGATGTCTGCCCATCTCCTTGTGGATTCATTCTTGGCCTTATCAGGGCTCTTGGTCCAGTCAGAGCTGACAGATTTGGCATTTAAGGAAGCCTCTCTTGGTCCAATGAGAGGTGGCAGATTCTACTTCTCAGAAAGCCACTCTTGGTCTAATCAGGGCTGGCAGATTCCCTGTCTCCTGAGTTTACTCTTGGTCCAATGATGGCTCTTTGTCCAATGAGAGCTCTATCTTTCTCTGGGTGAGATGGGAGCTGTGTGGGCTAGATGGGAGCTCTCTGGGCCTATGAGAGCTCTCTGGGCCAGATGGGAACTCTCTGGGTCAGATGAGAGCTGTCTGGGCTGGATGGGAGCTCTGGGTCCAGATGGGAGCTGGGGGCTGGTCTCTAGGTCTCAGGAAGTGGCAGGGGGAGTCTTGGGTGGATGGGTATGGGAGCAGGGCATGTAGATTGCAGGGTCTGCTGGGGGGGGTCTTAGATAAGGGGAATGTTCTTGAGGGAGCCCTGCCTGCTGTGCAGGCAACTGGGGCCAAGTTGGGTGCATCTTATCGGGAATGGCTGGGGTCCAGGGATGTGAACTAGGGGCAGGCCTCCCTGGGTATGATCTTAATCACTTAACATATGGATGATATTTTATCAGCTCTTTTTGATGCAAATACCTTACAAAGAATGTTTAATGGAGCAGAAAGCACTTTAATTTGTTGGAGATTACAGAATACACCTGAGAAGACACAGAGAGGGACTCTAGCCTGCTTTGTGTGGGTAGAGGATCAGTTAAGCCATCAGAGCAATGTCAGTGGATCCTAAAGCAGACTCTGGCATTGTTCTGTCTCTGTGTGGGAGAAAGTGGAAGGGAGAAAGATGAAAATAACCAGAAGAAACAGCACCAAGAGAAAAAGGCATGGATGTAAGAATATATGGAAGAGGGAACAATGTTAGATACAAGAATTACCATGGATCTTGTCCAGGGAGTGGAAAAAGTTTCAAAACACAAGGAACCAAAAAGAAGCATCATGGGTTCTGGGGGAGGGATGTTTGCTGGTTGGCAGAAGCACTGAACGTAGGTAAGTTTTATGTTTCTGACATTAAAAGTTAAATAATGTGGAAAAGCCAAGGGCAGTGGAATGCAGGGGAAAGATTCATACAATGACCCAGATAAGAAAGCTAGAGAAATATCTATTTACCAATGCACATGTAACACATATACAAGTGTGTGTGGTAAATAGACAGAAGGGGTTTATTTACATTTAAGAGAAGCAGTACTCATACACACTGCACCATGGCTGCATCTCAATTGCTTGGTAGTAAAACAAAGGAGCCTCTCTCAAAGGACAGATTCTATGACTACATCCCTGTGAACTCTCTGGGATAGCTGAACTCATGGCACCACATGTAGAATGATCATGGTCCGGGACTGGAGTGGATGTGCAGTAGGCAGGTGGAGTTAACTGAGTGTATTCTCAGTTTCCATAGGAAGCATCGGCAATGTGCTGGATGAATATGCTTTGTACTTACAGCATGTGGACATTGTGAACACTACAGGTCTGTGTGCTTGGAAACAGCTGTACTGTAAATTGTATAGTTATATATTCTACTTCATGCCTTTTCACAGTTACTGTTGAAAAATGTGATCATCACTTTTCCTTCTTGTTCAGGAACTAACTGGCTGACTGAGACTGTCTGCTTGATTCAGACCAAGGGAAATCCAAAGTGGATCCAATCTGTGCCCATTTGGGACTGCTCACCCTGCATCATATCAAAAGTTGATCAGTAAGGAAGGACCACGCCTCCTCACCTCCCACCTCCCCTTCCATCTTTCCCCCAAGTCTTTCTTCAGCTCCAAGGCCAAGGTCAGTGTCCAGTGGTTGAGAAATCTTTGACCAAATGCTCTTTGAACTTATTCTATCATGACAGGCCCTGGAGATTTTGCTGCAATGTATTCAGATTTTGTAGTTTGGGGGAGAGAAGCTTGGATTCTCATGCACTAGGTGATGCTGAGGTGTCCCTTCTTCATACTGCATCAGAGTACCAGGATGTCATTCACCACACAGTGATCCTAGATAAAAATATGAGAGAAGTATAATATCACACCAGAGCATTCAAGAACTATACATACAGGTCAACAGTGTTCAAACTCTAGTGTACAGTGGATATTATTGCTTCGTTGTCACAAAGTCAATTAGCTCATTTTGATTCTACATATATCCCATGAGCAGAGGGTGAATCACTCAAGACAGAGTTTCTCAAAGTGTAAGCAGCCTGATCAGGCACCAATGTTGTAATCATGGAGATTGTTCAAGAGTCGTGTCTCATCTGTATCCACTGCATCTTGTTGTGTCCAGTTGTTCACTGAGATCAGTAGCTACAGGATTCACACAAATCCCTGGTAGAGGATCTCCAAAAACCATCAAAGATATCTGTGTTCTGACCTATCACAGCTTCTTGTTAGTAAGAAAGTTTTCTGGAAGCTTCTCCACCATGGAACCTAAAAATATTTTATGCTTAAACTACAGACAAACTTGAAAAAATTATCTCTCTTGAAACTATCACAATGAAGTTGTGACCATTCATTTATATGCATGTGTGTTATCTCGATTTAGCCAACATTTGGCTAGAGAAATTGAGACCTAATGAATTGAATACTAGAATAATGTCACAAAGAGAATTGGTACAAAATATAAATTTCCTTTTATTAAAATTATTATATATTTTAATGTATTTCTTTTATTTTTGAAATTATAATATAATTACATATATCAATCTCCTTCCTCTTCCTCCCTCCAAGCTTTACCTCCTTTCTATCTTTCAACTTTATGGTCTCTTTTTTCATTAATTTTTGTTACATCTGTTTATGTATCTATGTATTTCTCAATATTTAAATACAAAGTGTTCAGTCTATACAATGTTACTTGTATGCATCATTTCAGGGCTAAGCTTTTGGTATTGCATAACAAATTGTTATGCTTTGTCCACAAGAAGCTTATTTCTCTGACTCTGCATTTCTGAGTTGCTTGTAGGTCTTTGTGTTCACCATTGTGCAATGACACACTGGCTTTGTACTTTGAACCATGATTTTTTGAGAGTTATATTTGGTAGTTAAAGTTGCAGAAACCAATTAGTTTCTCATTTGGAGAGAGATTAAGCACTGTACTCATCACTCTGTGTATATAATATGTTTTTTCATAGTGCATGAATAGATTTTCAAACTGAAAGATACTGATTTCTACAACTATAGAAATGGTGTTGGATTTTTGTTATTGTTGTTGTTTTATTTTTCTTTACATTATTACTGACCTGACTCATTTTGCTGTTACATGCTTGTAAATGAAATAAAAATTATAAAAGAGGATTCTGACAATAGGTATTTTGTACTTATGTAATTATTTTGTCCAAATAAAACAGATAAATGTTTTTAGAAACCTCGTGGATATTTGATTGACATTTCATATAAACTGTGCCAGTTAAAAGGTTTGGAATGACTATGTTGACCTTCATGTACATGTTTTTCCATTTAGGGTGATCTATCTCATCACAAATCTCAGAGATGTTCTTGTGTCTGGTTATTTTTTCTGGCATAAGAAAAAAAAATGTTAAGAATCCAGAGTCACTGAAAACTTATTTTGAATGGTTCCCCAAAGGAAATGGTGAGTATCTTATTAAATATAGGACTTGGGGGGAGGCTCAGAGACATTTTTAAAGTCAAGGTGAGATATAGCTCAGGCTGGTTTTGAACTCTCTATATAGCCAGGGACGACACTGAAGCTCTGCTTCTTCTGGATCCATGTCTTGAGATGTAGGACTATAAGCACCCACTACCATGTTCTGTTTATTTAATGCTGGGGCTCACACCCACAATATCATGCATGTTATCTTACTTCGTTACTTTCCTAGCCTTTAGTATATTCTGTAGTCTTCACTTGGCTCCATCTTATCTCTCTACATTGAACCAATCTGTGGTTCCAAGTCTCATCACCATTTTGAACCTTATTGTGAAGTCTTCCTGTTCTCACATGCCACTGCATAACAGTGCACAACCACAGCTTTCCCATGACACACCATCCTGGCAATATTTAGAGTAGCTGATCTTTCCAGTACTAAGGTAGGTGTTATAATTTGTGGTACTGAATGAGAAATGATCTACATAGATCCTGACATTTGAACACTTGTTTCCCACTTGACGGCACTTTTTCAGAAAGATTTATGGTGCACAACCTTGCAGAAAGAAGCACCTCATTGAGTGTTGGCATTGTAAGATTCCAAATTATTTTTTAATTAATATTATTCATTTATTTTATATCCTGACCAGTTCCTCCCCTCCTTTCTTACCTTTCCATCCCCTACCTATAGCCCTCCCCCAGTGCCCCCATCCATTCCTCCTCTGTTTCTGTTCAGAATAGGGCAGGCCTCAGCATGGGTGTCAACAAGGCATGGAATATCAAGTTGAGGTAGGGGTAAGTTCCTCCTCTTGTATTAAGGCTGAACAAGGCAACCCACTATGAGGAATAGGTTCCTCAAATTCAGCCAAATCATTAGAGATGGGCTATGCTTTCACCACTAGGAGTCCCACAAGCAGATAAAGCTACACAACTGTCACATTTATGTTGAAGGCCTAGGCTGGTCCCATGCAGGCTCCCTAGCTGTCAGTCTAGAATCTGTGAGTTCCTATGAGCCTATGTACGCTATTTCTGTGGGTACCCTGTGTCCTGTCTTCAGTGCTTTGGATCTTAGCCATTCTGAGCCTCAGGACCATTTCTTCTGGAACATCATGTCTAAGTCATACTTACATGCTTGAGAAAGACTGCAAGTGAGAACTGACCTCCTCAAGGTCCATAGTCCTTTCTGAGCTGTTCCTTCCTCTCTCCAGGTGCTGCCAGACTCTTGACAATTGCTATGGTCAGGTTATGAAGATAGAAAACTGCAAGTCCCTCATAGACAACCCCTACACCAGGTCCTACTCATACTCGTGTTCTGGGAATGAGGTCACCTGCAGTGAGGAAAAGACCCCTGTGAGGCCTTCACCTGCAATTGTGACCACAAGGCCGCCATCTGCTTCTTTCAGACTTCATACTACATCAAATACAAAACAGTTGACTATTAGACTTATCAGCCCAGTTACTGCCTACACCATCCCTGACTGCCTGGTTGTGGTCACTACTCACTGCCCACTCTAATAAAGCACATATAGAAAGAAAAAAATTATGATTGAATCAGTAAGATTAGGACTCTCTGGAGTGGGGATGATATTGAGGGGCATAAACTGGTGGTCATGAGTAATGGATTAGATAGCCTGCAGGTTGGGAGGAACCAAAGGATAGGTGGAGATTTTTTAATTTTCACCTTGGAGAAGGTATTCAAACCCTGGTTATTGGACTAGTGTTCAAACATTGAGAGGAATCAGAGCAAGTTGCAGCAACCTATTGATTTCCTGGGAGGTGAGGCCTCAAGGTAGGTTGGAGGGTACTTTGATGGGGGAGAGGGAGAGCTATTCAAGCTATCTTGGTAGCACTGTGGACCTAATATGGGTGTTTGGAGTTTGAAGTTCACAACAAGCCTGCAGCAGTAGATGGCAAAGAAATAGTGTAGAAGTTAGTGACTGTGAGGCTTCTTGGATCTCTGTTATTAATCCCAGGTTCTCCAGTATTGGAAGATGTCACAAAGCAATCAAATTCTCCTGTAATCACTGGCTGTCAAGGCCATCAAGGATCCCCCAGCTGACTCTGAACCTGCTAGAAGAGAAAGTAGGAAGTAGTCTTGAACGCATTGGCATAGGAGACCACTTCCTAAATAGAACACCAGTAGCACAGACACTGAGAGAAACAATCAATCAATGGGACCTCTTGAAACTGAGAAGCTTTTGTAGGGCAAAGGATACGGTCAACAAGGCAAAGTGACAGCCTACAGAATGGGAAAAGATCTTCACCAATCCCACATCTGACAGAGGACTGATATCCAGAATATATAAGGAACTCAAGAAATTAGACATCAAAATGCCCAACAGTCCAATTAAGAAATGGGCTATAGAGCTAAACAGAGAATTCTCAACAGAGGAAACTCAAATGTCTGAAAGACATTTAAGGAATTGCTCAACATCCCTAATCATCAGGGAAATGCAAATCAAAACAACTCTGAGATACCACCTTACGCCTGTCAGAATGGCTAAGATCAAAAACACTGAAGACACCTTATGCTGGAGAGGATGTGGAGCTAGGGGAACTCTCCTCCACTGCTGGTGGGAATGCAAGCTTGTACAACCACTTTGGAAATCAATATGGCGATTTCTTAGAAAATTGGGAATCCATCTCCCCCAAGATCCAGCTATACCACTCTTGGGCATATACCCAAGGAATGCTCAACCACACCACAAGAGCACTTGTTCAGCTATGTTCATATCAGCATTGTTTGTAATAGCCAGAACATGGAAACAACCTAGATGCCCTTCAACTGAAGAATGGATAAACAAAATGTGGTACATATACACAATGGAATACTACTCAGCAGAGAAAAACAATGACATCATGAGGTTTGCAGACAAATGGATGGATCTAGAAAAAATCATCCTGAGTGAGGTATCCCAGACTCAGAAAGACAAACATGGTATGTACTCACTCATAGGAGGATACTAGATGTGGAACAAGGATGACTGGACTGTTACTCACATCACCAGGCAGGCTACCTGGAAAACAGGACCCCAAGAAAGACACAGGGATCGCCCAATGACAGAGAAATGGAATGAGATCTACATGAACAGCCTGGACATGAGTGGGGGTAGTGAAGGGTGAGGGTCAAGGGAAAGAGAGCTTGGGTGAGCGGGAGATCCCAGCTGGATCAACAACAGAGAGGGAGAACAAGGAATAGGAGACCATGGTAAATGAAGACCACATGAGAATAGGAAGAAGCAAAGTGCTAGAGAGGCCAACAGAAATCCACAAAGATACCCCCACAACAGACTGCTGGCAATGGTCGAGCGACAATCCGAACTGACCTACTCTGGTGATGGGATGGCCAAACACCCTAATTGTCGTGCTAGAAACCTCATCCAACTACTGAGGGATCTGGATGCAGAGATCCATGACTAGGCCCCAGGTGGATCTCTGGGAGTCCAATTAGGGAGAATGAGGAGGGTTTATATGAGCGAGAATTGTTGAGACCAAGGTTGGATAAAGCAGAGAGACAAATAGCCAAACGAACGGAAACACATGAAATATGAACCAATGGCTGAGGGGTCACCAACTGGATCAGGCCCTCTGAGTGGGTGAGACAGTTGATTGGCCTGATCTGTTTGGGAGGCATCCAGGCAGTGGCACCGGGTCCTGTGCTCATTGCATGAGTCGGCTGTTTGAAACCTGGGGCCTATGCAGGGTCCCTTGGTTGGCCTGGGAGGAGGGGACTGGACCTACCTGGACTGAGTCCACCAAGTTGATCTCAGTCTGTGGGGAAGGCTTTGCCCTGGAGGAGATTGGAATAGGGGGCGTGCTGGGGGGAAGGTGAGGGGGGCAGGAGGGGGGAGAACAAGGAAATCTGTGGCTGATATGTAGAACTGAATTGTTTTGCAAAATAAAAATTAAAAAAAAAAAGGATCCCCAGCTGCCTGGAGTGAGTGGACCCCACGTTGTACTTCCAAGTAACAAATCCTATAGTTCTTCAGTGAATCTAGATTACCAAGATTCCACAAGTGCCTCAGTTCCACCATTTCAAGAGAGTTTCCTGGCATCTCAAGTTCCACCAAGATCACAAGATTTACCTAGTGAAACAAGGAAGCAGCAGAAGCAACTTACTGTGCTCACCCAGGACCAGAAGCTTGTTCTTAGGAACATCTTAAAAAGTGCATAAATGTGAGCCAAGAGCAATGTATGGCACTGGCTCAAAGGTTTGCCTTAAAGGAGCACACTATCAAGGTGTGTCTCCGTCATGCCTCCCTCTCTTCTATTTTGATAGCCTGTCTCCCATCAGCCACCAACACACTTCCCTGAATCTTCTAATTCTAGTGACCCAGCATTATTTGGGCTAGTTTTTACAGTAACATTTTGTAGCCATGTAATGATCCTGTATCTCAGGTTGGATGGGAAAGTCTCTTAGCTTCTTAGTGCAGATTCAAGAACAGACAAGCTTGGGAGAAAGAGAAGAAGGCTAAAGAAGTTCCTCGGAAGCCTGGCTATTGCTCTCATGATAGACCCACCTGCCAGGAAGGTTTTGTCCCTGTTGTCACCTCTGCCAGTGCAGATTCCTTGTGCCAGAGACCTGAGCTCCAAAGACATCCATCTTCTATAAGCAAACTGAGTCTCTAAATGCCTTAAAGTCCCCTAATTCTTCTAGGTATGCTAATGCAATTAAGTCTCCAATGGCACTCAGATACTGAAAGGATCCTAGGTCCCCATGTGTCCCCCAAACCTTCAATGAAACCATATATACCAATGTATCCATGTAGCCCAACACTGGGAATCCAGTCAGTATACCTTAGTCACCAGATGCCCTCATGTTCCTCAGTGAATTCTTCTTGGGAATGTTCCCTAGGCCTTATGGTGCCTACAGTTAAAAATGATAACCAGTAAGTTCACCCTGAAGCTTCAAGGAAGCAACAGAAAGAACTCACTGTGTACTCCAAAGAACAAAAGCTCCTCCTCCAAAAACATTTTGATCAGTGCATTTACCCAAGTGCTGAGCAATGCCTGAAGCTGGCAGTATTAATTGGTGTGTCCCACTATGAGATCAAGATCTGTCTCTCTCTTGTCCCTCCCTCTTGAAGCCAGAATAGCCATGGCAGCTGCACACTTAGGAGAATCTCACACAATTCATTATTCCATACTGCTTCTAGCACCTTGGGACAGTTGTGGGAAGTGGACCTATGTGCATCCATGGCTGCACCTGTTTTATACTGCTTTAATCAGAGGTACCACTTTGGAGACTTATTATCACCTTGGCAGGGTCTCAGGGATGCAGACATAAGGGATACTAGTAAAACCCCAGACATTCTTGCTGCACATTCCCTAGTTCTTTTTTGTCATATCATAAACCATCTTACCTTCTTACCTTCTTTTAGAGCCCCATACCTCTGTGTTTATGACAGTAGTTGTTAGAAACAAGATTTCCATACAGCATGTTCAACTGGACATACAGGTCATCCCCTGATTTTTTTTCTTGTCTTTTAAGTTCTGGATCAAGAACCAGTGTGCTAAGTACAAAGAGAAGAATCCCCAGAATGCTCAAAAGGACTGTCCGAGCCAAGTGGAATCTCTAAAACTGTTTCTGAGTCAACCTATTCTCATGATCACTTATCTGTCCTTGTCTCTGCCAATGTAGAGTCCATGTCTTTGGGAATATCTACTGTGGACTCCATTCCCAAACTCAACCCCAGCCTGGAAGCTTCTTCCATGATAATCAGGACATGCAAGATGCTGGATATAGTCTCCAAGAGGACATGCTTGATGGTCAAGGCCTGGCTCCAGCTTCCAACCCTGATCAACCTACAGTAGCTGATACCCACACTGACCCAGCAATGACTGAAGGTGTGGCCACAGTGGAAGCTCCAGTTCCCAGCACAGCTGCAGCCAGAGGACCAAATGGTGCTCATGAGTTATATCCAACTACTGAGCCCCTCTGGCAATGCATTCTTGAGGATCTGGACACATGGTAGGACCTGTGGACTTGGACTTACATCCTGACTCCATACAATACCTCTTACATGGAGCAGTCCAGGAATCCGTGGCAGATATGTAGAACTGAATTGTATTGCAAAATAAAAATTAAAAAAAAAAGTAAAGAGCTACTGAATAATTTAAAAAAAAAAGAAAGAAATATTTCCAGAAAGGAAGAGGTGTGGAGGTTCATGTCTTCAATCTCAGGATTTGGGAGACTGATGCAGGCTCATCTGTAGTAGTTTCAGGCCAGTGTGGGCAATACACTGAGATGAAAAAAAAATTAGAATATTGATTAAGAATTGTTTTCTTACATGATAAATAAAATTGGAATATATTTTTGCAAACATTTTTTAAAATATTTGTCCTTGCCAGAATTACTGATTGCATGATTTTTTTTTCAAAAATGGCACACACACAAACATTTTTTAAAGAAAACTGGGATATACTTCTGTGGTGGAGTGTTCTGCCTGAGTTATGAGTCCCAAGAGACCATCAGGAGTCCTAGATCAGATGCAACAGCAAAGAGCCTTTATTGCAAGCTTGAGCTTGGGCTTCCCATCTATTTGTATATAACAGTGGAATCAGAGAGATCATTGAACTCAGTCGAGGCAGGGTTTTTAAGGAATAATGAATGGAGTTTAGGAGAATTCCAGATTCACGTGGCAGTTGAACTCCTTATTGAAGCAACAGAAGTTTTGTTAAACAGTGATTGATACTGGCATTGCTGCAAGGAAATTGGAAATTTATATAGAAGTGACATAAGCAAGCCTTATGTTCTATAACATTTATTACTTGTTTGTGTCAATTCTGATTGGTATCCTACAGGGTATATTTTGTGGCTTTTCCTGGTTTTTGTAATGTTGAGGCCTAGTCCCAGTATTGTTAGTCTGCAGCCTGTCATAGCTACATTAATGTTAAGTTAGGCCTCTTCATTTCCCATTCTACAAGTAACTATAGAGGACCAATCATGGCTCCTATGTGTCCAAGGGTTCTAGGGGATGATATTGAACCTGGAGGACCATCATATATTATCCTTTTGCTACATGTAGGACCATATCATGAATGTATGGGGTTAACCTTGTGTTGCAGACCCATCATCCAGATGGAGCAGAGTAAAGAGTTTCCTTCTGCAATGGTCAAAATTTTGTTTTTTTGAACTAGCACAGAATTATTGACATGTAAGTCAAGGGGTTTCCCTAAAGGAAATTTGCCTTTAACTTAGCATTTTCAGTCTGGTAAGGGGACAGGCATGATGTATTCTCATTTGTAGCAGCTTCCAGCTGAAATTGGGGTGTCAGTTGTCAAGGCCCAGGAAGGCTGAAACACTACTCAAGGGCTGG
The DNA here is from genome assembly GCF_949786415.1 of Peromyscus eremicus. Taxonomy (NCBI): domain Eukaryota; kingdom Metazoa; phylum Chordata; class Mammalia; order Rodentia; family Cricetidae; genus Peromyscus; species Peromyscus eremicus. The sequence goes on from NC_081416.1 coordinate 174,953,330, forward strand.
GCAATGGGACATCTATCAGGAACATCTGATTAGCGGTTTCAGGTGAAGGGACAGGGAGAAATCACATTGTCTGGACTGGTTTAAATCAGCTTCCAGCAAGTCCAGAGCTCAGCAATTTACAATCCATAGGTGTTCCCTGGATGGAGTCTGTTAAATCTCCTGAGACATATACACACTAAAAACAAATGTTAAAATTTTGGACCTTTAAAGAAAACTGTATATTTGGTTTGTATTTATCTTCAAGTTTATAATAAAATTAAAAATCTTGAGCTTATGACTGAATAGTGAGTACTCAGTGCTCTATCAGTTTATCTGAATTCCTTTTATATGTTAAAACTCTAAACCTCTGAAATCTCAGTGTAACAATATACTTTTAGTCGAGTTTGCAAATCATACTGAGTGTATAAATTAATGTCCAAGACCAATTGTCCTGTCAGGATTTCATTTTTTTGACTATTAAGGGAACACATTAGAAAAAAAATTATGATATATGTGTCGTTGTCTATCTGACAAAGCTACAGATAGCTTAGCTATCAATGTCAGAGATCTGAGAAGGATTAATCAAAATTATAGAGGGAAGTTTGTACCCTTACCTAGACAGATTCTTGGGCTTCTGTGAACTCTATGCCTCCAGAGGGCTAGTACTAATGGTGGGTGCCACCATCACCCAGCTGAAATTATAATCTTTCGTGTTTTGATGGAATGTCCTATAGATGTCTGTTAAGCCTCTTTGAGTCATAACGTATGTGAGTTCCCTTATTTCTGTGTAAAGTGTCAGTCTCTCCGACCTGTCCACTGGTGAGATTGGGGTGTTGAAGTCTCTCACTATTAGCGGGTGGTGTTTGATGTATGAATTAAGCTTTAGTAATGTTTCTTTTACAAATGTGGGTGCCCTTGTATTTGGGACATAAATGTTCAAAACTGAGACTTCATCTTGTGGATTTTTCCTGTGCTGAATATGCAATGTCCTCCATCTTTTTTGATTGATTTTAGTTTGATGTCTATTTTGTTAGATACTAGGATAGCTACACCAGCTTGCTTCTTAAGTCCATTTGATTGGAAGGTCTTTTCTCAACCTTTTACTCTGAGGCAGTGTCTGTATTTCCTATGAGTTGAGCTGTATTTCCTATGTACAGCAGGATGTATCTTGTTTTCATATCCATTTTATTAACCTGTGTCTTTTTATAGGTGAATGAGTCCACTGATATTAAAAAATATTAATGGCCAGTGATTGTTAATTCCTGTTATTTTTTGGTGGTAGTATGTGTGTATTTCATTTCCTTGTAGTTAACATTTTGGGGGTTATTGGCTGTGCTTTCATGGGTGAATCTTACTGCCTTAGATTGGAGTTTTCCTTCTAGGTCTTTCTGTAGGGCTGGATATTTGATAGGTATTGTTTAAATCTGATTTTGCCTTGGAATATCTTGTGTACTCTCTCTATGGTGATTGAAAGTTTTGCTGGGTAGAGTAGTCTCCGTGGTCTCTTAGTTTCTGATAATTTTTGTCCAGGTCCTTCTGGCTTTCAGAGTCTCCAGTGAGAAGTCTCCCGTTTTTCTGATGGGTCTATCTTTTTAAGTCACTTGGCATTTTAACTTTGCTGCTCTTAATATTCTTTCTTTTTATCTGTATGTTTAGTGATTTAATTATATAAAAAGAGAGGACTTTTGTGGGCTCTAGTCTATTTGGTGTTGTGTAAGCTTCTTGTATTTTCATAACATCTACATCTTTGAGATGGGAAAGTTTTCTTCTATGATTTTGTTGAATGTCTTTTCTGCACCTTTGAGTTAGTATTCCTCTCCTTCTTCTATCCCTATTATTCTTAGGTGTGGCCTATTCATAGTGTTTCAGATTTCCTGGAGATTTTATTGTGACATTCAGGTCTTGTTGTAGAAACATGAGGTTCTTCTGGTGCCATATTGCTCTTTATGTTATTGTATTTTTGCACTTGTGTCTTCCTTTTATTTTTCTCCAATAGGTATAAGGGGTGTCTGTGTCTGAGGGAGCTATTCTTGGTCTAATCTCTGCTTGCTGTATCTGTGTCTCAGGGTGCCACACTTATTCCAGTTGGAGCTCGTGTTCCAATTGGAGCTTGAAGATTCTGTGTCTCAGGGAGATGCTGAGGTAGTGGGTGCATGAGTGGGTTTGGCGGAGGGAGTAGGTCTTGTAGATTGTACGGTCTGGTGGGGGGTGTTGATGGTGAGGCCTGCCTGCAGGAGTCTTCCGTGCTGGCCTGCAACTGGAGCAGTGATGGGGAGAGGCATGAGATATGCCCCAGGGCCTATGTTCTAGAGACAGGACTTTCTGGGTGGGAGAAGAGTCACTCACCTCTTTGTTCAATCAGAGCTGACAGATTCTGTGTCTCAGGAAGCCACTGAGGTCATAGGGAGATGGGTAGGTTTGGGGATGTAGTAGATCTTATAGATTGAAGGGTTGAATGGAGGGTTGTTGCTGGGGATGCCTGCCTACTGGAGTCTTCCCTGCTGGCCTTCAACTGTGGCAGCCAACACTTGTATATTTTCAAGGATATTGTTTAATTAACTATTTGGTGAGCACTTCCTTGAGGAAGTCTATTCCTCCTGCTGTGAATATTCCTTATTTGCTGTATTTCTTGGTGTAGGGTTGGTCTCCTTAGCTTTCTCTTGTACATATTTGCTAGGTGTTCAACTCATATTTAGGCAGCTGTGTCGATGAGACTTCAAAATCCCCTAAAGTACACTAACATCAGAATTTTTTATAAAAGGAGAGGCTGGAGAGAATGTTCAGTGGTTGAGAGAACTGCCTGTTCTTCCAAGTTCAGCTCTTAGCATGTACATAGTGTCTAACAATCATTCACTTCCAGGGACTGAATGTTCTCTTCTGTCATTTTTGGCCTCTTGGCACAGAAATGGCACTCAAACAGACATGCAGGCAAAACATTTATACACATGAATTAAATAAATCTTAAAAAATACTACTCTTGCAGAAGACACAGGTTGGATTCCTAGAACCAATATGGTGACTTAAAACTATGTGTATCTTTAGTTACACATGATTCAGGGGTATGATGCTCTCTTTGAGTTTCTGAGGGCAGTAGCCCCACACACATATGTCCACATTATTATTCATTTTTAATAATTATTTATCATTAAACACTTCATTTAACTTCACCTGGATTTATTTGTTTGTTTATTTGTTATGTACGTGTGGCATTGGATAAGTCCACAGAAGTGCAGGGGTCCTCAAGGTGATGAGGGTGTTGGATTGTATGGATGGAGAGTTACAGGCAGTTGTTAACAAGGGAACTAGAAAAAGAACTTGGATTCTTTGCAGTCCCTGATGACTGGTTTTCCTTGTCACTTTGTGGTCCAGGAGTATTAGATGGAGGAGCAAACCTACTCATCTGCCAGAAAAGAAGGGAAGCTTAGGCATTCATAGCTGTTGTGATGCTAATAGCCACTAGGAGGCAGCAACATACCCACATCCCAGCCCCGGTGTGCACCCCAAACGTGGGTGCTTGGTGTTGTGATTTCTAATTACCACCTAGATTTTCCACACGGCCTCAGATGTGGGAAAGTAAGGGAAACCCCACTTTTAAGTGACAGGAAAATAAGGAAAAGCTGCAGAGAGTTTGCAATTTGAGCTAAATCAGAAAACATGAATTTGGTGATGGTTTATAAAGATTGACATAGAAACTAATACTTTTGGGTGAGTTTGGCTGCCTAAACTAAACTTATAGCAGATGTTTTTTGTTTTTGTTTTTTTCCTTTCTAGCTGCTAGACATTAAATCAATGTCTCATTAATGTTATGCTAGTGGAAAATAGCTGAGACATGCCACCCAACCCTTACCTGCAGATTCCAAGCAGGTATGCTGCCACTAAGCCACACTCCCAGGACCTCATTTGAGCAATTCTAGATCTGTGTTCTACTGCTGTGGCACAACCCCTCAGGCCCGCATTTGTAGATTCAAGGCAAGTGTTTTAGTCTCTAGACCTTTACATACACTAAATAATAACACAGATATTTATTTATTAGTTTTGGATAATTTTTATTAAAATTCTTTTAGCATTTGAAAGAACATTACATCACTTTCTTTTTTCTTTCCTCCATCCAAACCCTCTCATGTGCTCTACCTCACTCTCTTTCAAATTCATGACCTACTTTGCTTTCATTGTTCATATGAATATATTATTCCTAAATATGTAAGTATACATATATGTAAGTATACATATATGTAAGTATACATACTAGGAATATACCTAGTCTGTATAATATTACTTGTATTTACATTTTTTCAAGACTTACTAGGTTCTATTAGATAACCAACTGTTGTTCTCTTAACCTTGGGAAAACTGTTACTTTCATTCTCAGAATTCCTTAGTTTCCTATACTTCTTTGTCTAGGGTTGAGGCCTCTTGAGATTTTTCCTCCACATGCTATCATGCCCACTTGTGTTGTTGTTGTTCAGGTCATCCTTAGACAGCCATGTTAGTAAGACTTGACATCATAGGTGAAGCAACTCTGACATTTCTAGGAGACATAATCTGATGGCAAACTTCCTAGTCCTCTAGTTTTTCTTTCCCTTCCCTCTTGGACAATAATACCTGACCTTAGTTGGATGCAAGAGTTATTTTGTGGGTATATCAGTTGGGACTGGGATCCACAACTCTGCATTTTGTTTGGTTATGGTGTACAATGACTGTTTCATTTTTGTGTAACAGTCTAAGTGTGTTGTAAAGAGAAGTTTCATTGATGAGGGTGAGTGTTAAATTTACCTGTATGCATAAGGACAAATAGTTATAGTGTAGTTGGGGGTTATGCAGGTTTAGTAAACTGGTGGTTGTAGGTTCTCCTCCATGATTCATGACATCATAGGCCTGGGTAATTGTCTAGGATTCTATTACCTAGCATGATTTACCACTTGTATTGGTCATAAGTCAAATTAGAGAGGTATTGATTAACATCAGTGTATGCGTGCATCTGCTTTCTTAAAGTCAGGTCATGCCAGTGTTGTGGTATGTAGGTTTTAAGGTGGGTGGGACTATTGGTTACTTCCCTTCATTTGAAGCTTACATGGCTCCTTCTGGTACAATGAAAGCTAGTACTAAAGAGGATGCTTTCATATCAGCTTGTGTCCTTTGTGCCATGTGTTTGGAGTGTATGATGTCTTCAGCAATCAGGACTTACTTTGAAATTTTTTTGAAAATTTCTAAGAGAAATTTGTCCACAAATCAAAAGAGGGCTTTCATGGCTGGTGATTGTTTTCATCAGACAATAGTTTTGAGGAGCATTGTCAATTTAGCTAAGAAATTTTAATAAAGAGAATCTACCAGCACCTATTGGATTAAGAGGTGAGTTTTTGTTCTCATAGCAGATCACCACAACCTCTAGGCCTTGGGCCCAGAGGCTCAACCCTGTACTACACACCACCACCCATTGCAGTCTCAGTTTCAAGCCAGCAGGCAGGTCTCCTCCAGCCAGGCCAGACTACCACTATCCCCCAACAGACCCTGAAACCTACAATAACCACCCACCCCCTGAAACACACTCACCCCTTGAGACTGCAGCTGCTCCATGAGATGGAGTCCATCAGCACTGATAGGACCAAGAGCTCTGATTAGACCAAGAGCTCCCATTGGACCAAGAGTATTGATCAGGCCAAGAGAGGCTCCCTCAAACACAGACACTGCTTGCACTGAGTGGAGGAAGAGACAGGTAGACACCAGTACAAAAATACAGTCAACAACATAAAGACCAATATGTCACCATGAGAACTTAGTTGTTCTACATCACTAAGACCTAAACATACCAATGCAGAAGAAGTAGAAGAAATCAACCTTAAAAATGATTTTAAAGATATAATGGAGTTCTTTAAACAAGAAATTAAAAACTCCTTTAAAGAACTGAGAAATAGACAAACAAAAAATTGAAAGAAATTATAAATCCCTTAAGAAAGCTGAGAAAACAAAACAAAACAACAACAATAACACACACACACACACACAGACACACACACACAAAGCAATTAAACAGGTCAAGGAAAAAGTTCAAGATTTGAAAACTGAGATACAGACAATAAAAAAGACACAAACTGAGAGAATGCTGGAAATGGAAAATCTGAGTAAAGAAAAAGGAACTAAAGATGCAAGGATAAACAATAGAATGCAAGAGATGGAAGAGAAAATCTCTGGAGTTGGAGATATGATAGAGGAAATAGATTCATCAGTCAAAGAAACATTAAAGCTAACAAAGTCATAACACAAATCTTGCTGGGAATCTAGGACACCACAAAAAGGCCAAACCTAAGAGTAATAGGCATAGTAGAAGGAGAAGAATACCAGCTCAAAGGCACAGAAAATACATTCAACAAAATCATAGAAGAAAACTTTCCCAACCTAAAAGGAAATGCCTATGAAGATACAAGAAGCTTACAGAATACCAAATAGACTGGATCTAAAAATAAAGTCCCCTCACCACAGAATAATCAAACCACTAAGCATACAGAATACAGAAAAAATATTAGAGCTGCAAGGAAAAAGGCCAAGTAACATATAAAAGCAGACCCATCAGAAAAATGGGTGACTTCTCAATTGGAGACTCTGAAAGCCAAAATGTTCTGGACACATATTATGCAGACACTAACAGACCATGGATGCCAACCCAGACTATTATACCCAGCAAAACACTCCATCACCATAGACAAAGTAAACAAAATATTCCATGATAAGACTACATTTAAACAATACCTATCCATAAACCCAGCCCTACAGAAAGACCTAGAAGGAAAATCCAATCTAAGGAAGTCAGATACACCTGTGAAAACACAGGCAATAGATAATCACACACCAAAAAAATACCAAAGAAGGGAAACACACAACACTAACACCCAAAAATGACAGTCACTGGTCATATCCCTTAATATCAATGGATTCAACTGATCTATAAAAAGACACAGGTAACAGAATGGATATGAAAACAGGACACATCCTTCTGCTGCATACATGAAACACACCTAAACTTCTAAGACACTACCTCTGAGGAAAAGGCTGGGAAAAGAATTTCCAATCAAATGGATTTACAAAGCAAGCTCATGTAGCTATCCTAATACCTAATAAAATAGACTTCAAACTAAAATATTTGAAAGAGATCAGGTCGGCATTTCACATTTATCACAGAAAAAAATCACCAATATGAAGTCTCAATTCTGAACATTTATTCACCAAATAAAAGGGTACCCACATTTGTAAAAGAAACATTACTAAAGCATAAATCACACATCAAACCACACATATGAGTAGTGGGAGATTTTAGCACCCCACTCTCACCAAATGACAGATCTGCCAGAGAGAAACTTAACAAAGAAATAAGGGAACTAACAGATACTATGATTCAAATGGATTTAATAGATATCTACATCTCATGGAAACTGAATAATGCTCAACTGAATCACCAATGTGTCAAGGAAAAAATAAAGAAAGAAATTAAAGATTTGCTAGAATAGAATGAAAACAAAACTATAACATACCCAAACTTATGGGACACTATGAAAGCAGTGCTAAGAGGAAGATTCATAGTACTGAGTGCCAACATAAACTACGTGGAGAAATCCCACATACTGATTGAATAGCACATCTGAACAAAAAGAAGCAAATGCACCCAAGATGAATAAATGCCAGGAAATAATAAAATTGAAGGCTGAAGTCAATAAAAGAGAATCTAAGGTAACAATACAAACAATCAATGAAACAAAGAGTTGGGTTTTTTGAGAAAATCAACAAGATAGACAAGCCCTTATACAAACTAACCAAAAGACAGAGAGAGAGAGCACCTAAATTAGCAAAATCTGAAATGAAAAGGGAGCCATAACAATATACAATGAGGAAATCCAGAGAATCATCAGGTCATACTTCAAAAACCTATACTCCACAAAATTGGAAAATCTGAAAAAATGGACAATTTTCTGGATAGGTACCTCATACCAAAGTTAAATCAAGACCAGAAAACTATTTAAATAATCCAATAACCCCTAAGGAAATAGAGTTATTAAAAGTCTCCGAACCAAAAAATACCCAGCTCCAGAAGATTTCAGCACAGAAACTACCAGATTTTCAAAGAAGAACTAATACCAATATTCTCCAATTGTTCCACACAACAAAAACAGAAGGAATATTAACACACTATTATGAAGCTACATTTACACTGATAAACAAACCACACAAAGATGCAACAAAGAAAGAGAATTACAAACCAGTCTCCCTCATGAACATTGATGCAAAAATACTCAAAAAAATATTGGCAAACTGAATCCAAGAACACATCAAAAAATTATCCACCATGACTATGGGAACTTCATCCCAGAGATACAAGGATGGTTCAACATACAAAAATCTGTCAATGTAATACACCGTATAAACAAAATGAAAGAAAAATCCACATGACCATCTCATTAGATGCTGAAAAATCCTTTGACAATATCTAACACGCCTTCATGATAAACAAACCGGGGAGATCAGGAACACAAGGAACATACCTAAACATAATAAAGGCAATTTACAACAAGCCATAGCTAACATCAAATTAAATGGAGAGAAACTCAAAGTGATTCCACTAAAATAAGGAACAAGACAAAGCTGTCCATTCTCCCCATATTTATTCAACATAGTACTTGAAGTTCTAGCTAGAGCAGTAAGACAACAAAAGGAGATCAAGGGATACATATTGGTAAGGAAATATTCAAATTTCACTGTTTGCAGACACTATGATAGTATACATAAATGACACCAAAAATTCTACCAGGGAACTCCTACAGCTGATAAACACCTTCAGTAATGTGGCAGTACACAAGATTTACTGGAAAAAACCAGTAGCTCTCCTATACACAAATGATAAATGGGCTTAGAAAGAAATCAGAGAAACATCACCCTTTACAGTAGCCACAAATAATATAAAATACCTTGTGGTAATTCTAATGAAGCAACTGAAAGATCTGTATGAAAAGAACTTTAAGTCTCTGAAGAAAGAAATTTCAGAAAATTTCAGAAAATTGAAAGAACTTTCACGCTCATTGATAGGTAGGATTAACATAGTGAATGGCAATCTTATCAAAAGAAATCTACAGATTCAATGCTATCCCCATCAAAATCGCAAGACAATTCTTCACAGACCTTGAAAGAACAATACTCAACTTCATATGGAAAAAGAAAAAAAAAACACATTCTAGCTAAAATAATCCTGTACAATAAAGCAACCACTGGAAGCATCACAGTTGCTGATCTCAAGCTCTACTATAGCTTAATAAAAACAGCTGAGTATTGGCATAAAAACCGACATGTAGACCAATGGTATCTAATTGAAGCCTCTGACATTAATCCTCACAATTATGACAAAATAGCCAAAATTATACAATGGAAAATAGAAAGCATCTTCCACAATTGGTGCTGGCATAACTGGATGTTAACATGTAGAACATTGCAAATAGATCCATATCTGTCACCATGCACAAAACTCAAGTCCAACTGGATCAAAGACTTCAACATACATCCAGTTATACTGAACTTAATAGAAGAGAAAGTAGGAAGTAGTCTTAAATGCATTGGCACAGAAGACCCTTCCTAAATATAACACTAGTAGCACAGACACTGAGAGCAACTATTAATAAGTGGGACCTCCTAACACTGAGAAACTTTTGTAGTGCAAAAAAAAAGTCAATAAGACATAGACGACAGCTTACAGCATGGGAAACGATCTTCAACAACCCCGAATCTGAGAGAGGACTGATCTCCAAACCATATAAAGAATTCAAGAAACTAGACTTCAAAATACCAAGCAATCCAATAAAAAAAAATGGGCTACAGAGTGAAACAGAGAATTCTCAACAGAAGAATCTCAAATGGCCTAAAGACATTTACAGAATTGCTCAACATCCTTAGTCATCAGGAAATACAAATCAAAATAGTTCTGAGATAACATCTTACACCTGTAGGAATGGCTAAGATCAAAAACACTGATTATAGTTTATGTTGGAGAAGATGTAGAGCAAGGAGAACACTCCTCCACTGTTGGTGGTAGTGCAAATTTGTACATCCACTCTGGAAATCAGTATTCCAGTTTCTCAGAAATTTTGGAATCAACCTTCCTCAAGACCCAGCTATACCACTCTTGGGCATATACCCAAAAAATGCACAATGACACCACAAGGACACATGCCTCAACTATGTTCATAGCAGCATTATTCATAATTGCCAGAACCTGGAAACAACCTAAATGCCCCTCAACCAAAGAATGGATAAGGAACATGTGGCACATATACACAATGGAGTACTATTCAGCAGAAAAAAAAAGACATCCTGAAATTTGCAGGCAAATGGATGAAACTAAAAAAATATCCTGAGTGAGGTAACCCATACTCAGAAAGACAAACATGGTATGTACTCATTCATAAGTGGATACTAGATGTAAAGCATATGATAACCAGAGTACAATCCACAGCTCCAGAGAAGCTACCTAACAAAGAGGACCCTAAGAGGGATGCATGGATTGCCCTGCAAAAGAGAAATAGATGAGATCCCCATGAGTGAACTGGGGATGAAGTGGGTAATGGTGGGTAGGGGATGGGGGATTAGAACACGAGGGAATTGGAGTTTCGAGCTGAAACAGGGACAGAAAGGGAGAGCAAGGAAAGAGATATAATGATAGATAGAGACATCATGGGAATAGGGAGAAATGGGGTACTAGAGAAGTTCCAAGGAATCCACAAGTACGACCTGACCTTGAACTACTAGCCATAGTGGAGAGGATGCCTTAACTTGCCTACCCCAGTAATCAGATTGGTGGATACCCTAACTGTCATCATATATCTTTCATCCAGCAACTCATGAAAGCAGATGCAAAGATCCACAGCCAAGCATCAGGCCTAGCTCCAGGAGGCCATTCTATGAGAGAGAAGAAGGATTCTGTGAGCAAGGGACATCAAGATCATGATAGGATACGGAGACAATCAAACCAAACTAGTGGGAGCTCATGAACTGTGGACCAATAGCTTTGGAGCCCCCATGGGACTGGACCAGGCCTTCTGCATAGCTGAGACAGTTGTTTTGCTTGAACTGTTTAAAGGGATCCCTGGCAGTAGGATCAGGATCCATCCCTGGTGCATGAGTGGGCTATTTGGAGCCCAGTGCCTATGGTTGGACAACTTACACAGCCTTGGTGCAGGGGGAGGGTCTTGGACCTGCCTCAACTGAATGTACCAGTCTCTGCTGACTCCCCGTGGAAGCCTTACCTTGGAAGACGTGGGAGTTGGGGGAATGCTGGACGGGGGTGATGAGAAATGGGGATCTCTGGTTGGTATGTAAAATGAATAGAAAATTTCTTAATAATAAAAAAGAAAGAAAATAAAAAAGAAACTAGGAAGCCAACTGCATTATTCTCATACACATCTTAACATATTTTTATATCTTTGATGGTGAGTGGAAGACAAGGTGCTTGTCATACATTTTGATGGCTTTAAAATTACTAATTCTTTAGAATTACCTTTATATTCCACAATTCAACTTTAGATGAAGCCTTTTTTAATCCACAAAATGTGTTTTGGCTGTTGTTATTTTATTGATATTTGATTTTCAAACCTAACCCTAGAATGTGTGAAATAATTCTATGTTGTAAATATATAAGATTTATTAAATCTGAACCTGGAAATTCTACATTTCATACCAGGTGATCTTCATATGAAGATGATAAATCCCTATGGCTTTTTATTATCCTGAAGTAAGTCTGCATTAAGCTAAGTGATCTATAGATATTTATTTAATGAGCTATTTTAAATTCTGTATGATCTTTGATGAAATTTTGCAAAAATAAAATGTAGATTTTTTTTTACACATTTAAGAAAGAAATTTTCAAATAAACTACATATGTTTATGTGTTATATGCTAGTTTCTTTATAGCATGATTCCTTATGATATTTTATACATATTCTTAATTTATCATTCTTATTCCTTCTATACGGATCTATATCCCCTCTGTAGTTAGTACACACCCTTGTTTTCACCATTTCCCTTCAGATTACTTGTAACACGGTATTTATATTAATTTTAATTTAAAAGAAGTATGTTTATTGATCACATATTGATACATTTAAGAAAAATACCAATGTGGGAAAAAGTTTTCCAGTATTTTCAAATTCCTCTTCTTGGATAGTATGTCACTATTTCCAAGGATTCTCAGACATATCAAATTTTGGATCATTTTAAACATATTTCTAACAGCCTTAATGCTCTATTGTTTCAATAGATAAAATTATTTAAGGAATAAAATATACTGAGACTGGATATATGAATAAGAGTTTAAGATTGCTTACTGCTCTTCCAGTGGAACGGAGTTCAATATCCAGAACCCAGGTTGGGGAGCTCACAACCTTCTATAGAACATCTTGAGGGTATATGAGGGCTTCTTAGAGTCTACTTGTGCAAATGTTCTCATGTGCACAAACCTTCTTCCAAAACCTCCTCAACCATATAGCTCTTATTTAACAATAGCCAGGTGTGGTCATGCAGTACCTAGAATGTTGAGGCAGGAGGATCTCTATGAGTTCAAGGGCAGCCTGCTCTTCATTGAGATTTGACAACCATCCTGGGTTATATAGTTTGTCTCTGTCTCAAAAGACATTTAACAGAAAAAAAATCCCTAGATAATGTAATGAACAGAATATATCAAATTAAAAGGAACTACTAGATTAAGGATGATGGAAAGATCAGACCTAAGCTTAGGGTTCTGGATAAAGAGAATATTTATGTTATGGATATTTAGTAAGAAATGGGTTAAGGGTCAGAGGTTATAGGGAAACCAAGGAGAAACCATTTGTTGAACAATTAATTTCAAAAAGTGCTCATAATATACCTTAATGTGTTCATCATGATGCAACAAAATGAAATCACAGCAGCTGTGGACACCTGCAGGAGGTCAAGCAGCAGAAGTCTGTCATCGATGGGGCACATGATCTCTAGGACAAGTACCATACTGAAGAGCTCTAACTGCTTGGGAGAGAGAATTATTCCCTTTTGGGGTTGTGAGGACTATTAGGACTTCCATGCTACAGTGCATAGCCCCCCCACGCTATTTTACAGGCAACATCACTCAGCTGGAAAAGGCAGTTGTGGCCAATTGTGAGGATCAGAGTTTGACCCCCTGAACCTATGTGGAAGGAGAGAACTGATCCTGCAAACTGTCTTCTGACTTCTTTATACTCACACTCAGATATACAAATAAAAGTAATTCAGTGCAAATAAAACATTTAAAGTCTGAAGGATCCCTCTCACTTCTTGCCATGAGAGATCATTATGTATTTGTCAAAAACATTTCATATTTAATTGTGTGTGTGTGTGTGTGTGTGTGTGTGTGTGTGTGTGTGTAGTTCCCAAGGAGCAAAGAAGAGTTTGCTGATCTCTTAGAGTTGCAGTTAGGCATTTATGAGCCACCAGAAATGGGTAATAGGAATGGAACTTAGGTCCTCTGCAAGAGCAGGACTCATTTTTAACCAATGAACCATTTCTACAGCTCCCATATAAAATTCTTAACATATCCTGTAAAAAACCCTATTTTTCATAGACTCTAGAGTTATAATATGACTTTTCATTCTATGTTGGTTACATTTCCCCTCTTGATTTTAGACTTTACTCTTGAGTGATTTGGGGTACTACATTGGAGTATAAGTTCCATAAGTATGTCCTCACATGAAACAAGAAGAACACAAGGACAGGGGTACCAGACATTCAGTGTGTCCCTCTAAAATATATATTTTCTTAAAATATTTTATTCTAGGTGGGTGATGGTGGCACATGCCTTTAATTATAGAACTTGAGAGGCAGAAGCAGGTGGATCTCTGAGACTGAGGACAACCTGGTCTACAGAGCAAATTCCAAAACAGCCAGGGCTACTCAGAGAAATCTTGTCGTGAAAAACAAACAAAAATTTAGTTTTTAATTATGTATAAATATGTGTATGAATGCAAGTTTGCACATGAAAATTTAACACGTGAAGTTTACTAATGGAATGTACATTATATCTGACCATAAAGATGTTCATGTGTTGATATAGGAGTTTTTATCTTTATTAAATTAATATACAAAATATGAAGTGTATTGATTTAACATATTTGGGCCAAATGACACCAAGAATGAGTTAACTATGAAGACTTGTTTGTAGAGCCTTGTCATTTTTATGGTTTTCATAGCGATATTACACTCATCTGCCATTTTTGTTTACATTTTGATTTTTTGTTTTCCTTATCGGATTAAGTTTAACATTTTGATATTAAACTTGCACATTTCTTTCTATCATAACATTTCTCCCTCAAGGATTTTGGACACAGATATTTGGAACATGATATGACTTCCACTGTTGGCTGATTTGGAGCTGGGTAAAAATAGTATTTGTGTATGCTCAAGCAACACCCAGCATGAGAGACATATTCTCTGCAGATCAAGATGATGAATTCTCAGCTTTTTCTTCAGCACCATGTCTGCTTACACACTTCCATGCTTCCCATCCTGATGATAATGGACTAAACATCTGCAACTGTAAATGCTTTCCTTTAGAAGTGTTGATATGGCCATGGTGTCTCTTCACAGCAATAGAAACCATAACTAAGACAGAGGGTCTAAGGAAGTAATTTCAAGTGTTTAAATGCAAGTTGTAAAGGTCTGAGGATGTGAATGCTTAAGTTATGAGGGTCTAAGAAAGTGGTTTAAGCTATGTGAAGGATTGTGAAAAATGAGAAATGTTTCATATTTTTCTTTCTTTCTGTGCTATTGTTTTACTAAGATTTTAAATATTAAGTGTTTTAACATAAATCAATGGAGTTCTGATAAACTGTTAATCTCTCCCTGGTAAAGTACTGACTACTACCATCATAGTCACAAGCTTAAAATTTAAAATTCCTTTGTTTTTTTTTTCTAGGTATAGACTTAAAAGTGCTTCTCATTGTGCTGAAAACATCTCATTCTAATCTTTATATATCCATCCCTCTGTATAGAGAAAAAAGTGTTCATGCTTTTACCCCAAAAGCACAGCTTTTGATAAGACTCTAAGGCATGAGTCTACTCTAGCTGTTTTACCGACACCTGTTAACTGCTTTCTCTACAGTGAGAATTTCAGTATAGATTATAAGTAGTGTCAATGCTCGTATATCAAAAACCTCTATCTCTCTTTGTAAACTTAAAAAATTCATGCAAGCTTCAATGAGTCATGACTTGGATCCACCTATCACAGGTCAAACAGACTCCAGGTATGTACTCCTCTCAATCAACAGCTTAAGCTTCCCCACTTATTTACTGTCTATACTTAATTGTAGTCTCTCTCTCTCTCTCTCTCTCTCTCTCTCTCTCTCTCTCTCTCTCTCTCTCTCTCTCTCTCTCCCCCTCTCTCTCCCTCTCTCTCTGTTCCTGCTAACCCTAGTCTTCAGACCATTTCCACATCACAACTACCAGGATCACAGGTCTGGAAGTTTCAGTGGTACATCAAAGAAAAAGATATTTCCCCTAAGTTCCTTAACTTTACCTTATTTCTCTAGTCTACACCTGTTCAATCAGAATTCAAATCATTTAAAGTTTGCAAACTGCCACAAATCAAAACCAGCTAGTCCTAGACTTAATGAAAACCAATGTGAACTAGATGCTTCTGTTGGAATGTCCAGTTGGGCTTATCCTCTGGCTTGAATCAGAATTTTCAGACTACTCAGAAGCTCCCTGCATTTTGCTAGCCCCAAGTGGTCACACAGAACCTAGAAAGCCTGAATTTCTCTCCTTTCTCCCAACTTTTGATCAGCACTCCAACCTGCCCAGGTCCTGACAATGTCCCAATTTTAGCTTAAAAGAAGTTACAGAATAGATTACATTATCATCAACAAAAAGGTTGATATGTCAGGCCCAAAAGAAATTCAGAACAAATGCTGACTATAGTGCCTATTAGCATAACAAAGTACATGCTGGCCTCCAAACACTCTGGGCCAAGTATTTGTTACAGAGTCCACTCAGGTATCTGGAATCCTGGCTGCTGTCAGCGCCTCTCAGCTCCTCTCATTCCAGGCTCCACCCTTCTCCTCTCCAGATCACGGGCTTCCGTTCCCCAGCTTCTGATTCCTATATAACGCTGACATTTTGACTATGCACCTCTTGGCTTCTTTGTCTTCTTTGCCTCTCTCTGTCTCTCTGTCTCTCTTTTTCTCTCTGTCTCTGTCTCTGTCTCTGTCTGTCTCTCTCTTTCTCTCTCTCCCTCTGCTCCTCTCTGTTCATCCTCCTTTCTTGCTCCCTTCCTCATGGCCTGGCCTATTCTGCTGGCCGTATTCAGTCTACTACTTTCTCTCCCTGCTCTGGACTCATGCTGTATTCTCCATCATGTCTATCATAACAACTTTCCTCTTAACTGTAAAAGGAAAGAAAATAATGCACTCTTTTCCCATTTGCACATCCAAATTTAAATATAAGTGTGGCTCTAGGACACACAAGCAGAGTGGACCATGTGGGAGCAGAACATATTAACAGTAGCTAAGGACAGGACAATAGAGGAGAAATACTGAATAAATTACAATGACGTGCATGTCTGTATCAAAGTTTCATAATGTAACACCCAGTAAAAATTACAAAAAAATGAGTGAAATAGAGATACAAAATACTGAGCAGAAATGTAAGTTTATAAAGATCATATTATACCTTAGGCATTTTGAATGAAGTTTCAAAGTCTCTATAGATAACATTTTTTATTTCTTTGGCAAAAAGTCATAGAATAAAAAATACTTAAAGTTTCTTGTAGTTTATTTTTAATGTTTAAAATGTTACAAAGATTGCTTTAAGCTGGGATTCCATGAAGCATATTAGAGTTAGCTGATAATGTAAAACAAACCACTAATCAAAGAAGCAAATATTTTATGACTCAAGACTTCAAGATTCAGAGTGGAGAGATAATTCTGTGGTCAAGAGCACTTCACTACCCTTGTAGAGGACCTGAGTTCATTTCCAAGACACAAAGCAGGGGGCTTACAGCACATGTAACTGCAACTCCATTGGAACCAATGCACTCTTTTGACCTCTGAAAGCACTGTACGTGGAAATATAGACACACACACACACACACACACACACACACACACACACACACACCCCACACCACACACTACAACTACCTCCTCTACTATTACCACTACTAACACTTTATCAATTAATATCTAAAAAAAACAAACTCTACAATTCAATAACAAGATTTATTCTGTGACAACATCCAGTCATTCACATGTACAAGAACAGGAAAATAAACCCCACTCACCATATTTTTTTTTACAATTTTAAGAATTTATTCCCATGGAAACAGCCCTGGAGGGAAATCAGCCATTTTCTCTTGGAACACTTTATCAAAAGCTTCAGCTTGGGCTACTGTAAAGTGATTCTTCCAGTCCCCAGATATGCCTAGAAAATGTGAAGCAGACACATACATTTGTTAATGATGACCTCAACACTGCTGTCAGTCCTTCCTTCACATGGTCTTACCATGTACTTGACAAGGGCCACACAGTTAATAAAGGGGAAGTACCAATGACTTCCAGAACACATCTTACCCCTTGAAAAATTATACATCAGAATTCTACTTCTGTGGCAATGATGTCCTCCCTCCTCCTATCTCATATCAACTACACACTCTAAGGGCTTCCACACTAGCTCTAGCTTTTAGATGTTGAGATTATTCCTGCTTCCCACACACCTGCATCCATCATTCTGTCCAACCCAAAAGAGTTTCTTATCTCAATTATCTAAGCAGATTTTAATTGTTCTTTCCAAATTTTAGTGTTTACTTTTAAAACTTCTAAAAAACATGCAAGCAACTTTTAAAAGATCTTTAAAATTATGTTTAGTTATGTGTGTGTAGGTACACATGAATGCAGGTTCCTGCAGAGCTTTGAGGCATCTGATCCCCTTGAGCTGGAGATGCACAATGTTGTGAGCTACATGACAATCATCTTGATGCTTTCATCAGATGCAAGAGACCCAGATACTGCCAGCTGAGAACATCTCAAGATTTCTATTTTCAGGCAATATAGTGTCTGGTGATGCATGAAGAACTACGTGATCTTTTTACCATATCTTTTCACCAGACTTTGGTTCTCATCACTCCATTCTAGTATGTCTTTGGTTTTGACATTAGAGATGACAAATTGTCTATCTGCTCTCATTGAACTGTGTGTTCCTTCTTTCTAGAGTGCTGATGTCTTCCATATACACACTTGATGTTCTTTGGTTTCCCAATTTATGCCACTGTGACCACCTCTTCCTGTCTTCCCTACATGTAGGACTCTGCAGACCCATCCTTGCTGTCTGTTATTTCATAACTGTGACACTTTGATTAATTTACTTTTTGTAAAGATGCTTGAAATATGTATCTCATATATTTAAAAAGTAAAATGTTTCTTTTATCACCAAAGTCTTCATTCGTCAAATCATATCAGACACATAGATCATACTCAGTATGGAATTGTTGAAAGCATTCATGAGTGAGTGAGGAAGGTAATGACTGGCTTTGTTTCCACTTTTCTGATGAGGAAAAATTAGTCCTTGAGATGTTACTCAGCATGAGAGTGGTGGATGTTGACCTGAAGCCAAGAAGACTGATAGTAGAAGTCATGGTTTTCCTCACCACATTGTATTCCTTATGTATCATATAAGTTAACTTTAAATTCCCAGTGGTATTATTAAAGAAAATATAAAATATTCAGAATTAAATGGTAATGATTGATATACCATATTCAAATAATATGCCATTAATCAATATGTCTACAAGAGTGTCATCAGTTAAGAAGGTAACCTGGCAGTATTCATTGCTACTCTCAGCTTTCTTATTATCTTCATTATTAGAACAAATTTATTTATTGTTTTCCACAGCACACCTGGCTCTTGATAAGCCAGACTGGATGCTGAGCTACCAGAATCTCAGTAAATTCAATATGGCTGCCCACTTGGATTGAATAAGTCCAGATGAGAGAAGCATGTCTTTGCAGGTACACACATGAAGTTGTAAGTCGAATTATGTCAAAATCCTGTGCACCTTACAAGCATATATTTCTCTTCATTCACTCTTTCTAAAAATCCCCCCAAACTCTGGTGTGTCAGGAAACAGGATAATCCTAATGCTTGGTGGCTTAAGTCTTGTTGAAAAGGAACTTCCTCATAGTTCTGGAGGTCTCAGTTCTCCTAATAGTTTGTTGTCCAGACCTTCCCTGTCTTTTTATTGGCCTGCAGTTAGTATGCTTATCTCTAGGTGTTCTTCCCTCTGTGTCTCAGATTAATACCTTCTCAGGACACCAGTGAAAATGATTAGTGGCTCAAGCATTGTATTTAGGAAACATCCACTCTGAAGTATTGAGGTCCAAAACCTTTGAAATTTGTCAGAAGATTTTTGCTTCATCATGTCTTCATTGTGACAATGTCTTTATAAAAGTTCTGTCTACTAAACAGCAGATGAATGGGAATGACCATCTCTCTGGTCTGTATTTCCTGCAGTATCAAAATATGGAATTGTAATGATCAACATTGCTTGTAGAAAAATATTGTTTGAAGCTTCAAACCAGATTCATCCCACCTAGCCAAATGATTGAGTCTCCCAGGTAAAGAGTAGCTCTCCAGAGGCAAGAACAGGTATTTTTCTTGGATCCTGAGAAGAGCAACTAAAGGAGAGTGAATTCCTCCCACTTAAAGCCAATCTAACAGTTATCAAAGCTTTTCATGGATTGTGGTTTAGGATATTAGGTATCTAATGGTAAGTAATTAAATTAATTTTAGAATTAATCTTTGATCTGCTCATACTTTCAAGATTAAAAAAAGGAACCAATCTGATGTATGAATTGAAAAGACCAACATTATCCTCATGCATCTTATTATTTCAAAAGTGTTTCCCAGATATCCATCTCAGCATCCTCTGTAATGAAGTCATGAGTCAGGGTGGGGCAAGTAATGAAGTTGGTCTCCCCCTTCAATGACCTGGGTTTCAATGGGACTTACGGCTTATAATGAGTGTGAGTACAAGAAAAATAATTCCCCAGAGTAAAAGTTATGTTCAATCATAAAAGAAATGAATGTCATATATAATCACTATGATGATTAAATTACAAATGACTTATGGAGTCAGATCAAGTTTTTTGACAGAACTAACATACATGGTACATGAAAAACACTATGTTTTGGAGAGACTTAACTAAAATTCATTGTGGTCATCCTGGAAGAATCTACATGGAAAAGAGGAAATGGCAGCTGTCTTCATGGAATTGTGTGCTTGATTCTATTACATCTGCTCCAGTGTGTTTCTGACAGAACTTTTACTTGTTAGTTTCCATAGACTTTCCCTATTAAACAAGCCACTTCATTCCCTTTGGCATTTCATTAAAGCCTTTATGTATACATACTGTTTTACCTCTGCCAAATTCTGATTCATTACAGGAAATCCAAGAATTGGCAACTTCTCTTCTTATGTGGGACCTTCAGTTCTAGTGCAGACAACTTTGTCTTTACAGAGTCTGGAGAACAGTATTCGGAGGTTATCTGTCAATAGCAGTGGATTCTCCAGAGGGCTCAGTACATAGTGTACAAATGACCATATTCTTGAAGTGACATGTATGTGTGCTCAAATCTGAGCCCAAACTTCCTCTTGTGAGGATACCAGTATTATTGGATTAAATGCAGTCTGCTAACCACTTTAACTTACTTAGCTATATGTATAGTCCTGATGTCTTTATATTCTAGGACATGAACCTTACATTCTAGGGTGGAGGAGGTTTGGGTGTTAAGGCTAAAGCATGTAAATTATTGGAAGAAGAAAATTAAATACAATACTCATAACACTCCATTTGATGTGTTTTAACCCATGTTCTTTACTTGTCCCCAAAGACCTGACATCTGATTCATTCCTTCTTCACTGCCAAGTACCATCTCACTAATTATTTGCTAACTAGGTAAAGGTTACACTCCAGGTGTGATTCTTTCTGGCAAAGTTGCTCCTCAACTTTACAGCTTTGAAACCACACCCACAATATGCTCCCAGCATAGAGAGTTAGCACAGACATAAAGAAGATGGATATTCCCATTCCTGGAGAGGCATTTCAGAACAAACTGCGTAGCCCTGAGCCTGAAGCAATCAAATTGAGGTTGGTAAACATCATCAGATTGTAACACTAGTGAATAACTAACTTAGTCTCTGTGGGGTCTATTCTCAGCTTGGTGTGAGAAAGCAATCGTGACAGGGTTAAAATTTTTTTCAGCCATGAATGGAAGTTTTTTCTGTTTATTATCCCAGGTATATCTCTAGTCCCATGCACTAAATGTTTTCTTTGGAGTTTCTATGACAGGGAGATGTACAAAGCCTCATTGCAACATGTCTACCCTTCTGTTTTCCATTTAGGGTATTGAACACAACCATCTGCAATCCCAAGATGCTCTCCCAGAACAAATCACTTTTTTCAGAGCTACTGAAGACCACATCATCACCATGGAATGACTCTTCTGTAAGGTTTGTGAGAAACTATGATGTGATGTGCAGTGACTTCAGAAACATTCCCACCTCAGTCTCACCGGAACAACAAGCTGCTGCCTGCACGTCTCTAGCTTCAGATGGTCCTACATTACCTGGACAACAAATGAAGCAGTCTTCTCTTCCTGGACTTGGTCAACATTCCAGCTTTTTGGGTCCCCAGCTATGCCCCAAATTTTGGCAGGAAGGAGTGAGATGATTACATTGCCCCTTATTCATTTATTTACAAAAGACTGGAACACTGATTTCCTAACCTGGGATATACAGCTAAGGTGCCTATTTAACATATGGTATCAAAAATTACTAATGTTCTCAGTAGGCTAAAAGATTTACTGCTGCTTTAATTTTAGACATTATTATACTCGTTACTATGGGTAATCAAATTCAAATATTAAGGTTATATTAACTGTCTCTTGTCATTCACAATTTAAATGGATTTATGTCACTCCACTTCCATACAATAGTTTCTAAGATAATCTAGGCACAGGTTAGGTCCTACCTCCATGGCCTATGAAACAATCCTAAACTAGTGACAAACATACAGTCTTTACTTCAACAAAGTATAGCCATTATTTCAGCTCAATTAGAGGCCATCTTGGCTTCTGAGGTTACAAACAGACTTTTACAATCTCTCACTTCTTTTGTTCAGGACAGAGCTTTTTGTCTATTATCATTAATTTGGGAATAATCCTAGGAGTTGTGCTTATTTTGATTCTATTCCTTCCACTCATCTTTTTAAAACAAAAAATGGGGAGATGGCACAGCCATATCTGAACGGAATGGCAGAAATCATAGAGCCGGCACAACTGCTTGACAAAGATCCAGCAAAGCTGAGCCACATGATGGCTGCCATGCCACCTTTGGTTCTCATCTCCACCTTTTACATACTTGGGGCACTTTTAATATTTGTACAATTTGGGGATGTTGGATTGATGGAAAATTCCTTATGAATCATTTATGCCTTCTCCCAGGAATGCTGCTTCTATGCTTATCCAGGAAAGTCCTGAACATACTTTCTCCCCCCACCACTTTTAGGGAGATATCCTTATCTACTTGAAGGTCTTCCTCATGCCTTGGAGGTTGTGACACATAAAGAAGAAGCCAGAGGTCTCTTCACGAGGCTATGAGATATTCTTGAAACATCTGTCCCTGTATTTACACTGGAACATGATATTCAAAACAAAGTAAATTCAAAAAGGTCAGCAAGATCTGGTGGACCAGAGGAGTTGGCCACAGCTCAGGTTACAAGCCTCTTCCCACTGTACACTCAGACAATTACGTGGCATACAACTCTTCCCCACATAGAGACATATTGATAAAGAAAGTATATAGTGGAAAGATGATAAAAGTATAAGAAGTCAGGACCTCCCTTTCTTAAAATTTAAAGCCACTATAATGTCAAGGAACAACAGAATGCCAAATTCTATAAAGATATAAATGTGAACATTGATTGTATTATGCCAGGATTTGAATAATAACTACAGCAGCTTTAGCCTGAGGATTTTTTCTGGGCACCCTGACCACTAAGAGTTAGTAATACATTACTTGAGACATGGCAAAATGCCCAGGGTGGTTGAAGATTTTGTTTTGGTCTAATGTCCTTGAAGCAACCAAAATAACCAGCCTGAGCACAGGCTGTCATATGCCTCTAGATTCTCGAAAATTGGGTTATGGGGTTAATGAGTAAGTATGATATCTCTGTTTATTAATGATGTCAAAACTTGAGGGAAAATGATTGGAAATGATAACTCTGTACTGTCATAGTTTATTAATGATGACTAAAAGATGAGCAAAAGGAAGTAAAACACATGTCCAAAAACAAAAATGATATGATCTATGTTTTGGAACATCATGAATGTATCCCTGCTAACTAAATTCTGTATAAATAAAGAAACACTCTGGCTGCTAGTCAGTCAGGCTGCAAGATTCTCCTGACCACCATGGCCTGGCTCACTTCCTTTTCCCGCCAACTCTTTACACCTTATGCAGGACCCATCCACTGCTGGGGAATGGCTCCCAGCAACAAGCCTTCCACATGTTGACATAATTTAAAGCTCAAAAATTTCTTCACCTTTTCTCAAGAGAACCAAATTGTGAGTAACCGTATTTTCAGGGATGAGACTGAAATTGGACATTTTATTTTCTTTCATGGCTTGAAAGGAGCTGTATTCGAGGACCATATCCAGCTCATCTGGCTCTAATTTTTTTCCTAGGAATTCACAAATCTTCTTTATGATGCTCTTTGTGTCCTAAAAGAAGAAACAAAAATGAAGGTAATCAACAGAAAGCTCTGAGAGAACAGATGCAGAGATTGGAACTATGGATGGAAGATGAAGAAAGGGACATGAAAAAAGAAATGGCATCATGAAATGATAAAGGATTTTGGAAAGAAACAGAACATGTAGAGAGGGTAAGAGTCCCACACAGCATTTGTATATTGAGAAGGCTTGAATTGTGGCTGATCTGTGTCCCTAAAAGACAAAGGCTGGAATTTCTTCTGGGGAGGAGAGGATATTAGAGACAGGGTTTCATATAACCGATGCTGTTCTCAAGCTTACTTCATTGTGGCTGAAGTCCTTGAACATTTGATCCTCCTGCTTCAATCTCTGTAGTGCTATGTTCACAGGTGTGTGCCAACCCATCTACTAAATGTACTGCAATGATTTTTCTTGAGAGAGGATCTCACTATGGAGCCCTGTCTGATGGAATGCAAGTTGCTCTGGAGACCAGACTGACCTCAAGCTCAAAGAGGTCAGAGATCTACCCACATGCCTTTACCACCTAAGTGTTGACATTAAAGGTGTGCACCACCATACCCAACCTGCCCTGAGATGTTCAAAAAGACTTATAGAAATAATTCTAGACAGTGATCCATGGGAATGAAGGCAATGTGTGCAAAGAATTTGAGAGAGGTTAATGTTTACACAACGTAATACTGTATTCTATGGGTAAATGAGAATAATATAAGTTTACACTTTCATGAGACTGATCTGAATAATTATTACTTGGGGGTACTTCTGGGAGATATCAGTTTGTGTTGAGTTTTACCTCATGCTGTAACTCAGATGGGCATCACATTCACAGTCTTCCTGCTTCCGATACCATATTCTGGAAATACAACTGTGCACTGCCACAACAGGGTTAATATTAAGAAATAGTCAGAAGGAGGCACAGGTTTGGACTTTGCTTTGAATTCCAGTTCTTTTCCTGGGGGCCTAAAGGTATTATTGTGGTATTATTGTTTCAAAAACTTTTATTACATATTTTATCACAGATTCAGTGAATATTTCAAGGGAAGGTAAACAACCATAGAAATAACAGAAAAAATGTGTTGAATGGTTGGACAGAAAACATATGGGAAATTGCACTTACAACAGAGACAGCTGAGTAAGGAAGCTTCATGGGGAATACTGAATTTTATGAAGAGAAAGTAAAAGATTTTACAAAAGACAAAGCAGTCCTTAGTATTGGTACTTATGTGGAAACTTTCTGTTCCTGGATGATAACATTAAAAGATCAATTTCCTTTTGAATAATCCATTTTTTGTTGCTCCTGAATACTTTTCATTAAAAATTATTTTTGACTCCTGCCATGGAAGCAGGTATGCTGACTGCAGATTTACCTTTCCCTGTGCTCCTCCAGACCCAGTTCCCCAGTCTCATCCCTAGTTATGCCACAGAAAATCTGTAGCAACTCCCCCCTCCCATCTAGAGTAGATTATACAGATCTTAGGACCTGTCCTCCAACTCATTGCACTATCTCAACATCCAACTCCAACAGGCCCTCATTTGGAAACCAAAGACTACTCTGGCCATGGAAGAGGTAAGCTAACTACAGATCTTCACCTCACCCTCATTCCTTTGAGTCCATTCCCCCAGGTTACCCCCAACTCTGCAACAGAGCACCTGCCTTACACACCCACATCTCTAGTGCATTTCCCAGACACTTCCTAATGTCCTAACACCAGTGCATTGATTTGTTTTACACCTCAACTCCATCATGCAATTCCTGGGAACCCACAGACCAAGCTGGGCAAGGAATAATTAGGCTAAATGCAAACCTTCACCTTTCCATTAGTTCCTTCAAGTCCAGTCTCCTAGTCTCCTTCCCAGCTCTCTGTAGAGCACCTGCTACAGTCTGCCACCCCAAATGCCCTTGTTTCATATGGATAACACAAATACACAAATCTTATCTTCCCAAGTTCCTTCTCCCTACTCATTGTTTTGTCCTAGCCAATCCTGAAATCCAGATGACACTCCCTAAGCACCTACAGGCCACTCTAACCAGGAAAGCAAGTAGGCTAACTGCAAATTTTCATCTTTCTCTCCATTCTTCCAAGTCCATGCCTCAATCTTATTTACAGCTTGATATTGAACTTTTGCTGTGGCCTGACCTCATTCAGTGGCCACATTTTCTTCCCTCTTATGGACCTTCTAATGACCTCCTCCTGGATGATGCCGATTCCTAAGTGCAAGCTTTCTATATCTGGAAACATTTTAAATGGAACTCCCTCTGTCCACACCTATCAGAATCCCAGAAGAATTTCCTACAAGGCAACACACAGCCACCACACTCTCCTAAGTACCAGACAGAGTAATAAAAATTTAGGAAGGAAGCACCAACCCAACAAAGACAAGACCAGATATCCTCACGCAGAGGATTAAAATTTACCAATCGCAGATGCCTAGATGCCAACCTAAAAGCACAGTCAATGATATTCAAAACAGTGTGTTTTCACTAGAGCCCAGCAACCATACTACAACAGGCACTGAGTATTTCAACACAGCTACAGAACAAGAAAATGTCTCTAAAATAGCCTGCATAGAGATGAAAAAGGTCCTTAAAATGGAAAAGAATAAATCCCATAAAGATATCTATGAAAACACAGACAGTGGAAGGAAATGTATGAAACCACTCAAGATCCAAAAGTGGAAATACAATCAACCAAGAAAACCCAAATTGAAGGATATCTGCATAAGAAAAACTTAGGAACTCAAACAGGAACCTCAGATGTGAGCTTTATTAATAGAATAGAAGAAATGAATGAGAGAATCCCAGAAGAAATGGATACACTTGTTGAAGAAAAGGTTAAATCTAAAAAATTCATTTCATAAAACATTCAAGATATCTGGGACACTATGAAAAGTACAAGTCTAAAATTAAAAATAGAGGAAGAAGAAAACACAGGTCAAAGGTGCAGAAAATATTTTCAACAAAATCATAGAAAAAAAATTTCTTTAACCTAAAGACATGACTATCAAAGTAAAAGAAACAAAGAGAACACAAAGTAGACTGAATCAGGAAAGAAAGTTCCCTTAGCATATAATAATTATAGAAAATTATAAACATAAAGTGCAAATTGTGGATGAGTTGGTAAGTGCTGGAATGGTAGAATCAAGTGGAGAGGGTGAAAGGAGAGAGACTTGGAGGAGGGAATATGGGGGAGTCACAGCTAAAATTAAAGGGCATTTGAGGGAACATATGCAACCTAATACAGTATACATACATATGAGGACCATCTAAATAATGTGACCTAATAATGGGGGAGATGGTGTTCCAAATAGACATCTCTTGTCACCAAAGGAATTTTTTATTACTGAGACTGGTTTATATCTAATTGAGCTGTTGGCCAAAGAGACCTCATGGGAACCCCTAACAACACAGGCTATAGGTTGCTCTTCACAAACTGACAGCAAGGTGCTATTGCTGAAGTCAACACCTTTATAAGTCATTTAACATGGAGATGCTTGGCTGACAACTACATAGAGCTTTCATCTCTACTTTCTAGCATTTTTGTTACTGGAATGTAATTTTCACACTATGAAAAGAGAAATGATAACATGAAGCCAGCCACAAATCCTTTGATCTACAAAGTTGTTTGCTGTGGAGCAATCCTTTTCTATATTATGAATATGTATTACTCACCTTGGTTAATAAAAAGGTGACATACAGTTAGCCAGGCAGGAAGTTAGATGGGAAAGCAAAACTGAGAACGACAGGATGAACAAGAGTGGAGTCAGGAGGGATGCCAGCCAGCTGATCAAGAAGCAAGTCATGCTAGAGGACATGTAAAGCCACGAGCCACTAGGCATTATGAAGATTAATAGAAATGACTTAATTTAAATATAAGATTGAGCTGGTAACAAGCCTACACTATCAGCAAAGGATTTACAATACATATTCATCCTCTGATTCTGCACTTTGGGACTAAGCAGTTGGGATAGGAAATGTCCCTTTACATATGGCATTCCAATGTGTGGCCAAAATTTTCACATAAAACCTGAAAAAAATTAAAAAAGGATACTAGACACACAAGAATATAGTCAAGCACGGCTTTTTGGTAGTGACCTTTTCTCCGGTGGGCTCTGTTTGCTGGCAGTGAGCAGAGGCATGGCTCCTTCAAGAGACGGCTTTGTGGCTTGGTGCTGTGAGACCAAAATGAGCCATCTTAGAAATAAGACTAAAATGCTTTCACCCTAAAATTAAGGCCTAAGATTTTTCCTTTTGGGAATAGGCCATTAGTTACTAAAACCAGTCAGTTCAGATTCCAGAAACCAGGAAGTGTAAAAGTACAGAGTCACAAGATAGTCACGAGGTAATGCCTGCCAGACTATGGAATGTCCTCTCCCTAGTTTCCAGGGTAACTGACCATAAAAATGCCCCCACCTGAGGGCAGCCAATGAGAAATGGTGGCGGGCAACCACTCCCTTAGAAGTAATTTCTAGAAGCCCCTAGAAGCGAGCCAATCAGAATTGTACCCGTACTAGCACCCCTAAACAATGTAACCTTGTGACTTTTCCCTTTAAAAGCTGAGCTTGCAGATAGGTGGGCGCTTCCTCCAGCCTCCACTGCGTTGGGTGTATTGGACGAAGTCCCTGGCTAGGCTTGTATTGCTTTTAGATATCCAGAATTAAACCATGCTTTTGCATTCCGGCATGCTTGTCTTTGGTGGTCTCTCTGGGGGTCACGATCTGGGCACAACAGTGCTAGTGGCAAATTGGGCAATGGCTCTTTTAAGAGGCCCTACTTCCAAACACTTACATGGTTTTTTTGAGCAGCTGTCAACATGCTACTCTGGGGTAGCATGGACCTACAAATTTCCTAGAGATCAGGAAGTAAACATGGTTTCCAATGCTGGTGGTAAACATGCTGCTGCCATGAGATTAGACTCTGGGGGAACAGAGGTAGAGTAGCTAGCACCAGCATGCTGTGACCTATGTAGTGATGTTTTATTTGTGCTGAAATGTGATTTTATTTGTATGTTGATAAATAAAGTTGCCCGGGAGTCAGAGCTAAAAGCAAGCCATTTAGCAGAAGTCAGTGGTGGCACACACCCTTAATCTGATCACGTGGCAGGCTGCATCCTGTACATGTCTAGTCAGATGTGAGCATCACTCAGTGCTGTTCATGTGACTTCAACTCTTGTGCTCTCCCAGGATTCACAGATGGATTTCCTGCCTTTGTCACTCTTCTTGCCATCAAGGGGAGATGACATACATTTGGGAACAACAGTGAAATGACACCACTTTACCCATTCCCCATTGACCATTGGGTTATTAGGTGTATTGAATGTGTTGCATAGACAGAATTAAAAAACCTATAGTGCAAGTGTGAGCTACCCCAGAATGGAATAGGGTAAAGAAGTTGTGGGTGATGGACAAACAGGCTAGAGAGAAAGTGCCAGATGCAGGGCAATAAAGGACATGGAGCATAGTCTCACTTTTATTGACTCTTCATTAGCCTAACAATGACATGGGAATCTGAGGAATGTGGGGTGCTGCATGGTGTGAGTTTGTGAGAATCTTTGTGATTGCTGTAAGAATTAAAGCTACCTGTTTCATGTCTTCATAGCTCAGTAGCAGGAAGTTGTCCTTTTCTCTCATGGACAGCCAGGCACATGTGTGCTCAAACCATGATCCATATACCACTGTATGAAGGGAAGAGGAAAGAATTGATTATAAAGTATGAAAGTGAGGTCTGCCTGATATTCTTCACTTTTCGGGGAATGCAGACAGTATTTAAAGTATACAATGTCAAATTGGACCCATACACACATATAGTGAGCTGGTTAAATCAAATTCCTTAGTACACTCATCACCTCACCTGATACCACATGGAGACATACTCTTATTGGGCTGCAATGATAGAGGTATGTGTTGTAGAAAAGCAATCATACCAGTACAGTAAGCCAGGGGTTCTTGGCATGGCCAGGCTTGGACTTTGTATTACCATCATGTCTGAAGAACTATCTTAACCCTTTCTGAGGGAGATCCCCTCATCCTGGCATCTACCTCTAAGCTTCCACCACTTCTCAATAGTGGTTCATCAACTAAACTCCCCAAACACAGACAACTAGAGACTTTCCAGGCACAGCCCAAATGCTTCACCCCAAAACTTCATTTACATTCCTAGGACTATTGTGATGTGTTCTCAACAGTCACAATGTCTTCACTGTTCCTTGTCTAAGGCTTTCTGTAAAAGTCTCAGCCTCCATTGCACTCTTGGATTGCGCCATTATCTGAAGAACTAACAGAATCAAATCAGGATAGAAGTTAAGAGTTAAGCCGTAGTGAGAGCAGTAGAACACATGAATTCAAGAAATACACAATTTGATTAAAAGCTGGGTGTAAATGATCTACACAGAAGTAGTAGAGGGAAAGTGAATAGAACAATATATGACAGAATTTTTTTATTGAAAGCTGGGGGTAAATGATCCACAGGTAAGTAGTGAAGGGAAAGTAAATTGCACAATACATGACAGAATTAAGCCACTTGAGATTGAAAGTTGGGCTCAGGTGATGGCTCAGTGGAAAGCATTTGCCTTGCATGTGTGAGGACCTGAGTTTGAATCCTCTGGAAGGACTCAAAGATGGTGATGCAGTAAATTTGTTACCCTAGTGCTCCTTCTATGACATGGGAGGTGGAGACAGGAGAATGCTCAGAAGCTTGTGACCAACTTATCTGTCACACACAGTGCTGAACAAGAAGAAAGAGACTCTGTCTCAAACAAGGTAGAAATTAAGGCTCAACACCTGATGTTGTTGTTTGTGTTTCACACTCCAGCTTTGGCACAAGAACAGCCACATTCTCACATTGATATGCACACCATGTTAAACACACACACCTATGCACATCAAAAGAAAAGCTAAAATCCAAGCCAAATGTGGTGTCATACGTCTGTGATACTAAAACTCAGGAGGTAGAGACAAGAGAAGACCAGAGGTTCAATGTCATTTTCCAGTACACAGAGAATTTGTGGCCACTATTTCATACAACTGATCCTGTCTGAAAAGAAACAAAAAGCCAAAACCATGTAGGTTTGAGCACCAAAAATAAGCCAATGACATATACATAGCTTACAATTAACAGCTGTTCTGCCTTTGGAGTCCTTTTAAAAGATATGTGTTTATTTGGAGATTTAAAAGATTGCAAATGGTATGTTAACAAGGCTGCCTCAGTATTGGCATGTAGGCAAGGATGCTCTTGAACTATGGATTCACTTGAATCCACACCATGAATAATGTGATTGCAGGCTTGCACCATACTAAATAGACTGGATATTTACTATTATGTTACATTTTAATTGATATGTTTCAAGTGATGAGACTTGATGACTGTATCCAACAACACACAACTACAAGATCTGAGAGTTTGCAGGGAGCAATGTTCAATAAGCACATAACTCAGTGCCTGCCTCCTAGTAAGGTGTGGTAAAGAAGACAGAAAGATCCAATGACAAAGAAGAGAAGAGTGGTATTTTTGTATGATGTTGGTAAGAATGATTCCCATCAATACAACAACCTGTTGAATGAAATCAAATGAAGGTATGAATCAAGGTTGTGTCACATCATTAATAACCAAATCAATGAACAGAGTGAGGGGGAAAGTCATCTGGTAGAGAGAGAGGTGGAGAAGAGTAGAGAGAGTGGGAGGGAGAGAGAAAGAGAGAGAGACAGAGACACAGAGACACAGATAGAGAGGATGTTATACACGGTATTCACAGATCATACAAGGCCCTAGAGACTTGAAGTTAATGAAATCACATTTAAAACATTTATTTTTTATTTTTGTATATGTTTGCTCATTTTCATTTGAGTATAAATCTCTCCCGCCCGTGTGTGTATGTGTGTGTGTGTGTGTGTGTGTGTGTGTGTGTGTGTGTGTGTGTGTATGTGCCAACCCACAGAGATGAGAAGAGTATCAGTTACCCTGAACTTGGAGTCATGTAAAATTTTGAGACCCCTGATGTGAGTGCTGGGAAAAAACTCCACTCCCCTAAATAACATCAAGTGTTTAGAAACACTGCAGTATCTATCCAGCCCCTAATAACATACTTTAGAAGAGTAAGTTATTAAATCAACTTTACTGCAATATGAAATGTAGAAATTAGCACAAATGATCTACACAACTAATAATTAGCAAATGAAGCAAATAGAGATACAAACGGGAATGGTGGCATTATGCGATAACAATGGATTAAATAGTTCTTATTGTGTAAACCTGATGACCAAACTGTCTCTGTAACCCACATCAGTTAGAAGGAGACAACTGACACCGTAAAGTTGTTCTCAGATTATCACAAATGTTCTTCGGGATGTGTGTACTCACACAGACACTCATGAACATATATACACACCGGATCATAATAAATAAGATATTATTAAAGGAAAAAAATCACAGTGTGAATGCAAGGCAGAGGACTTGGGGCAATCTAATAAGAATGAAGATAACATAATAAGAACATAGGAGTTGTAATTCCGAGATATGTCACTCTATGAAAAGATAAAATCTAAGGTTTATAGGTATAAAAAACATTTTTAAGATTATTTCCTGTAGTAGCCTGGGC
The DNA here is from genome assembly GCF_949786415.1 of Peromyscus eremicus. Classification (NCBI taxonomy): domain Eukaryota; kingdom Metazoa; phylum Chordata; class Mammalia; order Rodentia; family Cricetidae; genus Peromyscus; species Peromyscus eremicus. The sequence goes on from NC_081416.1 coordinate 174,985,711, forward strand.
TATATCTCACCTTGACTTTAAAAATGTCTCTGAGACTCCCCCAAGTCCTATATTTAATAAGATACTCACCATTTCCTTTGAGGAACCATTCAAAATAAGTTGTCAGTGACTTTGGATTCTTACCAATTTTTTTCTTATGCCAGAAAAAATAACCAGACACAAGAACATCTCTGGGATTTCTGATGAGATAGATCACCTTAAATGGAAAAATGTGTACATGAAGGTCAACATAGTCAATCCAAACCTTTTAACCGGCACCGTTTATATGAAATGTCAATCAAATATCCATGAGGTTTCTAAAAACATTTATCTGTTTTATTTGGAAAAATAATTACATAAGTACAAAATACCTATTGTCAGAATCCTCTTTTATAATTTTTATTTCATTTACAAGCATGTAACAGCAAAATGACTAAGGTCAGTAATAATGTAAAAAAATAAAACAACAACAATAACAAAAATCCAACACCATTTCTATAGTTGTAGAAATCAGTATCTTTCAGTTTGAAAAAGTATCCATGCACTATGAAAGAACATATTATGTACACAGAGTGATGAGTACAGTGCTGAATCTCTCTCCAAATGAGAAACTAATTGATTTCTGCAACTGTAACTACCAAATATAACTCTCAGAAGAATCATGGTTCAAAGTACAAAGCCAGTGTGTCGTTGCACAATGGTGAAAACAAAGACCTACAAGCAACTCAGAAATGCAGAGTCAGAGAAATAGGCTTCTTGTGGCAAAGCATAACAATTTGTTATGCAATGCCAAAAGCTCAGCCCTGAAATGATGCATACAAGTAACATTGTATAGACTGAACACTTTGTATTTAAATACTGAGAAATACATAGATACGTAAACAGATGTAACAAAAATTAATGAAAAAAGAGACCATAGCCGGGCAGTATTAAAGGCACACACCTTTAATCCCAGCACTCGGGAGGCAGAGGCAGGCGGATCTCTGTGAGTTCGAGGCCAGCCTGGGCTACCAAGTGAGTTCTAGGAAAGGCGCAAAGCTACATAGAGAAACCCTGTCTCGAAAAACCAAAAAATAAATAAATAAATAAATAAAAAAGAGACGATAATGTTGAAAGATAGAAAGGGGGAAAGCTTGGAGGGAGAAAGAAGAAGGGGATTGATATATGTAATTATATTATAATTTCAAAAATAAAAGAAATACATTAAAATATATAATAATTTTAATAAAAGGAAATTTATATTTTGTACCAATTCTCTTTGTGACATTATTCTAGTATTCAACTCATTAGGTCTCAATTTCTCTAGCCAAATGTTGACTAAATCGAGATAACACACATGCATATAAATGAATGGTCACAACTTCATGGTGATAGTTTCAAGAGAGATAATTTTTTCAAGTTTGTCTTTGTAGTTTAAGCATAAAGTATTTTTAGGTTCCATGGTAGAGAAGCTTCCAGAAAACTTTCTTACTAACAAGAAGCTATGATAGGTCAGAACACAGATATCTTTGATGGTTTTTGGAGATCCTCTACCAGGGATTTGTGTGAATTCTGTAGCTACAGATCTCAGTGAACAGCTAGACACAACAAGACGCAGTGGATACAGATGAGACGTGACACTTGAACAATCTCCATGATTACAGCATTCGTGCCTGATCAGCCTCTTACACTTTGAGAAACTCTGTCTTGAGTGATTCACCCACTGCTCATGGGATATATGTAGAATCAAGATGAGCTAATTGACTTTGTGACAGCAAAACAGTAATATCCACTGTACACAATGTTTGAACACTGTTGACCTGTATGTATAGTTCTTGAATGCTCTGGTGTGATATTATACTTCTCTCATATTTTTATCTAGGATCACTGTGTGGTGAATGACATCCTGGTACTCTGATGCAGTGTCAAGAAGGGACACCTCAGCATCACCTAGTGCATGAGAATCCAAGCTTCCCTCCCCCAAACTACAAAATCTGAATACATTGCAGCAAGATCTCCAGGGCTTATCGTTGTAGAATAAGTTCAAAGAGCATTTGGTCAAAGATTTCTCAACCACTGGACACTGACCTTGGCCTTGGAGCTGAAGAAAGACTTGGGGAAAAGATGGAAGGGGAGGTGGGAGGTGAGGAGGCGTGGTCCTTCCTTACTGATCAACTTTTGATATGATGCTTTATTCTCTATCCAGGGGGAGCGGTCCCAAATGGGCACAGATTGGATCCACTTTGGATTTCCCTTGGTCTGAATCAAGCAGACAGTCTCAATCAGCCAGTTAGTTCCTGAACAAGAGGGAAAAGTCATGATCACATTTTTCAACAGTAACTGTGAAAAGGCATGAAGTAGATATATAACTATACAATTCACAGTACAGCTGTTTCCAAGCACACAGACCTGTGGTGTTCACACTGTTTACATGCTGTAAGTACAAAGCATATTCATCCAACACATTGCCAATGCTTCCTATGGAAACTGAGAATACACTCAGTTAACTCCACCTGCCTACTGCACATCCACTCCAGTCCCGGACCATGATCATTCTACATGTGGTGTTATGAGTTCAGCTACCCCAGAGAGTTCACAGGGATGTAGTCATAGAATCTGTCCTTTGAGAGAGGCTCCTTTGTTTTACTACCAAGCAATGGAGATGCAGCCATGGTGCAGTATGTGTATGAGTACTGCTTCTCTTAAATGTAAATAAACCCCTTCTGTCTATTTACCACACACACTTGTATTTGTGTTACATGTGCATTGGTAAATAGATATTTCTCTAGCTTTCTTATCTGGGTCATTGTATGAATCTTTCCCCTGCATTCCACTGCCCTTGGCTTTTCCACATTATTTAACTTTTAATGTCAGAAACATAAAACTTACCTATGTTCAGTGCTTCTGCCAACCAGCAAACATCCCTCCCCCAGAACCCATGATGCTTCTTTTTGGTTCCTTGTGTTTTGAGACTTTTTCCACTCCCTGGACAAGATCCATGGTAATTCTTGTATCTAACATTGTTCCCTCTTCCATATATTCTTACATCCATGCCTTTTTCTCTTGGTGCTGTTTCTTCTGGTTATTTTCATCTTTCTCCCTTCCACTCTCTTCCACATAGAGACAGAACAATGCCAGAGTCTGCTTTAAGATCCACTGACATTGCTCTGATGGCTTAACTGATCCTCTACCCACACAGAGCAGGCTAGAGGTCTTTCTCTGAGTGCATACACAATTACTCTCACACAGCTTTCCATGCCCCCAAAGCATTTTAAACATCAGATATATAGAGCACTCCACTCATCACCCAAAAGAAGAGGTATCAAAGCCCTAGCCTTCCTCATACACTTCAGGATCATTCTCACTCACAGTCCTTACCTGATTTGGGGTAAGACAGTATGACTGTGTCTTCATCTCTGATCATAAACTTATCACAAATTTCTTCAATAAATTCTTTTTCAACCACTATGCCAGGTAAAGGTATTCCTTCAAACGAAAGTAAGTCTGGCATGGCAAAGAGCTCTTTGTGGTTGCTGTTAGGATTCGAGCATTAGCCACCTCTTCAGCTTATAGCAAATGCTGAGAGGTAAAATTTCTGATGCAAATAAGAGAAATCATTAACAACAATGTTCACTGTAAAACTAGCTGCTGACAGGAAGAAATAGATATTGGAACAACCAGTCAAAGGTTGTTGTGTTAAGCAATTGTGACCTCATTCAGAGACTGCTCTGTAGCATTTGTGAGCCTGAATTCATGACCCCAAACATGATATTCAAAAATAAGTAATGGGACATAGAAATGGGGCTTAATTTTAAATGTTTTTTAACACAATTTAGCTTTCAGAATGGTTCGAAATGTGCAAAAACATTACAGAGATCATAGAAAATGTTGCCATGTGCAGTTATTTTTTTAAAAGTAGTGGCTATTTTTGGGAAACTCAGTGCCTTAGCTGCACTATAAGAAACAAATCCTCCCTCTCTCTCTCTAATACCTCTCCCTTTCTCATATTTATGATCCCTTCTTTAATTTTCATTTGTATATATATAAACATATAACCCAAACTACTGAGTCCTTTTAGTTCTGCGTGTACATGAATGAATCCTGAGTTGAGCACTTTATGGGATTTATCTCCCTGAGGCATCTGATGCTCCCTCTTTCAGTAGCCATTAACCTGATGTATGCCTCATGTGGGGGTAAGACCTTGTAGAATTTCCCCTGTCCTTATGTGTGTACCAGCTGTTGCCATCATGCTGGTTCATTTGGCTAAATATACTATTGAGAGTTCATGGGTGCATTTCCCTGTCAGGTTGAAGGGATGTATTCTATCAGTAGGAATCCTTGGCCTTGGGGAGCTTTCTGTCACATCTTCTGAGGTTTTCCCCATGCCTTTTGTTGAATGGATTCATTGCAGATGTGTCAGTTATGTTTGGGCACCTTACAGCCAATTGTTCTGTGCATCTTGACCGGTTATGAGACTTTGTGAAAGTCTCCATATATTACAAAAAAAAAAGTTTCTTTGATGTGAGGTAAGAACTACATTTATCTCTGTGTAAAAGATAGGCATTTAGGAAACATCAAGAAAGAATACTGGTTTAGGAAACTGGAAGTAGCAGGTTCACCTCTTGGATCTATTCTTTCTCCAGGCTCAATTGTTTGTCTATGTTTATAGTGCCAGACATACCTTCCCTTTGTAGAGTGTTCCTTAAATCCAATTAGACATTACTTGAAAGCCCCAAGATGAAAACTCCACTATTGCACCATTGTGAATGTCTTGCCAGTCAACTTATTCTTGTGGTTCACAGATGTCACACCTGGATAAGGTGAGTGATTGCTCTTCTGCCTTGGCAGCTTTTCACTGTATGAAAGTCAATTCCCACAGAAGTGGCTCCAGGTCAATTTCAGTTTAATTCCTCCTGTTTCTGGGTCTGAAGTGTATTGTGGCTTCTATAAAAGAGTTGTAATTCAAGTTCTGTGAGCCAATCAATGGCAAGAATACTTTATATTGTTTTGGAGGTCACTTGGACTAACTTGACCAACAGCTTGAGAGGAGGTTTCTCATGCATGTTACTGAGTATTTCTTATATAGTCCATGGTACTTGGGAGGAGTATTATCATTATACATGGCATACCATCTTTAAAATACCTGTTAATTAATGCATATTATATGTGACTTTAGTTAGATAAGTATGAGATAATAAAATTCCCTGTGGGTTTTCAAACATCCTTAGTAGTATTTATCCCTCCTTCCTCTCTGTCACTCTGTGTTGCCCTCTGTGACCCCTTCTCAGTTAAAGCTCCCTTCTGTTTATTCTATTTCTCTCTTTATAGCACCTGCTTTCTATTCCGGTATCTAAAGTTACTTCCCCAACTGGTCCTGTTTTACTCTCTTTGTTCTGCAGTTACTCAAGGATATAAATGCACATCTACAGACTCAAAGCCAGAAACACAAATAAAAGAGAACATTTAACATTTGTGTTTCTCTGTCTGTGTTACCTCAATCACTATTACACTTTTAGTACCACTCTTTTCTCTGAAAATTTCATGACGTCATTTTTCTCCACAGCTGAGTAGAATTCTATTTTATGTTCGTACCACATTTTCATTAGTCATTCATTAGTTGAAGAGTATTTAATTTGTTTTCATTTCTTAGCTATTGTGAATAAAGAAGTCATGAGCATGGCTAAGGAAGAATATGTGGATTGGGATATCAAGCTCTTTGGTCATATGCCAACGAGTAGTGTATCTGGGCCATGTGATAATTTTTCTACACTGTTTTCCAGAGTGGCCACACTGTTTTGCAATCACACAAAGAGATAATGTGGTTTCCCCTTTACCCACATAGTCACCAGTATTTATCCTCACCAGAGTTTGGTGTTTTTTTTTTTTTGAGACAGGTTTTCTCTGTGTAGCTTTGCGCCTTTCCTTGATCTCGCTCTCTAGACCAGGCTGGCCTCGAACTCACAGAGATCTGCCTGGCTCTGCCTCCCAAATGCTGAGATTAAAGATGTGTGCCACCACCGCCTGGCCAGAATTTTTTGTTGGTTGTTTTCTTGATAACAGCCATTCTCACTGGAGTAAGATTAGTTCTCAAAGTAGTTTTAATATTCACTTTCCTAATTTTGAAGATGTTGACCAATTTAAAAGATATTTCTCAGTCATTTTAAATTAGTCTCTTGAGTATTTTTGGGTCAGAGATATTGCCCAGTTTTCAAGACAGCCCAATTTTTACAATGATCATCTCTTTCTCCTGACACCCTTGTACGTTTAAAAAATTCCTCTCCTATATTTTATTTAATATTTTTCATGTAATGTATTTGATAATAATTTTCACCATCTTCAAACTTTTTACAGATCCTAGCCTCTTTCCTATCCACTCAAACTTATCCCCTCTTTCTAAAAAGAAAAGCACAAATAAAAATACAAACAAACCCCCAAACCTAAAGAAAATTACATGAAAGCCCTCTCTCCCTCACTAAATAAACCTCGTATTTGTGTTGCGTTTGCCAACTACACCTGGGTATGAGGGCTGCATTAGAATATGGTTGATACCTCCAGTAACACTTCATTGGAGAAAAGTGACTTTCCCTTTCCTAGAAGGTATCGATCACATATAGCTTTGTGTCTACCTCCCTTTATTTGTGCTGGAATTTTGTCTGGTCTCTATGAGTTCATAAATGTACAAACCCTCTTGTGTCTGGAATTCTCTGTTTCCTTGAAGTCATCCAACACTTCTGGCTCCTTCCTACAGTCTGTCTGTTGTTCTACATAGGTTTCAGAGCCATGAATAGATGGGTTTTATGAAAACATTCTGATTTGGTAGGAGTTCTCCAAGTTTCTCACTGAACACACATTGCCCAGTTGTGAGTCTCTGTGTTAGTTACTATCTACTGAAAAAACATAGCTTTTCTAATGACAGTTGAGCAAGTCACTGATCTATGGGCATAGCAATGTATCATCAGAAATCATTTTATCGCTTTGTTCGTTTAGCAGAATAATAGTAATAGATTTTGCCATAAGTCTATGACCTATGTAGAATCAGGTTCTTGGCCTAATTATCAGTGTCTGCTATGGGTTCCATCTGATGGAGTCAGATTTAAATACAATTAAAAAGTTGTGGATCACTCCCATCATTGTACATCTGTGCCATCATTGTACAATTATATCTTGAGGGTATGTCACTGTTGTAGGTCACAGGATTTGTAGGTGTGTGAGACCCGTGATTGCTCTTCTTCTCCTGCAGTGTACACAATACCTTGCAGCACTATTAATGATAATCAGTAGATTTGAAGGTTCCTGTTGGATACCAGCTCTCCCTGTTTAATGATATAAGTTAAGTTCTGTTTTCAAAAAATAAGGCCTTACCATCTGGTTGTGGATAGTAACCAATAACATTGACAATAGCCTACAATGTTTGGGGGGTTCTATAAGACTGCTTTGATGAACAACTCACAAAATATAACCAGTTCCTAGTACTTGAGATTTTAATTGGTAGCATATGATTTATAGATGAAACATGATCTCCCCATATGTCATAATACAAGTTAAATTGATTTGTTTACTTTAAGAAGCTCCTAAAGTAGTAGGGTTCCATACAGCTTTTCCAACCTCTTAAGTATTAATTATAGGATACAGTAGGCAAATATATATATATATATTTATATATTATATATATATATTATATATATATATATATATATATATATATATATATATATATATATAATCTGAAATGCCTGTGGATAAAGATTTGATCTGGCCTATTATTTTGATATTTCACAGGATTTCAGTTTGGGGAAATTCTCTAACTAACACTAGAGAATAAATCCAGTAACAACAGAACAGCTTTTTTTGGAGCAGGCTTTTTTTTGGCCACCACCCAGCTCCCAAATCATGACACGGAGACTCATTATTAGTTATGAGTGCTCGGCCTTATCTAACCTTCTTCCACTAGCTCTTATAACTCAGATTAATCTGTTTCTCTTCATCTACATTTTGCCTCAAGACCTTTTACCTTTCTTTCATTCTGTATGTCCTACTTGCCCTGCTTGATCTGTGTCTAGCTTGCTGGACCTGGGGACCTGCCTCTATTTCTCCCTCATTCTCTCCACTCTTCTTTTCTTTTTAGATTCCTCCTCCTATTTATCCTCTCTTCCCACCAGCACCACTTATACGTCTACTGCATAGCGGCTGGCTGGTCAGCTTTTTGTTAGGTCAATGAGGTATATTAGGGAGGCAAAGTAAAACAAATTCAACATATAAGTACACATTTAAACAAATGGAGCATAAACAAATGTAACGCATTTACATAGATAAAATAATATTCTTCCACATAAAGAAATATAACACCTCTTCACATAGTTAAAGTAATATTCCACAACAAACTTTACTTCATTTGATATACGAAATTTTGTTTATTAGAAAGAAAATGCTCCCTCAAAGGAAGTGGCAATATTAGCAGGTATGGCTTTGTTTGAGTATGTGTGGCCTTGCTGGAGGAAGTGTTCCATTGTGGGGTGAGCTCTGAGGTCTCATTATATATGCTCAAGCCACTCCCAGTGACTCAGACCATTTCTTGTTGCCTTTGGATCAAGATATAAGGGACTCTGAGCTCCAGCACAATGTTGGCCTGCACATTGACTTGCTTCTCTCCACGGCAATAGTGGACTAAACCTCTGAAATGTAAGTGACCTACCCCATTAAATGTTTTCTTTTATAAGAATTACCATTGTCATGGTGCCTCTTCAAAACAATGGAAACACTAAGACACAAACATTAATTGTAATAGGAGAAGAACAAGAGATTAGACCTATGAGATGTCAGGATTTCATAGACTTTTGTGGAAACTCTTATTTATTCATAAGCAGACCATAAAACAGGAGAGGCACAATATGGCTCAGTGGTTAAGAGCACTTGTTGCTCTTCCTGAAGACCCAGGTCCCATCTTGTCACCTATATATCACTCTCAAACATTTGTAACTATAGTTCCATGGGATCCAGTGATCTTTTCTGGCTTCAACAGACACAAGGAATACATGAAGTGCACAGATATTCTTGTGAGTAAAACACCCAAACATCACAGTAAAATAAACTCAAAACATATCAGAAAAAGGAATGCAATTAAAGTTGGACACAATTGCCCTCTAAATTTCCTGTGGTAACTTAGTCATTTTCATAATATTAAATTTACCCTTCTGTGAAGCTAGCATTCTGTGTGTGGGGGGGAGTTAATCTCAGTTTGTGTTGTCCTTTTTAGGTGCTTTCTTTGGTTTCTTAAGTCTTTGCTGTAAATGACTTTTCTTCCTATTTAAGGATTAGTTCCAGTATTTTTTTTTTTTTTTGGTTTTTCGAGACAGGGTTTCTCTGTGTAGCTTTGCGCCTTTCCTGGAACTCACTTGGAAGTCCAGGCTGGCCTCGAACTCACAGAGATCCACCTGGCTCTGCCTCCTGAGTGCTGGGATTAAAAGCGTGTGCCACCACCGCCCGGCTAGTTCCAGTATATTTTAAGCTATGGTCAACAATGCTTTTTCATATTTCTTTCTCAACATGTTCATTGTTGTCATTTGAAAGTGCTGCCTGGCAGAAAGGACTTACCAGGTCTAAGTTTTCTCAGAGGAATCTTTAGGATTTGTGACATGTGGGGCAATATCATCTGCGAGAGGCGTTCATCGGACTACTTTTCTACTCATATCCTGTTTCTATTTTTCTTTTTTTTTGGTTTTTCGAGACAGGGTTTCTCTGTGTAGCTTTGTGCCTTTCCTGGGACTCACTTGGTAGCCCAGGCTGGCCTCGAACTCACAGAGATCTGCCTGGCTCTGCCTCCCGAGTGCTGGGATTAAAGGCATGCGCCACCACCGCCCGGCCTGTTTCTATTTTTCTCTTTTCTTTTAGTCAAGACTATGAGGAGTAAATAAAATAAAGTATGATCAATGAAATGAATGCATGTACATATATGTACATACACACATGCAGTCAAGCACATGCACTTATATAAGCATATATGTATGTATACATACTCTCACATAAAATATTTAATTATTGTTTTTTAAAAAAAAGAGGCCAGAAAATACTCTTGAAGCAAAACAACAAAGTGCAGCAATTCAATTTGTTTGATGAAAGGTCCTAGTACAAGGAAAGTCTCTGAGTGAAATCACTAGGCAGCTGCTCAGGACCTTCCATCCCATATCTCTAAGCCCAAATCCAGGCATCACCAGCCCTGGTTACAGTCAGTGCTTTTCTTTAATGTCTCAGCACAAAGTATGAAATCCATGCCATCTGTGCAGCCAGTCCATGTAACCTATGTAGTTTCTGAACACAAACTGTGTACAAGCAGGAACTTGAACAGAAGCTTTCCATCGTGCAGTATTCAGAGAACCACCATTCTGAAAAGACAGCAAGCAGGTTAATGCCCTAAATCCTGTCTTCCATCTCATCTCCACCAAGCTAACTTTCTGGATGACAGGAGGAACAGGAGCATACCACCATTTCACAGACCAGGTTCTCTCCCCTCTGTCAGTACATTTCTGATATCTGTGTTCCTCTTTATCATCACAAGAACTCTTCCCTCTTTCTCTGGGTGTCTGAGCAGAGGTCCCTTTTAAAGTACTCATTGTAGCTAGTATCTGGTAGTGTCAGTCTTATACTTCTCTAGGTCCTGTGGGCTGAAGGTGGCAGTTAACTCAGATTCAGAAACCTACCTTAATTTCATTTACTGTGTTGTGATAATTCACCCTGAAAAAAGTAACTTAAAGAATGAAGGGTTTGTTTGGCTCATAGTTCCAGGATACAACACATCATTGTGGGAAAGCCAAGACATAGGATCTTGAAGTAGCTAGTCACATCACAGCAGACACACAGCCTACTGTGGACAATATAGTAGAACCATTGTACCTGACATAAACTCAAGAGTGATGGCACAACTAGGTAATGAAATAACCTTTTGCAATAAGCAGTGATTCTTATCTGAGTTTTATGGAGTTGCTTTTTGTGTAGAAGGCTCAGAGTCTTTGTGTGAATTCAGTCACAAAATATTCATGGTAAATCAAGAAGTCTGTTAATGGCTGAGAACTGTTTGGTTAATGTTTCTTCTGACAACTCATAGATCAGATCAAAGGTTATGGTAAGTGGAATCTGACTTGTTAAAAATTTCTTTGGTGTAACAATTAATGAAATGTTTTTCAAGGCTGCTCAGGGTTCAATCCAATGTGCTTGCACCCTTGCTCTTTCAAGGCTTCATTGCATCTTCGATTCTCTCTCTCTCTCTCTCTCTCTCTCTCTCTCTCTCTCTCTCTCTCTCTCTCGGCCATCTCACATGAAACAGTCACTGATAGTTGTTACCCAACCTGTTGTGCTCAAAGAATTGAGGGGTCCAGATGGTCCAGGACTGCAGGTTAAGTACATTCACAGGTGAATGAGACTCTGAGTTTGGAAGTGGATGAAGATTTTCCCATTTAAGAAGCAGTAATATGTGCAGTTGCGGAAACTCTTATCAAAAGGAAATGGAGACAAGTGAAAGAAAAACAGTTTAGCAAGCTTTTAGCACCAATTAAATGGCTTTGTTATTTGTTTCAGGCAACTCTTCATGTTCAGTTAGAATGGTGGTGTCAAAGTATTGAGGGCATTGAGGAAAGTTTGTCAAAAAGGAGAAGCTAAACTATTAGTGATTTGGTCTTTACTTATATTACTCTCCAAGGCTTTGGGGCTGCTGCAGAATGAAGAGTCAGAGGTCAGAGAAGGCTCCTTCAGTAGTGGAAAAGGGAAGTAAGAGTAAGAATATTTTGGCTAGGAATTGTCAGAGGAGAGTCTAGATTCAGGGAAAAATAAAAATGTTGTATTGTAATAAGATGAAGGTGTGGAGGCTCAAGACATTGGGGATGAATCTCTTCTTCTGTCTTTAGATGAAACAGATTTGGGTGAACTGCATTGGATTAATAAATGCAAATTGGTGAGAGATGTGCATGTTAATCTCTTACCACAGGGAAACCTCATAAATGGCCTAGTTTGGCCAGGTTCCAAACAATATGAGCCACTTATATCCTGTCAGCAATTGAGTAACTCATCAACAATGCCAATCAGGGGAACAAAGACTCAGAATTGGATATTAAATGTATGCTACTTTTAGTAGTGCTGGTTTACTTTTGGCTGAGAATAAACATCTTACATTATCTCCATAAATTACTTGTTGTAAAATAACCACTGGGGTGTATGCTCCTCTTCCCTCAGGGACAGTGGAGATAATTTTTGGAAAGAGTAGATTAATAGGTCAAGGATTTATAGTACACACAGGAATTACAGATGAAGATTACAAAGGAAAAATTAAAATTATGGCTTCTGTAAAAAGCACTATGCAAAAAGCATGTAGTGATAGAATTGATCAATTATTATTACTCCCATATTAAAAAGTAATGCAGCTCCAACCTGTAGGACAGGAAGCTGTAGAAGTTTTGGAATGAAGGTCTTCAGGCAGAGTGTTATAAATGATGAGAGGCCAAAGTTGAAATGCCAAGTAAATGGCATTGAGAAAATCACAGGCTATACAGGTTGTCCAGCAGCAGGACGAAGCAGGAACTGGCTAACCAAATTTGGAGTAGGTCCACTGCCAGAATACCAACTGCTGTACCTTTAAAATGTTTAAATAGTATGCCTGTTTGGGTGGAGAAGTGGCCCCTAACTAAAGAAAAAAATTGCAGGTACTTGAGATAAAGGACAGTGAGATGCTAAAATATACTCAGGAAACTACTAGTCTTGGAATTTTCCTGAATTTGTAATGAAACAGAAATCTGGAAAATGGAGTATTAACTGATTTAAGAGCTGAAAATAAAGTGATTCATCCTATGAGATCTTCACAGCCTGCAATTCCTTTATCTTCTTCATCACATAAAGATTGGCCTATTAGAGCTATTGATTTACATGAATTTTTTACTCTCCCTTTACAAGAACAAGATAAATATTTGCTTTTACAATGCCTACTTATAATTATGCCAAACCTTTAAAGACATTTTAATGAAATTTTTTTCCAAGCCTTAGGTTGAATGGATTCATTGTGGATCTACCAGTTGGGATTGGGCACCATACAGTCAATTATTGTCTGCATTTTGATAAGTTGTGGCACTTTGTGATAGTCTCCACATATTGCAAAAAGATGCTTTTTGATGAGGGTGAGAACTATATTTATTTGTGTGTAAAAGACAAGTATTAAGAAAACAGCTTGAAGAAGCAGAGATCCACAATCAAGCACCAGGCTGAGCTCTGGGAGTCCAGTTGAAGAGAGGGAAGAGGGATTATATGAGCAAGGGGGTCAAGATCATGATGGGGAAATCTACAGAGACAACCAAAACTAGCTCATAGGAACTAATAAATTTTAGACCATGCTATGAAATCTTCATGGTACCAGACTAGATCTTCTGCATATGGCAGACAGTTGTGTAGCAGGGGCTGTTTGAAGGGACACTGATAGTGTGATCAGAATCTATCCCTGGTGCGTGAGCAGGCTTTTTGGTTCCCATTACCTATGGTCGGACACATTGCTCACCCTTGAGGCATGGGAGAAGGGCTTGTTCCTGCATCAAATGAATGCACTATGCTTTGCTGTCCCCCCATGGGAGAACTTACGCTTTTGGAGGAGGGGATGAGAGGTGGGTCAGGGAGGTTAGTCGGGATTAGGGGGAGCAGGAGGAGAGATGAGAAGGGGATCTGTGGTTGGTATGTAAAATGAATAATTTTTTTTAATTAAAAAAAGGAAGAAAAAACCGAAAGTTTACTGGATTCTGAAAATGACAGTAGCAGGTTTACCTCTTGGATCTATGCCCTCTTCAGGAATAAGATTTTGTGTACATTGCCAGATATGCCTTCCCTCTTGTTGAGTGTGCCTTAAGTCCAATTAGACAGCCCTTGAAAGCTCCAAGATGAAAATTCCACTATTGAACCATCGTGGATGTCTTGCCAGTTAATTTACTGTTCTGATTCACAGACATCACACCTGGATAAGGTGGGTGATTGCTCTTCTCCCTTGGCAGCTTTTTACTTTATGAAAGATACTCCTCATGGAAGAGGTTCCAGGTCAATTTCAGTGCAATTCCTCCAATTTCTGGGTCTGAAAGTGTGTTGTGGTTTCTATAACAGAGTTGCTTATTCAAGTTCTGTGAGCAATTCAATCAAAGGTAATAATACTTGGTATTGTTTTAGAGGCTGCTTGGAGTACTCTGAACAACTTGAGGGGAGATTTCTCATGCATGTCTCTGGGGGTTTTCCTCTATAGTCCATGGCACTTGGGGGAGTATTACTATTATAAATTGCATAACATCTTTAAAATACATGTTTTTTTTTTTTTTTTTTTTTTTAAATTTTTATTTTGCAATACAATTCAGTTCTACATATCAGCCACAGATTCCCCTGTTCTCCCCCCTCCCGCCCCCCTCACCTTCCCCCCAGCCCGCCCCCCACTCCAATCTCCTCCAGGGCAAAGCCTTCCCCACAGACTGAGATCAACCTGGTGGACTCAGTCCAGGTAGGTCCAGTCCCCTCCTCCCATGCTGAGCCAAGGGACCCTGCATAGGCCCCAGGTTTCAAACAGCCAACTCATGCAATGAGCACAGGACCCGGTCCCACTGCCTGGATGCCTCCCAAACAGATCAGGCCAATCAACTGTCTCACCCACTCAGAGGGCCTGATCCAGTTGGTGACCCCTCAGCCATTGGTTCATATTTCATGTGTTTCCGTTTGTTTGGCTATTTGTCTCTGTGCTTTATCCGACCTTGGTCTCAACAATTCTCTCTCATATAAACCCTCCTCATTCTCGCTAATTGGACTCCCAGAGATCCACCTGGGGCCTAGTCATGGATCTCTGCCTCCAGGTCCATCAGTAGTTGGATGAGGTTTCTAGCACGACAATTAGGGTGTTTGGCCATCCCATCACCAGAGTAGGTCAGTTCGGATTGTCGCTCGACCATTGCCAGCAGTCTGTTGTGGGGGTATCTTTGTGGATTTCTGTGGGCCTCTCTAGCACTTTGTTTCTTCCTATTCTCATGTGGTCTTCATTTACCATGGTCTCCTATTCCTTGTTCTCCCTCTCTGTTTTTGATCCAGCTGGGATCTCCCACTCACCCAAGCTCTCTTTCCCTCGACCCTCGCCCTTCACTACCCCCACTCCTGTCCAGGCTGTTCATGTAGATCTCATTCCATTTCTCTGTCGTTGGGCGATCCCTGTGTCTTTCTTGGGGTCCTGTTTTCCAGGTAGCCTGCCTGGTGATGTGAGTAGCAGTCCAGTCATCCTTGTTCCACATCTAGTATCCTGTTATGAGTGAGTACATACCATGTTTGTCTTTCTGAGTCTGGGATACCTCACTCAGGATGATTTTTTCTAGATCCATCCATTTGTCTGCAAACCTCATGATGTCATTGTTTTTCTCTGCTGAGTAGTATTCCATTGTGTATATGTACCACATTTTGTTTATCCATTCTTCAGTTGAAGGGCATCTAGGTTGTTTCCATGTTCTGGCTATTACAAACAACGCTGATATGAACATAGCTGAACAAGTGCTCTTGTGGTGTGGTTGAGCATTCCTTGGGTATATGCCCAAGAGTGGTATAGCTGGATCTTGGGGGAGATGGATTCCCAATTTTCTAAGAAATCGCCATATTGATTTCCAAAGTGGTTGTACAAGCTTGCATTCCCACCAGCAGTGGAGGAGAGTTCCCCTAGCTCCACATCCTCTCCAGCATAAGGTGTCTTCAGTGTTTTTGATCTTAGCCATTCTGACAGGCGTAAGGTGGTATCTCAGAGTTGTTTTGATTTGCATTTCCCTGATGATTAGGGATGTTGAGCAATTCCTTAAATGTCTTTCAGCCATTTGAGTTTCCTCTGTTGAGAATTCTCTGTTTAGTTCTATAGCCCATTTCTTAATTGGACTGTTGGGCATTTTGATGTCTAATTTCTTGAGTTCCTTATATATTCTGGATATCAGTCCTCTGTCAGATGTGGGATTGGTGAAGATCTTTTCCCATTCTGTAGGCTGTCGCTTTGCTTTGTTGACCGTTTCCTTTGCCCTACAAAAGCTTCTCAGTTTCAAGAGGTCCCACTGATTGATTGTTTCTCTCAGTGTCTGTGCTACTGGTGTTCTATTTAGAAAGTGGTCTCCTATGCCAATGTGTTCAAGAATACTTCCTACTTTCTCTTCTAGCAGGTTCAGAGTAGCTGGATTTATGTTGAGGTCCTTGATCCACTTGGACTTAAGTTTTGTGCACGGTGATAGATATGGATCTATTTGCAGCCTTCTACATGTTGATATCCAGTTTTGCCAGCACCATTTGTTGAAGATGCTTTCTTTTTTCCATTGTGCACTTTTGGCTTCTTTGTCAAAAATTATTTGTTCATAGGTGTGCGGATTAATATCAGGGTCTTCAATTCGATTCCATTGGTCCACATGTCGGTTTTTATGCCAGTACCAAGCTGTTTTTATTACTGTAGCTCTATAGTACAGCTTGAAGTCAGGGATCGTGATGCCTCCAGAGGTTGTTTTATTGTACAGGATTCTTTTGGCTATCCTGGGTTTTTTGTTTTTCCATATGAAGTTGAGTATTATTCTTTCCAGGTCTGTGAAGAATTGTGTTGGTATTTTGATGGGGATTGCATTAAATCTGTAGATTGCTTTTGGTAAGATTGCCATTTTTACTATGTTAGTTCTGCCTATCCATGAGCATGGGAGATCTTTCCATTTTCTGACATCTTCTTCAATTTCTTTTTTCAGGGACTTAAAGTTCTTGTCATATAGGTCCTTCACTTGCTTGGTTAGTATTACCCCAAGGTATTTTATGTCATTTGTGGCTATAGTAAAGGGTGATGTATCTCTGATTTCCTTCTCCGCTTTTTTGTCCATTGTATATAGGAGGGCTACTGATTTTTTGGAGTTGATCTTGTATCCTGCTATGTTGCTGAAGGTGTTTATAAGCTGTATCAGTTCCTTGGTGGAATCTTTGGGGTTGCTCAAGTATACTATCATGTCATCTGCAAATAGGGAAAGCTTGACTTCTTCCTTTCCAATTTGTATCCCCTTAATCTCCTTATGTTGTCTTATTGCTCTGGCTAGAACTTCAAGTACTATATTGAATAAGTATGGGGAGAGCGGACAGCCTTGCCTCGTTCCTGATTTTAGTGGAATTGCTTTGAGTTTCTCTCCATTTAATTTGATGTTGGCTGTTGGCTTGCTGTAAATTGCCTTTATTATGTTTAGGTATGATCCCTGTATTCCTGATCGCTCCAAGACCTTTATCATGAAGGGGTGTTGGATTTTGTCAAATGCCTTTTCAGCATCTAGTGAGATGATCATGTGGTTTTTTTCTTTGAGTTTGTTTATATGGTGTATCACATTGACAGACTTTCGTATGTTGAACCATCCTTGCATCCCTGGAATGAATCCTACTTGATCTTGGTGGATAATTGTTTTGATGTGGTCTTGGAGTCTGTTTGCCAGTATTTTATTGAGTATTTTTGCATCCATGTTCATGAGGGAGATCGGTCTGTAGTTCTCTTTCTTTGTTGTATCCTTGTTTGGTTTGGGAATCAGGGTAATTGTAGCCTCATAGAAGGAGTTTGGTAATGTTCCTTCTGTTTCTATTGTATGGAACAATTTAGAGAGTATTGGTATTAACTCTTCTTTGAAGATCTGGTAGAATTCTGCACTGAAACCATCTGGTCCTGGGCTTTTTTTGGTTGGGAGACTTTTAATGACTGTTTCTATTTCGTTAGGGGTTATTGGACTATTTAAATAGTTTATCTGGTCTTGATTTAATTTAGGTATGTGGTACCTATCCAGAAAATTATCCATTTCTTTTAGGTTTTCCAGTTTTGTGGAATAGAGGTTTTTGAAGTATGACCTGATGATTCTCTGGATTTCCTCAATGTCTGTTGTTATGTCCCCCTTTTCATTTCTGATTTTGTTGATTTGGATGCTCTCTCTCTGTCTTTTGGTTAGTTTGGATAAGGGCTTGTCTATCTTGTTGATTTTCTCAAAGAACCAACTCTTTGTTTCATTAATTTTTTGTATTGTTCTCTTTGTTTCTATTTTATTGATTTCAGCTCTCACTTTGATAATTTCCTGGCATCTATTTTTCCTGGGAGACTTTGCTTCTTCCTGTTCTAGAACTTTCAGGTGTGCTGTTAAGTCACTAGTGTGAGATTTCTCCAGCTTATTTATGTGGGCGTTTAGTGCTATGAATTTCCCTCTTAGTACTGCTTTCATAGTGTCCCATAGGTTTGGATATGTGGTGTCTTCATTTTCGTTGATCTCTAGGAAGTCTTTAATTTCTTTCTTTATTTCTTCCTTAACCCATTGGTGATTCAGGTGGGTATTGTTCAGTTTCCATGAGATTGTAGGTTTTCTGTAGTTTTTGTTGTTGTTGAAATCCAACTTTAGACCATGGTGGTCTGATAGAACACAGGAGGTTATTCTAATTGTTTTGTATCTGTTTAGATTTGCTTTGTGACCAAGTATGTGGTCAATTTTAGAGAAGGTTCCATGGGGTGCTGAGAAGAAGGTATATTCTTTTTTGTTAGGATGGAATGTTCTGTAGATGTCGATTAAGTCCATTTGAGTCATGACATCAATTAAGTCCTTTATTTCTCTGTTAAGTTTCGATTTGGGGGATCTGTCCAGTGGTGAAAGTGGGGTGTTGAGGTCTCCCACTATTAATGTGTGGGGTTTTATATGTGATTTAAGCTTTAATAATGTTTCTTTTACATATGTGGGTGCCCTTGTGTTTGGGGCATAAATGTTCAGAATTGAGACTTCATCTTGGTGGATCTTTCCTGTGATGAGTATGTAATGCCCTTCTTGATCTCTTTTGATTGATTTTAGTTTGAAGTCTATTTTGCTGGATATCAGGATGGCTACACCCGCTTCTTTCTTAAGACCGTTTGATTGGAAAGTCTTTTCCCAGCCTTTTATTTTTAGGTAGTGTCTATCTTTGAATTTGAGATGTGTTTCTTGTATGCAGCAGAAAGATGGGTCCTGCTTTCGTATCCATTCTGTAAGCCTATGTCTTTTTATAGGTGAATTAAGTCCATTGATATTGAGGGATATTAATGTCCAGTGATTGTTCATTCCTGTTATTTTTTGGTGGTGATGTGTGTGTGCTTTTCTTCGTTGGGGTCTACTGCTGTGGCTTTATCTATTGCCTGTGTTTTCGAGGTTGTATCTGACTTCCTTAGGTTGGAATTTTCCTTCTAGTGCTTTCTGTAGGGCTGGGTTTGTGGATAAATATTGTTTAAATCTGGCTTTGTCATGGAATGTCTTGTTCACTCCATCTATGACGATTGAAAGTTTTGCTGGGTATATTAGTCTAGGATGACATCCATGGTCTCTTAATGTCTGCATTACATCTGTCCAGGACCTTCTGGCTTTCAAAGTCTCCATTGAGAAATCGGGTGTTATTCTGATAGGTTTGCCTTTATATGTCACTTGGCCTTTTTCCTTTGCTGCTCTTAATATTCTTTCTTTATTCTGTACGTTTAATTGTTTAATTATTATGTGGCGAGGGGACTTTTTCTGGGGGTCTAGTCTGTTTGGTGTTCTATAGGCTTCCTGTATCTTCATAGGCATTTCCTTCTTTAAGTTGGGAAAGTTTTCTTCTATGATCTTGTTGAATATATTTTCTGTGCCCTTGAGTTGGTATTCTTCTCCTTCTTCTACCCCTATTATTCGTAGGTTTGGTCTTTTCATGGTGTCCCAAATTTCTTGGACATTTTGGTTCATAACTTTGTTGACTTTAGTGTTTTCTTTGACTGATGAATCTATTTCTTCTATTGTATCTTCAACGCTAGAGATCCTCTCTTCCATCTCTTGCATTCTGTTGATTATACTTGCATCTGAAGTTCCCAATCGTTTTCTCAGATTTTCTATTTCCAGCATTCCCTCTGTTTGTGTCTTCTTCATTTTTTCTATTTCCTTTTTCAGGTCTTGGACTGTTTCCTTCATTTGTTTCATTGATTTTTCTTGATTTTCTTTCAGTATTTTATTGTTCTCTTCCAGGACTTTATTGATTTCTTCTAATTTGTTTGCCCTTTCCTCTAGTTGTTTACAGCGTTCTTCACATTTTTTTGTCTTTTCCTCTACACGAGCCTCTAGCTTCTTCATGATGACATTCATAAGGCTATTTTCTTCTGCTTCTTCCAATTTCTGATGTTCAGGTCTAGGTGTTGGAGGAGGGCTAGGGCCTGGTGATGGTGTATTACTATTCATTTTGTTGTATGTGTTTCTGCCTTGACGTCTGCCCATCTCCTTGTGGTTCGTTCCTGGCCTTATCCGCACACTTGGTTCAGAGCTGACAGATTCAGGAAGTCTCTCTCTCTTGTCCAGATGGGAGCTCTCTTGTCCAAATTGGAAGTCCGGGGCAGGATGGAAGCTCTTGTTCAGAAGGGAAGTCCGGGGGAGGATGGGTGCTCTCCTCTCTCTCTCTCTCTCTCTCTCTCTCTCTCTCTCTCTCTCTCTCCTCCAGATGGGAAATCCACGGCAAGATGGGAGCTGGGGGCCGGCCTCTAAGTCTCAGGAAGAGGCTTGGGGCTCAGGCAGATGGGCGTGGGGGCAGGGCGTGGAGACTGCAGGGTCTGCCAGGGGTCTTGGAGAAGGGGATCCTTCCCGGTTGGGGTAGAAGGGCACCTGCCCGGGGTCCAGAACCTGGGCCCAAGTTGGGCAGGTCTTCCCCGGAGTGGCTGGTGCCCAGGGATGGGGTCGGGGGCAAGCTAGGGCACTCACCTGTGCTTCAGAAGGGAAGTCCGGGGGAAGATGGGAGCTGGGGGCTGGCCTCTAAGTCTCAGGAAGAGGCTTGGGGCTCAGGCAGATGGGCGTGGGGGCAGGGCGTGGAGACTGCAGGGTCTGCCAGGGGTCTTGGAGAAGGGGATCCTTCCCGGTTGGGGTAGAAGGGCACCTGCCCGGGGTCCAGAACCTGGGCCCAAGTTGGGCAGGTCTTCCCCGGAGTGGCTGGTGCCCAGGGATGGGGTCGGGGGCAAGCTAGGGCACTCACCTGTGCTTCAGAAGGGAAGTCCTGGGCAAGATGGGAGCTGGGGGCCGGCCTCTAAGTCTCAGGAAGAGGCTTGGGGCTCAGGCAGATGGGCGTGGGGGCAGGGCGTGGAGACTGCAGGGTCTGCCAGGGGTCTTGGAGAAGGGGATCCTTCCCGGTTGGGGTAGAAGGGCACCTGCCCGGGGTCCAGAACCTGGGCCCAAGTTGGGCAGGTCTTCCCCGGAGTGGCTGGTGCCCAGGGATGGGGTCGGGGGCAAGCTAGGGCACTCACCTGTGCTTCAGAAGGGAAGTCCTGGGCAAGATCTTTAAAATACATGTTAATACATACATATTATATATGACTTTAGATAAATAAGAGATAAAATGCCTCCCTATGTTTTTTTCAAACATCCTTGTAGTATTTATCCCTCCTTCCTCTCTGTCATTGTCTGTTGCCCTCTGTGACCACTTATTAGTTAAAGGCCCCTCCATTTATTCTGTTTCTCCCTTTGTAGCACCTACATGTTATCCCGGTATCTAGAGTTACTTCCCCAATTGGTCCTGTTTTCCGTTCTTAGTTCTGCAATTTCTCCGGGTTATAAATGCACAACTACAAATTCAAAGACTGAAATCACAAATAACAGGGAACATTTGTATTTATGTGGCTGGGTTACCTAACTCATATAATACTTTTTAGTTCCTCCCATTTACTGAAAATTTTCATGAGTTCATTTTTCTCTGCTGCTGAGTAGAATTCTATTGTATGTACCTACTACATTTTAATTAGTTATTCATTAGTTGAAGAACATTTAATTTGTTTCCTTTTCTTAGCCTTTGTGAATACAGAAGTAATGAACATGGCTAAGGAAGAATATGTGTATTAGGATATAACGTTCTTTGCCCATATGCAAAGGTGTAGTGTGTCTGGGCCATGTAGTAAACTTTCCACACTGTTTTCCAGAGTGGCCACTCTAGTTTGCAATCACACTAAGAGTGAATGAGGGTTCCCTTTTCCCCACATATTCACTAACATTTATTCTCACCAGCGTTTTTGTTGCTTGTTTTCTTGATAATAGACATTCTGGCTAGAGTAAGATGAAATCTCAAAGTAATTTTAATTTTAATTTTATTAATTTTAATGATGTTGACCTATTTAAAAGACATTTCTTAGCTGTTTTAATTTCTTTTCTTGAGAACTTTGAGTCAGAGATATTGCCCAGTTTTCAATATAGCCTAGTTTTTAAACAAATCATTTCTTTCTCCTGACACCTTTGTACTTTAAAAAAATTCATTACATATATTTTACTTATTTTTTTCGAGTAATATATTTTATCTTAACTTCTCCAAACCACAACACCTTCCAGATCCTATCATCCTTCCTACTCACTGAACTTTATCCCCTCTTCTAAAATGAAAAGCAAAAATAAAAATACAAACAAAAACACTAACTAAACAAAAATTGAAACCCTTTTTCCCCACTAAATAAACCTGGAGTTTGTTTTAGTGTTTGTCAACTGCTCCTGGATATGAGGACTACACTGTACTATGGTTGATATCTGCAGTGACACTTCATTGGAGAAAACTGACTTTCTCTTTCCTAAAAGTTATATATTGCATATAGCTTCCTACTTAGGAGAGAAACTTTGATTTCATCTCCCTTTATGTATGCTGGAACTTTGGATTAAACTTGTCCAAATCTCATGCATTCTATTGGTATCAATGAGTTCACACATGTACAAACCCTCTTATGTCTGGAATTCTCTGGTCTTTTAAGTCATGCAAAACTTGTAGCTCCTACAATTGATACCTCTCTTGTTCTTCATAGATTTCAGAGACATGGGTAAGATGTGTTTTATGAAAACGTCCTGTTTTGGGATGAGTTCTTCATGTTTCTCAATGAGCACACATTGTCCAGTTTTGAGTCTCTCTGTTAATTACCATCTACTGCAAAAACAGATGTTTTTCTGACAGTTGAGCAATGCACTAATCTATGGGCATAACAATATGTCATCAGGATTTAGTTTATTGCAATGTTCATTTAGCAGAATTATAATAATAAAATTTTTGCCATGAGTCTATGACTTATGTGGAATCAGGTTCTTGGTGTCACTTATGAGTTCTAACTGATGGAGCTGAATTTAAACCCAATTAAATAGTTGTTGATCACCCCCATAACATTTCTTCTATTATTGCACCAATATTTCTTGAAGGTAGGTCACTCTGGTAGATCACAAGTTTTGTAGATGTGTGAGACTAATAATTTGTCTTCTTCTTTTGCAGTGTGCACAGTACTTTCCAGCACTATTACTGTTAATGTTATAACTTAATTCAAAGCATTTCTCTTAGTCTATGTTTTGCCACGTGGCTTCATGGCATTACCTGTTCCCTTACATCTTGTTTCTCCTGGTGGCAGCTCTCAGCTTTTGACATGACACTACCCTTCTTCATCTCCACCTTCAGTTTTAATGTGCTGCCTATTCTTATTCTGATTCTCCATTGGTCAAACAGCTTTATCCACCAGTGAAAGCAAAACATATTTACAGCACGCAGAAAGACAGCTCACAGCATGTGTCCTGCTTTATCATCATATGCACTCTTCCCTCTTTTACTGGGTGTCTGAGCTAAATTCCTTTTTGAAATTCTCACTCTAGATGGCATCCTATGGCAACAGTCTTATATTCCTCTGGGTCCTGTGGGCTGATAAATTAACTCAGATCAAGAAAACTACCTTAGTTTGATTTCCTGTGCTGTGATAATATACCAAGAAAAAAGGAACCTAAGGGATTAAGGCTTTGTTTGGTATGTAGTTCCAGGATGCAACCCATCATTGTGAGGAAGTCAAGGCATAGGACCTTGAAGTAGCTAGTCACATTGCAGCAGACACACAGGCTAGTATGGGAAATATATAAGAGCCATTGTACCTGGTATGAACTTGAGAGTGATGGCACAACAAGGCTTTGAAATAAATTTTTGCAGTAAGTAGTGATTGTTATCTGAGATTTATACAGTTTCTTTTTCTGTAGGAGCTTCATAGTCTTTGCATGAATTCAGTTAAAAGACATTCATGGCAAACTAGGAAGTCTTGTAATGGCTAAGAATGGCTCATGTAATGTGTTCCTTCTACAACCCCTAGATCAGATCAAAGGTTATGGAATGTGAAATTTGACCTGTTAAAAATACCTTTTGGGTAATAATTTATAAAATGTTATTTCAAGGCTTATCAGGCTTCAATCCAATGTGATTCCCCTTGCTCTTTCAAGGCTTCACAGCATCCTGGAGTGTCTCTCTTTTTTTGGATATCTCACATGAAACAGTTAGTCACATTTGGTACCCAACCTGTTGTGCTCAAAGAAATGAAGGATCTAGATGCTCCAGGAATGCAGGTTAAGTATATTCACAGGCAACTGACACTCCATGTTTGGGAAGAAACATGAGGAATTCTCCATTTCAGAAGCATCAATAAGTGTAATTGCTAAAATTCTTGTCAAAAGGACATGGAGTGAAAGTGAAAGAAAAACAGCTTACTGAGCTTTTAGTACTAAATAAGTGGGTTTGCTATTGGATTCAGGCAACTCCTCATGCTCAATTAGAATGACAGTGTCAAAGTATTGATAGCAC
The DNA here is from genome assembly GCF_949786415.1 of Peromyscus eremicus. NCBI lineage: Eukaryota > Metazoa > Chordata > Mammalia > Rodentia > Cricetidae > Peromyscus > Peromyscus eremicus. The sequence goes on from NC_081416.1 coordinate 175,010,275, forward strand.
TGAAGAAAGTTCGTCCAAGAGAAGCTATACTCTTACAGATTTAGCCTGTATGTAAATTAATTCCAAATGCTTTGGAGCTGTTGCAGAGCAATGAATCAGAGAAGACTTCATTAGATATGAAAAGGGAAATAAGAAGGATAGGCTGGCTAGGAGTTGTCAGTCAGCTGTGGAGAATATTGTCTTGGAGGGGAAAAAACTTTGCATTAGAGAGAGGTATAGACACTCAAGACACTGGGGATCAATCTCCTCTTACTCCTTTAGATGAAACAGATTTTGATTAAGTGAATTGGATTAATAAATGTAAATCTGCAAGAGATGTGCATGCTAATCTCTTACCACAGGGAAACCTGATAAAGGACCTAGTTCATCACCAGGGACCAAACAATATCAGCAACTTATATTCTCTCAGCAAAGGAATAACTCATCAAGACAGCAATCAGTGAATAGTAAGCTTAGTACTAGAGATTTAATGCATGCTACTTTGGGTAGTGCTGATTTATATTTGGCTGAGGGTAAACATCTTATGTTATCTCCACAATTTACTTGTAAAGTAGCCACTGGGATGTATGCTCCTCTTCCCGCAGAGACTATGGTGATAACTTTTGGAAGGAATATATTAATACCTCAAGTATTTATAGTACCCCCAGGAATATAGATCAAGATTACAAAGGAAAAATTAAAATTATGGCTTATGTAAAAAGAACTATGCAAAAAGGATTAAGTGATAGAATTGATCAACTATTATTACTCCCATATTTTAGAAATAAAACAGCTACAATGTGTAGGAAAAGAGGGTTTAGAAGTATTAGAATGAAGGCATTTAGGTAAAGTGTTATCAGTAGTGAGATGCCAAAGTTGAAATGACAAGTAAATGGCATTGAGGAAATCACAGGCTATACAGGTTGTCCAGCAGCAGGACAAAGCAGGAACTGGCTACCCAAATTTGGAGTAAGGCCACTGCCGGAATACCAAATACCCTACCTTTAAAATGGTTAACTAGTAAGCCTGTTTGGGTGGAGCAGGGACCCCTAACTAAAGAAACATGCAGGCCCTTGAGCAGCTAGTAAAGGATCAGTGAGATGCTAAACATATTGAGGAAACTACTAATCTTGGAATTCTCCTGAATTTGTAACAAAACAGAAATCTGGGAAATGGAGAGTGTTAACTGATTTAAGATCTGAAAACAATGTGATTCAACCTATGGGGTCTTTACAGCCTGCAATTCCTTTACATTCTTTATTACCCAAAGATTGGCCTATTATAGGCATTGACTTACATGATATTTTCATTACTCTTTCTTTACAAGAACAAGATAGAGATTGGCTTTTACGACATCTGCTTATAATTATTATCAGCCTATAAAAGATAACAATTAAAAATTCTTACACAAGGAGTGTTATACAGTCCAACTTTATGTCAATATGGTGTGCCTCAACCTCTGAAATTGGTTCATAAACAATTATATCAATCCATGAATTACCATTATATAGATGATATTTTCTTGGCTGTTTATGATGCAGATACCTTAGAAAGAATGTTTAATGAAGCAAGAAAGATTTTACTTTGTTGGAAATTATAGATTACACTTGAGAAGATTCAGAGAGGGAATCTATAAACTATTCAGAATTTAAATTAAGTCAACAGAAATATTCAACCCCAAGAGGATTAGACCAGAAGACATCAATTGCAAACTCTTATTGGTTTTTAAATATTATTGGGAGCTATTAGTTGGGTATGACTCAGTATTGGATTGGGGCTACTCAAGAATCAAGTACTTCATTTCAAATTTTGCATGGTAATTCAGATTTAAATAGTGTGTAGGATCTAACAGCTGAAGCAGAGAGAGAACTGACACAAGTGGAAAAAAAGATTACCTGAGGCATATCTAGATCAATTAAGTCCTAATCTTGAATATATTTTGGTTATTTTACTTTCTACCAATTCCCCTACTGGACTTATTATGCAAACAGAGGATAGTATTTCAGAATGGACTTTTTTAGCCCCCAAACTTGAGAATTACAAAGTTATACAGAAAAGTTGGTTCAGTCTCTATGAGCAATTATGAGACATGTTTAGCTATTTATGAGGCCCATATCCTTGATCTCTCTATCCCTGCTTTGGTAGAGGGACATCTAGGCTCTTTCCATTTTCTGACTAATATGAATAATGCTGCCATGAACATAGTTGAGCAAGTGTCCACCAGCAATGAAAGAGTGTTCCCTTTCTTCACACACTTGCCATCAAGATCTGTCACTTAAAGTTTATTTTTAATTTAAAATGTATTTGTCTTTCTAGAGAGTTTCTCTGTAGACTTGCCTTTCCCAAAGTTTGCTCTGGAGACCAGGCTGTCATTGAACTCACAAAGATGTACCTGCCTTTGCCTCCACAGTGGTGGAACTACAGACATATGCTACCACCACCCAGCTATCACTTGTATTTTTGACATTAGCCTTTATGAGGGGTATATGATGACATCCTTGAGTCATTTTGATTTGTAATTCCATGCTGGAAAAAGGTGCCAAACATTTCTTTAAGTCCTTCTCAGCAGTTTGAGATTCCTCTGCTGAGTATTCTCTGTTCAGATGTGTACCTAATTTTTCAATTCAGATTATTTAGTTTGTTGATGTCCAGTTTCTTAAGTTCTTTATATATTATGGATATTATCCCTCTGTCAGATGAGCTGGTGCAAATATGTTCCCATTCAACAGGTTGCTGTTTTGTGCTGTTGATGGTATCATTTGCCTTACAGAAGCTTGTCAGTTTAATGATGTCCTAGTTTTTAATTGACAATCTTAGTGCTTCTGCTATTGGTGTTCTGTTCAGGAAGTTGTCTCCTGTGCCAATGAGTTCAAGGCTATTCCCCACATTCTCTTCTATAAGGTTTATTGTTTCTGGTTATATGTTGTGGTCTTTGAATTGCTTGGATTTGAGTTTTATGCAGGGTGATAGATGTGGGTCTATCTGCATTCTTCTACAGGCCAAAATCCAGTAATAACAACAGCATTTGTTGAAGATGATTTCTATTTCCCATTGTATATTTCTGACACTTTTAAAATACAATTCAGATGAGTAGGTTTATATCTGAGTCTATGATTCAATTATGTTGATCCACTTGTCTGTTTTTATGCCAGTTCCATGTGGTTTTTATTACTATAGCTCTGTAGCACAGCTTGAAATTGGGTATGGTAATACCTCCAGAAGTTCTTTTATTGTACAAAATTGTTTTAGCTGTCCTGTTTTTTTTCCATATGAAATTGAATATTGTTCTTTTAAGGTTTGTAAAGAATTTTGTTGGAATTCTGATAAGAATTGCATTGAATCTAGTGATTGTTTTTGATAAGACAGCCGTTTTTATTATGTTAAACCTACAGGTCCATGAGCATTGGAGATCTTTCTGTCTTCTGATATGTTCTCCAAATTCTTTCTTCAAAGAACTGAAATTATTGTCATACAGGTCTTTCACTTGCTTGATTAGAGTTACAACAAGATATTTTTTATTGTTTGTGGCTATTGTGAAGGGAGTTGTTTCCCTAATTGCTTTCTCAGCCTGCTTGTCATTTGTATATAGGAAGGACTACTGATTTTTTTTTAGTTAATCTTGTACCCTGTCACTTCACTGAAGGTGTTTATTAACTGTAGGAGTTCCCTGGTAGAATTTTCTGGGTTACTTATGTATACTGTCATATTGACTGCAATTAATGATATTACGACCTCATTTAAAATTTGTATCCCATTGATCTCCTTTAGCTGTCTTTCTTGCTCTAGCTAAAACTTTTAGGACTATAATGACTAGATATGGAAAAGGTGGACAGGCTTCTTTTGTTCCTGATTTTAGTGCAACTGCTTTGAGATTCTATTTAATTTGATGTTGGCTATAGTCTTGCTGTTTTAAGGTATGCTCTTTGTATCATTTGTATTTTTTGAAAGGATGTTTCAGCATCGTATAAGATGATCATGTGCTTTTTTTTCTTTTTGTTTGTTTATATGGTTTATATATTACATGGACAGATTTTTGTTTGTTGATGTATCTCTGCATTTCTTGGATGACACCCACTTGATCATGATGGATGATCCCTTTATGTGTTCTTAGATATCTTTTGTGAGTATTTTATTGAGTATTTTTGCCTCAGTGTTCATGAGGGAAATTGGTCTCTAACTGTCTGTATTTATTATATCTTTGTGTGGTTTGGGTGTCAGGGTGATTGTGGCCTTATAAAATGAATTTGGCAATGTTCCTTTTCTTTCTACTTTTTTGAATAATTTGTGGATTTGTTGGTATTAGCTCTTCTTTGAAAGTCGAACTCTTTGAAGGTAGAAATCTGTGATAATATTGACTTGCCATGGGTTTTCTCCTTTTTTTCATTAAGAGATTTTCTACTCATTTTACATAGAATCACAGATCCCCATGTCCTCTCTCCTGCTGCCCCTCAGCCTTCCCCCGAATCCACTCCCCATTCCCACCTCCTCCAAGACAAGGTCTCCCATGGGAAGTCAGCAGAGCCTGGTACATTCATTTAGGCAGGTTCAAGCCCCTCCTCCCTGCACCAAGGCTGCACAAAATGTCTCACCATAGGCACTAGACTCCAAAAAGCTGCCTCATGCACAATGGACAGGTCCTGATCCCACTACCTGGGGGCCCACTAAACAGTTCAACCTAAACAACTGTCTTGCTTATGCAGATGGCCTAATCCAGTACCTTGGGGGCTCCTTAGCTATTGGTCCACAGTTCATGCGTTTCCAATAGTTTGGCTAGTTGTCTCTGTACTTTTTCCAATCATGGTCTCAATATCCCTTGCTCATAAAATCCCTCTTCTTTCTCATCCATTGTACTACTGGAGCTCCTCCTGACACCTGGCCATGAATCTGCACATCTGCTTCCATCAGTTACTGGATGAGGGTTCTATGATGACAGTTAGGGTATTCAGCTATCTGATCACTAGAGTAGGCCATCTCAGGTACCCTCTCGACTATTGCCAGTAGTCTATGGTGGAGTCATCCTTGTGAATTCCTGGGAAATTGCCTAGTACTCTTCTCCCTATTCCCATGGTGTCTTCTTTTATCATGTTATCTCTTTCCTTGCTCTCCCACTCTGTTCCCATTGCAGCTCAAACCTTGTGCTCCCCTAAACTCTCATCCCTCATCCCTTGCCCTCCTTTAACCCCCTCACCCCCAGTTTGCTCATGTAGATTTCATCCATTTCTCCACTGGTGGGTAATCTATGAGTCCTTCCTAGGGTCCTCCTTACTAGCTAGCCTCCCTAGATCTGTGGGTTGCAGTCTGGTTGTCCTTTGCTTTATATCTAGTATCCACTTATGAATGAGTACATACCAAATTTGTCCTTCTGAGTCTAGGTTACCTCACTCAAGATGATATTTTCTAGTTCCATCCATTTGCCTGTAAACTTCATGATGCCATTGTTTTTTACTGCTGAGTAGGACCCCATTGTGTATATGTACCACATTTTCTCTATCCATTCTTCAGTTGAGGGGCATCTAGGTTGTTTTCAGGTTCTGGAATAATGCGGCTGTGAACACAGTCAAGCATGTGTCCTTGTGGTATAATTGAGCATTCCTCAGGTATATGTCCAAGAGTGATATAGCTGGGTCTTGAGTAAGATTGATTCCCAATTTTCTGAGAAACTGCCATACTGATTTCCAAGGTGGCTGTACAAATTTTCATTCTCTCCAACAGTGTAGGAGTGTTCCCCTTGCTCCACATCCTCTCCAACATAAGCTGTCTTCAGTGTTTTTGATCTTAGTCATTCTGACAGGTGTTAGATGATATCTCAGAGTCATTTTGATTTCCATTTCCCTGATGACTAAACATGTTGAGCAATTCCTTAAATGTCTTTAAGCCATTTGAGCTTCTTCTGTTGAGAATTCTCTGTTTAGCTCTATAGTCCATTTTTACTTGGACTGTTAGTTATTTTGATGTCTAGTTTCTTGAGTTCTTTATATATCCTGGAGTTTAGCCCTCTGTCAGATGTGCGGTTGGTGAAGATCTTTTCCCATTCTGTAAGCTGTCATTTTGTCTTATTAACCATTTCCTTTGCCTGAAAGCCCTTCTCAGTTTCAAGAGGTCTGATTTATTGATTGTTGCTCTCAGTTTCTGTGCTTCTGTGGTTATATTTATGAAGTGATCTCTGGTGCCAATGTGTTTAAGACTACTTTCTACTTTCTCTTCTATCAGGTTAAGAGTAACTGGATTTATAGTGAGGTCTTCGATCCATGTGGACTTAAGTTTTGTGCGTGGTGACAGATATGGATCAATTTGCAGTCTTCTACATGTTGACATCCAGTTATGCCAGCACAATTTATTGAAGATGCTTTCTATTTTTCCATTGTACAGTTTTGGCTTCTTTGTAAAAAACTAGGTGTTCATATGTTTGCAGATTAATGTCAGGGTCTTCAATTCAATTCCAATGGTCCACATGTTGGTTGTTATGACCGTACCAAGCTGTTTTTATTACTGTAGATCTATAGTAGAGCTTGAAGTTAGGGCTAGTGATGCCTACAGAAGTTGCTTTATTGTACATGATACTTTTATCTATCCTGGTTACTTTGTTTTTCCATATGAAGTTGCATATTGTTGTTTCCAGGTCTGTGAATAATTGTATTGGGATTTTGATGGGAATTGCATTGAATCTGTAGATTGCTTTTTGTAAGATTGCCATTTTTACTATATTAATCCTACTTATCCATGAGCATGGAAGATCTCTCCATTTTTTTATATCTTCTTCAATTTCTTTCTTTAGAGACTTAAACTTCTTGTCATAAAGGTCCTTCACTTGCTTAGAGTTACCCTAAGATATCTTATATTATTTGTGGCTACTGTAAAGGGTGATGTTTCTCTGATTTCTTTCTCAGCCTTTTTTCGTTTGTATATAGGAAGCTTACTAATTTTTTTTTTGTATCTTATATCCTGTCATATTACTGAAGGAGTTTCTGAGCTATAGGAGTTCCCTGGTAGAATTTTTTGGGTCCCCTATGTACACTATCATATCATCTGCAAATAGTGAAAGTTTGAATTCTTCCTTTCCAGTTTCTATTCCTTTGATCTCCTTTTGTTGTCTTATTGTTCTATCTAGAACTTCAAGTACTTTATTGAATAAGTATGGGGAGAGTGGACAGCCTTATCTTGTTCCTGATTTTAGTGGAATCACTTTGTGTTTCTCTCCATTTAATTTAACATTGGTTGTTGGCTTGTTGCACATTGCCTTTATGATGTTTAGGTATGTTCCTTGAATTCCTGACCTCTCTAAGACTTTTATCATGAATGGGTGTTGGATTTTTGTCAAAGGCTTTTTCAGCATATAATGAGATGATGATTTTTTTCATTTTGTTTATATGGTGTATTACATTGACAGATTTTCATATGTTGAACCATCGTTTCATCCCTGGGATGAAGCCTACTTGGTCATGGTGGATAATTTTTTTGATGTGTTCTTGGATTCTGTTTGCCAATATTTTATTGATTTTTTTCCTCAGTGTTCATGAGAGAGATTGGTCTGTAATTCTCTTTCTTCATTGCATTTTTGTGTGGTTTGGATATCAGGTTAACAGTAGCCTCATAAAAAGAGTTTGGTAATGTTCCCCTTTTCTATTGTGTGGAACAATTTGAAGGGTATTGGAACTAGCTCTTCTTTGAAATTCTGGTAGAATTCTCTTCTGAAACCATCTGGGCCTGCACTTTTTTGGTTTGGAGATTTTTGATGACTGTTTTTATTTCCTTTGGGTTTATTGGCCTATTTAAATAGTTTATCTGGTCTTAGTTTAACTTTGGTATGTGGTACTTATGCATAAAATTTTCCATTTCTTTCAGATTTTCCAATTTTGTGGAGTATAGGCTTTTGAACTATGACCTGAAGATTCTCTGGATTTCCTATTGTCTGTTGCTATATCTTCCTTTTGATTTCTGATTTTGTTGACTTGGGTTGTCTCTCTCTGCCTTTTGATTAATTTGCATAAGGGCTTGTCTATCTTGTTGATTTTTCAAAGAACCAACTCTTTGTTTCATTGATTTTTTGTTTTTCTTTGTTTCTGTTTTATTGATTTCAGCCTTCAATTTGATTATTTCCTGGTTTTGATTCCTCCTAGGCGAGTTTGCTTCTCTTTGTTCTAGAGCTTTCAGATGTGCTATTAAGTTGCTAGTGTGAGATTTTCCCATTTTCTTTCTGTGGGTATTTTTAGTGCTATGCATTTTCCTCTCAGCATAGCTTTCATAGCGTCCCATAAGTTCGGATATGTTGTATTTTCATTTTCATTGAATTCTAAGAAATCTTTAATTTATTTCTTTATTTCTTCCTTGACCCATTGGTGATACATTTGGACATTGTTCGGTATCCATGAGAATGTAGGTTTTCTGTAGTTTTTGTTGTTGTTGAAATCCAACTTTAAGCCATGGTGGTCTGATAAAATACAGGAGGTTATTCCATTTTTTGTATCTGTTGAGATTTGCTTTGTGACTGAGCATGTCATCAATTTTAGAGAAGGTTACATGGGGTACTGAGAAGAAGGTTTATTCTGTTGTATTAGGGTGCAATGTTCTGTAGATATCTACTAAGTCCATTTGAGTCATAACATCTGTTAGGTCCCTTATTTCTCTGTTAAGTTTCAGTCTGGCAGATGTATCCAGGGGTGAGAGTGGGGTGTTGAAATCTCCCACTATTAGCATGTGGAATTTGATGTGTGATTTAAGCTTTAGTAATGTTTATTTTACAAATTTTGGTGCCCTTGTATTTGGGGCATAAATGTTCAAAATTGAGACTTCAATGTTATAAGTAGGTAATGTTTTTTTCTGACCTTTTTCAATTGATTTTAGTTGGAAGTCTATTTTATTAGATATTAGGATAGCTACACCAGCTTGCTCCTTAATTCCATTTGATTGGAAAGTCTTTTCCTAACCTTTTCCTCTGAGGTAATGTCTGTCTTTAAAGTAGAGGTGTGTTTCTTGTATGCAGCAGAAGGATGGATCCTGTTTTCATGTCCATTCTGTCACCCTGTGTCTTTTTAATAGGTGAATTGAGACCATTGATATTAATGGATATTAATGACCAGTGTGCTGTGGGATGTTCTGTACTTCAAATTGCTCTGATTGGTCAATAAATAAAACACTGATTGGCCAGTGGCCAGGCAGGAAGTATACGCAGGACTAACAGAGAGAAAAATTGAGACAACAGGAAGGCCGAGGAGGGAGACACTGCCAGCCGCCGCCATGACAAACAGCATGTGAAGATGCCGGTAAGCCACGAGTCACATAGCAAGGTATAGATTTATAGAAATGGATTAATTAAGATGTAACAACTAGATAGCTAGAAGCCTGAGCCATTAGGCCAAACAGTTTAAACAATATAGGTCTCTGTGTTTACTTGGTTGGGTCTGAGCGGCTGTGGGACTGGCGGGTGAGAGAGATTTATCCTGAGTGTGGGCCAGGCAGGAAAACTCTAGCTACAGCAGTGATTGTTAATTCCTTTTATTTTTTGATGGTAGTGTTGTGTATTTCTATTCTTTTGTATTTGTTGGTGTGGGATTATCTATTGCTTGTATTTTCATGGGTGTATCTAACTTCCTTAGTTTGGATTTTTCTTCCTATTGCTTTCTGTAGTGCTGGATTTGTAGATAGGTGTTGTTTAAATGTGTTTTTATCATGGAATATTTTGTTCACTCAGTCTATGGTGATTGAGACTTTTGCTGGATATAATAGTCTGGGTTGGCATCTGTGGTCTCTTAGTGTCTGTATATCTGTCCAAGACCTTCTGGCTTTCAGAGACTCCATTGAGAAGTCAGGTGTTATTTTGATGGGTCTGTCTTTATGTGTTACTTGGCCTTTTTCCTTTGTGTCTCTTAATATGGTTTTCTTTATTCTTTACATTTAGTGGTTTGATTATTATTTGGCAAGAGGTCTTTTTTTTGGATTCAATCTATTTGGTGTTCTGTAAGTTTCTTGTATCTTCATAGGCATTTCCTTCTTTAAGTTGGGAAAGTTTTCTTCTATGATTTTGTTGAATATATTTTCTGTGCCTTTGAGTTGGTATTCTCTTTCTTCTATCCCTATTATCCTTAGGTTTGGTGTTTTTATGTTGTCCCAAATTTCCTGGATGTTTTCTGTTATGACTTTTTTGCTTTAGTGTTTTCATTAAATGATCAATCTATTTCCTCTACTGTATCTTCAATGACAGAGACTCTGTTTTCTATCTCTTGCATTCCTTGGTTATGCTTGCATCTGTAATTCCTGTTCGTTTACTCATATTTTTTCATTTTTAACCTTCCCTCAGTTTGTTTCTTCTTTATTGCCTCTATTTCAGTTTTTAAATCTTGGACTTTTTTATTCACCTCTTCAATAGCGTTTTCTTGACTTTCTTTAAGGGTATTATTGATTTCTTTCAATTTTGTGTTTGTCTTTTTTTCATTTTCTTTAAGTGTAGTTTTCCTTTCCTCTTTGAAGCCTTCACCATCTTCTTAAAGTCATTTTAAGTTCTATTTCTTCTGCTTCTTCTGGTTTAGAATGTTCAGGTCTAGCTGATGTAACACCACTAGGTTCTGATGGTGCCATATTGATTTTTATGTTTTTGACTGTATTTTTGCACTGGATTCTACCCATTTCTTCCTCTACTCCATGCAAGTACTGTCTGTGTCTGAGGTAGCTTCTTTTCTTCTGATTGATAATCTAGATTTAATGGGAGATTTTGGTCTAATTCTGGCTCTTGGTCCAGTTGGTGCTGATGGATTCTGAGTCTCAGGGAACAGATCTTAGTCCATTGAGCACCACTGGGCCATGTCTCAGGGAGCAGCTATTCCCATTTGGTGCAAGATCGGACCCGCTTTCTGTTCCCATTCGGTGCAGGGTGGGCTCATATCTCCAGTTTTCACCAATGTCACAAGGGGGCTGTTTTCTTGGCAAGGGGACAGGGAGAGAAGCAGCTGGCCAGTCCGTGGGGCTCCAGTGGCTTGGAGGAGTAGGTTTTCTTCTTTAAAAGACTTTTAGTGACTGTTTCTATTTCCTTGGGGTTTATAAATCTAATTAAATTGTTCATTTGATCTTGAATTAACTTTGGTAAGTGGTATATAACTCTATATTTCTTTTCCATTTCCAAATTTGTGGAGTATATGTTTTCAAAGTGTGACATAAAGATTCTTTGTATCTTCTTGGTGTCTGTTGTTACTTACCCCTTTTGATTTCTGAGCTGAAACTTGAATATTCTCTCTCTGTCTTTTCATTGCATTGGGTAAGTATTTGTATATCTTTGTAATTTTTCTCAAAGAACCAAACTTTTGTTTCATTGATTCTTTGTATTGTTCTCTTTGTTTCTATTTTAATGATTTCAGCCTATGGTTTGATTATATTTCATGCCATCTCCTTGGATATGTTTGCTTCTTTTTGTTCTTGGGCTTTCAGGTGTTCTTTAAGTTGCTAGTTTGAGATGTCTTCTATTTCTTAATGAAGGAACTTATTGCAATATATTTTCCTCTTAGGACCACTTTCATTGTATCCCATAAGATTGGGTATGGTGTTCATTCATTTTCATTGGTTTCTAGGAAGTCTGATTATTTTTTATTTCTGCCTTGACCCATTGTGCATGCAATAGAGTGTTGTTTATTTTCTGTGAGTTTGTATACTTTCTGTTTTTTTATTATTATTGAAATCCAGCATTAATCCATAGTGGTCAGATAGAATACAGGAGGTTATTTGAATATCATTGTATTTATTAAGAATTGTGGCTGAGTTTGTGGTGAGTTTTGGAGAATACTTTCTGAGGGGCTAAGAAGAAGGTATATTTTTTGTGTTTGGGAGAAATGTTTTATAATTATATTTTAGGTCCTTTTGGTTTATAATGTCTGTTACCTCCATTATTTCTCTGTTTAGTTTTTGTCTGGATAATCTGTACAATAGAGGAAGTGTGGCATGAAAGTTTTCTTGTATTAGTGTATGAGGTTTGATGTGTGATTTAATTTTTAGTAATGTTTCTTTTACAAATGTGGAAGCCTTTGAGTTTGGGGCATAGATTTTAAGATTTGAGGTGTCTTTTTTTATTTGATAAATGTGAAGTATACTTCCCTTTTTTTGATTAATTTTAGTGGGAAGTCTGTTTTGTTAGATATAACAAAAGTTAGCCTCCTTGCTTCTTGTATCATTCATTTAGAAAATCTGTTCCCAACCCTTTACTCTGAGGCAATGCCTCTCTTTGGTGTCAAGATGTGTTTCTTATATGAAGCAGAAGGATGGATCTTTTTGTCACATCCATCCTGTTATTCTGTGTCTTTTTACTAGGGTATTAAGTCCATTGATATTGAGGGATGTTAATGAACAGTGATTGTTAAGTCCTATTATTTCATTGTTATTGTCATTGTTGTTGCTGTTGGTGGTGTGCATGTTTGTGCCTGTATGTGTGAGTGTGATTGTGTGTGTGTGTGTGTGTGTGTGTGTGTGTGTGTGTGTGTGTGTGTATGTGTTTTACTTCTTTTGGTGTTACTGGTAGAGATTGTTCATTTCCTGTGTTTTTGTGGATATAGTTTTCCACCTTGGGTTGGAGTTTCCTTCTAGTACCTTCTGTAGGAATGTGTTTGTGAATAAATATTGTTTAAATTTGACTTTGTCCCAGAATATATTTTTTCTTCATCTATGGTGATTGGAAGCTTTACTGGGTATAGTAGTCTGTGCTGGCATGCATGGACTCTTAGAGTCTAGTCTGCAAAACATCTTTCCAGGCCCCTCTGGTTTTTAGAGTCTCCACTGAGAAGTCCGGTGTAAGTGTAATAGGTCAGGCTTTATATGTTACTTGGCCTTTATCCTTTGCAAATTTTACATTCTTTATTTGTTCAGTTTGTCTTGTGATTTTATTATTATGCAGCACAGAAATTTTTTTCTTGTGTAATCTTGTAGCTGGAGTTATCTCTAGTCCCACCTGGGCCAGCAGCCACTCAGACTCAAATAAACACACAGACGCCTGTAATATTTAAACTATTTGGCCTAATGGCTCAGGCTTCTTGCTATCTAGTTCTTATATCTTAAATTAATCCATTTCTATTAATCTATACCTTGCCATGTGGCTAGTGGCTTACTGGTACTTTGCATCCTGCTCCTCATGGAGGCAGCTGGCAGCGTCTCCCTCCCTCAGCCTTCCACCTCCCAGAATTCTCCTCCTCCTTGACCCACCTACACTATCCTTCCTGCCTGGCTACTGACCAATCAGTATTTTATTTATCAATCGACCATAGCAACATATATTTACAGCATAAAGGACACCCCACAGCACTCCCCTTTTCTAATTTTTCAAAAAGAAAGATTTTAACTTTAACATAATAAAATTAAATATAACAAAACAATTATCAAGTAAGAATTACAGTTACAATATATAGTCTATTTGTATTTGGCAGAATTAAAGAGATATCCTATCTATCCTATATTTGTGAATCTAAGGTTTTAAATCTAATTTATCTTTTATCATAACTAAGGAGAATTGTAACTATCTTGTCTTCAACTACATCAAAGACCTCAGAAGGATATAATATTACCTCAGAAATGGGAGAAGGATGCAAGCAACTTTTGGGAGTCTTGCAAGAGTAGACAGAGACTGCTTGCAACCTAGACAGTCATCTAAAGTCCCTAGGTAAAGTTGGGGCACCTGTCTTCAGCCCACAGGCCTAAAGTCTCTGAGTCACTTCTCTCTGGGTCTGGTAGAATGTCTGGCAGTTTCCTCTGCGAAGCAGAAACCTGAAGGACCATTTTGCCAAGCGAAGTTCAGTGGTCACCTTCCTATTGGTCCTGCATGTCTAGTTGATCAAGCAGTCCAGGCAAGAACAGTTTTTTGCCCAAATGGCTATTTTGGCCAAAAAGAAGATAAACTCCATATAGAATGTCTTTGATGACCATCCTCTTCTCTGAAGTAAATCAGTGCTGGCAGGAGCAGATATGTTGCACTGTCCAGAAAGTCTAAATTTTTAAAAATATTTAAATGCCATATTTTGTAGGTCTTTGAAGTGTTTGAAGATTACCTATCTAACTGAATTATATCTATGTATACCTAGAAAACTTAACATGATTATAAGTTTGACTATCATAGAAGACTAATTATTAATCTGTATTTTTAATTATCCTTTACAATCTAAATGAGTTACATAAGCATAATACCTTAAACAAGAGTAGAAATATATATACAGTATAACCAAATTATGTTTAAACTTGTATCAATAAACTAAAATCTATAGCAATGTAAAACATTTTAAACAAGTTGCTCTTTAAAAAGTAGGTTCACTGATCTATCCTTTCATCCTACCATATCTACACTATCCCCTTTTCTTCTTTAGAAGGAGATTGTTTTTATAATTATCCTGTTTTGAATAAAAATATTGGTTTTTCTCTGCCCCATACCAGAGGACTCTTCTGATATGGACAGAAGAATCTCTTAACCTTTTCTTTTAGCAATATGCTTGGGTTTAGAGAAAGAGTGAGCCAATTCCATCTCTAAAGCCAGCTTGGTATATTTGGGAATTTGGGTGTAGCTTCTCTTCCTACTTTCTGCTAGAGGAGGGTGTTGTATTCTTATGGGGAAATAAAGAAAATTTTAGGATTATGGGGTAGTCCCTGAGGCAGTATTGTCTGAGCCAGTTGCCTTGAAACCATTCTGGATGTTGGATCATCTGGGCCATGGGGTCATCAGAGACATTTCAGGGGGTACTGGCTGGTCAAACCTGATGTACAAATCCATAGTCTCTTGCTTTCTGTGGAAACAAAAGCAGAGCCTCCTTTCCAAAGCAACATATCTTTAGATCTAAATTTTGAAGTCAAGGTATCTTTAAAATATACATATTGTTTTAACTCAGCTGCCTTTACAATGAAATATCTCTCTGCAGTTAAAAATCTCAAAAACAACACAATCCAAATTCCCTGTGTGATATCCATCTTTATTTGGCTTATTTTTATTTTACCTTTACTGTCTCTTTAAAGACTTTATTTTTTAAAACTATTTCTTTTTATAACTGTATATATCACTTTTTTGTCTCTTTCAAACCTACATACATTTTTATACATATTGTAAACCATTTAAAGTCTTGTTACATCTGAGTCTGTTTTATTGTGTAACTATTGCTTTAAACTGCATCATTACTAGGGCTAAAATAGCAGCTTTGGCTGGTGGCTCCACCCACCTCAGCTTCCCAACATGGAGATGGTAAGTTTACCTCCAGCTTCAGAGAAACCATGCTTACCACTGGAGGCAGTTGGTCTATGCCTCTATCAAAGTAGCGTGTAGCCCAGAAACCTTTTTTTTTTTTTACTATCAAAGGCTAAATCCACCATGCAGCATAATGTGCTGCTTGCAGAAGTCTCATTTCTGCCATACTGCAGGTCAAGCGTGCACTCCCAGAACCTGCCATATAGTAGCTCAAGGCCGCAGGCTGTGGCTAACTTCAGAGAGACAACTAAGAAGCTGTTTTTAGCTTCATTTTAGAATCTTCTTTTTCAGGTTTTAGGTGGAAATTCTTGTCTCACATTCTGGTGCCATTTGTAGCTGGAGTTATTGCCAGTCCCACCTGGGCCAGCAGCCACTCAGACTCAAATAAACAACACAGATGCTTATATTATTTAAACTGTTTGGCCTAACGGCTCAGGCTTCTTGGTATCTAGTTCTCATATCTTAAATTAATCCATTTCTATTACTTTATACCTTGCCATGTGGCTCGTGGCTTGCAAGTACTTTACAGCCTGCTTCTCATGGCAGTGGCTGGCAGCATCTCCCTCCCTCAGTCTTCCACCTCACAGAATTCTCCTCCTTGTCCCACCTACACTATCCTTCCTGCCTGGCTACTGGCCAATCAGTGTTTTATTTATCAATCAGTCATAGTAATATGTATTTACAGCATACAGGACATCTCACAGCATAATCTTTTTTGGTGTTTTGTAAGTGTCTTGTACCTTTATAGGCATGTACATCTTTAGGTTAGAAAAATTTTCTTCTAGGATTGTGTTAAAATGTTTTCTGGGCTTTTGAGATGTGATTCTTCCCATTAGCTTATTCCTATTATTCCTATTAATTTTAGATTTTGTCTTTTCATAGTTTTCAGAGTACCACGATGTTTTGTGTAAAGAATTTATTAGATTTAACATTTTTTGACAGATGTATCAATTTCTTCTATCCTATATCATATGCTGGAGTCTGTACTTCATGTATTCTGTTGGTGATGCTTGTGTGTGTACTTCCTGTTCGCTTACCTAGATTTCCATCTTCAGGATTCCCTCAGTTTGCATGTTCTTTATTCCTTGTATTTCTATTTTAATGTCCTATACAGTTTTATTTATTTCCTTCATAGTTTTGTTTTTTTTTCTTGAGTTTCTTGGCTTTCTCTAAGATATTTATTGACTTCCTCATGTTGTTTGTTTATGTTTTACTGGATTTCTTTAAGGGGCTTATTCATTTCCCCCTTTTCTCAATACACGATGTGGGTTTTATTAAGGGTATATTTTCAGTTCATAAAGAATTATGCAACCCCTTTGAAATCCTGTGTGTTTGAGACTCCCAGTGTAATAGGTTCTGGCAATAATTTTGTTTCTCTTTATAATTAAGAATTGTTTTATTCATTTTACAAACCAACCACAGATCCCCCTTTCTTCCTTCCTCCTGGCCACCCAGGCTTCCCATCAACCCACACCCCATTCTCTCCTCCAAAAAGATAAGGCCTCCCGTGGGGAGTCAGCAGAGTCTGGTATATTCAATTGAGAGGCTGTGCAAGTTGTTCTTTCTTAGATATTCAGTTACACATATCCAGCTCATACACCAGGGATGGATGATGATCTTACTCTCAGGTGAAGGGGACTTAAGCAGATCAAACAACAAAACTGTCTCCCTCTTTAAGGAACTCATCATCTTTCTAAAGTTGGTTTAAAGCCAATTTCTTGGCCTTCAATTGTGTTTGTCTTTTTTGGATGTCTATTTTACCCTGGTTCCTGTTTCTTCTCTGATTTTCTGTGTGATTAGCCTGAAGTTCTGGTCATCAGTGAGTCTTCTGATCTAGTAGGATGGCTACCTGGGGATGAGGTTCTCTATGGACCTCTAGGATTCTGGGTGCCACTTTGCCTCTGGGGTTCTAGGACCTGGCATCAGCACTGATAGAGTAAGGTGTAGGGGTCCTGAGTATCAGTGTGTCCTCTGTTAAAACAGGTTTTAATGCCAACATTTTGTTCTGGGATATAGTGATAAAGGGGGTGTAGGCTGTTGGAAAAAGCCTGGCTGAGCTCTAACCAACTGTTATGGGGGTGCACATGGTGCCTTACTTGGGGTATGGGACACAAGCATCTTTCCTGGTAGAGTAAGAGACTTCTGCTAGAGTTGTGGGCTAGGATATGTAGACAAGTGGAAAAGGGGTTGTTGAGTAAAGCTGGCCAGGCTCTGAGAAAGCATTGGTGGTCTGTGGGTGGGGTCTTACTTGGGGTTCTGGATATTGGCATGTCCTCTGGTAGAGCAAGAGGCCTTGAAATTACTCTTGTGTTATAGTGTGTACTATCATGAATAATGTTTTGCCTGTAATTTATCATATATTTGTTGTGATATTTTCTTGTGCACCCCAATAAAGATTATCTGAGGATCAGAGGGAAAAGCCAGCCACTATATTAAACATAGAAGTCAGGCAATGGTAGCACATGACATTAATCCTAGCATTCAGGAGGCAGAAATCCATCTGGATCTCTGTGAGTTCAAGGCCACACATGTTGAAACATGCCTTTAATACCAGCCACTGGCCATAGAGATCTACAGGTCTGTACAGACAGACAGGAAGTGATATAGCTGGGTGGAGAGATGAAGTGAGTTGGCAGAACAGAAAGACATATAGGCATGGGTATACAGAAAGTAGGTCTCATTGAAGACTGAGGTGTCAGTGAGGTAAAGTTGCCTGTGGCTTGTCCTATTCCTCTGATCTCTCAGTTTTAACCCCAATATCTGGTTCCATGTCAGATTTTCTTTGGCTTTTTCTCTCCTGGTGGAAGTGGTTTGTCTCTGGATTCCCATCTCCCACTACTACCACTCTATGTACCTGCTTTGAAACTCCCCCTGACTTCTACTATTCTAAGCAGTCTGCAGACTTGGTGAGTCATTAAAACATCTTAAAGGGAGAAAATATTTAAAAGAGAATTTTTTGCCATGTTAAAAAATGGGAAACCCTCTTACAATGGAGGAATTTTGGTCTCTGTTTGATAACACATTAGGTAGTCTGAAAATGGAACAATTAAATGAGAGAATAATTATAGTTGATGAGATTTACATAATGTCAATTATGAATATTATTTGTTTAAGCATTTGGACCATTAAAAGGTTTGGTTAATCTGAGTGCCAAGATAAAAGTTTTACAAAGACTTGTTAAAACTAATTATAGAGAAATCCATGCCCAGAGAGAAGAATTTAAAGGTGAACCTATCTTAGCATTGAATTATATAATTACAGAGAAATAGTCTAAGGTTTCCAGACAGCAAACATTAATCTATGCAGTAACCTTACAGGAACTTCCAAATGCTGAAGGTTGTGAATGAGCTAAATGGACTCCAATGGAAATGTTAGATTTGAGGAGATTTAAAGAAGCTATAGTATCATATGGTATATATTCTCCATTTGTAAAGCAGATGTTAAACTCATGGTCAACTTGTAATAGAATTATTCATCAGGACTGGCAAGATTTGGTTATAGCAGTCCTACAGGCTGGGAGACAGTTACAATGGATGACTTGGTGGAAAGATGAGGCAAAGACTATAGAACAATGATATAGGGCTAATAGTATTGAAATTTCTCCAAATGAATGTCTTGGAGAAGGTGATTACACGGATATACCAAGACAATCTTCATATGATAACCACATCATAATTCTATGCTGCATGGTAGCCATGGGTGTGTGGATAGAACTGAAGAAGCAGTAAAAAAAATTGAGTCATTTATGAAAGTAATACAGTGCCCCAAAAAAACCTTCATGGATTTGTTACAAAGGTTGTCTTCAGCAATAAATAGAATAATACTAAATCCAGAAACTAGACACATAATAATTGAATCTCTGGCTTTTGAGAATGTGAATGCACAATGCAAAAGGGTAATTAGGCCATTAAAGGCAAGATCAGCAGACTTGGAGAAATGGATCCAAGATACAATTAATATTGAATCTCATGACAATGTTGATATGTGGATAGGAGAGGTGATTTCAAGAGATTTGAGGAAAAATAATAATGTCACATGCTTTAATTGCACTAAAAAAATAACCATCTAAAAAGGGACTGCAAACAGGGCATTCCTAGAAACATTGTTTCTTCAAGGAACAATGGCAACAGAATATTCCTCCCTTCTGGATTATGGCAGAAGGTGTGGTAAAAGCAAAGAATGTAGAGTAACAAGGATAAAGTAATCCTTGGTCTTTTTCTTCAGAAAACTCCCTGAGGGGCCTCTAGCAAGCCCCAATGGCACATTCTGTTTAGCCCTTTCCTTCAATCACAGAAGAGACCCCTCCTTAGAGCAATTAAATAAACAAATGCCTATGGTAATAAACCATACTGCTTTGGGTGATAAAAAAGCTATAGCAGAGAGAACAGTAAAATCAGGAGAAACTATAAAGTAAATTTTTGGCAAATTTCTATAAATGAACAAAGACCAAGAAAAATAGTAAATTGGCCTATTGGTATATCACACATAAAATTTCATAAGTCTTCTTAAATGTTTTTTGTGCTCTTCTCTACATACACTGAATACAAATGGTCTTTATGTAGCCCCAGTTCAATTAAACTTTAAAGCTGGCTTTGGAGTTGGAGGTGGCTTTCTCCTTCTCTAACCCCTAGCATGCTTGTTAAAGGGAATCCAAAATCTCTATATCATTTCTGAAAGGCCACTTAATATGGGACAGAAGGAACACCAAAATTAAAGAACTGTTCATAATTTCTTGGTTTTATTTTAATTCTTTAAAGTTTTAAAGACTTTTATATCAAAATTCATGAGATTAATATGTGTATATATATTAAACTTTTGTCATGATACTAATGGCCATGTAGAATATGAACTAATTGTAGAAAAATGGCTTCATCTAGCAGCCTGTACATGTTCTCATGTTTGAGCCTCTATCAGTTTTCTGCAGGGAATCATGACCACACCTAATAGCAAACTGAAGTCTCCACAAAGATGATGGGGCCCCACAACAATTATTCCATCAGGATGATGATAATACCACTAAGCTGAAAAACACAAACTAAAGATCAGCTTTGGACTACCAACTGCTCAGGACAATTTTGAGATGACTAGATGAGATGATCCAGTGTCACAGACTACTCGAGCAAGGACTTGAGACAAGCCTTATAGTTTAGCATTATGCAGAGACTAGACAACAAATGATACAACTACCCCTCCCAGGACTTGAGAGTTAACTCAAAAGTTTTCTTTTTAGGATCCCCAAAATGTGTCTTCACCCCCAAGCAGCAGGAAGTAATTTTAAGAACATTATACCCACATTCCAAAGGGTTGGGTGGGTGGTTTTTGGTCATTTTATGGGTTTTTGGATAGTTGTCAATTCTTAGGATGTGTTGGTTACCAGATGTTATTGTTAATGGTCAGGAGAAATGCTAAACAAAGGATATTAGATTCAAGGTTCTTCTACCATTGCAAATAAGATTTGTGTCCTACTGTTTACATTGTTTTTAAGAAGCACCATGACAATGGTAACTCTTATATAAGAAAACATTTAATGGGGTACTCACTTACATTTCAGAGGTTTAGTCCACTATTGTCATGGAGAGAAGCAAGTCGATGTGCAGGCAAGATATCAAGTCTCTCATATCTTGATCCAAAGGCAACAAGAAATGGTCTGAGTCACTGGGAATGGCTTTAGCATATATGATGAGACCTCAGAGCCCACCCCACAGTGGAACCCTTCCTCCAACAATGCTACATATACTCAAACAATGCTATACCTGTTAATACTGCCACTTTCTTTGGGGAGCTATTTTCCTTCAAGTGACCAAAATTTGGTATATCAAATGAAGCCAAAATGTGTTGTGGAATATTATTTTAACTATGTCAAGATGTGTTACCTTTGTTTACATTGCAGAATATTACTTTATCTATGTAAATGTGTGTTACATTTGTTTATGTTGCGGAATATTACTTTATCTATGCAAATGCATTATATTTGTTTATGCTGCATTTGTTTAGATATGCACCTCTGTGTTGCATTTGTTTTATTTTGCCTCCCTAATATAACTAATAATGAGTCTTTGTGTCATGATTTAGGAGCTGGTTTAGAAAGGCTGCTCAAATAATGATATTCTATTATTACTAGATTTATTCTGTAGTGTTAGTTTACATTATTTTCCTCAACTGAAAACTTGTGCTATATCAAAGTAATAGGCAAGAGCAAATTTTTATCCACAAGCAATGCAAATTTTGTGTATATTTACCTACTGAATCTATAATTAACTCTAAAGAAATTTGGAAAAGCTATATGGAAACCTACTACTTTAGAAGCTTCTTAAAGTAAACAAAATAATTTAAATTGCGTTATGACATATGGGGAGATCATGCTTCATCTATAAACCATATGCTACCAAGTAAAATCTCAAGTACCAGGAATTGGTTACATATTGTGAGTTGTTAGTCAAAAAGTTCCCAAAGACTCGCCCCCCCCAAATTGGTCATTGCTATTGGGTACCATCCACAACCTGATGGTAAGACTTTATTTTTGAAAGCAGAACTTAACTTATATCATTGAACATGGAGAAATGGAGCTGGTATACATCAGAAAGCTTCATCTCTACTGATTACCATTAATAGTGCTGGAAAGGTACTGAACACTCTACAAAAGAAGAAGACCAACCATCAGTCTCAAAAATCTATAAATCCCATGACCCACAACACAACATACTTTCAAGATATATTGGTACAATGAAGGCACAAACCTTATGGGAGTGATCAACAACTTTTTAATTGGATTTAAATCCAACTCCATCAGATGGAACCCATGGCAGACACTGATAATGAGGCCAAGAACCTGATTCTACATAGGTCATAGACTTATGATAAAATCTGTTACTATTATTATACTAAATGAACAAAGCAATAAAATGATTCCTGATGACATATTGCTATGCCAATATATCAGTGCATTGCTCAATTGTCATCAGAAAATCTATGCTTTTACAATAGGTGATAATTAACACAGAGACTCACAACTGGACAATGTGTGTTCAGTGAGAAACTTGGAGAACTCCTTTCAAAACAGAATGTTTTCATAAAACCCATGTACCCATGGCTCTGAAATCTATGAAGAACAGGAGATGGATCAATAGTAGGAGCCAGAATTGTTAGATGACTTCAAGGAATCAAAGAATTCTAGACACAAGAGGGTTTGTACATGTATGACCTCATAGAGGCCAAACAAAATTCCAGCACAGAAAAAGACAAGTGGACACAAGTTCTCACTACTAACCAAGAAGCTACATGTGATTGATACCTTCTAGGAAAGGAAAGTCACTTTTCTCCAATGAAGTGTTACTGGGGGTACCAACTATATTCTAATCTAGCCCTCATACCCAGGTGTAGTTGGCAAACTTAAAACAAACACCAGGTTTACTTAGTGGTAGAGAGAGGACTTTTATTGAATTTTGGTTAGGTTAGGGTTTTGTTTGTATTTTTACTTGTGCTTTTCTTTTTAGAAAGAGAGAATAATTTTGAGTGGATAGGAAAGAGGCTAGGAAGAGAAAGGTGTTAGGGGTATGGTGAAAATTATTGTCAAATACATTACATGAAAAAAAATGAATAAGAATACATGAAAAGAATTTCTAAAAAGTAAAAAGGTCTCAGGGGAAAGAGGTGAACAGTGTAAAAATGGGCTATATTGAAAACAGGGCAATATCTCTGACCCAACAATTCTCAAGAGAAGAATTTAAAATAACAGTGAAACACCTTTTAAATTGGTCACCATCTTCAAAATTAAGAAAATGAACATTAAAATTACTTTGAGATTTTATCTTACTCCTGTGAGAATGTCTATTATCAAGAAAGCAACCAACAACAAATATTGGTGAGGATAAATGTTTGTGAAAATGTGGGGAAAGGGAAACCTCATTAACTCTTAGTGTGATTGCAAAATGGTGTGTCCACTGCAGAAAACAGTGTGGAAAATTTATCTCATGGCCCAGATACTACTCCTTGGAATATGATCAAAGAGCTTGATATCCTAATATGCATATTCTTCCTTAGCCATGCTCATTGCTTCTCTATTGACAATAGCTAAGAAATGAAAACTAATGAAATGCCCTTCAATTAATGAATGACTAATGGAAATGTGGTACATACATGCAATAGAATTCTACTCAGCTGTGGAGATAAATGACTTCATGAAATTTTCAGGGTAAATGAGTGGAACTAAAAGTATTATAGTGATTGAGGTAGCTCAGTCACAGAAATACAAATGTTAAATGTTCTCTTTTATTTGTGCTTTCTGGCTTTGAGTCTGTAGATATGCATTTATAACCTGGAGTAACTGCAGAACAAAGAGAGTAAAACAGGACCAATTGGGGAAGTAACCTTTACATATTGGAATTAAAGCAGGTACTACAAAGGGAGAAATAGAATAAACAGAAGGGGGCTTTAACTGAGAAGGGGTCACAAAGGGCAATATAGAGTTAAAGAGAGGAAAGACGGATAAATACTACCAAGGATGTTTGAAAACACACAGAATCTTATTTTCTCATACTTATCTAAGGTCACATATAATGTAAATGAATTAACATGTATTTTAAAGATGGTATCCCATTTATAAATAATAATCCCCATGTGCCATAGACTATATAATAAAACTCCAGTATCATGCATGAAAAACCTCCTCTCAAGGTTTTGGTCAAGTTAGTCCATGTGACCGCCAAAACAATATCAAGTATTGTTGCCCTTGATTGACTCAGAACTTGAAGATAACATTCTGTTGCAGAAACCACAATACACTTCACACCCAGAATTGGGAGGAATTGAACTGAAATTGACCTGGAACATCTTCTGTGAGAAGTGGCTTACATAAATTTAAAATCTGCCAAGGGAGAAGAACAATCTCTTGCCTTATCCAGGTGTGACATCTGTGAACCACAACAAGTTGACTGGCAAATATCTACTATGGTGCAATAGTGGAACTTTCATCCTGGGGGTCTCAAGAGCTGTCAAATAGGATTTAAGGCACACTCAACAAGTACTGTGTCTGGTACTGTGAACATTGACAAACAACTGGGCCTGGAGAGGGCGTAGATCCAAGATGTGAACTTGCTACTGCCAGTTTCCTAAACCAGTATTCTTTCTAGATGTTTCTTAAATGATTACAAATGTAGTTCTCACCTCTCATCAAAGAAACTTCTTTTTGCAATATATGGAGACTTTCACAAAGTCCAGAACTGGTCAGAATGCAGAGAATAATGGGGTGTAAGGTGCCTAACCACAACTGACACAATCACAATGAATCTATTCAACCTAAGGCTTAGGAAAAACCACAGAAGATGGGACAGAAATCTCACAAAGGTCCAGGATTCCTATTGGTAGGATACATCCCTTCAACCTGACAGGGAAATGCACCCACAAACTCTCAGTAGTATATTTATGTAAATGAACCAGCATAATGGAACCACTTGGTACACACATAAGGACAGGGGAGATTCTACATGGTCTTATCCATAGATGAGGGAAAACATCAGGCTACTGAAAGAGGGAGCATCAGAGGCATCAGAAAGATAATTCCCATAAAGTGCTCAACACAGGATTCATTGATGTACACACAGAACTGAAAGGACTCAGTAGATTATATGTATGTATACACATACCAATGAAAATCAAAGAAGAGATCATAAATATGGGAAAGGGGAGATATTACAGGGGGAGAAGGAGGATGTGTTTCTTATAGGGCAGCTAAGGAACTAAGTTTCTCGAAAATAATCACTACTTTAAAAAATAACTACACATGGCAACGTTTTCTGTGATATCTGTAATGTTTTTGCACATTTAAAACCATTCTGAGAGCTAAATTGTATTAGAAAACATTTAAAATTAAGCCCCATTTCTATGTCTGATTACTTGTATATTGTTTGTGGCCATGAAGTCAGGCTCACAAATGCTATAGAATGATATCTGAATGAACTCATAATTGCTTAACACAACAACCTTTGACTAGTTGCTCCAATATCTATTTTTCCTTTCAGTAGCTAGTTTTCTAATGAACTTTGTGGTTAATGATTTCTTTTGTCTGCACTGTGAATTTTAACTCTCAAGATTTTCTACATGCCGAAGAGGTTGATAAAGCTGGAATCCTAACAGAATCCACAAAAATCTCTTTGCCATGGCAGACTACCTTTGGTTTGAAGGAATACCTTTACCTAGCATAGAGGTTGAAAAAGAATTAATTGAAGAAACTCGTGATAAGTTTGTGATTAGAGATGAAGACACAGTCATACTGTCTTACCCAAAATCAGGTAAGGACTGTGAGTGAGAATGATCCTGAAGTGTATGAGGAAGCCTAGGGCTTTGATCCTCAGTTTTTGGGTGATGAGTGCAGTGCTCTATATATCTGATGTTCAAAATGCTTTTTGGGCACGGACAGCTGTGTGTGATTGCACTTTCACTCAGAGAAAGACCTCCAGCTTGCTCTGTGTGGGGAAAGGGTCTGTTAAGCCATGAGAGCAATGTCAGTCAATCCTAAAGCAGACTCTGACATTGTTCTGTCTCTGTGTGGAGGATCGTGGATGGAAAAAAATGAAAATAAACAGAAGAAATAGCATCAAGAGAAAAAGGCATGGATGTTAGAATATATGGAGGAGAGGAATCTGTCAGATAGAAGGTACACCACCTTGAGGAACAAGTACACCATTGAGTGTGGGCTTTGTAAGTTTTCAAATTCTTTTTAATTGACTTTATTAATTTATTTGATATCCTGACCAGTTTCCCCTCCCTCCTTTCTTCCCTTTCCCTCCTCCTAGCTCTCTCCCCAGTCCACCACCCAATCCACTCCTCCTCTGTTTCTGTTCAGAAAGGGGCAAGCCTCAGCATGGGTGTCTACAAAGCAAGAAATATAAAGTTGAGGTAGGGTTAAGCTCTTCCCCTTGTATTAAGGCTCAGTAAGGCAACCCACTATGAGGAATAGGTTCCTAAAATTCAGCCAAATCATTAGAGATGGGCTGTGCTTTCACCTCTAGGAGTCCCATAAGCAGATCAAGCTACACAATTGTCACACATGTTTAGAGGGCCTAGGCTGTTCCCAAGCAGGCTCACTAGCTCTCAGTCTAGAGTCTCTGAGTTCCTATGATCCTGTGTGTGTTCTCTCTGTGGGTATACTTGTGATGATCTTCAACCACCTGGCTCATCTAATCCTTCCACACTTTCTTCAACAAGATTTCCTGAGGTAGTCCCAGTAATTGGCTGTGGTTCTCTGTATCTGTTTCCTTCAGTCACTGGATGAAGGCTTTCTGATGACAATGTGGGTAGTTACCAACCTGATTAAAGAAGATGTGCACTTCAGGCTACCTATCCACTATTCCTAATAGTCTTAGCTTTAGTCACACTTGTAGATTCATGGGAGTTTCTTTTGCACTAGATTTCTACCAGACCTCATAATGCCCCATCAAGATGGCTTTTTCATTACCCTCCCACACTGTGCATGACCTCAACCTAATCTGTTATGGTCCCATTCTCACATGCCTCCATGAACCCAGGAAATCTCTTATATTTTCCCTTTCTAGAGACATCCATGCATCCCCATTCCCTTTGGACCATCCTTGTTTCCTACCCTTTATGTGGCTGTGGATTGTAGCATGGCTATCATTTACTTACAGCTAATTTCCACTTATGAGTGAATACATACCATCTTTGTCTTTGTGGGTCTGGGTTACCTCAGTCAGGATGATTTTTTTCTGGTTCCATCCATTTACCTTCAAATTTCCTGATGCCAGAACAAGTTTATTAGGGTGCACAATATTTTGGGGAACACAATACCACATTTCCCCTTTTTTGTCTAAAATTAAAAAAAGCTTATAACTAATACAAGAAAAATTATATCCAGTAAGTATATACAATATACACAGTCAACATTACATTAACGATGTCTAGTCCATTAACATTTGACAGATTCACACAAAAAACTCCATTAATATATAACAATGTCCAGTCCAGTAACATTTGATAAATTCAGACAAAAATTGATTTCAACAGTTGAATATTCTATTGTGAAAATGTACCACATTTTCTTTATCCATTGCGTAGTTGAGAAGCCCCTAGGTTGTTTCTATATTCTGACTATTATGAAAAACACTGCTACAAACATAGTTGAGAATTCTTCTTATGGAAATATTGAGTATCCTTTGGGTATATGCCCAAGAGTGGTATTGCTGAGTCTTGAGGTACATTGATTCTCAGTTTTCTGAGAAACCTCCATAATGATTTCCAAAGTGGCTGTACAAGTTTGCACTACCACTAGCAGTGGAGGAGTGTTCCCTTTGATCCACATCAAAGGGTTAAGTTCTTAAGTCACTCCTGGTTCTTGCACTGCTTTCTGAATATAGCATCCAAAGCTTCCATTTCAGTCCTAGTCATTCTACAAATCAAAGCAACAGATTTAGAATAAATTAGATGCAGATTAAATAAACCTCTAAATGGTTTACAGTATGTGTAAAAATGTGTGTAGGCATGAAAGAGAGAGGAAAAGGAATATAGACAGTTATATAAAGAAATAGTTTTTAAAAATGAAGTCTTTAAAGAGACAGTAAAAGTAATATAAAAAATAAACCACATAAAAATGGATATTACACAGAGAATCTGGATTGTGTTGTCTTTCGGATTTTTAACTGCAGAAAGACATTTGATTGTAAAAGCTGCTGAGTCAAATCAATACGTGTATTTTAAACTTCCATAGAAGTGACTTTCATAAAGTAAAAAGCTGCCCAGGGAGAAGAGCAATCACTCTGCTTATCCAGGTGTGCTATCTGTGAACTACAAAAATAACTTGACTGACAAGATATCCTAAGTAGGGAAATCCCATATTGGTTTTCCAATTACAAGTGCTCAGCTCGGAATACATTCACATACAAACAGAACTAATTGGACTCAGTAGGTTATATGTACATGTGATCATATACATGTACATATACATAAACTGAAAATTAAAGAAGAGATATTAAATACGGGAAGAGAGTGAGGCATTGGAGGGGGAGAGTGAGGGTGGGAGCCACATAGCACAGCTAAGGAACTGAGTTTCTCATAAACAGCCACTACTTTTTTTAAAAAGAATTGCATGTGGTAACATTTTGTATGATCTCTGTAACTTTTATGCACATTTAAAACCATTCTGAAAGCTGAATTATATTAGAAAACACTTTAAATTAAGCCCCATTTCTATGTCCTAGTACTTGTTATTGAGTTTCTTGTTTGGGGTCATGAATTCAGGCTCACAAATACTGCAGAATGATCTCTGAATGAGCTCACAATTGCTTAACACAACAACCTTTGGTTGTTACATTATTTCTTCCCCTCAGTAGCTAGTTTTATAATGAACTGTGGTTCACTATGAATACTATGTCTTAGCATTTGCTAGAAGCTGAAGAGGTGGTTGAAGGTGTAATCTAACAGCACCCACAAAGAGCTCTTTGCCATGTTAGACTACCTTTGGTTTGAAGGGATACTTTTCCCTACTGTAGGGTTTGAAAAAGAAATAATTGAAGAAACTCGTGACAACTTTGTGATGAGAGATAAAGACACAGTCATACTGACTTACCCTAAATCAGGTAAGGACTGTTAGTGAGGATGATCCTGAAGTGTATGAGTAAGAATAAGGCTTCGGTCCTCATGAGTTTTGGCAATGAGTAGAGTGCTCTATATATCTGATGTTTGAAAATGTTTTGTGGGCATGGATTGCTGTGTGTGAGTGCATTTTCACTCAGAGAAAGACCTCCAGCCTGGTCTGTGTGGGCAGAGGGTCATTTAAGCCAGGTGAGCAATGCCAGTGGATTCTAAGGCAGACTCTGGCATTGTTCTGTCTCTATGTGGAGGAAAGTGGAAGAAGGAAATGATGAAAATAAACAAAAGAAATAGCACCAAAGTATAAAGGCATGGATATAAGAATATGTGGAGGAGAGGACAATGTCAGGTAGAAAAAGAATTACCATGAACCTTGTCCAGGGAGTGAAAACAGTCTCAAACTCAAGGAACCAAAAAGAAGCAGCATGGACTTTGGGGAGGGTTGTATGCTGGGTGGCAGAAGCACTGAACACAGGTAAGTTTTGGGTTGCTGACACTGACAGTGAAAGAATACGGAAAAGCCAAGGGCGGTGGACTGCATGAAGAAGATTCATACAATGACCCAGAGAAGAGAGCTAGAGAAATACCCAAGGACAAGTGAACATGCAAACATAAATACAAGTGTTTG
Organism: Peromyscus eremicus; assembly: GCF_949786415.1. NCBI lineage: Eukaryota > Metazoa > Chordata > Mammalia > Rodentia > Cricetidae > Peromyscus > Peromyscus eremicus. The sequence goes on from NC_081416.1 coordinate 175,039,671, forward strand.
TGGTAAATAGACAGAAGGGGATTTATTCACCTAAAGAGAAGCAGTACTCACACACATACTGCAGCATGGATACATCTCAATTGCTTTGCATTAAAAGAAAGGAGCTAGTCTCAAGGACAGAGTCCACAATTACATCCCTGTGGAGTATCTGGGAAAGTCAAACTCAAAGCACCAGAATGTAGAATGATGATGGCCCAGGACTTCAGGGGATATTAGGTGGAATTAATTGAGCATAATCTCAGTTTCTCCATGTGAAGCATTGGCAATGTGCTGGATGAATATACTTTGTACTTACAGCATGTGGACATTGTGAACTCCACAGGTCTGTGTGCTTGCAAACAGCTGCACTGTAAATTGTACAGATGTACACTTTTCTTCTTGAGGTTTTTTCATAAGTACTATTGAAATGAGTGACCATTACATTTCCTTCTTCAGGAACTAACTGGGTGATTGAGATGGTCTGCTTGATTCAGTCCAAGGGGGATCCCAATTGGATCCAATCTGTGCCTATCTGGGACCGCTCACCCTGGATAGAGAGTCAAAAAGGATATCAAAAATTAATCAATAAGGAAGGACCACGCCTCATCAGCTCCCACCTTCCCTTCCATCTTTTCCCCAAGTCTTTCTTCAGTTCCAAGGCCAAGGTCAGTATCCACTGGTTGAAAAATCTTTGACCAAATGCTCTTTGAACTTCATCTACCTTGATGGGCCCTGGAGCTCTTGCTGAAATGCACTAAGATTGTGTAGGTTGTGGGTGGGAACATGAGATTCTCATGCACTAAGTGGTGCAGATGTGTCTCCACCTCAGACTACATCAGAGTACCAGAATGTCAAGTACCACCTTGATCCTGGGCAGATATATGACAGAATGTGAAATATCACCTAGAGCATTCAGGAACTACCCATTTAGGTCAATCAGAGAGCAAACTCTAGTGTGCAGTGCATATTACTGTTTTGCTGTCATCAAAGTCAATTAGCTAATCTTGATTCTACATATATCCCATGAGCAGTGTGTGAATCACCCCAGACACTGTTGCTCATAGGGGTAGCAGCCTGACCAGGCATCAGTGCTCTAATCATGGAGATGGTTCAGCAGTCATGGCTCATCTGTACCCACTGTGTTGCTGTATCTAGCTGTCTATTGAGATCAGTAGCCACAGGAATCACCCACATCACTGATAGAGGATCTCCAGAAGGGATCAGAAATATCCAGGTTCTGACCTACCATAGTTTCTTGTTAGTAAGAAAGTTTTTTGGAAGTCCCTGCACCATGGAGCTGAAAATGTTTTATGCTTAAACTACAAAGACAAACTTAGAAAAATTTCCTCTCTTGAAAATATACTAAGGAACTTGTAACCATTCAGTTATATGCCTGTGCATTATCGAGATTTGACACATACTTAGCTGGGAAAATTGAGGTCTAAAGAGTTGAATTCTAGAATAATGTCACAAAGAGAATTGACACAAAATATAAATTTCCTTTTATTAAAGATATTATTTATTTTTATTTTTTTATTGTTTGTGATTATAATTACATACATCATTCCTCCTTCCTCCCTGCAATCTTTCTTCCTTTCTCTCTTTCAAATTTGTAGTCTCTTTTTTTATTAATTGTTGTTACATTTGTATATGTATCTACGTATTTCTCAATATTTAAATACTTCCAGCTCAGTACATGTTATTTGTATGTATATTTTCAGGGCTGAGCATTTGGAATTGCATAACCAATTGTTATGCTTTTTCCAGGGAAAGTCTATTTCTCCGACTCCCTGCATTTCTGAGTTGCCTGTAGGTCTTTGTGTTCACTATTGTGCAATGACACACTGGCTTTGAGCTCTGCACCATGATTATTTTGAAAGTTATGTTTGGTAGTTAAAGTTATGGAAAACAATTAGTTTCTCATATTGCAGATATATTTATCACAGTATTCATCTCTGAGTATATAAGATGTTCTTTCAAGGTGGATGGATTGTTTTTCACGCTGTAAGACATTGATCTTTAAAACTACAAAATCAGTCTTGGAATTTTGTTATTGTTGTTTTGTTTTTTTTTTACAGAATTAGTGACCTAAGTAAGTTTGCTGTTACATGTTTGTAAACTAAATAAAATTATAAATGAGGAACCTGCCCCCGACCCCATCCCTGGGCACCAGCCACTCTGGGGAAGACCTGCCCAACTTGGCCCCAGGTTCTGGTCACCAGGCAGGTTCCCTTCTAGCCCCACCGGGAAGGATCCCCTTCTCTAAGACCCCTGGCAGACCCTGCAGTCTCCACGCCCTGCCCCCACGCCATCTGCCTGAGCCCCAAGCCTCTTCCTGAGACTTAGAGGCTGGCCCCCAGCTCCCATCTTGCCCTGGACTTCCCTTCTGAAGCACAGGGGAGTGCCCTAGCTTGCCCCCGACCCCATCCCTGGGCACCAGTCACTTTGGGGAAGACCTGCCCAACTTGGCCCCAGTTTCTGGTCACCGGGCAGGTTCCCTTCTAGCCCCACCAGGAAGGATCCCCTTCTCCAAGACCCCTGGCAGACCCTGCAGTCTCCACGCCCTGCCCCCACCCCCATCAGCCTGAGCCCCAAGCCTCTTCCTGAGACTTAGAGGCCGGCCCCCAGCTCCCATCTTGCCCAGGACTTCCCTTCTGAAGCACAGGTGAGTGCCCTAGCTTGCCCCGGACCCCATCCCTGGGCACCAGCCACTCCGGGGAAGACCTGCCCAACTTGGCCCCAGGTTCTGGTCCCCAGGCAGGTTCCCTTCTAGCCCCACCGGGAAGGATCTCCTTCTCCAAGACCCCTGGCAGACCCTGCAGTCTCCACGCCCTGCCCCCACGGCCATCTGCCTGAGCCCCAAGCCTCTTCTTGAGACTTAGAGGCTGGCCCCCAGCTCCCATCTTGCCCTGGATTTCCCATCTGGAGGAGAGAGAGAGAGAGAGAGAGAGAGAGAGAGAGAGAGAGAGGAGAGCACCCATCCTCCCCCAGACTTCCCTTCTGAACAAGAGCTCCCATCCTGCCCCGGACTTCCAATTTGGACAAGAGAGCTCCCATCTGGACAAGAGAGAGAGACTTCCTGAATCTGTCAGCTCTGTCTGAACAAAGTGTGCGGATAAGACCAGGAACGAACCACAAGGAGATGGGCAGACGTCAAGGCAGAAACACATACAACAAAATGAATAGTAATACACCATCACCAGGCCCTAGCCCTCCTCCAACACCTAGACCTGAACATCAGAAATTGGAAGAAGCAGAAGAAAATAGCCTTATGAATGTCATCATGAAGAAGCTAGAGGCTCGTGTAGAGGAAAAGACAAAAAAATGTGAAGAACGCTGTAAACAACTAGAGGAAAGGGCAAACAAATTAGAAGAAATCAAAAAAGTCCTGGAAGAGAACAATAAAATACTGAAAGAAAATCAAGAAAAATCAATGAAACATATGAAGGAAACAGTCCAAGACCTGAAAAGGGAAATAGAAAAAATGAAAAAGACACAAACAGAGGGAATGCTGGAAATAGAAAATCTGAGAAAACGATTGGGAACTTCAGATGCAAGTATAATCAACAGAATGCAAGAGATGGAAGAGAGGATCTCTAGCGTTGAAGATACAATAGAAGAAATAGATTCATCAGTCAAAGAAAACACTAAAGTCAACAAAGTCATGAACCAAAATGCCCAAGAAATTTGGGACACCATGAAAAGACCAAACCTACGAATAATAGGGGTAGAAGAAGGAGAAGAATACCAACTCAAGGGCACAGAAAATATATTCAACAAGATCATAGAAGAAAACTTTCCCAACTTAAAGAAGGAAATGCCTATGAAGATACAGGAAGCCTATAGAACACCAAACAGACTAGACCCCCCAAAAAAGTCCCCTCGCCACATAGTAATTAAACAATTAAACGTACAGAATAAAGAAAGAATATTAAGAGCAGCAAAGGAAAAAGGCCAAGTGACATATAAAGGCAAACCTATCAGAATAACACCCGATTTCTCAACGGAGACTTTGAAAGCCAGAAGGTCCTGGACAGATGTAATGCAGACACTAAGAGACCATGGATGTCATCCTAGACTAATATACCCAGCAAAACTTTCAATCATCATAGATGGAGTGAACAAGACATTCCATGACAAAGCCAGATTTAAACAATATTTATCCACAAACCCGGCCCTACAGAAAGCACTAGAAGGAAAATTCCAACCTAAGGAAGTCAGATACGTCCTCGAAAATGCAGGCAATAGATAAAGCCACAGCAGTAAACCCCAACGAAGAAAAGTACACACACATCACCACCAAAAAATAACAGGAATGAACAATCACTGGACATTAATATCCCTCAATATCAATGGACTTAATTCACCTATAAAAAGACATAGGCTTACAGAATGGATACGAAAGCAGAACCCATCTTTCTGCTGCATACAAGAAACACATCTCAAATTCAAAGATAGACACTACCTAAAAATAAAAGTCTGGGAAAAGACTTTCCAATCAAACGGTCTTAAGAAACAAGTGGGTGTAGCCATCCTGATATCCAGCAAAATAGACTTCAAACTAAAATCAATCAAAAGAGATCAAGAAGGGCATTACATACTCATCACAGGAAAGATCCACCAAGATGAAGTCTCAATTCTGAACATTTATGCCCCAAACGCAAGGGCACCCATATATGTAAAAGAAACATTACTAAAGCTTAAATCACATATAAAACCCCACACATTAATAGTGGGAGACCTCAACACCCCACTTTCACGACTGGACAGATCCCACAAATTGAAACTTAACAGAGAAATAAAGGACTTAATTGATGTCATGACTCAAATGGACTTAATCGACATCTACAGAACATTCCATCCTAACAAAAAAGAATATACCTTCTTCTCAGCACCCCATGGAACCTTCTCTAAAATCGACCACATACTTGGTCACAAAACAATTCTAAACAGATACAAAACAATTGGAATAACCTCCTGTGTTCTATCAGACCACCATGGTCTAAAGTTGGATTTCAACAACAACAAAAACTACAGAAAACCTACAATCTCATGGAAACTGAACAATACCCAACTGAATCACCAATGGGTTAAGGAAGAAATAAAGAAAGAAATTAAAGACTTCCTAGAGATCAACGAAAATGAAGACACCACATATCCAAACCTATGGGACACTATGAAAGCAGTACTAAGAGGGAAATTCATAGCACTAAACACCCACATAAATAAGCTGGAGAAATCTCACACTAGTGCCTTAACAGCACACCTGAAAGTTCTAGAACAGGAAGAAGCAAAGTCTCCCAGGAAAAATAGATGCCAGGAAATTATCAAAGTGAGAGCTGAAATCAATAAAATAGAAACAAAGAGAACAATACAAAAAATTAATGAAACAAAGAGTTGATTCTTTGAGAAAATCAACAAGATAGACAAGCCCTTATCCAAACTAACCAAAAGACAGAGAGAGAGCATCCAAATCAACAAAATCAGAAATGAAAAGGGGGACATAACAACAGACATTGAGAAAATCCAGAGAATCATCAGGTCATACTTCAAAAACCTCTATTCCACAGAACTGGAAAACCTAAAAGAAATGGATAATTTTCTGGATAGTTACCACATACCTAAATTAAATCAAGACCAGATAAACTATTTAAATAGTCCAATAACCCCTAAGGAAATAGAAACAGTCATTAAAAGTCTCCCAACCAAAAAAAGCCCAGGACCAGATGGTTTCAGTGCAGAATTCTACCAGATCTTCAAAGAAGAGTTAATACCAATACTCTCTAAATTGTTCCATATAATAGAAACAGAAGGAACATTACCAAACTCCTTCTATGAGGCTACAATTACCCTGATTCCCAAACCAAACAAGGATACAACAAAGAAAGAGAACTACAGACCAATCTCCCTCATGAACATTGATGCAAAAATACTCAATAAATTACTGGCAAACAGACTCCAAGAACACATCAAAACAGTTATCCACCATGATCAAGTAGGATTCATCCCAGGGATGCAAGGATGGTTCAACATACGAAAGTCTTTCAATGTGATACACCATATAAACAAACTCAAAGAAAAAAACCACATGATCATCTCACTAGATGCTGAAAAGGCATTTGACAAAATCCAACACCCCTTCATGATAAAGGTCTTGGAGCGATCAGGAATACAGGGAACATACCTAAACATAATACAGGCAATTTACAGCAAGCCAACAGCCAACATCAAATTAAATGGAGAGAAACTCAAAGCAATTCCACTAAAATCAGGAATGAGGCAAGGCTGTCGGCTCTCCCCATACTTATTCAATATAGTACTTGAAGTTCTAGCCAGAGCAATAAGACAACATAAGGAGATTAAGGGGATACAAATTGGAAAGGAAGAAGTCAAGCTTTTCCTATTTGCAGATGACATGATAGTATACTTGAGCAACCCCTAAGATTCCACCAAGGAACTGATACAACTTATAAACACCTTCAGCAACATAGCAGGATACAAGATCAACTCAAAAAAATCAGTAGTCCTCCTATATACAATGGACAAAAAAGCGGAGAAGGAAATCAGTGATACATCACTCTTTACTATAGCCACAAATGACATAAAATACCTTGGGGTAACACTAACCAAGCAAGTGAAGGACCTATATGACAAGAACTTTAAGTCCCTGAAAAAAGAAATTGAAGAAGATGTCAGAAAATGGAAAGATCTCCCATGCTCATGGATAGGCAGAACTAACATAGTAAAAATGGTAATCTTACCAAAAACAATCTACAGATTCAATGCAATCCCCATCAAAATACCAACACAATTCTTCACAGACCTGGAAAGAATAATACTCAACTTCATATGGAAAAACAAAAAACCCAGGATAGCCAAAAGAATCCTGTACAATAACACAACCTCTGGAGGCATCACGATCCCTGACTTCAAGCTGTACTATAGAGCTACAGTAATAAAAACAGCTTGGTACTGGCATAAAAACCGACATGTGGACCAATGGAATCGAATTAATCCGCACACCTATGAACAAATAATTTTTGACAAAGAAGCCAAAAGTGCACAATGGAAAAAAGAAAGCATCTTCAACAAATGGTGCTGGCAAAACTGGATATCAACATGTAGAAGGCTGCAAATAGATCCATATCTATCACCGTGCACAAAACTTAAGTCCAAGTGGATCAAGGACCTCAACATAAATCCAGCTACTCTGAACCTGCTAGAAGAGAAAGTAGGAAGTAGTCTTGAACGCATTGGCATAGGAGACCACTTTCTAAATAGAACACCAGTAGCACAGACACTGAGAGAAACAATCAATCAATGGGACCTCTTGAAACTGAGAAGCTTTTGTAGGGCAAAGGAAACGGTCAACAAAGCAAAGCGACAGCCTACAGAATGGGAAAAGATCTTCACCAATCCCACATCTGACAGAGGACTGATATCCAGAATATATAAGGAACTCAAGAAATTAGACATCAAAATGCCCAACAGTCCAATTAAGAAATGGGCTATAGAACTAAACAGAGAATTCTCAACAGAGGAAACTCAAATGGCTGAAAGACATTTAAGGAATTGCTCAACATCCCTAATCATCAGGGAAATGCAAATCAAAACAACTCTGAGATACCACCTTACGCCTGTCAGAATGGCTAAGATCAAAAACACTGAAGACACCTTATGCTGGAGAGGATGTGGAGCTAGGGGAACTCTCCTCCACTGCTGGTGGGAATGCAAGCTTGTACAACCACTTTGGAAATCAATATGGCGATTTCTTAGAAAATTGGGAATCCATCTCCCCCAAGATCCAGCTATACCACTCTTGGGCATATACCCAAGGAATGCTCAACCACACCACAAGAGCACTTGTTCAGCTATGTTCATATCAGCATTGTTTGTAATAGCCAGAACATGGAAACAACCTAGATGCCCTTCAACTGAAGAATGGATAAACAAAATGTGGTACATATACACAATGGAATACTACTCAGCAGAGAAAAACAATGACATCATGAGGTTTGCAGACAAATGGATGGATCTAGAAAAAATCATCCTGAGTGAGGTATCCCAGACTCAGAAAGACAAACATGGTATGTACTCACTCATAACAGGATACTAGATGTGGAACAAGGATGACTGGACTGCTACTCACAACACCAGGCAGGCTACCTGGAAAACAGGACCCCAAGAAAGACACAGGGATCGCCCAATGACAGAGAAATGGAATGAGATCTACATGAACAGCCTGGACATAAGTGGGGGTAGTGAAGGGGGAGGATCGAGGGAAACAGAGCTTGGGTGAGTGGGAGATCCCAGCTGGATTAACAACAGAGAGGGAGAACAAGGAATAGGAGACCATGGTAAATGAAGACCACATGAGAATAGGAAGAAACAAAGTGCTAGAGAGGCCCACAGAAATCCACAAAGATACCCCCACAACAGACTGCTGGCAATGGTCGAGAGACAGTCTGAACTGACCTACTCTGGTGATGGAATGGCCAAACACCCTAATTGTCATCCTAGAAACCTCATCCAACTACTGAGGGATCTGGATGCAGAGATCCATGACTAGGCCCCGGGTGGATCTCTGGGAGTCCAATTAGCGAGAATGAGGAGGGTTTATATGAGCGAGAATTGTTGAGACCAAGGTTGGATAAAGCACAGAGACAAATAGCCAAACAAACGGAAACACATGAAATATGAACCAATGGCTGAGGGGTCACCAACTGGATCAGGCCCTCTGAGTGGGTGAGACAGTTGATTGGCCTGATCTGTTTGGGAGGCATCCAGGCAGTGGCACCGGGTCCTGTGCTCATTGCATGAGTCGGCTGTTTGAAACCTGGGGCCTATGCAGGGTCCCTTGGCTCGGCCTGGGAGGAGGGGACTGGACCTACCTGGACTGAGTCCACCAGGTTGATCTCAGTCTGTGGGGAAGGCTTTGCCCTGGAGGAGATTGGAATGGGGGGCGAGCTAGGGGGAAGGTGAGGGGGGCGGGAGGTGGGAGAACAAGGGAATCTGTGGCTGATATGTAGAACTGAATTGTATTGCAAAATAAAAATTAAAAAAAAAGAAAAAAAATTATAAATGAGAATTCTGACTATAGATACTTTGCACTTATGTAAATGTTTTGTCCAAATAAAAATAATTAATATTTTTAGAAACCTCATGGAGATTTGATTGACATTTCATATAATTTGTGCCAGTTAAAAGGTTTGGAATTACTATGTTGACCTTCATGTAAATGTTTTTCTATTTAAGGTGATCTACATCATCAGAAATCCCAGAGATGTTCTTGTGTCTGGTTATTTTTTCTGGAGTAAGACAAAATTTGCTAGGAATCCAGAGTCAATGACAACTTATTTTGAATGGTTCCTCAAAGGAAATGGTGAGTGTTGTATTAAATATGGGACTTGGGGGAGGCTCAGAGACATTTTTAATGATAAGGTGAGATATAGCTCAGGTTGCTCTTGAAGTCTTATATTGCCAGGGACAATGTTGAAGCTCTGCTCCTCCTGCATCTAGTTCTAGAGTTCTAGTACTAAAAGCATCTACTACTATGTCCCTCAACTTAATGCTGGGGCTCACACCCACAAGATTATGTTTTATCTAACTTGTTTATGTCCCTAGCCTTTAGTATATTCTGTAGTCTTCACTTGGCTCCATCTTATCTCTCTATATTCAATCAATCAGTGGTTCCAAGTCTCATCACCATTTTGAACCTAATTGTGAAGTCTTCCTGTTTTCACACACCACTGAATAACAGGGCACAGCCACAGCTTGCCCCATAACACACCATCCTGGCAACATTTGGAGTAACTGGTCTTTCTAGTACTAAGGTAGGTATTATAACTGGTGGTATTGAATAAGAAATGCCTCAACTAGACCTTGACATTTGAACACTTGTTTCCCACTTGATGGCACTGTTTCAGAAGATTTATGATGCACAACCTTGCAGGAGGTCCATCACTGAGTGTGGGCTTTGAGAAGTTTTAAAGTCTTTTTTAATTAAATTTATTCATTTGTTCTTTATCCTGATCAGTTTCCCCTCCCTCCTTTCCTCCAATCCCCTCTCCCCACCATCTTTTCCACCCCACCCCCCAATCTACTCCTCTTCTGTTTCTCTTTAGAAAGGGGCAGGCCTCAGCATGAGTGTCAAGTTCAGGTAGGGCTAAACTCTGCTACTTGTATTAAGGCTGGACAAGGCAACCCACTATGAGGAATAGGTTCCTAAAAGTCAGTCAAAGAAATAGGAATGGGCCCTGCTTCCATCACTAGGAGTCTTACAAGCAGATCAAGCTACACAACTGTCATACATGTGTAGAGGCCCTAGGTCAGTTCCAGGCAGGATCTTTAGATGTCAGTCCAAAGTCTGTGAGCTCCTATGAGTACATATCATTTGTTTCTGTGGGTACCCTTGTGATGACCGTGACCCACCTGGCTCATCCAATCCTTCCTCTGCCTCTTCAACAGGATTCCCTGAGCTAGGCCCAATGCTTGGCTGTGGGGCTCTCTATCTGGTTCCTTTAGTCACTGGATGAAGGCTCTCAAATGACAATGTAGGTATTTACCAACCTGGTTATAGAAGATGGCCAGTTCAGGCTACCTATCCACTGTTGCTAATAGTCTCAGCTTAAGTCATCCTTGTGCATTCATGGGAGTTTCTCTTATCAGGTATCTACTGGACCCCAAACACCCACCATCAAGATGTCTCATTTCTCTCCCTCTCCATCCATGTCCCCAAACTAATCTATCATGTTCCCATTCCAAGTCAACAAAGGAGATCTCTTCTATTTTCCCTTCCCAGGGACATTGTGCATCGTCATCCCCTTTAGGCCATCCTTGTTACCTAGTCTCTATGGGGCAGTGGATTGTACCATGGTTTTCTGAGAAACGTCCATATTGATTTCCAAAGTGGCTATACAAGTTTGCACTACCACTAGCAGTGGAGGAGTGTTCCCCTAGATCCACATCAAAGGTTAAGTTCTTAAGTCACTTCCAGTTCTTTGTCTCTGCTTCCAGCTTGTAGTTGAGATGACCTCTCAGCTTCCTGCTGCTATAGCCCTGCTTGAAACTTGTTGCCATTGCCTCCTTTCTCTCAAACTTTAATCTTATTCCTCTAGAGTAATAAACCAAAATCAAGCTGTCTTCGTTTACTTCAGTTGCCTTTGTTCATGATGTTTTGTCACAGCAACCTAAAAATAACAAATATGCTTTTCTTTCTAACAGACTTCTCATTTGTGGATTCTCTTAGCCTTTTATTCCCCATAGACTTCCCACATATTAGCTTGACTTTCCATCATTTGGTTAAGATGAATCTTTCCAAATGTTCTAAATGCTATTTCCTTCTTTGTCTCAAAAATATTTTCATAAGCATGGATTCTTTACACTTCATATTTAGTTTAATGTTTATTGAGATATGCAAGTTATATAGAATAAATGCTTTCATTATGATATTTTCATACATGTGTGCAGGTATTTTGAACAAATTAATGGCAAACTAATCTCTCTTGTCCTGTTCCTACTCTTGCTGATCATTTTCCTCTTCCTATCTAGCTCTGTTTTCTAATTCCATGATCCTTTTATTCATGTGTGTGTTTAAGACTCAGTAGGGTCCATTTGGGTTGCTTATTGGATCACAGGGAAGGAGTAACTTACAGGAACATGGATAACATACCAATGGCTCCGGTACTGAAAAAAAATAACTCTCCCTCCACCAGCAACTACTAACTGCCTATAGACCCTGGAAGGAGGGGATCTCATAAGTCTTCCCCCTAACTTCTTTTAAATGCTTATAAAGCCCCAGGAAAGGGGTGGCTGTTCGTGTTTTAGGGTTCAGTCTTGTGCATGTCTTGTACAGTAATCACAGCTACTATGTGTTAAAGGGTGCTATGTCCATGTCATGTCTAGAGGACAATATTCCACATCATTCTACCCCATCTTTAAGCTTTACATGATTTCCATATCTTCTTCCTCCATGTTTGTTAAGGCTATATGAGGGGATTAGGTAATCTCATTTGGGGTGAGGACTGGAAAAGGCACATATTCTCAGCATTTTGGCTATTTTTGAGTCTCCAAAACTACCACTGCTTACTACACGAAGAGACTTCTTTTACCAAGCTGACAGTAGTGATACATAAGCATAAACATAGCTACTTAGGAGATAATTTGATGTGTATATCAAGTCCGTTCAGCAGAACAACAATTATAGTTTCAACACTAGGACCTATTCCCTCCCCATCATGGATATTCAACCATGTTGACTACACCATATTTGAAATGTTCTCAATCAGAAAACGATTGGTTAAACTCATATCACAATTTCCATTTTTGCAGCAGTGGGCATATCTTTTAAGACTGGTTGAAGTATACAACACAGTGTCCACAGCTGAATAAGACTGTTGATGAGAGTCTCCCACTATCAGACTATACAACGTTTTCTGGTACTATGAGAGCTATTGAGCAGGGAGGCATATTTTAGCCCATTCTCAGCTTGCTTTCTTTATGTACTGTGGCAAGAATATGAGGATGTGTTTAGAAACCGGATCTTACCAATTAGTTTTAGGGGGCACTGATGACAGTGACAATTGCATTTATTATTCAGATCCTCAGGCCCTTTCAAGGCAACAGCCACTAAGGAGATATCCCAAAACTAACAATGGAGTTTTAATTTAATAACCTATGACTTCTGGGAGCAGTATTGTACCTTGACTTATCCTTTTTAATGTTTTTAATGAGCTTACAAACTGATGAGTTTCCATAAGGCATTTTCATGTATTCCTGCTTTTGGTTAATTTTACCCCTCATCCTCTCACCCCATCTTCACATTAACCACTCAATCTTATATTCCTTCCCTTCACATTCATATGAGAGGTTTTCTGGAATTTCTCTTTCTTTAAGGTCTCTTTTTTTATATTCCCCTTCTAATGGCCCCTCCCAGTTTCCTGACCTTTATATGCACTTCATGTTAAACACACTAAGAATTTGTCTAGGATCCTCAAGTGAGAGAGAACATGCAGTGTGTGTCTAATTGTACATGTGTTGCCTCATTATGTATATTTTCCAATTACATCTAGTGTACTGAGGATTACATAATTTCTTTTTTATAGCTGAATGAAATTTAAATGTGTATACATATCACAATTTCATTGTCTATTTTTCAGTTGATGGACATCTAGACTGAACCTGTTTCCTAGCTATTGTGAAGAGAGCTGCAATGAGTACAGATGTTCAAACACCTGTATAGTTGTACCTAAGTACATAGTAGACTACACTACCAATGTTTGTCTTTCCTCATATTTTCTTCTAATAATATAAAAACTAAACTTTATTATAAAAAAACTTGTAAATAAATGAAAACAAGATACACCCAAATTAATGAGACTATAAGTCCATACAACCTAATTAATTTATATACAGTTAGAATTGGTATTCAAAAGGGAAACTATGAAGCTTCACATTAAATGTTATACTTTCAATATCACTTATATTTCATTCAATTTTCCAACACCAATCCAAAAATCCATGGCAAATTTGTAGAGAGAAAAATAGTAGTCTGATATTTTCTTTCAACATTCTTATCCATTATCTGCATCTACTCCTTTCTCAACCCTTATATTTGGATTTTCTTCTCTTTGCCCCACACTTCAAACATTTATTGTCATTTGATGTCTCTCTTTCCTTCTCTTTTATTTTTATTTATTTATTTATTTATTTATTTATTTGGTTTTTCGAGACAGGGTTTCTCTGTGTAGCTTTGTGCCTTTCCTGGATCTCGCTCTGTAGACCAGGCTGGCCTTGAACTCACAAAGATCCACCTGCCTCTGCCTCCTAAGTGCTGGGATTAAAGGCGTAGGCCACCACCGCCCGGCTATTTTTATTTTTTTAAGAGATGGGCTTTCTCTGTGCAACTGTTGTAGCATCATTTGTTTTCTTGACAATAGCCATTCTGACTGGGGTAAGATGGACTTTCTAAATAGTTTTATTTCTATTTCCCAGACAGCTAGTGATCTTGAATTCTTTAAAAATGCACTTAAGGCATGGTTTTTTTTCTTTCAGTTTTTTTTTTTTTTTGATAACAGTGTTGAGTTCCATGGCCCAGGTTTTGCTCAAGGATTTCTTCAATAATAATGAGGGTTGGTTTTGCTTTTATTTTTTTCTTCATAGATAACTAAAAACATATTATCTGGGAGCAGATAGCTGGCAAAGATTTTTCTTCCATTTTGTAAGCTGCATCTTCACATTTTTCAAGATTTCATTTAGTTGATAGAATTTTATTAAATTTATTTTTTATTTTACAATTTAATTTTACATATCAGCCATGGATTCCCCTGTCCTCCCTCCTCCCGTCCCGTCCCGTCCTCCCCCCTCCCCCCAGCACACTCTCCATTCCCATCTCCTCCAGGGCAAGTCTTTTAATTTCACAAGTTTGCAATTGTTTATTTGCCTTATTTTCTGAGTACTATTTAGAAAGTCCTTAGTTGTGATTCCATTTCAAAGCGGACTTCCTAGTTTTTGCTGTACCAGTTTCAGAGTTTTGGGTCTTCTGTTGAGGTTCTTGATCCATTTGGGATTGGGATGAACACGTGTGTGTGTGTGTGTGTGTGTGTGTGTGTGTGTGTGTGTGTATGTGTGTGTGTGTGTCTGTGTGTGTGTATGTGTTTGTCTGTGTGTGTGTTATGAGGGACTAAGATCTAAATTAATTCTACACATAGTAATCCAGTTTGTGAAGCATCATTTACTAAAGATCTCATCTTTCTTCTAATGAATATTTTTGGCAGTTTATAAAAAACCAGGTGCCTGGAAAGTTATGTGAACTTATGTCTTGTTTTTCTAATCCATTAATCTACATGCCTGTTTTGTATCAGTGCCGTGCTGTTTTTATTACTATATCTACATAGTATAATTGAAATAAGGTAATAGGGTTTTTTTGATGATTGGTTTGATTATCTAGGGAAGGTTTTGCTTTCATATGAACTTATTATTGAATTTATTCTTTGGAACTTTCATAACTTGTATAAATTACATTCTGATTATTGAAACCCTTCCCCCTCTCTAATCACTCTATTATTTCTACTAACCTCCCTTCTCTACAGTTCTCATCTAGAACTTTGTCTCTTTATTTGTTGCCCATTAGATTCAATCATGATTAGGATTGTGGGTTTTGTACTACCCATTGAAACCTAGTTGGCACATCAATGGGACACAACTGAAGACAGTGACTTCTTATCACCTAGAATCCTTCACTATCCAGCACTTCAGCAGAGAGTCATAGTGTCCCATGAGTGTCCTCCCAACACATGATGCGTCATTGATGGGTCAGTCTCATGCAGGCCCATTGCAGGCAGCCTCAGTTGCTTTGAGATCATGCTACAGCTGCTCTGCCATGTCCCCAAGTCCACATTTTCCAGCTCTTCTAATTATCTTTCCAGCTCCTTTTCACAGCATCTTCTGTAATGATCTCTGAGCCTTAGAGGGGGTTGCATATTGTTCCTTTTAGGAGTACACATCCATCCGTTATACATGACTTTTAAGATTTTTATTATTTTTGTAGATAATGACAATAAAATCATCATGTGGACTATGTTGAATCTGGACATTGCTATTGGTAGGATGGCCATTGTCATAGCATTAGTTCTTCTAGTCTGTGATCCTGGGAACATTTTCTATCCCCTAGTGTCTGCATCAGGTTCTGTCTTCAATGTGATGAGGTTTTCCTCAAAGTGGACTTTAAAACCTTGGTGCATGAGTTACTTCTCTATTGTTTTAATGAAACACAATTAACTAGGCAACTTACAGAAGGAATGCCTTGTTGGGACTAATGGCTCTAAAGAGACAAGAGTTTGTTGTCACTATGATAGGAAGCATGGCACCAGAGGCAAAGGCATGGCAGTGCAGTAGCACCTGAGATCTCACACCCAAGTCTACAAAAAGGAAGCACAGAACACTCAAAATGGTGCCAATCTTCTGAAAATTTAAATCCCACTCAGTGACATAGTTCCTTCAGTAACATAGTGTCCTTCTGATACTCCTAAAACATCAACAGACAGAGAACAAACTATTCAAGTGCCAGAAAATGATAGGGGACATCCTTTTCAAGCCAGCACACTTGATTTATTCTGAAGTATTTTTTGAAGCAATTGTGAACAGACTTATTCCTATGATTTGTTTCTAAGGTTGTTTGTCCTGTTGATGTTTGTATGTTAATTTTGTACCCTGTCACTTAGATAAAGCCTTTATCAGATCTGAGTGTTTTCTGGTAAACTCTCTCAGCTCTCTTTTTGACAGAATTGTGCCATCTGAAAATGAAGCTACTTTGACTTCTTTTTTTTTAATTTGTATCTCTTTTGTTTGTTCCTTTTGTCTTTTTCTTCTAGATTATACTTTGGTACACTGAAAAAGAGGAGAGGAGTACACATTCTCATTTTCTTTCAGTTTTTACTGGAAATGCATTGGATTTTCTCCTAGTTAGTGGAATAATAGCTAAAGTTTTCTCACATATGGCAAATATTAACATTGAAATATGTTTCTTCTTTTCCAAATTCTTCAGGACTTTAGTCTTAAAAATGATAAATTTTATATTAAAAAACTTTTCTGTATCTACACAGATACAGAATTACACAGATTACGATGTGTTTCCTATTCTTGAATCCACTTATTTTATTCAGTTTATATTTATTGATATTTCTATATTGAACCAGCCCTGCACTGCCTCTCTAGAATAAAGTCAACTTGATGATTGTAAATGGTTGCTTAAATATATATGTTTAATATTACATATATATATATATATATATATATATGTATACATATAGCTTTAGTAGTGAAAACTGTATGGTATAGGCATAAAAAAAGAAAGGTGGATCAGTGTAATTCAATCAAATACCAAGACATGAATCTTCACAGTTATGGACAATTGATCATCAGAAGCTGAAGTTATTCAATGGAAAAAAGAAAGCATCTTCAACAAATAGTGTTCTTCCAACTTGGTGTTAGGATGTAGAAGAATGTAATCAATTCATAGTTATCACTTTGTATAGAACTCAAGTTAGACCTCAACATAAATCCAGATACACTGAATCTGATAGAAGAAAAATGGGGAATAGCCTAGAATGTCACAGGAGACAATTTCCTAAACAGACAGCATAGTCACTAAGATCAACAATTAAAAATGGGACCTCCTGAAACTGGAAATCTTCTGTAAAGCAAAGGACACCGTCAATAGGGATAAAATTGCAGCCCACAGATTGGAAAAAAGATTTTCAACAACTCTACATCTAACATAGGGTTAATATCTAGAATATATAAGGAACTCAAAACACAAGACACCAGCAAACTTTAGTAATTCAGTTTAAAAATGGAGTGCAGTTTTAAATAGAGAATTCTCAACAGAGGAAACCCAAATGGCTCAGAAACACTTAAAGAAATGTTCAACATCCTAAGCCATCAGGGAATTGTAAATTAAAATGACGCTGAGATTCCATCTTAACCTATCAGAATGGCTAAGATCAAAAACACAAGTAACAGCTCATGCTGCACAGGATGTAGAGTAAGGGAAACACTTCTCAGTTGCTGGTGGGACTGCAAACTTGTAGAGCCACTTTGGAAGACAGTGTGGAGGTTTCTCCTAACACTGGGAATCAACCTACCCAAGACCCAACTATACCACTCTTGGGCATATAACAAAGGATTCTCAATCATACATCAAAGATATTTGCTCAACTGTGTCCATAGCAACATTATTTATAATAGACAGAACTTGGGAACAGATGTCTCTCAACCAAGGAATGGTTAAAGAAAATGTGGCACATTTACACAATGGAGTGTTGCTCAGTTGTTAAAAACAAGGACACCAGGAAATTTGAAAGCAAATAGATGAAACTAGAAAAAAACATCCTGAGTGAGGTAACCTAGGCAGAGGAACATAATCATGGTTTGTACTCACTCATAAGTTGATTTGTAAGATGAAGGATAATAATGCTATGACCCACAGACCTAGAGGGACTAGGTCACAAGGAGGATTCATGTGGTGGAGGACACTCAGATATCCTTGTGTAATGGAAATAGGAGAGATTTTGTGAGTGAACTGAGGACTGGTGGGGATATGAACATGAGCATTCAGGTTGAGGGAGGGGAAGAAGGGGATAGTACTGAAAGAGACTCTTGGAAAGGTGGAGCATTTCTGTATCATGTAAAAACTTGGCACATGTGAATTGCCAAAGTATCAATAAGGAAGACTCTGCCTTAGACTCCTAGCAACAGCAGATATGTAGTCTGAACTAGCCATCTCCTGTGACCAGATTGCTGCCTAGCCCAATTGTCAGCAGAGATGCTTCATCCAGCAACTGATGGAAACAGATGCAGTCCCACAGCCAAACATGAGGTGGTGTTCAGAGAATCCTGCATAAGAGAGGAGAAAGGATTATAGGAGCCACAGGGGCCAAGAACACCACAAGAAACTGCTGTGGGATGGTCTGTATGTCAAGTGTGTTGCTGATTGGTCAATAAATAAATCACTGATTGGCCAGTGGCCAGGCAGGAAGTATAGGCGGGACAAGGAGGAGAATAAAGCTGGGAAGTAAAAGGCTGAGTCAGAGAGACACTGCCAGCTGCCATGATGAGAAACAGCATGTGAAGATGGCGGTAAGCCACGAGCCACGTGACAAGGTATAGATTTATAGAAATGGATTAATTTAAGCTGTAAGAACAGTTAGCAAGAAGCCTGCCATGGCCATACAGTTTGTAAGCAATGTAAGTCTCTGTGTTTACTTGGTTGGGTCTGAGCGGCTGTGGGACTGGCAGGTGAGAGAGATTTGTCCTGACTGTGGGCCAGGCAGGAAAACTCTAGCTACAAGAAACCTCACAGAATCAACCTGGTCTTACAGAGGCTCACAGAATCTAAACTGCAAATAAACCAGGGTGACTAAATAGAACTGACAAAGGCCCTCTGTGTATTTGTTATAGTTTTGTAGCTTAGTGCTCTTGTAGGACTCCTCCCAATGGGAACAAGGGCTGTCTCCAAATCTTTTCCTGATTCTGGGACCCTACTCCTCATACTAGGTCACCTTGCACAGGCTTAATACATGTGGAAGTGCTTAGTCTTACTGCAACTTGATATGCCATGTTTTGTTAGTAATCATGGGAGACCTGCCCTTTCTTAAACAGAAATGGAGGAGAAGTAGTTAGGAGGGTGAGAACAGCAGGTTATGGGGAGATACTGGGAGGAGAGGATGGAGGAGAAACTATGACTAGAACGTAAAATAAATAGATAAATAAATTTATTTTAAAAAGATAAGGAAAACCAAACAAACCAAAAATCAAATCATCTTGCTGACCCCTCTGGGCAATGACCTGCTCCTTTAACAATGGTATTTTTCCCTCACAGTGGTCAAACATATTGTGTTTCCAGTTCCAACATACTTATGCCACTTTGTTACTCCATCTTTCCCACTTGTCCATCATGTATTTGTTCATCATAATGACATAGGAAGCTGAGGTGTGTCATGCAGGATATAATTTTGCCCAAACAGCTTTACTTGCAAATGTTCATTGCAATGAGCTCTTGGTCAATTTCAGGGCCTCTGGCTTCTACCAGACCCTTAATATTGGACCCTCATCCAGACTCCTCTTAGATATCATACTATTACCCAGACTCATGGAGATCCTGTGGGTAGGGTTCTGCAGGACTGGTCCTTTCTGCCTTTTCCAGCAGCTCATAGATAGGGTCAATGTTGGGGTGACCCAACTAAAAGCCCTAGATTGGGCCTTAGTGATAGCTGAGTTATCCAGCCCTGGTCTTTGCTCTGCCTTCCCCTGCCCCACAGATGGCAGGCAAGGGGCAGGACCAGTACTGACTCTTTTTAAGGTTCATTTCATTTTATGTGTAAAAGTATTTTTCTTGTATGTTTGTGTTTGTTACATATGTGTCTGATGCCCAGAGGGGCTGGAAGTAGGCCTTGTGAGTTGTCATTTGGGTACTAGAAATTGAACCCTGCTTCTCTAGAAGGATAGTGAATGCTTGTAACTGCTGAGCCTTCTTCCCAACCCTAATTGATTACTTCTTTAAAATGTCATCTTAGTTTAATTTTAGTAGATTTTAACCTGTGTAGAAATTCACTTATATGTTTCCCTTTTTCCAGTTTAGTGGAATGTTCTTAAGGTAAATTCTAATAATTTTTTTGAATTTCACTGGAGCTTGTCATAATGACTCCATTTTTACATCTTACTATATTAGCTTTGGCATTTATTCTCTCTTTTGGTTAGTTTATCTAGAGTTTGACATTATTGTTTATATTGTGAAGGAGCCAAATCCATTTCATTGACTCTGTCGTTTGTTTTATTGTTGAGCTGTTTTCATATCACTAATTTCATTAATGTCAGTGCTTTCTTTCCAGCTCCTGATTTTGGTGCTTGACTTGTTCCTTTTCCAGAGCCCTAAGGTGAATCATGAACTAAATTTCTAGAAATCTCTCCTTTTTTCCTTCTTTTTTTCAAAGACAGGGTTTCTCTGTGTAGCTTTGGAGCTTATCCTAAAACTCACTTTGCAGACCAGGCTGGCCTCAAACTCACAGAGATCTTCCTGCTTCTGCTCCCTGAGTGCTGGGATTAAAGGCATGAACCTCACTGCCTGGATGAGTTCTTCACATAGACATGTTGCCATTTAAATATATCTCTTAGGACCGTTTACATTGCATCTCACAGATTAAAGTACATTGGTTTTAATTTTCATTTTATTGTAGGAGTCTTTCTACTCTTGATTTCTTCAAGAAATCATTCATAATTGTGTTGTGTTGTTTGATGTCCATGAGTTTGTTTACCTTCTAGAGTTTCTCTTGTTTATTTGTGTTCATTTTATTGTTGTCAGGAAGAATATAAGGAAATATTTCAGTTTCCCCATATTTGTTCAGACATTCTTTGTGTCCTAAAATATGATCTATTTTAGAGAAAGTTCCATGGGTTGATGAGAACAATTATTATTTTTCAGTGTTTTTTTAAGAAAATTTATTTTTATTCATAAAAATATTCATTTTAATCAATATGGGCTTAAAATGGCAGTCATTATATACAGGGTACAGGCTTAGCAAAATATCATATAATGACAAGAACAAAAGAAGTAACAACAAAACTTCAAAACAAACTGAACCAAAAATCCAAAGCAACCAAAATCCAAGCAGAAACCAGACAAAATAATAAGCTGAGCAGTACTTCCTTGCTGAAGATTCAGTGGCACTAATGCACACCCCATAGCTGGCCTTGGATACTGGGTAGGAAGGCAGTCATGGATTATAATAGACTTTTCAAGGTTGAGTGTAACCCCAGCTCTTTGGGGCTTTGTATGTCAAACCCTCACCAAGGCCACATATTATAGGCTTTTGTTCAGTCTTTTGAATTCACTTGACTCATGTCTACTAAAGTATCCTTGATTACCCATCATGACCAGCAGTAATTTTCACTATCAGAATCCTCCAGGTTGCCCAGCAGTTCTGGATAGGCTTCAGCACTTCTCTGAAGCCCTCCCTAGTGCAACTTCTGCAAAAGTGAAATCCCAATATCTGTGTGGAAATGTACCTCCCAGGTCTCCCTTGGCCATGCCATTTCCTCTGCTCAAACCTTCCCACTCTTAAGGAGATAAATGTCTGAAAGTTCATCTTCTTGATGTGGAGCATCTTCCTGTCCAAAGACATGAAAGGTAACCCCAACATCAGGACTGGTCACCTCAGTCTAGGCTATGAAACTAGAACAATTCCAGACATGTTTCTTTTAGAAGAATAAATGTCCAGCAGGAGGAGAGAGGGACTTGTGCCATCATTGCAGAGCATTATCTTCAGCAACATTTGTGTGTGACATGGAGACAGCTTCAGCACTTAACTGGAGAGAGAATTCTATGCTCTGGAGATGGTTGATATTTGCTTCACTACTGAGTTGTTAGCTATAAGGTGGTATCCTTCTTGAGGAGGCCTTGGTCCCAGATTGGAGAATGTCATGTACTCAAGGTGGCTATGGCTTCCTTCTGCCTCCTCAGTTCTCTGAAGGGGTGCTGCTGATGCCTGGCCCAGAGGTCACTGATCTTCTCATGGGCTTCCTCACAGAGCCTCTTTCTCTCTTCACAGGACTCTTGCAGTCGAACAATCTCCTCTTTCTGAAGCTTTCTGTTCTCCTGTTTCAACTTGTTCACTATTTCCTCCAGCTGAGTTTTCTCACACTAGAGCCAACTGTGCAAGATAATGTCAAAGACAGTTTCATTAGTCAGATCCTTGCACTTGTCCAAGGCCTCAATAATCTCCTTGGGAAATTCCTGCAGATCCAATGTTATCACCTCTTCATCATCCACCTTCATCATCACAAGCTCAACATTCAGCCCTTGCCAACTGGGATCTGTGTCAACCCGATGTCACCCTTCAGGTAGAGAATGGGCAGCAGGTGTGGCTGCATCTTCTTCAGGGAAGAGCCCAGGTTCTGGAAGTGGTCCTGCTCCTAGGGCAGATGCATCTGGAGCAGCAGCACCTCCTTGGTGCCTCCTGCCTTTTTGTCCAGTTTCAGACACCTTCCTGGGCTTAATGCTCCCACTGTCTTCAAGCATGGCCTCTACCTCAGTCAGGGACTGAGCCAGGGTCTGCTGCCACCAGCCAAGGAGCGTCTTGCACTGAGGATCCTTTGTGGCTACCTGCCCTGCCTTGCCTTGCCCAGACCCAGCTTTACAGACTCTTGGCAGGGCTCCCACAGACAAGGATGCTGGGGGCCGAGCTGTCGGGTGGGGCCCACAGGCTGAGTTCTGGTGCCCTGAGTCTTGAGCATTAGGGTGGCCCTCAGCAACTGTATCCTGGCCTCCAGAACTTAATGCAGTTGGCTGCCATGCCAGGAAGACTAGAAAAGGAGGCAGAGATGGGAATGGTCTCTGCGCTGGTCTAAAGGATCTCCCACTCTGCCTTTGAGCTTGAGCTTGCCCGTGGCCAGACTGCATTTGCTGTTTAGGGAAAGTGGCTTAGTGCCCAAGACTACAGCACCTCAGCCTGCACAACTGAAGCCTGCACCCACAGCCTCTCTGCTCACTGGTTAGCCTTCTGGCTGGAGACTAAGGCTGGTGATCTAAAGCACCAGAAGGTGACACCCCAATTCTGTCTTTGACCTATCCCTGTCCACACCCAGGGCTACTCCCATACCCTCTCTGCAGTGTTTTAATACAATATTCTATAGATGTTTTTAAGGCCATTTTACCTGTGATGTCATTTTTTTTAAGACAGGGTTTCTCTGGGTAGCTTTGGAACCTTTCCTGGAACTCACTCTGTAGCCCAGACTGGCCTCGAACTCAGAGAGGTCTGCCTGTCTCTGCCTCCTGAGAGCTGGAATTAAAGGCATGCACCACCATACAACTCTGTGATGTCATTTAATTATGTTTACACCCTATTAGGATGATCGGTTAATTGTTGGGAATGAAACTGCTATGACACCTGGTTATAGTCTGTAGCTTTACATCTAATAGTATTTCATATATAGAACTGGGTGCAATGTGTGTGGAATTATACAGATCTCAATGAACTGTCCCTTAATCAGTAGGAAGTGATATTCATCATTTCTCGTTAGATTTACTTTCAAGCCTGATTGGGTCAGATTACATCAGCAACATTTGCTTGTTTTCTAGCTCCATTTGCCTAGAACATCTTTTTTCATCATTTCATTGTAAAGTAACAGCTATCTTTTATGATGAAGTACAATAAATATACACTTCCTACTTTTTATTCTAATCTCCTAATCTGTGTCTTTTGATTAAGGAATTGACACCATTAATATTCAGTTACTACTGGAATGTGCCTATTGATTACTGTCATTTTGATGATTTTGCCAACGTGCTCGAGCTGTTTTCCTTTTATTTCTTCTTTAACTGTTGTTTTGGTTTTCTTTATGGTTTCTGCAATAAAACACTTTTGCAATGTAGGGGAAGAAAGTATTTATATGGCTTACACTTTCAGGTCACAATGCATCTATGGGAGAAGTCTGGGCAGTATCTCCAGAAGGAACTGAAGCAGAAACCATTTTACTGATTTGCTTGTTAACTTCTTCAGTTTGTCATTCTAGGTTAGCTTTTTCATACAGCTCAGACCCAGCTACCTATGCGGTTGGCCCTACACATCAATCATCAACAAAGACAACTCAAACACCTGGTCATAGGCCAATATGATGGGGCCAATATCTTAACTGAGAATTTCTCAGGTAATTCTAGGTTGTGTCAAGTTGACTAGGGAAGGTAACTTATTCTTGTTGCAGTCTTAAGGATACATCTATTTTTCTCTTCAGTATAGAAATTTCCTGTAAATATGTTTTGTAGAGCTATGTTGGTGGTCATAAATTCATTTCACATATTTTTAGCATATAAAGTTTTATATCTCCTTCATTTATGACAAGCAGCTTTGATGGGTACAGTAGTCTGATTTGCCATTGGTTTTCTTTTAGATTTTGAAATACAGCCAGCTAGTACACCTGTTTGTTAAAATCTCAGTTAAAAAGTATGTTATTCTGACAGACCTTCTTTTATGTTTGACTTGGTGTTTCTCTCTTGCCAATTTCAATGAATTTTCTTTGTTTAATTATAATATTATGAGAGGAGTTTCTTTGCTAGTCTTGTCCATTTGGTGTCCTAAATTCTACCTGTATCTTAAATGACATCTGTTCTAACAAAAAGCAACTTAGAGAGAAAAGGATTTCTTTTGCTTACAACTCCAGGTTACAGTTTTTATTGATGGGAAGTCTTGGTTGGAAGTTACACAATACATTCACAGTCAAGATCAGACAGACAATAAATATATTTACTTATGCTTTCTTGCCTGCAGCTAGCTTTCTCTTCCCTTATGCTTTTCTGGACTCCCATGAGTCAGGAATGACGCTGCTCATAATTTGCTCCATCATTCTACATTATCAATGAACTATTAGGACACAACTTCAAGGACATGTCCGCAGGCCAATGTAATCTAGAAAATTCATCATTGAAAATCTTTTCCATGGTGTTTACAGGTTGTTTTAAGTTAACACTGAAAGCTACTAAGCACATCATTTCCTTTCCTAGCTACAGGAAATGATCTAATTTTTTATACCTATAAACCTTAGATTTTATCTTTTCATAGAGTGACAGATATCTTGGAATTACAACTCCTATATTCTTATTAAGTTATCTTCATTCTTATTAGATTGCCCCAAGTCCTCTGCCTTGCATTCACACTGTGATTTTTTTTCTTTAATAATATCTTATTTATTATGATCCGGTGTGTCTGTGTGCATGAGTGTCTGTGTGAGTACACACATCCCGAAGGACATTTGTGAGAATCTGAGAACAACTTTATGGTGTCAGTTGTCTCCTTCTAACAGATGTGGGTTACAGAGACGGTTTGGTCATCAGGTTTACACAATAAGAACTATTTAATCCATTGTTATCGCATAATGCCACCATTCCCTTTTGTATCTGTATTTACTTTATTTGCTATTTATTAGTTGTGTAGATCATTTGTGCTAATTTCTACATTTAGTACACACAAACACACACACAAACACAGAGCAGGGGAAAGAGATTTATACTCAAATGAAAATGCACAAACCTATACAAAAATAAAAAAATAGATGTCTTAAAAATGATTTCATTAACTACAAGTCTCTAGGGCCTTGTATGTTCAGTGAGCACCATGTATAACATCCTCTCTATCTGTGTCTCTGTGTCTCTGTGTCTCTCTCTCTTTCTCTCTCCTTCCCACTCTCTCTTCTCTTCTTCACATCTCTCTCTACCAGATGACTTTCCCCCTCACTCTGTTCATTGATTTGGTTATTAATGATGTAACACAACCTTGACTCATACCTTCATTTGATTTCATTCAACAGGTTGTTGTATTGATGGGAATCATTCTTACCAACATCATACAAAAATACCACTCTTCTCTTCTTTGTCATTGGATCTTTCTGTCTTCTTTACCACACCTTACTAGGAGGCAGGCACTGAGTTATGTGCTTATTGAACATTGCTCCCTGCAAACTCTCAGATCTTGTAGTTGTGTGTTGTTGGATACAGTCATCAAGTCTCATCACTTGAAACATATCAATTAAAATGTAACATAATAGTAAATATTCAGTCTATTTTGTATGGTACAAGCCTGCAATCACATTATTCATGGTGTGGATTCAAGTGAATCCATAGTTCAAGAGCATCCTTGCCTACATGCCAATACTGAGCCAGCCTTGTTAACATACCCTCTGCAATCTTTTAAATCTCCAAATAAACACATATCTTTTAAAAGGACTTCAAAGACAGAACAACTGTCAATTGTAAGCTATGTATATGTCATTGGCTTATTTTTGGTGCTCAGACCTACATTGTTTTGGCTTTATGTTTCTTTTCAGACAGGATCTGTTGTATGCAATGGTGGCCACAATTTTTCTGTGTACTGGAAAATGACATTGATCCTCTGGTCTTCTCTTGTCTCTACCTCCTGAGTACTAGTATCACAGATGTATGAAACCACATTTGGCTTGGATTTTAGCTTTTCTTTTGATGTGCATAGGTGTGTGTTTACCATGGTGTGCATATCAATGTGAGAATGTGGCTGTTCTTGTGCCAAAGCTGGAGTGTGGAACACAAACAACAACATCAGGTGTTGAGTCTCTTTCTTCTTGTTCAGCACTGTGTGTGACAGATAAGTTGGTCACAAGCTTCTGAGCATTCTCCTGTCTCCACCTCCCATGTCATAGAAGGAGCACTAGGGTAACAAATTTACTGCATCACCATCTTTGAGTCCTTCCAGAGGATTCAAACTCAGGTCCTCACACATGCAAGGCAAATGCTTTCCACTGAGCCATGACCTGAGCCCAGCTTTCAATCTCAAGTGGCTTAATTCTGCCATGTATTGTGCAATTTACGTTCCCTTCACTACTTACCTGCGGATCATTTATCCCCAGCTTTCAATAAAAAATTCTGTCATCTATTCTCCTATTCACTTTCGCTCTACTACATCTGTGTAGATCATTTACCCCCAGCTTTTATTCAAATCATGTATTTCTTGAATTCATGCTTCCTACTGCTCTGACTATGGCTTATCTCTGAACTTCTATCCTGACTTGATTCTGTTAGTTCTTCAGATAATGGTGACCAATCAGTGAGTGCAATAGAGGCTGAGACTTTTACAGAAAGCCTTAGACAAGGAACAGTGAAGACACTGCAATGTTGAGAACACATCACAATAGTCCTAGGAATGTAAATGAAGCTTTGGGGTGAAGCTTTTGGGCTGTGACTGGAAAAATCTCTAGTTGTCTGTGTTTTGGGAGGCTAGTTGCTGAATCACTGTTGAGAAGTGGTGGAAGCTTAGAGGTAGATGCCAGGATGAGGGGATCTCCCTCAGAAAGGGTTAAGATAGTTCTTCAGACATGATGGTAATACAAAGTCCAAGCCTGGCCATGCCAAGAACCCCTGGCTTACTGTACTGGCATGATTGCTTTTCTGCAACACATACCTCCATCATTGCAGCCCAATAAGAGTATGTCTCCATGTGGTACCAGGGGTAAAGCTGTGAGGTGATGAGTTTACTAAGGAATTTGATTAAATCAGCTCACTATCTGTGTGTATGGGTCCAATTTGACATTGTATATTTTAAATAATGTCTGCATTTCCAGAAAAGTGAAGAATATCAGGCAGACCTCACTTTCATACTTTATAATCAACTCTTTCCTCTTCCCTTCATACAGTGGTATATGGATCATGGTTTGAGCACACATGTGCCTGGCTGTCTATGAGAGAAAAGGACAACTTCCTGCTATTGAACTACGAAGACATGAAACAGGTAGCTTTAATTCTTACAGCAATCACAAGGATTCTCACAAACTTACACCATGCAGCATCTGACATTCCTCAGTATCCGCATGTCATTGTTAGGCTAATGAAGAGTCAATAAAAGTGAGATTATGCTCCATGTCCTTTATTGCTCTGCATCTGGCACTTTCTCTCTAGCCTCTTTGTCCATTACTCACAACTTCTTTACCCTATTCCATTCTGGGGTAGCTCACACTTGCACTATAGGTATTTTAATTCTGTCTATGCAACACATTAAATACACCTAATAACCGAATGGTCAATGTTCAATGGGTAATGTGGTGTCATTTCACTGTTGTTCCCAAATGTGTGTCATCTCCCCTTGATGGAAAAAAGAGTGACAAAGGCAAGAAATCCATCTGTGAATCCTGAGAAAGCACAAGAGCTGAAGCCACATGAATAGCACTGAGTGATACTCACATCTGACTAGACATGTACAGGATGCAGCCTGTCAGGGGGGACTGTGTCCTGTGCTCTGCAGTACAGAGGATTCTACGTGATGGGCTAGAGTACAATGGAGATTTCAAAACTCATTGTAGAGATAATCTAATATTTTGAACGTTTAGTAATGTCATATTTGTAAATAGACTGATAGGGCACAACCTTATCAGATCATTGCAGCTTTCATTTCATTGAAATGCTCCACAGAAGGTTATCAGTATGATTAAGTACTGTGCATATGTCTCAAATATCTCTTATTTTAATAAATTAAAAAAATATCTAGGCAAGGTGTCACATGAGTCTAAAACCAGCACTGGGCGAGAGAGTCAGATTCAAGAGTTCTAGGTTATCCTTCTTTGTATGGAGGGTTTGAGGTCAACCTTGGCTGTAAGAGACATTGTTTCAAAAGATCAATAATTAAAATAATTTTAAGTTCATTTGTGTGTTTTATTGCCATTTAGCTAAAAAAGTACTCTCTAATGATGGACACAGAATAATGACACCAAACATATAAGAACAAACATATTCTCCTATGATCAGTAATTCAAAAGTTTAAGTACTATTGAAGTTATAGGTGAAAGGTGACAATCATTTACAAAGCACAGAAAAAGATATCAATTGTAGTTTTTACTGAACAAGAACAAAAGTGTGTATTCTGTTGACAAAACACTTGCCCATCCTTAGAACAGTTCAAAAAATTTAGTTAAAGATTAGAAGAATCAGCCATACAGCCACCGTTTATATTTTAGAATTAGTCTCTGGTAATGATGAAGGTTATTGATAGCTGTAACTTCTTTGTTTTCATTTTTACTTATCCTATTAAATTTTTTTATTATTTAAAACAATTTTTAATTTAAATACTTTTTGATCAGATTATTTCTCCCCCACTATTTCTTCCAAATTTTCCCCTCCTCCCTATCTATCCAACCTTAAATTCTTTCTGAAAAAAAACATACAAAATACAAATAAAACAATAATCCCCCTGAAATAAAACAATAGCAAAAAGAAAAAATAGTAACATTGAACTTCAACTAAATAAAAGTCCCTGCACATTCACACAAACAAACAAACAAACAAACAAACTCAGAAGATTCCAGTCTGAAGAAACAGCTTGCTTTTATTAATAAGACTCTTTAAGATTCATGCTATCTGGCGCCCAACATGGGGCTAGACTGGAAGCCTCTGAGTCCTCATCCAGAATGAATCTCAGCTGAACTGCTACTCAAAAGCCTAAAAGCTTAACCAGCCTAAAGCTTCTAGTTTCTGGTCTTCACGTCTTATATACCTCTCTACTTTCTGCAATCACTCCCTGGGATTAAAGGCTAACTTTCTGGGATTAAAAGCGTGAGTCACCATGCTTGGCTGTATCCTTGAACACACAGAGATTTAGGTAGATCTCTGCCTCTGGAATGCTAGGATTAATGGCATGTACTACCACTGCCTATCCTCTATGTTTAGTATTGTGGCTGTTCTATTCTCTGACCCCAGATAAGGTTATTACCGTGCACAATATTTTAGGGAACACAATACCATCACACACACACACACACACACACACACACACACACACACAAAACAAAACAAAACAAAACTGTAAAGCCTATTATATGTTGGTCAACTACTCTTTCATATGAAGACTTCCCTAGAGTCATTGATATATCCAGTGTCACTTCATTGGAGAAATTGATTTTCCCTTTCTTAGCTCGTATAAATTATATTTCAGTCATTAACCTTTACTCTAGTGGCTCGATTTCCATTCATCAATTTAAAAAAATACAACAAAATGAAGCACATATGATGAAATAATATTATCCCCTCAGATTTGGACAAGACAAACCAACAGAAGAAAAACAGTATAAGAGAAGGTACAAGCAGAGACTCACATGCTAGAATATTCAGGAAGACCACAAAATCACTAAACCATAGGCCCTAACATATAAGCAGAGGATTAGTGAAGACTGGTGTGGCACTATGCATGCTGCTCCAGTCTGTGGGTTCATATGAGCTTTTCCTATGTTGATGTGGATGGTCATGTTTTCTTAGTGTCTTCCCTCTTCTTTGGTGCTAAAACTCTTTCTTCTTATTCTGAAGAGTTATCTGAGCTCTAAAGTGAGAGATTTTGTGGAAACATACCATTTAGGGCTTATTGTTCAAAAGTGTCTCAAACTTTGTGTGTTCTCTGTCTGTGCATCTCTATTTTTGTTTCTGACTGCTTTGTGAGAAAACTTCTCCGATGATGGCTGTACAAGGCACTAATCTGAGCATCGCAGAACACCATCTAGAGTCATTTTTGTTACTAATTTTCCAGACCAGTATTACTTGGTTTTACCAGAGGTCCCCAGGCTATCTAGACTCTGGTCACCAAAGCAGTGTCAGCTATATGTTCCATCTCATGGAGTGGGACTTAAGCAAAATCATATATTGGTTACTCCCATGAGCTTTGTGGCATCATTGCCCTAGCATATCTTGCAAGTAGGACTATGTAAATGGAAGTTTCCTGTCCCAACCACCTGGTCCCAAATAACTAACTCAGAGGCTGAATGTGAGTTAGTCAGCTTTTTTTTTTATTTTGGTTTTTCAAGACAGGGTTTCTCTACATAGTTTTGGTGCCTGTCCTGGATCTCACTCTCTATACCAGGCTAACCTTGAATTCATAGAGATCCACCTGGCTCTTCCTCCTGAGTGCTGGGATTAAAGGTGTGCGCCACCACTGCCTGGCTTGAGTTAGTCAGTATTTTATTAATCAATGTGAGTAATACATATTCATGTTACAGAAAAAGATTGTTACACAGAATACTCCCCTTTTTGTCTAACAAAAAGTAATAAACTAATAGTAATATCTTCATCTGAATATAAAACTATATACAAATAAAACACTTATGAAGTAAGAATTACTGTAACAATATTTAATCCATTTGTATTTGGCAAAATTACAGAAAATACTTATCTATCTTATCTTGTCTAAAGTTTTGTATCAAATTCCCTATTATAACTAAGGGAAACTATAATTATAACTATTTAGTCTGTAGCTCCATAAACCCCAGAAACCTGAAAAGTCACCCAATAACAGGGACATCAGGTTGCCTGGACAGTCACCCAAAGTTCAGCTGTAACATTGGGGTATCCACATGTCACCTACAGGCAAAGCATATCTGACAGACTTTCCTGTGAAGCAGAGAATTTTGAAGGACTGTCCTACACTGTCTTGGCAAAGTTCAGCAGTCACCTTTCTTGTATCCTGATGGTCCAGTTTAAAGAACAACCGTCAGCAATTGAGGCAAGGTTAGTTTCTTTGCCTCCATGGCTTACTTTTACCATAAAGAAAACAAATTCCATATATAGTTTCTTCGATACCCATCATCCTCTTTGATTTAATTGGTGATCCTAGGAGCAGCCATGTCTCACTAAATCAAGAAACATCTAAGTTCTTAAAACATTTTAAATGCTATATTCTGTAGGTCTTTGAAGTGTTTGAAGATGGCCTGTCTATCTGAAATATATCTCTGTATGCCTAGAAGACCTAAATAGCATGACTGTAAGTTTGCTATTATAGATGACTATTAATCTGTACTTAACTATATATTACATTTTTAAATGAGATGCATAAACATAATACATGAAATTAGAGTAGAGTTACATACAGTATAACAAATTCACTTTAAATTTGTGTCAATAAACCAAAATTCATACCAGTGTAAAATACATAGGATTAATTCTTGTTTTTTGGATTGAAGTGAATTTAATAATCTAGCACTTTATCCTATCATTTCTATACCCCCTTTTTCTTTTCAGGACAAGATTCTTGAATCTAATCTCCTTTGTTTAGCGTTTTTTTGTTCTGATCATTATGTATAACAACTTGTAACCAGCCCCCCTACATCATGACAAACATTCATAATTTATTTTTGGGAATGTTGGTGTATTTCTCTAGATTACTTCCTGTTGGTTACAGGAGCTAGTGATCTTTTGGGGATACTGAGAAAATTTAGGATTATGGCCAAGTCCTGACTGAAGTACTCTGTGAGGCTGGATCATCTCAGCCAGCAGCCTTGAAGTTGTTCTGATGCAGAACTAAGAATGAACTGTAACAGAGGCACTCTCAAGCCTCTTCATCTTTGCCATCTGTTCCCATTTGAAATTTTTCAGGGGGTTATTTTTATTCAAACTTGATTTTTCTTGACCTAGAATCAATCCAGAGTCTCTCCCTTCCTGTGGAAATCAAAGAAGATCTTTTTCCCAAAGTAACATATTTTTGACTTAAATTTTGATATCAAGATGATTTTAAAATATATATGTTGTTTGCATCTAGCAGCTTCAGCTTTCATAATCAAACGTTTCTTTGCAGTTCTCATTTGTTGATAAGTAGTCAAAAGATTTAAAGACAACACAAAAACATACAGTATCCATACTGCCTATGTGTTTTTCGCATTCACAGGGCTTATTGTTTAAGGAATTTACTTTATTTTAAAACCATATTTTTTAATGTACGAATACAATGTAAGAAATATGTACACTTTTTTCTCTCTTCCAAGCTGATGAATATTTTTAAACACACTGTGACACATTTAGAGGCTCGTTTTGTCTGAACATGTTCCTTACTGCATATCTATAAACTTTTCTGTCTGCATGAACAAAAAAACTGCTATATAAGTTAGATCTGTAGATGAAATTCTGAACAGTCTTATTAAATAAGAAACACAGAGCCAAATGCAGAGTTAAAAGCCCAAAAGACCAGAGCACTAGCAAAGCCTTTAGCTTACCAGTCGCTGCCGTCCTTCCCCTGAGAAAGAGACCTTCTCCTGTGTGACCTGTCTTATTATTGCCTTTCTGTTCTACCTTTTCATTGGTTTTAAACCCAACCACATAATTTCCTCATCACTGCCTGTCTATACAGACCTCCAGGTCTCTATGGTTCATACTGAGATTAAAGGATTGGGTCACCACTTGGCCATGTCCTTGAACACACAGAAACTCTGCCTGCCATGTGATCGGATTAAGGGTGTGTGCCACCACTGACTTCTGCTAAATGGCTTGCTTTTAGCTCTGACCCCCAGGCAACTTTATTTATTAACATACAAATAAAATCACATTTCAGCACAAATAAAACATCACCACATAGGTCACAGCATGCTGGTGCTAGATACTCTACCTCTGTTCCCCCAGAGTCTAGTCTCATGGCAGAGGCATGTTTACCACCAGCTTTGGAAACCATGTTTACTTCCTGATCTCTAGGAAATTTGTAGGTCCATGCTACCCCAGAGTAGCATGTTGCCAGCTGCTCAAAAACACCATGTAAGTGTTTGGAAGTAGGGCCTCTTAAAGGAGCCATTGCCCAATTTGCCACTAGCGCCAAGCCACAAAGCCGTCTCTTGAAGGAGCCATGCCTCTGCTCACTGCCAGCAAACAGAGCCCACCGGAGAAAAGGTCACTACCAAAAAGCCGTGCTTGACTACATTCTTGTGTGTCTAGTATCCTTTTTTTAAGCTTTTTCAGGTTTTATGTGAAAATTTTGGCCACACATTGGAATGCCACATGTAAAGGGACATTTCCTATCCCAACTGCCTAGTCCCAAAATGCAGAATCAGAGGCTGAATATGTATTGGAAATCCTTTGCTGATAACGTAGGCTTGTTACCAGCTCAAGTTTATATTTAATATAAGCCATTTCTATTAATCTTTGTAATGCCTAGTGGCTCGTGGCTTTACATGTCCTCTAGCATGACTTGCTTCCTGATCAGCTGGCTGGCATCCCTCCTGAATCCACTCTTGTTCATCCTGTCGTTCTCAGTTTTGCTTTCCCATCTAACTTCCTGCCTGGCTAACTGTATGTCACCTTTTTATTAACCAAGGTGAGTAATACATATTCATAATGTAGAAAAGGATTGCTCCACAGCAAACACCTTTGTAGATCAAAGGATTTGTGACTGGCTTCATGTTACCATTTCTCTTTTCATAGTGTGAAAATTACATTCCAGTAACAAACATGCTAGAAAGTAGAGATGAAAGCTCTATGTAGTCGCCAGCCAAGCATCTCCATGTTAAATGACTTATAAAGGTGTTGACTTCAGCAATAGCACCTTGCTGTCAGTTTGTGAAGAGCAACCTATAGCCTGTGTTGTTAAGGGTTCCCATGAGGTCTCTTTGGCCAACAGCTCAATAGATATAAACCAATCTCAGTAATAAAAAATTCCTTTGGTGACAAGAGATGACCATTTGGAACACCATCTCCCCCATTATTAGGTCATGTTATTTAGATGGTCCTCATATGTATGTATACTGTATTAGGTTGCATATGTTCCCTCAAATGCCCCTTAATGTTAGTGGTGACTCCCCCATATTCTCTCCTTCAAGTCTCTCTCCTTTTACCCTCCTCATGATTCTACCATTCCAGCACTTACCAATTCATCCACAATTTGCCCTTTACGTTTATAATTTTTTTATAATTATTATATGCTAAGGGAACTTTCTTTCCTGATTCAGTTTATCTGGTGTCCAGTTTGCTTCTTTTACTTTGATAGTCATGTCTTTAGGTTACAGAATTTTTTTCTATGATTTTGTTGAAAATATTTTCTGTACCTTTGACCTGTGTTTCTTCTTCCTCTTTTTTTAATTTTAGACTTGTACTTTTCATAGTGTCCCAGATATCTTGAATGTTTTGTGAAATGAATTTTTTAAATTTAAACTTTTCTTTAACAAGTGTATCCATTTCTTCTGGGATTCTCTCATTCATTTCTTCTATTCTACTAATAAAGCTAACATCTGAGGTTCCTGTTTGAGTTTTTAAGTTTTTCTTATGTAGATATCCTTCAATTTGGATTTTCTTGGTTGATTATAATTCCATTTTTGGATCTTGAGTGGTTTCATACATTTCCTTCCACTGTCTGTGTTTTCATAGATATATTTATGGGATTTATTCTTTTCTATTTTAAGGACCTCTTTCATCTCTATACAGGCTATTTTAGAGACATTTTCTTGTTCTGCAGCTATGTTGAAATACTCAGTGCCTGTTGTAGTATGGTTGCTGGGCTCTAGTGAAAACATACTGTTTTGGATATCATTGACTGTGCTTTTGGGTTGGCATCTAGGCATCTGGGATGCATAAATTGTAATTCTGCATGAGGATATCTGTCCTTGTCTTTGTTGGGTTGGTGCTTTCTTCCTAAACTTTTTTCGCTCTATCTGGAACTTAGGAGAGTGTGGTGGGTGTGTGTTGCATTGTAGGAAATACTTCTGGGATTCTGATAGGTGTGGACAGAGGGAGTTCCAGATAAAATGTTTCCAGATATATAAAGCTGACCCTTAGGAATGGGGATATTCTAGGAGGAGGTCATTAGAAGGTCCATAAGAGAGAAGAAAATGTGGCCACTGAGTGAGGTCAGGCCACAGCAAAAGTTCAATACCAAGCTGTAAATGAGATTGAGGCATGGACTTGGAAGAATGGAGGGAAAGATGAAGATCTACAGTTAGCCTGCTTGCTTTCCTGGTTAGAGTGGACTGTAGGTGCTTAGGGAGTGTCATCTGGATTTCAGGATTGGCTAGGACAAAACAAAGAGTAGGGAGAAGGAACTTGGGAGGATAAGATTTGTGTATTTGTGTTATCCATATGAAACAAGGGCATTTGGGGTGGAAGACTGTAGCAGGTGCTCTACACAGAGCTGTGAAGGAGACTAGGAGACTGGACTTGAAGGAGCTAATGGAAAGGTGAAGCTTGGCATTTAGCCTAACTGTGCCCAGCTTGGTCTGTGGGTTCCCAGGAATTGCATGAATTGAGGTGTAAAACAAATCAATGCACTGGTATTGGGACATTAGGAAGTGTCTGGGAAATGCACTAGAGATGTGGGTGTGTAAGGCAGGTGCTCTGTTTCAGAATTGGGGGTAACCTGGGTGAATGAACTCAAAGGAATGAGGGAGAGGTGAAGATCTGTACTTAGCTTACCTCTTCCGTGGCCAGAGTAGTCTTTGGTTTCCAAATGAGGGCCTGTTGGAGTTGGATGTTGGGATAGTGCAATGAGTTGGAGGACAGGTCCTAAGATCTGTAGAATCTACTCCAGATGGGAGGGGGGAGTTGCTACAGATTTTCTGTGGCATAACTGGGAATGAGATGGGGGAATTGCATCTGGAGGAGCACAGGGAAAGGTACATCTGCAGTCAGCATACCTGCTTCCATGGCAGGAGTCAAAAATAATTTTTAATGAAAAGTATTCAGGAGCAACAAAAAATGGATTATTCAAAAGGAAATTGATCTCTTAATGTTATCATCCAGGAACAGAAAGTTTCCACATAAGTAACAATACCAAGGACTGCTTTGTCTTTTGTAAAATCTTTTACTTTCTCTTCATAAAATTCAGTATTCCCCACGAAGCTTCCTTACTCAGCTGTCTCTGTTGTAAGTGCAATTTCCCATATGTTTTCTTTCCAACCATTCAACACTTTTTTTTACCTGTTATTTCCATGGTTGTTTACCTTCCCATGAAATATTAACTGAATCTGTGATAAAATATGTAATAAAAGTTTTGAAACAATAATACCTTTAGGCCCCCAGGAAAAGAGCTGGAATTCAAAGCAAAGTCCAAACCTGTGCCTCCTTCTGACTGTTTCTTAATATTAACCCTGTTGTGGCAGTGCACAGTTGCATTTCCAGAAAATGTATGGGAAGCAGGAAGTTTGTGAATGTGATGCCCATCTGAGTTACAGCATGAGGTAAAACTCAACACAAACTAATATCTCCCAGAAGTACCCCCAAGTAATAATTATTCAGATCAGTCTCATGAAAGTGTAAACCTATATTATTCTCATTTACCCATAGAATACAGTATTACATTGTGTAAACATTAACCTCTCTCAAATTCTTTGCACATATTGCCTTCATTCCCATGGGTCACTGTCTAGAATTATTTCTATAAGTCTTTTTGAACATCTCAGGGCAGGTTGGGTATGGTGGTGCACATCTTTAATGTCAACACTTAGGTGGTAAAGGCATGTGGGTAGATCTATGTCCTTTTAGAGCTTGAAGTCAGTATGCTCTCCAGAGCAACTTGCATTCTAACTACAGGGCTCCATAATGAGATCCTCTCTCAAGAAAAAACATTGCAGTGCGTTTACTAGGTGGGTTGGCATACACCTGTGAAGACAGCACTATAGAGATGGAAGCAGTAGGATCAGATGTTCAAGGACTTCATCCACTATAAAGTAAGTTTGAGAACAGCATTGGTTATATGAGACCCTGTCTCAAATATCCTCTCCTCCCTAGTAGAAATTCCAGCCTCTGTCTTTTAGGGCGACAGATCAGCCACAATTCAAGCTTACTTAATTTTCAAATGCTGTGTGTGACTCCTACACTGTCTACATGTTCTGTTTCTTTCCGAAATCCTTTGTCATTTCATGATGCCACTTCTTTCTTCGTGTCCCTTTTTCACCCTCCATCCATAGTTCCCATCTCTGCATTTGTTCTCTCAGAGCTTTCTGTTGATTACCTTCATTTTTGTTTCTTCTTTTAGGACACAAAGAGCATCATAAAGAAGATTTGTGACTTCCTAGGAAAAAAATTAGAGCCAGATGAGCTGGATATGGTCCTCAAGTACAGCTCCTTTCAAGCCATGAAAGAAAATAACATGTCAAATTATAGTCTGGTCCCTGAAGATATGGTTACTCAAAATTGGGCTCTCTTGAGAAAAGGTGAAGACATTTTTGAGCTTAAAAATATGTCAACATGTGGAGGGCTTGTTGTTCCAGTGAGACTCTAAGAAAGAGTTGGGAATGTTTCTGAAGTCGTTGCACATCACATCATAGTTTCTCACAGACCTAACAGAAGATTCATTCCATGGTGATGATGTGGGCTTCAGTAGCTCTGAAAAAAGTGATTTGTTCTGGGAGAGCATCTTGAGATTACAGATGGTTGTGTTCAATACCCTAAATGGAAAACAGAAGGGTAGACATGTTGCAATGAGGCTTTCTTAAGTCTCCCAGTCATAGAAACTCCAGAGAAAACATTTAGTGCATGGGACTAGAGATATACCTGTGATGACAAACACAGAAAAAACAGCCATTCATGGCTGAAAATATTTTGACGTTGTCACAATTGCTTTCTCACACCAAGCTGAGAATAGACCCCACAGAGACTAAGTTAGTTATTCACCAGTGTTACAATCTGATGATGTTTACCAACCTCAATTTGGATTGCTTCATGCTCAGTGCTACTCAGTTTGTTCTGAATTGCCTCTACAGAAATGGGAATGTCCATCTTCTCTATGTCTGTGCTACCTCTCTATGCTGGAAACAGATTGTGGGTGTGGGTTCAAAGCTATAAAGTTGAGGAGCAACTTTGCCAGAAG
Source organism: Peromyscus eremicus (assembly GCF_949786415.1). Classification (NCBI taxonomy): domain Eukaryota; kingdom Metazoa; phylum Chordata; class Mammalia; order Rodentia; family Cricetidae; genus Peromyscus; species Peromyscus eremicus. Next base: position 175,078,253 of record NC_081416.1, read on the forward strand.
GAATCACACCTGGAGTGTCACCTTTACCTAGTTAGCAAATAATTAGTGAGATGGGACTTGGCATTGAAGAAGGAATGAATCAGATGTCAGGTCTTTGGGGACAAGTAAAGAACATGGGTTAAAACACAGCAAATGGAGTGTTATGGGTAATGTATTTAATTTTCTTCTACCAATAATTTACATGCTTTAGCCTTAACCTCCAAACCTCCTCCACCCTAGATTGTAAAGTTCATGTCCTAGAATATAAAGACATCAGGACTATACATATAGCTAAGTAAGTTAAAGTGGTTAGCAGACTGCATTATTCCAATACTCCTGGTGTCCTCACAAGAGGAAGTTTGGGCTCAGATTTGAGCACACATACATTTCAATTCAAGAATATGGTCATTTATACACTATGTACTGAGCCCTCTGGAGAATCCACTGCTATTGACAGATAACCTCAGACTTCTGTTCTCCAGACTCTGTGGAGACAGAGTTGTCTGCACTAGAACTGAAGGTCCCACATAAGAAGAGAAGTTGCCAATTCTTGGATTTCCTGTAATGAATCAGAATTTGGCAGAGGTAAAAAAGTATGTATACATAAAAGGCTTTATTGAAATGCCAAAGGGAATGAAGTGGCTTGTTTAATAGGGAAAGGCTACGGAAACTAACAAGTAAAAGTTCTGTCAGAAACACACTGGAGCAGATGTAATAGAATCAAGCACACAATTCCATGAAGACAGCTACCATTTCCTCTTTTCCGTGTAGATTCTTCCAGGATGACCACAATGGAATTTTAGTTAAGTCTCTCCAACACATAGTGTTTTTCATGTACCATGTATGTTTGTTCTGTCAAAAAACTTGATCTGACTCCATAAGTCATTTGTAATTTAATCATCATAGTGATTATATGTAATATTCATTTCTTTTACACTTGAACATAACTTTTACTCTGGGGAATTATTTTTCTTGTACTCACACTCATTATAAGCCATAAGTCTCATTGAAACCCAGGTCATTGAAAGGGGAGACCAACTTCATTACTTGCCCCACTCTGACTCATGACTTCATTACAGAGGATGCTGAGATGGATATCTGGGAATTACTTTTGAAAGATTAAGATTCATGAGGATAATGTTGGTCTTTTCAATTCATACATCAGATTGGTTCCTTTTTTAATTTTGAAAGTATGAGCAGATCAAAGATTAATTCTAAAATTAATTTAATTACTTACCATTAGATACCTAATTCCCTAAATCACAATCCATGAAAAGCTTTGATAACTGTTAGATTGGCTTTAAGTGGGAGGAATTCACTCTCCTTTAGTTGCTCTTCTCAGGATCCAAGAAAAATACCTGTTCTTGCCTCTGGAGAGCTACTCTTTACCTGGGAGACTCAATCATTTGGCTAGGTGGGATGAATCTGGTTTGAAGCTTCAAGCAATAATTTTCTACTAGCAATGTTGATCATTACAATTTCATATTTTGATACTGTAGGAAATACAGACCAGAGAGATGGTCATTCCCATTCATCTGCTGTTTAGTAGACAGAACTTTTATAAAGACATTGTCACAATGAAGACATGATGAAACAAAATCTTCTGAAAAACTTCAAAGGTTTTGGACCTCAATATTTCAGAGTGGATGTTTCCTAAATACAATGCTTGAGCCACTAATCATTTTCACTGGTGTCCTTAGAAGGCATTAATCTGAGACACAGAGGGAAGAAGACCTAGAGATAAGCATACTAACTGCAGGCCAATAAAAAGACAGCAAAGATCTGGACAACAACCTATTAGGAGAACTGAAACCTCCAGCACTATGAGTAACTTCCTTTTCAACAAGACTTAAGCCACCAAGCATTAGGATTATCCTGTCTCCTGACACACCAGAGTTTGAGGGGATTTTTAGAAAGAGTGAATGAAGAGAAATATATGCTTGTAAGGTGCACAGGATTTTGACATAATTCGACTTACAACTTCACGTGTGTACCTGCAAAGACATGCTTCTCTCATCTGGACTGATTCAATCCAAGCGGGCAGCCATATTGAATTTACTGAGATTCTGGTAGCTCAGCATCCAATCTGGCTTATCAAGAGCCAGGTGTGCTGTGGGAAACAATAAATAAATTTGTTCCAATAATGAAAATAATAAGAAAGCTGAGAGTAGCAATGAATACTGCCAGGTTACCTTCTTAACTGATGACACGCTTGTAGACATATTGATTAATGGCATATTATTTGAATATGGTATATCAATCATTACCATTTAATTCTGAATACTTTACATTTTCTTTAATAATACCACTGGGGACTTAAAGTTAACTTATATGATACATAAGGAATACAATGTGATAAGGAAAACCACGACTTCTACTATCAGTCTTCTTGGCTTCAAGTCAACATCCACCACTCTCATGCTGAGTAACATCTCAAGTACTAATTTTTCCTCATCAGAATAGTGGAAACAGGGCCAGTACCTTCCTCACTCACTCATGAATGCTTTCAACAATTCCATAATGAGTATAATCTTTGTGTCTGATATGATTTGAGGAATGAAGCCTTTAGTGATAAAAGAAACATTTTACTTTTTAAATATATAAACATATATATTTCAATATATATTTCAAGCATCTTTACAAAAAAGGAAATTCATCAAAGTGTCACAGTTATGAAATAAAGTACAGCAAGGATGGGCCTGCAGAGTCCTACATGTAGGGAAGACAGGAAGAGGTGGTCAAAGCGGCATAAATTGAGAAACCAAAGAACAGGAAGTGAGTATAGGGAAGACATCAGCACTCTAGAAAGAAGGAACACACAGTTCAATGAGAGCAGATAGACAATTTGTCATCTCTAATGTCAAAACCAAAGACATACTAGAATGGAGTGATGAGAACCAAAGTCTGGTAAAAAAATATGGTAAAAAGATCATGTAGTTCTTCATGCATCACCAGACACTATACTGACTGAAAATAGAAATCTTGGGATGTTCTCAGCAGGTAATATCTGGGTCTCTTGCATCTGATGAAAGCATCAAGATGATTGTCATGTAGCTCACAACATTGTGCATCTCCAGCTCAAGGGGATCAGATGCCTCAAAGCTCTGCAGGAACCTGCATTCATGTGTACCTACACACACATAATTAAACATAATTTTAAAGATCTTTTAAAAGTTGCTTGCATGTTTTGGAGAAGTTTTAAAAGTAAACACTAAAATATAGAAAGAACAACTGAAATCTGTTTAGATAATTGAGATAAGAAACTCTGTTGGATTGGACAGTGTGATGGATGCAGGTGTAGTGGGAAGCAGGAATAATCTCAGCATCTAAAAGTTAGAGCTAGTGTGGAAGCCCTTAGAGTAGTTGATATGAGATAGGAGGAGGGAGGACATTATTGCCACAGAAGTAGATGTCTGATGTATAATTTTTCCAGGGGTAAGATGTGTTCTCAAAGTCACTGGTACTTCCCCTTTATTAACTGTGTGGCCCTTGTCAAGTACATGGTAAGAGCATATGAAGGAAGGACTGAGAGCAGTGTTGAGATCATCATTAACAAATGTATGTGTCTGCTTCACATTTTCTAGGCATGTCTGGGGACTGGAAGAATCACTTTACAGTAGCCCAAGCTGAAGCTTTTGATAAAGTGTTCCAGGAGAAAATGGCCAGTTTCCCTCCAGGGTTGTTTCCATGGGAATAAATTCTTAAAACTGTAAAAAAAATATGGTGAGTGGGGTTTATTTTCCTGTTCTTGTACATGTGAATGACTGGATGTTGTCACAGAATAAATCTTGTTATTGAATTGTAGAGGTTTTTTTTTAGATATTAATTGATAAATTGTTAGTAGTGGTAATGGTAGAGGAGGTATTTTTAGTGTGTGTGTGTGTGTGTGTGTGTGTGTGTGTGTGTGTGTGTTTGTCCATATTTCTGTGTACAGTGCCTTCAGAGGTCAAAAGAGTGCATTGGTTCCAATGGAGTTGCAGCTACGTGTGCTGTAAGCCCCCTGCTTTGTGTCTTGGAAATGAACTCAGGTCCTCTACAAGGGTAGTGCAGTGCTTCCAATCCTACAAAACCCAACAACTTGGAGGTGTTGGTGAGATTACCTTACTAAACAATCTGCTCAGCTGATATCCATTCAGGAGAGGATTCAAAATCCTACAGTCTGCAGTCTGAGGAAACAAGATCAGCTGAGGAGTTGATGAATGAGCAAAACATGACCTAAGAACACAAAAGAAGGTGCTGCACAGCCACCAAACCAGCTCACCAGAATCATAAGCCTATACTACACCAACCTGGAACAGGACCTGGAACAGGTAAGACCCCATCTCCGGATCTGCAGATCAGATCTCTAGCCCCTAGCCCTACCCATCTGAGTCCCAGGGACCAGACAGCTACCTTTTCCTGCTCCCCCGCCAAAAAAAAAAAAAAACCTACGAACCTAACAACCACTGAAACCATAAGCACACCCTTCACCAACTGAGAACAACTGCTCCCTGAGACAGAACCCACTAACACTGATTGGACTAAGCTGCTCCTGAAGAAATAGAGCCTGACTGCACCAATTTAAGCAAGAACTCCTAGTGGACCAAGACTAACAATTACAAGAGAGGCACCTTCAGACACAGACACCACCTAGACTGAGCAGAGGAGGAGATGAGTAGATGCCAGTGCAAAAATACAGGCAACATGACAACATCAGAACCTTCCAATTCTATACCTGCAAGACCTGAACATACCAAGGCAGAAGAAGCAGAAGAGTTCAGTCCTAAAAATGAGTTTAAGAAGATGATAGAGACCCTTAAAGAGGAAATGAAAAACTCCATTAAAGAGCAAATAAAAACTCCATTAAAGAGCAAATTAAAAATTCCCTTAAAGAAATGGAAGAAAATACAAACAAAAAAAATGGAAGAAATCAAAGAATGTCAAAAAAAGTAATTAAATAGATGAAGGAAACAGTTCAAGATTTGAAAATTGAAACTGAGACAATAAATAAAACACAAACTGAGGGAATGCTGGAAATAGATATTCTGACTAAAGGAATAGGAACACAAAAGTAAGTATAACCAACCAAATGCAAGAGATGGAACAGAGAATCTCTGACACTGAAGACACAATAGAAAAAATAGATACTTCCTCAAAGAAAACACTAAAGACAAAAATGTCATAACACAAAACGTCCAAGAAATTTGGGACACCATAAAAAGAGCAAACCTAAGAATAATAGGGATAGAAGAAGGCAAAGAATATCAACTCAAAGGCACAGAAAATATATTCAAAAAATCATAGAAGAAAACTTTCCTAACCTAAAGAAAGAAATACCTATGAAGATACAAGAAGCTTACAGAACATTGAATAAACTGGATCCAAAAAAAGTCCCCTTGCCACATAATATTCAAAACACTAAACATACAGAACAAAGAAAAAATATTAAGAGCCACAAAGGAAAAAGACCAAGTAACATATAAAGGCAGACCCATCAGAATAACACCAGACTTCTCAATAGAGACTATGAAGCTAGAAGGTCCTGGACAAATGTTATGCAGACACTAAGAGACCATGGATGCCAACCCATACTATTACACCCAGCAAAACTCTCAATCACCATAGACAGAGTAAACAAAATATTCCATGATAAAACCAGATTTCAACAATACCTATCCACAAATCCAGCCCTACAGAAAGCACTAGAAGGAAAAATCCAACCTAAAGAAGCTAAATGCACCCATAAAAACCCAGGCAACAGATAATCCTACACCAGCAAATACCAAAGAAAGAAAATGGAACAATACCACAAAAAAATCCAGGAATTAACAATCACTGGTCATTAATATCCATCAATATCAATGGCCTCAACTCACCTATAAAAAGACACAGACTAACAGAATGGATAAAAAAATAGGATCCAACCTTCTGCTGCATACAAGAAACACACCTTAACTTCAAAGACAGACACTACCTCAGAGAAAAGGGCTGGGAAAAGTCTTTCCAATCAAATGGACCTAAGAAGCAAACTGGTATAGCTATCCTAATATTTAATAAAATAGACTTCAAACTAAAATCAATCAAAAGAGATCAGGATGGACATTACATATTTATCACAGGAAAAATCAACCAAGATGGTCTCGATTCTGAACATTTATGCCCCAAATACAAATGCACCCATATTCATAAAAGAAACATTACTAAAGTTTAAATTGCACATCAAACCCCACACATTAGCAATGGGAGATTTCAACACACCACTCTCACCGAAAGACAGATCTACCAGACTGAAACGCAACAAAGAAATAAAAGACCTAACAGATGTTATGACTCAAATGGACTTAATAGATATCTACAGAACATTCCATCCTAACACAAAAGAATATATCTTCTTCTCAGCACCTCATGGAACCTTCTCTAAAATTGGCCACATGCTTGGTCACAAAGCAAATCTCAACAGATACAAAATCAATGGAATAATCTTTTGTATCTTATTAGACCACCATGCCTTAAAGTTAGAATTCAACAACAACAAAAATTATAGAAAGCCTATAATCTCATGGAAACTGAATAATGCCCACCTGAAACACCAATGGGTCAAGGAAGAAATAAAGAAAAGAAATTAAAGATTTCCTAGAATTCAATGAAAATGAAAGTACAACATACCAAAACTTATGGGACACTATGAAAACAATGCTAAGAGAAAATTTATAGCTTTAAATGCACACATAAGGAAGATGGAGAAATCTCATACCAATGAATTAACAGCACAACTGAAAGGTCTAGAACAAAAAGAAACAAACGCACCCTGGAGAAATAGACGCCAGGAAATAATCAAATTAAGAGCTGAAATCAATGAAATAGAAACCAAGAGAACAATACAAAAAATCAATGAAACAAAGAGTTGGTTCTTTGAAAAAAACAACAAAATACACAAACGCTTGCCAAATTAACCAAAAGGCAAAGAGAGAACACCCAAATTAACAAAACCAGAAATGAAAAGGGAGAAATAACAACAGACAACGAGGAAAAACGGAGAATCATCAGGTCATACTTTGAAAACCTGTACTCCACAAAATTGGAAAATCTGGAAGAAATAGACAATTTTCTGGATAGATACCACATACCGAAGTTAAATCAAGACCAGATAAACTATTTAAATAGACAAATAACCACTAAGGAAATAGAAAGAGTCATCAAAGTCTCCTAACCAAAAAAAGCCCAGGACCAGATGGTTTCAGTGCAGAATTCTACCTGATTTTCAAAGAAGAACTAATTCCAATACTCTTCAAATTGTTTCACACAATAGAAAAAGAAGGAACATTACCAAACTCTTTTTATGAGGCTACAATTACCCTGGTACCCAAAACACACAAATATGCAACAAAGAAAGAGAATTACAGACCAATCTCCCTCATGAACATTGATGCAAAAATACTCAACAAAATATTGGCAAACTGAATCTAAGAACATATCAAAAAATTATCCATCATGACCAAGTAGGCTTCATCCCAGGGATGCAAGGATGGTTCAACATACAAAAATCTGTCAATGTAATACACCATATAAACAAATTGAAAAAAAAAACACATGATCATCTCATTAGATGCTGAAAAAGCCTTTGACAAAATCCAACACCCCTACATGATAAAGGTCTTACAGAGATCAGGAATTCAAGGAACATTCATAAACATAATAAAAGCATTTTACAGCAAGCCAACAGCCACCATCATATTAAATGGAGAGATTCTCAAAGCGATTCCACTAAAATCAGGAACAAGACAAGGCTGTCCACTCTCCCCATAGTTATTCAATATAGTACTTGAAGTTCTAGCTAGAGCAATAAGACAATAAAAGGAGATCAAATTGATACAAATTGGAATGGAAGAAGTCAAACTTTCACTATTTGCAGATGATATGATAGTATATATAACTGACACCAAAAATTCTACCAGGGAACTCCTACAGCTAATAAACTCAGCCAGTAAAGTGGCAGAATACAAGATCAACTCAAAAAAATCAGTAGCCCTCCTATACACAAATGATAAAAGTGCTGAGAAAGAAATCAGAGAAACATCACCCTTTACAATAGCCACAAATAATATAAAATACCTTGGGATAACACTAACTAAACAAGTGAAAGACCTTTTTGATAAGAACTTTAAGTCTCAAAAGAAAGAAATTGAAGAAGATATCAGAAAATGGAAGGATCTCCCATGCTCATGGATAGGTAGGAGTAACATAGTAAAAATGGCAATCTTACCAAAAGCAATCAACAGATTCAATGCAATCCCCATCAAAATATCAACACAATTCTTCACAGACTTGGCAAGAATAATATTCAACTTCATATGGAAAAACAAAAGACCCAGGATTGCTAAAAGAATCCTGTATAATAAAGCAACTTCTGGAGGCATCACTATCCCTGACATCAAGCTCTACTATAGAGCTATAGTAATAAAAACAGCTTGGTACTGGTATAAAAACCGACATACAGACCAATGGAATCAAATTGAAGGCCCTGACATTAATCCACTCACATATGAACACCTGATTTTGTCAAAGAAGCCAAAACTATACAAAGGAAAAAAGCAAGTTTCTTCAACAAATGGTGCTGGCAAACTGGATATCATTATGTAAAAGATTACAAATAGATCCATATCTGTTACTATTCACAAAACTCAAATCCAATTGGATCAAAGATCTCAACATAAATCCAGTTACACCAAACTTAATAGAACAGAAAGTAGGAAGTAGTCTTTATTGCATTGGCACAAGAGATCACTTCCTAAATATAACACCAGCAGCACAAACACTGAGCACAACAATTAATAAATGGGACCTCTTGAAACTGAGAAGCTTTTGTAGGGCAAAAGACATGGTCAATAAGACAAAAAGACAGCCTACAAAATGGATAAAGACCTTCACCAACCCCACACCTGACAGAGGACTGATCTCCAAAGTATATAAAGAATTCAAGAAACTAGACATCAAAATACTGAACACTCCAATTAAAAATGGGCTAAAGAGCTAAACAGAGAATTCTCAAAAGAAGAATCACAAATGGCTGAAAGACATTTAAAGAAATGCTCAACATCCTTAATTATCACAGAAATGCAAATCAAAACGACTCTGAGATACCACCTTACACCTGTCAGAATTGCTATGATCAAGCCTCGAGCTCACAAAGATCTGCCTGGCTCTGCCTCCCAAGTGCTGGGATTAAAGTCGTGTGCCAATACCATAGCCTGGTGATCAAAAACACTAATAACAGTCAATGTTGGAGAGGATGCGGAGCAAAGGGAACACTCCTCCACTGTTTGTGGGAATGCAAACTTGTACAACCACTGTGGAAATCAGTATGGCGGTTTTTCAGAAAATTGGGAATCGTCTACCTCAAGACCCAGCAACACCACTCTTGGGCATGTACCCAAGGAATGCTCAATCATACCACAGACATACATGCTCAACTATGTTCATAGCAGCACTATTTGTAATAGCCAGAATCTGGAAACAACCTAGATACCTGTCAACTGAAGAATGGATTAAGAAAATGTGGTACATATACACAATGGAGTACTACTCAGCAGAGAAAACCAATGACAGCATGACATTTGCAGAAAATGGATGGAACTAGAAAAAAATCATTCTGAGTGAGGTAACCCAAAGCAAGAAGGACAAACATGGTATGTACTCTCTCATAAGTGGATTCTAGATATAAAGCAAAGAACAATCAAACTGGAACCCACAGAACCAGGAAGACTATACAACAGGGAGGACCCTAGGATGACTGTGGCTTATAATAATTTTTGGTTTTACTCAATTTCTAGGCAAGCCTCAATGAAACATTTCACAATTAGGATACGAATTTATACTGTATAAAGCTGACAACAGAAAAATAAATAAAAAAGTGGAAAAAAAATATCATAAGGGATCATACTAGAAAGAAACCAACATACAACACACAAACATGTGTAGTTTATTTGACAATTTCTTTTTCTAAATGTGTAAAACAAATCTATATTTTAGTTTTGCAAAATTTCATCAAAGATCATACAGAATTTAAAATAACTCATTAAATATCCATAGATCACTTAGCTTAATGCAGACTTAATTCAGGGGATTACAAAGTCATGGGGATTTATCATCTTCATATGAAGATTGCCTGGTATGAAATGTAGAATTTCCAGGTTCAGATTTAATAAATCTAATATATTTACAAAACAGAATTACTTCACATATGCTAGGGGTAGGATTGGAAATCAAATATCAATAGAATAACCACAGCCAATATGCATTTTGTGAGTGAAAAAAGGCTGTATCTAAAGTTGAGTTGTGGAACATAAAGGTAATTCTAAAGAATTAGTAATTTTAAAGCCATCAAAATGTATGACAAGCACCTTGTCTTCCACTCACCATCAAAGATATAAAAATATGTTAAGATGTGTATGAGAATAATGCAGTTGGTTTCCTAGTTTCTTTTTTATTTTCTTTCTTTTTTATTATTAAGAAATTTTCTATTAATTTTATATACCAACCACAGATCCCCGTTTCTCACCACCTCCATCCAGCATTCCCCCAACTCCCATCTCCTCCAAGGCAAGGCTTCCCATCGGGAGTCAGCAGAGCCTGGTACAATCAGTTGAGGCAGGTCCAAGCCCCCCCTCCCCTGCACCAAGGCTGTGTAAGGTGTCCAACCATAGGTGCTAGGCTCCAAATAGCCCACTCATGTACCAGAGATGGATCCTGATCCCACTGCCATGGGGCCCCTTAAACTCTCTTAATCACTTCAAGCAAAACAACTGTCTCACCAATGCAGAAGGCATAGTCCAGTCCCATGGGGGCTCCAAAGCTATTGGTCCACAGTTCATGAGTTCCCACTACTTTGGTTTGGTTGTCTCTATACATTTCTCCATTATGATCTTGATGTCCCTTGCTCATAGAATTCCTCTTCTCTCTCAACATCTGGACTCTTGGAGCTAGGCCTGATGCTTGGCTGTTGATCTTTGCATCTGCTTCCATCCATTGCTGGATGAAAGAAAGCTATATGATGACAGTTAGGGTATTCAACAATCTGTTTACTGTTGTAGGCTAGTTAAGGCATCCTCTCCACTATGGCTAGTAGTTTAAGGTGAGGTCTTACTTGTGGATTCCTTGGAACTTTCCCTAGCACCCTATTTCTCCCTATTCCCATGATGTCTCCATATGTCATGGTATCTCTTTCCTTGCTCTCACATTCTGCCCCTGTTCCAGCTTGAAACTGGAATTCCCTCGTGTTCTAATCCCCCATCCCCTATCCAAAATTTTCCGACTTCAGCCCATTTACTCAGGGAGATCTCATCTATTTCTCCTTTGCAGGGCAATCCATGCATCCCTCAAGGGTCCTCCTTGTTAGGTAGCTTCTCTGGAGCTGTGGGTTGTACTCTGGTTATCATTGGCTTTAATCTAGTATCCACTTACGAATGAGTACATACCATGTTTGTCCTTCTGAGTATGGGTAACCTCACTCAGGATGATATTTTCTAGTTGCATCCATTTGCCTGCCAATTTCACGATGTCATTTTTTTATTACTGAGTAGTACTCCATTGTGTATATATGCCACATGTTCTTTATCCATCTATTCTTTGGTTGTTTCCAGGTTCTGGACATTACAAATAATGCCGCTATGAACATAATTGAGCATATGTCCTTGTGGTGTGATTGTGTATTTCTCAGGTGTATGCAAAAGAGTGGTATAGCTGGGTCTTGAGGAAGGTTGATTCTGAATTTTCTGAGAAACTGGCATACTGATTTCCAAAGTGGCTGTACAAATTTGCACCACCACCAACAGTGAAGGTGTGTTCTCCTTGCTCTACATCCTCTCCAACATAAGCTGTCTTCAGTGATTTTATCTTAGCTATACTGATGGGTGTAAGATGTTGTCTCAGAATCATTTTGATTTCCATTTCCCTGATGACTAAGGATGTTGAACAATTCTTTAAATGTCTTTAGGCCATTTGTGATTCTTCTGTTGAAAATTCTCGGTTTAACTCTGGAGCCCATTTTTTTATTGGATTGCTTGGTATTTTGAAGTCTATTTTCTTGAATTCTTTGTATGTTCTGGAGATCAGCCCCTCTCAGACATGGGGTTGTTGAATATCTTTTTTCCATTCTGTAAGCTGTCATGTATGTGTTATTGACAATGTCTTTTGCCCTACAAAAGCTTCTCAGGTTTAGGAAGTCCCATTTATTAATTGTTGCTCTCAGTTTCTGTGCTACTAGTGTTATATTTAGGAAGGATCTCCTGTGCTAATACATTCAAGACTACTTCCTACTTTCTCTTCTATCAAGTTCAGTATAACTGAATGTATGTTGAGGTCTTTGATCTGCTTGGACTTGAGTTTTGTGCATGGCGACATATATAGATCTAGTTGGAATGTTCTACATGTTAACATCCAGTTATGCCAGCACCAATTGTTGAAGATGCTTTCAATTTTCCATTGTACAATTTTGGCTTTCTTGTCATAAGTGTGCAGATTAATGTCAGGGTCTTCAATTAGATTACATTGGTCTACATGTTGTTTTTATTACCTATACCCAGCTGTTTTTATTACTATAGCTCTATAGTAGAATTTGAGGTCAGCAACCGTGATGCCTCCAGTGGTTGCTTTATTATACTGGATTCTTTTAGCTAGCCTGTGAGTTTTTTCTTTTTCCATAAGAAATTGAGTGTTATTCTTTTAAGGTCTGTGAAGAATTGGTTTGGATTTTGATGAGGATAGCATTGAATCTATATTACTTTTGGTAAGATTGCCATTGACTATGTCAATCCTACCTATCCATGAGCATGGAAGATATTTCGATTTTCTGATATTTTCTTTGATTTTCTTCTTCAGAGACTTAAAGTTCTTGTCAGACAGATCTTTCAGTTGCTTTGTTAGGATTACTCCAAGGTATTTGATATTATTTGTGGCTATTGTAAATGGTGATGTTTCTCTGATTTCTTTCTAAGCCCATTTATCATTTGTTCATAGGAACGCTACTGATTTTTTTTTTTAGTTAATCTTGTATCCCGCCACATTACAGAAGGTGTTTATCGTCTGTAGGAGTTCCCTGGTAGAATTTTTGGTGTCACTTATTTATACTATCATAGCATAGGCAAATAATGAAATTTGAATTCTTTCTTCCCAATATGTTTTCCCTTGATCTCCTTTTATTGTCTTTTTGCTCTAGCTAGAACTTCAAGTACTATGTTGAGTAAATATGGGAAGAATGGACAGCTTTGTCCTATTCCTTATTTTAGCGGAATCACTTTGAGTTTCTCTCCATTTAATTTGATGTTTTCTATGACCCTCTGTAAATTACCTTTATTATATTTAGGTATGTTTCTTGTATTCCTGATCTCTCCAAGATGTTTATCACCAAGGGGTGCTAGACATTGTCAAAGGATTTTTCAGCATCTAATGAGATGGTCATGTTAATTTTTCTTTCAGTTTGTTTATATGGTGTATTACATTGACAGATTTTTGTATGTTGAACCATCCTTTCATCCCAGAGATGAAGTTCACTGGGTCATGGTTGATAATTTTTTGATACGTTCTTGGAATATGTTAGCCAATATTTTATTGAGTATTTTTGCATCAATGTTCATGAGGGAGACTGGTTTGTAATTCTCCTTCTTTGTTCCATCTTTGTGTGGTTTAGGTATCAGAGTAAATGGAGCCACATAATAGTTTGTTAATGTTCAATTCTGTGCTGAAACCATCTGGACCTGGGCATTTTTTTTTTGTTTGGAGACTTTTGATGACTCTTTCTATTTCCTTAGGGGTCATTAGTCCATTTCAGTAGTTTATCTGGTCTTGATTTAACTTTGGTATGTGGTACCTGTCCAGAAAACTGTCCATTTCTTTCAGATTTTCCAATTTTGTGGAGTATAGGTTTTTGAAGTATGACCTAATTATTCTCGGAATTTCCTCATTGTCTGTTATGTCTCACTTTTCATTTCTGATTTTGTTAATTTGGGTGCTCTCTCTCTGTCTTTTGGTTAATTTGGATAAGGGCTTGTCTATCTGTTGTTTTTTTTTTTTTTTCCAAAAAACACAAATCTTTGTTTCATTGATTCTTTCTTTTGTTATTTTTGATTCTCTGTTATTGATTTCCACCTTCAATTTGATTATTGGCATCTATTCCTCTTGGATGAGTTTGCTTCTTCTTGTTCAGGTGTGCTTTTCAGTCACTATGTGGGATTTCTCCATCTTGTTTATGTTGACACTTAGAGGTATGAATCTTCCTCGTAGAACTGTTTTCACAGTGTCCCATAAGTTTGGGTATGTTGTACTTTCATTTTCATTGAATTTTAGGAAATCTTTAATTTATTTCTTTATTTTTTCCTTGACCCATTGGTGATTCAGTTGGGCATTATTCCATTTCCATGAGATGTAGATATTTATTAAGTCCATTTGAGTTATAATATTTGTTAGTTCCCTTATTTCTCTGTTAAGTTTCTGTCTGGCAGATCTGTAATTTGGTGAGAGCGGGGTGATGAAATCTCCCACTACTAGTTTGATGTGTGATTTATGCTTTAGTAATGTTTTTTTTAAAAATGTGGGTGCCCTTTTATTTGGAGAATAAGTGTTCAGAATTGATAATTCATATTGGATTTTTTCTGTGATGAATATGAAATATTCTTCCTGATCTCTTTCAAATGTTTTGACTTTGAAGTCTATTTTATTAGATATTAGTATAGCTACACCAGCTTGCTTCATCAGTCCATTTAATGGAAATACTTTTCCCAGCCTTTTCCTCTGAGGTAGTGTCTTTCTTTGAAGTTTAGGTACATTTCCTGTATGCAGTGGAAGGATATGTATTTTCATACCCATTCTGTTACCTGTGTTTTTTTATAGATCAGTTGAGTCCATTGATATTAAGGGGTATTAATGACCAGTGATTGTAAATTCCAGTCATTTTTTGATGGTAGTATTATGTGTTTCCCTTCTTTGGTATTTGTTGGTGTGTGATTATCTTTTGCCTGCATTTTCATGGGTGTATCCAACTGCCTTAAATTGTATTTTTTTCCTTCTAGGTCTTTCTGTTGGGCGGAGTTTGTGGATAGGTATTATTTAAATGAAGTTTTTCAAGACATAATTTGTTTACACTGTCTATGGCTATTGAGAGTTTTGCTGGGTATAATAGTCTGGGTTGGCATACATGGTTTCTTAGGGTATGCACAATATCTGTCCAGAACCTTCTGGCTTTCAGAGTTTCCATTGAGAAGTCACCTGTTTTTCTGATGGGTCTGCCTCTATATGATTCTTGGCCATTTTCCTTTGCAGCTCTAATATTTTTTCTTTATTCTGTATGTTTAGTGGTTTGATTATTCTGTGGTGAGGGGACTTTGTTTTGAATCCAGTCTATTTGGTATTCTGTAAGCTTCTTGTAGCTTCATAGGCATTTCCTTCTTTAGGTCGGGGAAGTTTTCTTCTATGATTTTATTGAATATATTTTCTGTGCCTTTGAGCTGGCATTCGTCTCCTTCTTCTATTCTTATTATTCTTAGGTTTGGCTTTTTCATGGTGTCCCAGATTCCCGGCAAGATTTGTGTTATGACTTTGTAAGCTTTAATGTTTCCTTGACTGATGAATCTATTTCCTCTATCATATCTTCAATGCCAGAGAATCTCTCTTCCATCTCTTGTATTTTATTGTTTATCCTTGCATCTTTAGTTTCTTTTTGTTTACTCAGATTTTCCTTTTCCATCATTCTCTCAATTTGTGCCTTCTTTATTGTCTACATTATTTTGGTTTTCAAATCTTGTGCTTTTTCCTTGACCTGTTTAGTTGCTTTTGTTTTGTTTTGTACTGTTTTCTTGGCTTTCTTTAAGGGATTTATAATTTATTCCAATTTTTTGTTTGTCTTTTCCTCAGTTCCTTAAAGGAATTTTTTCATTTCCCGTTTAAAGAACTCTATTGTATCCTTAAAGTCATTTTTAAGTTTGTTTTCTTCTACTTTTTCTGCATTGGGATGTTCAGGACTTGCTGATGTAGAACAACTAAGTTCTCATGGTAACATATTGGTCTTTATGTTGTTGACTGTATTTTTGTACTGGTGTCTACCTGTCTCTTCCTCCACTCAGTGCAAACAGTGTCTGTGTTTGAGGGAGCTTCACTTGGTCTGATCAATACTCTTGGTCCAATGGGAGCTCTTGGTCTAATCAGA
The DNA here is from genome assembly GCF_949786415.1 of Peromyscus eremicus. Taxonomy (NCBI): domain Eukaryota; kingdom Metazoa; phylum Chordata; class Mammalia; order Rodentia; family Cricetidae; genus Peromyscus; species Peromyscus eremicus. The sequence continues at coordinate 175,094,406 of NC_081416.1, forward strand.
GCTCTTGGTCCTATCAGTGCTGATGGAATCTGTCTCATGGGGCAGCTGCAGTCTCAGGGGGTGACTGGGTTTTAGCAGATGGGGTGGGTTTTGTAGGTTTCAGGGTCTGTTGGGGGATAGTGGTAATCTGGCCTGGCTGGAGGAGACCTGCCTGCTGGCTTTACTGGGACTGCAATGTGTGGTGGTGTATAGTACAGGGTTGTGCCTCAGGGCCCAAAGCCTAGAGGTTGTGGTGATCTGCTATAAGAACAAAGACTCATCTCTCTTTTCTTTTAATTTTAATTTTTATTTTGCAATACAATTCAGTTCTACATATCAGCCACGGATTCCCTTGTTCTCCCCTCTCACATTCCCCCCAGCACATCCCGCATTCCCACCTCCTCCAGGGCAAAGCCTCCCCGAGGACTGAGATCAACCTGGCAGACTCAGTCCAGGTAGGTCCAGTCCCCTCCTCCCAGGCTGATCCAAGCGATCCTGCATAGGCCCCAGGTTTCAAACAGCCAACTCATGCAATGAGCACAGGACCCAGTCCCACTGCCTGGATGCCTCCCAAACAGATCAAGCCAATCAACTGTCTCACCCATTCAGATGGCCTGATCCAGTTGGTGACCCCTCAGCCATTGGTTTATAGTTCATGTGTTTCCATTCATTTGGCTACTTGTCCACGTTCTTTATCCCTTGGTCTCAACAATTCTCGCTCATATAAACACTCCTCATTCTCGCTAATTGGACTCCCAGAGATCCACCCGGGGCCTAGCCATGGATCTCTGCATCCAGATCCTCAGTAGTTGGACGGGGTTTCTAGTATGACAATTAGGGTGATTGGCCATCCCATCACCAGAGTAGGTCAGTTCTGGCTGTATCTCGACCATTGCCAGCAGTCTGTTGTGGGGGTATCTTTGTGGATTTCTGTGGGCCTCTCCAGCACTTTGTTTCTTCCTATTCTCATGTGGTCTTCATTTACCATGGTCTCCTATTCCTTGTTCTCCCTCTCTGTTGTTGATCCAGCTGGGATCTCCCACTCTCCCAAGCTCTCTTTCCCTTGACACTCCCCCTTCATTAACCCCACTCATGTCCAGGCTGTTCATGTAGATCTCATTCCATTTCTCCATCATTGGGAAATCCCCATGTCTTTCTTGAGGTCCTGTTTTCCAGGTAGCCTCCCTGGTGATGTGAGTAGCAGTCCAGTCATCCTTGTTCCACACCTAGTATCCTCCTATGAGTGAGTACATACCATGTTTGTCTTTCTGAGTCTGGGATACCTCACTCAGGATGATTTTTTCTAGATCCATCCATTTGCCTGCAAACCTCATGATGTCATTGTTTTTCTCTGCTGAGTAGTATTCCATTGTGTATATGTATCACATTTTGTTTATCCATTCTTCAGTTGAAGGGCATCTAGGATGTTTCCAGGTTCTGGCTATTACAAACAATGCTGATATGAACATAGCTGAACAAGTGCTCTTGTGGTGTGGTTGAGTATTCCTTGGGTATATGCCCAAGAGTGGTATAGCTGGATCTTGGGGAAATGGATTCCCAATTTTCTAGGAAAGCACCATATTGATTTCCAAAGTGGTTGTACAAGCTTGCATTTCCACCAGCAGTGGAGAAGAGTTCCCTTAGCTCCACATCCTCTCCAGCATAAGGTGTCTCAGTGTTTTTTATCTTAGCCATTCTGACAGGTGTAAGGTGGTATCTCAGAGTCCTTTTGATTTGCATTTCCCTGATGATTAGGAATATTGAGCAATTCCTTAAATGTCTTTCAGCCATTTGAGTTTCCTCTGTTGAGAATTCTGTGTTTAGTTCTATAGCCCATTTCTTAATTGGACTGTTGGGTATTTTGATGTCTAATTTCTTGAGTTCCTTATATATTCTGGATATTAGTCCTCTGTCAGATGTGGGTTTGTTGAAGACCTTTTCCCATTCTGTAGGCTGTTGCTTTGCCTTGTTGACTGTAACCTTTGCTCTACAAATCTTCTCAGTTTCAAGAGGTTCCTTTGATTGATTGTTTCTCTCAGTGTTTGTGCTACTGTTATTATATTTAGGAAGTGATCTCCTATGCCAATGCGTTCAAGACTACTTCCTATGTTGAGGTCCTTGATCCACTTGGACTTAAGTTTTGTGCACGGTGATAGATATGGATCTATTTGCTGCCTTCTACATGTTGATATCCAGTTATGCCAGCACCATTTGTTGAAGGTGCTTTTCTTTTTCCATTGTACAGTTTTGGCTTCTTTGTCAAAAATTATTTGTTCATAGGTGTGCGGATTAATGTCAGGGTCTTCAATTCGATTCCATTGGTCCACATGTTGGTTTTTTATGCCAGTACCAAGCTGTTTTTATTACTGTAGCTCTATAGTAGAGCTTGAAGTCAGGGATCGTGATGCCTCCAGAGGTTGTTTTATTGTACAGGATTCTTTTGGCTATCCTGGGTTTTTTGTTTTTCCATATGAAGTTGAGTATTATTCTTTCCAGGTCTATGAAGAATTGTGTTGGTATTTTGATGGGGATTGCATGGAATCTGTAGATTGCTTTTGGTAAGATTGCCATTTTTACTATGTTAGTCCTGCCTATCCATGAGCATGGGAGATCTTTCCATTTTCTGAGATCTTCAATTTCTTTTTTCAGGGACTTAAAGTTCTTGTCATATAGGTCCTTCACTTACTTGGTTAGTGTTACCCCAAGATATTTTATGTCATTTGTGGCTATAGTAAAGGGTGATGTATCTCTGATTTCCTTCTCCACTTCTTTGTCCATTGTATATAGGAGGGCTACTGATTTTTTGAGTTGATCTTGTATCCTGCTATGTTGCTGAAGGTGTTTATAAGCTGTATCAGTTCCTTGGTGGAATCTTTGGGGTTGTTCAAGTATACTATCATGTCATCTGCAAATAGGGAAAGCTTGACTTCTTCCTTTCCAATTTGTATCCCCTTAATCTCCTTATGTTGTCTTATTACTCTGGCTAGAACTTCAAGTACTATATTGAATAAGTATGGGGAGAGTGGACAGCCTTTCCTCATTCCTGATTTTAGTGAAATTGCTTTGAGTTTTTCTCCATTTAATTTGATGTCGGCTGTTGGCTTGCTGTAAATTGCCCTTATTATGTTTAGGTATGTTCTCTGTATTCTTGATCACTCCAAGACCTTTATCATGAAGGGGTGTTGGATTTTGTCAAATGCCTTTTCAGCATCTAGTGAGAAGATCATGTAGTTTTTTTCTTTGAGTTTGTTTATATGGTGTATTACATTGATGGACTTTCATATGTTGAACCACCCTTGTATCCCTGGAATTAAGCCTACTTGATCATGGTGGATAATTGTTCTGATGTGTTCTTGGAGTCTGTTTGCCAGTAATTTATTGAGTATTTTTGCATCAATGTTCATGAGGGAGATCGGTCTGTAGTTCTCTTTCTTTGTTGTATCCTTGTTTGGTTTAGGAATCAGGGTAATTGTAGCCTCATAGATGGAGTTTGGTAATGTTCCTTCTGTTTCTATTGTGTGGAACAATTTAGAGAGTATTGGTATTAACTCTTCTTTGAAGATCTGTTAGAATTCTGAGCTGAAACCATCTGGTCCTGGGCTTTTTTTGGTTGGGAGACTTTTAATGACTGTTTCTATTTCGTTAGGGGTTATTGGACTATTTAAATAGTTTATCTGGTCTTGATTTAACTTAGGTATGTGGTACCTTTCCAGAAAGTTATCCATTTCTTTTAGGTTTTCCAGTTTTGTGGAGTAGAGTTTTTTGAAGTATGATCTGATGATTCTCTGGATTTTCTCAATGTCTGTTGTTATGTCCCCCTCTTCATTTCTGATTTTATTATTTGGATGCTCTCTCTCTGTCTTTTGGTTAGTTTGGATAAGGGCTTGTCTATCTTGTTGATTTTCTCAAAGAACCAACTCTTTGTTTCATTAATTTTTTGTATTGTTCTCTTTGTTTCTATTTTATTGATTTCAGCTCTCACTTTGATAATTTCCTGGTGTCTATTTTTCCTGGGAGACTTTGCTTCTTCTTGTTCTAGAGCTTTCAGGTGTGCTGTTAAGTCACTAGTGTGAGATTTCTCCAACTTCTTTATGCAGGCATTTAATGCTATGAATTTTCCTCTTAACACTGCTTTCATAGTGTCCCATAGGTTTGGATATGTGGTGTCTTCATTTTCATTGATCTCTAGGAAGTCTTTAATTTCTTTATTTCTTCCTTAACTCATTAGTGATTCAGTTGAGTATTATTCAGTTTCCATGAGATTGTAGGTTTTCTGTAGTTTTTGATGTTGTTGAAATCTAACTTTAGACCATGGTTGTCTGATAGAACACAGGAGGTTATTCCAATTGTTTTGTATCTGTTGAGATTTGTTTTGTGGCCAAGTATGTGGTCAATATTAGAGAAGGTTCCATGGGGTGCTGAGAAGAAGTTATATTTTTTTTGTTAGGATGGAATGTTCTGTAAATATCGATTAAGTCCATTTGAGTCATGACATCAATTAAGTCCTTTATTTCTCTTTTAAGTTTCAGTTTGAGAGATCTGTCCAGTGGTGAAAATAGGGTGTTGAGGTCTCCCACTATTAATGTGTGGGGTTTTATATGTGATTTGAGCTTTAGTAATGTTGCTTTTACATATGTGGGTGCCCTTGTGTTTGGGGCATAAATGTTCAGAATTGAAACTTCATCTTGGTGGATCTTTCCTGTCATGAGTATGTAATGCTCTTCTTGATCTCTTTTGATTGATTTTAGTTTGAAGTCTATTTTGCTGGATATCAGGATGGCTACACCTGCTTGTTTCTTAAGACTATTTGATTGGAAAGTCTTTTCCCAGCCTTTTATTTTTAGGTAGTGTCTAGCTTTGAATTTGAGATGTGTTTCCTGTATGAAGCAGAAAGATGGGTCCTGCTTTTATATCCATTCTGTAAGCCTATGTCTTTTTATAGGTGAATTAAGTCCATTGATATTGAGGAATATTAATGACCAGTAGTTGTTCATTCCTGTTATTTTTTGGTGGTGATGTGTGTGTACTTCTCTTTGTTGGGGTTCACTGCTGTGGCTTTATCTATTGCCTGTGTTTTCGAGGGTGTATCTGACTTCCTTAGTTTGGAATTTTCCTTCTATGCTTTCTGTAGGGCTGGGTTTGTGGATAAGTATTGTTTAAATCTGGCTTTTTCTTGGAATGTCTTGTTTGCTCCATCTATGATGATTGAAAGTCTTGCTGGGTATATTAGTCTAGGCTGGCATCCATGGTATCTTAAAGACTCATCTCTTATTCCAATTGGTGCTGGTAGACTCTCTCTATTAAAATTTTTTATCTAAGTTGAAAATGTTCCTCAAAACTATTTTCTTTTTTTTATTTTTTATTTTTTTATTTTGCAATAGAATTCAGTTCTACATATCAGCCACGGATTCCCTTGTTCTCCCCCCTCCCACCCCCCTCACCTTCCCCTCCCCCCACCCACCCCCCATTCTCATCTCCTCCAGGGCAAAGCCTTCCCCGCAGACTGAGATCAACCTGGTAGACTCAGTCCAGGTAGGTCCAATTCCCTCCTCCCAGGCCGAGCCATCGATCCTGCATAGGCCCCAGGTTTCAAACAGCCAACTCATGCAATGAGCATAGGACCCGGTCCCACTGCCTGGATGCCTCCCAAACAGATCAAGCAATCAACTGTCTCACCCATTCATAGGGCCTGATCCAGTTGGTGACCCCTCAGCCATTGGTTCATAGTTCATGTGTTTCCATTCGTTTGGCTTTTTGTCCCTGTGCTTTATCCATCCTTGGTCTCAACAATTCTCACTCATATAAACCCTCCTCATTCTCGCTAATTGGACTCCCAGAGATCCACCCGGGGCCTAGCCATGGATCTCTGCATCCAGATCCCTCAGTAGTTGGATGAGGTTTCTAGCAGGACAATTAGGGTGTTTGGCCATCCCATCACCAGAGTAGGTCAGTTCTGGCTGTATCTCAACCATTGCCAGCAGTCTGTTGTGAGAGTATCTTTGTGGATTTCTGTGGGCCTCTCCAGCACTTTGCTTCTTCCTATTCTCATGTGGTCTTCATTTACCATGGTCTCCTATTCCTTGTTCTCCCTCTCTGTTTTTTATCCAGCTGGGATCTCCAGCTTCCCTAAGCTCTCTTTCCCTCGACCCTCGCCCTTCATTAACCCCACTCATGTCCAGGCTGTTCATGTAGATCTCATTCCATTTCTCTGTCACTGGGCAATCCCCGTGTCTTTCTTAGGGTCCTGTTTTCCAGGTAGCCTCCCTGGTGATGTGAGTAGCAGTCCAGTCATCCTTGTTCCACATCTAGCATCCTCATATGAGTGAGTACATACCATGTTTGTCTTTCTGAGTCTGGGTTACCTCACTCAGGATGATTTTTTCTAGATCCATCCATTTGTCTTCAAACCTCATGATGTTATTGTTTTTCTCTGCTGAGTAGTATTCCATTGTGTATATTACCACATTTTGTATTTTCTTATTAAAACACAAACACCAGGCATGAAAGCCCTCTTTTGATTTGTGGACAAGGTTCTCTGAGAAATTTTCAAAACTTATAAAGTATTCCTGTTGATCTCATGTGCAAACCTCCCCACCCAGGTGGAAAGTAAGTCCTGATTGCTGAAGACGTCATACACTCCAGACACATGGCACAGAGGACACAAGCTGATATGAAAGCATCTTCTTTAGTACTAGCTTTTATTGTACCAGAAGGAGCCATGCAAGCTTCAAATGAAGGAAAGTAACCAATAATCCCACCCACCTTAAAACCTACATACCACAACAATGGCATGACCTGACTTTAAGAGAGCAGATGTATACATACACTGATGTTAATCAATAGCTCTCTAATTTGAATTCTGACCAACACCAGTGGTAAATCATGCTAGGTAATAGAATCCTAGACAATTACCCAGACCTATGATGTCATGGATCATGGAGGAGAACCTACAACCACCAGTTTACTAAACCTGCATAACCCCCAACTACACTATAACTATTTGTCCTTATGCATACAGGTAAATTTAACACTCACCCTCATCAATGAAACTTCTCTTTACAACACACTTAGACTGTTACACAAAATGAAACAGTCATTGTACACCATAACCAAACAAAATGCAGAGTTGTGGATCACAGTCCCAACTGATATACCCACAAAATAACTCTTGCATCTAAGGTCAGGTATTATTGTCCAAGAGTGAGGGGAAAGAAAAACTAGAGGACTAGGAAGTTTGCCATCAGATTGTATCTCCTAGAAATGTCAGAGTTGCTTCACCTATGATGTCAAGTCTTACTAACATGGCTGTCTAAGCATGACCTGAACAACAACAACACAAGTGGGCATGATAGTGCATAGAGGAAAAATCTCAAGAGACCTCAACCCTAGACAAAGAAGTATAGAAAACTAAGGAATTCTGAGAATGAAAGTAACAATTTTCCCAAGGTTAAGAGAACAACAGTTGGTTATCTAATAGAACCTAGTAAGTCTTGAAAAAATGTAAATACAAGTAATATTATACAGACTAAGTAGGTAATACTTACATTTTTAGGAATAATATATTCATATGAACAATGAAAGCAAAGGAGGTCATGAATTTGAAAGAGAGTGAGGTAGAGCACATGAGAGGGTTTGGATGGAGGAGAGAAAAAGAAAGTGATGTAATTTTCTTTCAAATGCTAAAAGAATTTTAATAAAAATTATCCAAAACTAATAAATAAATATCTGTGTTATTATTTAGTGTATGTAAAGGTCTAGAGACTAAAAGACTTGCCTTGAATCTACAAATCCAGCCTGAGGGGTTGTAGCTCAACAGTAGAACACAGATGTAGAATTGCTCAAGTGAGGCACTGGGGGTGTGGTTTAGTGGCAGCACACCTGCCTGGAATCCACAGGTAAGGGTTGGGTGGCATGTCTCAGCTATTTTCCACTAGCATAGCATTAATGAGACATTAATTTCATGTCTAGCAGCTAGAAGGAAAAAAAACAAAAACAAAAGGAAACATGTGCTATAAGTTTAGTTTAGGCAGCCAAACTCACCCAAAAGTATTAGTTCCTATGTCACTCTTTATAAACCATCACCAAATTCATGTTTTCTGATATAGCTCAAATAGCAAACTCTCTGCAGCTTTTCCCCATTTTCCTCTCACTTAAAAGTGGGGTTTCCCTTACTTTCCCACATCTGAGGCCATGTGGAAAATCTAGGTGGTAATTAGAAATCACAATACCAAGCACCCATGTTTAGGGTGCACACTGGGGCTGGGATGTGTGTGTGTGTGTGTTTCTTCCTCCTAGTGGCTATTAGCATCACAACAGCTATGAATGCCTAAAGCTTCCCTTCTTTTCTGGCAGATGAGTAGGTTTGCTCCTCCATCTAATACTCCTGGACCACAAAGTGACAAGGAAAACCAGTCATCAGGGACTGCAAAGAACCCAAGTTCTTTTTCTAGTTCCCTTGTCAGGTAGTTAACAACTGCCTGTAACTCTCCATCCATACAATCCAACACCCTCATCACCTTGGAGGACCCCTGCACTTCTGTGGACTTATCCAATGTCACACACACATAACAAATAAACAAACAAATAAATCCAGCTGAGGTTTAATGAAGAGTTTAGTGATAAATAATTATTAAAAATGAATAATAATGTGGAAATACATGTGTGTGGCTAGTGCCCTCAGAAACTAGAAGAGAGCATCACACCCCTGAATCGTGTGTAACTAGAGATACACATAAGTTTTGAGCCACCACATTGGTTCTAGGAGTCCAACCTGTGTCTTCTGTAAGAGTAGTATTTTTTAAGATTTATTTAATTCATGTGTATAAATGTTTTGCCCACATGTCTGTTTGAGTGCCATTTCTGTGCCAGGAGGCCAAAAATGACAGAAGAGAACATTCAATCCCTGGAAGTCAATGATTGTTAGACACTATGCACATGCTAAGAGCTGAACCTGGAAGAGCAGGCAGTTCTCTCAACCACTGAACATTCTCTCCAGCCTCTCTTTTTTAAAAATCTGATGTTAGTGTACTTTAGGGGATTTTGAAGTCTCACCAACACAGCTGCCTAAAAATGAGTTGAACACCAAGCAAATATGTACAAGGGAAAGCTCAGGAGACCTCCACCCTACACAAAGAACTGCTGTGGGATGGTCTGTATGTCAAATGTGTTGCTGATTGGTCAATAAATAAATCACTGATTGGCCAGTGGCCAGGCAGGAAGTATAGGCGGGACTAACAGAGAAGAGAATTGAGAAAACAGGAAGTTGGGTGAGAGAGACACTGCCAGCCGCCACCATGACAAGCCGCATGTGAAGATCCCGGTAAGCCACAAGCCATGTGGCAAGGTATAGATTTATGGAAATGGATTAATTTAAGCTGTAAGAACAGTTAGCAAGAAGCCTGCCACGACCATACAGTTTTTAAGCAATATAAGTCTCTGTGTTTACTTGGTCAGGTCTGAGTGGCTGAGGGACTGGCGGGTGAGAGAGATTTGCCCTGACCGTGGGCCAGGCAGGAAAACTCTAGGTACAAAGAACTGCAGGCAAATAAGGAATACTGATAGCAAGAGGAATAGACTTCCCCAGGAAAGAGCTCACCAAATAGTTAAACAATATCCTTGAAAATATACAAGTGATGGCTGGCCCAGTTGCAGGCCAGCAGGGAAGACTCCAGTAGCTGGACATCCCCAGCAACAACCCTCCATTCAACCCTTCAATCTATAAGATCTACTACATCCCCAAACCTACCCATCTCCCTGTGACCTCAGTGGCTTCCTGAGACACAGAATCTGTCAGCTCTGATTGAACAAAGAGGTGAGTGACTCTTCTCCCACCCAGAAAGTCCTGTCTCTAGAACATAGGCCCTGGGGCACATCTCATGCCCCTCCTCATCACTGCTCCAGTTGCAGGCCAGCACGGAAGACTCCTACAGGCAGGCCTCACCATCAACACCCCCCATCTGACCCTACAACTTACAAGACCTACTCCCTCCCCCAAACCCACACATGCACCCACTACCTCAGCATCTCCCTGAGACACAGAATCTGCAATCTCCAATTGGAACAAGAGCTCCAGTTGAACTAAGTGTGGCACCCTGAGACACAGATACAGCAAGCAGAGATTAGACCAAGAATAGCTCCCTCAGACACAGACACCCCTTATACCTATTGGAGGAAAATAAAAGGAAGATACCAGTGCAAAAATACAATAACATAAAGAGCAATATGGCACCAGAAGAACCTCATGTTTCTACAACAAGACCTGAATGTCACAATAAAATCTCCAAGAAATCTGAAACACCATGAATAGGTCAAACCTAAGAATAATAGGGATAGAAGAAGGAGAGGAATACTAACTCAAAGGTGTAGAAATGACGTTCAACAAAATCATAGAAGAAAACTTTCCTAACTCAAAGATGTAGATGTTATGAAGATACAAGAAGCTTACACAACACCAAATAGACTAGAGCCCACAAAAGTCCTCTCTTTATATAATAATAAAACCACTAAACACACAGAAAAAAAGAAAGAATATTAAGAGCAGCAAAGTTAAAATGCCAAGTGACTTAAAAAGACAGACCCATCAGAAAAACAGTTGACTTCTCACTGGAGACTCTGAAAGCCAGAAGGACCTGGACAGAAATTGTTAGAAGCTAAGAGACCACAGAGACTACTCTACCCAGCAAAACTTTCAATCACCATAGACATACTACACAAGATATTCCAAGGCAAAACCAGATTTAAACAATACCTATCAAAAATCCAGCCTTACAGAAAGACCTAGAAGGAAAACTCCAACCTAAGGCAGTGAAAGCATAGCCAATATATAACCCCAAAAATGCAAATCACAAGGAAAAGAAATACACACATACTACCACCAAAAAATAACAGGAATTAACAAAACTGGCCATTAATATTCCTTAATATCAGTGGACTCATTCACCTATAAAAAGACACAGGCTAATAAAATGGATATGAAAACAAGATACATCCTTCTGCTGTACATAGGAAATACAGCTCAACTTCAAAGACAGACACTGCCTTAGAGTAAAAGATTGGGAAAAAACCTTCTAATCAAATGGACTTAAGAAGCTAGCTGGTGTAACTATACTAGTATCTAACAAAATAGACATCAAACTAAAATCAATCAAGAGAGATGGAGAAGGACATTGCATATTCAGCACAGGAAAAATCCACAAGATGAAGTCTCAGTTTTGAACATTTATGCCCCAAATACAATGGCACCCACATTTGTAAAAGAAACATTACTAAAGCTTAAGTCATACATCAAACACCCCTCACTAATAGTGGGAGACTTCAACACCCCAATCTCACCAGTGGACAGGTCGGAGAGACTGACACTTTACACAGAAATAAGGAAACTCACATACGTTATGACTCAAATAGGCTTAACAGACATCTATAGGACATTCCATCCAAACATGAAAGATTATAATTTCAGCTGGGTGATGGTGGCACCCACCTTTAGTCTTAGCCCTCTAGAGGCATAGAGTACACAGAAGCCCAAGAATCTGTCTAGGTAAGGCTATAAACTTGCCTCTATAATTTTGATTAATCCTTCTCAGGTCTCTGACATTGATTGCTAAGCTATCTGTAGCTTTGTCAGATAGACAATGGCACATATATCATAAATTTTTCTGTTTCTATTTCTCTATGTGTTCCCTTAATACTCAAAAAAAAAATGAAAGCCTGACAGGACAATTGGTCTTGGCCATCAGTCTTATACACTCAGTATGATTTGCAAACTCGACTAAAAGTATATTGCTTCACTGAGATTTCAGAGGTTTAGAGTTTTAACATATAAAGGGAATTCAGATAAACTGATAGAGCAATGAGTACTCACTATTCAGTCATAAGCTCAAGATTTTTAATTTTATTATAAACTTAAAGATAAATACAAATCCAAATATACAGTTTTCTTTAAAGGTCCAACATTTTAACATTTGTTTTTAGTCTGTATATGTTTCAGGAGATTTAACAGACTCCATCCAGGGAATACCTATCGACTGTAAATTGCTGAGCTCTGGATTTGCTGAAACCTGATTTAAACTAGTCCAGACAATGTGATTTCTCCCTGTCCCTTCACCAGAAACCACTAATCAGATGTTCCTGATAAATGTCCCATTGCCCAGCCCTTGACTAGCATTTCAGCCTTCCTGGGCCTTGACAACTGACACCCCAATTTCAGCTGGAAGCTGCTACAGATGAGAATACATCATGCCTTTACCCATCCAGCAGGTCAGGTTATTCGAGGGTCTCGAGGAGGGAACCACCTGAAAGCCAATGGGGGCGAGAGAAGAAGGAGACCAGGCACATAAAGAAAGACAGAGTCAGTCTGAGTTGTGTCAAGGTCTCGTTTATTGGCAGGATGTTGCAGCTTATAAGCAGGATTTCAGGCAGGGAGGGGGAACAGGGAGAGTGGAAAAATTTTCTTGAGAAGAAGTCAAGGTGGTCAGGGTAGGGTGTTTCTTTGGTCCCAGGCTTCTGCAGCTGGCCGATTACAGTTTATGCCAAGTGGTTTATCTAAACATAAATTTGATGGTTAGGCCAAGGACGCCCTGTTTTTGCAAGACTCCACGAAGCAGAAAACTGAAGACACAACAGTCCTGGGTCAAACAGTCCTGGGTCAGTCTCCAACAAATTCCCCCTCTTTTCTTTAAAAATAGACCACGTTTGCGGTTGAGCTTTAAGAGGTCTGGGGGTCTGGAGGAATGGCTTCTGGAGGATCACAGGGGCCCTGTCCCTCTATGCTATGAGAAAGAGGTCCGGGAGACAGCATCTCCCCAGATTCAAACACTACAGGCGTCCCTGTGGTGTGGGAATCAGTGGACCATGTGGTTTTTCGGAGGGAATGGAAATAGATAAGCGCTGAGCGTTAGGCTGCTACCGCACAACCATTATGCAATGGGGCATGTAATCCAGGCTCTCGGGATATTAGGGCACCCATGTCCCCAGCCTGTGCAGTCATAGCTGCACTCCAGTCAAGCCTGGAGCTTCCCCTCACACAGGGGCAGCCTCGCCCGAGTTGAGGGGTCTATGTGGGGCATCTTCATCATGGTCCAAAGGATGTTAGGACCCAAGGACATTGAACCTGAGTCTTTGGGGGGCTCCTGGCCGCTCTCCTCTGTGTCTAGTCTGTGATAATGAATTGAAATATGCTGTGGTAAAGCCGAATCAATGTGATTTTTGATAAATCGAGTCAACCACTGAAAAGCCCAGGGGCCAAAGGTGATGAGGAGGAGAATAATCAAAGGAGTTAAAATGGTGGGTAACAGGGTGGAGAGCCAGGGGGATCCTTGCAACCAATTTTCAAACCATCCACACTGATTTTCAAACTCCCTTTTTCTCTGAGCTAACCTTTCCCTTAATTTTTCCATGAATTCTCTGACAATACCAGTATGGTCTGCATAAAAGCAACATTCTTCCTTTAGGGCGACACATAAACCTCCCTCCTTTAGGAACAGCAGATCTAGACCCCTACTGTTTTGTAGTACTACCTCTGAAAGTGAAGTGAGGGACCTTTCAAGGGCTGATATGGATCTTTCTATAGCCTCTAGATCGGTGGTCATGGCCATCTGTAACTGCATCAAGTGATTATTTTGTACAAGGGCGGTGGGCCCTGTACCAATTCCCGCAGCAATGCCTCCAACACCCAACAAGAGGGCTATAGTCAATGACACAATGACAGGTTCTCGAGTGTATCTACTCCTTTGCTCGAAGAATTCCATAACCGAGCTTTCTTCATGATAGGTGACACGAGGCCACAACTGAACTAGTACACAGAATTCATGGGAATCATCAAATATCTGAGCAGATATGCAAGGGGTCAATCCTGTGTTACAGGCCCAGTAGGACCCATTGGGTGCTTCGAGATAATAGCTCCCTTTATAGAGTGTCAACATTTGTTTACAGAGGTGGCTATGGGTCGATGGAATTTTGCCCAAACAAGAACCTGTCCGGAGACTTCAGGGAGTGTTAGTTTATGTGGCTTAGTCTGACACCTATTGCTTGGGGAAGTGAGGTTATTGGCAGTGGACTGAAAGGCTATTCCTTCATAATAAGGGGGACTGGAGGTAAGGCAGAGCCAGGAACCCAAGGTTTTGTTTGGATTTGTGGCATTTAGGGCCAGATAAGCTCCCTGGACCAATTTAAACAATCTATCTCCTGTTCCCCCAAAGAGAGTAAGGAGAGTTCCATTAGTGGAGTCTACAATGGTAGTCACGGTGATTGTATGGTAGGGAAAGGGACGAGGATGAGGTGAGGGGGGAGGAGGAGGAGGTGATGGCACCTTTTCATGATTGGAGGGAACCTTTTGGTCAGAGAGAACTAAGTTGGGTACAGGTTTTCTATTGTTAGCAAGATCTTGAAAATGACTCCTTTATCTGTACCATCAAGATACTAGCAGAGTCACCATGTTTTTCCTGAGGGCCATTCTCGATTCGCCCTACCCTGAGGGGTGAAGGTTATGTTTAAAGGTAATGATAGCCCGGGATGATGGGCTGTCCCAGTATAGGAGCTAAAGCAAAAATGTCTATTCGTGCTAGGCTTACTGTATCCCCTTGTAACTGAAATAAAGTCCCAAGATGAAGTTGGTTTCCAGTAAGCTGCCCCTGTAGTTTCACAACCCCATCGAGCACAAAAGAAGGTCTCAAATCCCCCACATCTGGCAGCCGTAGCTCAGCTTCTACCATCCTTAGGGCAGACATAAAAGTCAGATTGTGCTAACCTACAGCGAGCTGTAGGACTAACACAGCCTGGGACAGTCATCACGGCAGGGTTATTATCATGGAATGTCCCACAAGGGCTTGTCCGAGTGGTTTTAGGACTGTGAGGAAATTGATGGCAGTTTGGAATCGTTTGACCTCCTGTACCATTTAACTGGTGTTGGCCAATAGTAGGTATATCCCAAGAATCCAATCCTGCAGCCAGCTGACAGAAGTCAGAAGTGAGTGACAGCCACCAGGAATAGGGAGCATGGTTTGCAGTAACCCTCCAGACCTCCTCCCCCGTTACTGTGAAAATTCACCAGGTAAGCTTTTTAATAGCATGGGGGCTTTCCTTGAAGATGCAGGAGAGGGGAAGGGGGAAGAGTAGTAAGCAAACGATGAAGCAGGGGTTGGTTTTCCGAGGCCCGCGATGAACAGGTCCTGCCATCGAGATGTCCGTGGCTCCTTTTATTTTCCAAGCCGGAGGCATTTCTGAAAGAAAAAGAGAGAATTTTTGTCTCAGGGTTGTGTCCTGGACATAACAGTTATTTTTTCCTTAGTCTAGGGAGGCAATCTGTGTAGAGTAAGGCTTAATCAGTCTTTCTGCTAGCCAACAAGCCCCATTTTCCTTGGAGTCATAAATACATGCAGACCCCTTTCCCCAGGTTATAACTGGATCAGGACTGCCCCATTTTTTGGCTATTGGATCTTTCCAAAGGGCCTGCGCATATCCTTGTTTGGTTTCTGGGTGCCAGTGTCACTCAGCCACAGATTTTCTGAAAGCGTCCAATGTCAGAAAATTTAATACGAATAGGGCATGAGAAAGCAGAGCTTTGTGGTTTCCCTTAAGGGGAAATAGTGTCTCTTGTGAGCTGAGTTTATTAAGAGTATTTTTTAAAGTTTGGTGAGCTCTCTCCACGATACCCTAGCCTTGAGGGTTATAGAATATTCCAGTGATGTGTTTAATTCCTAATTGTAAACAAAATTGTCTAAATTTGTTACTAGTATATCCCGGACCATTATCAGTTTTTATACATTTTGGCTGACCCAGCACTGTGAAGACATGTAACATATGATTGATAACATCTTTGGTGGCTTCTCCACTATGAGCGGAGGCACAAATAAATCCACTGAAGGTATCTACAGTAACATGTATAAACTTTAATTTGCCAAAAGAAGGAACATGGGTGACATCCATCTGCCATAGTTGTCCAGGTATAAGCCCTCTGGGGTTCACTCCATAACGAGGTTTGGGTAAGAGCATCAGGCAATTTTTGCAGCTTTTTACAATTTCCCTAGCCTGTTCTCTAGTTATTGAGAACCTTAGTCTCAAAGTTTGAGCACTGAGGTGATGAAGGCAGTGTGCCTCACGAGTGGCTGCTACCTGATCATGTTCCAAATGAGAAATCAAGATAGAACATGTAGCAGAATCAGCAAGTTCATTTCCCTGAGTTAGGGGTCCAGGTAGGCCTGTGTGGGCATGAATATGGCCAACATAAAAGGGTAGCGACCTCTGTCGGATTAATTTTTGTAATTCAGAAAACATTTGGAAGGTGGGAGTAATGGGTTGGATTATTGGGACCATTTCTAAAGCCTGTAAAGCCCCTACCACATATCTACTGTCTGAATACAAATTAAAGGAGCAATCTTCAAAATTTTTAAAGACTGCAAGGGCAGCATATAGCTCCACCAGCTGAGCTGACTTGAAAGGGGTTGTCATAACGTTCTTTTGGCCATTGAGGACATAAGCAGCTTTACCATTACTTGACCCATCTATGAAAAGCACAAGGGAATCCAGGTGTAACTCGAACCCTAAAAACAGGAAGGGGTATTGGGTTTGTATCTTCTCTGCAGCTATATGAAATCCTCGGTCCTGAAGTGTGGTTACCTTTTGAGCTACATTTTGTGTTTTTTCTTCAGATTTCCCTGCTATTAACAAATCATCCATATAATGTATAATATAGACTTCGGGGTATTGGACCCTCACTGGATCAATAGACTGAGCTACATACTTTTGACATAGCATAGGGGAATTGGCCATTCCTTGGGAGTCATTGCTAGGAGCTGGGGAGCTTGGAGTCTCTGTTTGCTATAGTAAGCTTTTTATCAAATAATGTAAATGCCATATTTACCAGATCTTTGACAGGTTTGAGGACCATTATCTATTAACTGTATATGAGCCAAACAAATCTAGGCCCAATCTTAAAAATATCTCTAAGTTTGGTAACAATAACCAGGCCAATTTGTTCTCTTATAAATATATTAGTCAAATATACCTCTCAGTTTTTTTTATTTAAATAGAACAGTTTATGTTTTAAACTAGTATCTGAATAGCCAGATGACTAGTATTAACTTGTATTCCTTAACACAAAGGACATGCAAACTCAGACATTCAAAACCAAACATACATGTGGCCACATTTTTCATTCATACCTGTAGAGTAGACAGACATTTTTACAACTATGACCCTTTGGAGTCTCAATGTAACAGCAGAACAGCAAGACAAAGAAATCTGAAACATGTTTCATTCATCATTTTTTTTATATATCTCAAGTCATTTTTTATAAAAACATTATTTTTTATCTTAACCAGCAATAATTTGAAACCAAGTCTCTTAAATGATGGCAAGTATTTGTAACCCATTGAACTCAAATGACCAAAACCCATGTAAATTTTTATTTTTTCTGTGGAAACAAAAGCATAATTTTCCCAGTATCTTGAACTGGTAATTTAACATTTCTTTTTAAGTAATACCAGGACAGAGAAGGGTTAACAAGAGAAGCGGCTGGCCGGCAGAAGAGACCTTGAAGTTATCACAGTAAAGGAAGGGAGAGGGAGCAGTGGGCATAGAGCGTGTCCTTGGCTGCCAGTGTTCCTGAAAAAAAAGTTTTTGTTAACTCCTCTGACTAAAGTCAGATTCTCTGTTCAGTGTTCACACAGTTTTTGTCAATTGCAGGCAGTTCCCCATTGCCCTGTCCAGAGCTCCCGTTTTTGCCCGCCTGTACCGAGAGCACGCACCCCCACCCTCCTGAGAGCAGCCAGCTGGCTGCAATCCTGATAGCAAGAGAGCTAGGAAGGGATGGAGGTGGCCTTTGCTATGCCTCTCTCTTCCTCTTCCTCTAGGAAAATAAGGGAGGTTAGTAGACAGAAACAAATAACATTTACACAGACAATCCAAGAACCGGAACATCAGCACTGAGACGACGGCCTCATTCACAGCCAGCAAGCCCCTCTTGCAGTATGCAAGCCCCACCTGGCAGGAGCTACCTGTTTATCTCAGTTCAGTCTGGGAGTGGGGGTGGGGGACTCAGTTCTTTCTATTGTGGCTCACATATCCTTCCAGTGGGCTAGGCAAAGGTCTAATGGAGAAGAAGGGAACTGTCCCATAGCATCTGTCACAGTCAAGTCAACAATGAGAACAATTAATACATTACACACAAGACCAAGGGCCCACGAAAAAACTTTGCCCCAACGAGACAACCAACAAAGCTCCAAGAATAATGACAGCCTGATGTGCTGGGGGGGGGGGTTGACCCTCCAGGCTCAATCACACCAAAAACAATCCAGACTGGGGGATCTCTGTCCTTAATCAAACAGACATCAGGGGCTTCCACATCCCTGTCAGTCAGACATGCACTTTTTTTTTTTGGAAGGGAAGAAGAGAGTAAAGTAACAATGATCACAACAAAACATACAAAAAAACTCACAAAATGGCTTTGACAATTTCCCGGGACAAAATAAAAAGTGGCACTTCCTCCCACCGTGGGGGAAGATACGCAAAGATGCTCCTAAACCAAATGTTCACCTCTGAGGTGGCCTTAGGGCTCTGGGACGTCTGCCTTCGCCTCCAGGTTCACTGTCCGGACACGTCTGTCCCAGTGAGAGCCTGCAAAGTACAAATCGACCAGTACAAAACAAACGTAACATGACAGAGAGACACAGACAAGACAGAGAGCGCTCTTACCGGTAGATGTCAATAAACCTCTGGACCCTTGGGTATCAGGCAGGGGGAGTTTGAGAGAAAATCCTCTGTAAAGGCTAGTAAATGTGAAACACGCCCATCTCCCTCTGCTTCCTTTAGAACATCTCTAATCACACCATAAAAACTAAAAAAGGCATCGGGGACGTTTTCCCCATCTTTGAGTATCTTATTAATATCTTTTCCTACTTTATTCCAAGTCAGAGGGTGAATGCCTGGGCCGTTGATAACCAGCCAGGGACATTTCTCCTCCACAAAACAAAAAATTTTATTAAATCTTTTTTTTTTTTTTTTTTTTTTTTTTTTTTTTACTTTTAGTCCCCTCTCCCTGAGACTATCCTGCATCTCTTTTATGAAGAGAGCTTCTTTAGTCAAAACTTTGCCCATGGCTTATAGGACGACAAGTCTTACCTCAAGGTAACCCGCGTTGCACGAGTGATGCTGTCCGGGCGCCTCTACCAAAATATGTATGTCCGGCCGGACCTTCTTTCGTCTGTCATCTGATGGGTCGCCGTGCCTCGAGCCCCACATTGGGCGCCACTTGACCCATCCAGCAGGTCAGGTTATTTGAGGGTCTCGAGGAGGGAACCACCTGAAAGCCAATGGGGGCGAGAGAAGAAGGAGACCAGGCGCATAAAGAAAGACAGAGTCAGTCTGAGTTGTGTCAAGGTCTCGTTTATTGGCAGGATGTTGCAGCTTATAAGCAGGATTTCAGGCAGGGAGGGGGAACAGGGAGAGTGGAAAAATTTTCTTGAGAAGAAGTCAAGGTGGTCAGGGTAGGGTGTTTCTTTGGTCCCAGGCTTCTGCAGCTGGCCGATTACAGTTTATGCCAAGTGGTTTATCTAAACATAAATTTGATGGTTAGGCCAAGGACGCCCTGTTTTTGCAAGACTCCACGAAGCAGAAAACTGAAGACACAACAGTCCTGGGTCAAACAGTCCTGGGTCAGTCTCCAACAATGCCTGTCCCCGTACCAGACAGAAAATGCTAAGTTAAAGGTAAATTCCCTTTAGGGAAACCCCTTGACTTACATGTCAATAATTCTGTGTTAGTTCAACAAAAAGAAACCTTGACCATTCAAGAAGAAAACTCATTACTCTGCTCCATCTGGATGATGGGCCTACAACACAGGGTTAACCCCATACATTCATGGTATGGTCCTACTTGTAGCGAAAGGATAATATGTGATGGTCCTTCAGGTTCAATATCATCCCCTAGAACCTTTGGACACATAGGACCCATGATTGGTCCTCTATAGTTACTTGTAGAATGGGAAATGAGGAGGCCTAACTTAACATTAATGTAGCTATGACAGGCTGCAGACTAACAATACTAGGACTAGGCTTCAACATTACAAAAACCAGGAAAAGTCACAAAATATACCCTGTAGGATACCAATCAGAATTGAGACAAACAAGTACTAAATGTTATAAAACATAAGGCTTGCTTACATTACTTGTATATAAATTTCCAATTTCCTTGCAGCAATACCAGTATTAATCACTGTTTGACAAAACTTCTGTTGCTTCAATAAGGAGTTCAACTGCCACGTGAATCTGGAATTCTCCTAAACTCCATTCATTATTCCTTAAAAACCCTGCCTCGACTGAGCTCAATGATCTCTCTGATTCCACTGTTATATACAAATGGATGGGAAGCCCAAGCTCAAGCATACAATACAAGCTCTTTGCTTTTGCATCTGATCTAGGACTCCTGATGGTCTCTGGCAGAACACTCCACCACAGAAGTATTCCAGCTTTCTTTAAAATTGGTTTGTGTGTGTACCATTTTTGAAAAAATATCATGCAATAAGTAATTCTGCCATGGACAAATGTTAAAAAAAGTTTGCAAAAATATATTCTAATTTTATTTATCATGTAAGAAAACAATACTTAACCAATATTATAAATTTTTTTATTTTGCAATACAATTCAGTTCTACATATCAGCCATGGATTCCCTTGTTCTACCCCCTCCCGCCCCCCTCACCTTCCCCCCAGCCCACCCCTCATTCCCACCTCCTCCAGGGCTAAGCCTCCCCCGAGGACTGAGATCAACTTGGTAGACTCAGTCCAGGCAGGTCCAGTCTCCTCTTCCCATTTTTTTTCATCTCAGTGTATTGTCCACACTGGCCTGAAACTACTACAGATGAGCCTGCATTAGTCTCCTAAATCCTGAGATTGAAGACATGAACTTCCACACCTCTTCCTTTCTGGAAATATTTCTTTCCATGGACTGATCCATGTAAGAGGTATTGTATGGAGTCAGGATGTAAGTCCAAGTCTACAGGTCCTACCATGTGTCCAGAGCCTCAAGAATGCATTGCCAGAGGGGCTCAGTAGTTGGATATAACTCATGAGCACCATTTGGTCCTCTGGCTGCAGCTGTGCTGGGAACTGGAGCTTCCACTGTGGCCACACCTTCAGTCATTGCTGGGTCAGTGTGGGTATCAGCTACTGTAGGTTGACCAGGGTTGGAAGCTGGAGCCAGGGCTTACCATCAAGCAACTCCTCTTGGAGACTACATCCAGTGTCTTGCATGTCCTGATTATCATGGACAGAAGCTTCCAGGCTGGGGTTGAGTTTGGGGATGGAGTCCACAGTAGATATTTCCGAAACATGGACTCTACATTGGCAGAGACAAGGACAGATAAGTGATCATGAGAATAAGTTGACCCAGAAACAGCTTTAGAGATTCCACTTGGCTCTGACAGTCCTTTTTGAGCATTCTGGGGATTCTTCTCTTTGTGCTTAGCACACTGGTTCTTGATCCAGAATTTAAAAGACAAGAAAAAAATCAGGGGATGACCTGTATGTCCACTTGAACATGCTGTATGGAAATCTTGTTTCTAACAACTACTGTCATAAACACAGAGGTATGGGGCTCTAAAAGAAGGTAAAAAGGTAAGATGGTTTATGATATGACAAAAAAGAACTAGGGAATGTGCAGCAAGAATGTCTGGGGTTTTATAAGGGTCCCTTATGTCTGCATCCCTGAGACCCTGCCAGGGTGATAATAAGTCTCCAAAGTGGTACCTCTTATTAAAGCAGTATAAAACAGGTGCAGCCATGGAAGCACATAGGTCCACCTCCCACAACTGTCTCAAGGTGCTAGAAGCAGTATGGAATAATGGATTGTGAGTGTGAGATTCTCCTAAGTGTGCAGCTGCCATGGCTATTCTGGCTTCAAGAGGGAGGGACATGAGAGAGACAGATCTTGATCTCATAGTGGGACACACCAATTAATACTGCCAGCTTCAGGCATTGCTCAACACTTGGGTAAATGCACTGATCAAAATGTTATTGGAGGAGGAGCTTTTGTTCTTTGGAGTACGCAGTGAGTTCCTTCTGTTGCTTCCTTGAAGCTTCAGGGCAAACTTACTGGTCATCATATTTAACTGTAGGCACCATAAGGCCTAGAAAACATTCCCAAGTAGAACTCACTGAGGAACATGAAGGCATCTGGTGACTAAAGTATACTGACTCGGTTCCCAGTGTTGGGCTACATGAATACATTGGGATATGTGGTTTCATTGAAGGTTTGGGGGACACATGGGGACCTAGGATCCTTTCAGTATCTGAGTGCCATTGGAGACTTAATTGCATTAACATTTCTAGAGAAATTGGGGGACTTTAAAACATTTGGAGACTCAGTTTGCTTATAGAAGATGGATGTTTTTGGAGCTCAGGTCTCTGGCACAAGGAATCTGCACTGGCAGAGGTGACAACAGGGACAAAACCTTCCTGGCATGTGGGCCTATCATGAGAGCAACAGCCAGGCTTCCAAGGAACTTCTTTAGCCTTCTTCTCTTTCTCCCAAGCTTGTCTGTTCTTGAATCTGCACTAAGGGGCTAATGGATATTCCCATCCAACCTGAGATACAGGATCATTACCCTGCTACAAAATGTTACTGTAAAAAAGTAGCCCAAATAATGCTGGGTAACTAGAATTAGAGGATTCAGGGAAGTGAGTGGTTGGCTTCTGGGAGACAGGCTATCAGAATAGAAGAAAAGGAGACATGAGGGGCACATACTTTGATAGTGTGCTCCTTTAAGGCAAACCTTTGAGCCAGTGCCATACATTGCTCTTGGCTCACATTTATGCACTTTTTAAAGATGTTCCTGAAGAACAAACTTCTGGTCCTGGGTGAGCACAGTGAGTTGCTTCTGTTGCTTCCTTGTTTCACTAGGTAAATCTTGTGATCTAGGTGGAACTTGAGATGCCAGGAAACTCTCTTGAAATGGTGGAACTGAGGCACTTGTGGAATCCTGGTTATCTGTGTTCACTGAAGAACTATAGGATTTGTTACTTGGAAGTACAACGTGGGGTCCACTCACTCCAGGGAGCTGGGGGATCCTTGATGGCCTTGGCAGCCAGTGATTACAGGAGAACTTGATTGCATTGTGAGATCTTCCAATACTGGAGAACCTGGGATTAATAACAGAGATCCAAGAAGCCTTACAGTCAATAACTCCTACACTATTTCTTTGCCATCTACTGCTACAGGCTTGTTGTGAACTTCAAACTCCAAACACACATATTAGGTCCACAGTGCTGACAGCTTGAATAGCTCCCCATCTCCCCCATCAAGGTACCCTTCAACCTACCTTGAGGCCTCACCTCACAAGGAAATTAGTAGATTGCTGCAACTTGCTCTGATTCCTCTCAATGTTTGAACATTAGTCCAATAACCAGGGCTTGAATACCTTCTCCAAGGTGAAAATTAAAAAATCTCCACCTATCCTTTAGTTCCTCCCAACCTGCATGCTATCTAATCCATTACTTATGACCACCAGGTTTATGCCCCTCAGTATCAGCCCCACTCCAGAGAGTCCTAATATTACTGATTCAATCATAATTTTTTTTTC
This sequence comes from Peromyscus eremicus, assembly GCF_949786415.1. Taxonomy (NCBI): domain Eukaryota; kingdom Metazoa; phylum Chordata; class Mammalia; order Rodentia; family Cricetidae; genus Peromyscus; species Peromyscus eremicus. Next base: position 175,117,953 of record NC_081416.1, read on the forward strand.
TATATGTGCTTTATTAGCGGGGGCAGTGAGTAGTGACCACAACCAGGCAGGCAGGGATGGTGTAGGCAGTAATTGAGCTGATAAGTCTAATAGTCAACTGTTTTGTATTCAATGTAGTATGAAGCCTGAAAGAAGCAGATGGCGGCCTTGTGGTCACAGTTGCAGATGAAGGTCTCACAGAGGTTCTTTTCCTCACTGCAGGTGACCGCATTTCCAGAACACGAGTATGAGTAGGAACTGGTTGTCTATGAGGGACTTGCAGTTTTCTATCTTCATAACCTGACCATAGCAATTGTCAAGAGTCTGGCAGCACCTGGAGAGAGGAAGGAACAGCTCAGGAAGGACTATGAACCTTCAGGAGGTCAGTTCTCACTTGCAGTCTTTCTCAAGCATGTAAGTATGACTTAGACATGATGTTCCAGAAGAAATGGTCCTGAGGCTCCAAATGGCTAAGATCAAAAACACTGAAGACAGCTTATGCTGGAGAGGATGTGGAGCAAGGGGAACTCTCCTCCTCTGTTGGTGGGAATGCAAGCTTGTACAGCCATTTTGGAAATCAATATGTGCTTTCTTAGAAAATTGGGAATCAATCTCCCCCAAGACCCAGCTATACTACCCTTGGGCACATACCCAAGGAATGCTCAATCATACCACAAGGGCACATGCTCAGCTATGTTCACAGCAGCATTGTTTATAATAGCCAGAACCTGGAAACAACCTAGATGCCCTTCAACTGAAGAATGGATAAATAAAATGTGGTACATATATAAAAATGGAGTACTACTCAGCAGAGAAAAACAATGACATCTAGAGGTTTGCAGGCAAATGGATGAATCTAGAAAAAAATCATAATTTTTTTATGTCAGGGTCTTTCTAATACACCAACTGACCTAACATTCACAATGTTGACCAGCCTGGCCTCAAACTTATGTATATATATATATATATATATATATATATATATATATATATATATATATATATTACCTTTGCTCATGCTCTCGACTGCTGGCATTAAAGGAGTGAGTAACCAGGACACTGGGAGGCTTGATCATTGTTTTCCAAATGATTATGGAGTGAGTGACAGCATTATGTGCAAAATGGAAGCTAAGTGAATATTTCTCCTGCCATCTTGGTTCTGATGTCCAGAATGAATCCATGGTCCAATGCTGGCCTGTTTGGCAGCCTTTAATATAACTGCCAAATAGTGGTAAAGTTATCCAAGTTAGGACAATTTATTACTTCTTCATGACATGTTGGGACACCAGGCCTTTTTGTATTGGAGATAAAGAAAGAAAGATCTGGAGTTGAAGGCCAGCCTAGACAAACTACATAGTTGTTCCAAATCTGGGCTACAGTAGGAAAATGACATAAAGCAACAACAGACTAAATCTCTCTATGAGTCTCTAGGTTTTCAAATGGGAAGAAAAATTACACACCCTTAATGTTATCAAGAGCTACATAAGAGCAAAATCTGGGGCCATAGATCTGTAATCCCAGCTACCTGTGAAGTTGCACCAGGAGAACTAACAGTTCAAGGATGGCCTGGGCTACAGAGTGACTTTGAGGTCAACCAGGGATATGTGGCTTGAACTTTTCATTTGAAAAAAATATGATGAACATTAGAAATTTATCTGAATGAGACAGATGCCTTTTTCTATTTTTACTATGTATAGGACCCTGATTCAATCACAAGTCTTTAGAAGTTCAAGAAAGGAAGGAGAAGAGAATACAAGGTATGATTAAATTTTGTGAGGAAGGCATGACAAGAGGCAGATGAGATGGAATGTCTGAGGTGGCTTGAGATGAACCTTCCAACCTCATCTTTGTTCCTATGCCAGCACCCTAAGACTCAGTGACCCACCCAGTCCAAGAAGACTGCTTTTGAAGTCTTTATATGACTTTTAAAAATTACCTTTCCTGTAGTATGAAGGTTGTGGAGTCACATGGAGAGGTCAGTGGACAAGTTACAGGAATCTCTTTTCAGCAAATACCTTTTCTTAGTGAGCCATCTTAGTGGTCTCAGAAAAATAATTACTGGCTTTTTAGGAAAAAAGTGTATTAACTATATTTTAATTACCTTGGCATAGATTCTACCTTTAATCCTAGGACTCAGGAGGCAGAGGCAGGTGGATCCCTGTTAGTTGCCTGCCTGTAACACTTTCTAGGACATCTGGAGCTCTACAAAAAGAAATTCTCAAACAACAAATGTATAGATGTGAAGATATGTGAAATCCTATTCCTTCCCATACTCCAGCTCTTATCCACATCAAATTCACCAAACATCAGGATTATTATATCTAATGAAAATAAGTAACACAACCACAGACACCTAATGGAGTCCATTTAAACCGTTACCTCCAGCCCTGACCATGTGGCCTGAAGTAGACTATGTTTGTTATACCCAGTCTCTAACAATGTATAAGGAACCTAAGAAAGCTTATGGTTCACCAAATTGAACTACTATTTCTTCTTGTAGTTTTTTCTTCTTTTTCTTTTTCTTTCTTTTTTTTGGAAACAGAATTTCTCTGTGTAATGCTGGGTATATTGGAACTTGATTGTTGGCAGCAGATGCTGAACAGGCCTTGTGCATAGCCTGTTTGCTTGCCCTAAGTTGTCCTAAGGTGCCCTTTTCTTCTTCCTCTTTTCCTGTGGTCAGTAAGTCACAGGATGTTTACGATATAGCTATTGCTGGAACATTGTTTCGAGAATCAGCTCTCTGCTGATTTGCTTGCAGTTTTCCTGTTTGGCTGAGCTGCTGGGACGCAGATGGGAACCTGAGGACTGTACCCTCAACCCATAGAGAGTAGAAAGTAGCAGGGTATGTAAGGCTGATGGATAGTCAATAAAGGGCTCTCTTTGAATGATGAATCACGGTGTGTCCTGAGTGCTGCTTAACCTTGACGTCCCTCGCCAGTTCTCGGTCTCTGGCCGCGGGTCGCGGCACTTGATCAGTAAGTAGCCTAGGGAATAGGAAGAAGCAAAGTGCTAGAGAGGTCCCCAGAAATCCACAAAGATACCTCCACATTAGACTACTGACGATGGTCAAGAGAAAACCTGAACTGACCTACTCTGGTGATCTGGATGGCCAAACACCCTAACTGTCGTGCTAGAAATCTCATCCAATGACTGATGGAAACAGATGCAGAGATCCACGGCCAGGCCCCAGGTGGAGCTCCAAGAGTCCAATTGGTGAGAAAGAGGAGGGATTATATGAATGAGAATTGTTGAGACCATGCTTGGAAAAAGCACAGGGACAAATATCCAAACTAGTGGAAACACATGAACTATGAACCAATAGCTGAGGAGCACCCAACTTGATCAGGCCTTCTGGATAAGTGAGACAGTTGATTAGCTTGATCTGTTTGGGAGGCACCCAGGCAGTGGGATCGGGACCTGTCCTTAGTGCATGAGCTGGCTGTTTGGAACCTGGGGCCTATGCAGGGACACTTTGCTCAGCCTGGGAGGAGGGGACTGGACCTTCCTTGACTGAATCTACCAGGTTGAGCTGAATCCCCAGAGGAATCCATGCCCTGGAGGAGATGGGAATAGGGGGTGGGTTGGGGGAGGGGGGAGAAGGGAGGACAGGGCAATCCGTGGCTGATATGTAAAATAAAATTAAATTATAAAATAAAAAATACAATTAAAAAAAGACTTTCTAGTTTATCATGAATATTTTGTTACTGAATTCATGCAAAGAATCTAAGATCCTACAGAAAAAGCAACTTCATAAATCTCAGATAACAATCACTGCTTATTGCTAAATATTATTTCACAGTCTAGTTGTGCCATCACTCTTGATTTTATGTCAGGTACAATGGCTCTACTATATTTCCCACAGTATGCTGTGTGTCTGTTGTGATGTGACTACCTACCTCAAAGACCTATGCCTTGACTTCCCCACAATAATGGGCTGTGTCCTGGAGCTATGAGCCAAAGAAACCTTCCTCCTTTAGGTTTCTTTTCTCAGGGTGAATCGTCACAACAATGGAAGTGAAACTAAGGCAGGTTTGCTGTGGAATGTTGTTCTGCATGTTGTGAATATGTGTTGTTCTGATTGGTTGATAAACAAAGTGCTGATTGGCCAGTAGCCAGGCAGGATGTATAGGTGGGATAAGAAGACAAGGAAAATTCTGGGAAGAGGAAGGCTGAGTCAGGAATTGCCAGCCAGACACAGAGGAAGCAAGATGTGAATGTCAGACTGAGAAAAGGTACCAAGCCACATGGCTAAACATAAATAAGAATTATGTGTTAATTTAAACGTAAGATCGAGCCTGTAATAAGCTAGAGCTAATGACCATGCAGTCTGTAAATAATATAAGTCTCTGTGTTTACTTGGGTCCTGAGTGTCTGCAGGACTGGTGGATGAGAGAGATTTGTTTTGACCAAGGGCCAAGTGGGACACAGGGAAACTCTGCTAACAATGATGCCCAACATTGGGCAAGAGTTTCCACCTAAAACCTGATAAAGCTTTTTTAAAAAAGTTTCTGAAATGGAACTAAAAAACACCTTCCTAGTTGTGTCTCTCAGGCAAGCCATGAGATATGGTATGGGCGGTTAGCAGCAGCATGTGGGCTTGAGTGCAGCATGGTTGATTTCTGTTGCGGTACACAGTGGAGTCTCTAAGTCACATAACACATTGCGTTTAAAATAAACAGCTTTTGCTAAGACAAAGGAATAAAAGGTTTTTGGACTATACACTGCGGGACGGAAGCATAGAGCCACTGCTTCCCAGAGTCAGTGGTGAACTTGGTTCCCAGGGCTGACTGTAAACATAGTTCTGCTATGTTGAGAAGCTTAGGTGGGGAGAGCCAGCATCCAAAGCTTCCATTTCAGTCCTAGTCATTTTACAATTCTACAATTTAAAGCAACAGATTTACAATAAATCAGATGCAGATTAAATAAACGTCTAAATTGTTTACACTATGTGTAAAAACGTGTATAGGCTTCAAAGAGAGGGGAAAAGGAATATAGACAGTTATACAAAGAAATAGTTTTTAAAAATGAAGTCTTCAAAGAGACAGTAAAAGTAATATAAAAAATAAATCACATAAAAATGGATATTACACAGAGACTCTGGATTGTGTTGTCTTTCAGATTTTTAACAGCAGAAAGACATTTGATTGTAAAAGCTGCTGAGTCAAATCAATATGTGTATTTTAAACTTCCATAGAAGTGGCTTTCATAAAGTGAAAAGCTGCCAAGGGAGAAGAAAAATCACTCCGCTTATCCAGGTGTGCTATCTGTGAACCACAAAAATAACTTGACTGGCAAGATATCCTAAGTAGGGAAATCCCATAAGGTTTTCCAATTACAAGTGCTCAGCACGGAATACATTCACATACAAACAGAACTAATTGGACTCAGTAGGTTATATGTACATGTGATCATATACATGTACATATACATAAACTGAAAACTAAAGAAGAGATTATAAATATGGGAAGAGAGTGAGGCATTGGATGGGAAGAGTGAGGGTGGGAGTCACAAAGCACAGCTAAGGAATTGAGTTTCTCATAAACAACCACTACTTTAAAAAAAAAAGAATTGCATGTGGTAACATTTTGTATGATCTCTGTCACTTTTATGCACATTTAAAACGATTCTGAAAGCTGAATTATATTAGAAAACACTTTAAATTAGCCCCATTTCTATGTCCTAGTACTTGTTATTGAGTTTCTTGTTTGGGGTCGTGAACTCAGGCTCACAAGTACTGCAGAATGATCTCTGAATGAATTCACAATTGCTTAAGACAACAACTTTTGACTGGTTGTTACATTATTTCTTCCCCTCAGTAGCTAGTTTCATAATGAACTGTGGGGTGTTAATGATTTCTTTGCCTACACATAAATATTATGACTCAGCATTTGCTAGAAGCTGAAAAGGTGGTTAAAGGTGTAATCTAACAGCACCCACAAAGAGCTCTTTGCCATGTCAGACTACCTTTGGTTTGAAGGGATACCTTTCCCTGATGTAGGGTTTGAAAAAGAAATAATTAAAGAAACTCGTGACAACTTTGTGATGAGAGATGAAGACACAGTCATACTGACTTACCCTAAATCAGGTAAGGACTGTTAGTGAGTATGATCCTGAAGTGTATGAGTAAGAATAGAGCTTTGATCCTCATGAATTTGGGCAATAAGTAGAGTGCTCTATATATCTGATGTTTAAAATGTTTTGTGGGCATGGATTGCTGTGTGTGAGTGCATTTTCACTCAGAGAAAGACCTTCAGCCTGGTCTGTGTGGGCAGAGGGTCATTTAGGCCATGTGAACAATGCCAGTGGATTCTAAGGCAGACTCTGGCATTGTTCTGCTCTGTGTGGAGGAGAGTGGAAGGGAGAAATGACAAAAATATACAGAAAAAATAGCACCAAGGTATAAAGGCATGGATGTAAGAATATGTAGAGGAGAGGATAATGTCAGGTAGAAGAAGAATTACCATGAACCTTGTCCAGGGAGTGAAAACATTCTCAAAACTCAAGGAACCAAAAAGAAGCAGCATGGACTTTGGGGAGGGTTGTTTGTTGGGTTGCAGAAGCACTAAACATAGGTAAGTTTTGGGTTGCTGACACTGACAGTGAAATAACATGGAAAAGGTGGATGGTGGTTGGAATGCATGAAGAAGATTCATACAATGGCCCAGAGAAGAGAGCTAGAGAAATATCCAAGGACAAGTGAACATGTAAACATAAATACAAGTGTTTGTGGTAAATAGACAGAAGGGGATTTATTCACCTAAAGAGAAGCAGTACTCACACACATACTGCAGCATGGATGCATCTCAATTGTTTTGCATTAAAAGAAAGGAGTGAGACTGAAGGACAGAGTCCACAATTACATCCCTGTGAAGTATCTGGGAAAGTCGAACTCAAAGCACCAGAATGTAGAATAATGATGGCCCAGGACTTCAGGGAATGTTCAGGTGGAGTTAATTGAGTATAGTCTCAGTTTCTCCATGTGAAGTATGGGCAATGTGCTGGATGAATATACTTTGTACTTACAGCATGTGGACATTGTGAACACTACAGGTCTGTGTGCTTGGAAACAGCTGCACTGTAAATTGTACAGGTGTACAATTTTCTTCTTGAGGCTTTTTCATAAGCACTATTGAAATGAGTGACCATTACTTTTCCTTCTTCAGGAACTAACTGGGTGATTGAGATGGTCTGCTTGATTCAGTCCAAGGGGGATCCCAATTGGATCCAATCTGTGCCTATCTGGGACCGCTCACCCTGGATAGAGAGTCAAAGAGGATATCAAAAATTAATCAATAAGGAAGGACCACGCCTCATCAGCTCCCACCTTCCCTTCCATCTTTTCCCCAAGTCTTTCTTCAGTTCCAAGGCCAAGGTCAGTGTCCACTGGTTGAGAAATTTTTGACCAAATGCTCTTTGAACTTCATTTATCTTGATGGGCCCTGGGGCTCTGGCTGAAATGCACTCCAATTGTGTAGGTTGTGGGTGGGAACATGAGATTCTCATGCACTAAGTGGTGCAGATGTGTCTCCACCTCAGACTACATCAGAGTACCAGAATGTCAAGTACTACACAGTGATCCTGGCCAGATAAATGAGAGAAAGTGAAATATCAACTAGAGAATTCAGGAACTACAGATACAGGTCAAGCAGAGGGCACACTCTAGTGTACAGTGGACATTACTGTTTTGCTGTTATCAAAGTCAATTAGCTAATCTTGATTCTACATATATCCCATGAGCATTGTGTGAATCACCCCAGACAGAGTTGCTCATAGGGGTAGCAGCCTGACCAGGCATCAGTGCTCTAATCATGGAGATGGTTCAGCAGTCATGGCTCATCTGTACCCACTGTGTTGCTGTATCTAGCTGTCCATTGAGATCAGTAGCCACAGGAATCACCCACATCACTGATAGAGGATCTCCAGAAGGGATCAGAAATATCCAGGTTCTGACCTATCATAGTTTCTTGTTAGTAAGAAAGTTTTTTTGGAAGTCCCTGCACCATGAAGCTGAAAATATTTTATGCTTAAACTACAAAGACAAACTTAGAAAAATTTCCTCTCTTGAAAATATCCTAAGGAACTTGTAACCATTCAGTTATATGCCTGTGCATTATCGAGATTTGACACATACTTAGCTGGGAAAGCTGGGGCCTAAAGAGTTGAGTTCTAAAATAATGTCACAAAGTCAATTGACACAAAATATAAATTTCCTTTTATTAAAAATATTATTTATTTTTTATGAGTTTCTTTTCTTGTTTGTGATTATAATATAATTACATACATCATTCCTCCTTCCTCCCTGCAAGCTTTCCTCCTTTCTCTCTTTGAAATTTGTAGTCTCTTTTTTCATTAATTGTTGTTACATCTGTATATGTATGTACATATTTCTCAATATTTAAATAATATCTGCTCAGTATATAAAATGTTATTTGTATGTATATTTTCAGGGCTGAGCATTTGGAATTGAATAACCAATTGTTATGCTTTTTCCAGGGAGAGTCTATTTCTCCAATTCTTTGCATATCTGAGTTGCCTGTAGGTCTTTGTGTTCACTATTGTGCAATGACACACTGGCTTTGAGCTCTGCACCATGATTGTTTCGAAAGTTATGTTTGGTAGTTAAAGTTATGGAAAACAATTAGTTTCTCATATTGCAGATATATTTATCACAGTATTCATCTCTGAGTATATAAGATGTTCTTTCAAGGTGGATGGATTGTTTTTCACACTGTAAGACATTGATCTTTACAACTACAAAATCAGTCTTGGATTTTTGTTATTGTTGTTTTGTTTTTTACAGAATTAGTGACCTGAATAAGTTTGCTGTTACATGTTTGTAAACTAAATAAAATTATAAAAGAGAATTCTGACCATAGATACTTTGTACTTATGTAAATATTTTGTCCAAACCAAAATAATTAATGTTTTTAGAAACCTCATGGAGATTTGATTGACATTTCATATAAATTGTGACAGTTAAAGGGTTTGGAATTACTATGCTGACCTTCATGTACATGTTTTCTATTTAAGATGATCTATATGATCAGAAATCCCAGAGATGTTCTTGTGTCTGGTTATTTTTTCTGGAGTAAGACAAAATTTGTTAGGAGTCCAGAGTCAATGACAACTTATTTTGAATGGTTCCTCAAAGGAAATGGTGAGTGTCATATTAAATATGGGCCTTGGGGGAGGCTCAGAGATATTTTTAATGACAAGTTGAGATATAGCTCCGGTTGGTCTTGAACTCTTTATAGCTAGGGACAATGTTGAAGCTCTGCTCCTCCTGCATCTACTTCTAGAGTTCTAGTACTAAAAACATCTACTACCATGTTCCCTCAATTTAATGCTGGGGCTCACACCCACAAGATTATGTATTTTATCTAACTCGGTTATGTCCCTAGCCTTTAGTATATTCTGTAGACTTCACTTGGCTCCATCTTATCTCTCTATATTCAATCAATTGTTGGTCCCACCTCTCATCACCATTTTTAACCTAATTGTGAAGTCTTCCTGTTTTCACACACCACTGCACAACAGGGCACAGCCACAGCTTATGCCATAACACACCATCCTGTCAACATTTGGAGTAACTGGTCTTTCTAGTACTAAGGTAGGTGTTATAATTGGTGGTATTGAGTAAGAAATGCCTCAACTAGACCTTGACATTTGAACACTTGTTTCCCACTTGATGGCACTATTTCAGAAGACTTATGAGGCACAACCTTGCAGGAGGTCCATCACTGAGTGTGGACTTTGAGAAGTTTTAAAGTCTTTTTTAATTAAATTTATTCATTTGTTCTTTATCCTGACCAGTTTCCCCTCCCTCCTTTCCTCCAATCCACTCTCCTCACCATCTTTTCCACCCCTCCCCCCAATCCACTCCTCCTCTGTTTCTGTTCATAAAGGTGCAGGCCTCAGCATGAGTGTCAACAAAGCATGGTGTATCAAGTTCAGGTAGGGCTAAACTCTGCTACTTGTATTAAGGCTGGACAAGGCAACCCACTATGAGGAATAGGTTCCTAAAAGTCAGTCAAAGAAATAGGGTTGGGCCCTGCTTCCATCACTAGGAGTCTCACAAGCAGATCAAGCTACACAACTGTCATACATGTGTAGAGGCCCTAGGTCAGTTCCAGGCAGGATCTTTAGATGTCAGTCCAAAGTCTGTGAGCTCCTATGAGTACATGTCATTTGTTGAAGGCTCTCTAATGACAATGTAGGTAGTTACCAACCTGATTACAGGAGATGGCCAATTCAGGCTACCTATCCACTGTTGCTAATAGTCTTAGCTTGAGTCATCCTTGTAGATTCATGGGAGTTTCTTTTTCCAGGTATCTACCGCACCCCAAATGCCCACCATCAAGATGTTTCTTTCGTTTCTCTCCCATTCCAACCATGTCCCCAAACTAATTTATCATGTTCCCATCCCATGTCAACAAAGGAGATTTCTTCTATTTTCCCTTCCCAGGGACATCGTGCATCGCCATCACCTTTAGGCCATCCTTGTTGGGGCAGTGGATTGTAGCATGGTTTTCTGAGAAACGTCCATATTGATTTCCAAAGTGGCTGTACAAGTTTGCACTACCACTAGCAGTGGAGGAGTGTTCCCCTAGATCCACATCAAAGGTTAAGTTCTTAAGTCACTTCCAGTTCCTTGTCTCTGCTTCCAGCTTGTAGTTGAGATGACCTCTCAGCTTCTTGCTGCTGTAGTCCTGCTTGAAGCTTATTGCCATTGCCTCTTTTCTCCCATCATTTATTCTTATCCCTCTTGAGTAATAAGCCAAACTTAATTTCTTTCTGCTTTCTGTAGTTGCCATTGTTCATGATGTTTTGTTAAAGCAACAGAAAAATAAAAAATGTTCTTGTCTTCCTACCACTTAACTCATTTGTGGATTCTCTTAGTCTTTTTTTATTGGCTTCCCATACATTGTCCTGACTGTCCACCATTTTGTTAAGATGCATCTTACCAAATATTGTAAATCCTATTTTCTTTATTGTCTCAAAAGTATTTTCATAGGCATGAATTCTTAACACTTTGCATATAGTTTAACTTTTATTGAGTTATAGTAATTATATATAATAACCAGTTTCATGATGATATTTTCATACATGTGGGCAGGTAATTTTGATCAAATTAATGGCCCACTAACCTCTCTTCTCCTGTTCCCACTTTTGCTGATCCTTTCCCTCTTCCCAAGTAACTGCTTTCTACATCCATGACCCTTTTCTACATGTGGGTGTTTGTGACCCAGTGAGGTCCATTGGGGTTTCTTACTGGAGCACAAGGAAGGAGTCATTTACAGGAACATGGGTACCTAACAAGTAGCTCCTATACTGAAAAAAAAACCACCTTTCCCTCTACCAGCAACCACTAACTGACTATAGACCCTGAAAGGAAGGCGTCTCATGGGCCCTGCCCCCTAATTACACTTGGCTGCTCATAAAGCCACGGGAAAGGGATGGTTACTTGTGAGCACCTTTTCTCTCCTTGATAGAGTATTTTAGGGCCCAGTCTTGTGCAGTAATCCGAGACACTAAGAGTTAAAATGTGCTATGGCCATGTCATGTCTGGAAGACAATATCCCACATCATTCTACCATATATTTAAGCTTTTACATCATTTCCATACCTTCTTCCTCCATGTTTCTTAATTTGGTGAGCACTGAAAGAGATACCTGTTCTCAACATTTTGGCCAATTTTGAGTCTCCAAAACTACCACTGAACTGCGAGAAGAATCTTTTTTTTTTAAACCAAGCTGACAGTAGTGATATATAAGGAGAAACATACCTATTTAGAAGAGAATTTGATGTGCACATCAAGTCCATTCATCAGGAAAACAGTAAGCTTCAACACTAGGATATATTCCCTCCCCATCATGGATATTCAACCACATTGACTATACCACATTTGAACTCTTCTCAATCAGAAATTGATTGGTTACCCTGACACCACAATTATCATTATTGCACTAGTGGGCATATCTTGTAAGGCTGATTGAAATATAGATCACAGTGTCCACAGCTGAATATGACTGTTGATGAGAGTCTCCTATTATCAGACTGCATGACACTTTCTGGTACTATGAGAACTATTGAGCAGGAAGGCGTATTTCAGCCCATTCCTAGTGTGCTTTTTTATGTACTATGATAAGAATATGAGGGTGTGTTTAGAAATAGGGTCTTACCAACTAGTTTTAGGGGGCACTGACAAAAGTGCCAATTGCCTATATTATTTGGTTCCTCAGGCCTTTCTAGGCAACAAACTACTCCTAGGGAGGTATCCCAACACTAGCAGTGGAGTTTTCATTTAGTAACCTTCGACTTCTGGGAGCAATTTTGTACCTTGACTTATCCTTGTTAATGTTTTTAATGAGCTTACAAACTGATTAGTTTTCATAATACATTGTCATATATTCTTGGTTTTGGTTAATTTTTATTTATTTATTTATTTAATTGTTTGTTTGTTTGTTTATTTTTTGAGATAGGGTTTCTCTGTGTAGCTTTGTGCCCTTCCTGGAACTCACTCTATAGCGAAGGCTGGCCTCGAACTCACACAGATCCTACTGTTTCTACCTCCCAAGTGCTGGGATTAAAGGCATGCACAACCACTTCCCAGCAGTTTTGGTTAATTATATCTCTTATCCACTCACCCCATCTTTACATTAACCCACTCAGTCTCATATTCCCTCCCTTCACATTCATATCAGAGATATTCTGGAATTTCTCTTTCTTTAAGATCTCTTTTTTCATGTTTCCCTTCTAATGGCCCCTTTCCAGTTTCCTGTACTTAATATGCACTTTAAGTTAAATACACTAAGAATTTGTCAAGGATCCTCATATGAGAGACAACATGAAATGGTTATCTATCTGTGCTGGGGTTACCTCATTAAAAATATTTTCCAGTTCCATCTATTTTACTGAGAATTTCATCTTTGTAGCTGAATGAAATTTAATTGTATATACATATTACAATTTCATTATCTACGTTTCAGTTGATGGCATGTAAGGTGAACCTGCTTCCTAGCTATTGTGAGTAGAGCTGCAATGAACACAGATGTTCAAACACATGTACAGTTGTACATACCTAAGTATATAGTAGACTATACCTAAAAAGTTTGAGTATGTAACTCAGAATCTATAGCTGGGTCATATGGAAGTTCTCTTTTCAGCTTTTTTTAAGTAAACTCCACAGTGATTTCAGTAAGGTTTGTGTCATTTTGCACTCCCATCAGCATTTTCTTTCCCCATATTTTCCTCTTAAAATTTTAAAAACTAAGTTTTGTTATAAAGAACTTGTAAATAAGTAAAAATAAGATAAATTCAAATTAATGAGACTCTAAGCTTATAAACTTAATGAATATAAATTGTATATAATACAGCTAGATTTGATACACAAAGAGAAGCTGCTAAGAGTCACATTGAATGTTCCACTTTAAATATCACTTATATTATACTCAATTTTCCATCATCAATACCCAAAATCCATGACAAATTTTTAACTAGGAAAACAGTAGTCTTATATTCTCTTTGAACACTCTCATCCATTATCTGCATCTACTCCTTTCTCACCCTTTTGTATTTGGATTTTCTTCTCTTTGCCCCACACTTCAAACATTTGTTGTCATTTGATGTCTTTTTTTCCTTTGTTTGTTTTTTTCAGATAGAATTTCTCTGTATAACTGTTCTAGCATCATTTGATTTTTGACAATAGCCATTCTGACTTGGGTAAGATGAACTCTCTAATTAGTTTTATTTGTATTTTCCTGACAGCTAATGATGTTGAATATTTAAAAAGTTAAAAATGCATACAAGGCATTGTTTCTCTCATAGATACTAGGTACATATTGTCTGAGAGCATGTAGTTGACAAAGATTTTCTTCCATTTTGTAGGTTGCATGTTCACATGATTAATGATTTCCTTTGGTTGATAAAAGCCTTTTAATTTCATGAGGTCCCATTTGTTTATCTGACTTATTTTTCTGAGTGAGATGAGTATTATTTAGAAAGTTCTTAGCTGTGATTCCATTTCAAAGTGGACTTCCTATCTTTTTCTCTACCACTTTCAGAGTTTTGGATCTTCTATTGAGGTTCTTGATCCATTTGGGAATGGGGTGAATGCACGTGTGTGTGTGTGTGTGTGTGTGTGTGTGTGTGTGTGTGTGTGTATGTGTGTGTGTTTGTGCTAGGAGAAATTAAGATATAAATAAATTCTTCTACACATAGTAATCCGATTTTCAAAGCACCATTTACTAAAGATCTTGTCTTTAGTCCAATGAATATGTTTGATATTTTGTCATGAATCAGTTGCCTACAGTTATCAGAACTTACATCTTGGTTTTCTATTCCATTAATCTACATGTCTGTTTTGTATCAGTGCAGTGATGTTTTTATTACTATATTGCTATAGTATAGCTTGAAACAGGGTATCTTTTGGAAAATTGGTTTGATTATCTGGGGGGAGGTTGTGCTTTCATGTGAATTTGTAATTGAATTTGTTCTTTGGGAATTTTATACCTTGTATAAATTACATTCTGATTATTGAAACCCTTCACCCTTTCTAATCACCCTGTCATCTGTACTAATCCATTCCCTAAATTTCTCTTTGAAAACTTTATGTCTCTTTATTTGTGACCCATTTAGTTTAATCATGATGAGGATCATCTGTGGGACTGAGGGTTTTGTACTACCATTTGAAACCTAGTTGGTACAACAGTGGGACACAACTGAAGAGAGTGACTTCTTATCACCTAGAATCCTTCAGTATCCAGGACTTCAGCAGGAAGCAGTAGTGTCCCATGAGTGTCCTCCCCATCCATCATACGTCATTGATGGGCCTGTCTTGTGCAGGCCCATTGCAAGCAGGCTCACTTGCTTTGAATCATGCTACAATTTCTCTTTCATGCCCACAGGTCAGTATTTTCCAGCTCTTCTATTTCTCTTTCCACCTTCTATGTTCTTCTCACTCCCACTTCTGCAAAGGTCTCTAAGCCTTAAAGGGAAATGCATACCTTTCCATTTAGGAGTGAGCATCCAACCATTCTGTATAAATTTTAAATTTGTTCTTATTTTTGTGTATAGTGACACTAAATTCATGATTGGGATTATGTCGAATCTGGACATTGCAATTGGTAGGATGGCCATTTACATATCACTAATCTTCTAGTCTGTGACCCTGGGAACATTTTCCATGGCCTACTGTCTACATCAGTTTCTGTCTTCATTGTGATGAAGTTCCCCTTAAAGAGGACTTTGAATATTTGTTACATTTATTACTTTTTTATTGATGTGATAAAACATCATTAACTAGACCACTTATTGAAGAAATGGTTTGTTTGGAACTTATTGTTCTACAGAGGTGAGAGTTCATCATCACTATGGCAGGAAGCATGGCATCAGAAGGAAAAGCATGGCAGTCCAGTAACACCTGAGATCCCACTTTTCAATCCACAAAAAGGAAGCATAAAACACTTGTAATGGTGCCACTCTGTTGAAAACTTAAATCCTACCTAGTGACATATTTCCTACTGCAAATTCACAACTCCCAATCCTCCCAGAACATCAAGCAACAGGGAAACAAATACTCAAATGCCTGAAAATTATAGGGGACATACTTTTTGAGGCATCACCCTTGATTATATATATTCTAATGTATTTTCTTGAGACAATAGTGAACAGACTTATTCCTATGGTTTAGTTCTCAGTTTATTTGTCATTGGTATATAGTAAAGCTGTTGATGTTTGTATGATAATTTTATACCCAGTCACTTGTATAAAAGCCTTTATGTGATCTAAGTGTTTCTTGATAAACTCTCTCAGCTCTCTTATTGATAGAATTGTGTCATCTGAAAATAAAGGTATTTTGACTTCTTTTCTTATTTGTATCCCTTTTGTTTGTTCTTTTTGTCTTTTTCTTCTAACATAGCCTTTGGTACTACATTGAAAAAGAGTGGAAGAAGTATATATCCTTGTGTTCTTCCAGCTTTTACTGGAAATGCATTAGATTCCCCCCTACTTAGTGGAATATTAACTATATTTCCTAACATAAGGCAAATATTATATTGAAATATATTTCTTCTATTTGAAATTCTTCAGGACTTTAGTCCTGAAGATTATGAACTGTATAAAAAAAAACTTTTCTATTTCTACACAGATTCCAATGTGTTTCCTGTTATTGAGTCCATTTATGCTATTTAATTTATATTTATTGATATTTGTACTTGATTATGATGAATGGTTACTTAAATATACATACATACATATACACACATATGCACATATATATGCACACACACAGTGTGTGTGTGTGTGTATTGTGTGGTACAATTGAAATCAAGTGTGCAGGTGGAGAGTAGAGACCAACTTACAGGAATGTGTTCTTTCTTTTCTTCATGTGGATTTAGGTCATCAGGTTTGGCAGCAAATAACCTTACCTGTTGAGCCATTTAACTGCTCTTTGATATATTCTTGGTTTTGGTTTGAAAGTATCTTGTTGAGAAGTTTTATATCTATGTTCATGGTGGATTTTGGTCTGGACTTTTATTTTTTGTTGAATATTTGTCTGCTTTTTGTATTAAGATGATACTTTATAAAAGTACTTTGATATTGTGCTCTCTTTTCCTGCATTTATGGAACAGTTCAACAAGCTTTTGTCAAGTTTTCTGAGGGTCTGAGAAAATTCATCTGGACCTGATTTTTTTTTTAATATAGAGATTGTTTTAAGTACTTCTGCAAACTCATCGCTTGTTTCAGGCCCGAGTAGTTGTATAACATAATTTTTCATTGATTCTTTGGGAGTTTACCATCATGTACCCCAATACCACTCATTTCCCTGGTCTTCCAAACCTGCCCTCCACCATTGTAACTTCCCCCTAAAAGAAAATTTAAAAAAATAAGAAATTTTTTTTAAAAGTTGAGTATTGTTCTTTACTGAATATGATATCAAAAGAGGGAAAGATCTCCCATGCTCATGGATCTGTAGGATAAACGTAGTAAAAATGATCATCTTACCATAATCAAGCTACAAAATCAACATAATTCCCATAGAAATTCTAACACAAATGTTTATAAAACTTGAAAGAACAATACTCAATTTCATATGGAAAAACAAAAAATCCAGGATAGCTAAAACAATCCTGTACAATAAAAAGAATGCCCAGAGATATAACCATCCCTGAGTTCAAGCTCTGCTACAGAGCTATAGTTCTGAAAAGTATTGGCTTAAAAAGAGAAAGGTGGGCCGGGTGGTGGTGGCGCATGCCTTTAATCCCAGCACTCGGGAGGCAGAGCCAGGCAGATCTCTGTGAGTTCGAGGCCAGCCTGGGCTACCAAGTGAGTCCCAGGAAAGGCACAAAGCTACACAGAGAAACCCTGTCTCGAAAAACCAAAAAAAAAAAAAAAATAGAAAGGTGGAACAGAGTAATTGAACCAAAAACCAAGTCATAAATCTACATACTGATGGACACTCACTCTTCAACAAAGAAGCCAAAATTATACAAAGGAAAAAAGAAAGCATCTTCAACAAATGGTGCTGGTCTAACTGGATGTCGGCACATAGAAGAATGCAAACTGATCCATAGCTATCATCCCACACAAAACTTAAGACCAGGTGGATCATAGACCTTGAAATAAATCCAGATATACTGTATTTGATAGAAGAAAAAATGGGAACAGCCTTTAATGCATTAGCACAGGAGAAAACTCTTCCTAAACAGAACACTGAAAGCACAGGCATTAAGATTAACAACTAATAAATTGCATCTTTGCTTTATAAAAAATCTTCTGTAAAGCAAAGGACAGCATCAATATGGACAAATTTGCAGCCCCATAGATTGGAAAAAAGTTTTCAACAACTCCACATTTGACTTAGAGTTAATATTCAAATTATATAAACTCAAAAAAAACTAGACACCAACAAACTAAATAATCCAAATTAAAAATGGATTTAAATAGAGAAATTTCCACAGAGAAAACAAAAATGCCTAAGAAATACTTAACAAAATGGGGGTTGGGGAATTAGCTCAGTGGTAGAGCACTTGCCTAGCAAGCACAAGGCCCTGGGTTTGGTCCTCAGCTCTGAAAAAAAAAAGACAAAATAACAAAATGTTCATCATCCTCAGCCATTAGGGAAATGCAAATTAAAATGACTCTCAGATTCTACCTTAATCAGTCAGAACGGCTAAGGAAAAAAAAAAAACACAAGTAACTGTAGCTAGAGTTTTCCTGCCTGGCCCACAGTCAGGACAAATCTCTATCACCTGCCAGTCCCACAGCCTCAGACCCGACCAAGTAAACACAGAGACTTATATTGGTTACAAACTGTATGGCCATGGTAGGCTTCTTGCTAACTGTTCTTACAACTTAAATTAATCCATTTCCATTAGTCTGTACCTTGCCACATGGCTCGTGGCTTACCAGCATCTTCACATGCTGTTTGTCATGGTGGTGGCTGGCAGTGTCTCTCTGACTCAGCCTTCCACTTCCCACCTTTATTCTCCTCCTTATCCCGCCTACAAGTAACAGCTCATGCTGGAGAGGAGGTAGTGTGAGGGGAACACTTCACCATTGCTGGTGGGAGGGCAAACTTGTACAGCTACTTTGGAAATCAGTGTGGCGGTTTCTAAGAAAACTGGGAATTAACCTACCCCAAGACCAAACTATACCACTCTTGGGCAAATAACAAGAATGTTCGATCAGACAATATGGATATTTGCTCAACTATGTTCATAGCAACTTTATTTGTAGTAGACAGAACCTGGAAACCTAGATGTCTCTCTTCCAAGGAATGGATAAAGAAAATGTGGAACAATACTCAGCTGCTTAAAACAAGGACACCAGGTAATTTGAAAACAAATGGATGGAACTAGAAAAAAATAAATCAGCCTGAGTGAGGTAACCCAGACAGAGAAAGACAATCATGGTATGTACTCACTCATATGTGGATATTAGCTGTAAAATAAAGGATAATAGTGCTATGATCCACAGACCCAGAGAGACTAGGGAACAAGGAGGATTCATGGGGGGAGTGACACCCAGATATCCCTGTGAAAGGGAAATAGATTTTGTGAGTGAACTGAGGGCAGTTGGGCATGGGAATGTGAGCAATCAGGTTGGGGGGGGGATGAAGGGGAGAGTTCTGAAGAAGACTCCTGGAAAGGGGTACATTTCAGGGTCAGATAAAAACTTGGCAAAAGGCATTGCCAAGAATCTCCAAGGAAGACTCCACCTTAGACTCCTAGTAATAGTAGATATGTAGTCTGAACTGTCTGTCTCCTGTGATAAGATTGGTGCTAGCCCAATTGTCATCAGAGAGACTTCATCCAGCAACTGATAGAAACGAATGCAGATCCACAAGCAAATATTAGGTAGAGTTCAGAGAATCCTGCAGAAGAGGGGGAGAAAGAACTGTGGGAGCCACAAGGGTCAAGGACACAACATGAATACTCACAGAATCAACCTGGGATCATAGGGACTCACAGAGTCTGAAATGCCAACCAGGGTGCCTACATGGTACTGGTCTAGGCCCTCTGTATATGTGTTATATCTTTGTAGATTGGTGCTCTTGTGGGACTCCAAACAGTGGAAAAACTGGCTATATCCAATTCTCTTACTGGCTTGTCGGACCCTACTCCACATACTGGGTCACCTTGCCCAGTTTTAATACATGGGGAAGTACTTAGTCTTACTGCAACTTGATATGCGATGGTTTGTTGATACTCATGGGAGACCTGCCCTTTCCTAAACAGAAATGGATGAAGAGTGGTTTGGAGGGTGGTAATAGAAAGGAGTTCCACTAGGGGAGATACTGGGAGAAGAGGTTAGAGCGGAAAATCATGGCTGGAAAGTAAAATAAATACACAAATACATTTATTTTAAAAAGAAAAAGAAAAACAAACAAACCAAAAATCAAACCATCTTGCTGACCCCTCTGGGAAATGACATGCTCCTCTGTCAGTGGCAGTATTCCCTCATAACAGTCAAAACTGTTGTGTCCCCTATTCCAACATACTTGTACCACTTTGTTACTCCATCTTTTCCACCTCTCCATCACCTACTTGTTCATCATAATGGCATCAGGAGCTGAGATGTGTCATGCACAGACATGTTTTACTTGCCCAGACAGCTTTACTTGCAAATGTTTATTGCAATGAGCTGTTGGTCTCTGGCTTCTGCTACACCATCAATACTGACTCCCCTAGTCTCTCAGATATCCTACTGTTGCTCAGAGTCATGGAGATCCTGTGGCTATGCTTCTGCAGGACTGGCCCTTTCCACTTTCTCCACCTGATCATAGATAGGGTAAATATGGGGGTGAACCAACTCAAAGCCCTAAATCTGGGCCTGGGTGGTTGCTGAGTTATTCAGCACTGGTCTTTTCTATGCTGTCCTCCACCCCAGAGGTGGGGGCAGGGCCAGTCCTGACTATTTTTAACGTTCATATTATCTTATGTGTAGAAGTATTTTTCTTGTATGTCTGTGTTTGTTACATATGTGTCTGGTGACCATAGAGGCTGGGAGAAGGCATTGTGAGTTATCATGTGGGTAGTAGAAACTGAGTCCTTATTCTATAAAAGAACAGTGAATGCTTTTAACTGCTCAGCCTTCTCCCCATTCCTACTTGTTTACTTGTTCAAAATATCATCTTAGCTTAATTTTGGTAGTTTTTAATCTATGCAGAAATTCATCCATATGTTTTAGATTTTCCAGGTTGGTGGAATGTTCTTAAGGTAAACTCTAATAATTTTCTGAATTTCACTGGAGCTTGTCATAATGACTCCATTTTCAAGTCTTACTGTATGAACTTTGGCATTCATTCTTCCTTTGGTTAGTTTATCTAAAGTTTGTCAATATTGTTTATATTGTGAAAGAACCAAATCTACTTCATGACTCTGTGGTTTGTTTTGTTGTTGAGCTGTTTTCCTTTCACTAATTTCATTAACGTCAGTGCTTTCTTTCCAGCTAATGATTTTGGTGTTCGATTTGTTACTTTTCTACAGCCCTAAGGTGAATAATTAACTAAATAATTGGACATCTCTTTAATTTCTTAGTTTAGGAACATTGACCTTTAAACATCTCTCTTAGGACTGTCTACATTGTGTCTCACAGATTAAAGTACATTGGTTTTAATTTCCATTTTATTACAGGAGACTTTCTACTCTAGATTTCTTCAAGAAATCATTCATAATTGTGTTGTGAGTTGTTTGATGTCCATGAGTTTGTTTACCTTCTGGAATTTCTCCTGTTTGTATGTAGTTATCTCATTGTTGTCAGGTAGAATATAAGGAAATATTTCAGTTTCCTCATATTTGCTCAGATATTCTTTGTGTCCTGATATACGATCTATTTTAGAGAAAGTTCCATGGACTGCTGAGAACAAGAAGTACTCTGCAGTGTTTGGATAAAATATTCTATAGATATCTTTTAAGGCAATTTTATCTGTGATTTATTTCTGTCTACTCTCTAATGGGATGAAGGGTTAATTGTTGCGAGTGAAACTACTATGACACCTAGTGATAGTCTGTGACTGTACATCTAATAGTATTTTCTGTATAGAACTGGATGCACGTGTGTGTGGAATTGTACAGTTCTCTCCATGAACTGTTTCCTTAATTAGTAGGAAGTAATATCATTTTTTCACTAGATTTACTTTCAAGTCTATTTTGTCAGATTAGATCAGCAACACTTGTTTGTTTTCTAGCTCCATTTGCCCTGAACACCTTTCTTCATCACCTCTTTGTAAGGTTATATCTCTCTTTTATGACAGAGTACAACAAATATATACTTCCTACTTTTTTATTCCAATCTCCTAGCCTGTGTTTTTTAATTGGGAATTGACATTAATATTCAGTTACTAGTGAAAGGTCCCTATTGATTACTGTCATTTTGATGATTTTGTCAAGGGACTCAAGCTGTTTCCTTGTTTAACTGTTGTTCTAGTTTGCTTTATAATTACTATGACAAAGTGCTCTTGTCAGAAACAATATAGGGAAAGAAAGTGTTTATCTGGCTTCCACTTTCAGGTCACAGTCTATCTATGGAAAGTGTCAGGGCAGTATCTCCAGAAAGAACTGAAGCAGAAACTATTTTACTAGTTTGTTTGCTAACTCATTCAGTGTTTCAGGCTAGGTTAGATTCTTTATATATCCCAGGACCAGCTGTGTATGCTGTGGGCCCTAACACATCAATCATCAATGAAGACAACAACTCAAACCCCTGGCCACAGGACAATCTGATAGGGACAATAGCTTAACTGAGACTTTCTCAGATAATTCTAGGTTGTGTCAATTTGACTGGTATTACTGGAGTTATCTCTAGTCCCGCCCAGGCCCTCAGCCACTTAGACCCACATAAATATGCAGATGCTTATATTATTTAAACTGTTTGGTCTAATGGCTTAGGCTTCTTGCTATCCAGTTCTTATATCTTGAATTAACCCATTTCTGTTAATCTATAAGTTGCCATGTGGCTTGTGGCTTACCGATACTTTACATCTTGCTTCTCATGGTGGAAGTGGCTGGAGACTCCTTTTTTAGCCTTCCTGTTCCCAGAATTCTCTTCTCTGCTTATCCTGCCTATACTGTACTTCTTGCCTGGCTACTGGCCAATCAGCATTTTATTTATCAGTCAATCAGAGCAACACATGTACAACATCCCAGCACTTCCCCTTTTCTTTTTTTCAAAAGGGAATGATTTAACTTTAACATAGTAAAATTACATATAACGGAACAATTATCAAGCAAGAATTACAGTTACAATATCTAGTCTATTTATAATATACAGTCTATTTGTATTTGGCAAAATTAAAGAAGATATTCTATGATATATTTGTGAATCTAAGGTTTCATATCTAACTTATCTTTTATCCTGACTAAGGATTTTATATCTAGTCTTCAACTATACCAAAGACCTCAGAAGGATATAATATTAACTGAGAAACAGGAGAAGGACACAAGCAACTTTCAGGAGTCTTGTGAGAGTATACAGAGACAGCTGGAAGCCTGGACAGTCATGTAAATTTAGAGCATCTGTCTTCAGCCCACAGGCCTAGAGACTCTCCGTCACTTCTCTCTGTGTCCTGTAGAATGTCTGGCAGTTTCCTCTGTGAAGTAGGTACCTTAAGGACCATTTTGCCAAGCAAAGTTCAGTGGTCACATTCCTAATGGTCCTGCATGTCCAGTTGATACATTTTTTCAAGTAGTCCAGGGAAGAACAGTTTCTTGCCCAAATGGCTATTTTTGCCAAGAAGAAGATAAACTCCATATGGAGTGTCTTCAATGCCCATCCTCCTCTCTGAAGTAAATCCAGTGTTGCCAGGGGCAGACATATCTGACTGTCCAGAAAGGTTAAATTTGTAAAACATTTTAAATGTCATATTCTGTAGGTCTTTGAAGTGTTTGAAGATTACCTATCTATCTGAAATATATCTATGTATACCTAGAAAACTTAACTAACATGGCTATACTTTTGAATATCACAGAAAACTAATTATTAATCTGTATTTCTTGATTATCCACTACAATTTAAATGAGTTACATAAACATAATACCTCCCACAAGGGTAGAAATACATAAACAGTGTAGCAAAAATAAGTTTAAACATGTATCAATAAACCAAAATCCATAGCAATGTAAAACATTTCTAAACAAGTTGTTGTTCTTTAAAAGTAGGTTCATTAATCTACCCTTTCATCTTATCATTATCTATATTATCCTCTTTTTCTTTAGAAAGAGATTGCATTTATAATCAACCTGCTTTATATAAAATATTGTTTTTTGTCTGTCCCACACCAGAGGGTTCTAATATGGGACAGAATAATCTCTCAGCATTTTTTTTAGAAATATGCTTGGGTTTAGAGAAGGAGTGAGCCAATTCCATCTCCAAAGCCAGCCTGGTATATTTGGGAATTTGTGCATAGCTTCTCATACTACTTCCTGCTGAGTGAGAGTGCTATATTTCTTATCAGAACATAAAGAAAATTTTAAGATTATGGAGTAGTCCATGAGGCTGTATTGTGTGAGCCAGTTGCCTTGACACCATTCCGAATGTTGGATCATCTGGGCCATGGTGTCATCAGAGACGTTTCAGGGGGTCTTGGCTTGTTAAACCTGATGTATCTTAATCTGGAACAAATCCATAACCCCTTGATTTCTGTGGAAACAAAAGCAGAGCTTCCTTTCCAAAGCAACATATCCTTAGATGAAAATTTTGAAGTCAAGATACCTTTAATATATATAAATGCTTAATTTAGCAGTCTTTACAATCAAATGTCTTTCTGCAGTTAAAAATCCCAAAGAAGACACAATCTAGATTCTCTGTGTGATATCCATCTTAATGTGGCTTATTTTTTATATTACTTTTATTTTCTCTTAAAGACTTTATTTTCAAAACTATTTCTTTTTATAGCTGTATATATTCCTTTTTGTCTCTCTTCCAAGTCTACATATACTTTCATACCTACTGTAAACTGTCCAATCTGAATCTCTCTTATTATGAATCTCTTGCTTTAAACTAAATCATTACTAAGACTGAAAGGGCAGCTGTGGCTGCTGGCTCCACTTTCCTCAGATTTCCAATTTGGTGGAACTATGTTTACCTCCAGCTTCTGAGGAACTATGTTAACTGCCTGACTCTGGGAGGCAGTGGGTCTATGCCTCTATCAAAGCAGCATATAACCCAGAAACCTCTCTCTCTCTCTCTCTCTCTCTCTCTCTCTCTCTCTCTCTCTCTCTCTCTCTGTGTGTGTGTGTGTGTGTGTTTGTGTGTGTGTGTACTAGCAAAGACCAAATCCCCCATGGAGCATAGTACACAGCTTGGAGACACCTCTGTGTAATGTGGCATAGGTCAAGCTTGCTCGCCACAAACCCGCCATAGAGTAGCGCAAGCAAGCAGGCTGTGGCTAATTTGAGAGAGACAATCAGGAAGCTGTTTTTAGGTTTGTTTAGAATTGCTTATTAAATATTCTCAGGTTTCAGGTGGAAACTCAAGCTGTTGTGTGCCATTTGTTGCTGGAATTGTCTCTAGTCCTGCCTGGACCTGCAGCCTATTAGACACAAATAAACACACAGACACTATATTATTTAAACTTTTTGGCCAATGGCTCAGGCTTCTTGTTATCCAGTTGTTATATCTTAAATTAACCCATTTTTATTAATCTATAAGTTGCCATGTGGCTCATGGCTTACTGGTACTTTACTGGTACTGTCCCATATTAGAGACTGGTAAAGCAATCTTGTGTGTATTGCAGTCTTATGGACATATCTGTTTTTCACTTCAGTCTGAAGGGCTCCCATAAATATATTTTGTAAAGCTGTGTGGATGGGCATAAATACATTTTGCATAATTTTTGCATGTAAAATTTTATTTCTCCTTGAGTTATGACAAGCAGCTTGGATGAGTACGGTAGTTGTCATTGGTTGTCTTTTATAACTTGAAGTATAGCTTTCCAGTCCCTCCTGCATTTTAAAGTCTGAGTTAAAAAATCTGTTATTCTGACAGACTTTCCCTTACATTTGACTTGGTGTTTCTCTCTTGTGAATTTCAATGTACTTCCTTTATCTAATTATAATATTATGAGGGGAGGTTCTTTTCTGGTCTTGTCTATGTGGTGTTTGAAATTTTGCCTGCATCTCAATTGGCATCTGTTCTAACAAAAAGCATTTTAGAGAGAAAAGAATTTGTGTTGCTTACAACTCAGGTTAGTTTATGATTGATGAGAAGGTCAGCAGGAAGTTACAGTCCTCTGTCCACAGTCAAGAGCAGAGAGACAATAAAGATGTTTACCCATGCTTCCTTGCTCACAGCTAGCCTTCTCTTTCCTTATGCTTTTCTGCGCCCCTCCAGTAGGGAACGATGCTTTCCACAATGTGTTTCATCTTTCTACATTATCAATGTACTATCTGCACAACCTTTGAAAGACATGCCCACAGGCCAATGTAATCTAGACTATTCCTCAGGAACGTTCTCTTCCAAGGTGGTTGTAGGTTGTGTAAAGTTAACACTAAAAGCTACTAAACACCACAACACCACCACTCTATTCCTAACTATAGGAAATGATATTAAATATATTTTCTATACCTATAAACTTTAGATTTCCTCCTTTCATAGAGTGAGGGATATCTTGGAATTCCTACTCCTATCTTCTTATTATATTCTTTATTCTATATATTCTATATTCTTATTATTAACTTTGTTCTTATTGGCTTTTCCCAAGTCCTGCAACTTGCCTTCACACTGTGATTTTTTTCCTTTAAAAATATCTCATTTATTGTGATCTGGTGTGTGTGTGTGTGTGTGTGTGTGTGTGTGTGTGTGTGTGTGATTGTCTGTGTGGGTACACACATCTCACAGAACATTGGTGAGAACCTGAGAACAACTTTGTGGAGTCAGTTGTCTACTTCTGATTTATGTGGGTTACAGAGATAGTTTGGTCTTCAGGTTTATATAAGCACTTTTTTACCCATTATTATTTCAAAATGACACCATTCTCTTTTGTATCTCTATTTACTTCATTTACTATTTAGTAGCTGTGTAGATCACTTGTGCTAATTTCTACTCTTCCTTATGCAGTAAAGTTGTTTTCATAACTTACTTTTGAAAATTATGTCATTAGGCACTGGAGAAATGCTTTGGTGCTCAAAAGAACTTGGTGCTTTTTAGGGGAGGGGAGTTTGTTTCCCAGTACACACATCAAATGGCTCACAATCTTCCATAACTCCAACTTCAGGGGAACTGACACTCTTCTCATCTCTGCAGACACACAAACACACAGACTCACACTCATATATAAACACACAAACATATAGAAAAAGAAAAAATAAAATAAATCTTTCAAAAATTATTTCATTAACTACAAGTTTCTAGGGCCTTGTATATTCTCTAAATGTTCATGTATAACATTCTCTCTCTCTCTCTCTCTCTCTCTCTCTCTCTCTCTCTCTCTCTCTCTCTTCCTTTTCTACTCCCTGTCCTCTTTCTCCACCTCTTTCTCTCTACTTGATGACTTATTTCCTTCAATTCAATTAATTGTGATTATTAATGATGTCATACAACCTTGATTCATTCATTTGGTTTCACTCAACTGGTTATTGTATTGATGAGAATAATTCTTCCCAATGTCATACAAAATGACATTCTTCCCAACTCTATCTTTGAATCTTTCTGTTTTTCTAGGACCAGGAGACAGGTACTTATTTATCTGCTAATTGAAAATTACTCCCCACTAACACTCAGATCTTGTGGTTGTTTGTTGTTGGATAGGTCTATTAGGTCTCATCACTTGATACACATCAATTAAAAGGTAACAAAACAATAAATATCCAGGCTGATTAGTATGGTGCAAGCCTGCAATCACAACATTCATGGGACAGATTCAAATGAATCAATAGTTCAAGAGCATGCTTGTCTACATATCAAGATGGAGACAGCCTTGTTGAGATATTGTAACTCCAAATAAACACATATCTTTTAAAATGACTTTCTAGGCAGAACTACTTTTAATTATCAGCTACATATATGTCATTAGCTTATGCTTAGTGCCGTCCCTAAAATGCTTTTGCCTTTTTGTTTGTTTTCAGACAGGATCTGTTGTATCCCAGGTTGACCACAAATTTTCTATGTAATAGAAAAAGACATTGAACCTCTGGTCTTCTCTTGTCTTGACCTCCAGAGTTTTAGTCTTGCAGATGAACGCCACATTTGGCTTGGCTTTTAGGTTTTTTTTTGGATGTGCATAGGTATGTGTGTTTATGATGGTGTGGTTACAAATGTATAAATGTGGCTATTCTTGTGCCAAAGCTTGAGTGTGGAAGACAAACAACAACATCAGGTGTTGAGCCATAATTTCTACCTTGTTTGAGACAGAGTATCTTTCTTATTGTTCATCACTGTGTGTGCCAGATTAGCTGGTCCTGGTTGTCATAGAAGGAGCACTAGGGTAACAAATTTACTGCATCACCATTGTTGAATGGTTCCTGAGGATTCAAACTCAGGTCCTCACACATGCAAAAGAAATGTTTTTCATTGAGACATCACCTGAGCCCAGCTTTCAATCTCTTTAAGTGGCTTAATTCTGTCATGTATTGTACAATTTATTTTCCCTCTACTACTTCTCTGCAGATCATTTTCACCCAGCTTTCAATAAAAAATTCTGTCATGTATTGTGCATTTCACTTCCCTCTACTACTTCTCTGTAGATCATTTGACCCCAGCTTTCAATCAAATCTTAGATTCCTTGAATTCATGCATCCTACTGCTCTGACCCTTGCTTAACTCTTAACTTCACTTCTGACTTGATTTAGTTAGGTCTTCAGATAATCATGAAAAATGCAAGTGTGCAATGGCATCTGAGAAATGTAGAGAGAGCTCTAGACCAAGAACAGTTAGGACACTGTGACTGTTGAGAATACATCACAGTAGCCCTGGTAATGTAATTGAAGCTTTGGAGTGAAGGTGGCATGCTATTCCTGGAAGGTCTCTAGTAGTCTGTGTTTAGGAGGCTAGGGTATTGAGGAGTCACTATTGAGAAGTGGTGGAACCTTAGAGGTAGATGCCAGGATGAGGGGATCTCCCTCCAAAAGTGGTAAGATAGACCTTTAGACATGATGGTAATATAAAGTCTAAGCATGGCCATGCAAAGACCCCTCTGGCTTACTGTATTGGTATGATTGCTTTTCTCAAAATATGTCTCCATTATTGTAGCCCACCAGGAGGATGTCTCTATGAGGCATCAGGGGTAAAGCTGTGAGATGATAAGTTTACTAATGAACTTGATTTAATCAGGTCACTATCTGTGTTATGTGTTAAATGTCACGTTGTATACTGGAAACACAGTTTGATTTTTCTTAGTAAAGCTGTGTGCCATTTGCAGAAAAGAGAAGAATATCAGGCAGACCTCATTTCATTCTTTATAATCAACACTTTTCTCTTCCCTTCACATAGTGTTATGTGGATCATGGTTTGAGCACACCCGTGCCTGGCTGTCCATGAGAGAAAGTGACAACTTCCTGCTACTGAGCTACAAAGACATGAAACAGGTAGATTAAATTCTTACCTCAATCACAAGGTTTCTCACAAACTTACCCCATGCAGCACCTCACATTCTTCAGTATACCCATGTTAGTGTTAGGTCAATGAAGAGTCAATAAAATTGAGATTATGCCCTATGTCTTTTATTGAGCTGCATCTGGAATTTTCTCTCCAGCCTCCTTGTCCATCACCCACAACTTCTTTGTCCTACTCCACCATGGGATAGGGTGGGGTTGCTCACATTTGTACTATAGGGTTTTTGATTTTGTCTATGGAACACATTTGATACACCTGATAACTCAGTTGTCAGTGGGGAATTTGTAAAGCAGCTTCATTCCACTGTTGTGCCCAAATGTATGTCATCTCCCCTTGATGGCAACAAGAGGAACAAAGACAGGAAATCTGTGAATCATGGGAGAGCACAAGTGCTGAAGTCACATGAACAGCACTGAGTGCCTGGGTATCTAGGATATCCTTGTTTGTATGGTAGGATTGAGGTCAACCTTGACTAAAAGAGACATTGATTTACAAGATCATTAATTGAAATAATTTTAAGTTCATTTGTGTATTTTATTTTCATATAGTTAAAAATTTCTCCCTCTACTGATGGACACATAATAATGACACCAAGCATATAAGCACAAATATATTCAAATTTGATTAGCAACACAAAAGTTTAGGTAGTTTGGAAATTATCAGTGAAAGATAACCATCATTTATATATCACAGATAAAAATATCAATTGTAATTTTTACTGAACAAGAAAAAACATATGCAGTCTGTCAGAGAAAACACTTCTCATCCTTAGATTAGTTCAAAAATTTAGTTAAGAAGGAAAAGAAGAATTAAATTAAATTAAAAGGAAAAGAATCTTATAGCCACTGTGTACCTTTTAGAAGTAGACTCTGGTGATGATGAAGGTTACTGACAGCTGTAAATTTTTTGTTTTCATTTTTATTTCTCTTATAAAAATTTTTATTGTTTAAAAGAATTTTTAAATTTAAATGTATTTTGAATGTATTCTTTCTCTCCCACAATTTCTTCCAAATTTTCTCCTCCTCCTCATCCACACAAGCTTAAATTGTTTCTGAAAAACCAAACAAAATCCAAATAAAACAAAATTCCTCCTGAAAGAAAACAAAATGAAACAATAACCAAAAAACCCACTGAACTGCAACCAAATAAAAGCATACACACACACACACACACACACACACACACACACACACACAACTGTGGAGTCTAGTACATGTTGGTCATCTACTCCTTCACATGAAGACATTTCTGCAGTGGTTGATATATCCAGTGTCAATTCATTGGAGACAGTGGATTTTCCCTCTACCAGCAGGTATAAATGACAGTTCAGTTGTTAACCTTTACTCTAGTGGGTAGGTTTTCATTCATTTAT
The DNA here is from genome assembly GCF_949786415.1 of Peromyscus eremicus. Lineage (NCBI taxonomy): Eukaryota > Metazoa > Chordata > Mammalia > Rodentia > Cricetidae > Peromyscus > Peromyscus eremicus. Next base: position 175,148,356 of record NC_081416.1, read on the forward strand.
TTTTAATAAATATAACAAAATAAAGTACAATATGATGAAATAATATTATCTCCTCTAAGTTGGACAAGACAAACCAATAGAAGGAAAACAGCACAAGAGAAGGCACAAGCAGAGACCCACATTATCATACATCCAGGAAGACCACAAAATTAATAATCTGTGGCCCTAACATATAAGCAGAGGATTGGTGCAGACTGGTGTGGCACTATGCATGCTGCTCCAGTCTGTGGGTTCATATGAGCTTTTCTTTTTTTTTCTTTTTTTTTTTTTTTCGAGACAGGGTTTCTCTGTGTAGCTTTGCGCCTTTCCTGGGACTCACTTGGTAGTCCAGGCTGGCCTCGAACTCACAGAGATCCGCCTGGCTCTGCCTCCCGAGTGCTGGGATTAAAGGCGTGTGCCACCACCGCCCGGCCATATGAGCTTTTCTTATGTTGATGTGGATGGTCATGTTTTCTTAGTGTCCTCCCTCTTCTCTGGCTCTAACACTCTTCCTTCTCCTGAGAGTTGTCTGAGATTTAAAGTGAGAGATTTGGTAGAGACATACCATTTAGGGCTGATTGTTCAAAAGTATCTCAAACTCTGTGTATTCTCTGTCTGTGGATCTCTATTTTTCTCCTCAACTGTTTTGGGAGAAAACTTCTCCGATGGCGGCTGTACAAAGCACTATTCAGAGCGTAGCAGATCACCATCTGGAGTCATTTTGTCACGAATTTTTCAGACCAGTATTATTTGATTTTACCCTAGGTTCCCAGTCTGTCTAGTCTCTGGTCCACAAAGCAGTGTCAGCTGTGTGTCCCATCTCATAGAGTAGGCCTTAAGTAAAATCAGTTATTTTCATATCAATCACGTCAATGGTTACTCTCATGAGCTTTGTGGCATCATTGCCCTAGCTTATCTTGTAGGTAGGACTATGTAATAGGAAGTTTCCTGTCCCAACCACCTTGTCCCAAATAACTAACTCAGAGGCTGAATGTGAACTATAAATGCTCAGCTGATAGCTCAGGTTTGTAAGTAGCTAAGTCTTACCTTTAAATCAACCCATTTTATTAATGTATGTATTGTCAGGTGTCTCATGGCTTTACCTGTCCTCTACCATGTCTTGTTTCCTGATCAGCTGGCTGGCATATCTCCTGAATCTGCTCTCCTTCCAATCATTTTCAATTTGGTTTTACTGCCTAACTTTCTGCCCAGCTACTGGTCTGTCAGCTCTTTATTAATCAATATGAGTAATACATATTCATATTCTAGAAAAGATTGTTACAGATAATTTTCCCCTATTTGTCTAATTAAAAAGGAAGGTTTTCCCCTTAATAGAGTAAAACTATATACAGCTAAAACAGTTATTAAGTAAGAATTAGAGTAATCGTATCTGATCCATTTACATTTGGCAAAATTAGAGAAAATACTTAATTATCTATCTTATCTTGGTCTGTCTAAAATTTTGTATCTAATTTACTATCTATTATAACTAAGGAAAACTATAATTATAACTAGTCTTCAACTCCATCAAAGACGCCAGAAGGGTAAAAAGTTACCTAATGGCAGGGCATCAGGTTGCCTGGACAGTCACCCAAAGGTCATCTGTAACACTGGGGCATCCAATGCTGGCCTTCAGGCCAAGTATATCTGACAGACTTTCCTGTTAAGCAGGGAATATTGAAGGACTGTCCTACACTATCTTGGCAAAGTTCAGCAGTCACATTTCTAGCACCCTGATGGTCAAGTTTAGACAGTAACTGTTATCAATTGAGGCAATGTCAGTTTCTTTACCTCTGTGGATAGCTTTTTCCATAAAGAAAACAAACTCCATATAGAATTTCTTTGATGCCCATCATCCTCTTTAAAGTAATTGTTGATTACTGTCTCACTGTCAGAAAAGTCTATGTTCTTAAAACATTTTAAATATTCTGTAGGTCTTTGAAGTGTTTGAAGATTGCCTATCTAAATGAAATATACCTATGTATACCTATAAGACCTAACACAACTATTCATTTGCTATTATAGATGACTATTAATCTATATTTCTTAACTATATATTACATTTTAAAATTAGCAGCATAAACATAATACTTGAAACAAGAGTTGAAATATACATACATTATAACAAAATTAACTTTAAATTTGTATCAATAAACCAAAATCCATATCAATATCAAACACATAAGATTAATGTTTGTTTGTTTTTTTGGATTAAAGTAGATTCAATAGTCTACCCTTTTATCCTATCATTTCTATACCCCCTTTATCTTTTTCAGAACAAGATTCCTGAATCTAACCTCTTTCATTTGTCTTTTTTTCTGACCATTATGTATAACAACTTGTAGCCAACCCTCCAAATAATGACAATCATAGTGTGTTATTGGGAACATGGGTGTAATTCTCCAGACTATTTGCAGTTGATTTTGACTTCTGGTAATCTTTTGGGGATCCTGAGAAAACTCAGGATTATGGTCAAGTTCTGACTGAAGTATTTGTGAAGCTGGATCATCTCAGCCAGCAGCCTTGAAGTTGTTCTGATGCAGAACTCAGAGGGAACTGCAACAGAGGGCCTCTCAAACATTACATCAGCTGGGTAACCCTTTCCACTGGAGATTTTTCAGGGGGTCTTTCTCATTCAAACCTGATTTTTCTTAACCCTGAATGACTCCAGAGCCTCTCATTTCCTGTGGAAATAAAATCAGAATTTCTTTCCCAAAGTAACATATCTTTTGACTTAAATTTTGAGGTCAAGATAGTTTTAAAATATATAGGTTGGTTTAATGTAGCAACTTTCATAATGAAATGTTTTTTTGCAGTTCTCATTTGCTGATGAGTAGTCAAAAATTTAAAGAGAATACAATAGCATACAGTATACAGACTCTCAGTGTGTTTTCCGTATTTATATGGCATGTTGTTTAAGGAAATTTCTTTTTTTAAAAAACTATATTTTTTTAATCAACGACCATATATATTCTTTTTTTCTCTCTTCCAAGCCTATACATATTTTTAAACACACTGTGACCTGCTTAGAGGCTCTCTTTAAAATTCTGTCCTTATTAAACATGGATAACTTTTCTGTCTCCATGAACAAAAAAAGTGCTATGTAAATTAGATCACAGAATGCTCACACTAGCTCCTCCCCTTCAGTTCCCTGAGAGTCTAGTCTTATGGCAGAGGCGTGTTTACCATCAGCATTGGGAGCCATGTTTACTTCCTGATCTCTGGGAAGTTTCTAGTTCCATGCTGCCACATAGTAGCATGCTGCCAGCTGCTCATAAGCCCCATGTAAGTATTTGGTACTAGGGCCTCTTAAAAGAGCCACCGCCTATTATTGTTCCTAGCACTAAGCCTGAAAGCCATCTCTTAAAGGAGCCATGCCTGTGCTCACTGCCAGCAAACCAAGACCACTGGCAAATAAGTCACTATCAGCAATGCTTGACTACATTCTTGTGTGTCTAAGTTCCTTTTTTCAATTATTACTAAGAAAGTTCTATTAAGAAATTTTATATTCATTTTACATACCAACCACAGATACCCCTCTCCTCCTTCCTCTTGCACCCCTGCATTCACCCCCAACCCAACCCACATTCCCCCCTCCTCCAAGGCAAGGTCTTTCCACGGGAATCAGCTGAGCCTGGTACAGTAAGTTTAGACAGGTCCAAGCCCCTCCTCCCTGCAACAAGGCTGTGCAAGTTGTCCCACTATAGACACTGGGCTCCAAAATGCATGCTCAAGCACCAGGGACAGATCCTGAACCGACTTCCTGGAGGCCCCCTAAACAGTTCAAACTAAACAACAGTCTCACTCATCCAGAGGGCCTAGTTCAGTATGGGAGCTCCACAGCTATTGGTCCACAGTTCATGCATTTCCAGTAGTTTGGCTGGCTGTCTCTGTAAGTTTCCACATCGTGGTCTTGATGTCCCTTGCTCATAGAATCCCTCTCTCTCTCATCAATTGGACTCCTGGAACTCGGCCCTTCTCCTGGCCGTGGATCTCTGCATCTGCTTCCATCAGTCACGGGATGAAAGCTCTATGATGACAGTTAGGATAATCACCCATCTGATCACTGAAGTAGGCCAGTTCAGGCACCCTCTCAACTATTGCTAATAGTCTAAAGTGGAGTCATCCTTGTGTATTCCTGGGAACTTCTTTAGCACTCTGTTTCTCCCTATTCCCATGATGTTTTCATTTATCATGTTATTTCTTTCATTGCTCTCCCAGTCTGTTCCTGTTCCAGCTCAAACCTGCCATTCCACTATGTTCTCATCCTCCCTTCCTTGCCCTCCATTAGCCCCTCACCCCTAGTTTGCTCATGTAGATATCATCCATTTCTTCTTCTCTGAGTGATCCATGCATCCCTCCTAGAATCCTCCCTGCTGGCTAGCCTCCCTGGAGTTGCCTGTTGCAGTCTAGATATCCTTTGCTTGAAATCTGGTATCCACATATGAGTGAGTACATACCATGTTTGTCCTTCTGAGTCTAGGTTACCTCACTCAGGATGATATTTTCTACTTCCATACATTTGCCTGAAAATTTCATGATGTCATTGTTTTTACTGCTGAGTAGTACTCCAATGTGTGTATGTGCCACATTTTCTTCATCCATTCTTTGTTTGAGGGACACCAGGTTGTTTCCAGGTCTGGCTATTATGAACAATGCTGCTGTGAATATAGTTGTGTCCTTGTAGTATGATTGAGCATTCCTTGAGTATATGCTAAAGAAGGCTATAGCTGGGTCTTAAAGAAGATTGATTCCCAATTTTCTTTGAAACCACCATACTGATTTCCAGAGTGGCTGTACAAGTTTGCACTCCCATCAACAGTGGAGGAGTGTTTGCTTTCCTCCACATCCTCTCCAACATAAGCTGTCATCAGCGTTTTTGATCATGGTATCTCATAGTCATTTTTATTTGCATTTTCCTGATGACTAAAGATGTTGAGCAATTCCTTAAATGTCTTTAGGCTATTTGAGATAAATCTGTTGATAATTCTCTGTTTAGCTCTGTAGCCCATTTTCTAATTGAATTGTTAGGTATTTTGATGTCTAGTTTCTTGAGTTCTTTACATATTTTGGAGATCAGCCCTCTGTCAGATATGGGGTTGGTGAAGATCTTTTCTCAATCAATAGGCTGTCATTTTGTCTTATTGACTGTGTCCTTTGCCCTACAAAAGCTTCTAAGTTTCAGGAGGTCCCATATATTAATTGTCGCTCTCAGTGTCTGTGCTACTGGTGTTATATTTAGGAAGTGCTCTCCTGTGCTAAAACATGCACGACTTCTTCCTACTTTCCCTTTTGTCAAGTTCAGTGTAACTGGATTTATGTTAAGGTCTTTGATCCACTTGGACTTGAGTTTTGTGCGTGGTGACAGATATGGATCTATTTGCAATCTTCTCCATGTTGACATTCAGTTATGCCAGCACCATTTGTTGATGGTTTCTTTTTTCCATTGTATAGTTTTGGCTTCTTTGTCAATATTCAGGTGTTCATAGTTGTGCCAATTAATGTCCCTTTTCACCCTCCATCCATAGTTCCCATCTCTGCATCTGTTCTCTCAGAGCTTTCTGTTGATTATCTTTATTTTTGTTTCTTCTTCTTTTAGGACACAAAGAGCACCATAAAGAAGATTTGTGACTTCCTAGGAAAAAGATTAGAGCCAGATGAGCTGGATATGGTCCTCAAGTACAGCTCCTTCCAAGCCATGAAGGAAAATAAAATGTCCAATTTCAGTCTCCTGACAAAAAATGTGGCTGCTAATGATTTGGTTCTCTTGAGAAAAGGTGAAGAAATTTTTGAGCTTTAAATGATGTCAGAACATGTGAAGGGCTTGGTGTTTTAAAAAGACTCTAAGAAAAAGTTGGGAATGTTTCAGAAGTCATTGCTCATCATATCATAGTTTCTCACAGACCTTAAGATGAGTCATTCCATGGTGATGATGTAGGCTTCAGTAGCTCTGAAAAAATTGATTTATTCTGGCTGAGCATCTTGGGTTTGCAAATGGTTGTGTCCAATACCCTAAATGGAAAACAAAAGGGTAGACGTGTTGCAATGAGGTCTGGTAAGGATTCTTATATCATAAAAATCTAAAGAAAACATGTAGTGCATAGGGCCAAACATATACCTGGGATGATAACCACAGAAAAACTTCCATTCATGGCTGGAAAAGATGTCGAACATGTCAAAATTGCTGTCCCACACTAGGGTGAGAATAGACCCCATAAAGACTGAGCAAATTATTTACCAATATTACAATCTGATGATGTTTATTAACTTAAAATGAGATTTCTTCAGGGTCAGGGCTACTCAGTTTGTTCTGAATGCCTCTCCAGGAATGGGAATATACATCTTCTCTATGTCTGTGCTATCTCTCTATGCTTGGTGCAGATTGAGGGTATGGTTTAATAGCTGTAAAGTTAAGGAACAACTTTGCCAGAAAGAATCACACCTCGAGTGTCACCTTTAACTAGTTAGCAAATAATTAGTGAGGTGGGACTTGGCATTGAAGAAGGAATGAATCAGATGTCAGGTCTTTGGGGACAAGTAAAGAACATGGGTATACATGCAGCAAGTGGAGAGTTATGTTTTATGGGTTTAATTTTCTTCTTCTAATAATTTACAGGCTTCAGCCTTAACCTCCAATCCTCCTCTACCTAGATTATAAGGATCATGTCATAGAATATAAAGACATCAGAAGTATACATATAGAGAAGTAAGTTAAAGTGGTTACCAGATTGCATTTAATCCAATATTCCTAGTGTCCTCACAAGAGGAAGTTTGGGCTCAGATTTGAGCACACATACATGTCACCTCAAAAATATGGTCATCTATATACTATGGACTGAGACCTTTGGAGAATCCACTACTTTTGACAGATAACCTCAGACTGCTGTGCTCCAGACTCTATGGAGACAGAGTTGTCTGCACTAGAACTGAAGGTAACACATAAGAAGAGAAGTTACCCATTCTTGGATTTCTTGCAATAAATCCGAATTTGGCCGAAGCAAAACAGTATGTATACATAAAAGGCTTTAATGAAAGCCAAAAGGAATGAAGTGGCTTGTTTAATAGGGAAAGGCTATGGGAACTAACATGTAAAAGTTTTGTCAGGCCGGGTGGTGGTGGTGGTGGCGGCGGCGGCGGCGGTGTACGCCTTTAATTCCAGCACTTGGGAGGCAGAGCCAGGCACATCTCTGTGAGTTTGAGGCCAGCCTGGTCTCCAAAGTGAGTTCCAGGAAAGGCACAAAGCTACACAGAGACACGCTGTCTCAAAAAATAAAAAACAACAAAAAAAAAAGTTTTGTCAGAAACACACTTGAGCTGATGCAATAGAATTAAGGACACAATTCTGTGAAGATATCTGTCATTTCCTTTTTTCCATGTAGACTCTTCTAGGATGAGACCACAATGGAATTGTAGTTAAGTCTCTTCCAAAAGATTGTATTTTTTGTGTATTATATATGTCATTTCTGTCAAAAAAAATGATGTGACTCTGTAAGTCCTTTATAATTTATTGTAGTGACTATATATGACATCCATTTCTTCTACATTAGAAGATAATTTTTACTGTGGGGATTTTTCTTGTACTCACACTCATTATAAGCCATGAGTAGGGCTGGAGGGATAGCTCATCCATTAAAGGCTAGGCTCACAACCAAAAATATAAGCCATGAGTCCCACTGGAAACCAGGTCATTTAAGGGGGAGACCAACTTCATTATTTACCTCACCCTGATTCATGACTTCATAATAGAGGTTGCTGAGATGGATATCTGGGAAATACTTTTAAAAGAATAAGATGCTTGAGCATAATGTTGGTCTTTTCAATTCCTACATCAGGTTGGTTCCTTTTTTTTTAAATTGAAGGTATGAGTGATCAAAGATTAATTCTAAAATTAATTGAATTACTTACCAGTAGATACTTAATTCCCTAAATCATAATGCATGAAAAGCTTTGCTAACTGCTATACTGACCTTAAGTGGGAGGAATTCTCTAGACCTATTTTCACTGTCCTTTAGTTGATCTTCTCAGGATCCAAGAAAAATCCCTTTTCTTGCCTCTGAAGAGCTACTCTTTACCTGGGAGACTCAGTTATTTGACTTGGTGGGATGAATTTGGTTTTAAGCTTCAAGTAATAATTATGTATAAACAACTTTGATCATTATGATTCCATATTTAGATACTACAGACTAGAGAGATAGTCATTCGACATTGTCACAATGAAGACATGTGGAAGAAAACATCTTCTGACAAACTTCATAGGTTTTGGAACTCAATACTTCACATTGGATGTTTCCTAAATAGAATGCTTGAGCCATTAATCATTTTCACTCATGTCCTTAGAAGGCATTAATCTGAGACACAGAGGGAAATAGACCTAGAATGAAGCCTACTATCTGCAGGCCAATAAAAAATCGGGAAAGACTGGACAACAAACGTTTGTGAGACTGGCAGCATCCATAACTATGAGGAAGTTCCTTTCCAACAAGACTTAAGCCACCAAAAATTAGGGTTATCCTGTCCCCTGACACACCAGAGTTTGAAGAGATTTTTAAGATGAACACATGAAGAGAAATATATGCTTATAATGTGCTCAGGATTTTGATATAATTTGGCTTACAACTTCATGTCTGTACCTGCAAAGACATGCTTCTCTCATCTGGGCTGATTCAATCAATGTGGGTAGACATTGAATTGACTGAGATTCTGGTAGCTCAGCATCCAGTCTGGCTTATGAAGAGCCAGGGGTGCTATGGGAAACAATAAAGAAATTTATTCCAATAATGAAGTAAATAACAAACGTGAGAGTAGCAATGGATACCGATAGATTCCCATCTTAACAGATGACACTCTTATACTCATATCAATTAATGGCATATTATTTGAATATGGTGTACCAATAATTACCATTTAATTTTGAACAGCATATATTTTCTTTAATAATACCACTGGGAATGTGAAGTTAACTTAAATGATACATAAGAAATACAACGTAATTAGGAATAGCATGACTTCTGCTATCAGTCTTTTTGGCTTCAAGTCTATATCCATCACTATCAATCTGTGTATCATCTCAAGGACTAATTTTTCCTCTTCTGCAAAATGAAAACAAGGCCAGTACCTTCCTTCCTCATTCATAAAAGCTTTCAACAATTCCATACTGAGTATGTTCTATGTGTCTGTTATTATTTGATGAATGAAGCCTTTGCTGATGAAAAAAACATTTTACAGTTTAAATATATTAGATACATATTTGAGGCATCTTTACAAAAAGAAAATTCATCAAAATTTGAGAGTTATAAAATAAAGACAGCAAGGATGGGGCCTGCAGAATACTACATGAAGGGAAGATAGAAAGAGGTGTTCACAGTTGCATAAATTAGGAAACCAAAGAACAAGAAGTGAGTATATGGAAGACATCAGCATTCTACAAAAAAGGAACACACAATTCAATAATAGAGATGGACAATTTGTCATCTTTAATGTCAAAACTAAAGACATACTAGAAAGGAGTGGTGACAACCAAAGTCTGGTGAAAAGATCATGTATGTCTTCATGCATCACCAGACACCATGGTGATTGAAAACAGAAATCTTGGAATGTTCTCAGCTGGCAGTATCTGGGTCTCTTGCATCTGATGAAAGCATCAAGATAATTGGCATATAGCTCACAACAATGTGCATCTCCAGCTTAAAGGATCCTATGCCTTAAAGCTCTGCAGGAACCTGCATTCATGTATATCTACACACATACAATTAAACTTAATTTTAAAGATCTTTTAAAAATTGCTTGCATGTTTTATAGAACTTTTAAAAGTGTACACTAAAATTAAGAAAGAACAATTGAAATCTGTTTGGATAATTGAAATAAGAAACTCTGTTGAGTAGTTGGACAGTGTGATGGATGCAGGTGTAGTGGGAAGCAAGAATAATCTCAACATCTAAAAGGTAGAGCTAGTGTGGAAGCTATTAGAGTATATAGCTGATATGATGAGAAAGAATAAGGGGTTACATTATCACCACAGACTTAGAAGATTGATGTATATTATTTCAAGAAAATAAGATATATTCTCCAGGAAGTCACCGGTACTTCTACTTTACTAACTTTGTGGTTCTTGTCAAGCAGATGGTAAAAGCATGTGAAGGAAAGACTGAGAGCAGTGTTGAGATCATCATTAACCCAACTATGTATCTGCTTCACATTTTCTAGGCATGGCTGGGGACTGGAAGAATCACTTTACAGTTGCTCAAGCTGAAGCCTTTGATGAAGTATTCCAGGAGAAAATGGCCGGTTTCCCTTCAGGGTTGTTCCCATGGGAATAAATTGTTAAATTTATTTATATATAAAGAGTGGTATTTATTTTCCTGTTCTTGTATATGATAATTACTGAGTGTTGTCACAGAATAAATCCTGTTATTGAATTTTAGAGTTTTTTTTTTTTTTAGATATTAAGTGGTAGAAGTATTAGGAGTGGTAATAGTAGTGGAGGTAGCTGTTTTTTCTTTTTCTTTTTTTTTTTGTGTGTGTGTGTCCCCATATTTTTGTGTATAGTACCTTCAGAGGTATCAAGAGCTCATTGGTTCCCATGGAGTTATAGTTATATAATGCTATAAGCTACCTGCTTTGTGTCTTGGAACTGAACTCAAGTCCTCAATAAGGGCAGTGCAGTTTTCTTGACCTCAGCATCATCTCTCCAGCTGTGAATCTTGGAGTTTTGAGTCATCAAATATTTGCTTCTTTTATTAATGGTTTGTTATACATTATCAGCTAACTCCAATATGCTTCATGGAATCCCAGCTTAAAACAATCTTTGAAACATTTTAAACATAAAAAAATTACATGAATTTTAAAATTTTTATTCTGTGACTTTTGTGCAAAAGAAATTAAAAAAAATATATTTCTAGAGAATTTGAAACTTCATTCAAATAGCCTAAGGTATATTAAGACGTTTATAAACTTACATTTTTGCTCAGTATTTTATATCAGTATTTCACTTTTTCTTTTTTTGTAACTTTTAGTAAGTGTATAAAATACTGGGTTACACTATGAAATTTATAACAAACATGCACATCATTGTAATTTACTCAGTATTGCTGTGGATGATTGATTGATAAATAAAATGCTGACTGGCCCTTAGCCAGGCAGGAAGTATAGGTGGGGAGAGAGAATTCTGGAAAGTGGAATGCTGAGGCAGGGAGACACTGCCAGCGGCCAAGAGGAGAAGCAGAATGTAAGATACCAGTAAGCCACAAGCCACGTGGCAAGGTATAGATTTATAGAAATGGGTTAATTTAAGATATAAGAACAGATAGT